>NC_045477.1:62711936-65111936 GCF_009650955.1 Corvus moneduloides | reverse complement strand
CAATAAGTTAGATATTTATTTAAAGTAATACTTTTCATATATCTTTGAAGTCTAACAAAACTTTTTTGAAATTTAAATATATATATGTTTGTAAGGCTTTTACCCTACAAAATAATTTAAGTTTTAGTACTAAAGAAGAACCTAGAAATATGGTGACTTGTAAATAACGACTCCAAACTTTTATTGAAAAAAAGAAAAAATATCTCATGTATCTTGGAGTTCATGGAGCTCTGTGTTGCCTTAGACATTCTGCCTAACCTTTAAAAATAGCTAATAGTTTGGTAAAACATATCAAGATACTTGTATTGAAGAAAATATAGTTCTTGTACCTTTAGTGTTCATAAAGGCGCTTTGAATAATTGGAAAAATATCACTGTGGCTGGAATGTAGTTGTTACTACACTTACTTGTATTTGGTAAATTTTAGGACCTTGGATGCAGATTTCTGAAGCTACTAAGTTGACTGATTATTTTATTTACTTCATCATTTCAGTTCAACTATCTGAGTAGATAGTCAGAAGAATAAAATCTAAGTTATGTTTCAACCAAAGTTTTTACACATTTTTAATATATGGCACAGAACTGTCGTTTCCTGACAAAACTCTTTACCAGCAGATCAAGTTTATTCATTTACTGAAACAGTATCAGTAGCTGTCTTAAGTGAGGGGCTTAGGAGAAGCCCTCTGAACCAATGCCTCCTTGCACAAACCCAGAGGTCAATAATTTTTTAATTCCTCAGTTCTTCATTCTCCTCTTTCTCATTTTGTTGATTACGTCTGAGGAGACTCAGGCACATAAAGGGCACAAAGTAGATTTGATCAGGCCCAGCTAGAGAGTTTGGGAAAAAACTCCCAAACAGGGAGTTAGGGCTTGCACTGGACATTAATTCCATCAGCATAATATAGTGAAAAACAAAGCAGAGAAAAACAGTCATAACACAGTGATTCATATATCATCAGAAAGATGAAATTAGGAATAGAAACCTGCCAGCATTTTGAAAAAACCCAAAGACTTCCACTAAAGTTTTTGTAGAGATGTTTTCCAAATTGGAAATGAAATGTGATCCTGAAGGCCTTAGTAACAGCAAGTTCTATTTGTAACTCAAGTTTTCTCACCTCCCTGTAAGACAGGCTAAAAGGTTTGTTCATACCTGAAAAGGGGACTTTTAAAAGGTGTCTGTGCTACAGTTAATCGAAGCTAAAAATACATATCCTTTGTTTCTTTTGTAAACAAGGCTTGTTCTTACTCTGCTCGTTTGAAAAAAAAAAAAAAGAAAATTAAATTGAGTAATTAACAATGTCTTCTCCCTTATCCCATTATAGAAAAGCTTTTATTTCCCAAAAGAGGAGAACATAAGCTGCTTTAAACAAAATAGAGCATAGCTAGATAAATTGGTTGTAGGTTATGCACAATTGCAGCTGGAACTAGTTCTGCTTATATTCATTCTTTAAATGTGTGAAGTAAGCTAAGAAAACAAAGGATTTTCAAGTCCTCCACCCAGGGTTCCAAGGGTATCATAATAAAGCCACAGGTCAGGTGCTTCAAGACACACTTTATAGTACAAGGTACAAAAATGTACATGAACACAAAAGCTCAGTGCTTCAAAAGCCATGGTCAGCACAAGGTACGCAGCTTTCAAGAGCTGTTTCAGAGAGGCTGAGTTGTCGACTAGCGATTGTCAGAGGGAGAAAATTAAAATCCAAACCTCACTTTGTTTCATCTTAGTGCATTCAGTAGGTGCACATGAAGTGCCTGGGCCTCGTCCAGCTTTAGCCATACTTCAGGCTCCTTCCGCCCACCCGTGGCCTCTGCAGTGACAGGACTGCTGCCTTGCTTACTCTGCTGCTGACAGCAAACATTCCCCTGGCTATGGAAGTGCCTATTAGCAAATGGTGTTTAGGAAGAATCTGGGTGGTACAGAAATCAATAGCAGAGATTTTCATCGACTATAATGAAACTGGATTTCATGTTGCGAACCAGAATTCTTACACTTTAGCTTATTGCAATTCTTTTCATCAGCATTCAGGAGCTGAAAAGATTGATCCAATGGCACATTTTATTTTTAATTTACTTATGATGGAAAATGCTTTAATAAAAAGCCCATGTATGGCAAAAAAAATTGTGGGAACTTATTTATGAAATTAAGTCTGTGTCTCTACTATCTGTAGACACTCTGTCTTACTGGAAAAGCAGTTAGAACTTTTCTAAATGTATTAATATATGTTTAATAAATTTCAAGTCAGAATGAGGATATGAAGCTACCAATATTCTCTTGGTTTTTCTTGCTGTGAGCATCTGGAAGGGATATAAAATAAACAGATGAAATTAAAACCACCGCTGAAGTATATCTCTTTCCTTTTTTTAGTCCTAAAGTGATTAATGCTCAGCATCCCAAACTACTTCATTCTTTAGAATAAAAGTCACATGTTCTCACATTTATTGTTTAATTGATGGTGGGGGAAATAAAAAAGTATTCTGTTTATTTAAATGCATTTTAAATAATTCATCTGATCTGTTTGATAAAGAAACAGTAGAATAGTACTGGAAAACTAGTATTTAGGACTTTTTAGAAACTGATTCTTTCTTTCTTTCTTTCTTGGCATACTCTAATATTTCACTAAAGATAAAAGAGGTAATTCTTAATTTAAATAGAAATACAAATTTTTTAAATTAACAGTCAAAACACTCCAGACCATAAAAACAGTGTTTCAAGTATTTTGATTTTTTTAAAATGTTGTTCTTTCTTGCATTTATTAATGGAAATACCAGTAAATGCATTTATTTTAAGTATATAAATTTATATTAACATACTATCTACTCTGAAATCACTGTTTATACTGTTTTATCACTAGATATTAGGTATTATGAAATATTTTATATTCATAATGCATTTAAACTTAAAACCATTCAATTTAAAATATTTAGGCCAGTTTCGTTTGAAAAATATTGAACAGGATCTTGCAAGTCTTGATTCTGGGCCTGATCCAAGACTAGGGTATTTCCAGTGACTCAGTGGAGGGTGCCATCACACAGTGGCATGTTTTCTCAACTGATTCTGTCAGATCAAACTTAGATACCTGGTTTCAGTTGGTTACTGCACACTCTCTTTGTACTCAACAGAAAAATATCCCCAAAAATTTTAGGCTGTGATTCATGTGAGCCCAAGTGATGTGATTTCTCCCTAAGGACTCAAACTCTAAGTTTCTTTGCCTATAGTCCACTTATATTTTGGGTGCGGATGTGCAGACATTAAAGATGATCTCTCCTGGGTCAGAGGAATCGTAGCTTCAATACACCTTCCTTTATTCAAGATATCAAAATGAGCAATGTTTTTCAAAAGCCATAGGCCTTCCTTGCCTCATTAAAAAGGGCAATGACCTTCATATTCATGACCCATGTGTGAAGTGATTAAGCAGTGCAGCACAGCAGGAAATACCTTGCCTTGAATGTCATGAAGTTCTGAAGACAGACAAATTTATATTTTCTAAAATATTGAAGTGAGGAAAAACTCCCAGGTTTTTAGAGCACTGGCTACAGACACACAGTGCTGTATAAATGCTGCAGAAAGTATGTCTTTTATGCACTGCTTCCCTCTGCTTCAAGGTAGACCTGGACAGAAAAGCCTGGCTCTTATTTCTCTGTGGAATGAATACAAATCCTCAAAAAAGGACATCCTAATTTGTGAACAGCTTAGCTTTTGTTTAAGGTAATTTCTAGCTCACTACTAGGAAGTCAGTGAGGCTAGATAAGAGTTATTCCAATTTTGCTCATAATTTTTTTCTTTTTTTTAAATTTTTTTTTGTGAGGGAACATCACCCATAATACTTAGACCTGGTTGAAAATGAGATTGATTTCAATGTTCAAATAATAAACTGGAAAATTTAGGGGGACTATAAAATGTCAAATAGTAACACACATTTCCAGTCAAATAGATGCAAAGATCTTAAACACATCTTCTAATCTACCCAAGGATTTTATTTTAGCTTTCCACATTTATAGTAACAGGCACCTTTCACTCAAAGCCTAAGTAATCTTAGACCTTAATAGCTTTTCACTGCAACATGAATCATTTTTTCCTTTACTCATCCCCAATAATGGAAATGTGAATTTGAATTATTGGAATAAGAAAATTATAGGTAATTTATGTTTGTTGTAGTCTTGTTTCTATGATTTTGAGAGAAGATGGCCATAATTTGTAACCCTGGTAACAGAGACTGCACATCCATTTGTTAAATCTGACCCAACAAACAGCTTGTTCCTCTGGATTTTAGTTGGAGGGAAGAAAAAAAAAAAAGAAAAGAAGAAAAAATAAGAAAATGAGATTAACTCATCATTTGAGAATTTCTTTCTTGTTGTTATTGTTAATTATTCAAGTAGCATTAGCAAGTTAAATATTACAAAAGGATTTCAATAATAACCACTTCTGCTGGAGCTATATTAAATTGTCTCAATCTCAAAGGAAAAAATCTTCCTTTAAATAATGTCACTGAATAATAACACCAAAAATTACTGTCCATTGAAGAACACACTTGATCTCATCACATACCTAATCAACACCTCTTCAGATTGTTACCTAAGAGTTGGGTAAGTATTTACTTACAATTGCAGAAAACACAGAACTTACAGTGAGAGTAACTGCACAAGACGTGAAAAAAATCCTGCAAAGACCCCAATTTTTTGTGAAAGATGTGGATCATTACTCTGTTCTCACTGTAGCAAACAGAAATTGAAGTTCTTTAAAGCTTGCAAGAGGTGCCTTGTAACTTCTAGCATCTTGTCCTCAATTAGCATCTGTTTACAGCTGAAACATTGGTCTGTTAATTTAAATTGATTTGATGTGATGGAGCAAACTGTGTTCTAAATGCTTTTTCCTAAATCACACTCAATTAAATAAAGGGCTTGTGATGTGTTGATGGGGTATCAGTGCCCACAAGCTGTAGGGTTTGGCTGTATTATATAAATGTTTCTGTTTTAAAACCAGTCAATCTCTGTACTTGTCTGTGATATATCCTTTGAAATTGACTGTTGAAAACGTATTTATCCCCTGAAACAGTCCCATTCTAACCACCACATTCCATTAACCACCTTTTTCTCAAGCATGTTGATTTGTCTGTGAATCTAGTGTACCTTTTACCCATTACATGCCTTCATATATCCAGTATCACAGACATTTTGCAGAAAGTAGTGAATTTCATCCTCATAGTCCATTTACCAGATGTTTCTTCAGCTCCTAAATGGAATATTCAATTACCTAAGCAACTGTCACACTACTGAATTTTGCTAGTCAGAGGGTGCACAATCCCCTAAAATTTTTTTAGTGTTTTTTTTGTCATGTAAGTATAAAACAACCCCCCTCTACTGATACACAGACTTGTCGAGACTTCACTTGCACTCTGTCAAATCTGGATTGAATCTGGATCCCATAAGTTTCTACATCTACTAATACTAGCTAATGGCTGATCATAAATTCCAGGCAACTTCCTTGGATAAACTTCTTTAGTGCACAATCAAGTCAGATCCTCTGTATGTAATGGAACACCATATGGTGCTTCTGATAACACTGTGAAACCTGTGCATGAGCCTCCTTAAGACACAGCTGGCTAGAAAAATTTGACTTGGAAATTTTTGAAAAAATTTTTTGTGCTGCAGTGTAGTCTGATTTCCTCATGGCAAGGTTCAGGCACAATGCACAGGGAAAGGAAGAACCACTGACTCAGCTATGCAATTTCTCAAATATGCATATACACTTTCATATTTTAAAATTAAAGCACAAATGTACCTAAAATTCAACATCCCAGAAAACATTTACCATTCCTGTTCCTTCAGCAAGAGAGTGAACTCATGATTTAGGTTGTCTTTGAGACCCACAACCCTCTGGCCTGGCTGAACTGCGTACCTGGCTACTGAAGGAGAAACTTCCCTGTTTGCACCAAAAGCTTTCCCCTTTTAAACAGCCTGTGACTCTCAACCCTCTGGGCTTATGCTGCAAATTTTCCAGCTCTGACATGAACATGCACCCTTTTCCCGTCTGGGAAGAGCTGTTCAAATTCAATGGCCCTGCTGCTAGCGAGCACATTGATCCACTGGTGTAGAGCCATTAAGTGTTGATGGCCCTTGATTGCTCTGTCAAAGCTTCCCAGCTATAGTCTAGCTCTACGTGCCAACTTCCTGCTTTAAAATGAATGCTTTAAGCTGCACTTAATGTTACCTTCAAAATGAAGTGTAAAACACAGCAGCCTATTCATGAAACACAAATGGGAATTATACATTGACAACGACACAACCCCAAAGCATCACCACTTTTGTTGTGAATTAAAATAATGTCAATTACTCTTTTCCAGCAAGTAAGACTCGAAAATCTAGCAAACAAAATGAAAAGAGCAGAGTTTGAAAGAGTACCACAAGTGTAAATATGGAACAGAGAAGTCATCTCTGAGAAAATGCGTGGGTAATAATTCTCTGACTTCATAGCAAAAAGGCTGATCTCTTACGAGGGCAGAGCAAAATGAAGAGTTATATGCATCTCAAGTGTTGTCAATCATGTGTCCGAACTATTCTAAAGAGTGGAGTTTTAGATGAGAGTTTTCGATGAGCTCAGCTTGACTCACTCTTTGGCACAGTGCATGCTATTACTGATGATTTGCACGCTAAATCGATGAAAATTCCCATAATAAATTACTGATTTATTTAATCCCATTTCACTCAGGCAGGCATATAATTACTCACAGTTTTGCAAAACCACGAACCTGTTAAAATCCAAATATGTATGTAATCACCAGTGCTTCTCAGATTAGCTTTAATCTGTTGACTAATAACATGAAGATTGATATTCCCACTCAAACAACCCCTCTATCTATTGAAAGCATAGATGTATATTGAAACAGCAAATGGATTTCATATTTTATCCTCTAAATAGATGCCAGATGCTCAGCTGGTGTCACTTGGTAGAGCTCTGTTGAAGGAAATGTCAATTTATAACAGCTGGTCCATGTGACTACATGTCTAGGTGGAAGTGAATTTTTGTTATTTGTAGACAGAGTTCTTTGTTCCACTTACTTGATTCTTCTTTAATGATAGCAAATTAGGGTTAGCTGCATATGTTGTTTCAGTTTAGAAACAAAATGTACAGCCTATGTTGCCTTTGTATTTGTTAAAAGAGCTACATTTCCGAACAATAACCAGAAAGGGCAGTTACATCCCCAGGAGAAGGAAGAGCAGTTTTCAACTGAGTTAAAAAGGCAAGTGAAAAGAAGAAAAAAAAATCATTGCAGGGAAGAGCACAGGAAATTCTAGAAGAACTAAAACTCTAAAGCAGAAAATTTTATGCAAAAAAATTTTCAGTAATGAGCAAATGCAATTACAATGAACTGCAGTCTCAGGTGTCTGATACATGGGGGTTTTCCCTGTGTTTCCAAAAATGACATAAATATATAGAATAGATCAGTGTGCTAGTTTGAAAACAAACCAGTGGGAGGCACCAAGTCAGAATAACAATTTAATGGAAATTAAAGAAAAGGAGAAAAAAAAGGTAAAAGAAAACACTATCAAACTGACAGAGTCAAGGTACAACCTGACACCCTGTTAGGCAGGGTGGTGGTAGCAGTCTGGTAGAATGGTGGCTGCAGTCCTCTGAAGCAGTGATCCTGTAGTGAAACAGTCTGCTCTTCCTCTGGAAGTCCAGTGGTGGCTGTGTAGCTCCTGTCCTCTGGAAATCCAGTGGGAAGCCCGTCTCTCTGGTGTTCAGCCTCAGCTTATATCCACGATGGGATGCTTGGTTCCTCCCTCTGGGTGGAGCATCTCACAATGGGGTAACGAGTCATGAGGCAAAGTGTTGATTAGGCTCATTAACAGAAGATAGTCCGGAGGGAGTTATCTCTGAGTCAGGCGGCAGGACAATGATGGGCAATTAACAGAAAGATAGTCTGGGGGGAGGAGGCAAGGAAACACTGCCCCACCTGATTTCAACAGCTGATGGGGATGGTAATAGAATACACTGCAACCCAGGACATTATCCACCCCTTATTCTATTACCATCTACATTATCCCAAATCAATACCTTCTTAAACTCTAAAACACACATACATATATATATATATATATACACAGTGAAACCTACACACCGTTCTCACCTAAGATTAGGTCTCCTTGTGGTACACAACGGGTTTCCCCATCTTTCTGCATTACCCACCAAGTGCAACCAGGTCCTTGAGCAAAGACAATCCCACGGATGGGTTTGTCTTTGCCTGAGGTGGGATTAATCCAAACAGTCTTTCCTAAAATACCTCTCAGGTGTACCGCAGGGACTCTATCTCCATCCACTGTGTGCAAGGGTTCAGACTCGGCAGGACCAGCTCGATTGATGGACCCTCGGGTATTGACTATCCAGGTGGCCTTTGCTAAGTTCACTTCCCAATTTTTGAAGGTCCCCCCACCAAGTGCCTTTAGGGTAGTTTTAAGTAGTCCATTGCAGCGTTCAACTTTTCCAGCAGCTGGTGCATGATAAGGAATATGATGTATCCATTCGATACCGTGTTCTCTGGCCCAGGTGTTGATGAGGCTGTTCTTAAAATGAGTCCCGTTGTCTGACTCGATCCTGTCAGGGGTGCCATGTCTCCACAGGACTTGCTTTTCCAGGCCCAGGATGGTGTTCCGGGCTGTAGCATGAGGCACAGGGTAGGTCTCCAGCCATCCAGTGGTTGCTTCAACCATGGTCAACACGTAGTGCTTGCCTTGGCGGGTTTGGGGAAAGGTGATGTAGTCAACTTGCCAGGCTTCACCATACCTGTACTTTGACCATCGTCCACCATACCACAGAGGCTTCACCCGCTTGGCCTGTTTGATTGCAGCACAGGTCTCACAACTGTGGATGACCTGTGAGATGCTGTCCATGGAAAGGTCCACCCCTCGGTCACGGGCCCATCGGTATGTTGCATCTCTCCCCTGATGACCAGAGGCATCATGGGCCCAACGAGCTAGGAATAATTCTCCCTTGTGCTGCCAGTCCAGATCCACCTGTGATACTTTCACCTTGGCAGCTCGGTCCACCTGCTCGTTGTTGCGATGCTCTTCATTAGCCCGACTCTTGGGTACGTGCGCATCCACGTGTCGAACCTTCACGGTCAGCTTCTCTACTCGGGCGGCGATGTCCTGCCAAATCTCAGCGGCCCAGATGGGTTTCCCTCTGCGCTGCCAGTTGGCTTTTCTCCAGCGATCCAGCCATCCCCACAGAGCATTAGCTACCATCCATGAGTCGGTGTAGAGATAGAGCCTCGGCCACTTCTCTCGTTCAGCGATATCCAAAGCCAGCTGGACGGCTTTAAGCTCTGCAACCTGACTTGATCCACCTTGTCCCTCGGTAGCTTGTGCAACTCGTCGTGTGGGGCTCCATACTGCAGCTTTCCACTTCCGGTTAGCGCCTACAATTCGGCAGGAACCATCAGTGAAGAGGGCATAACGTCTTTCAGTCTCCGGTAGCTCATTATATGGTGGGGCTTCCTCAGCACGAGTCACTTGCTCTTCCTCTTCTTCAGAGGATAATCCAAAAGTCTCACCTTCAGGCCAGTTTGTTATAATTTCTAGAATCCCAGGGCGATTCGGGTTTCCAATACGGGCACGCTGTGTGATGAGGGCGATCCACTTGCTCCATGTGGTGTCGGTGGCATGATGCGTGGAAGGAACCTTTCCCTTGAACATCCAACCCAGCACCGGTAGTCGGGGTGCCAGAAGCAACTGTGCTTCAGTGCCAATTACCTCTGAGGCAGCTTGGACTCCTTCATAGGCTGCCAAGATTTCCTTCTCTGTGGGAGTGTAGTTAGCTTCAGACCCTCTGTAGCTTCGGCTCCAGAATCCCAGTGGTCGGCCCCGAGTCTCACCAGGCACCTTCTGCCAGAGGCTCCAGGACAGACCATTGTTCCCGGCTGCAGAGTAGAGCACGTTCTTCACCTCTGGTCCTGTCCTGACTGGGCCAAGGGCTACCGCATGAGCGATTTCCTGCTTGATCTGGGCAAAGGCTTGCTGCTGTTCGGGGCCCCAGTGGAAATCATTCTTCTTGCGGGTAACCAGGTAGAGAGGGCTCACGATCTGGCTGTACTCGGGAATGTGCATCCTCCAGAAACCTATGGCGCCTAGGAAAGCTTGTGTTTCCTTCTTGCTGGTCGGTGGAGACATCGCAGTGATCTTATTGATGACCTCAGTGGGAATCTGACGTCGTCCATCTTGCCACTTTACTCCCAGGAACTGGATCTCTTGGGCAGGTCCCTTGACTTTGCTCCTTTTGATGGCAAAGCCAGCTTCCAGGAGAATCTGGATGATTTTCTCTCCTTTCTCAAACACTTCCTTTGCTGTGTTTCCCCACACGATGATGTCATCGATGTATTGCAGATGTTCTGGAGCCTCACCCTTTTCCAATGCAGTCTGGATCAGTCCATGGCAAATGGTGGGACTGTGCTTCCACCCCTGGGGCAGTCGGTTCCAGGTGTATTGCACACCCTTCCAGGTAAAAGCAAACTGGGGCCTGCATTCTGCTGCCAAAGGAATGGAGAAGAAGGCATTGGCAATGTCAATAGTGGTGTACCACTTCGCTGCTTTGGACTCCAGCTCGTACTGAAGTTCCAACATGTCTGGCACAGCGGCGCTCAGTGGTGGCGTGACCTCATTCAGGCCACGGTAGTCCACCGTCAGCCTCCATTCTCCACTGGACTTACGCACTGGCCATATAGGGCTGTTGAAAGGTGAATGGGCCTTGCTGACCACCCCTTGGCTCTCCAGTTTGCGAATCATCTCATGGATGGGAACCATAGAGTCTCTGTCGGTGCGGTATTGCCGACGGTGCACTGTTGCTGTGGCGATTGGCACCTGTTGTTCTGCAACTCTTAGCAGTCCCACGGCAGAGGGGTCATCAGAGAGGCCAGGCAATGTACTCAGTTGTCTGATATCTTCTGTCTCCACAGCAGCTATCCCAAAAGCCCAACGATGTCCTTTTGGGTCCTTGAAATATCCATTTCTGAGATAGTCTATGCCGAGAATGCACGGGGCCTCCGGGCCAGTCACGATGGGGTGTTTCTGCCACTCGTTCCCAGTTAAACTCACTTCAGCTTCCAGTACAGTCAGCTGCTGGGATCCTCCTGTCACCCCAGAAATAGAAATGGGTTCTGCTCCCACATACCTTGATGGCATCAGAGTACATTGAGCACCGGTGTCAACCAAAGCCGTGTATCTTTGTGGGTCAGATGTGCCAGGCCATCGGACCCACACAGTCCAAAAGACCCGATTCTCCCTTTCCTCTACCTGGCTAGAGGCAGGGCCCCTCTATTCCTGGTCATGTTGCATGTTGCTCCCTTCCGGTGAATACGTTCCTGAGGTCCCTTCAAGAGGATCGGTCATAGTATCATTCCGGTACCGTCTGGAGTTCTGTGTGCGGGAGACCGGAGCAATGTTGACTCTAGATGCGCTTCTTGTGGTAGTTGTCCCTCTTTTTAGTTCACGTACCCGAGCTGCTAAGGAGGAGGTGGGTTTTCCATCCCACTTACTCATGTCTTCTCCATGTTCCCGAAGGAAAAACCAGAGATTACCTCGTGGGGTGTATCCTCTCTCCCTGGTTGGGGGTCGCCGGCTCCTAATGGCAGAGACTCTTGTTGGTTCTGGTGGGATGTGGTAAATCTCTTCCTTAAGTTCCTTTTTCAGTTTCTGATGGCCTTCTTCAATCAAGCTCCGGACTTGCTCAGCCAAAAGACTTGTTTCCACGGATGAGACATGGGTGCGAAACGGGGCTGTGATGGTGTCCTCGTAAATCCTCAGTTTGTTCACCAAGACGCCCACCCTGTCCTCGCCTTCCCTCCATTGCAGTGTTGCCAGGTAACGGGAGTATATCTCTGGTCCAAGGCGTGCGAACCTCAGCCACATCTGTGACGTGCACTGGACACCATCTGGGCTCTTAGGAAATCTCTCATCTTCTGAGAAAATGATCTCCAGCACAGCCAATTCCCTCAGGCACCGGATACCTTGTTCCATTGTGCTCCATTTTCCTTGGTGCACCTGGAGGTCTTCTTTACAAAGGTACCTGTCCCTTACACTTGTAAGCAGTCGCCGCCAGAGGCTGAGGGTTTCTTGGGTTCTCCCGATCCCCTGGTCAATGACCACATCCCGGGACAGAGATCCCAGTTGCCTGGCCTCACTTCCGTCCAGAATGGTGTCATTGGCTGCAGCGTCCCAGATGCGAAGCAGCCAGGTCAGGATAGACTCGTTTGTCTGGCGGGTGAATTCCCTCCGCAGGTCACGCAGCTCACCCAGGGATAGCGACCGAGTGATGATCTCTGGCTCTGCCTCTTCTGCTGGGTGCGAAGGTCCTGCTGCATCCTCGTCAGTCACTATGCGGACTGATTTGCTTTTTGATTTCTTCTTCTGCACGGGGGCAACTGCAATCGGTTTAGGCTGTTCTGGTTCAGTGATGGTTTGCGTGGGGACGCTGACAGTGCTTTTGGTTCCCTTCTCCTCTGTGTCAGTCTGCGTGGACATGGACGCTGTTGTCTTGTGTCTGGGTTCTTTCTCCTCTGTGTCAGTCTGCGTGGACATGGACGCTGTTGTTTTGCATTTGGTTTCTTTCTCCTCTGTGTCAGTCTGCGTAGACATGGACGCTGTTGTCTTGCATCTGGGTTCTTTCTCCTCGGTGATAGTCTGCGTAGACATGGACGCTGTTGCTTTGCATTTGGTTCCTTTCTCCTCTGTGTCAGTCTGCGTAGGCATGGTGTTTGTTGCTCTGCTCTTTTTCCCTCCCTCATCCTGAGGATGCTGTGCCATAGCTCTGATTCTAAGCATGGTGTACATGGTGCAGGCTGTACAGAGAAGACAAAGCAGAACTGACAGCAAGTTTATGCCGTCTTTGACATCCAGAGGGAATTCAATATTTTCAAAAACTGCTGTGCCTGGCCTGAAAGGCTGGAAGAAACCACTCTCTACTCCTCCCACCAGGGGCTGGGTGCGATTGTTGAGGAGATCCCAGACATAGGAGCCCAGACTAGGACAGCCAAACAAAACTGAGTATATACTCCGAATGGTATTCATTGCCTCACAGGTTATTATGCTGTAGACATAATAAACCATTAAAGCAATTCTCATACCATTCCCTGGTTTTAACAGGAGTAATACTACAGGCAGGTAGTTCCCCATGTGAGGAAAAATATAGAGAGCAAGATACAGTACCCACATAGACAAGCTGAGCACCATGGTGAATAGGTTTCCGTTAACACAAAATTGTAATTCTGACTTTCTCTCAGAGCTGCCCCACATTGGGCGCCAAATTATGTGCTAGTTTGAAAACAAACCAGTGGGAGGCACCAAGTCAGAATAACAATTTAATGGAAATTAAAGAAAAGGAGAAAAAAAAGGTAAAAGAAAACACTATCAAACTGACAGAGTCAAGGTACAACCTGACACCCTGTTAGGCAGGGTGGTGGTAGCAGTCTGGTAGAATGGTGGCTGCAGTCCTCTGAAGCAGTGATCCTGTAGTGAAACAGTCTGCTCTTCCTCTGGAAGTCCAGTGGTGGCTGTGTAGCTCCTGTCCTCTGGAAATCCAGTGGGAAGCCCGTCTCTCTGGTGTTCAGCCTCAGCTTACATCCACGATGGGATGCTTGGTTCCTCCCTCTGGGTGGAGCATCTCACAATGGGGTAACGAGTCATGAGGCAAAGTGTTGATTAGGCTCATTAACAGAAGATAGTCCGGAGGGAGTTATCTCTGAGTCAGGCGGCAGGACAATGATGGGTAATTAACAGAAAGATAGTCTGGGGGGAGGAGGCAAGGAAACACTGCCCCACCTGATTTCAACAGCTGATGGGGATGGTAATAGAATACACTGCAACCCAGGACAATCAGTCTATCCCAGTCTGAGTTATATATGAGTTTTGGTAGACAGCTTCTTGTTACTACTTTGCAGTTGTTGTTTTCAAGCTGTTTTTATGTCTTATTTTGATATGCAAATAACAGAGGCTCAAATGTTAAATCACCTACCAAACAACAAGACAATCTTATTTTATTATACATTTCTAAGCGTTCTTTTCTGGTTTTGCTTTACTAAAGGCAAAAATGCTCTTATATTCAGATTGGAAACAGAACTCCAAACTAGTCTATGAAAACTAATGGGCGTATTCTGAGATTTAACCAAGTAAAGTATTTAACCACTTAAAAAAAAATTTATACAGTGTTTTCAAAAACAACAAAGTTTTCACAAAGGTATAATTATAAATAGGAAAAAAATATACAACCAAGTAATCTAAATATTGTAAAATTTCACTGAGACGAGTCATTGCTCAGATTCTGAAGGAGCTGAGTCCTCAGTAGAATTTTTCTTCTCGTTTTTAAGATAGTATTTACATATACATGCAGAGGTTTATGATAATGCATTTTCAAGTGTTGTGGCCAGCCAGAAAGAGTGAAGAAAATGTATCTGTTACTTACTTATACAAAGAAATGCTTATAAGCAGAGAATGTCTATGCCAAAATGTAAGGAACTGACCCTGAAATAAGGATTGAGTTCACTATGAGAAAGTTTTCACAGTGTAGTATCAGCTGAAATTGGGCCGCTGGGACAACCTCATCTAAAATATTCTCAATATCACCCTCAATGAATGGTTCCACCAAGCAAGGTAGTAGAAGTTGCCAAGAACTGGTGGACTGGTGGCACAGACACAGGCCAATGTGCCTATAATTATATACATAGATATATGTCAGAAAATGAGAAATGTATCAGTGTGTGTGTGCATGTACATATATACATAAAAATACATATATATTCTCCTGTGACTATATATACTCAACACAGGATATTCCACAACGGCGTATGACAAAAAATCACATTCACACAGCTGTTTTATTTTGTCCTTTCTTTCTCAAATGAGCACTGGACAACACATTCTGCCCACAAGAACTTCTATTTCAGTAACTAGGCAACAGAGGTAGACCAGTGATCAATTATGTTACATTTTGCCAGTAATCAGTACCTATGACATCAAGGTTTCCTTCTTATCCTTCAGTAGTGCACATACCACAGCTTACTAATAACTGGCAAATAGTAAGGGCTTTCCTTTATAAATAAGTGAGTAAGAGCAGTGCCTCAAAGAAAGTCGGAGGCAATATTACACTGGAAATAATTAGCCATGGTAGAACAATACTTGCATAAACAAATCACAACAAACAAGGTCCAGCAACCTCTGACAAGGATCCTGGGACATAATTGAAAGCACTTAGCAAACCAGCTGTCTGGACAGAAAATACTGAATAATACTTTATTCAGTTAAAATTAGCAAACTAACTTCAGGGGGCAGAAAGCAGTTACTTGACCTGAAATTTGGCTCAGCCACACCTCGGTTACATGACAGTGGTATGGATCTCTGTGGCCACAAACAGGCAAACTTAAAATTCACAGTACTGGGACTATGGTATCTGCTTGCAATTTTTGTGGTTACTTTATAGACTATTCCAATACTGAAATTGCAAAGCAACTTGAAGATCTGTACATTAGAATTTTATAAAAGTGGATCAAAAAGTTTATTTTAAAAGTTCTTCTGGGAAATGTTTATTTGTTTGTTCAACATTACAATACAAATTACTGTAAGCAAGTTAAAGATTCTAAACAAAGAGAATACCACATGCCCAAAAATAATTCATTTTCCCATGTCATCACCTGTTCAAGGGGCATCACTCCCTTGATTTTTTAAGTGTAACAACTAGTGAACTGTTGCATAACACAGGCCCACTTTTCTGTCAAAAATAATCACTGACTTCAACAGAGCTTGCCAAATTTAGATCTGCAGTGTCCAGAGTAGAAACTGGACCTCAGATATCATAAGTTTGTTAGAATTTTTTTTTTTAAACCAGTATTTTTCTGCAATTGCAACTCTGAAGAACTGTAGACTTCCCCGTGGAGGAACTAAAAAAGTAAAATCTGCTGCTGGAGCACAACTCTGACAAGTATATACAAGGGGGGTTTTTTTCTGTTACTGAGCTATTATGTCTACCATGCATTGGACAACATAATGTAGTCCATCTTGCCTGTAGCTCTGCTCAGCTTGTGGTTTATAATGTTCTCTGTGGTAGTCATTACACAGCCTGCAGCCACTAACAGCTGCTGAACATGCTTTTGTAGCTCAGTGTATGAGCCTGTCTTGCTGTCTGACAGACATCGAAAATGTTGTCTGTGGAGTCAGCTCATTTATTTAGAAGATGTAGATATACCTAGAGTGCTACATATGTAGGTTTTCTTGAGGTTTTCTTAGAAACAGCCTATCTATTTCAGAGTAAACTATATGCACTTAGCTGGAGGGACAGTGTGGATCAAGCCTAGAGAATAATGAGATGTTGGCAGAGGAGAGGCAGAGAAATTTGTCTTACAGAGAGTTTTATAAAGTTTAACTGGGGGGGAGTATCTAACCCAACATCATAAAATTTTGAAATGAGAGCATGTAATTAGGAAAATGACTCTATGAGATGTAATTAGATCTTTCTGATGTGCAAACTGGATGAGTAATCATTTCCTGTACGCAAATACTTAGCGCACATGTATTTCAAAATATAAGGTCTTAGGAGGGCATACATTGTCTGCAATGTATATTAATGACTCAAATCTTCTAAATGGGTGTTCAGATATTACTGGAGGAGTAAACAATTCTGTGAAAGGGAGTTGTCATTTTTCACAGCATTTTAGTTAGGGAGTGCAAATGTGGTATAATGACTGAGGAGCTGTTATTCATGGGAATGCTTTTTAAATATTATCCTATACTAGAATGCTTTTGGTTTTTACTGCTTCACTGGACTGAGGTAAAAAATTATATGTGCCTTTAAGGGATGGAGGCTATTTGTAACTGAGTGTATAAACTTAAGGAAATCAGAAACAAAATACAACAATTATCTGTTTCACAGAACCATAGAATAATGGTTTGGGTTGGAAGGGACCTTAGATCATTAGTTCCAACTCCCTGCCATGGGTAGGAACACTTTTTACTAGACTGAGTTGCTCAGAGCCCCATCCAACCTGGCCTTGAATACCTTCAGGGATGGGAGATCCACAACTTCTCTGGGCAACCTGTTCTAGTGCTTCGCAATGTTCTGAGTAAAGAATTTCTTCCTAATATCTAATCTAAACCTACTGCATTTCAGTTTGAAGCCATTCCCCCTTGTCCTGTCACTACACCCCCTTGTAAAAACTCTCCATCTTTCCCATAGGTTCCCTTCAGGAAGGCCACATTTAGGTCACCCTGAAGCCTTCTCTTCTCCAGCCTGAACAATCCCATTTTTCTTAGCCTCTTCTTGTATTAGGAATACTCCATCCCATCTAATCATCTTATCCCTCTCAATCATCACCTCTAAACAACTAATATTTGTGAGAGCAGCTAGGCCTGCACAGTAATATTTTTTGGTCATTAGGTCAACATCTACGATATGTCCTCTTCCAAAATTAAGTTCTCTGCTGTGGGAATACCTGATAATCCCTGATAAAGTTTTTTTTCCTGGAGTATAGATTGTGTTTTTATTCAAGGTACTGTAAGTGACTTTTCTCACTGTTAATGTTATATGTCTACTTCAAGACATGTATGATAGTGTGTTTCATAAATGTGTATATATATTTGAAGAGGTATACCATTACAAAAATGATCGCCAATCACTTCTCCAGATGCAGAAAACAAAGGTAATCAATTTTTCCATTTATTATTAAAAATACTGTGTCTTTCTCAAACTTTTCAGAAAATTTAGCATATATTTATTAATAGAATTGAGGCTTTTAAGTTAGGAACAGTCACATGTACTCTGAAGAATCCACATTTTTATGGACTACTCTATTTGCACTCTCTTGATACAACTGCATGGGATTAAGTTCTCAGCCATACATTCTATTTATATAGAAAAATTTTTAAGTATATTGAGAGGGAAATTCTGCATCTCTAAAAGCAAATAAATGAGAAAATAAATGACCTACAAGCACCAGACACTGAGTTGGTAATCAAATCTTGAAAGTCTTGAAAGAGAATCATGGGATTGAATATTAAATACTTGACATTATTTTCTTTTCTCCCAGAGAGAATATGACTTTCCCGTGCAAAACATTCAGATTGTAGTTTGTGTCCTGTGCTCTCAGCCTTTCAAATTGTTTAAGACTTTAAAATTTAATCAAGGGATTTCTTAATGGAGGCGAATGAAGAGTAACATCACAAATACATTACAAAAAGGGTTACAAAAGGGTAACAAACTTCTTCTTAATTATTTACAATGGCCCTATACTGCTACTTAGAGACACAAAGTAGTCAGGCTCCTGAGCATCAGATCCAGCAGTCTGGGAGGACAAGGGCATCAATTTGTCCTCACATCATGCAAACAGTTTTCAAGATTGCATCTTGTTGATCTTGATGAAATTACGAGTCTAGGATCTGATGCAGCATGCCAGTAATTTATGATCACAGGTCACTCCAAGCTGAATGCTTTCAGGGCACATCAAGCCTACTTGTCATTTGCATGCAACTCATTTTATCAACTAAGAGATGTTTTTCATCAGGCCACTGGGCAGACATTTGGAGTTCTGGAAGACCTGAATTAAAAAAAAAAAAAATGACCTCTTTTTATCCATCACAGCATTAAAACAAACATCAATGCAAAATGTAATATTAAAGCAATTAACCTATTATCTTCAGGTCAGGTGTTTGTTATTTTGTCATTTACAGAATGACAAACTCTCCCACTTGGCTGCTGATGTTCGGATTGGGCCAGCTGTCTGTTCTTTCTAAATGCTCTTTCAGTTGATTACGTGACTATGAAGTGCCCTTCTTCCAGCCATTTGGGATTACTCCTGTTTAACTCTATAGCTGAGCAATTTTCCCGATATTGCCTATTCAAGGAAAAAGAAGAAGGCAGATTCTGTAGCTGTTATGTAATATTTTTCTCACCTTTCAACATTTTGGACAGGTTTCTTTTTTTTTTCCCAGAGAAATCTTTCTCACTCTTAATGTACTGGGTGGGAAAAAAACAAGTAAGTAAGTTACTTGATGTTGTTATTTCTAATGTTATACCACTCACCGGGGCCACAAGGTTCCTATAAGAATAGTAATGATTTAGAAAATCAAGGTAACATTTTTCCAGGCATTTCAAAATTAAGGCCTACATGATAGAAATACACCAAGCTCCATATAGATTTACTGGAGGAAGTTTAAATATTTGAATAATTCTGATTATGGGGGATGGGAGTTGGGTGGTGAGGGGTTGCAACAGGAATCGAATTTATTAGCACTAGCTTAGGTATCTTCACTCTATGTCTGTCCTAGTCATCCTACCTTTCTTGCAAACAGTTCTAAAAGGAAATTCATCTCACCCAATGACATCTAAGATAAATCAGGGAAAAAAAGCCTCCTGAGGGTTCCAATTTATGTCTAATGACTATGGGGAGAAATAAGATGATTCATTCAGCTTTAGACACACAACTGATGGTTCTCTGAAATTATACAGGATGAATCCTGCATCAGGCATATTTTTACTCTAGGTGTAGACTGCCAACTGGGTCAAACCTGTGCTGTGGCACAGATAGTGCACAGCTTCTGTGTATCACAATGCACTCTAGCTAACTACCATGCTGCAGAGGTCTTGCTTCAGGTCTAGAGAATAACAGTGGAAATGTTTACATGATCACATAAATGCATTCTAACACAATTTTTAAAAGTATTTTGCCTGTACTGCCTTTAAACTATGCAAAGCAGTTTAAGCCAGACTCAGTCCAAAGCAGTTAACTTGGAAATATCCCTATTGATGATACCCACAACAGGGTAACTACACAAGGCCAGCCCAGTAATATTTCCATCTTAGCAGTCAATCTAGAGATCAAACCTAAGTCAGATACTTCAAATGAAAATTGATTTGCATCTCTGTTGTAATTTCATTAGACATATTTAGAGTCTGATCTCATTCTCCACAGACTTTGAAACAGAATAGACCAAACCCACCCATGAATACATGTTTGGGAACAAACTGAGTAAAGTTGCAATCTGACCACATTTGAGCCCATTTATATCTATTTTCATGCTGTTTGTTTGGGGTTTTTTTGCATTTGGATGTGGCGCATGGCTTGGAATTTAAAGTAAGTAACATGGATCTATCATTTCAAACCAGCACTCTTTTTCCTTCTTTGCTGGTATCCATGTTGTACTTTGCACAGCCTTATGCTGTGGCCTTATGTTTTGCCTGTTTTACCTCATCAGCTTTCATATTTCAGCTACTACAACTGGACAAATGTCTCTCTACCTTTTGTTATCCCATGTACTAAGACAAACACCTCAACCAAACTTTCTGTCTTGTCATCCTGTCATCAATTCACACACAACAGAAGGGAAGAAAACACCTCTCCTTCTCTATCACTACCAAAACTGTCATACAGAATTATAACCCAGGTCATATAATTTCCTCCAGAACATTTTCTGCAACATTCATGGGAGATGAACGTGCAAAAAGCATCCAAGCATATATTGTCACCCATAGGAGAAATCTGAATTTATCTTTCATAAGTGCAAGGTTTGTTCCTTGTTCATACCTTTTCTGAGTGAAAGACCAAGGAAGCTTGGACAAAGAATTCAGTTCTAACCTCCACCAAATGCAAATAGGTATTGCAAGAAAAATAAAACATTTTCTCTGTGTTCTGTTTTCCTATAATATATGCCTATCAAGAGTTGAGCAACAGTACCAATTAAACTAACCATAAAAGCTCGACATTTAATGTTGAAACAGATAATAAGGGAACACAAGTGAAACCTTTCAAGGGAATAAGGAAACTGAAGGTGAGTCACAGCACCTGGAAAGATCTGTTGATTCTGTATGAGACTTAAAGGACAAATTGCATGCAGATTGTAAAAACATAATTTTGTAACGGATACAGCAACTTGGGTGCTGCAGTGCCACACATCTGTTTTATATACTGCTGAATAATTTAGTAATGAATTTTAAAATTAGAATAAGTTGCAATGGGCCATTAATATTGCATGGAGCATTGTTGAATTACATGGTATCAAAATTACATCTGTTGTAGAGTGTTTCTTTCAGTAATGGTCACCTATGTTTATACACAGTCACTGCTTTTCTTAATTGTAAGTTATGTTAGTGATGTTCTGGAGACTGAAATCAACAGATGTTATATAGTATATAGCTATTCCAGATGGCAAACACTCCTGTTTTAATAGCCTAAATCAGCCTTTTTTTATCATCAATGCCTAAACCATCACTACAAAACTGGTTTTTTTTTCTTGCAACTATTAAGTTGGGAAAAAAGGTCGTAAATTTTTCAGTGTGCCTTCAGAAAGATGATGAACACAGAAGATTTAATTGTTTAAATTTCTACTTGATTAGGGTACACATTGGATTTTCTCTGAAGTTCCCCAGGAAAAGCTTTTAAAAGTGTGAAAACTATCACTGTTGAAGAGAAATTGGTCCTATTTCTTTCTGTATCTGACCAAGTGTCAACATCTTTACCTTTTAAAATGCCATGCTTCTATGTTCCCATGAGACAAAAATGCAAGGCTTCCTGAAACAGTGAGTGGAGAATAAAGCTTCCTCTTTGCTGTTAGAATGTAGAAGGATGTCTTATACAGTAAATTACTTTCTACTAATACAATATACAGTAGTATTCTGTAAGGATTATATTGGTCAGTCATTCTTGCTACCATTTATATTGAATAAAAATATTTTCTCATATTCTTTCAGTGAAGGCTGTCTTCATAATGGAACATGAGTACTGAAAAGTGTTTCAAGATGCTGACAAACTCTTTAATCAGCATTTTAAAAGTAATAAAAGATTTTTCATCTGACCCCTTTGGTTCAGAAAGGCACAACCCTTGGGATAGCATTGTTGCAAACAACTACCACTATTTTACTTTCTGAAGCCTAATTACAGAAATTTAAGTACTTGCATTCCCCAAATCAAACACATATTAATTTTTCCTTTGATATTACTGTTAATCTCAGCACAGCCGTAAAATATAACAACCCAACCTGTTGCAAAGATGATACAGAGAGCTTTATTTATTTAATTTAGAGTTTAAAATAATGGCAAAAGTTATATTCAAGACCAGAGTTTTTTGGTTAATATTGAGGTACCTTCTATATTTAGTCACCTGGTAACTCCTTGAACCACTTTTTGCTTCTCTAAGGCTCACTGAATCAAGTTGACTTTGCAGGCTTCCAGATAGATACTTAGAAAGGATGCACAATGGTTTTTTCTCCCACTCCTTCCTCAAAACACAAGGTCATATCTCCACTCTTCTGTCCCGTGATGAGTACTCTCCAGCCGAAATCTGTTATGTAGCCATCTGTTTATTAACTACCAACATTCTGCAAAATGCATCTCTAAAAGAATCTAATTTTTTTAGAAACAGCAGCCAGCACTTTAAAAAACAATTTCCATTTTCTGCACACCAGACTTGACAGTGAATTCCCTCTACCTTCTGCCTATTTTGGCCTTACTCATTGGGCAAGCATAGATATTTTCCTTTGCACTTCTTCGGTGAATAGCGAGTGTTCCTCTGTGTCATGTATTTTGTCTATGCTTCAAAGTACTTGATGACACAATTATTGTGGTAATGTACCCAAGACTTTCTAAAAGATGTTTTCTTTTTGTGTCTGTGACTGAATGCATATTGAGTATACATCATTAAATAATCACAATGCTAACAAATGTCCAAATTTTGAAAAAGGAAATGTCATCTTTAGTGTATTGAAAAAGTTTTTCACTGATTTAAGAGGGATAAAGGAAGAAACTAAACAACTTTTCTTTCTTTGTGATACTAAAATTTCTGAGATTTAATTTGCCCCCATTATTAAAATTATAGGAGCTCCTTAGTCCATTTGTTACTGGTCATTTATGTGTGCGTGGAAATACATGCACACAGAGAGATCAGGTGATTTCAGGCAACAAACACAAGAGCATGTGTTCAGCGTTCAGATTCCTGGGCAAGTTCCTTCAGGTGTCACTGCCTGTCGTTCTGCAGGTCTGAGTAGGTTGTTTCACTGGTGCTGCTCCATTGGCATCTGTCTCGGTTTTGAAAGACAGGTGTCTGCTAAGGAAGGCAGAAGCCCCCCCTTGAAGTGGCAGATATAACCCCTTTTCCCTCTAAGTTATTATATTTTGAAATCAAGGGCCTTTAGGCGAAGATGTGGGAAATAGGAATAACAGTTCTTTACTCTCTCTCTATATATATGTATATAACCAGTCAAACAAAACAACAATAACTATGGCAGTAACAGCAATCACAAACCCAGTGCCAGCCTTCTCGGCTGTCAGGCCCTTTCCCCTCGGGTGCAGTTCCGCTCGCAGCCGGCAGGGGCGCTGGCGGCTCCCGGTGAGCGGGGCAGGTGCGATGGTTCCCCCGCGGCTGCAGGGGGCGCTCCGGAGCGAGCTCGGGGAGCACGCGGCACCGGTGCCCTGGGATCCCGGGAAGGGATGGAACAAAGGCTTCACAAACCCCTGGGCAGCCGATCCCGGGCTCTCAGGAACAGCAGGCTGGAACGGCAGGCTGGAACGGCAGGCTGGAGCGGCAGGGATGAACGCAAATCCCGGGTGTCAGACGAGATGTATCCAGATGGGAGAACCCCCCGGAGGCCCAGGCAGGCAGGGCGAACAGGGCTACAGCGTAGCGAAAGCTCGAAGCAGCAGCGGGGCAGGGCAGCCACAGCTCGGCCTCCAGCAGGGCAGGGAAAGTGGCTTTTGGGGTCCCGGCGTTGTTTCCAGCAGGAAGAAAGAACGGCCAAAAAGAAAGAAGCAGCAGCTCCTTTCTCTGCAGCTTCTCTCTCCGGACGCTCAGAGCGAACTGACCCCACACCCAGGTGTAGACAAAGGAGTAGCCAGGCCCACCCCACTCCCCTTTTTGTCTTTCTTAAGTACAGCTATTTGTCCCCTAGCAACATGCATATGGGAGAAAATTCCTTTAACAGAAAAAAACTAAGACTAAACTGAAACCCCAACAGCATCTTTGTATGGAAGTAGATAGGCACTATGCATTTTGGCTGTGGCAAAAGTTGGAAAAAGAAAGACAGAGGTCTTTTACAGGGAGGGAGGGAGGGAGGGAGTAGAAAGTCTCCAGGCGTGATTCTGGTACAGACAAGAGTTTTAGCAGTAACTTACAAGACTAGTTACAAAAAACAGATGAAGAAGAGTATATTATCACACCACATTTGCCACCTACTATGCTGTGTATTTTTGTTTATTTATTTTAACACATCATTAAGAATCACTGCAGCCTACTACAGCCTGAAAGTCTCAAATTTTAAGCCAGTGGGAGAGGGACTAACTTGAAAATACATTATTAACATTATAACCAGGTGTCTGGTTGACAGAGAGAAATAGGCATCTGTTATAAGACAGGTGTTTAGATCAGCAGTATTGTTAACTTCAGGTGAGACCATAAAAGTTGCTGACCATGGAAGAGTTAAATGCACAATGTGCTACGGTGAATACAGTGTGAGCCATATTTATAGCTGATACAGCAAACTAATTACCGTGGCAGGTAAATTACTGACAATCACATGTCTCACTTAAGTGTGTCAGAGTGCAGGCAAATTATCTGAATAGGCTGTTGAGCTATTCTGAGTCATTCCAGTTAAGCCTAGCTGATGGAGAGATAAGGTGGATGCTACAGATACTAACAAAATCCAGTCTTAAGTCCTTTCTTATTCGAGATGCTTGTAGCTAATCCACAATTCAGGGACATACTGTGTTTGAATACTTCCTACAGGATGGCATCATCATGTAGTCTTATAATAAACATATATAAACATATAGTCATATATAAACATATAATATAGATATGTATCATACAGATTATACAATAATTATTATTTTGCATTAAAGCACCACAATCTTGCTACAAATGATTAAAAAGTCAACCCAGAGCACTTTTCATTGGTTCTAAATTGCAAGCCTCAGAAACAAAATATGATTTTCACTCAGATTATTCAAATAGTCAAGGCCTGACATTCTCAAAGGCACCACTTGTTGGTGGTCTATGAAGTATAAAATAAAACTGAAATAAAATATATGAGAGAACCAGGAAGATGTAAAGATGCCTTAAAAATCTATCAGCACAGATAGTTTTTATATGCAAAAAATACAGTAAAGCTTTATTGAACACTACATAGATTGGCCTTAATTTTAACTCTTTTATGTTAAGTACTAAATGGAAAAGGCATCAGTAATGCATGTACTGTTGTTTATTTAGTACAGGTCCATAGCCTTTGATATATTGTAAAGCTGCATTTGCTGCTTCTAGATTTGAATTAGTCTCTTTCTCCAACAGAAAACTACCAGCTGTGAACATCAGTAATTCCTTCTTTTTTGTCATAAGAAAATGTGTAGTGCCATATCCAGAGATGAATTAGTCTGGTGGGTTCGGAAATGGGAGTCAGCAAAATTAAAGAAGGAATGAATTACCTAGGAGCAGAACAACAAGGCTGAGAAAAGACTCATGCTGAGAGTGCTGATGCATGGATAGATGTACAATATAATCAGCATAACAAAAATAATTGCTGTAATTCCAGCCAAAGAGACCCCAAAATTTCTGACCTCAAAATATAAATGAAAATTGCTTCCAAAAATTTTTTACTTTTTCTTTATTTTCTGACAAGTTTAAGTACCTGTTATTATTAAAATTATCTCAAATTCTAGCAGGCAGTTCATTCTTTTTGTTTCCATTAACTGCAAAAGATATGTGCTTTGAATCCCTACAGGAAAAGAAATCAACTTATAAATAATAAATATACTATATTTAAGAAAAAACATTTTTTATACATCTGTCTTTGTCACCACCTCAAATTTGATGCAACTTCAGAGATTATGTCTTTATGGACAGAAATTACCTCAAAAATTATTTTCATGACATGAAGACCTATAATGTCTTACAGTAACTGGGAACCTACTGTATTTGTGAAGGGAGGGATCCCTGTTGGCATTGAAGAAAACAGAAATATCTACAATTTTATAGGCAGAAAGTTGATATATCGATGCCATCGAGGGTGTGAAAATAAGATGAAAACCCCTTGAGCTCTGTGTCTGGCACGGGGCACCACCAGAGAGCACCACCCAGCAGCTCCCCCCACTCCTTCCACCACATGGCCAGTACAAACATAGGCTGCAAAGAGGAAAAAAGTATTTCCATCATCTGGACTCTACCAGATGTGTATCACTGACACCGTGCTGTCACACACATGCAAACAAATGTAGTCCCACAACAGCAGGCAAAGTAACCAGATTAGTTCCTTACCAGGACTCAGCACTGGCTACCTCAGCACAGTTACAGCTTACTAGAAATGCATCCTTTCAGAATGGTGCATGCCTAATCTTGTGTCAAAAATGACATTCAGCCTCTGTCTGACACTGACACTGCAGGGCAACATGCAGGTCTTACCCACAAGGACAGGAGAGAACAAAATGTAAATGTTTCACAGGACTTCTGAACCAAAAGTTGTTGCTCAGTAAGGACATGACCTTGCATGAACCAGTTTTATAGCTCTACAGTGTGAGTATCTATACCTCAGCTGAACATATTTTTCACCTTTTGCAGCCAATGAGAGAAATGGGCACTCTTCAAGGTACAACTCCTCTTACTGTTGAATAGACCTGTTGGTTGTAATTACCATTGAAATAATTTTTCTATTTACCTATAGCTGATTTGGATTTGGCTTAAAAAACAAAAAAAAGTATTGAAATATAAGCCAGAAAATTAATGAAATCACTAAATGAAATCACTAATGACCACTAAATTTGTACAATATGAAGAGTATGGTGCCTCAACAAAATAGAATAACTAGCTAATTGAAAGCATTATGTTCAGTAATTCATAAGCAGTACGTGTACCCACTAGCAATGCTCAGCTACAACAGAGACACCATCACAGTCACCACTGTGCAGATATTTAAAGAGCAAAACACATAGCCTCCATCCTATCTTAGAAAAATGGAATGGTTTGTGTTGGATGGGACCTTAAGGATCACCTAGTTCCAGCTCCCTGTCATGGAGGGAGACCAACCTTCCATTAGACCAGGTTGCCAAGGGCCCCAGCTGGGCCTTGAACACCTCCAAGGATGGGACATCCACAACTTCTCTGGCAACCTCTTCCAGTGTCTCACGACCCTCACAGTAAAGAATTTCTTCCTCATAACTAAACTAAGTCCACCCTTTTTCAATTTAAAGCCATTTGTCCAATGACAAGACATGTTCCTCTCGTGAGAGTGCAGTAGAGGAGAAGAATCACATCCCTTGACCTGCCGGTTATGCTGCTTTGATGCATTTTCCACTCAACTTGTCTTTGTGCTTGGGATTGCCCCTACTCAGGTTAATGACTTTATACTTGGTCTTGTTGAACTTCATGAAGTTTGTATAGTCCAAACCTGTCCAGGTCCCTGTGGGTGTTATCCCTTCCCTCCAGCACGTTAACTGCACCACACGGTTTGGTGTCATCATCAATTTGCTGAGGGTGCACTCAATCCCACTGTCGATGCCACTGACCCCTGACGAACACCATTTGTCACCAGTCTCCACTTGGACATATATCCACTGATTGCTACTCTACAAGTTCCTAAAATTCCACAGACTGCATCTGTCCTCAGTTCCACTTGTCTTAAAAATATAGAAGAAAAAAACAAAACAAAAATTGCACATGATTAAAGATTTAATTTAAAACTGAGAAAGAAGCACTGAGACAAAGAGATGCTTACAGACACATACCTGTGCTACTCAGATCATCAGTGGGATAGTAAATCTAGGCTGATTTAATCCAGCTGCAAAAGGCAATTCTCTTTATAAGACAGAGCTGTCTTGAATACTGCATTGAAGACTGGAGTCAACACTGTTTTCTTCCTATGTATGCGTCACCTGACTTAAAAGTTCTGGGCACACTGAATAACATTTTTCCCAGACTCCTCACACAGTCAGTGGAGACCTGAGTGACCTATAGCAGTGCCAATCACGATTTAGCCACTTAAGTTAAATGTCTAAATTTAAGTGGAATTAATGCAGGCCTGATTAACTGCATAAAAAATGGTCTCTTAAGGCCAAACTTCAGGCATAAAGTTGTAGAAGAAAAGCTATTTACTCTCACGGGCAAATTTTTGTCCAACACATTCAGATGTTTCCCAGATCATAAGTGTGATTAATATGGAGCTGACTCAGGTGAGAAAAGCAGTGGTACCTTAGCTGAAAAATTACTGTGTTAGTATGTGAATTAAGGCTAGATTCGTATAATGTTTTGTCAAATGTTATACAGCTGAAAACCCAGAATTGCTCATCTGACTTCAGTAAACACAGTCCCCAAAGTACTTGGCTTTCTAGATTTTCAACACAAATGTGGGCAGTGTTTAGTCAGCGTAAGGGTTTTTTCCTGATATGCAATATACGGCAATATCAGCATGGTGATAAACACAGACCTTTCTTTGCTAGTACTTTTGCCCTCCATTTCCAAATAATTTCAGGCAGTCTGTCTCTAAAGCTTTATGATTTTCTGGTATTGTGGAGCTGTTGTAGTCATTCCATAGCTAGGGTTGTAATACCTTCCATTATAAGCTCAATTAGGCCCTTACATCTAATTTTAACTTCTGACTGTTCTATTAGAAATTTCTCTTGTGTGGTATTCTGAAAGAAGATGACTTCTTTTTTCCCCTAGAAAGTTTGAGGGTAATTGGACAAGGCATTTGTGAAAATGCTGGAAAATCAGTAGTAATTTGCATTTTACATTATCCTAATATATTTCAGAACAGCATATCCCCAAAACAGCATGTTGTAGAAAAAGCCAATGTGGTTTACTCTTCTGTCTTCACTGAGTACTGAGGAGTTTATGATCTTTACAGGACTAGACAGGTCTACCAATGCTAGGGGAGAAACAAAGTTAAAATTTTCTCAGTTGGGCTACTGTGAAAGCTTTTGTTTAGCAGGTAGTCAGCAAAAGCAGGCTGTCTCAGCATCTACCGGCCTAAGAATACTTTAAAAGACAGAGTTGGGAATAAACAGAAATATAGAATTAATTTTTCTCTTACTAAAAAAAAAGCAAAATCCCTTAAAATTCATTGCCACGAATTTTCAGATATGCCTCTTCATTACTTTAGAAAAAGATTTTATTCAAACATTCTACAAGAAGTAAGACAGTTGAAAAACAGGAAACTGTAGCATTTTAAAGTAAAATAAATGAAATTTAAAAATCAGACTCTAACATTCTTATGCAAGGTACCAACACCTCCATTATTCCCTTCTCTTTGTCTTGGTTAGGTAGCTTTTAGGTATAGCTGAAATGCTATATTGATCTTGAATGTATTGACCTTGAATTTTAGGTCACGATTACCTACCAAGTAGTAAACCACAATGTTGTATTGCTGCAAAAACATAATTTGTTAAAATATAGGTACCATAAAGTACTGGAAAAAATATTGCAAATTTAAGCAAAACAAATGATAACTTTATGTTGTTCTATTCCCCTTTCCCTAGCTTATGAAATATCCTCTCTAAAGTTCTAAGAACACATGTATATAAAAGTTACATTATTATCACAGATAATTGATATATTTTCTAATGTAAATCTCATGCTCTCATTTTTCACATTTTAGTTAAAGGAAGCTGAGAAACATAGATTTAGAGAAAGTGCCATATTTATAAGCCTGTAAACTGGGCAACAAATTCTAGCCATTACAAGTTGAAGACTAAAATTTACCTCCAGCTTGCATTCAAATAAAAGATTATAGTATTATATACACAATTCTTCATATTAATATTTTATATACCTTACTGAAGGTTTTAGTGTAGTGTATTTCATACAATTTTCTGTATTATTAGAATATATAATTATATAGAACATATAATTATGTCTCAGAGTAGAGATTGATTATTAACCCAGGTGTATGCAAGGCATAGAAAGAAAATTATTTCACCTAATTTCAGCCACCTAAAATTTAGTCACCATTTCCAAAGTAGTAGTCCCAAACTCTAATTATTGCATTAAAACAGAGAACACCTCCAGAAACCAATTTATCCCCTTTGAAGATGCCAAGGCAAAGTTCAATTTCCTCAAAACAGGGATTCTCTGTTTCAAATGTTCTAGGACATGAGACATGAAGATTCGGTTGGCAGACACAACTAAAGGGACCCCTTTGGGGATACCGAAATACTTTAAATATCACTAGATTCAATGCTGAATTCCGCCCAGCTGTCAAGTTTAAACTGGATACACAACTTAGTGATTTAAATAAGGTAAGAGTATTACCACCCAATACTTTAATGTATATATATGTATAGGTATATATATGGTACATATACTTTAATGTATATATATATATTGGTATATATACTACCAATACTTTAAATGTCACTAGATTCAATGCTGAATTCCGCCCAGCTGTCAAGTTTAAACTGGATACACAACTTAGTGATTTAAATAAGGTAAGAGTATTACCACCCACACTCACTGGCAGAAACATGTCTAATAGGTGGGTTTGTTAGTCAAGTGACATTTTTTTAAATTACGTTACCTGAAGAACAGTTAGTACAGGTCTGCTCATCTGTGTTGCAGAAGAGTTATACTGTCACAGTGATTCAAGGAAGGTATAATGAGTGACTTCTATGCCAAGGACAGCAAGCATAGAGAATTCTGTATGTCCTTAACCTGTAAAAGTAATTGCCGTTTAGTAAAATAATTAACCATATTCAAAAAACATGTGTTTCTGTCCCATCATCTTTAAATGTATGTTTAAACTTAGCAATTTATAAGCTTTTTCTGAATGAGAGCTTAAAAGATGAAGGTTAGACACAGAGAGAGAAAACAAAATCACTCAAAAAAACCTGAAGATAAGAAAGCTAAAAATATTTCCTTCTTTCTAGAGTAATACATTTTCTTGGAAATACGTAATGATCTAACTACAGTGATGCTCCTCTTACAATGAAAATTTATTCTTAAATGATTTAGCAATTGCAGTCTATGTTGAATAAATTATATATGAAGATTAAGTAAGAAAGCTAAGGAAGCATTAGAGTGTCAATTGCTTTTTTTTTTTTTTTTTTTTAGCAGAATTAATCCCTTTAGCAAGGGGGTTGTAACATTTGAAAAACCTGTGTGCATTTTTCACAGTTAATTCCGCTGTTCTCCACTGCATTCAAGCTGTATTCTAACCCAAACTGGTATCATTTTATGCATCATAAGGAAGGAGATCTTAAATGAATTTAAGATGTTATTTTTCTTGTTAAGACACAAATCTTGATGTCTAGAGATGCTCCTGTAGTTACAGATTTTTGGAAAGTTAGAGGTGCTTTGGGCAAATTTTGCCAACCTACTCTTCCTCTTCATGTGTAAATGATGACATAGCAACATCTGAACATAGTTGTAGGTGCCTACACTTAATAGACTACTGGAGCAATCAATATTAACCAGCTGATTTAGTCTACAAGTTTCTTGTAGCATGAAAGAATTTTGTGCAGAGATTTGAAGTCCTATTTACAATTATCTTTCTAATTCAATAAGTTGTCTGACTCCTGTAGCTTAGTCATTTTAACACCAAGGGATTGATATGTAAGATTCCTTGGTAATCAGCTGTCAGTCATATTTTCAGTTAAGGGCTTGCCCTACATACAAGTGTGAAAAATACTAAAAAAAAATTTTTGTGTTCTTTAACAGCTTCCTAAATCAATATGACATATATTACTCATATTTCTTCAAACAATTACTGTATTATTACTGTTTCCTATCAAAGGACTAGCAAAAAGAATCGATCTCAAATCAATTTAGAATGACAGATTCACTTAATAATCAAGATCTGTAGTGCACAGATTTTATTTTTTAAGCTGACACAGAAAAATATCCCTACCTTTCCTTTAAAATCCCCTCCTGCAAACGAATCAGATGACACCGCATGTTGGAAATAGAAACTGTGATTCTTTAAAATAGCATATATTTGATAGACATTAAAAATATTATTAAATCCTTCACTTTATGCTATTTGGCATGAGACGTTTAATAAGTTCCATTTCAGCTTACAGAACATGAAACTGAAGAAATGCAGAGCGGACAACTATTCATTCAGAGAAATAATAAGCTCACTAAGCCATAAGCCCTGCCCCAAATGAGCTATCATTTTACACTTTTCTTATACATTTGGGAGGCATTAAGTAATTTTTCCTTTAACGGAAACGTCTTTCCCTATCCAAAGGAAGCACTTTCCTCATACAGTGTCTAAATAACAAGTCACTTGAAGACAAATATTAGCTGAGGAACTTGTGTAATAGAAATGCTACGTGTAGGTTATATGTGGGCAAAAGGCCATGGTGAAGATTTTGTCTCTCAGATATCCTCTGACTGCAGGAATCCTGGACACAGATAGAGATTCTGCTTTCTGTCTGAAGTACTCTATGGTTGAGAGTTTTGATCCTTTACCATAAATCTTCAGTTTGCCACAGGATGGTGGAAAGTGTTATGTGGTGTATGATATACAAGGTCATATAAAATAGATGTTCTGTAGATCCTGTACAGGACACTTACCTACAATTCATAGGGTTTGAACCAGATTATTTCCAGGCCCTTTCTATGCTATGACCCTACTGTCTGACCTCCAGAAGATAGCATGTAAGATTAGTTCTACAAGCTATACATTTCATCTTTAACACCCAGAAAATACCTTTGTCCAAGTTTTCAGTCCTATCGCTGCACCTGCACCATGCTTCTAAAGAAAACTAAATACAAAGGTTTGAAGCTTTGATGAAGTCCTTGAACTAGAGCTCAATCTGAGGAAAGAATCTGACAGTGATACTGAGCAGTGATACTGCTGTCTGAAGAAGGATGAGGAGATAGCTGGGGATCAGTGCTGATTAAAAAGCATTTCTGCAATCAGACACAGAGCTGTGGTGCTCTACATTTCATTTCTGAAGTCTGAACTTACACTTGGTTAAATAAAAAATAACATTCCCGTTTATTTCAGTGATTGTCAGACTAAGCTTCTGACAGGAAGCTTGTCATACTCTAAATAGAGGGCAAACCTTCACAGCAGCACACGCTTCCACTTACAGTTTTCAGAATACATAATGTTTTACAGAAATTACAAATGAAAGTTGCTTCTAGTTTGCCTTCTCTTGATACAGCTGAGTCTCATAAATTTTAATTGAGCCATATAGAGCAGAGAGTGGGTGAAAAGGAAGTGCCACAGGAACAAAACAAAGGTGACCTGATATGTGATACCTTTCTCTTTGTCAAGGCACTTCTCATAAAATATTGTCTGGTACCTTAAGGAAATGAGTATGAATTATAGTCATGGGGACCAGAGGGAAAGAAAGATGTTAAACTTGTCTGTCTTTCTTTAAAGGTTATTTCTAATTTTTTATTTAATCTCCTTAATGAGATGTCTGTTGTTGCCCCAGACATACTTGCCTATTTCAACAGGTGACAGATTGAACCCCAGACTTCAACTATTAGAAGGGAATATCTAGTTAAAGATTTTGCATAAGAATCATAAAGAAAAAAAAAAAAACAAGTGTTCAGAAAATTCAAAATGTTCAGAAGTTAATGACCCATTCCTGAGTTTTAAATGTTAATTTTATATAGCTGATCTTCAAAATAAAAGTGTATATGCTCCAGCATAAAGCATTACATGGATATTAAATATATGAGGATGTAAGAAATCAGCCTATTTACAGTTTATGGACTATGTTTCATACTTAGTGGCAGGTTACAAGCATCACTTTGAATCTTGGCCTTACATGTCTTCTTCTGACTTTCAGCTCAGCATTTAACTAAATCCCACAGATGGTGTTATGAGAAATTCTTGCTTTTATCACAGAGCAGACAACAAGAGTCATTAAAATTTGATGGCTTAAATGGGATAATGTTCAACAAAGAGATGCATGCAATCCAGAATATTTTTCTTTTAAGTTCTTGCATGAAAAATAGCATTACTTAGTAACCAATTACCTTGAAAAGGCTTCAGTTACTGAAAAAGTTGGTTGACGATTGTAACAGAAAGGTTTTGCAGAGACTATTCTCTCCAGAACAGGTGCAGTCTGTACTAAACCTTATAGTCCTTGCCCACAGTTATCCATGAGAAAGGACCCAATGAAGAGCACAGAAGCTTTCTCTAACCATTAATTTATCTTTCATCCACAACAGGATGAAAAATCCAGTGGCACCAGGGCATGCACCCATCATGTACATGAGAATCTCTCCTGGGTTATTCCATTCACATATAGCAGAATGGCTATATTCGTATTACATAGAAATCAGTGAGGGACTGCTACTGAAATTCATATGGGCAAAGTGTAAAGATGGTTGTTGATTTGGTTCCTTTTCTTCTTTCTTTCCCCTCAGAACAAAGTGAATAATGTGAGGGCTCTGCTGCAGCTCAGCAAAGTGATCTTTTTAAAGCATGAAAGTGAGGCTGTGTATTGCATGCCCAGAAGTGTGTAGTTAAGGCACATATGAGGTTGGGATAATACTGAAGGGAGAAAAAAAACCTGCTTCACTCTTTTCTACCACAACTTTAAAAAAAGAAAAATTCTGTATACGTTTGCAGGTTAGCTGCTTGAAGCATTATGAGCTTCAGCATGAATTACCATTCATGCAATCTGCAGTGTCAGGGAACCTGTTCACCAGGGGCAACTTGGAACTGAAACTGATTAACACCAGAAATGTACTCACAGTGAGCAGAGAGGAAACATCCAAGCTAAGAGAAGTTTAGGAGTATGTATTCCCCTGGTATCTGGGGAAAATGTACTTGGAATAGGTAATAGCTTATTATCCTTTCAACGTGTATCCCTTTCATCTTGGTTCAGTCCTACTTAAATACTAAGTGATTTCTTCTCCATAATGACACAAGACAAAGTTTAGTCCTGCCAGAGAAGGTATCAACTTTCGAGGGGAATAGGAATGCAAGAAAATAGTAATTATTATCACTTACAATGTTTTATACCAATGTACAAGAGCTTTCTGTATTTGCTTTTTAACCCTCTAATATTTCATTATGTCGTAACTATATTTTCTCTCCTTGCCTTGCCAATATATATTCAAATATTCTTTCCATCCATTCTTTAAGAATTTAGGTAGAAAGTTACCTTCACAATTAAAAAATCTCTTGGGTTTTTCAGTTTGGTTATTTTTAATGCAATATGATCTCTGCAAATTACTGCTAAATAGAGATAGTCTCCTCTTCCTGGCCAAGCCCTAAGCAATATAAAATTCCTATTTGTAAGTAGACATCACTGTTATTTCAATGCTTATCACTAAAATGAAATAATTGGTTGGCACCACATGATCAAATCAAAATAAGACTGATTTGGGGAGTGTGGAAGAACAAACGATTCATGGTGAACAATTTAATACCAGTTAGCCTCTTTATCATGTGTCGAATACCCGCAAGTAGCTTAATACTTTCTCGACTATATTCATTCCCTGCGACCATTCACCATATATTTTCTCTCAATTACATGGATTTTAAATTCTTCATTTGAACTGCTTATTCAAAAGCAATAGTATTTTTCTGAACAAAATTTTAATTCAATGAATGGATAAATGTAGATGAAGTCAGGTATCTGGTGCAAATATCTTACATTAAAAATTAATAATTTATTCTCTCATATATTTGTGACGTGAAAAGTAAACAGATTTTTAGTAGAAAGCTTTCATTAGAATGCCTGCAAGTATTGTGAGTACAACTAGAAGATGTTTAAAAGCCATATTCTGTTTGGCAAGGTAGTCTTCTAGAATGGCAAACCGAACCAACAAAAAAATTTAACCTAACTCTCCTCACTCATCAAAAAAACCCTCCTTCATGCCAATATTAAAAGAAACAGGTTTGATATTAATTTCTTTCTTGAGCCAGTTTCCTCTGGGTAGTCTTTAATGTGTTGGCATAAGTTCTGATGTCTCTTTATTTTCCCTCTTTTTCTCTAACACACTTAGATATACACTAAACCACCTTATCTGTAAAAAGCTATCTATAGCACCATAGAGGTCAGCCTGACCCCTTGTCCAGGAGTCCTTGCAACAGTAGTTTTAGAAGTGTAATGTGGCCTGTATTTTTACTAGCAAATATGACAGCCCTTTAGCAGATCTCTCCTAATCTCTCCTTCCTCTCATTTCAAAGTGCTTTACAGCATTTTGCATATTCTTTCTCTAAAAGCTAGCTTCAGCAGGAATGATCAAAACAGCTATTAAAGCTGTTCCTTGCAATATTTCGTGATGGTGATCAGGCTCTCCATAGAAGACTCTTGAGATGTTACAGTGTTTACCAGAATCTACTACTTTTCAATCCTATTATTCTTTTGCATTGTGCTGAACCCATTGATCACTCATTTGTGTTGCACATGGACTCATTCAAGCATAAACAAGGTTGAATTTATCCAATTGTTACTACTGTGCTTGGCCATAAAGGAGAAACCTCTCCTGCATAACGCTCCTTTTTTGTTAACACTTATGCCTTTGGCATAATTTTTCTTTAATAGCATCTGTAAAGAGGACCCAAACTTTATTTTCCTCAAAGTGCCCAATTCACTGTAGAGCTAGGTATGAATATCTGCAACTGATGGACACAAGGTTAGTAAAAGGGCAAGGGGTTGAGATGGGTCTTCCATTGGAAGCCATTGTATGGGCAGAAGGCAGCTACTGCTGCTGCCACGTGATGTGCTGACAAAAGCTCTAACTGTTGCTCAGTTTCCTTTTTGTAGCTATACTCACAACTTTTAAGTGCTGAGACTTGGTTCCCCTTTCCTTTCATGTCTTTTATTTCATCCTTATCACTTCAATATCTTTTCTTGAGAGACTTGCAGGCAGGTTATCATCACTGCAGTAGAATTCTCAACATCTTTTTTTTTTTTTTTTTTTTTTTTTAAATACCCATACTCTCCAAAATTAGAAATGCCTGGGTTTAGACCAGCAGATCTGGTGGTGATAATCATGGTTAGTCCAGAGTCCAGATCCCCCAAAAAGCTTATACGGATGGGGAAACATCCAAGGTCAAGCTGGGAAATCATCAGAAAGCTGAGGATAGGATCAGGTCCAGAGAGAGCAAGAAGTGTCAGACATAGCACAAGAATTTCTGGGCAGGTCTACAGTGATGAGACAGGTTCTGAGGCCAAGCCAGAAAGTCAAGCCTGCATTTATCCTAGTTTCACTAAAGCTTTTTTTTTTAATGAGCTTTATTCAAACTGCAATGACCAGCACCTATACTAATCAAGTGGGAAATCCAAACAGTTTGACCTGGTAGACAACCTCTTTTCTTTCTTATCATAAGTCTAGACATACCCTGTGGTAGGTACAATGAGAAAGAAAAGCATGAGCTTTCTCAAAACCACTTTTTTTTCAAAACATATTCTTCAAATACTGCAAATACCTCACATCTGTTTCTGTGCTAGCAGCATGGTATTTCATTTGCTTTGGACTTGTGTTTTGCTTGATTCATAACCATATTCTGCAGTCTTTTCCCTAAGTATCTTCAGTGTTATCCTGCTGAATACCTATTCTGAAGCAAGGTCTCCCCTTCTGCTATCTCTGTAGTGATATTTGCTTTTCATGCCGTCTCCCAAGTCATTCTCTACTGCAGTTACTGTATTTTATAAACAACAAATGCTCCTTGCCCCTTGTCCATCTTAAATGATTGCTGTCAAGATGTAGCATCAGAATAGGCCACCTTGGCAACAAACAAACATAAAATACTGCATTCCAAAGTCTGGACCGTAGGTGCTTTTCAGTGCTAACTGCTCTGGCCGGAGATGTGAACGTAATTCCAATTCTTCTGCTTTTTCTCCTGGTTTAGAAAAACAGCCTTCCCAGAACACTTGAAATTCTGGCAAAAGAATTCATTTAATAAATTATGCTCCAATTAAATGCATTCAGACGTGTTGCCAGTGGGTAAAATTCATACCCATACCAATGCAAAAGAATAGTAGAAGGCAAAATCTAACCTTTTACTTTTGAGCTTTCCTTCTTTCATTCATCGTAGAAGTGTTTTGACTGTGAACTGAAAAAAACCAAGAAAAAAAACCCCTCCAGTATGATAACAGCTATTTTTCATCCTTTACCAGAGAAATTCAAGACAATTTACATGGTAATTACAGGTCAAGCTTTAAAAAGGCATGTGAAAATAAGTCAAATTCTCTTACACCTACTCTCACAGACTTGTCCTTAGGTTCTGTTGGATGGAAACCAGTACTTTTTTAATTATTAATTTTTCCCAGGCTTTATTTTTAATGCTTTCTTTGCTCAGTGGAAATTTTAAAATATAATTGTATATTATGCTTTTAAAACCTATGTTCCAGTTACATGCTTTTCAGTACATAGTTTACAGACACTTGCAAATTCAGAAGAACTAGCTAGGGGAAGAAGGCTGTGTTGTCAGTGTTTAATTCTGGACATTGCATTTTCATTGTGAAAGTGTTCAAGGGGCTGAAAATCATCAAAAATTACTGTCACTTAAGTCCTTCATTTACATCTATTACAGCTGAATAGCAAATTAGTTCAAAGGGTCCCATGGCCTGTGTTAAGTTTGGTAAGAGGATTAAGAGGTATGAACCTCTGAAATTACTTATATATGATACGTTAGAAAGTTATGCCAGTTTAAGCCTTGTACCAAAAAAAAACGAGCATTTGTAAAGATACACAGTCGTGAATTTCTTTTAAAGCAGACAGGAGAAAGCTGATTTGCATGAGTTTGCACACCAAGGGCCCTGAAGACGACAGTTAGGATCCCAGGTTACTATAACTTAGATCTTTTTGCCTCCTGGCATAATGATTGAACCAATTTACTGTTTCTTTAGACGTTAGCAGAGTGAAAGCAAGTAAAAAATATTCCAAGTGAGTTTAATGGAAAGGGCTCTAATTTACAGAACGTTATGAATAATTTTTGTACCTCCCCCATAGAAATTAAGAATGTGAAATATCTATTAATTCACCTATTTCATCCCCTACAGTGCAATAAATCTACTCTGGCTTTATGTGAGTCTATCTTAAATGAGAAAGTAATGAGAAGCTATCTTAGAAAGCACCTACTTGGCCAATGATTTGAGAAAAATTTCTGACCACATGCATAGGTGGGTAAATCTATAACAGATAAATTAGACATACAGCTCAAAAGACATTTCCCATTAAGAAATAAGATATATTGGCTATAGAACTCCTTCTAATAAGTCTGATTTTGCTATACCATTCATAACAGAGATTGCACACAAAATTCAATGATTTCCATCCATTTCTAACTTTCTGACAACCTGGTGTCAACAGTGATTTCATTTACAGAATATTTCTAAGATCCTTCTGCTTTTAAAATATTTTAGAACATGCTTTTATATAAAGCAAGAAGTAGTCACTGTGAGCAACCCTCCTCTGAAATGTGAACACTAGGAAGAGACAGCACTTTATGAGCTACTCCAGCATTGTTGAATGTAGAGTGAGGTCCCAACACCAACTCAGTGTTTTTCTGCCTGTATATGCAATATTCATACCAGTTCTTTAAGTTCACATGCCTTAATGGGAGTTTACATAGAGATGGTGAATACTCTGATAAATGAATTTATTTTTCCCCACTCACATAGCTCTGGAATATAATTTCTTATTTTCCGGTTTATTCAGTCTGTGACCACACATTTGGGCATACTAAAACACAAATTTATTTGCTTGTTTCAAGTTTAGATGCATACATATAACTTACTAGCAACATATTATTCTTTCCATTATTTAATATTTCACAGTCTTTATCAGTCATATTTTAACCCATACTGTAATAGTAATGTGAAATAGATGGGTGCAAAAATCTAAGACCACTGGGGGCAATTTTTGACATTGTAAATAGTAGTAGGACAAGGCAATGGTTTTAAACTAAGAGAGGAGAGATTTAGATTAGATGCTAGGAAGAAATTCTTTACTCAAGACATAGTGAGGTATTGGAACAGGTTGCCCAGAGAAGTTGTGGATGCATCATCCGTTGAAGTGTTCAAGGCCAGGTTGAATGGGGCTCTGAGCAACCTGGTCTGGTGGAAGGTGTTCCTGCCCATGGCAGGGCTATTGGAAATAGATGATCTTTAAGATCACTTGCAACCCAAACCATTCTGTGATTCTATGACTCATATGTATACATAAGGTGGCCAGGGGCAGATCTCTATTCTCTGAGCCAAGTTTAATGCCAAGACTCTTTAAATCTAGCTTCTTGTACAGCACACTGGCTATATTCACAGTCTGTGGTGTCCCTCTGACCCCAAGGCACAATCAACTTTACTATTTAGAGAAAAAATTCAGTAATGTGAGGATTGTTTCGGACACTTGCTTGAGAAGGGCAATGGCTTAGCAAACAGCCACAGCCAGTTTGGTGGTGTCCTCTGTCTGTCCAAACATACTAGTAATTATTGGGCACTGTACTTTATGAATATATTGTAAAAATAAGAAAGCAAAATCTACAATACTTATGGCACATCATCTAATAAAAATGCTTCCTTATGCTGCGTAAGTAGTCTGGCACCTTCTTTGCAAAGAATAACTATGAAAATTATCATTATTTATATTTTTAATTGCTGCACACTCAGCAACTGTATCACAGAATGGGTTAGGTTGGAAGGCACCATAGTGGGTCATCTGGCCCAACCTCCCTGCTCAAGCAATGTCATCCTAGAGTACATTGAACCGGACGGTGTCCACATGATTCTTGAATATCTCCAGTGAGGGAGATTCCACCACTTCTCTGGACAACCTGTTCCAGTGTGAGGTCACCCACACAGTGAAAAAATTCTTGTATTCAGGTGGAATTTCCTGAATCATTTCTGCCCATTGCCTCTTGTCCTGTTGCTTGGCAACACTGAGCAGAGTCTGGCTCCATCCTCTGGACACCCTCCCTTCAGCTATTTGTAGACATTGATAAGGTCTGCTGTCAGCCATCTCTTCTCAAGGCTGGACCGGCCCAGCTCTCTCAGCCTTTCCCCATAAGAGCACACTCCAGTTCCCCAATCATCTTTGTCACCCTAAATCAATATGTTATTTCTAATTCCAGCCTACAGCTACTGCTGATTAGCAAGGAGATTTAAAAAACATTGACAATGTCTTTCAATGCTAAAAATTTACCGGAATCTTTTCAAACTGTCAGGTTTTTTGCAGCAAATGAAGTGTACTGCTTAGAGAAAAGTAAATGAAGCTAAACATGTACTTGATGTTGATTCAGTCTACACAACAGATGGCAACATGGATGCAAATAAAGTGCTTGTCCTTTTATTATTATTAGTTAATATTTACATCACTGGAATGCCCAGAGGCCTCAGTCAGGAGCAGAGACCCATTATGCTAGACACTACACAAATACACACCGGAACATTTTGTTCCAGATCATCTTTCTCCTGCTGCACACTAAACTCATTGATGACTCATTTGTATTGCCCAGAGAGTCATTCAAGCATACAGTGGGTAGATTTCCTCCAGCTGCTCTGAAAAGTTTATAACCTATGCAGAAAGGGAAGGGAGGAAAGAAAGCAAGCTTCATAAATGCAGAACTGTTTTGAAGGTTTTGCCCTACGTTTCTCATAACAGGGATGTGTTGCAATACCCCTTCTTGTTCTGGTTTCTCAGGTTAACTTCTTAGTTTCCCTGTTCCCTTAGTTTCTGTACCATACTACTTGTTTTCCTTATCCTGCCTCCTTCTCTTTGATGCATTCTCCTTGCTTATTCTCCACCACTTCTATGGCATGTGGTTTTACCAGCACATCACTCTGGTCCCCCAAGCCTGGCAAAACACTGGGAGCAATATAGGAGTTAAAAGTGTATGGTATTAACTGGGCAACAAATGCATCTCTAAGTATTAACTAAACTAGTTCATTCAATTTTCAAATTCAAAATATTCCACTGTTTTAATTCAGAGTATGATGTATTTTAATGATGATAGTAAGTTGCAGTATTGTATATGATCAGTTCTTCAACACAAATGATTATTATATATAATCAGTTCTCCGCAGAAAAGCCTCTTTGGCACCAAGTTTTGGTCTGAGGAGAGTTTCTACCAGGTAAAAAGTGTGAGACCTCCCCCTGCCCCATCAATCCTTGCTCACAGCAGGTGCATGGTTCTGTCTCTCACAATTAAGTCCTCGTGGAGTTTGAAACTACATTTCAATCAACTGCTTTCTGATCCTGTGGATGGGTCTCAGCTACATTGGTATACAAAGTTTTTCTCTCCTCCTTTCCTGCTTTCTCACCTTTTAGAAGGAAAAATTGAAAGACTTTTTTTAGAAGTCTGCTAAGAGCTTTGATATTTTGGATTGACACAAAACCCCACTATTTAGCTCCCTTCAACAGTAGAAATTCAATTATCTAAAAAGAAGAATAGTTTTTATGATTTTAAAATTAAAGAACTAGAAAAATAAGGCTTTGCATGGAAATTTTGTTGCAGAATAAACTACAAAGTATTATGGTATTAGCCTTAAAAAAAAAAACAACCTTAAGTGTAAAAGAAAGCATTACTTTGCAAAATAAAAGCTTTTTAAAATACAATTAGTATTCAAGAAATATTATCAATATTATCATTTTAATGTCTTATAAGAAAATTATGCAAATACAAATGCAATAAAAAAGAGGCCTTAAGAGAAGTATTGCTTAGATTTATATTAAGAATGTCTACTTCTCAAAGAAATTAAGTGTTTTGATGACATTTAAAGGAAGAAAATCCATTATATTTGCAGTCAATCATCACTAGGATTCAGAGTTAATATCATACTGCTACCTTTTATACCTCTTCAGAAAAGTCACAGATGATGACTTGTGCATACAGTGTCCCACAGCATTCATCTGATGAAATGTTAATTAGTTTTATTGTTGGTAGTATTTTTCTTTAGTAGCTCTTGGGGTTAAAAGAAATATATCTGTACAGTTTGCTGACTGGCACAGCTTAATCTAAACTTATATTCACTACAACCAGTTAATAAGTATATCCACACTAAGATTTTTGGAAACTATTGTCTAACATCAAGAGGCACTGAGGTCTGGTAACAGTCATTACTGATTACTGAGGTGATCTTTTGGCTCATATTTTTGTAGAGAAGAAAAAAACTCCATGTTAGTAATACCAAAACCAAGGATAATTGATTATGTACAATCTTCATGCAGCTACTCCTATGCAAGTCTGGTAATATTGTCCCAGTTCTTACTGTGATACACTATAACAGGAAAAAAGGAGCACCACAATGTTCCTCCAGAGAAAACAAGGATATGCTGTTCCACACAAATACTTCCCTTCTACTAATGCTACCTTTTGTCAGGGGTTGTTGCTTATAAAATACTTCTTGTAGGGTTATTTAGTTAGGTGTATTTCCTGTAAATCAAATAGAAATGCTAGGTCAAGCTGTATCTTGAGAACTGGGGGAAATTATCTTGATTGCCTACGTCTGATAAGCAATAATTCCTGTTTCTCTGGTAATAATTCTCTCTTTAGAAAGAACAGGAAATAAAAATTGACCTGGAAGTTAAAATAATGGGAGGGGAAGATTGATCCATAATGGCAAATAATACACATATCCATAATTCACAAATAATATTTGTGAACATTTCCACTTCAGGATGTTTTGACAACAGATACTGTCTCATGATCATGAAAAAATTTTGCTATTCAGCCATCATCCATCACCTATCCTTCCTTGTATCTCTCATAGCTTATTGGCCAGTATTGATAGCCTCCATTTTGCATAAGACAACCTCTTGTCCTTCCAGAGGATCCAGTAAAATTATTGCTTTTTATTTGGCAAGGTTCCCTATATAGAGTTTCTGGCTTCAAATGACGCATTCACAACTTCTCTGAACATTGTCTTATAATATTGCCATCTCACTCAGTCTAAAGACATTATTATAATGTCAAGTGGGAGACTAGAAACAGAAGTACACGAGCCATATATGCTCCTAAGGAATGAGATAAAAATGTTGTATTCCTTCTGGAATAAAGCTTTGGATCAAATTCCATCAAGTAGCCCTAGTGATATTAGTTACACAAGTAGATTTTACTGCCCAGCTCTTTGGTTTATCTTAAAATTTGATGTAAGCAAGAACTCTGGAATTTATTTCCAAGCCTGGATTTTTGTAATTAAATGAGAATGTGATGGCCTGACATCACCAAAAATGCCTTAGAAGATGTGCTGTGAACTGCACATGTTCTCCGTAAGTCCCTAAAGTGTTTTGGTAGCACGAGTGCCAGAGTGATTGCAACTCTACAGCCGGGAGCCTATTATCTATTTCAGAGCTGAACCCAGTTCAGCTGGCTTTTTTGGTAGTGGCACATGTCTAATCACAAGTTTTTGCTCCCTACCTCATGCCAGCTATGGCAATGCCATAACCCCTCACTGACAGCCTTGATGTCCTTCCTTCATAGGCAACCCAATCGCACAAGGTAAAACCCAGGAATGACGAGACTTTTGTGTAAGGTCACACATTCAGACTCTAGCAGTAAATCATAGTCTTCAAATGCCAACAAAGCTGGAAAAAATGAATGCCACTGATAGAAGCTCACAATATTAAAAAAGTTCTTTTTAATGTTTCTTAAAAGCAACGTAAGTATGGATTCAGAAAGTCACACAAGCTTATTCTCGTTATGCAGGTAGTAGCAGCCTCTGCAGAAAGGAGGTCAGACTCTGCTCTTGTTTATGTCAAGGACTCAAAGCAGTATTCCTGGTTGACACTGGGGACAAGGAAAGAAGAATCTCGCCCTTAAAACTCATATTAAAGACAGGACAAAGAGCTTCTTCTCAAAGACACTTGGTTTCAATTTGTGTGTTTTGGGTTTGATCTCTTTCACTGCTCTGTTTTTCTATTGACACAATTCAGCTGGATACTGATGAGTCACTTTAGCCTAATGTATGTGAAAGGAAAAGGGTTCAAACATTATGAAAAATCAAACATAAGGCAGACTTATGTTGCTAATAGGGGTTAGAGGAATTTTCTTAACTATTTTGGCACTCATTTTGAAAAAAACCCGAAAGTTTGAATATGTCTTGCTTCTGACAGGCTAGGGATTATTTTCTGTTATAGTACTTTATGAGCCACATCATTTGCTATGTGTCACATTTATCAAACAATGCTTGTTAATAAAGTTAAATTTGAGTTGTTGACTAATTCATCTGAAAAATCCTTAGCACTCACACATGATATAACCTTTCTGTAAATGTGAGTCATTTGCTTAAACTAAGGAAATGTTTATGGCAGTGTAAAACATTAATTAGTTATCAGTTTAAGAAAATACCAGGAACTGATGTTCAAATTCCTTGTATTTTAACAGATGTCAAAGAGATTAAGTCAAACAATTAACCTTCATATGACAACAAATGTCATAGAGGAGAACAAGTCCTTAGGGTATCTGTTAAACACAGAGAAATAGCATGCAAAAGCAAGCAAAACTCTAGTCAGCAAAAAGAGACACAGTTATTTCTATACAGAAACATATTTTACATTAGATGTTATTCAGGGTGCTTCTAGCCTTCAGTCTATACTTCACATTGCTTGGGCAGCATGTGCTAGTGCCACAGCAAATCCATTCCTTAGAATATAGTCTAAAATAAAACAAGTTTTAAATCATGGTCATAGTGGTCATGGTGATAGTTTACTAACCCATATTAAATAATATGACGCAGTGACTCTGCATTGCCTTCCTTTTGGAGACTGGGTTGTCCTTGGTTAAATAATGCCCTTGTAAAATTGCAAGGCAAAAATAAACTGTTTTCCTCTTAACTAAATACAGATAACCCTGTGATGTGAAATTACTGAAAAGATGTGATTTGGGGAAATTACAGTTCCTTGCTTAGTATGTATTGTGCATACCCTACAGTCTTCCCTAACCAGTAGCTCCCAATTTCATTTAAATTGTAATGATTTCCTTTAAGGACAATTACGTTGCCTAAGAGCAATGCCTGCATAATAATGCTGCTTTGGCATGGTTCACTATAGAACGAGAGTAATAACTGTTTATTAATATGATAATTAACTGTTAATGCTTAGCAACCTAATTATATCTGTTAAATAACTTACATTTTTAAGCCAAATTCTAACAGAAGGAATTCTGTTAAAAATAATAAAAAGCTATGAATATTATAGTAAAGGCACAGTTCCAGTTTAAAGTGCTGGATTTTGACTTTACTTGCATGAAAGAGATTTTGGATTTCTGCATATTGTGAACAAAAGAAGCTGTAAGGGTTTCCTTGTCCTAATAAAGGATGAGTCAATGTTAGAATTTGGGCCTTATTTCAGAAAATGCATAAATAAACTATGAACATCATAAAATTTAAAGAAATTAATAAGGCTTTGTGTACTCTTCAGGGTTATTAGAAAGAGCTGAGAAAGGAAAAGACTTTTAGCAAGAGTTGCACAAGTTTCACTAACAGTGACCTTTAGTAAATTGTCTTAATACTTGTCCTTTGTTTGGTCTAGCAACAAAAACTACATTGATATTGAACAAACACATTGACAAATACAACCCTGGCTAGGAGCAATAAGATATATGTACCATACCACAAAAAGGTGGACTAATTGGCGACAGTCTGAAAGAGGAAAATCAAGCATGATCAAATACCTGGTACTGGTTATGACAAAAAAATGCTTTTTTTTCTTTTTTTTAGCCTAAAGAAGAGAAAGCTGAGGAGGAACAAGACAGTCTTCAAGTCAGAAGTTAAGTAAAATTGAGGAAGATCTTAATTGAGTATACAAAGAATCATCTTTAACTGAACAAAGAATGGTTGAAGTGAAGCTTTAGGATGTATTTCTAATGATACACATAGCAAACCTAGTAAGAGTTTATTTCAAATATTCAAAATTAATTTTGGACAATTGTTCTCTGAAGTATTATCACTGTACTTAAGATATCTGTGCCATTTGATTATCTCTTCCCTTACTCACTGGATCTGCAACCTGTGCAGCAGAAGTCACAGCTTCAGCTCTGTGGCTGCTAATTTTGTGTTCGTCTCATATCTTGACCATACAATGCTTAAAAACATCGTAATTGCAATTTCCATTATCACTCTTTTATAGACTTCAAAAAGCAGCTCAGGAAATAATTCACCTCCAAATATCTAGAAGCACAGATAAGAATGGATCTAGGTATCCTGAAGACAATGTCATATCATGGGATTCTGTACTTTAGACAAACCTTAACATTTGTTTAAGATGGAAGTGGAAATTTTCCACCTTATTTTGTTTCCCACAGCAACTTCTTTTGCCCCATAGTACTGAGGAATATTATTCTTCACATGATTTATCTAACACTAAGCTTTAGTCCAGATTATTTAATTATAATAAACAGGTTTTTTTTTTTTAATTCTATCAACGCTTCACTTCTGGGATTTCCTTCCCCCAGCCCTTTCCTCTGCTCGCCACTACTGAGTTAAATAAGAGCATAATACAGAATAATTTCACATGATCTTTTTGATCTCCTTTCTTTCATAGTTTTGAAACTGGTTTTATAACCTATGTCCTATCATCCTCATTATCATAATCTATAATTCCATTCTTCGGGATAAAGAATACAACTGGATTATGTATTCCAAATAAGTTCTTCCTTATGTGGCATTCCAACATAACTCATTGAAAGTTTTAATTATCAACTAGAATTTGAATTTGATTTTGGTCCAAAGTTAAGACCAACCGGCATTTGCAGAATACGATGTCATACCAGCCAATGTCACCTGGCTGGCAAATAGACACTTATTGACCCAGTCTCTTTTTCCCTAGGAATTCATTGACATGATAAGGTCAACATACAAGGGGCATGTTGAAAAACATTAGGGGTGATAGGTAATACAGGAATTGATTCCAAATGCCCTGTAGTGGTCCAGAAGCTTTGTATTAACTCACTAGACACTAGATGGGACTTTAGAATACAGACATCACTAATGACAAAAATTAAAATATATCTTGATAATGGTAATTTGAATCACAAAGATAACGGTAGGAGAACTGACTGACACAAAGTGTACTCTCAGATGTCATATTAGCCCTAGTCTAGAAAATTTCATTTTTAAGAATTGAAGGAAGCAAAAAAGGAACACTGAAATTTGTGACCTTTCATCACAACTGGAATAAATCAACTCTAAAATAAAACGGCATAACACTAGCACTCTGCATTCTCCACACTGAGGGACCTCATTTATCTCTTAGAAGAGAAATGGATTCTTGGCAAACTGAGCTGGCTGACAGTGTTCTGACTTGTTTGAGCCAGCTATTTCAGGGTGATTCATTAAGATCTATTAACACAAAATTTAAGATCCCTGACTTTTCACTTTTTATTTCAGAATTAGAAATTCTGCTGCAGTGAAGTCAATTAAACCCTGTATTATTATTAAGCTGATAAAGTAAAAAAGACTTTTATTTTCCTTAACTAAATTATGGATGGTGCAGCAGACTATACTGAGTCCTAGAACTGTATGGCAATCAGAATTAGTAGACTGAGACACTGGACTCAAATATATGTGTATATATATATATATATATATATATATACATAAAATAATTATGATTTACATGAACCCCAGAATTATTTGAGTGTTTACCCTCTTCAGGAAATTTGTGCTTGTACCCCTTCAGGTGTCAGTGCTGCAAAGAGAAAAAGAAAGAGATACAATTACTTAGAAGAATGTAAAGCACTTACCAGTGCAATGCTGGTTAGTACCTATACAACATGCACGGCCTGCAGGGTCCTGGTTGATGACAAGTTGAACATGAGTCAGCAGTGCCCTGGCAGCCAGGAGGGCCAACCCTGTCCTGGGGGGCATCAGGCACAGCATCGCCAGCCAGGCAAGGGAGGGGATTGTCTCACTGTGCTCTGCACTGGCGTGGCCTCACCTCAAGCCCTGTGTGCTGTTTTGGGTACCACCACATAAGAAAGATATAAAGCTATTAGAGAGTGTCCAAAGGAGGGAAACAAAGATGGTGAAGGGCCTTGAGGAGAAGCCATATGAGGAGAGGGTGAGGTCACTTGGTCTGTTCAGCCTGGAGGAGACTGAGGGGATATCCCATTGCAGTTACAACTTCCTTGTGAGGAGAAGAGGAGGGGCAGACACTGATCTTTTTGTGGTGACAGTGACAGGATCACATTGAATGGCCTGAACCTGTGTCAGGAGAGGTTTAGGTTGGATATCAGGAAACAGTTCTTCACCCAGAAGGTGGCTGGACATTGGAAGAGGCTCCCCAGGGAAGTGGTCACAACACCAAGCCTGACAGAGTTCAAGGCATTTGAACAGTGCTCTGAGGCACATGGTGTGACTCTCTAGATGTCTTGTGCAGGGCTGAAAGTTGGACTCAATGATCCCTGAGGGTCCCTTCCAATTCAGAATATTCTGTGATTCTGTGAACATGATGACCTGACTCTACTGGTCTCACCTCATGCCAGATACAGACAGCTTGCTCTAACCGAGTGGTGTCACGGTGATATTGGATGGTAAAATGCTGCGGCCCTCCCAAAAGCGCCTCCAAGGAGGAAGCCGCTCGGTGCAGCCACCACGCTTGCACACACACGTACACACACACACCGGAGAGCTGGCAAAACAGTCCGGTGGTGAATGAGCAGCAAGGGTCTTCACATGGGGTTTCACGGGAGAGATTTAATGCATCCGCATTGGTGCAAGGTTCCAGAGAAGTCCCTGGGGAGAACAGTGGAGGGTCCAGTGTAAGGGAACCAATAGAGAAACTCTGAGGGCGTATAAGGTAACAAGGGTTGTAGCGGCCAACAGAGCCAACCAGGGGAGCAGAACTGGGGTACATTAACATAACAGAGCAGAGCACTCTGGGGGAAGCTTTTTCAGTCACCATAAGCTGGAAAGGAACCTAGGACTTGTCCCACCATAGGACTCCTTTCGTTCCTTGTCAAGCAGGCCCACCGGCCTCCACAGAGTGGCTCACAGATCCTGACTTAAGCACCTTCACAGACTGTTCTGAAATGACTAAATACAGCCTGAGAAAGATGATCTACAAAAACATTTTGCAATTGTAAAGGAGCTGCATAAAGCAAGTCAATAGGTAACACTCCATACATACTTCTGGATGCAGAAGATGCTTCTCAGAGAGAAGAAGCCTCTATCAATCTAGAATCAGAGGTTTAGGTCCATTCCTGAAAGTTTGGAGACTTAGCTGAGCAGGCTTGTATTTGTTAAAGAGCAGATGCCAGCGGTGTTCTCTGACTGTATACACTACCTTAGTGGCTACACACACTTGCCCAGTAAGAGATCTGTTCTGGCTTTGAAACTCACCTGGAAGAAATTCATACACATTTCAGTCTGGTTGAATGTGAAGTTTGGCTTTTATGTGAAGCTGTTTGAGTATATGAAAAGGAATGCAAGACTTGTGTCAAGTAAGAACAGGAGAGAAAGATGACTTGGCATTCATGTTCTGAGTGTCCTCTGCATGGGTATGGAGGAATTCAGGTTCTAGTCCTCACCAGCCTGCTTCTGATTTTCTAATCACCATGCAGTGTGAAATGCATAAACAACTCAAGGCATAAGGATTTGGAAGCCAGTCTCTTTTTATCAGCAACCATTCACTCATCTGCAGAGTCCAGTTTTCTAAATTGTCTCCGTTTGGTTCCAGGAATCCCACATCTTTCTATACATTGGTGAGGGTGCAATAGCAGGAAACATGCATGAAAAGGTAAACTGCTGGGCCTCTTCCCTCACCAGAAAATTGGAGCAGGGGAACTGGAAGCTTCTTGGCTGAGTAAAGAGGAAAGGAACACCTTTCCTCTGGCCCTGCATTTCACTGGAAGTGCCCACAGCTGCTACTCTCCAGAGAGGGCTCATGCTCTGTGTGCGTTTCAGGAGTGCTGTGAGCCTGGCTGTGAGGCCAGGCTTGCATGAGGTGCCTATCTGTCACCAGCCCAAGTCATGGCGTAGCAGAGGTGAGTTCTGCTCACCTCACTCCTGAGGGCCACTTCTCCTGTGCATCTGTGCCCACCTATGAAATTTTACGACTCAAATTTAAGGCATCAAACTAGAGTAAACAAGTGATGAATTGTGTGCTTTTGGGATATATATCCACATATGGTGGCAGTTTTTGTGATGGTCACTCTTCCAAACTTGCACCATGTCAGTCATTTCTTATTCTCCAGGTATACAAAGAAGTTAATATATACAAATGCATAAAAAATTAGTCTCCCATCCTTCAGTTTCATTCTACCTAGTGGCTTAATGTTCTTCCAAGCAAAAATAAGAAAATATTTGATTGCATTTTCCACAGATTGCTGGTCATGTAATTTTTTGTAACTTGTCTGTAAAGCTCCAGTGGAGTGATATAAATAACAAAGAGGGAGTAAAAATAAAAATCACTCAGTGGTTTATATAATCCTCTCCACATTTTTTTGGTATCATGGAAAATCTTTTCTCATCCCTTGACATCTTTTTTCCTAAAAATTAGTAAAGTGGAGAAAGGTTGGGCTGTCATATGTCACCCTCTTTAACAGACTCAATCACTTTCACTTAGTGAGTGACACTGGACCTCAAAAATGACCCTAGACCATATTCTTTCTTAGGGTCACATTATTGTTATTTGTTGTATCACTAGAGCCTAGATGCAGCAATTTGTAGACTATGAAAAGCAAGGCTGCTTCGCACTCTGCAAAACAAAATAATATCATATTCATAAATTAATACTCAAACACAAAAAAATATATTCATGTCCCACTGTAAAAAGAATAAATAAAGTCACTGCTTTATTTATTATTTATTTTTCTCATAATTTTTTCTGTCTTGACAGAGTTTTCTTCACAGACATATGAATACAGACATGATTAAAATTGTTGATGTCTTAAAAAGTATAGAAGTAAAGGCATTGTGAGGGAGGAGTCTATAAGCTGACTTGAAGAGACTGGGCAATTGGTTGTGGGAACAGTATATAAAAGGAAAGATATCTGGAAATAGAAGGTAAAATTACTTAAAGGATTACATAGCAATATTCTTGGAAGAGATAGGAAAGGAAAGTAGTTTATTCCTCAGTATATTTATATATCTATATGAACTTCAAATAAAGAACAAAAAATAATACCGTGCCAATGTTCTCATCCATTTCAAGCTGGTGAAGGATTTTAGAATAATAAAAGCAATATATTCCTCAAATTTAGGAAGAAGAAATATAACAACAACCCATACAGAATAAGGAGATGCCTATAACACTGAAAAAGAAAAAAGCTTTCATAGAGAAAATATATCCAGTCTCCAGGATGCAAAAAATGCAAAAGTCATTTTATTAATAGAAGTAATTATGATGATGTGGGGCTATATTCAAAATCTTGAGATATTAAAAAAATACTCTCAGCATCTCATTATTAATTTTCTACCATAATTGTAAATTTGTTCTAAGCTCTTTTCTAAAAAATTATGTAATAGGTAACAGTGTGTGGAATAATTGTCTTTGCATAGCTGAAGTTGACTGTATTATCAATCAATGTCACATTTGAGCCATAAATATTTGTACAATGTCACAGCTGTTAAATGATGTCACAGCAACATGTTAGCATTATGTAACACTAAAGAGCTGAGGGCCACTACACAGTTTTGAGACTTCACATTTACAGCCCAGCTTTTTGGCCCCTTGGAGCTGTTTGATACTATTTTCTCCTCATGATCCATCCATGAATAACAGAGAAATAAGTTTGATATCTGCACTTGAATTAATCCCACTCACCAGTCTTGGTTTAAATTCAGTGGAGAAAACCAGAAACTTTTGAACCATTGTTCAACTCGTTTTAAAGTGAGCATCTAAAATAGGTCAGAATTATTGTACCTTGGAAGGTCTTATTTCTGACTCTTGATTAGAAAAGGAGCCTACAAAGGCTACAACACATATAGATGTCTCCACTGTAGATTTCTAACATTAAATGAGGTTAATTCCATTAATATATTTTAAATCTTTTCTGTATAAAATCCTAGTTATGTGTGTCCAAAAGTTCAGGTAATGCACCAGTGCTAACTCTGCTTGCTTCATCAAATCTCCCAAGATTCTGCCAGAGCAGCACAAAACTTTCTAAATATATGTACACTGAATTATCTTTAACATTTTGGGTCTCAGTCAAAACACTATTGTCTTCAAGGTAATATTTTCTGAAGAGAATTAATTATTCACATTCTCAGACAATGTTATTATAAGAAAGAACAGTTTATGTCACATAACTTCAGACTTCTAAAAGTTACAGACATAACATTGAGCCAGTCACCCTAAGTTCCCTTGATAGTAACTGGAAAGGAATTGGCACCTCCAAGGAACAATCCATCTGACCTATCCCAGACACCAATCTTAGGATGAGAAGAATCATTCCCTTGAGGTATCCATTTCTCTTCATTGACTATAAAGAAAGAATAGGGCAGGTTAGAGAGATTTATTTTTTTTAAAAAATGCCAAAACTAGGGCAGATAAATCTTACACTAGGAAGAAAAGAGTTAGGTTACTTGCACAGCAAGCCTGTAAGAATACATAAGCCAAGGGGCCAAATTAAGCTGTGTTCAAAATACAGAAACAACACAGAATTTGGTGAACTTTTTAACATGTACTAGGCTCAATATATATTCAATATAATTCGCCACTCAAGAAAACTCAGGAAAACTGTAAACAAAAAGGACTTTCTGATCAAACACAGAAATGAAGTATCTGTTCCAAGGCAGCCATATACTTCATCTTTAATGCTAAGAATATTTGTAGGAGTTCAGACTTAAAAAATCTTGATAGGCTAAGTTCACATACACTTTTAGAGTAACAAATTAACCCTTTTGATATTGGTGTCGTACATACAGAAAATATTAAGGTCAGCACCCTCCTTCTATAGTCTCTATAGGAGACTGTCAATAGAGTCCCAACCTTAAAGCCAAATGCAGAACCTGGCTTAAAGTGAGTGCATGTTTGGAAGCTAGTCAGGGCTGGGTGGACAGAAATGGTAGGTTTGGAAGAAACTGACTGGAATATAAGGGGAATAACACTTCTGTGTTCAATTAATTCACAAGAAATATCCTATATCAATGAAATATATATTTTAAACTTGTAATTGAAATTGTTCTAAAAGAGGAAAATTGCTTTTAAGGTAGGGAAATTTATTTTGTTCTATCCTGAATTTCCACAGTTCTAGCTTCATACATTTGACATGAAGTAGTTAGGTTATTTTGGCAATACTAAGTTAAAATATAAATATCACACCTTCACAAAAAGTGCAATGAAATAAAAGCATTCTAAAACTTTTTTTTACCATAATAGCAAACAATAAACTTCTCATATAGTGATATTTAAATCTACAATAAAGTATAATATACAGAGAAATAAAAAGGAAGATTCTTCACATTCTCCAGATAAATATTGCATAAGGATGGGGCTCTGATCAACCTGATCTATTTGAAGATCTCCCTGCTCATTGCAGGGGGTTTGGACAAGATGACCTTTAAAGCTCCCTTCCAGCCCAAACTGTTCTGTGATTCTGTGATTCTATCAGTTAACATTTTCATGTGCATGATTTCCTGTAGAGCAAACACATAGAATAGCTGTCCTGAAGTCAGTAGCAACATTACAAAAATTGTTTAATGTCAGGCCTTCAAATGGTTCTGGGTGTACTGGGACTCTGTTTTTCACAGGATATTGCACTACAGCTGTTCTTGTCCCTCACTCATTCTGGTCATTACACTGATTTATTTGTACAACGCAAATTACATATCTGGTATTTTACTGAAAAGAGACAGGATTTGCTGTGGTCAAGTGTGGGGAACAGGCAGGAAAGAAGGGACACAGGCGTTAGTGAGCACTGGGGAGTGGGAGAGCATTAGGGAAAAGCCAAAGACAGATGTTTGATGTGCCAAGTCTCATCAATTGAAGTACAAAAGTAGTATCATGAATACCTTGACACATCTAAAACGTCAATATAATTTTATTTTAAAATGCATTTGACTACATTTAGAGCAATTATATAAATGCAGTATCAACAACCTACACTGAAAAAAAATTTTTTTTCAGTTTTTTTTGATTTTACAAACACATTTCTCTGAAGGAAACTCAATACTCTAAGAATTTATCAGAAACATCATAGAATCATCTTATTTTAAACTGTATTAGAGAGAGAAAACACCTACAAAATATTCCCCCCTGAAAAGAAATCTAAGAATTTTTTTTTCAACTCTGGTGAATCCAACTATGCCTGCAAAAGGTTGCCCATAATATATGGCCTGATGCACTGACAAAGGACAGAAGGAAAAGACTTTATCAAGACCTTGAACACAAAGACTGAAGGAGATACAACATTATTCTATGCTTCTGTGTTTGGGAGCACCCCAGAGACACAGGAACTGCATACAATATGAAAAAGATGATGCAAGACTCTATTTTGTTCCTCTTGAGTTTATCAGAAGTTATATCAATGCTAACTAAATGAGACTAGGAGTAAAATTTTCCATAGTGATAATCTTATTTCATAATGGTTCTTTTTTAAGTGTCCACAGGGGACACTAGAAGGAGAACACCAGGTCAGATAAGCCACAAGGCAGATACATTATAGTCATTTTAATGATGCAGTAAAGAAGACAGAGTTATGATCCAAAAGGTAGGAACTGAGAATAGAATTCCCCCAGTCCAGATTGGTGTAGAAGCTGTAGAGCAAGATGGGGAAACATAAAGGGAAAGAAGGATAAAGGGCATATTTGGAAAACATATCAACAGTAGATAGCTTAGAATTTAATTTTCAACATAGAGCAGATAGAGGTAAGTCCCATCAGGAATATTTGCCTAAAACATGCATCAGTATATAAAATGTGCTTTTTTGCCTAATACTAGATTTCAGCAACAACACAACATTTCGATTTCACAGATATCATGGCTTTCGTTACCTACATATGTTCAAAAGAATTGCCCATGGTCTTTCATACTGGATAAGCACACAAAGGTCATAGATTCTGGATCCACACCTGGCTGAACTGTTCAGCAGAAGTGCAGCTGGACTGTGGAAACTAATTCTGTTAAATTCAGCAGGTGTCTCCCAAAGTAAGTAGCTAGGAACTACTTAATTCAGAACAGTTTATTTAACTTCATCCTTCCTGTACACCACTGAATCCAATAGGCCTCACAAACAACTTCCTCTAAGGTAGAAGACTTAACGATAAAAAGAAGTCAATGTTCTGGATTAATGCCTTCCAAAGTCACAGGCTGTTAAGTAGGTGACCAGAACAATTTTCAGACATGTTCACTAATCATCAAAAGGTCCTTAGTACCTAAGAAATGACCTCAAGAATGATTTATTAATGCTTATCATTAACTTACTGCTATTGCATTCAGTTTTTAGACAGAAAGTTGCTGCCAATCAGCCTTAAAATAAGCTGAAAAATCTTCCTACTTGTATTAATATCAGTTAAACTGCTTATGATATTTGATGGTAGGTTTTGACTGTGAAATTAGAAAAACATTGGATGATGATATACTAGTAAGCATAAGACACAATTATAATGACAGAATTTGTTACCATTAATGTTAGGGTATACTATCAAACACAAAAATTCAGGGCAAGAGCTTAAGAAGGAAAGATTTAAGGCATATAGTTTTCTTAAGTAATGCACTTTCTGAAACGTAATACATGTTTCTTATGATCACTGTAGAGGAAGTTACTCTCTAAAGGAATTTGAATACGTAAGAGCTGATGGTTAAAGTCTTGCTGACACTGGAGGAAATCTGAACATGAGGATAGGGTGGAAAAAGAGTAAGGAGAAGAATGCAAGAAAGGAATGAATTGCGTATGAAGGTTAGAGCAGAAAATTAGGGGCAATTAGTCTGGAACACTGCAGAGAGGCCATTGTTCCTGGCTAGGACATTTGCTGAGACTGCAAATCACATATTTATTTATTTCTGCTGAACTAGCCTTCTATGTAATAAAGTGCTGCAAGGGCACAGACCAAGAACAGTAACATAATTCATTTGAAATTAAGTCACAGCAACCAGCTTATAGATAAATGGATAAAGAGCTACATATTTTTCTGGCATAAATTGGGTGTAACATAATTGCAGTCAATGGAATTGTATCATTTTACATCAGGAGAGAATTTGTTCTACAACACAAGCAATAGTTTTGGCAGTTATGTCCCATTTTCATAACACCAAAGCTAACAGAAAAATCCCATTTGCAGCTTCTTGTTGATCCATTCAGTAGTTCTGTCTAATATCTAGAAGGGTCCTCCAAGAATTAAAAAAGAAATCCATTTCCCTGCTGGTGATATTTGAAGACAAAGGTATGGAATTAAATTCTGATACTTTTTACTCCTGAAAGTTGCACTGAGCTCAACAGCACCATTTTATGTTGTACAGATTTGGTACATTGTTTCCTGTAGTTCTTTGTCATTTAAATACCTGAATATTTGAGTAGCAGTAAATAGAATACCTGCATAAATATAGATTGTGTGATACCTTCAGCTCTGACATTTCTTCTATATGTAGCTCAATCAGTACAGGAATGAGCTAGCACAACTTGTCCAGATTGGACATTTAAACAGTTTTATACTTTAACGAAATTCCCTTTTTTTTTTAGGCATTTAGAAATTATTTTGAGACTTACAGCAGCAATGATTCTTTATTTCAAAAATTCCATAATTTCAAAAATTAATTTAAATACTTGGCTCTGCAGAGGCATTGTTGGGGTCCCTTCCCCCTGCCATATGGTCCTGGGAGAGGGGCCCTGAGGGGAGGCACGGGGTTTCCCTGCCCCTCGTCAGCCTCATTCCCCATTGGTTGTTTTGTGTTCCCCTGCGTGGGCAGCGACCCTCGGGTCCCGTGATTGCCGCAGTTCCTCGGCAGAGCCCCGGCAATGCAGCTGGAGAAATAAACATCTCTGAAACATCTATCAAGAATCGGTCCATATATATTTCTTTTACACGGGCCTCGTTGATTGATAGGCGTGTTGCAGCTTCCCCACTGTAACAAATGGTGGTTAATGCAAGCAGAACGACCCCCGATCCCTAAGGATAGCGACTCACTTGTGAGTAAACTCTGGATTTCTCTTCTTGTTTTTTTTGCTGTTCCATCTCTAAACTATGGAGGAACCGTGGAAAGACTCTTGGCTCTCCGAGCCGCATATGGACATTTATCTTAAACTTGAAAAGATTCTTGAACAACGATTTGTAAATTTTAGCTTAATTCAAGCTCAAAAGGAACGGAAACCTTTCCTGGCATGGTTGTTTAAGAGCTTTTTCTATGTTTCTTGGGATTTAATTCTTACCAAAGACTTTTGGAAGACTGTTTGGACACAGTTAACTTCTGAGTCAAAATATATGCTGATGGAAGAATATTTTCGTGAATATTATTCAATTACCGAGACTGTTGAACAATGTCAGCTGTATCCTGGTGAAGTTAAAACTGCCTCAGGGACCATGCGGCCTCACCCACATGTGCCAAGCGCTCTCCGAGCAGCAGCGAGGCAGTTCCCGCGCACGGGAGGAGAGACGCGAGCTGCAGTGTTGGCAGCAGAGCGAGGCACGGCAGAAGACTCCCTGGCCCCGCACAGTGCATGGTGGAGCGAGCCCCATGAGAGAGGGCGCCAGGCACGGGCAGCGGCTGGCGGCGGTGGAGCGGAGCTGCGCCTAGCCGAAATGCGCGCTGGAGCAGGGCATGGGAGGGTCGTCACTCAGGGGCCCGGCCGAGACGTGGGTGCAGTGCCAGGCAGTGGCAGCGTCGCTGAGAGCAGAGGAGATGAAGTGCGGGGAGCTGAGCGGAGCGGTCCGGCCTGGCCCGCACGGCCCCGAATGCAACCCCGGGAAGCGTGCGCAGGCACGAGCAGCCCCAACGGCCCCAGCAGCCCTGGCAGTTCCAACATGAGAGCGAGCAAAAGAGAAAGCAAAAACCCAGCGAGACAGAAGACAGCAACCACTCAAAAAAAGGAAAAAACCATCGTAGCTAAGGTTTTAGGAATAGTAAAATGGTATAATGTTAAACAAAATTATGGTTTTATAACAAGATGTGACAACCGAGAAGACATATTTGTTCATAGAACTGCTATTAAAAAGAATAACCCTGAAAAATACATCCCAAGTTTAGGAGATGGAGAAGTAGTAGAGTTCAAAATTGTGCTAGGGAGAAAAGGGTTACAAGCAGCAGACGTCACTGAGCCTGAGGGTGTTTCTGTAAAAGGCAGTATATATGCTAAAAATCGTAGTCATGTTAGATAATATCTCCATTATAAGCCCCCCCTACAGTCTCCCTTTCCTAATCCCACCTTTCCCTTTTACCCTATATCCTATTATCCCCAGTGTATTCCCAATCCGTTTTTTCACCCATGGTTTCCCTCACAAAACCATGCTTTTGCCAATTGTTTCCCCAAAAATCCCTTTCCAATGTTGAGTGGGGGATGAAGAGGGCGAGGGAAGAAATTAACTATTGTTGTTTAGAGTTCCAACTGGTACAAATGGAAGAAACTGTCTCCTGCCTCAGTTTCCCCACAAAGCATGCTAGGAGAGTCCTGTCTCCCTTCTGTCAGCCTTAAGATGTTCCAGAGAATCCGTTTGGACATTTAAAGACTCAGGAGGGTGGCTTGTTTTGTTTTGAAACTGTTCTTATTATGTTTATCCAGTTGTTTTCAATGTTAAGTTTTAAATCTCTTAAATAAACCGGTGAAATGTCGGGGTCCCTTCCCCCCTGCCATGTAGTCCTGGGAGAGGGGCCCGGGGGGGGAGACACGGGGTTTCCCTGCCCCTGGTCAGCCTCGTTCCCCATTGGTTGTTTTGTGTTCCCCTGAGCGGGCAAGGACCCTCGGGTCCCGTGATTGCTGCAGTTCCTTGGCAGAGCCCCGGCCATGCGGCTGGAGAAATGAACATCTCTGAAACATCTACCAAGAATTGGTCCATACATATTTCTTTTAAACAGGCCTCTTTGTCTGATACACGTGTTGCAGTATCCCCACTGTAACAAGGCATTGCAGTCCTTTCTTGCTCATATTTTTCTAGGTATTTGTTTCTTTCTTGTTATAATTTTTTGTTGTTTTTCATCCTGGTATTTCTCAGGTGAAGAAAGAAACTATATCTCTTTGAGAAGACAGATGGATCTAAGAAGCCTTAGATAAGCCTTACATTTATTCTGGAATATTTCCATATTTTTAATTCATGTTTCTGGCATCTCATGGAATCCAACAGGAAAACACAAATGCCTTTTAATAAAAGGGAAAGCTTTTTTCCAGAAGACATTAGTTATTTCCTAAATATTGCTACATATTTTCTCATGATCTTTTAACAAGCTACATGGACTTCTGAGGGTCTCTTACTTTTTTTATATTTCTTCTTTAGTCTGCTTAAACACAGATAAAACAAGGAGAAAAAGAAAATATTATTTTCAGTGCTGCTTGGATCACAGAGAGATACTTACAGTTGTGACAAGCACCCTTTCATCTTTTTAGAAAACAAGGTTTGTCCAAACTCTGATATGTAACATTAACAGGACAACAGCTTAGACTGGAGGTTTTTGGAATCTGGAAACTAAGAAAAAATGTAGCCTGCAGTGCTGAAGAATTCACAACAAATTTAGACTGTGCTAGTGATCTGCTCTAAACATATTTTGGTGTGGGAAGTGCTGTGACTGTGTTATTGTCATATTAGGATACATCTGCAAAAGGACTTGCAAACCAAGGAGCGACACTGTGGCTTTACTATGTCACTCAGAAACCTTTTTACAGACTGCCACCTACATCTATAGGCCACCTTTACTCCCTGTCCAATGATCTCCATAAGAGAGGTTCTGATCCTACTGTACTGCTTTGTGCTTATACCCTGGTAAGGCTGTTAAATGTCTGGTCTCATCAGGGACTCCCAGTATGGCCAACTCTCATATGTGTTTGAACAGCATCACACAAAATACTTTTATCCAGTATCTCAGAGTCTCCTAGGACAGAGACTCTGAGAACTGAATCCTCACCTCTAACCTTGGTGTCCTTTGAGATGAATACTCTATTACTATGTTGAGAGTAGCTGGGACTTTTCTGTAGACTTTCTTATTGTTCAGTTTTTATTTGTCAGGTTTTGCGTAGCAGTGTGTAAAAGTGGTGTCTCAGGTTCTTACATAAAAGAATTCTTGTGTCAGAGAAATAAGTATGTTTTCTTGAGTAAGAGTTTAATACCTTTCTCTACCCTCAGGATTTTCAAAGAGCTTTACTATTTCGTGTGAATCTCTGACTGGCTTGCAAGTTTCTGGGACACCTCCCTTTACCAATGCATTGAAGAAAGGAGAAAATACAGTTTGTCTGCAGAACTCTCAGAAATTACATATTGCAGTACATAAATTCTTCTGTGGATCCTTATCAATCTCCCTGACGACCTGGAAAAGAACAAAATTTATATCTGAACTGCATTTATATCCAGCACAGCATCTGAATTTCAACACTATACTGTGTTGTAATTATAGTTAGGCACATAGAGATGCAGGTTCAAGGTATCCATTTCTGATGGTCCCACATCCACATGGACAGGTAGGTAAAATGTCATAGCTGTGCAGAATCCTCTTTATCGGTGACCAAGGCACAGTATTTGTAAATACTAAAGCATTTTACTTCAAATCCTTCTCAAGTTAATAATGGTTTTAAAAGCATTAGATTAAATTCACCCTCTTGAAATATGACAAAACCAGTGGAGTTTCACCAGATATGTACGTGATTTGGTAGCAATGACAACTTTTATCTGTGTTTCATTCATATCAAAGGATCCAATCTCCTTTGTAAGCAAAGGAATGAGTTCAGATACCAATGAAATGCAATCACCATAGGTGACATACAGCAGATTTCCTTTTTTTTTTTTTTTTTTTCTTTTTTAAATTTTAAATTTACTTAACTGTTCAGCACTGGTAGTGGAAAAGAATCTCTGAGATGAGATAAATTGTCTGCACTGATTTTTCTTTTTTTTTTTTAAATTCCCCTGAACACAGCAAAACATGTTGTGAAGTTTCAGGGTCGACTACAGCCACAGTTGTAGAAAAGAGGAAGGCTAAATTAGGCCCTTAACACATAAACAAAGGTTTGACAAAAATTACTTACTAACCCACTGATCACTAGCTGTCTCAGCTAGGTTGAGAGCTGCTTGATGAGCAACTTGTTTGGGTAGGGATAGGTGACTGTTACTAGAAGAGGAATGTTTGAGAGAAAGAAAAGTGTTCTCACAATGAAAGGGCTTAAGACGTCAATAAAGCACGTGTTTATGGCAGTGGCATTAAGCAGTTAGCTGTGAATTATGGGTTTAAAAGCAAAAGTCATTTAGTTTGCTAATTACAATAACAGCTGCAAAACTGAAGAATTCTGGTACAATTTATGAGGTACAAAGTGTGGAGACAAAACACTAGAACATTTAAAATCTGACCAATTAGGATTTTCTACTAAAATAGTCTCATCTGAGTCCATCAGAGTCCCACTGAAAGGACTATAAAAGAACCCTCTTTCCTGCTCAGTCCCTGTCATGCATTATAGTTTCAGATGCTGCTGGTCCTTGTTTTAGCACCATGGATGGGTGTTTGGTGTGTGAGAGGCCTTGACTGGATATTGTTCAGGGAAAGTTGATTCAATAAAATAGCAAGTCCTTTCACAAGATGACCAGTTTACAACCCACAGATGTCTCAAATAATTCACCTGAGTTGTGGGTGCGAAACCCCCCTTTTCTGCACATGACACAACTATGAGAAAGTGGGCTGTGACCTGTGTGACACTCCCTGGTGGTCCATATCCAGACCTGTTTTGTTCTACAATTCAAAATTTTCGTTCTATTTTCTGAAATTCACTGTTACTCTTCCATTTCCTCTACAGATGTGAAACTGTTTTCAATCAGAACTTAGTATACATAGTATAAACAAGTAGATAAACAGACGCCTCAGTGGTGGAATATATGCATTTGATCACTACATCCCTACAAATACATCAGGGATGATCTGCACACAGTTTATGTTTAACAGGACTTTGAAAAATTACCCCTATTTTATGGCAGCAAGAGGGCTAGATTTCTTTCCGAGTTAAATATAACAGGGTCATTACTCTGATTTTTGAGGCACAACCAGAAAGAAATACCTAGGAAAGTTACCCTCTGCATAAGAAAGCAACAGTTAAATACACAGTGAAGGAACTTGAAGACACTTTTACATAAAGCTGATCTGAGTCAATGTCACGGGATTACAAGTTATATTAAAAAGAAGGGAAATGAAAGCCAAGGCATGATATCCATCAAAGTAGGATAGCCAAGTACACAAACAGCCTGTTGATAGCTATCAAGCATTGGATGTCACTGAACAGCACTGGCAGTAAACACAATAAAATCCTGTCGTGGTCATCTACCATCATATCTTGGGCAGTCTCATGGTAAGAGGTACAGTTCATGCTGTGCTGTCCTAAGGAGAATGCCATCACTCCTCTGGAGTCTTCTAATTTCTTCTATTAAAAAGATTTCCAGGGGACTATGTGTTTGAAGTAATTCCTACAACTGTCTCAAAACACCTGGGAGTTGTTCTTCTACCCAGTAAGTGAAAGGAAAGAGGTAACTGCAGATGCTCCCTCTGTGACTGGGCAAGTGCATCTGGAAACCAGTTTTCACTGGATATGTCACCTGTTTTCTCTCTGCTGCCTTAGCACATTTTTCTTGACAGCAATTAGCTCTTGCGCCTCAAGAACGAAGACTTTAACAAAATCCACCACAAAAAACAGTCCTTCTCCTTTCCCTTTGCATCCTCATCAGTGAAACACTGTGTAGGAAGGGCCCCTCTGTTCGGCCTCCTTTTCTGTCCTCTGCCCATCTCATTTCTGCCCACTTCCCCGAGTATTTACATGAATAAAATTTAAATTATACAATAATTTATGAATAAGAATATTTACATGAATAAAATTTAAATTAAATATGGAATTGTTAGTGGAGATGTACTGGTGAACTTGCCACTAAATAATGTCATTTAGCTAAATAAGTTAGACTGGTAATGAAGCTAATGATAGAAACAATAGTTTTGGCAACAAGCACCGAGTTCTGTGAAGAAGAATGTGATTGCTGCTTGGCTCCTATTCACCTTTAAAACTGCCATTTTTGACGTTCATAAGGTAAGCACTGCTTTGTGGAAAAAGAGTGCTTTTAGAGATGCATGGATCAGTAACAACTACAGAACCGGGATAAAACAGGCTGTTTAAGATTCTGGGTGTGAGTCATGCCAAACTTCATTCTCCAGAGGGCTTAGAAGCTCACAGCTGGCATCTTCTGGAAATGTGTCACTTTTGGTCACTATTGATCAGTATCTACCTACTGTTGTGCTGGAGATTCAGCTTACCAGCAACAAAGTACTGCAAGCACCAAGGGTGCTGCACAACAGTGCACAGAGCTTTTTGATGAATAAAGTAAAGAAAGAGATATCTTTGAATAAGGTCAGAAATTACTCAGTGATAACATGTTTTCATGTTATCTGTGAAAGCATCACCACAGCTCAGTTGACAGAGGTGAGAGACTACTCCAAAACACTGAGAAACAATCACACAAGCTATCTTGTTCTTTTAATACTGAAGAAAAGAGCTTCGTTCTCTTGGTTTTTTATCTTCATTTTTATCCAACTGAACTTGCACTACTTTACTCCAGTTTTACGTAACAACGCTTTGTGAAAAGTGATTTATTTTTAATGTGGAAGCAAAGGAGTTCCTAAAGATGGTCTTTCTAAAGTACAAAACCCCGGAAGTTTATAATAACTTCAATTAAAAAGTAAAAATTGTCTGAGATAAATACACATGCAAAAAAAAAAAAAAGTAAAGTTATGATAAATGGGATGCACACAGTCAACAAAGTACACACACACAATCCATTCAGTTTACAGTCCAGTCAACCTATGGACTTTCTGCCTAACTCCCTTCCTGGAAACCTGTGGGCCATTAGGACTTTGGATTGTTTCCCCTTGAAATCAAGGTCCAAAACTTTGCTACAAGAAACTATTATTTTTTGACCTACCTATTCTCTGCAGCCCCTAAAATCATGGCACGGGTCTGTTCAGCCCCGTGGCAAGCAGTAGAAAAGTCTTTCTGAGCTTATTGTGCTCAAGTGGAAGAAATGCTTCGTGCTTTGAGTAATCATCTGACTTGTTTCCTTGAAAAATACTTTACAGAACTACACATCTCCACCCAAACAGTGGTAAAGAGGGGGATATGGAAAAAAAAAAATGAAGTCAAGAGAGAAGACAGCATTACTAGTTAAACACAATAAGATGATTTATAGATATTTTGTCGCAAGCAAGGATCCATCACCATGGACCCAATTCTCTTTTGTCTAAGTTTCTGCAGTTATTTCCCATGTTCCTCCAACCTTACCAAAAAATCACATTCAATTTAGAATTATAGCATAGTCATTATCTAACTGGTTATACTTAACTTCGGGAGGGGCAAAGTTACTAAAAGGCAGTATTTTTCTTTCCTCTATCAGCCTCATTTTTGTGACCGGCAACTGACTGACTGACTGACTCCCTTTCACTTTTACAAGGGTATTTGCACTATTATTCACATTTCTGACTTTCCAAAGGCAATTAGGAATGGTTGGATAAAATTAAATCAATATCAGGCTATTAGTATATAATTAGTAAAGGCATTTGTGCCAGAGAACCCGCAACTATTGGAAAACAGGGGATGGGAGGTAGAGAAAGTCTAAGGCCCAGTCTTATGCTGTATATTTACTGTAATGGAGGAAAGAAACACCAAGTTATTTACAAAACCTGGAAAGATCTGCAGTCTGCTATTACAGGAGGCAATGTTCAGCAGGCTTAATAAAAAGATGTGCCCTTCAGACTGCTCTCAGTTTGTCCTATCATGTCTTTTTCCATCTTCTGCCTTATAACATTTTCTATGCCTTGTAAACTGATAGGAATTCATTCCTCAATGGCTATACACAGAGGTTAATAAGCTCCCAGCAGCAGCTGACTTGGCACTAGAGAAGAAATACTCTGTGCTACATCCAGTTCAGAGATGTTACCTTCATATCCCCTTCCCTGTTTTGGGAAACTGTAAGTCTCTTTCCACTTCAGTTCTTCTGGATATAGACTGGCAGTGTGGTAAGTCTTGCCTCCTGTCCTGTGTCCGAGAGGCTGTTCATTGTGCAAATTGCAAGTCAATGTGATGTGACACTGAGTCAGCCAGAGACATGAGGTAGGTGTGCCAATGTTGTTCCTTACGTCAAACCACAAAACGGGGCTTTTAGCATTAAAAATTATCCTTCAGTAGGTCACAGGGGAGGACAAGGTTACCATTACAATAGAGAAAAGGAAGATTTTCTGGGGAAAACAACTTAAACCGTTTGAAAACAAATCTCTCCCCTATCCACTGTGCCCGTCCTTCCTTCTGACCTTGTTCTCCATCCGGCAGTTTTCACCGTGGTTTGCAGCAGACTCTCTCTGACTGTCTTTGAAAGTTTCCTTTCTGTCACCTCTGTGTCTGTGCTCTCTGCTTTCTTGCCGATTCGCACGCCAGCTGCAGGCTCCCTGCCTGTTCCACCCTGCACTTGCCAAAGGTTGTCCAGCAAAGCCTCTAAACTCACTCTCAGAGATAACACCATCTCTCTCTCCCTTCAGAGGGTGCAAAATCCAGGACAAAACAAAGCAGCAGCTTTTGACCTTGCTGTCCAGCATAGCCTTTCAGAAAAACACACTGCTCATGGAAACTGTGAACAAACAAATAACTCAGGCTGTTTAACATGTCACCGTGACAGTGGTGAGTGGTAGGAAAGGCTAAAAGAATTTAAGGGATTACTGGGGGACAAGCAACTAATCCTATGTGTATTTCTCTCACATTTCTTACATCATAAAATGTCATTCACTTGTGCAGCCATGAAGCGGAGGACTTGCTTGTTTAAGAAGAACAGATCAGTAAGGTACTGAGGATTTCTATTCCTCAGAAGGATTCCTTCGAAGGTGATAAAAGAACATAGTTATCTACACAGGCACAAACAGCAAGGTGTCTCTGCCTTGTAATATTAGAGCCAAAATATGACACTTTCTGTGCCTTAAATTCAATTTTTTTTAGTCTTTGGAAGACATGTACAAATTCCACTACAAAATAAATGGAGTTTTGCACCGAGTGTTGAGAATGTTAGAGGTTAAAAATATTCCCTGCCTCCTGCCTCATCCGTGCCCTGCCATGTCTATATATTTTCATACATATGAAAGTTTGTGCTGTAAAATGTTCATAGCAAGAGTTTGCTATAAAAAAATGCTATGCAATATATCCGATAAAATGCTAAAATAAAATGGAATTTAAAAAAGCTGTGAAATATACCTTGGACAGTGTGTGATGCTGCACTAGGAAATGTACCTCACAGGAAACTATGAAACCTGTAACCTAAAGCATGGCACCAATCAGTCCATGAGAAAAACTAATATGCATGATGCCTGGCTTTCGTGTACTCAGTGAGCACATTCACATGATAAGGCTTTTTATCATTCGAATGTGCTGTACCAGAAGGGAAAGTATAAAAAGTACACTGTCACCAATTTGGAATAAGGTCTGTAGCAGTCTGCTGGAAAGGAAGCCAACCATAAATGGGAGAAAAGGAGACGTCTAAATAGGCAAGCCTTTCTAGAAAAAAACCAAAAACAAAACACCAGGAAGAAGGCAGACGATATAATTTTTGTTCCCTACAGATTTTTTAAACTATAATCCTCAAAAGATTTGGAGACGGTAATTAATGTAAATGTTGAAAGGTCCTCAGTTTTTGTCTTCTTATTTTCCTGCTCCTTGCAATTAAATTCAATAATATGAGCGATGTCGCTGGATTTTTTCCACCTCTTTCATTCTTCCAGTTTCTCAGTTTCTTAAAATTCTTAAGTCATGAAAGCACTAAAAGAAATATTAAACTCTGAAATTTTTCTAGCCTGCCACTCTTCCAACACTCATTTTTTAAAGTTAAATATTTCTTCTTTCACCATTCTGAAGCTTTCACAGGCCCAAAGTTGCAAATATAAAAATAAACCCTAACAGAACTATCACTCAGTGCATTGAACCAAATGGCACAAATGGGGTAGGAGTAGAAAGGACAAGTAAGGAAAATCTAAAAAAAACCCAAACAAAACCCACCTTTTTCCAGATTAGTAACTTTTTAAAATGCATGTATATATGCATTTTTTCTTGTGCCTTTTCTTCTAGTTTGATCTTTTCAGTGCTGAAAAAAATGGAATTCACCATTTATTTATGTTTTTGGCTTTGCACAAATGTTTCTCTGCTTTTCAATAAATTCTACTCACAACATGTAAATATCTGTGGCAAAGACCATCCCCCCAGAGTGGTACAGGATGCATTGCTAAGCAACTTTTTTTTTTAGTTTGCTTTGGTTTTGTCCTTTTGTTCTCTCTTGGAGTTCTTTTAGTTGCTTGCTTTCTTACTGTGAGAATGCAGAGGGAAGTTCCACCAGGGCCTCTATCTGTAAATAATATGCTATATAAAGAATTCAGATTTCAGAGAGCCCATGCAGAAGATCATGACATTTCTTAACTGGCTTTGAATCTGATGTTCAGAAACAGAATCCCCCTGGCATATGGGAATATAAATCTGCGATATTTCCACTGTAGATTTCCATGACTCCCTGGATGGGTCTGCTGAAGGCTCAACTTCAGAGCAGAAAATTAACTTTTCCACCTTTTTTCCCTTCTTCTTCACTCTGTGTTTTAATTTGTGAAAGAAATCTGAATATATGGACTAGATGCGAATCACAGAGCACTGCAGCGAAGTCCTTAACTAGGAGATCAACAGTGAGGACTTGAAGACATGCTAGAGTGTGCCGCTGCCTTTGACCTACTGTTGAGACAGGCTCAGCTTGTCTGAGACTCACATAATTAATAATAGAACATACACAAAACAGACCTCCTTGTATTGATGGATCAAGCATAAGCCTGGAAGTCTAAACATGAATCTCCATACTTAAAATGTTTTTAAAATTGTTAATGGACATATATGCCCTAAAATTGACAACCTGAAGAGCAGGAATGCAAGCGCTCTCACATTCATAGATCTGCGGTTGTGCAAAATCTTCCCAATACAGCATACTTTGCCAAAAGCTAAAAACACCATATCAAACTTGGGAATTTCCTTAGAGAAAAAAAGAAAAGATTAAAGTTTGGATTGTTTTTTCTCTTTTAAACAGGTACAAACTGCTTCTAAAACTGTCATTTGAGAATATGAAGCTTTTCATGCCCTCAAACCGTAAGGTGTCTTCCTGACTCACTTTTATTGAGACCTGCATTTCTGTTGATGCTGGTGTTAGGTGTGACATGGCAGTGGTTTCAAATGGGTTTGCAGCTGACCAGCAGCAGTCAAAAAGGGTAAGTTTCCAGATGTTTATGACAAAATTCATCTCTACACACAAGAAAATCTTATATTGGTATGAGGCTGGCAGCTCCAAGGCAACCTTGACATAAATTTTCAGCAAATATATTCCTGCCATTGCAAGCTGTGCTATCCTATCAATTCAGTGTGATTATCTAGTCCAATACTGGGAATCCACATTTAATAGATGGTTCTAGCAGCAATCCTCTGACACCATCAGCTAAAGCTTGTTCTCACTATCTTCTTTACCCTCATCTATATTGCTGTCTATAAGAGAGCTTCCCAGTTCCATGAATTGGTATGTAAGGAGAGATATTTGCTTCATAAAGTCCTGCTGTTTCTCAACTGCTTGTCAGTGCAGTGGACGTTTTCCAATATGGCATGTAATTAACTATTACTGAGAAAGTAAAAACTAAGTGTAGCAGGGAAAAATGTGATTTGTCAGGGTTGTTCCTTCCTACAGTTTTAAAATTGCACCATGTCTCTCCCAAAAATGAATACATGAATGGCTATAGTATTTTTACCAGTGAACTATACTTGTAGAAATGGAAATTCCTGGCTTCCCTCCAGAAAAATAAACACTCTATGAACAGAAACAACAACTCAAAATTTCATATAACAGGGCAGTAGTGAGGATGATTAGAGGACACTTAGCATGCTGATAATTCATGAAAATCCCTATCAATTTTAGCACAAATATTCATTTGTAATGAGTGAACAAAACTTGCATTTTGGAAAGGAGTAACAGGAAGAATTTTACTGTGAGATTTCATACTTGGAGCAATTGTATTTGTATAATCTTTTCCACTGAGCACAGAATCCATTTTTTCAACCACTGAAACTATTTGGTGGGGACAGCTTGAGACAATCTGGCAGTGCCTTTAATATTGAACTATATCACCCTCTAAGGGCAATAGAGGTCAAGGCATTAGATCACTGACAACTTCACAACTTTGCCGCTTCACTGTGATACTATCAAATGACAGCAAGTATAAAATGTAAATATTCTCATCAACCCAGCAATTCACCTTAAAAGTATCATTGTATAACCACCAATCAAAAATCCTAGTTTAATTTTAACAAACTTAACACAGATGCTGCTTTCTTTCTTCTTTTGTTTTCTGATTTATATCCTTTTTCTCAGTACTACATTTGTTTCTTGCTTTGATCTTGGCCTTTGTGACTACAGCCCTTTCTTGTCAGAATACTCCCACATCATTTGCTATCCAGTACTTCCTAAATGTGTATAATTTCTACAGCTAAATTTCATAAAGAATTATTTTGTTACCAAAAAAAAAAAGTAGTATCTCCTGCAAGAGATCACATTTTCCTATTTGATGCTCGTATGGACTGCTTCAATTTCCCCAGCTATCTCAAGATAGGGAGCCCAGCTGTTTGCTTTTTTCGCTTCTTTCATTAGAGTTCACACTTTACCTCCAGATACCCTGCTAGAGCAACTGTCTTCCTACACCAAAGCCCTCTGGAGATGTATAAACATTAGTGAGCATGTTAGAAGCACTAATGTGCAGAAACTTACCCTCTGCTGCATACATGGCCTGTCGAGCTCTGCGCAGGAGTGTTCTTCTGTCTGAAAATAAAAGAGAGTGGATGAAATAAGAAGGATTCTGTGCAACTGCAGCAAAACATTTTTTTTCTCCTTATAAATGCATTTCCCAGGCAAACACCCAAGCCCACTGGAGTTGTGCCTGATGAGGCACCTATTCCTGCAAGGTCGTGGTCTCTGCCTCTTCAAGAAGAAGATGGCGTGCACTTCTCCCATCCCTTCTACTTTTGTCTGCCATCAGCTCTGTGGTCTCTTCCTTACCTGAGAAAGCAAGGTCTTTTTATTATATGAATGGGTTTGAAATAGTATTTTAAATTATTTTAACAATACTACTGTTATTTGATCACAATGAAACTATGGTCCTATTGTCCTTGTCACAAAACTTCATGAGAGAGTTACTAGAATAAGAAAAGCATCATCTCACAGGTATCTTCATTCCTTTCGCTTCATTTCTGCAAATGTTTGCAACTTTCCTTGTCAGACAATAATGCACTGGATGCAGCAGCATTTTTCATTAACTCAGTCACCATTGTAATACTAACAGTACTCCCATAATATGTACCCAAATGAATATAAGCTTATTGTTGGATGTAAGTGATGTCGACCTTCAAAATGGATGGTTATTTCAAAAATAACATTATAAAAGGAAAATTGTCTTTTTAGCCAGTATTGTCCTATCAAAGGTTTTATCTTTTGTAAGAACTTGACAGCTCTACCAAAAGTTTGCTGTAATTAATTCCTGTATTATTTCTTGTTTGATGTTATTTCATACCACAATGTTTAATTCATTTAATTAACAGTATAGCTTCATTAAGCAATGATATGTTTTTAAATGCAGGTCATTTGTAAAACAGATATTAAGTTACATCCTAATACACCTCTTGCATTCAAGTTCTATAGAGATTGCACTCTTGACTGACCCTTGACTGAAATTAGACAGTCTTAGACACTTAAATTCTTGCGAAATAATATGAAACTCTGACAAACAGAAGTGGGATAAGTCCTTCTTTGGCAAAGCAGGGATAGCAGACACCCACAGGATGTGAAGATGTTTAGGGTCTCGACAGAAAAAACCCTAAAACTTCAGTTAAGACTGACAATATATAAACAATAGCAATTTACCAAGAAATTTGTTATTTATAGATAGGTATTTTATTTGGTTGGTTACTTAATCTTGGTTTGTGGTTTGCTTGTTTTTAATAAATATATTAATATTCTTTTATTTAGATAAATATTTTAGTCTATAAAACGGCAGAAATGAATTATAAAAAAAAGGAGGGAGACGTATAACTCATCACCTTTTAGTGAAATGGGTTTTTGTCAATTGTTGCCTCTCACTGCATCTAAGGTGGGAGATGGAAATCTAGTAATATCAAGTTATGAATGTCATCTTACATTCACAAGGTGCCTCTCTTTTACATCTTTTCACAGATATTGTTTCCTACCATCGATTCCAAACAATTGTTTGATGGATTAAGAATTATTATTTGCTGGGTTTAGTTAGGTTTTAAAAACACTTTCAATGAATTTCTTAGTGCAATTTGAATTACATTATAATAAGCACAAATACCTAAAGGTAATTATTTAAACATGCACTGGTCAAAACTACATGATATACAAGCTATTTCCTGATTTTCTATTATGGCAATTTTATGTACTATTTTGTCACCCTAACAGAACCAAAACGAGGGTTACACACCAATAGTGGATGCTAGACTAGTATCTTTAAATGCCTGTGATTAAATGAACATCCTTAAGTCATCCAAGTACTTTGTTGTGACAGTGGGACGGGGTTCCTGGCGTCCCAAAAGCAGAATGCCTTCAGCAATACTTAAAAAATAAATAAAACAGAAGATTACTATGGCAACTGTTCCGCCTCACGCTCTGCCTCACTCGGCTTGCCCGAGCCGGCGCGGAGGAGCGGCCGGGCTGGGGCTGCCGTGCAGTACCCGCGATCCGCCTCCAGATGCCGCTGTTTACTGCGCTTCCGAGCCGCGCGGCCGCTCCGGGGACACCGCCGCCCGCCCAAGGAAATAACTCCGACAAGAATTGTTCGAGCCTAAAGCCGCGCTCCTGGCGTCAGCGGCCAAAGTTTCAGCAGTTTCAGGGAAACAAGCAGAGTTTCTATATTTATCTGTAAAATTAACACCGCCTCCCGTCCCCCCTTCCCAAAAAAAAAAAAAAAAAAAAAACAAAAACAAAAAACCAAAAAAACCCCTTGTACTTTTCCTTCACCAAATAGGACTACTCTCTGAAATACAATTAAAAATAGTTTTCATTGCATCCTAAGCCATAAAATGTACCATAGGAATGCTTCCTAATTACAGAAACTCCTTCTTATATATACACATACTTAATTATTCTGGATGCCTTTGTTTAAAAATGACACTGTATAAATATTAATCCTTTTTTCCCCCAACTGTTCTTTGTTCCATGATCTACATTCATTGTAGCACAGTAAATTTGAGATCATTAGATCCGTTACTGCTATTTAGATGTAAATGTCTTCAAGGAAGATTAATTACTCTTTAATTCTGATTTTTTTTTTAATCAGGATAATGAAGACATTTACTGACACTTCTCTGATAATTAAAAAAAAAAAAATGCAAACCAACAAAAACCCTACAAACATAAAAAAAACACCCCAACACATAAACTCCCCTTGTGCCTCCATATAACACAGTTCACAGTAGATAACATTTTGGAAAATGTATGGATAATTTTTATGGCATTTGAGCTAGTAAATGAGGTTAGGTAAAGCTCCAGGAAGCTATTTAGTAGTTGAAATGTTCATGGTCAAGCTGCATATCCCTCACAGGAGCATATTGGTTGCCTCTAAAACACGTGGAAAGAGTGACGAATTATGGAGCGGCTATGTTTCAGAAATGAAAGAGAGACCACTCTTTCCTTTAAACTAGTCAAAGAAAAAGAAACTCTGACTAGCATGGTGATTTATCTACCAGCACATGGAGAGCATGTAATCATACATGTAAATTTTCAATTTGCACATCCTGACAGATTCTCTTAAAGCATGAGAGAGCCCTGTTTAGATAACTGAAAGCAACTGGTATTAGGAATGTTTTTGAATTACCTACTATAGACCTCTTAGAAGTGGAAAACGAGCCACCGAGAGCACTTGAATAACAGGCTAGAAATTCATGAGAGTTCTCTGAGGAAGCAGGAGAGCCAAGAGGCTTCTTTTCTTTGTCCTGTCTGACTCAAGTATGCACCATCCTTCCATGCACCCCCTGCAACTCACTGATTACTTGTGGAGGGTCAGGCTTACAGACACTACGAAGGATTTTCCTGAATTACAGTTTCATGCAAGGGATGTACAGAGCTCATTAAGTAAAGAGTGCAAGCCAAGACTCACCCTTCAGTCTTGTCCACTATGCCTGGGAATCAGCACACACACACACATACACACACACACATACACACATATACAACCTGCCACAGCAGGACTTAATAATGTTATCAAAGTGAACAGCATCATCAGGAGACACAGCTAAGATGTTCTTCCAGAACTTAGGAGTTTTGATTTTGAATCTATAAAGACAAAAAACCAAGTAAGTGCGTTCTGGGCTAAAGGAATACTAAAACCATTTAAACACAAATTTAATGGTTGTGCTTAAAAACAGAGTAAAACAAAATGCACTATGTTTTACACAATGCTTGATTTTGTAAGCATGCACTGTTTCAGCCAGTAAGAAGATGAAAAGGATCTTACTTCTAGATCCTGAAATGGCTTGAGATGTGCATTGCTTAGACAGGGCAAGATGAAGAGGTTTTTGAACAGCCATAAAAGCACAAATGCAGCTTTTCAGAACTATTTAAATTGAAGCAAACTGCGGACAAACTTCCTTCAGTTTGATGACATTCAACTTAAGACTTCTAGGAATACATTGTGAGGTAGATGCCTGTGTACTGCCCGTAACTCCCTTGAGACAACTAAGATCTTTTTAGACCTGTTTTTTTGAGGCTTTGTGATTTTTTTAACCACATAGCTTCTTAGAGGTTTTCCAATATTATGCAAGATCTACTGCACATCAGAACAAGCAGTATCAGTGTTAATAAGAACAGAATTTGTGACTGCATACTTTTAAATTGGAGCTCCCTTAGGCTAAGTGGGAACACTGACATAATCATTTGTAATGCCATCTTAAAGGATGCAATTAAAAAAGAATTATGAAAATGAGCCTCCTGCCTGTATTTAGTGGGGAGGAGCTATGTTTTCAACATTACCTCCTCTTACTACTATTAAAACATGCAGGTCTTGATCTTGAGATGAGTTTCTTGTGCCTTAAAGCCCATGTTCAGGCATAGCACAATTCTGCTTCATGACCAATTTTTTTGTTTCCATTTTTGGGAAAACTGAAACATATGAACTTCTGCAAGAGAACCAGTTAGGTTCAACTTCTTGATTGAAAGCTTATATCTACTAATAAATACAAAATAAATAAAACAGAAAGATTACTCGTTAGCCACAGATGTGTCACTGCAAGAGAATCCAAGCTTTGGCAAAAGCCTTTACCTTACAGTATTTTACATTAAATGTTTCAAAGCAACAGATGGGTCTGGCAGAGGAATACTTGCATAGTTGTTCCATTGAAAAAGTGGAGGGCATTGAGCTATCACAGACCAAGGGGGAGTGACAGAAGCATTTTTGCCAATGGAATGGAGATTTTCACTCCTGTTCAAAGACTTAGATCCAAGATCAAACACTTAATGGGGAAGAAAATTGAAAGCTCACAATTCCACTGGTTCTCTTATAGCAGCATAAGTGTCTGTACAGAGAGAGATTCTTGCTATACCATCTTTACAATACATGCATCTTTAGGGGTAGTAGACAGTCTCTTTATTCACTTAAATCTAATCTTGTTAATAAGAATTTCAAAATTTTTCGATTTGCATTTTATTTTATTATTTCTGTCAGTAATGAAAAGTGTATTATTGTGCTGAATACAACTGGCTGTCTCACTGTGTATCCTGAAGTCCTCTGGCACTTGTGCTGCTAGAACAAATACTAATATTTCAGTAAGACTCCCTACATTTCTCAGTCAAGAATCAGCTGAACAGTAATGTAAACCAAGCAGTAGCTGAAGCTCACCTTCTTAAAATAACTAGAGTTCAGTATATGAAGTTTACTGAATTGTGCAGGTGTTTTGTGGGATCGACAGCACTGAAGCAGTGGGTGAGAAAAAAGCTTTGTAATTACTACTCCTCACTGGTATGGTAATAGCATATGGAGGGTGGATCTGGTTTTACAACGACTAACATAGTTTGTTATGCCTTAAAGTAAAAGACCTCACATTTACATAAATGAGATAAATGTATCATTTTTGTATTACACCTTCATGTGTTTTTCCCCTAGCATCAGATGCATTTCACCTGAGTTTTCAGTCCAAGCAAATCTGTAGGTTTCTTTTTCTATTGCACAAATTTACTGTCTTCAGTGACAAGCAGTTACATAGACATTTACTATAGAGAAGAAGAATGTCTAAAGAGGACTGTTAATAAACTCAAGTTACTGTTTTCCAAAATACTCTATCTTTCTATCTTGGAAACAAGTATCCTCTCCTCATCATAGGCCTGAGGTTTGCAAGCACAGATATAAGAGAATCAGACAGAAGGCCTTCAGTCTATCCAAGCTTTAAAAAGATAAAGGGGAAAGACGGAGATATGAAAGAGAATCTAAGAACTGATCCCTGTAAATCCATCTGAAAATAACAACTTTCTGGCCTATGTCAGAACAAACTTTGTCAGGAAAAAAACTGTGGCACTTCCAAGCTATTCCTAATATTGCATTTTTCAGATTTTAAGGTGTCCTCCCTTGGAGGGGGGATTTTCCTTGCTCACACAACCTGAATCTGCTCAAGCCTATTGCAGGAAAAAGGATGATGGGTGCCTCGTTAGGTTTTGCTGTAGACCACTGTGGCACCCTCAAGCCTCTGCTAGGACTAAAAGCAATCTAATCTACCTGTCTAGACAAGGCTTTGCACTGGTCTGATCCCTTTCTTTGGTGCTGCTTGTGACATCCAGAAATTTGACAAGGAGAGCAATTATTGATCAGTCTGAAGTGTGTTTTGCAGTGATAATTGTATAAGCATGACTGAGTGATGCCCCTATAGATAGGCGCTTACTTATTTCCTGATGCATGTCATCCTCAGAGCGACAGAAACATTGATAAGAGAGAGGACAAAATGACTAACTATGATGGAGTTTGTGTTGAAACATCTGCTGCTTGTCAACATGGGAGGCAGAAGCAGTGATTTATTAGTAATAAAAAAGGAGAACACATGATACTCTGGCTTATTCTTCCCCTAAACTATATTCTAAGAATGCCCAGTAAGTTCCCATAAAGGGAAAATACTGCCCCAGTACCTGTATGTTTTTACTTTGCTTACATTATGACTTACCACATACATGATAACTCATTATTTATTTTAAGACTTTGAGTAACTTCTGCCTATTAAGAAACCTGGACGATAAAGTCACTAAATGGAACAGTGAAAATCTATTGAGAAGTCATATTGTGGTAATTTAGATTTTCTCCTCTTGCCTAGAATCTAAATATTTTTAGGATATTGAACAGAATGTAAATGACAGCAAAGACATTTGGTGATATTCCTATTCTCTGAATACATACCAAACACAGACCTGTAATTTTCCCCCATTGTTTTCATGAGAGCAATTTCATTTGGAATAATCCTTTCTTTCAAGCTCAGCTCTGCATGAGCACTCTGCAAAATTCTGGCTTCCATATAAAGACGAGCTCAGAGAGGAGCTGACCTCCAGAAAGCCAAAATTACATCAAAGTACTTCCCCAGAACATGGTGGCATGTACAGAGCCAGGGTACTGCTGCCCATAGGAGGAGAACACACACCTTCTCTTATACAGCTTTTGAGCCCTGAAGAACAAAGGGTCTTTGAAAATCACAGCCATGCTACTGGGGCACCGAAAAGGGATGTGGTTTAGGAACCTCTGCTCTTCCCTTCAGTGCATATGCATGGCAAATAGATGGGCATCAACTGCTCAATGAAAGGGTGTAGCTTTTGCAATATTTCTACCACCAGAACACTAAACATACAAATCCCAAGAGACAAAACCTCAAAACCATAGATGCCTTGGTTTAACTGGAATGTTAAGAAACGCAGAAGTGTTGGAAATACAAAGGAGCGATCAGAACAGCATGATGCTTTTAAACAGAAATTAGTCATCTGTCTGCCTGCCTTTGTAATTTAAAGAATAAAGCTATGTCTAGTCAAACAAGTTGTTTTTTTTTTTCCCCAGAGGACAAAGGGTTTAATCAAGCTTTACTACCTTAGTAACCTTTTGTAAATGGTGAGGCATAACTGTCAGAAGAGTAGGACTGAAAAAAAGAAGATATTTAGGTTCAAATCCAGATGTAAAGATGTCAATCTCACTAATGAAAGTTAGTGTGAGTATATATATTGATTCAAATTGAGCATTTTCTATTTTCTGTGCAAGCAAGGAGCAGGTCATAAGTTGAAAGCAGAAAAACAAAGTAAATGCCTGTTTTGGTAAACCATGACAATGCCTGAAGGAGGTCTCATTCCATGTTTCGGGTCTCATTCTGATCCTGTCAACATTGCATCAGCATAACTCCATCTATCAGATCTACATTAGCGTTCTGGTGGAAATGAAAATGCTTCAGTAAAGCTTACTTCAGACATTTTTTTCTCTGAAAGCCTTTAGACTTCCTTTCTTTTCCCTTCTATTCTTTTTAAACAATAAAGCATCAGTAAGACATCAGGTTATTTGCAGGTTTTGGAATATTTTCGCCTTACACAAAAGCACATTGGTTGGAATCTGCTTCTGTGGTCTGATTCATCAGGCACTTCCATTGTAACAAATGACATGAGTGTAGCAAAGAATTAAGCATTTTTTTTTCTTTTTGTGCCACATGAAATTACATCTAAGTGGTCTAATAATTGCTTTTTAAACAGCACTTATTACTCTCTTTTAGTTATATCCAAATGGATTTTTATTATTATAGTAAATAGATACTAAAGCCCTGTGAGGGAAGAAAAAGCCCCACATACTTTCAAGCAAACAATTCAAACCTGCTTATTAATCTGCACCTTTAAATAAACAGCAATAATTAATGGGAGTTGGGCACCTTGTTGTATTGTACAGTGACAGGGATTAAACACTGGCACTGCAAAATGCCAGCTTTCAGCCTGTGCACTTGTAGACCCTTCAGAGCCATGAACTGACATTTGCAATCTTTGTCAGTCAAAAAAAATGGCAAATTCACTTAAATTTAGTTCTGCCATTCAAATGGAATGAAGGTCATCACCTGCCCCTTTTGTGATTTGATTATCCAGGGACTGAGTTTATTTTCCTGATGAAAGGCACATTAAAAGGTCCCAATTCTGCAACTCTTGCCCCATCTCAGCAGCTCAATGGGCTTAAATTATTAATCATTAACTGACTTAGCTACTGTTGTTTATTTAAGACTACAGATTATTATATAGTCCTGAACTGCTTGCTTAAGTGTTTTTCCTTTCCTAGAGCTCTCACAACCATTCCGAAAAACAATTAAATACATTTTGAAATTGAAAAAATGAGTATATTAAATAAATACATTTTATAATTCAATTACCTGGCTTTTTCAAATGCTGTAGTTATGTATGGTTTACATTACCCAAAAGACTTCTATTGACTTCATTTGAACTACTCATGTAAATAAAGACTACAGGTCCAATCCTTCTAACCAAAAAGATGAGGTAACTCTGAAGCAAGCTCCTGAACTACAAACCATTAGGTGTACAAAGTCTGGACCAAAGAATCATGCTTGCAAGGGGTAACATGTTTGTAAGGATATGAAGAAAACATGGGCTCCACAATCCTCTCCATATGCTGCTCCTGCCTCCGTGGCATTCCTATCTCTTGTCTTCACAGATGCCCTTACATTTTGGGGGTTAGGAGTGCAGCAGATTATAAGCATCACTTTTTGACCCATTGCTTCTTGTAAGAAGTGGGTTTCCTGAGGTTTCTGCGAGACTGAACAGTGGCAGAAGCTGAAATCAAGGGCACAGAAATGCCAGTGCCAGTTAGAGCAGAGCGACTGTCTGCCCTGTGGAGGTGGACTCCTTCATGGATTAAAAACTATCTGTAACAGGGAGAGTCTTCACTTCTTTACCTGCCACACTGAACTCCTAATCTCTTCTTCTGGGGACAACCACACCAGGAACACCCTGAGATCTGCTCAGTAGAACTGGCAGTACGGCCTTGAATACTTCCTGTTGCAGCTGGGACCAAGGATGTACTTCCTAATGACTTAAGCAATATTCAGAAACAAGACCTCTGGGGATAGTATTAAGTATTGCTCAATAGTTAGCACATAACTTGCAATCTGAACACACGAGAGTATTTCTATAATGCATTTTTTCACTATGCTGAACTGAAGGGGACATCCTATAGGTGCACCATAGGTCAGGTTCCAGTGTTGCAGTGTTCTGCCATGAAATAAGAAAGCTCATTCATTAGCATATGAATCAGCTCTCCACAGAAAGTGGTAGAACTGCAGGAGAGGAAAAGCCATTTTGCTTTAATAATAACAGCCTGTAAGAGGCAATCCCAGGTACAAAATGATCAAGTGACCAGAGCCAGTTCAGTGAAGAATGATAGCATTCTATGCTCAACACTTCAAGATTAAAGTCTTTAGTTAGCTAAGCATAATGTGAATCAGTTTCATGTATAATGCATTGTGTGAGCCGGTAGCCACCGTGATACAATGTAAGCAATTCCATTTAGTGCAATTTGACTATAGCTAGTACAGAATAATTGGAGTCAGTTTCTAGCATGCTAGAATTTGAGTCAAATATGATATGGAAAAGAATTTGATACATAATAATATGGAGAAGAAGAGAACAAGCAATGATGTGGATGAATAGTTAGTATGTTATAATACAGAAGTAATTTCAATAGGTTGTGATGTGACTACGAGTCCAGTGTTCTTATACATAGACAAAAGGCTAATCCATAATGGTAAAGAAAGGCAACCATTAAGAAACAGTACAAATAAGGGCACCACAGCTCCATTTGAGGGGAACGTGCCATCGAATACTGCAGTTTTCTCAAATACAAGAGTGATGGAATAAACATCTACTGGAGGATAAACATGGCTACTCAAGTGAGCATGGGACATGTCTCAGAGCAGTTCCTCACATTGCAGGGGTGGTGTTAATGCTGCACTGGGTGATTCCAATTCCTGCTCAGGAATTCAGCCCTTTCCGTTCTTTTTCTACCATTGTTAGAAGCAGCTGTGACAGTTCTAGCCCCTTTGGTACTCTGGGCCTCAATTTTACAATTTGATGTACAAATACAACAGTTTGAAGACCTGTCTCTTCCATGAGATTAATAATGTATGATTAGTTAAAGAATTACAGCATTTTAAAACAAGCACATAAACATTAACATGACAGATCTGCACGTAAACATCTTTGGCTTTCTAAAATTACTTCAGAAAATGGCAAAAATGTGCTATTATTGTGACTTGTGATTGCATTGGGTTTAAGTCCAACAGACACTAGTTCACTGTAATTTTTTTTCTCTTCCTAACTTTTCATGAGTCTAACCCTGTGTACATGAGAAGAGCTCATTTATGAGCATGTGCTAATCAGTTCTGACTACAAGTTTAAGTCATCCCTGAGCAAACAGAAAAAAATTCAGCTTAGCAATAAAGTTAAATAATTATTACCAGGCTATGTGATGTGACTACAATGTGACATTGAAATGACTATGGTGTGATTAGAATAAGAATGTTATATGCCTGTGATGTTACTAGAATGAGGCTATAAAACGTCTGTGATGCCATACTGCTGTGATATGACTAGTGTCAGGAAAAATGTGTGCATTATTAATGCATACATAAACATGCCGTATTTCAGAAGCAGACTGCATTACACAGAATGCTAGCAGTTCTAATTATCTCCTTTATTAATGGCTGTTCTGCCTTGTATTTTAAAAGACAAAAGAACTGCATACTTAATTCATTCACAGAATTCTTTTTCTAAGTGGTTTGGCAGTAAGGTTGCTCCTTCATGTCACTTGCTTGACTTTCAGTGCTGGGGCTCTAGCCATCCTTCCTGTATTACATAATGAACATTTTCCTTAAACTATTATTAGATCCAGTTCCGTTTTCTAACGTTACTTGATGTCATCAAAACCGGGATCAATTTTTTGTGTGTGTGTATCTGTAACAAGAGTATTTTGGACACAACTACAAAGCACAGCAAAACTGAGAACATTTAATCTTTACACATCATGGGATTACAGGATGTGCAATGTTCACATACGGTTTCTGCAACCATATGACTTGCAAGGATATGTACATTTATCAGTATGTAGCACACAATTCCAAGCCATGCAAATTACTGACCTCTGAGAGGTACAACCAGCTTCCATCATTTCTTAACAGTGCATCCTGTGTGCAGACACATACAGGAGTCTGAGGCTAAGAGCCTGCATCTGAAAATGTAAAATCTTCGAGGTAGAACTCTCATCTTTAGCTCACCAATGTTACCAACTGAAAATGTGCAAATGAGACAGTACCACATACAGAAAGAGTCAAATGCTGATGTTATCTTTGCTTTCTTTCCATGCATATGTATTTGAAAGGCTTAACCAGAACCAGCAGCCAGAGTGGCCACGTACCTGGGCGTACTAAATTGGCTAGGTTCTGTCACACGGCTTTTAAGTTCAAGCTGAGAAAAGCTAGCAATAAAAGCATAGTCAAATGAAGGTTCATTCATGCTTCAGAAAACGTTGAAAAAGGCACTACATATAATGCTCTATAGATAATGCACTATAATCATCTTCTTGTCACACTCTTGAGGTCACTCATACTGTAATACATTGGCATTTTATTACAGTGTCTTCCAGGCATGTGATGCGCCTTTGTGGATAGCTGGATAATTTACCTGTGTCATTTATGGGGAAGGCGAAACGATCACTTTTATTATTTATCAAACCACAGAGAGGAGGAATCTTTTCCAGTTCAATGTTTAAGCAGACAAAACCCAAACCAGCAGAGTAGCTCTCTCCCTCCCTTGGCGAGTGTCTCGGCTGACCCTTTGGGAAAGGGAAGGAGAAAGGTGTGCAGGCGTAAATGGGAGCCGAGACAGGGCTGGAGTCAGAGCAGCCTGAATTATAGATGAAAGGGCATGTATTAAATATAAGGCCGAACGGGGCGAAGGCGGGCCGGGGCAGCCGCTTGCCTCCGAACCTGCGCAGCGCCAGGCGGCGGCCCCACGGCCACCGCTCCGCTCCGGGCCCGACTCGCACCACGGGCGGCCGCGCTGCCCCGCGCAAGCAAGACCGAGCACGCACTGGGGCATCCCCCACCCCCCAAAAAAACCCAAACCACACCACCAACCCAAACGCACACCAAGACCTTGTTTTCAGAATTACCCCTCCGCTACGCGCGAACCCGACGCTGCTTTCCACCACTTCCGCGCCCACCCCTCCTGCGCTCCCCTCCGCGCCCGCTGGGGCGCTGCGCCCCCGACCGCGGAGCGCCCACTCGCCCTCCGGGTGGCCGCGACCCCGCGCCGCGCCCGCGTCTCTCCGCCACGCTCCTCCTGCGGAACGCCCCGCTCCCGCCGCGTCCCCGCCGGCCCCCGCCAGTCCCCTCCGCGCGGTGCGCATCCCCCACGCCGCGCTCCCGCCCGGCCGGGCCGGGGAGCGACGTGCCCGGCGGCCAATGCCGGGGCCGCGCTCCGCCATCCACCGCCCCCGCCGGCGCGGGCCAATGCGGTGCGGCGGGAGGGGTGGCCTCGCGCCGCTCCCACCCTCCCTCTGGGCTTATTGAGAGTTATATCAAGAATTTCAGTTCAGAGAGAGAGAGGGAGAAGGAGAGAGCGTATGTGAGGGAGAGAGGCTGGGAGGGAGGGAGGGAGGAGGGAAAGCGCCGCCGCTTCCTCCCGTCACTAAAGCAATAACCTATTAGGATTTTTTTTTTTAATTTTTTTTTTTTTTTTTTTTTTGGGCAACTGTCACCCCAAAGCTAAAGAGGGAGAAGCACCGCCAGACCAACTCTTGCCATTTCCAGTCAGAAGTTGCAGACTTCATGTAGCTGCCTCTGCTCTGCCGAGAGAGGGATGGGAATGGTGTGCAGTGCAGAGTGGAAAATACCCCCGCTCTAAGAAGTGCACCGGATTTTTCCCTTGCTGTTTGTTTGGGTTGTTGCGTGCACGTTAGACACCCAAAGGATCGCCGCTTCGTAGGAATGAAACGTGGAGAGGATGACTAACGACAGAACTGTGAATTTGTTCCCTGGAGTTGCTAATTTGCCACCCCGAAGCAACACATATCTCAAGGAGGAAGCGTTTGGCTGCTGCTGATTTCTCCAAAACTGGTGGTTTACCAGATGCATTGTGCTGTATCTGCTGGAACAGATCATTGCTTAGCTGCAGCAGATCGTCAAAGGTAGACAACTAACGTAAGTGCAAAGTTACCCTTACACTGGGATGCATTTCCTTTAAAGAAAAAAAAAGAAAAAGCCAACACGCAGTATATTTATCTAGGGAAAGGATCAGTGTTTGGGATTCAGTTGATGTTGGTGGGAAAGGCTCACCTACTCGCTGTCTCTGCATCCCTACCTGCATTACTCTGCTAGAAGTAATCACAGGCATCAGTTACCGTGCAGCTTAATGCAGATAAGATTAGTGCTTAGGGCTGCCTAGTTCCGTCAAACTGTAGGTGCTGGCAGCCTTGCACCCCGATAATTCGCGGTTAGCAGTGCATGCAAACAGAAGTCTGTCAGTAGCTTTCCTTTTTTTTTTTTTTTTTTTTTCCACCTGCATTATTAGTCTGCAGTATTTATATGTGGCAGCTGCTAATATCATCCTGAAGGGAGATCAGTGTCAACGGGGAAAGGCTGCACCTTTTTTTCTCCTCATGTCATCAGAAAATGTATATTCCCCCATCTATAAACATGCTTCCTGGTTCTAAGTTATATTTGGAATTTCCAGCCTCCTGATTTAGACTGTGTTTAAAAACAAATAAAGTTTTAGGTTATTAAACAGAAGGAGAAGTATCCAACATCTGGAGAAGAAACATTGAGCTGAGAGTGTAAGAAACTGTAAGTCCTGTTATTGTCTCATCAGTTAACAGGGATGTGAAGTAGCCAGTGACGACTGCTGCAGCAGCAGCATGTCCGGGTGGTTATTTCCCAGTACGATAGCTATAGAGGGGCATGCAAGGCGAGCAGAGAAAAATCTGGTTAGCAAGAGCTAAAAAATATGTATGGAAGCAAACAGCAAATTACGTTTGGCAGCTGACATAGCAGTTAGAATTCAGAAGTAGTCCGGGAAGGTTTTTTACTTGCACCAAATGACTGGGTGGAGGAGGGTAGAGGGGGAATGCACGTTACAGATTACACGGTGTACCAAGAAATTATTCAGAAAGTACGTGTCAAAACAGTAGCTACCCTTAATCCTGCAAGTAGTTATTTTCATTCGTGCTCTGTGAAAATGCAGCCGATGGGATATTGGTGCATTTGTCCGGAGGGCTTGCTTGTAAAAGGGAGCACTAGGAAAATGTACTGCTGGAAGCGTGCATTGCAAAAACAAGTAGTAGTTGGAGATTGTGGATTTATCATGCCTAAAAAACAATAATGCTGTTCTGTGTGGTTGTGTTGACAGTGATGTCTCCAAATAAGAAATGAGATGTAATGCATCCTGCAGTCCATGCATGCCTCCTCTTGCAAATCGTACATCATTCCTCTCTGGAAACCTTTAAGTCCTAAAATCCGTGAAAAGAGAATAAAAACATTATCATGGACCTGAGAGATTTTTACCTGTTGGCTGCTTTGATTGCCTGTTTAAGGCTGGATTCTGCTATAGCTCAAGAACTTATTTACACTATTAGAGAGGAGCTGCCTGAAAACGTACCCATAGGGAACATACCAAAGGACCTGAACATTTCTCATATCAATGCTGCCACAGGGACCAGTGCCAGCCTTGTATACAGACTGGTGTCTAAAGCAGGGGATGCGCCTCTGGTCAAAGTATCCAGTAACACAGGGGAAATCTTCACAACGTCTAACAGAATAGACAGAGAAAAACTGTGTGCTGGAGCTTCCTATGCAGAAGAAAACGAGTGTTTCTTTGAACTTGAAGTGGTGATTCTCCCCAATGACTTTTTTAGGCTGATCAAAATAAAAATCATTGTAAAGGACACTAATGATAATGCGCCTATGTTTCCATCCCCTGTCATCAATATCTCCATCCCAGAAAACACTCTGATCAACAGTCGGTTTCCAATCCCATCAGCAACAGATCCTGACACAGGTTTCAATGGTGTGCAGCACTATGAGTTGTTAAACGGGCAGAGTGTCTTTGGACTGGATATTGTAGAAACTCCAGAAGGGGAGAAATGGCCTCAGCTGATTGTGCAGCAGAACTTGGACAGAGAGCAAAAGGACACCTATGTGATGAAAATCAAAGTGGAGGATGGAGGTACCCCCCAGAAATCCAGCACAGCTATCCTGCAAGTCACAGTAAGTGATGTCAATGATAACAGGCCAGTGTTTAAAGAGAGTCAAGTAGAGGTCCATATACCAGAGAATGCCCCTGTAGGCACCTCTGTAATTCAGCTTCATGCTACAGATGCTGATATAGGAAGCAATGCAGAAATCAGATATATTTTTGGTGCCCAAGTCGCCCCTGCAACCAAAAGATTTTTTGCTTTAAACAACACCACCGGGCTGATTACAGTTCAGAGGTCCTTAGATCGAGAAGAGACTGCTGTTCACAAAGTGACAGTGCTGGCTAGTGATGGTAGCTCTACACCGGCCCGGGCAACTGTCACCATCAATGTCACTGATGTAAACGATAACCCTCCCAACATAGACCTCAGGTACATAATAAGCCCCATCAATGGCACAGTGTACTTATCTGAGAAAGATCCCATCAATACAAAGATTGCCCTAATTACAGTTTCAGATAAGGACACTGATGTGAATGGCAAAGTGATCTGTTTCATTGAGAGAGAGGTCCCCTTCCACTTGAAAGCAGTTTATGACAACCAGTATTTGTTAGAGACCTCCTCCTTGTTGGACTATGAGGGCACCAAAGAATTCAGCTTTAAAATTGTGGCTTCTGATTCTGGCAAGCCCAGTTTGAACCAGACTGCCCTGGTAAGAGTTAAGCTGGAGGATGAAAATGACAACCCTCCGATTTTCAGCCAGCCTGTAATTGAGCTGTCAGTTTCTGAAAACAACCGGCGTGGTCTATACTTAACAACTATTAGTGCCACAGATGAAGACAGTGGGAAAAATGCAGACATTGTTTATCAGCTTGGTCCTAATGCCTCCTTTTTCGATCTGGATCGAAAGACAGGAGTTTTGACAGCCTCCAGAGTTTTTGACAGAGAAGAGCAGGAGCGTTTCATTTTCACTGTTACAGCCCGAGACAACGGCACCCCTCCTTTGCAGAGTCAAGCGGCTGTAATTGTTACTGTGTTGGATGAAAATGACAACAGTCCCAAATTTACTCATAATCATTTCCAGTTTTTTGTATCCGAGAACTTACCAAAGTATAGCACGGTAGGGGTGATCACAGTGACTGATGCAGATGCCGGGGAAAATAAAGCAGTGACCCTTTCCATCCTGAATGACAATGAAAACTTTGTTCTGGATCCATACTCTGGAGTTATAAAGTCCAATGTTTCTTTTGATCGAGAACAGCAGAGCTCTTACACCTTTGATGTTAAGGCAGTGGATGGAGGGCAACCTCCTCGCTCTTCTACAGCGAAAGTAACCATAAACGTGATGGATGTTAATGATAACAGTCCCGTTGTCATCTACCCACCTTCTAACACTTCTTTTAAGCTAGTGCCACTCTCAGCAATTCCAGGATCGGTGGTAGCTGAAGTCTTTGCTGTGGATATAGACACTGGCATGAATGCTGAGCTGAAGTACACAATCGTAAGCGGCAATAACAAGGGTTTGTTTCGGATTGATCCAGTGACAGGTAATATCACTCTGGAGGAAAAACCAACTCCTAATGATGTGGGGCTGCATCGCTTAGTTGTCAACATAAGTGATTTGGGTTATCCCAAATCCCTGCATACTCTTGTGCTTGTATTTTTATATGTAAATGATACTGCTGGAAATGCCTCTTATATTTATGACTTGATACGCAGGACTATGGAAACACCTTTGGATCGGAACATAGGGGACAGTAGCCAACCCTACCAAAACGAGGACTATCTCACAATCATGATCGCTATTGTGGCAGGTGCCATGGTAGTCATAGTGGTGATATTTGTCACAGTCCTTGTTCGCTGTCGACATGCATCCAGATTCAAAGCTGCCCAGAGGAGCAAGCAAGGTGCTGAGTGGATGTCTCCCAATCAGGAAAACAAGCAAAACAAGAAAAAGAAAAGGAAGAAAAGGAAATCTCCAAAGAGCTCCCTTTTGAACTTTGTGACGATTGAGGAGTCCAAACCTGATGATGCGGTTCATGAACCTATCAACGGGACAATAAGCCTTCCAGCAGAGCTGGAGGAGCAAAGTATAGGAAGATTTGATTGGGGCACAGCACCACCAACAACCTTTAAGCCTAACAGTCCTGATCTTGCCAAGCATTACAAATCTGCGTCTCCGCAGTCTGCTTTTCATCTCAAACCTGACACTCCCGTTTCAGTGAAAAAGCACCATGTGATTCAGGAACTCCCGTTGGACAACACCTTTGTTGGTGGTTGTGACACCCTTTCCAAACGCTCTTCCACTAGTTCAGATCACTTCAGTGCCTCAGAGTGCAGTTCCCAAGGAGGCTTCAAGACAAAGGGCCCCTTACACACCAGACAGGTAAACGAGCACTTTTACTGGTCTATAAGTACTGCATACAAGTGCCCGATCAACCAGTATTAAAAGTGCCACTGTGTTGTGGGTTTCTTTTTTGTTTCATTCTAATTTAATTTAGTTAACATTATGGGGGGAACAAAAAAAAAAAAACAAAAACAACCAACCAAACTAAACACCAAAACCAAGAACAAACAAACAAACGAACAAAAACCTTGACCCATTTATTATTTACCTGGGGCTTAACCATGCATTTGCAAAATGCCTTTGATACTTTGGGTTTTGAAGAATTTTGATTGTTAGAGGACTGTTATGCCTCCATGCATGTGCATATACATGTGCATAAACAAAACTGAAGAAAAAGACTTTTTTTTTTTCTCCCCAGTATTTAACTGTCCAATTGTAAAAGTTATTGAAGAACTGTTTTCTTATATGCTAAATTTCAGTCAGAAATTTGACTGTTTCAAGATTGAAGGGATATGTACATTGTTTCAAATTTCAAAGTGAGTTGGCTTGAATGTCTTTTCCATTTCAAGCTGATTTGGAACCTTGCTAAGTTAGTGTTGCTAAAAGGGTTAATTTTTTTCCCTAACAAAGACAGCCAAATTTCCAAGCTACTGCATCAGTGAAGCACGTGGTTTATTGTTAGGATATAACTAAGCCATATGTAAGTCTTCCTCTTGTTTGAGTTCAACATGATTTTGTTGTAATAGATGAAAGTTGGTATAGCATAGACAGTTTGCTGCATATTTAAAAAAAATGGCCAAAGCATACTTTTGAAAGGAATGCGTTCTCTGAATACATCTGAATTATGCAGGAAAAAGAAAAAAAAAGTCCGTCCATTGTAAATATTTTCTCATCTTAGTAATGCATAAGTGATCTGACATAGCTCATTTTAAACCGTGAAACACGCCATATGAAGAGGGATTAGGAGGCTGAGAGACTCATATTTCAACCAAATCCAGCATTAGTTTTTTTTCTGAGGTCTAATAATTCCTTGCTAATAAAGATTTAAATGCGGCGCTGTCTTAATTTATTTTACGGGCGCTCGTCTGCGGGCGCCGCGGGAGCGCGCGCGCGCGGCCCGTAGATGGCGCCAAGGCACCGCGCGGCGCGCGCTGGCCCCGCGCCAGCCCTGCGGAGGCTGAGGGGGCCGGGGGCGGGGAGCGCGGAGGGGCCGGGCCGGGCCGGGCCGGGCCGGGCCGGGCGGGATCGGATCGGGCCGGAGTTCCAGCCGAGGAGCCCTTTCTGGAACGCGGGGCGAGGCGGAGCGGGCGCGGGTTAAGTTCGCGTCTTTGCGAGGCGGCTTTCTCGGTGCTCCGTCGTCGCAGAGGCTCGGTCGGTGTTGGGAGTCGCATCCGTGTTCCTTGCGGGCGCAGTACGCTCCAAGTGATAGTGATTTGTCTGAATTTGTTGGGGATATGGATCCTAGGGAACCAAGCGAGACACATTTAGGCTTGTCTTTGGAAAAAGATTTTGACGGTAGCCAAGTTTAGGACAAAGTCGTCCTCTTGCTGTTGCATTAGCCTTATCTGAGATGAACGTGCCGTTCCCAGAAGTGTGTGTTGACTTTGGGTGTCTGTAAGGTGTCGCACTAACAAGGTGCTAAGAATAAAACGAGCGCTTTGGAGGCAGTTCTGCTAAAGTGACTGTTCTGACGCAACTCCTTCTTAGAACGACACACTCAGAGCACCGCAGAAGAGTCTCACAAACCCCTGATCTCTAAGGGACCTTAAAGAAGGATATACTCCCCAAGCCATCTCACAGCACCGTACACACACTGTCGGCATAAGTTAAAAAAAGAACCGATTTAAAAAAACACCCCCAAAAATTACAGAAGAGCTCTGCATAATCTGTGCTTACTCGTCTGAAGTTTTCTTCTCAGTTATAGTTGCAAAATGTAGTCCCCCCAAACCACATATTCTTTTTCTGCTCTGAGATTATTTTAATTTAAGTTTAAATTAGCTTTCCAAACTCCATTAGAAAACTCAGACTTAACTCCCTGTAGTATCTAGAGGCAGTTGGGACACCCAAAATTTTTACCTGACAGAATGTGTAAGTTCTGCATGGTGAAATTGAGCATGAGGGGAAAAAACTCCCACACCCAAACAATGACTGGTGGTATTTCCAACATTACCTGTGTTCATTACATTAAATACACTAGTCTCCATTTAATAATATCTGTAATTATAACTAAATATAGACCTGATTCAAATTTCACTGAGGTCTTAGTGTATCCTTTTTGAAGTCAGCAGATACTCATGATTTGGATTGCTCCCTGCAAAAGCTGTATTATTACATGTAAATGAAAATACAACTCCTTCTTAGGTAGACAGTTACCTAAACTGAGCACATATATTTTTATTCCGTGGGGAATGAGATAGTGTCTTTTTGGTTTTTTTTTCTCCCAATGATGAGTGTTATAGCATGTAATCTTTTTATGCTTCCTGTCAATTTTGGCTGGAGTAGTATAACCATCAATGGTAGTAATCGTCAACAATCTTCCTATTCTTCTGTCTGTAATTCATAAAAATTAGGATTCATTTTAGCTAATATTCATTGGCACAGGAGTGAAATACACCATCATAGGTCTTTTTTTTATATTTGTGATAGAGTATGGCCTTTAAGCAAAGTATTCACATTGCTTAAAGATCTTACTGAATAGTAGAGTGTGCAAATGCCCCAACATCTGAAAAAAATTTTTACAAATTCCTTTAGAAAGAGATACTTAGTTCTGTGTCATTGTACTGTTTTCTTCAGGTTTAACACAACTAATTTCTCTGCATCTAATGTTGAGTTAAGTTACATATCTATTCAGTAACAGTGTGTTTTGTAAAGAACATGGGAATTGTTGTGGATGATGTTAAGATAGGGAAAGATAAAATATAGGATAAATATATGTCTGAGAAATACTAGCATCCTCCACCTTTAGTTACAGTTTCTTTTAGTCTAAGGTAAACACACACACACAGTGTGTCTTGCAGATACATTAATATTAACAAAGAGCTGAGACATATGTCAGCACTTGGACTTCATTCAAGCAAAATCCTGTTACTTTTGATGGGCATGTGGCCCTAGAAATCTGCTAGAACTGGGTCCTAAGTCAAAAATCTTTAAGAATAAAAAAAAAATATATTGTTCAATGAAAAATTCTTAGGTTTTTTGGAGGGGGGGTTGTGGGGTTTTTTGGGGGTTTTTTGTTGGGCAATTTCTGTGCAGTCATCAGTAAATTTAGTGGAAATTCTGTGGTTAAGTCTTTGCATGTGACTTCGAATTGTACAGACTGATGTTTCACAAGTACCCAGTATGAAAACCAAAGCCTCCTTCAAGTGCCTATCTTGCAGTAAACCTGGTGGATGCTCTGAAAAGAGCATTTTTGAATACTTGAATTTGGGATTGTTCTAAATGCTAATTCGCATAATTAGGAGTATGGAAAGGATGTTGCACACCACCAACTTATATAGCTAAGCTTCCAAAATCAGTGTTATGACTCATAAAGAATACTGAAATCTATGCAGGCTTCTCAATCAGTGTTCTTTTCAGTATTTGATTGAACTTTAAAATGCGCTTCAAATTAGTAAGTCATTACACCAAACAGCTACATAGAAATACAGCAGAAGACAACATGTTGTATTCTTCTATGTGAAAGACCTCTTTTGAAAAGCAAATAAACAGACAAAATCTCTTACTCAATGCCATTAGATTAACAATAGATTAAATAATAAAAGAAATTAGGGCCAATTTACTGTGGTTATCCCAATTTTAAATTATAACAACTTCATTTAATCAGATTTAAAGCACAGCAGTGACAAATAACACAGTTTTAAAAATATGTATCAGTATAGGTTATGGGCAAAACCTTCAGTCTTCATTCCTAATCAAAATGCATTTAGGCATATGCTTAACTTTCATTTATCATGGTAGAACTGAAGCAGGTCCTTAAAGTCCAAGTCACTTGTGATGTTCTCTTCGAGTCGTAAGCACACTATAAGCACTTTTCTGAATCAAGATGATAATTTAGAAATTTTGGAAATATGCACAGTTCTAGTAGATACAGGAAAACTGAATATATCTTAACACTGTCCTTGTATTTCTGTGCTCTAGTGGCAGAAATTAAGGTTTTGGGGCTTGAATGGCACATTAAATACATTCCGTACTGCAGTATATTTTTAATCTTATACTCAATAACGTAAGCTCTGTGGAGGTTGCTTTATTCCTTTTCCAGCCAGTGGACTTCTTGCCTGATCAAGGAACAAGTAGCCAGGCTCCTGCTGATCAATGCACATCACTTAAGCTTTATGTGGCAAATCTAATTGATGTTATCTTACTCTGGAGTGCTTAAATTTGTAAGTTTGGGGTTTATGTAAGAGAAAAGCTGAAAACATTAATGACTCTTAATTTGATACGCTGAGAGTGGCAATTTCAAGGTGCATAAGTTGATGGAAATCTGCATTGGAACAGCAGTGCAGAGCTTACGTCACCTGCAAATATTAAAATTCTGTAACCATAGCATTCCACAATTCTGCACTCAGTATTATTTTTAGTGGCCTTGTTTCATCACTTAGTATAAATAAAAAATACATACATTCTTTTGTATGCTTAATTTGGTTTATGTATTAGCATGGATATTAGTCTTGGGTGAGGACTAGTCATCTGGAAAAGTGTCTGCATGTAAAATTCAATTGTTTTCTAGTTCTGTATATTTATATATCTATACTAAAATATTAGAAATGGTGATAATGTACAGTGTATTTTTTCTATTGTTGTATAACTGAAAAATAGGTTAACAGATTTTGCTTGACTGTCTAAAGAAATTCATCTTTGAGCTGAGACCAAGCATGGAAAATTTCAACTGAAAAGAAGAATTTTTCAGAAAGTTAAGAGCATGTGAAAACTGGAAGTTATAATGGAAATCTGAACATAACCCTAAGCTATAATACCATTTTCAATAGTGACAGTAGACATGCTAAACTAGAGTAGGGAACATTTTGTGTTTACAGATCAGACGGTAAAAGCTTAGTAATCTTCATTTCTCTTTAAATGTTTCCTGTGCAAAAGATTTTTATCAAAATCACTCGAGTCTCATCTGTCCCAAATATCCAAAGCCAAAGTTTCACATATGCTAAGAAATTTGTGCGACACATGTGAGTGAGAACTGGATCTTGAGAGTTTTATGCTGTTGCAATATTGTGATAATGTTCTTTTGTATATAGGAACAAGGGAGAATCTTTTTAGTTTCCATTTCAGATTTTCACTTCCAAAGAATCTCTTCTTCTAGCACAGCAAAACCATATCAGCCACACTTTATTGACAGCAATTTTATTGTAGCTAGAGGCTTACAGTAAGCTGTTTATTGCTGTTCCCTAACGCAGTTGACAGCAATTGGGGAATTAATTTTCTTGCCCCTGATGTGCTTTCTTGGGCATAAACAACAGATGTTAAAGATATGAAAACTGACCCATTTACATGCAGCAACTCTTCACGGGCACAGTCTACCTATCTGAGGTGCAGGTTTCAAGTCCTGAGTAATTTTGCTCCATCAATTCTAGGATTCTTACTTTTGCAATAGAATTTTTTATCGTGATAAATACTGTCCAAGGGCTAGATATGTAATGCCTATGGATAGATCCTCTTCTAGGTGATTTCTGTTCAAGAATAGCTGGGTTCAAGTTTCATTTAGTTCAGGAGATGCTGTATCTTCTTACTTTACCATTTAATTGCATTGAAAATATAGGATTTAACTGACAAAATGGACATAGAGTGTTCTGAAAGATCTAACAGGATTTACAGGTGGTACCTGAATTTTTGGTATCACTTCTTTCACAGAACATCATGGAGGTCTGTAAAATCTGTACTCATAAGTTTCCTCAGTTGCTATTCAAGTACGGCCACATGACATTGATTCTGTAATGTCCATGTCTTCGCTGAAGAAAAAAACATACATAGAATCATGTATTACTTTTTCCTTCTTTTATTTCTTTGGCTTTCCAGCCTGTGGCACAATGTATGTAAAGTGATTTAGCCCTGTACACTGATGTGGGCACTTAATCAGTTCATTTCTGGTTTACATGAGGTAACGTTCCATTGAGTGGAAAGATTTCCCAGACTGTAGATAAGAGATGAATGGATGCTATCATATTTTACTGAAGTGTGGGGGGAAGAGAACATATTTTGTTCATTTCTACTGGCATCTTTTAGAAAGACATTTGCTACATAAGGGGCTTTAGCATCTTACCTAACTGAGATTATAAGTGCTAGTCTAGACACAAAATGCATGTTAAACTTTCCCTTATAATTAAAATACCATACACAAGAAGTTCCTCCCAATGGAGTGGCAATAAATTTCTTGTAATGCATTATTTTCTAGTAAGCTATAAACTCTTGAAGCAGAAATAGCTATTTCTGACAGGAGATGCCTTAAGTTGGTATTGCTGCTTTTTCATTGGTTGTGAAGTTACAAAAACTTGAAATAAAAAAATAAATTGTTTTGAATATCAACATTGTTGTAGCCGTACAAACCCATGTGTATATTATTCCTGGAAGCACTGGGTTTCAGGAAAACATAAAGGCCACTACAATTTTGGTACAGAATTCATGTTGATCTTGCTAAAAATATCTGGGCTTTTGAATCTTGAAATGATTTGGCCTTCATTCCAAATTTAATTTTTGGGTTTTGTGTATACTGTGAATTATGTGTGATAATACACAAAAAGGTAGTTAGAAATCTGATTTGTAATCATACAGAGGTGTCTTAATTTGTACCAGTCTCAAAAATTACCCATTCTTTCCTGCTTCTTTTTTCTTTTGCAGCAATTGAGTAGCAGGGGAGATTTGTTTTAAAGCCTTGGCATGGGTTGTCCTGCATCTTCTGTTGCACAGAGAGAAAATTTCGTAATTCAGCATTTGTCAGGATTTTTTGGTGTATAGAATCTGTACTTTCCTATGACCTGATACTGTACTTTTGCCATTTCTTTTGTGAAATGTCACACTGAACTTTTTGTGCACAAATATTAATATTATTACTTGAAAGTTGGTCTGGAAAATGCACACTTCCTATTACAAGAGGACCATAAAGAGCCTTTTTCTAGAGTAACAGTTCATCATTTGAAATTGAATCCAAGCTGTGATAAATCTGCTGATTTATTCCATCTGCAGCTCTTTCTAATGTTAACTTCTTTATAAAAGCAATAGGATGATGTTGAGATCATCTTTCCAGAATCTAAAAAATATGTAAAATTAATCAGGAGTGAAGTGAATTTAAAATCATTTTGTTTTGAGCTGAATTTAATAAAATGGGAAGGATCAGCTGTCAGATTTTTCTTCCTTCCTTTGTTTACTCCCCCAGGTTTGCAGAAAGGCAGGGTTTTAAAATAACAACCTCTTCCCGGTCCAAAAAATGAAATCAGATATTCTCACTGGCTGGTAGCTGAAAGGGAATCACTGTTGATATTGATTGATAAAACACTTTGTAGCCTGAAACTGATCATTCATTCATTCGCCTTCATTCCTTCCAGTGAAATCGTCAGATGCCTCATTTGTAGTTCTGGAGGACGTTCTTAGTATGTCCTAGGCTTTCACATGTTACTAGTAAGAGAAATCTGTGATTGGTTTTCTTAATCATTAAAAAGTGTTAAATATCTGCTTGTAAAATATTTTTCATCAAATTAACTAATTTAGCCTATGCCTTATAAGGTCATACAGCCTTTAAAACACTGAACAAGTCAAGAGGAAGACCATTCTTCAGTTGTGAATGATATTTGCTCTTTTTGCAGCCCCTTGTTGATTGGTAGCCAGCAGTAGTATCTCTTAAATGGCTAAGCCTGCTAGATGCAAATATCTGTCTTCTTCAAAACACATAAGGTTATGGAGGCAGTTGTGTTTCTGATGTAAAGGTTCTGTGGGATGCATATGTTTCTACAGATGAGCTGTGTAGCTGCTCTGCTGAACTTCATGGTGAAATGCTTTGACCACCGAGGTCTATATTCTCTTACCAGAATTTTTTGGAAGAAAGTTTTCACAAAAGTTTGGTTTTACAGGAAGGGATCCAGGACCTCCAGAGAAGGGTGCAGACTAATGAATTTTAAGAGAACACTCCTTCCTGTGTTGACAGGATGCACAGCCGGAAAGGGAGTGATACTTAACTCCTGTTTTTAGTAGTTTTCTCTTCAGTGAGATAGGTGTTGGGAATATTGTTGTTACTCCATTCCTTCTTTTTGCAGCATGTAATGAATATATCTGAACATCATGGTTGCTTCAGGTGCCCAGCTTCTGATTGTGGATCTAGCCTTATTTCTGTCAGTGATGTTTGCAGAAAGTATAATTTGTACAGTTTTCACCAGTACACTTAGCTGGTAGTGCCTGTGCACACAGTGCATTTTGCTTCTGTTGACACTGTGGTGGGTTTCATCTTGCCTGACTTCTAATTGTATAACACATGTGATCTGCTTCACTGGGTTTGTCATTTATTCCACTCTGAAGAAAATATGGTGCTTTAATCTGTTTGCCAAAGCTGAGCAACACAGCTTGGTGAGGTGTATCCCACGTCCATATAATTGGGTGTGATCCATATTTTTCACTTTCCTGGTGAAGAGCATTATCCAGTCCATTTTTCTGACTGAAGTCAAAAGAAGGGTGTTTGGGTTATGTATTTCTTTAAGTGAAGGTATTATTTGAATAGTGCATGTGGGCACAAAAATGTATGTGCACAGTTGCCTTTGGAAAAGTCTTCTTTGGATTATGACTCAAATTCAAAGGCTTCCAAATCAGCAGAAAGAATCTTACTGACTTCTTATTAAATTGTTATCTGGCCATCAGCTATCTATTTTAGTAAGATGGTGCAATGAAACATGAGTTATTTTGTTTTCGTGCTGTTCCAAGTATTTCTGCTTTTCCTCAGCACTGCACATTCCGTGGTACCTTGTTCTGTGAACCTTAGAACAGGCCATTCACATTATGTGTAAAAATGTTTCTTTTACCTCTCTGGTAAAAGGTATGTGTCTATAGCAGTATGAATTTTCAGTCAGTTGTCAGACTGTTTCACTTTCACCGTTGCAAAAATACAGGTCAAAATATCAGTGATGTGCTAGTCTTACTACTAAGAGAATTTGAAATTGCCTTCAGTTTGTGAAACAGTACCCTGAAACATGGATCCTGTTGAAGTCTGTGGCATCCAGAGCAGCAGGAGGTAGGCTATGTACCAGTTGCAAAGCCCTAGTCATCTCCCATATATTTACCTACTGCCAGATGAATAAGAAACAAAAACAACAAAAAACCCAACCAAACAAAACCAAACAAACAAACAACACCCACGCCCCCAAATTAAATCTGCATCTGCTAAGGACAGGAAACGTTGCCTGTTGAAATTTAATCTGTCTACTGTACAGGAGATGGACTTTGCTGTTTGAGATTTCATCAGTTTCATTGCAGAAATCTGTTACATCTGTCAAACATTTCAGTTTGAAATGAACGCCTGATTTTTTGCCTTTTTATGCTACAAGAGCACCAGGTTGTCAATCAACAGAAGTACAAAATGGGACAAGATAGGTGATCCGCTGCTGTGATTGACATTTTATTTTTATTTTACAACATCTTTTTTCTTTCTCAAACTTAAAAATGGCAATATTTTTCTGTAGTGGGGTAACAGATGAGAAACATGGATATAGCGCCGGGAGGCCACCCCAATCTTGTTTCTCTTGGCTTCTGATGTCCATTCTGTTGAGAGCACTTGTACAGTCCAGGTGGACAATGGAGCTGTGGGTGACCATCTGAATGAATTTTGTGAATGTCAATCCTGTGTGAATGAGATGAAGATATGAATGAGACTTAAATACACTTAGTTTTGTTATTCTTCATTCTTGCTGTAGTATTAATGCATTACAACAAACCTCATGCAGCCCGAAATATGTAACCAGTAGGGCAGGACTGCTTCTGAGTGGGCTGTGTAGGCTTTCAGACTGCCTATAGGCAAAGGGGAGGGTCCAAAACCTTCAGCAAGTAATTTGAATCTTGTAACATTTTCGGGGTTTTGATCTGCTTCCTTGAGTACAAATCAGAACTTTTGTTTCTTAATGTGGTTTTTCAAATTCTGGACTAAGAAATGGATGAAAACATAGGTGCTTTTTGAGGGGTTTGAGAAACGGATGCAGTTCTATGGTTCTGTGATATGTCTATTGATAGCATCCCCACTGAACATCCCTAGATTTCAATATTACTCAGCTTTGCTGAATCTAGGCTTTGGCCTTCTTCTGTGCTTTAGCAGTTGATTAAGAAATATTCTAATCTGTCACAGAGAACCAAGAAACTAATGGCTTGTGAAGTATTTTAGTCTTCAAGCTTCCACTATAAATGATATGAAAAATAGTATCATTTGGCTGATGCTTAAATACATCTCTTTCTTTTATGAGATACTGTCTCTGTCCTTTCATGTTTGTCTTTGTAATCTCTTCTTTTATTCTCCAAGCACACTTATTTTTGTAAAACATATGTATTCACATATTAGAAGTCTGAGTTTTCCCCTCAAATAAATAGTATCATAGTGCAGAAGTGGCACATTTTATGTACCATCTGTTGTAGTACACCCAGCTCATAACCACACATTCCTTGTGTCCACACAAAGACTTTTAATGAATCATCCTCTTTAAGAGTCAAAGATTTGAAGCATTTGGAAGCATATCTGGATAGCAGCATAATATGGGAATCCATCCTATATCTGTTGTAGTTAAAACAAGTAGACGAAATAATTATTTCATATATGTTTTACTTGCTCACTTTTTTTCCTTTCTTTTTATAAGATCATTTTCTCATATATAGCATAATTCATTCAAAATTTGTAATAGGTGTGCTATCTCAGACTTATGATAGAAAATTGATTCTGAAAACAAGAACAAAAAAGGTAAATCACAAAGCAGAAGAACGGAGATTGCAACTCAGTAACTGGATAGTGTTTCTTGAATTCAGCAATTTGAAAGGGAGATTGGGATGAGAGAAGAAAACATTCGTATATCTTTACATTTCAAAATGGTTTAAAGATGACTGAACTTGTAGGAAAACTTATTCTTTAATAAGAAAGCTGGCAGTGCTGCTGTGATATACAGATTGTCAGTGATCCTTGAGTCTACTTTTTCAAAGCAGTGTGCTGAGCACTTTTCAGCAGAGCAGTTTCATTCAGTGCTTGCTGAAGCTTTATAGGTGGTGCAGATCACCTCCAGACAAAGCATGTCTCATCTATGTCATCATGTCAGCTATGACATTTATCTGTTGTAAGTATGTCACAAAAGTAATTCCGAATTTTAGAACTTTCATTCTTTGGATCAGTGGTGACCACATTAAAAACATTCTGCATTCACTGTCTCACGCTTGGTATTATTTAACATTTTCATGTCCTAGTGCTAAATATCAGCCTTAGTTGTATTAGGCATTGTGGAAATTCATTTCAGTAAGCCTCTAGCTACTGAAAAGTGTTATATCTTACATCCTGCTGTCCTCCGTAAAGATAGTTGGGGGTCAGGAGAGCCCTCTGCACTGTGTGCTCCTGCTTGCTACTGCTCATGACATTTGGCATCTGATAGGGATGCTGTGATAGCACCTTCAATTAAAAGCCATAGGCAACAAGCATAACAAAGAGAATCCTTAAGACTGCTTAACATTATGCCATTGCCTCGACTGGAATAAAACCAGCATGAGAATAAATTGCCTGTGTTAGCTTAATTGTGATCTTCACCTAAGTGCTACCCATGAGACCTTAGACCTAGCAGAAAACCCTAGCGGGAGTATTGGGGGCTTTTTCTGAGATTGCTTAAATTTATCATATTTCTGTTAGAAAACACTGACACAATTCTATTCCAGCTTTAAAGCCTTAAGCTTTTGCTACCTGTTTTGGGTTTTCATTACTTTTACGTCTATACAGTTACACAGATAATGAGAAGCCTGAAAAACCTGCATATCACTGCATGTAACACCACTCTGCAACTATATACCACCTCATTAGTTTTTTCAATAGCAGAGATAAGTTAGCATTCTGTCATGAAATCTGAACTGCCACCACATCTCGCTGAAGCTTATAAGCCGTGCCATAATAACTTTCACAAAGCACATTAACTCTTGCAACAGAAGATTCAGTCTTGTAAACAAGAAAAAATCATATGGCTCTTCTATCTGTGAGGCCAATTTGTTTGACATTTTTTCCTGTAAATTTTGCTGCTCGTAGAAATCTTTTGAAATACAAAGGGAGAAATTTTGGTTTTGTCTTTTTCTGCACAATGCAATTGACTGAGATAGACCTAACCTCATTTACATTTGGACTGTGCTGTGCACTCATTTCTCTTTAAACACGATGTGCCTTTTTCTCATTTTTGTTAAGATTCTATCTTCACTGGAAAAAAAAAAAGTGTTTTATATCAAGATTGCTGTTTTGAGGTATCTGCCTAAATGTAAAATCCTTGTGGAGACAAGAAGAAGGTATTTTGTACATTGATGTAGCTGGTCGAGGTCGACCCAAAACAATACACTTGGGGTTGATCTCTACTGGCTATGTACAGGTGAAACTACAGAACCTTATCATTAGCAGGATTTTATACCGCCTTACCTACTTCAGTGTGAAATCATGCTGCACTGTCTTGCAGTGAGGTGCCTTTGAGGATATGAATTATGAGTGTACTTACACTAAGTCCTTTAACACTTCTCAAGTGATGCCAAGTGAGTCTGTCCTACTGTCTGGCAAAACCATCCAATTTGGTCCTGTGGTTGAATTAAAATCCTGGGACTTTCACATTTAATGCTGATGATATTAGTAGAGGTACCCCTAAGAGTTCCTGCCGGGCTTGCATCACCATCTGGTGTAATTCCAATGTATTTTCATACATCTTCAATGTCGGTGTTACTGTTCTGCAAACTATGTTTGATTGCCAATGATGGCAGCTCCATACAATGGGTATAACTCAGTCACTCTCTAAGACAGAGTGATATGAATCACCAAAATCAGACGTTAATTCAGCACAGGCCATTACTTCGTGATGGTGATGGTATAGATATGCCTGTATTCAATTTTTATTAAAGTAAAACACAGTATTTTATAGGAAGCATGATCAGAATAAAATGTTTCATCCATGGTCTACTCCATGTTGGCAATAAATGAGTAGACTAGGAGCAAATGTCAGTTCCTTTGCAAGTGAGGTAAGCACTCCTAGGCATGAGTTGCCTTCTCTGAGTTTTTTTGTTCAGTAGCTTGAGTCTGCCCGCTCCTAAGAATGCACTTCTCAGTGTATGTCGTCCATCTTTTTTAAAGTTTCACCTGAAACCGTCCATATGTTTGGGGTTTAAATCCCTTAAAATGTTCCTTTGTGCTGTCTCATCTCTTTATTTTTTAACTAATCTCAATGACTTTGTTTGATATTTTCTATTTCTGGACTTTCTAGGTAATTTGCTTACCTCGTATACTGCACAGGTGTTTCACCCATCCTCTTATTTTCAGTACACTTTTATTAGTACTATTTTCCCCCACCAACCTAGTTACAAGACCACATATTTGATACAGTTGGTAGTTACTCAGTGTGAGACATTTTCCATTCACATGTGATACCTGCTGGCTGCTGCTTCCAATTATGCCATATGCTGAAAAGCTGAGCTGTTGAAGTAATGGAGTCAATGTTATAATCAAACTAGTTACGAAGTAGCAGTGTGTCTCATAAAAGGTTCTGGACAATGTCTGATTTCTGCCATAAGCAAAATACTGACAAGTCCTGCTTTGTTTTGGTGCTTTTTCAGGTGACAGAGAGGTAGACATACATTCATTATATTGTAAAATCATAACCTTCGAGATCTTGCTGAATCTGCCCTACAGCTATTTATCACATGATTGCAGGGAATGAAAATAACATTCTTCCTTCTACTAGGAATATGTTGCTAACCTTGGGGCAAGATAGTGCATAATTTTATGTGTGCCTAGTCTTGCTGTTATATATAGACTGTTTTGAGATGAATCAGTGTTATCATTTCCCAGAATTTAGCACTAGTGCTTTAGCAGAGCCAAGGAAATTTCATATACTTAGGCTGTTGGCTTCAATAGTGACCAGGGATCTCAAGTCTGAGTCACATTTATATTAATGCCATTTTATAGGCATGGACAAAGGCCAAAAAGATGCTAATATAATTTAGTCCCAAGTTTAATTTTTTTTTTTTTTTTTTTAGGTTAGGGCTGCATGTAGGTCTCTAAGTAAAGGCTATCTGAACCCAATTCTTATTTCATATCCATTAATTTTGTATTTGTGAAATTACAGCTGTTTCCCTGATGGTTTTGCTTGTAATCAAGAGTTGAACCTGTCTCCCCATGTTTGTGCTACAATACCTCTTTCTTCCTCCCACAAACAGGCTGAAGGAGGCTCAAAGATCTCTAACACCTTTTTCTTTCCTGTGGCACCCATCCTTCTCTTGCAGCTTCTTGAGTAATATCTGGGTTTAAACAAGGAGCATTAATTCACTTTAAATAGCAGGAATTATGGAAGCTGAAGGTCTGTCCCTTTTCACAATTACCAGTTTAACCTCTGAGCTGCCAATCTGCCACTTTTTTAAGAGCAGCTCTACTACAGCTGTGCACCAAATAACGTAGCTCTGACTTCTTGAGTTACTTTGTTTGCAGGGTGATGTGCAGTGAGTAGTTTTAAGCACATTGAAATAATCTCTGCTACTACACAGACACTGTCATGGCTCACTTTTGAGCTACTTATGCTTACAGACAACATTTTCTAGTATTGTCTAAAGATAAACATATCTGGAAAAAAATTTCCAAGCTATGTAAATTGAGTTTCAGGTTTTGGTATCTGTGATACTTTAACATCTTAAGAACAGCGGGACAGCATTAAATTAACAGAAAAAGGCTGAGGCGGATACTGATGAAAACAGTTGAATATGCAAATCAGGCTACATCCACTGTTTTAAGAAATGAAATAATTCTGAGTGTAGTTGTTAAGATAGTCTGTGCCATTAACAGGAACTTGTACAATTATAAAATAGATGTTATTTTCTAATCATGGGGGACAAAATAATCACATTTCTAGTCCATGGGTCTGTGATATTTTTAAATAGTTCAACACAATGGTAAAATGCTTAATCTAAACCCACTGGAGCTTCAGATTATGCTGTTCCAACTTGCTGCGTGAATTTTCTTCAGGGGGTTCCTAGTTGATTAAAGCTTGATAAAAAGTGACATCAGGAACAGAGAAGTTTGTTTTTATTCTCTTCTGTATTGCATTAGCTGTCCCAAAATATAGGTATAAAAGCAACAGTCCACTTTTTCAGGCTTAGCTGAGGCAAACATAATGATTTTAAATTCTGCAGAACATACTTGGGCAAAGTGGCCATTTATTTTATAGAGAATTTTGCCTGATTAAGAACTGTTTCCCCCTTATCTGAGTTTCTTGGACAAACGGTATTGACTCTGATCCAGTAAAGTAGAGCAAGCTTCTTAATCTGGCACATTAAATAAAAGCTCAGCTGGGAAAGGAATGCAGTATTTTGTCTTTGCATTTCAATTGGGTTGAAACTTCTTACTTTAAGCTCAGGCTGTGAGAATCATCTTCAAGCAATACAACATCATACACAAAGGTGATAGATGCTTGGAATGAGTACAAGTGTATGATGGGGCACATCTTTGCCGTTAATAAAAGCAAAAATAAGTAAGTGCAGCATTCAGACTTCCTTATTCATTTCTGTCAAGCAATTCTGTTTTGACTTCAGCACTCCTGCTGTTTGGAGTCGTGGACCTTTCTTTTAACACAGACAGGGTATTATCCTAATCTGCATGCTGGGGAAAAGTCCTGTTGAGCGTAGCTGTAATTCTAAAAGGAGTTTCACTTTTGACCACATCCCAGTTTTGAACCAAGATTGCTAATGTAGGAATGCTTGCTACTTCTAGAGTTGTGGAGAGGGTCTTGAACTTCTTTCTCAAAACTTTTCTTCTCTCATTTTGCTTCCTTTTCTCTGTGAAAATTGTTCATATTTCTGCCAGTGTAATAATGAAAAGAGTTGCACTTTTTATTTCTAAAACAAATAATGATTTTTTTTTCTACTTGTACTGAGACTTCCAGCTCTGCCAAAAATCTGAATAGAAATCACCAACTGTTCTGTAATTCTTTTAGCAATTACTATCGAATACACACACTGTAGTTCAAAATGCAATAAATACCTAAAACTTCAGCAAGAAAAATCTAGCACAAACCATAAACAAGTAACTGATGCAAGTACTAACATACATATTTTTTATTTTAATACATATAAATTATGAAACATAAATACATTGTCAGTAATCCCATGAGTGATCTAGCTTATCATTTTATCACATGTTGAATGAGGGGAGGCTGCATGTACACTGAATGCTTGTAAGCTAATTTATCTTGCCGGAGTACTGACAATACTCAATTTAATATGTAGAAGTACTTCTTAAGAAGCTTACCAAAACAATATGGTGGGTTTAGACTAAAATCATAGCAGAAGGTCCATCCTTCAGTTCTCTGAATCATAAGAAGAAACAGATTGTTTCAAACGGAAGATGAGAAATAACACAATCTAACCAATCTGCACTTTGTCAGAGCCAGCATAGGATGGCTGAGGTTTCTTGCTTATTCTGAGCTAATGTAGTTATTTGACACAATATTGAAGAACTGACCATTTGAACTGAGAATGTTTTCCTGAAAAGCGAAAGTCTCAGTAGTTTCAGATGGGTCTTTATCGGTGGGTATTTACATAATGTTCCTCAGGGTCAACCAGCAAGGTGAACCAGTTGATGGCATCAGCCCTCACTTGGGAACTGCAGTATTTAAGGGAGTTCTGGAAAAAAATAGGTACTTCCTTCCTTCACAGTTTTTATTGCTTCCCGTAAAGCCTTCTGTCCATGATTCTTGAAGTCCATGAAGTTTTTCTTCTGGGACTTGGGAACTGTCACTTTTTAGAAATCTATTGGTTGAAGTTATGTGACCCCTGCTTCTTTTTTTGCTGGTGCTATGGGATTAGCTTTTCTGCTTCTTTAAGGCATTTCGGCTTTTATTCCTATTTTCTTTCTACCTGACCAAAGGTAGCAACAGTACTTTTCTCTCTTACCTTGACTTCAGACCTACCTTTTTTTTTCATCCTTGCATTATTTCACAGGAGAATGAACAAATACTCCCATGGAAGAACCATTATCTGTTAGGAAGTGAATCATACATCTGTTGCATGTTACTGGCTTGTGCTGTTTTATCAACAGTTAGTATTAAATATGTAGACCTAATTAGCATATTTGGTTTTGGAGTTTTAAACTATAAAACCTTCCTGTTCCCTAAAACCATGCATTTAATTCTGTATAAATGACAGCTCTTTCAAACAGAAAAAAATACTTACGTGAGATATAATGTTGCAGAGCTCCTGAAAAATAAACTTTAAAAAAATTGTTTATAGTGGTACATATAGAAGTATATATATATAGCTGTTTATATAATTTTAATTGTTTTAGAATACAGAAATATCATTATTGCTCTTTCAGTCAAGGATAAACTGAGTTATAGAGAAATAACATCTTAAAGGTGACACTTATTTTCAGAGCAAAAGGTAGAACATGGATTAAAAACTATGTACGTCATATACAGTAGCACTTATATTGAAAATTGAGTTAGCTATAAAATGTTGATGTCTTCATGGAGGAAAACATAGCAGTTTTAGAAATCTGGGATGCCAGTACCACATCAGCAGCTATTTGCATAGTATTGTCAGGGACAACTATTCTGTAGACAATTCAGTGAATCAGAGCTGTTTGATTAATCAAATCAAATCTCTGTTGTAGCAATGCAAAGAGGTTGTGTCTGCTGGCAATCTGATTTGAAATCAAATGTTTATGGATTAATGAACACAAATCAATTGCTTCTAAGCCCCTTTTCAAGCAAAATCTTAGGTCTTTAGAAGTGTAGCTAAGTAGGGAATGATTAGCCTGGTCTGACAGCACAAGTGAGAATTTATCCTCTCAAAGTACACTCTTTACAATTAAAAAAAATCCAAGCAATTAAAAGCAGCCAAAACAAAGCAAAGAAAAAATTTGCAAGTTGTGTTTCCTATTTTATTAACATATGGTAATGTAAGCAATCTGCAGTCATAGTTACATTGCATTCTAATTGAACAATAAACTTAACAGAGCTATTTCATATCAGCTGAAGATCTGTCCCACAATCTGTGTTTTAAAAAGCAGTCCAGGCCTCATCTCCAGATGACCCTTCCTTGCACTTTAATGTATTGAAAAAAAAGAAACAGTATTCTTTTTTTCTTAGCAGTTGTTCATTAGATTATATTTAAAAAATGTGAACAATGTGCATATTATAAAAGGAAGTGTGTAATCCCTTTGAGCATAAAAGAAAGTTCTTCTGCTTTTATAGGAATTGACTCAGAAATAATTCAGGTACAATTTTGCGTTCCCTTTGGTCTCTCTCTTCTCCAAGAGGGCTCTGCTTTGGTTAGATACTAAATTAGTTATATCTAAATGCCACCTTTGTTTCTGCCCCCACTGAGCTTAACAGTTAATTTTCCGAGCTAGAATAAAGAAACCCTTGCTTTCATATTTTATCCCATCCCCATGGTGCAGTAGACCAATAAGAAGCATGTAGTTCTTACCAAGTTAAGCGAATAGAAGCACTTTTCTGAAGAAAATTGTCTGGCTTTCACACACCGCAGAAAAAATCATCAATTAAAAATGGAAACAGCTGGAAATTAACATCTTCCTCTTGCTGAAGGTGAATATTAAACTGCTTCCGATTTGACTTTCCCTTTATTTGTTTCAAGATGATCATCATTATTTTGCAATTATGCTTTCACTTCCTAAGGTAACAGCAATAGCCTTACCTGCTTGTTTTTGGAAAGCTTGACTATGTGTAACATTTGATCTAAAAGTAGCTGTACTGGCTTTGTGCACAACATAAATGAATCCTAAGTTCATGAAGGATAAAATTTTTATCAGAACAGTTTAGGGTTAGCAAAAGATTTGCATTAAAATCTCTGGGGATTTTACATTTTATAAAAAGTGCTTTTGAAAAGCCTATACTTTTGCCTCATGTTGAACTCATAAGGATCACAGAACTAAATCCTAAGGGTGTTGTCTGCTATTTCACTTGAAAGGTGATTTAATCTGGAGGTTAGAATACTTTAAATGGAAACATTAGTGATGATGGTCGTTAATCTGAAAAAAAACCCCAACCCAACACCAAAACAAAACCAGCAAGACATCAGCCACACTGTCTTAAAACTTTGAGAGGTAGATGCTGTTTTGTGCAAGAGAAACCCCATGAACTGGCCTCTTTGATGAAGTTTCATACTATGTCACCATCTCAAAGTCATGATTCTTTTAGTGTGTATTAGTGAATAAAATCTTTTAGCTGCTTACTTTAGTGCTATTAATTTTGGTTGATTGGCTGGTGTAGGTTTTCTAGTTATTTTTGTTGCATTAGTTTAGTTGGGCCTAAATAATTTAAGCAAGGAGAGTATGAAGCCAGTCATCATGTTGCCTTGTGACTGTGCATGTGCATGTATAGATATGAGAACAGATATATACAAGTGCTTGTATGTACAGGATTACATATACCTTTTGAAGCACTGAGGATTCTTCCTCAGAGAGAACACAGGATGGTGGCCAAAGGTACATTATTCATGTTGTCTAAAGAACATGCACTGGTATGTAGTTAATAGCTGAAGAGTTATCGGAAGGAAATTCAAAGCAATTTTCAACACTTTTTATGAAGACCAACATTACTTCTGTTGTGAATAACCCAAAACTACTTTATGTTGTCCAGTTGAGAAATTAATCAAGTCCTCATACAGTACTGGGCAATCTCTTTGTTTATGAAAACAGCTGAGGATCTAATTTCATGACATTTGAAGATTTATTTTACAGAAAAAAACCAGATGTCTAACGTTATCATGAACCATCTGAAAATCCAGTGCAATTGCAGTCCAAATAAATGTGAAGCTTCTCCCACAGAGACCTATGGCATGTATACATCAAAGGTGAATATATTCTGTAGGAATGCCTTTAAACAAAAGCATGATAGAAGGCACATGAGATGAACACTTTGGAAGTCCCAGGTTCCTCCTTAGCAAGCAGTTCCCTGGCTGAATCCCTGTTGCTTACAGTCTGAATGAGAACAAAAACACATAGGGACATCACTAAGGCATCAGCTATATGATAGGAGAGCGTTTCTAGCTGGAAGAGATCATGAGGCACCTCCACATGGATATTTCTGATTCCATTTGGGTTTACTTGCATTTTACTATTTGTACCTTGATGTGAAAGTCCTCAGCATTGCAATTACATCAACCTTTGATCCTGTGGGATTTGGGCAGATATTTTCAATATTTCAGTCAAGGAAACACCATGCTGATACTGAGAGTGAGCTGTCAGGTGCAATTTCCATGTGTAGCTGTGTAGAACTGTTGCACTGTCCTAGGAGATAAACTCCTTGCCACCAGTTTGTCTTGTACAGTTGGCTGTGGCATGGTTGGGTGCTGCCTGTGCTATGACAAGGCCTGTCCTGAGCATCTCCTTAGGCAAAGACCATGTGTCAGTGTACTTTGGGCTAATGTAGGCAGCAGTGCAGATTGATGTGATGGGTTTTGCAGCACATGTATCTGCTACTACTAGGATGACCTTTGAAGAGTTGCGAGGGTCAGAATTAGACACCTAAACCTTCTGTTTCAGTTAAATTTCTCTGTCAGATATTAAATGTGTATCACAGCTCAGCATGCATTAAGATTTCTTAAAATTTGTTGAGCCTTTTAAGTGTTTTACCGTAAGAGTATCCTGCTGTTTTTAACAGTGTTGCAAGGAGACATAGCTAGTATCACTGTAGATGACTTCTGATTGTATTATAAATATTGACATTCGACAGCAGTCTCAACTATTTTTAAAACTAGCAATAGAAAATTATTTTGTCTTTCAGTGTGTTAAGTTTGGGTTAGGCTTCAGTAGTCTCATCAAGCTTAAATATGATCCTTTTGCACAAAATTCACACACCTTATGCTCTCTGTACATCAAAACAAACAAAACTAGCTCAGTGGTCTGTACCCATGGGTGAGTAAGAGTGATTTATGCAACAGTATGCTGAGATACATAAGTGATGAGTGGCAAGCATGTAGATCATGTAATCACACTCGTGGCTATTGTTATAGTAGAAAGGATAAGATCTTGCTGGATTTCTGAAGGATGAGATAGTAGTGACAGTACAATGCTTCCAAAAGAAAAGTCAGATCTGAGAAATAAAATGTTACAACACTAAATATCTGTTACCTAAGAAGAGCTTTATTTTAAAATTTCCTTTATTTTGTGGTTGATCGTGAAGCTTTGGCTGTTTGGTTTTGTTGTTGGTTTTTATTATTATTATTATTATTATTATTATTATTAATTTGCTTATCTATTTCCTCTTTTTCAGAATTAAAATATCTAAATATTTAGTCTTTTTTTTTTCTTAATTAAAGATTGTGGTTTGGTTGTATAAATGTCACTAAAGACCTTAGTGCAACTAATGAGCAAACAAGCTTTTGTTGAAAGGCTTCACTAGATAATCAATCACAAATCCTGACTGGGAGCTTGTAGCTGTTACTTTTTCATGTCAGTAGAATTAAACCAAGGTTTACAGCTTTAAATTAATCGAGCTGATGAAAGGCTGGGGTTTTTTATTTGTTTGTTTTCATAAAAAGTAGATGAATTTGACTTCTGTCTACATGGGAAAAATAAGATAGGGGTATACATGATCAGAGATAGAAATCCTGCAGCTGTGTGCATATGCATATGAGAGAGAGAGAAGATCCAGACAGATAGATTACTTCGCAGTGTAAAAATGTTGAATTAAAAAGAAAACTGGTGTTTACAGAGAATCTTGTATTTAACGAGAGCAGCCCTGGAAAGGAATGCTCCCAGTAATCTCCCTTTTACTGACTCAAGTGGAAGAAAGCCAAGTTGTTCAGTTACACAATGGGTTGCAATCATGTGGGAGAGTTCCCGGTTGGGAGTTGAAAACTGAAAACCTGACATGCATAAGTGAATGAAGGTACCCTGTGTGATGTGTTGATTTAAGATTTTTCTCTCCCTCCTTAAAAATACAGCCTTTGTCTGGGTACTGAAGAGGCAGCATTGTGAGGCACAAAATTAGTTTAAAATTGACATTTTGGATATCGGTGATAATTTGTCCTGACGTTATGGCTACTGGTTGTGTTTGTGACAAGCAGCCTGTATCCAAGTGGGCACTGTGAGAGCCAAATTTAATAGACGACCATTGTAATTTTTGCCTTGCGGACAGCAGAGACTTTCTAATGTTCCTTCACCACAACAATCAGGGATTACTAAATAACAAGTCCACAGGATTGGGGGAGGATTGAAAGGATTAATGGAGTATGACAAAATTGCACCTGAGGGGGAAAATCTGTAGCAGTTTTTGTATCCTGATGTGGTACATCAGGCAAATTGGCAATTGCTAGTGATCTTTACACATGCATGTCTTCAAATAAAGTGGGTGAAAGTCAAGCAGATGCAACTATGAGGCTAAGGCTGTCATAAACATTCATGTCATCAACTGCATAAATCACTTAATACTATCATTTTAAGTATTTTGATGATCAACTATATTAAGCATCAGTGGATTGTAGGCACTGTACTAAATCATTTTTTTGCTCCACTATAACCTCTTATCCTGCTAAACTAAATCCTAAAAAAGATTAAAAATGTAGAGTTAGTCCAAACCTTCTCTTCAAAGATGATTAAGGAATACAGTTCCTGTTTAGGAAGAGTGTTTTCAGCTTTAGAACTTTAAAAAAAACCCCAAAACATATGAAAATTGTTTTGCAGTCTGCATTCATGTGCTGACCTGATGTTAACTAACTCCCACTTTCCCTCTGATAAATACCATTTCAAAACAACAATAGCAATCCTAGCCCCGAGTCCTTATGGGATATTAATGTTTTTTAATAAACTGTTCAGCAGTATGAAACATGAGCAGTTCAAAACAGCAGTTTGTTAACAGATTCTTTATTTCTTTTCACTCTGGTGTAAAGAAAAAATCCCACTACTGGTGGCAGTGGATTTACATGTAATAGAAACAAGGTAAAGCAAGAGAAGAATTATTCGTCTTTATTTTTAAAACTCTACTTTTCTTTGAAAATGAACTTAATATACAATAAACATTGTTTATTACCTCTCTAAGAAAAACATAAACTTGGGAAAATTTTTTTGACTAATGGAAGTTTTAACTTGATGTTTTTTTCATAATAGCTGACCCAGCCTTTAGATCATGGTACTTTTCTTTTCCTCCCTGTTTGGTATAAACAGTCGTTAGGGAAAATAGCAACTGGTGCAAATGGTTAAACCTTATGTAGGTCTACACAAGAAAGAGTAAATTAAAGAAGAGAAATCACATGCGCACAGTTGCAATCTGAGGTCATCTCTCATGGATTGTGAGTTGTTTAATGAAATGTTTCTTCAGCAGCATTGACTGAAGGTCATGTTGTTATTTAGACTTTTGACTAGTGGAACAGCAAACGATTCATTAATTCCATTAGCCATCCTTTCTGCACACTGGGAAAAGCTAATGTAATTGTCAACTATTCCTACTGTATACTTAAGCTGTCAAGGATTCTGGAAGGCTTCAGTTATTCTCTTTGAAGATATCAAAGGAAGGGGTGGCTATTTTGTGTCTTTAAAACAGAAATAGAGAAAAAATGTGCCACATAATGTAAGCTAAAAGATTTCTTTTTAACCTAAAGTGACACTTGGGTATAGTAACGCTGGGCAGATTTCTGACTGGTAAAGCTTCTGAGTTGTTTTTTTTTTGTTGTTGTTTTTGGTTTTTTGTTGGGGTTTTTTTAAGAAGAAGTCTTAAAGTACAGGCTGTCAGCATGCCATTAAACCTGTCTTGTCTCCAGGAGCCATGCCAGGGGTTTCTTGTTTCCCTTCCCTTCAGGTTCTGGAGGCAGTTCAATCTCACCTGTGTGCTGCTGTGTGTGGTGGACAGGCGAGTGTAGCATGACTGAAGTCGGTGGGCTTGCTGTGCTGTTCTTGCATGGATATTAGGCTAAATCGGGGGGCATATTTTTATAGCTTGTCACCGTGAAGTTTCTGGTGGCTTAGTGGACAGCAAAAGTGAAAAACATCACGTGGATCTGCAAAATTACTGGTATTTCTTCCTGCTGCTAGCAGGGATGACAGCTGAAAGCATAGTCTACTACATTTAGCAGGGAAAAGCGAAGAGGGGTTCCAGGACGAGTAGCCCAAAGTGGTTTACATCTGAACTGCAATGTCTGCCCTCCAAGTGATCACTTCAATAAGTAGTATTTTGCAGACAGAGAGTACTTTTTTCTCCATAGAAGAGACAGGTATATTAAAAAACAGTGAAGCTCTCTGGTGCAAGATACTTAATTTTAACTATGGTGAAGAGAAAGTAGGTAAGCGAATCCATGTAGTGTGGATTTTTGCAAATCCATGTAGGATGGGTTTTTGTCCACCCTGAAAAGGAAAAACGTGCTCTCTTCTGCAGATCTTAATATCCCAGACATCCTTGGCTAAAAATCCACCATCCGTTATTGCACATTTCAGCCTATTCCTTTTATTCGGCAATAATGAATGCAAAGCTGTCTTGTCCTTTGCAAATACTTTGAGCTGTTCAGATAACACATTGCAGAATGGTTGGACACAAATCACATAACCCTACTGTGCTCTGTTTGAAAGGAAAGTGCAACTTTTAATTCATTATTGGCTAACTAATTTTCTGGTATGCTTTTCACACAGTTTTGAGTGACAGTCCCACACCCCCAGTACATCATTTCTTTAATTGCAGTGCTGAAAACTTGACTTTCTCTTTAAAGATGTAATTTTACGTCCTGATTGTAAAATAATTAGTAGCTTACTGCTTACTCTTTTATCCTGAAAAAGGAAATACATTTTGCATACTTCTCCAGACATAACATTGTCACTGTGTGATGATTTTTCTCTAAAACATGAAAAACTGTAGAAAAGGAGATCCATCTGTTGGGAAAGCTTTGCTCTGTGTGTGATATAATGTAATGAGTGATCATAAATGTAAAACACTTGATGTGACGATTTCCTATATGATGATTATGCAGTAGTTAGTAGCCACAGTATACTCTATTACTCCTGTAATGTATTTTGGAGGTGGACGCTATGGATTCATAATACGGTTTAACTTGTATAAGTAGTATCAATCCATCTGAGGAATATTCTTTCCCCAGGTTGAAAATTACAAATTTACAGTGTTGATTTTTTGAATCTTATGAGCCACTACAGAGTGGAAAATATTTAAGGATAGCAGTGTATGTACTTCTGTATGTTACTGAGTGTTAAAATAAGCAATCGGTTGATTGTCAAATAAACTAATATATATATACAATGCATTATATTTATGCAAAGAATAGTTGAAAAAATCAGGTAAAATGTTTCACTTTTATTGTAGTAATAGGCACCATTGCTGTGTATTTATCTATGCATAGTTTAGGAGAGAAGAAGATGCTGTCAATGATTCTGTAATATTTTCTTCATTGTAGTGGCTATGGAGTTGAATAAGAATTCACTGATATGTATAGTAATGAATCTTTAAAACTATAATTTCTAATCAGTATTGGACAGTGCAAACGAACAGGTGTCCTTTAAAAATGGACTTTTGTACACTTTGAGTAAAGAACTACCTAAAAAAAGTGTAAAGTAGTTGTACATTCAAAATGTATTAAATTCCATTTTTCCTTTGCTATATTTTGTAAAATGTTTTCATTGTAAACAGTATGCCTCTCACACATGTCAATTCGAAGCTCTTTATTTTAGAAATATATACCTAATGTAATTGGAAGCTTATTGCACTCTCATGCAATGTATATATTGTGACTTCAAAAAGTCTGTACTGAACTTTGCTCAAACTACTAGTATGTGGATTTCTTTAAATTTATTTTTAATTAATGATATTAAGGATAAGATCCTTTCTAAATGTACTTTAAAATTCACAATAAAGTTTCAGAAGTTGTTTTGTACAATGTTGAGGCTTTGTGTTGAATTTTCTTGTTCAAATCCTTTTAAACTGCTATCTTGATTAACTCCACCTTCCTCAAATATGTGAAAATCTGTGTTTAACATCATCGTGATTTAAATCAGATGTGCCCTGTCACAAAGTACTGTAATTCCACTTACTTCAGAGTAAATTTGGCTGCTCCATTGAACACAGTGTCTCCTGGCACTTCTGTAATTTCTGCTGGAGATTCAGTGTGGGTTCAAGAAACTCTATATTGGACTTCAAGGGCAAGATAAAATATATCTTATTTTATATATCAGCCTAATCCAGAAGACAGTACAGAATGAGTTGGATGAAATAGTGGGGTAAACATAGAGAACAATGTCCTTTTTTTAGAATATCCAAAAATGTGTTTTATAGCTCCCAATGACAAGAAAAGTAAATATAACAATGGTGAAGAAAGATACAGTGTTGCAGTACACAGTCAAATCTATTGCAAGCTTTCAGTTTTATTCTACATGTCTCTTTTTTAAAATGTTATCTTATTGGATGATTCAGTAGTAATTGAGGTAAAAATATTGGTGGTATCAATGGGGAATTTGCGTGAGTAAAGAAGTAATTGAGCTCTGTAAAGCTTGGAATAACAATTATTTTTTCATGTCTGACCTTCTTCATCTGGAAAAAACAGTGACAACAGTTTTGCTCAGATATAGAAGTTTTATTTAACTATATGTTTAGCAGTGACTGAAAAGGTTAAGCAAGAGGATGGTATAATTTTTCTTTTGAGGACAAAACAGTCTTATTCCCCATGAAATAGAGTACAGTTTAGCTGTTTACTTAACTGAAAGAGGATTAAGCTTCTAATTTTATAGATGAAATCTTAAAAAACATTTAGCATTGTCACAGTGAAAATTTCTAGTGGCACAGTTTTAGGTCATTTTTGTACATGTTTGACAACTCTATATGGCATACCTGTATTATCTTGAGATAGTAATTTTTCAAGATGCTTTCACTGGCACTGCATATCTGCATATCTGAAGACATATATAGCTTGATAGTTTCCATTCAAAAATCCCAATATAGATCCTTAACTATGGTTAGCTAGAGTTTTGCACATTAAAAATGTAATTCTGATGTCAAGTAAATCTGATTTGAGAATGAGCAAGAAATGTATATGTCTTTCAAAATCCCCTATTTAACTTGTCTGTTTAAATAGGTAAAACTTCTTGAAATTATTTCCCACTGCAAAGCTTCAACTCAGGTCCAAGGCAAAATTAGACCTAATTATCTTAATGGCAGATAATACTCAGCTGAATACTTTACTTACAAAATGCGTTAACTTTAATGGTGCTATTCCTACAGAAAATTGTATCTTTCTTTCTGAGTGACTCCTTCTTAAAAGACCGAAGAACAGTTTTGAATTGTCTTCGAAAAGAATCTGAAATTCAGACTCTAAAGAGAGCCCTCAGATCTCTACAGAGAGATAGTTTTGCCGTACTCAACTATTTTTTAACAGTCTGTAATAACATTTATCTCATTAAAGATCTGCTATGGGGCTAACTCAACACTCAATTACGGTGAAGCACTGATTCTCCAAATGAGAACCATTTTCACTTTTAATTCTGGAAATGAGAACGGATATTCAAGTATTCGCATGTGAGGAAACACTGATGACCAAAAGGAGGTAGGATCCTGCACTTTTCTTGCAAATATAGGCAGAGACCAGAAATAGCACATCAACATTACTTCACAACAGAATAAACAAAACACTCGCTGTCATCCGGAATGAAAGTCGGTGCATTCCCTGTTGACAAGTTTGATGATAGTCATCACCTGCTTGGCTTGCTGTATTTGGGACCCATAATTGTCTCTTGATGTACGGTTTTGTGTCTTTTTGCTAAGGTTCACATCATCACCTTTTCCATTATAAATGATGAATCTTTTTATTGCAATACTACTGCCAAAGTTATTAGCCTGATTTGGAACCTGATTGGGTAACCCAGGCTCATATTAGCTGGCAGCTAAATCTGTGAGGAGCCCTGTTAATCTCAGTATTGTACAGTGCAATTGTAAGTGCTCCTTGGTGTGCCAGGGGTTGTGTCATCCAGTGCTGGATGGGTGGATTCCCTTTTGCAGAATCTGACTTTACCTGAGGTTAAGGGATGCTGCGTTCATTTTTAAATAATTTGATGTCAGTGACAGAATAAAGATCCCTGGTGTCCATAAGCAGAAGTCCCATCCTAAGTTTCACTTAACAAAGCTTTATAATACTGCAATAATTTGGTAAAATGGTGGTAAAAGCAAAGAGGTTGTTGAATTAGGATATGGTAACTTTCCTTATGTGGACATATTTCTTATATTGGGATTTTTTGAGAGCCATGTGTGAGACTGATGAGCACCAGTTTCTAGGCCATTTAGTCATACTAAATGTGATACACCAACATGCCTTTTTTTAGCTTAGAAAGAGCCAGATTATGGTCAAAATAAACTAAAATCTCATAACTGATAGCCATCATCAAAGGAAAAAAAGCAAAACAGTTTCTTATGGACCCAGGGGGACAATTTAATTAGTTTTTTAACAAAGATAAACTCAAAAACAATACCCTACAGAAAGAGCTCTAAATTAAATCTTATTTTGATCTATGAATGTTAAATTTTTAAAGTTTTTTCAGATTTTTGTATATCAAATACCATCAATCCATGAAGTTAGATGTTAAAAAATGTTAGATGTTCTCATCAGAACAGTCTGACTCAGTCAGTTATTTCTATATGCATGAATTAATTTCAACTTTATTTTTCTTAATAGAAGAAATTATTTTGCTGATGAAGTTTCAGGAAGTGCTCTAGCATCTCTGTGGTTTTCTTGAAGAAGAGAAAATTTCCCAACAGCCAGTGTTTAAGTATCTGATAAGAACCTGCTTCAGAAGAAAAGGACTAAAATGATTTTGTCTTTGAAAAAAGGCTTCCTTTAGCTTTTTGATGGGGAGCAGATTTGCTGTAGGAACTTGTTCAATTTCATTATTGCATATTCACTCCCCATTTAATACAAAATGTTTTCTTGTTTGCAACATGAGGCAGGATCTTGTCACTGCACTGCAAAGGGAAAATACGTAGTGGCCTTGGCATTCCCTGACAATATGCTTTCATTAAAACTTTAAAATGTAAATGTATGGAGAAATGCATGTCATATCCCATCACAGAGCTTCACAGCTATTCTGTTCATTGCCACTACTGTGTGGCAGAGTTGCTCTTCTTTTTTTAGCTTGTTTGCCTTGTAAATGTAACTGTATACAGCAAGTTATATTTGGGAGTGAATGTTTTGCGAACCTCAGCTAATCAATAGGAGTCTTAGCTCCAGCTCCATTAGACCATTAGCAGTTTAAATTAGTAACCAGTGGTTATCAGATTTTTAACCTTGCAATTTTTCACCCCTGCCAGGTTCCTTCTCAAACTTCTTTGCAACACTATTTTCAGATCACTACTCAATGTCTTATCAAAAGGAGTGGGTGGATTGGAATTCAGATAGATGGGAAATGTTAAACGGAAATTGCTCAAGTATTGCTTTGACTATGGCCAGAAAGATGTTAATTAAAAGCAGTGGAGAACATAATCCTTTTCTGAATCCAAATGGCTATGACAGTTCCTACTGTTGGGAGGTACGGGGCATGCTTTAACCAGCTACAGAGCTATTTAGATGGATCAGAAAATAGAGTGTAGAAAGATTATACCAGTGAATCCAATTCTAGAAGTGTCACATCATCCATCCTTTTGCCTTCAGTTATTTTTATTTTAATGTTAAATACTTGAAACACAATCTATCATTTGGAACATACGTTAATTGTAAAATAACATAAGAGCTCATTTTGCTGTCAGAAACATTACTTTTTCGATCTGACAGTACACAGCAATATGCCCGACAATAGCGTTATCGGTGGTTTGGAAAATATTTTCCTTCTGCAGCTTCTTCAAACTGGCCTTTCCAAAGGCTTGTTCAGAGATCACAGAAACAAGCCTCATTTCATGCTGGAAAAACATACATTCCTTGGTAAGAGAGGATTACCACAGGACCCAGTTGCAGAACTGAGGCAATTTTTCCTTTGCAGATAGGAATGTCACTGCTCTGTCCTTCATGGGAGATAGAGGTGGAAGGAGCTGCAGCTGTGTGTGTGCTTCAATGACAGAACTAGGAGACATCATTTTACAACCAGTACACTCGGTATTTATCTCCAGGTGTACTTTTAAGTCAATCGTTTCTGCCACTGATATGCTTCTTTTTGTAGAAGTCTCTGACAGGACACTTAACGTCTCTGTGGTGACATACCTGCATACCACAGGGGTACAGTAATAAAGCTTCAACAGCGTTAATTCTCTGTGCTTCTTTGTGTTTTTATGCTTTAGTTTTAAAAGTATTTCGACATTTGGCTTTTTTGTGGGTTTTAGTTATGGGTTTGGTTTGGGGGTTTTTTTGTCTTCTCTTATGCTGGTTCAGTCTCTCTAGACTTGCAAAATTATTGATTTGGGTTTTTTTTCTAATTAATATTCTTTCTTAGATAATTTATTTTGCTGATACAGTTCTTTTTCAGGATGCCAGTGTATTACCTTGTTGGAGCAAATGTTTGCATCACTTAGAGTTATACCTTTAAAAACGGAAGCAGTATATTACTGTCCTGACCCAAATAATTTTACAAGTACCATTGTAGACATCTTTGCTGTAGACCATGACAAGAAATTAGGTAGTCTGTCTTTGTAAGTGTGACAAGAATGTCAAGCTACAGTGGAAATAAATGAGAAATCATCATTATTTAAGAAAAAAACAAATCCACTGTCATATCCAAAAATAGCTGGTTTCCAAAAGCAAGTATTTCACTTAAGTAATGGCTTTGAGTCTTCTTTAAACAGGACTCTTTCAAGAATTTTAAGGAAAAAGAGATATAAAATTAACAATCTATAATTATCAATAAAGATTTGAACTTCAGATAACTGAAGATATGAGCTGAGAAAAATAATTTCAGAAACTCTTTTAAGCATTTTCTCTAAAGAACTAGTGACACAAAAATGCTGTGTAAGAGAAATTGTTGCAGAAGAAGAAATGCTGTCCTTTATTATTGTCAGTTGCTTGCTTCTGCAATTATCTTGGATTAAATTCATTTGACTGAATGATCTAATCACCTAGACACCCGTTACAGTTAGTGGAGAGAAACAAACAATTTGGGGGCATTGATTGATCTCATTCCATCCGGAAGTAAATGGCCAAAATCAGTCCTATGTATTTAACCCTTAATTTTAAGTAGCTCGTGTGTAAACAGGAACCCTGTAGAGATTTAAGGCTAGACGAGGTCAGTTTTTTCAAATGTCATATTTCTTTTGAGTGTTCTGTCTAAGTATTTCCAGCCCAAATATTTCTCTGACAAGGCTGTGAGTTCAATATATAGAATAAAAGTCATTACTTGCAGTGCTCTTCATTTAGAAATGTGTAAGGAATAGAATTAAATGGAGCAGAATGTTTTCAGTAATAGCAGGCTGAAGGCTTGATAGTCATTCTCATTGTAGTACCCTAACAAAAAGCATAATTGATGATCCTAGCATTTTAGATATTCTTTAACAGTAATGTAAAGTAATATATGTGCTTTTATACCAGTTGACTACTTAATGACAGTTGATTTATATGTTGGTCATTATCTCCTTTGAAGCAGATGAAGGAGTTAGTTCTTAGGACATTTCTAAGAGCAAGCTCTCTATTTTGACCTATTTTTTAATTTAAAAAAAAGAGCATTAAAATTAAATTTCATGCTGAAAAGTGGGTCTTTTACCATTGCTGCATGCAAACATTGTCTTGCAGCCACCCGTGTCTGTCTTATGTCTAACTTACTCTAAAAATTGGCATTTTTCTAATGGCTAGCCCAGAAAACTCAAACCTGAATGACAGGCTTGAATTCTTCCTTTCTTATGCATCATCATCAATTAGACATGAGTCAGACTAAATTGCTCAATCAGGTTTATGTGTTTTTCTCATTGTCTGAGGGCTTTGCACGTCTCTAACGGTTTCCTCACAGACTTAATTTGTTTCCTTTTTCTGGGTGGGAGGGGGGTTACTTTATTATTAAACCCTAGATCTTGTGACTGGGATGGAAGAAGCTTTATTGAAATATTTTTCTGAATTTTCATCCAAACTGCACCTTAGTGGAACATTACTCCAAAGGGTATGGATTTTTATCTGTGTGGCAGCACCACCCTGTTCAAGCCCCATCTCCATAACACCTTAAGGCTCATAACACCATAGGTCTAGCTGGGTGTCTTTATGTGTCAAGGATGCTGTGGACTGGGATGCTGTTGCTCTCAGTTTTATATGTTTGAATCCACTGCTTCCATTCCTTTTGTCTCCAGGGTGAAGAAGATTTTAGCTTTCAATGACAGCAACAATAACCATAACAATTAAAAAAAAAAAAAGACAAAAAAAAAAGAAACAGGGAAGAGAAAAACAATTTCAAGCATAAATTCTAAAAGAGAGATCAACAAACCTATGTAATTTCAAAGGCCTATAGATTTTCAATAAATGCCCTAGATAATATTTATTTCACAGCAGGATATGATCAACAGTCTGGAATTTATAGAAGACTCTGAGCTCTCAATCCATTCTTTTTTTTCCAGCTGTTCTGCCTTTGGGAGCAGTGGAGCAGTCTGGAAAAGACTGCACTAGATGAATCCAGAGACTCTTTTAGAAACAGCAATGAGCAAAATATGTCATCATTTCTCTGCTGACAATATGCAATAGGTGATCTTTCTCAAAAGTCTGTTGCACAATACCAAAAAGACATACAAAAGCCTAGCATGCCCATGGGGCTTAGGAGCCAGATAATTTCTCTCAGTGAGTTCACATCCATAAATGAAGGACTATATTCTGGATGGTAGCTTTGTTGGTATAATAAAGTCTTGTAAAAGAGAAATATATAAAACTAGATCCATTACCATGGAAATAGTGAAAGGTCATTTCCATGGAAACCATTGGAAGCTCTCATGCTATGATTTTGAGGAAGCCTCTCTTTGAAGATGCAATGCATTTGTACGATGAGCCTTGTTTTAAATTAAATTAAATCTATACATGTAAAGTGATAGACATTTTGGAAATTCTAACTTGGTACAGCCATTTGCTGGAAAAGGAATGAATATCAAATCCAGATGTGTTACTCATTTTATCTACGGGGAAGCTGTTTGGTATCTTTTTATGCGCCTAGTGCTGTAAATAGCTGAGATTTCTTACTGAGAACAGTAACCTTTTAGGATTCAGGACTATCGTTTCTGTTTTCTGTGGTTTCCCTTCGTGACTAAGTCTGATGCCAGAACTTCAGCCTCAGGAGAATGCTTTTTAGTAGATATGTATATATTTTTAAATTGAGAACTCATTCAGGAATGGTGATGAGAAAATTTCAAGGATCTAACTTTATGAAGAACTTCTATAAAATCAGTACAAAGAGTGGGGTTCTGTAGAAATGTCTGTGAAATCCTATGCAAGCTAATATATCCTACTTTTTGGTCCTTAGCATCCATCAGCACAATCTTTTCTGAATTTTTCTTTAGACAGTCCCATATGTAGTTCTTTTTAGAGACTCTTGAATAAAATTTCATAAGAACTACATAGACAATTAGCTTATAAATGTAAAAAAATCTTGCTTGAATAAATAATTCTCCAGTGTGATTTTTTTCACGGTGAGAGAGAACGTACTGTTTCTATAATGCAAGAATGGAAAGGTAGATGGATAAAAGAAGAACACTAAGGTATTTAAAGGTGTTTTTCATGATACTGGAACTCACACCCCCTACCATCATTGTGGATTTCCAAGCAAATATAAAGTTTACTTGCAAAATCTTTGAAAGTTTGCTAAACTAGCTTTAAAAAGTAGATCAACTTCACAATCTTTGTGCACTGGAGGGCAAGAATCCCAACTTAAAATAATTTACATAAAATCATAATGAAGGTTGGAGCCAGACTACTTTCTTTTTCTCTTATCTCATCAGAACCACTGAAGCAAAAGTCAGGGCATCTACTTTTACATACCTGGTTCAGATTTGAAACAGCAGTAAGCTTTCAGACATCCTAGTCTCCAGGGCTGCCTACAAAGTCAATGGGCAGAGTTAGTGATATCTAAGGTTAGGCAGACTCTGCACTACAGGTCTTGCCCACAGATTTAGGAATCTATGCCCCATTAAGTCATTGGAATGCAGTCACTTAAATGTCTTCCCCAGCCTCTGTAATCAAGTACTTGATTACAGAGGGAGCCCAGTGCTGCAGCCTGGGAGGGCCGCCTGAACCACCCTTTATTTTAGGAGTAAGAGTAGCTGTAGGGCTGTGGTTGCGCTTTTCTAGATGAGGTTCTGGGTACTGTCCATACATTCTTTCCTGTCAGGGTTTCAAAATGCTAACCAAATATTAAAATTTTCACTTTTCTATGTTTGAGTGAGTTGAGGATAAAAATGTGTTAAAAACAGCATTTCTAGATTTCCATTAATTCAATGGTTTATCTGTACTCACTTCAAATAAGCTTGGGCCTGGCTTCAGTCTCAGAGTCTGGGAGTCTAGGACAGGGAGTTCTTGCTAAAAATAGTATTTGCTTGCATCTGCATTAACTGAAAATCAATTCAAGCTGTTTATCAGAAGTTTTTTACACGTTGAAAGGAAGAAGTGATATACTGATCTGATGCACAGGTCACTCTAAATAAAGTTTTCCTAATTTGGCATCCTGATTTTCAGGGTGCAGGTAAACTGAAAGAGATAAATGCAAACATTGTGAGTGTTCTGCATTATTTGTCATTTCAAGGGGACAGCCTTGGTTGGAGTCATCATACACTTTATCACAAAGTCTAGTATATCCATGCACTTCAGACCTTGAAACTGGAGATTTTTTCAATCGTCAAATACTCCAAATGGATAGAAGATGTAATTTTTTTTTTTCATCATTGTATGCACATGTGTAATTCTTTCCACCTGGAAAAGAAAATACTTAAACTCATTCAATATTTAATTGATTTTAATTTAGTTCAGAGATGCTCTCCAGGATGTCTCATGTTTTTTGGCCAGTCCCACAGTGGCCAGATGAAGAAGTACAAATGCTTATGTTATGTAGAAAGTCTACTTTACTCCTTGATTGACTGAAAGATGTTGCTAAACATTGGAATATTGATTTGGGTTTGGTTTTCTTTTCCTTCTTTCTCACTTCTAAATTCCATTGCTGAACAAAGATACAGACCTTGATAGCAGAAAATTCTTTTGACATGAGACCACCATGATTGGTCTGCTGAGTGTCATTTAGGTTGGGATCTTTCAAAAAGTTCCACTTATATCCCATCTTTATTCATTTGTCTTAGTTTCATATATGATACAGAAGTCTCCTTTCATTCTTTTAGTTATTTCAGGTATCAGTACAATCTTATGGCATATATCAGAAAGTCTCTGCTTTAAAGATTTTCAGGAAATCAAACCAAAATATTTAAAAATTAATTCAATGGAAAGTAAAAATCAGCCTAACTTCTGTGTCTCATATCTCTTCTTAGGTTTTGCTTCTTCAGTCTTCCCCACTGGGAAGTTATGTTTAAAGTTATAATTTTTTTTGGTATGAAAGTCCTGAACTACACTCAACAGAAAGTACACCTATACTTTTTAATGTATTTATTTTATTTAATCATCTACAGCCAAGAAACTGTAGTCATCTAACAAGTTTTCATTACGTTTTGCCAGCTCCGGAGCAAAGTCAAGGAAATACTTGGAGAAGTTTCAACGGCTTTGGAAGAAACTAATTTCATTTGTATACAGCTAGAAATATGAGAGAGCTGATTCATATCATGAACATGAATCAATCCTATGGCAAATACTACAGTTCAAGGATTCCAATGCAGAGGTGTTGGAAATGAAAAAAAGCCTTGAAGTCAGTTGGGATGGAGGAGATGGGAAGAGACACGATAATGAGCATTTGTATATGGTTCCCTTTGTGTCCTTCCATGACCTAGTTTTTAAATATGTAGGTGACTTCCTTATTTTCTCTACATTCTTTTTATTTCTAAATCAAAATTTGTCTACTTTTAATCTTCCCTGCTTCCTTCATCCCTTTTTTTTCCAGCTGGGTTTTAGAAGGCTAAATTTAGTACTCTGAGCCAATACCTAGCAATGGTCAGTTGGCCCAAGCCACCCCTTTTACCATTTGTAAAGGTAGTACTTCAAGCAACATTCTTCCATATCTTCCAGATATTAAAATAAGGAATGAAGCAGCACCAGACCCATTTGGTCTAACCTTATGGGCCTGATCCAGATCTTTTGCAGATTTTTTCAGTGATAATACTGACACTATGATACACTTTTCACTTTTAGTCTTTGGAAGTATTAAATCTGCTCCTTTGTTTATTAATTTTTAAAGGATATCATTAATAAATGCATGAAAATGGGTCTGCATTTCTAAATGAATCATTTTCATCCAAGGCAGTAGGCTATCATTACAATTGATAGTGTTTAATTGACATTTTTGAGATTAAAAGAAAAAATATAGTTTTAAATTATTAAAATGGGTCAAATGATAATTTGATGGTTTGAGTTCAAGAACAAGAATTGTAACAGTATTTCTCTGTATATTTTCTGCTCTTGATTATTTCAAAGTGGGAAATTGGAAAATATAAGTTTGATTTCTTTAGAGGGTATTTGTCTGCTGAAAGGGCAAGCAAAAGGTTATCCTGAGATGACATTTTTGAGTATTACATGAAAAGAGGGATGATAAGAATTGTAGAAAGAGATGCAAGGAGTGAAGAAGCTTTATTTAAAAAACGGCAGCAAAAGTGAAATTATCCATCATTTCAGATTTTCAGGAGAATATATGCTAAAATGTCAGAAGAAAAATATTCATTTTAATTATTATTTGTCAGTAAAAGAGATGAAATATACCACCACTCATTATTTTTATTATCTGATTTAGTGTTTTGATTACAGACAATGTTTGTATCAACAATAACTTCAGAAGTGTACTGTCACAGCCAGATCCCATGTGTCTTGCTCTCTGCATTTGCAGAACATTTTACAGCATTGACGCCAACTCTACAGACAGTGCCTTTTAGCAAATTAAAGAAAGTTGTATATGTGTTTCAAGATCAAATCCCCAGTTGAGAAGTAACTCAGGAAACCAGAGACAGAATTTTGAGTATGTCAGATGGTAAACAAAACTGTAGGAAGATGCAGCCGGTAGAGAATTTTAAACTAAAAGCTGTCCTCAGTCTGTGTTGTATCATATGAATGTCAAAAGTGCTATAATTGAATTGGAGATCAGAGGAGATTGGCCTTGAAACACAAAAGTTTATAAAAATTTTTGGAGTGGAAGGCTTAAGGAAAACCAAAAAACAAAAAGTGATGGTCATGCCAACAGAAACAAAATCTAGCCTCACTCACTGTAATATAATGTATACATTTTTCAGTGGTAATGATAAATGTACATGGGGTGCATCTCTTTGTTAACAGCTGTGGTAATCAATATGCTATTCACAAAAAGCCAAAGAATCTCAACCAATTTCCTCCAACTCAAAATGTGGCACTGGTGTCCTTAGGGGTGTGCTGGGTACAGGAGAAGGGCAGAAGCAGGAGCATCTGTTCAAAAAAGAGGCATCCGTTCATCCTGGGCTTCTTGAAAAGCCCTCGGCAGTGATACAAATGGGAGCTGCCTCATAGGTGCTGGGTAGGGGGCTGAGGTCGAGAAGAAGGGATCAAGCACTTGTTTCTCATCACTTCCCATATCCTCCATAGACTCAGGGAAGAATTAAAGCCAAGGTGATTGCTTATTAGTTACTGACACTAGACAAACCAACATTTGTCTTTACGTGACATCCTGTACTGCCCAAAGGCCTGACTCAAGCATAAACATGTATACAAAGTAAAAATCTACCAGCATTTCAAAGGTACCCTTTAGTGGACCATCAGAGCAATACAGATCTTGCTTGTTTGTGTACAATATTAACCACACTGTCAGTGCTAAGGCAAGTGATATTAAGTATAAGATGATAATATAATCAATAATAATGCAAGATATAAGGCTCACTTCTTTAATCAGTGAAAAATCTGCTGAGTTGATAAACTGTATTAAGGTAAATTTTCTTTTTTGTCTTTTCACAGATATAGACATAGGATGCACAATGAGTTGTTACAGGATTTTGAGGATCAAATCCTGTCAAAGATGCTTTCAGGTCTTTTACGAGTCACTAGCATTGCTGTGCATGAACTACACAGCAAAGGATTACTTTTATTTTATGTTTTTTATAGTTTAATTCCTCATTTAATATTTAATAAACAAAATAAAAACCACTAAAAAGTTTGTTTTGTAGGGTATCCCCTAATCTTGGTATTTTTATTTATTTTCTCTTTGAGTTTTTTTTAAGGTCTTTTTATTCTTTACATTCCTGTAAGAAACCATTTATTTACAAGGTTTTACAGTTATGGCATAACTGACAAAGTGACTAAACACATAGGAAATTAGTAATCCCTATCTTACTTTTTTATTATATATCCTTATGTATAAGACCCTTGTATAGAACATGCTTTTAAAATCTGTGTGTGGGTGTGTGCATGTATATAATTTAAGTGAGATAATATGTTTGGTATGGCTTACATTTTATCTGTTCAGGTAAGTAATTTGCCTACCTTTTTTGTTTCAGGAAAGTGTTCCATACTTTTGTTTGACCTGCTTCCATAAAATTCTAGCTCATCGCAATGAATTTGCAGTTTTTGTTGTGTAGGCCTTATCTTTGTCTTCTAAATACTGAAGATACTAAACTTCTTTTTTGTTGTTTTTATTTTCAAGATGAAGCAACAGCTCTCATGTTCACATTGATAATAATAGAGATTTTGTGTGTGATTGCTGTGGGAGCTGGCATAGTGGTATAACACATCTAGATCATCCAAACAGCCTTCAGAATCCTCCCAGAGTGTGTTGGATCCATGTCCAATCCCAATTACACAATGCAATCTGATAGTTATTGCTAACTGTACTGGAATCACTAACTTTTTGGAATGTTGATCTGATAAGTGTACAAAGAGCTAAAATATCTTTGTAAATAAGCATTAGAATTACTATGTTGGGGATATTTTACATCCTTCTTGATATTTGTTAGTATTTCCATCACCCCAAGTTGCACAGTAGATATTTTAGAGAGTTAAGATTGCTGGTAATATGATCAGAAAAAATTACTGTGAAAAGCCTGTAAATTCATGTAATTCTTCTTAATGCCTTTCCTGTCAGTGTCAGTAGAAAGTCAAAGATGGCTTTTCTAATTGCCAGCTCTGTGAATACAGTATCTGAAAATCCATGTTTCTGACTTTTGCATTTATCTTACCAATAAAAATTCTGCAGTTCAGATTTAGATAAATCATTTTGCTGATGGTGCATAAGATAAAACAGAAATTCAGCTCACTTTTAAATGAGGACTGATTCTGTAAAGGTAAAAACGTGGTATTTATTGTTTCAGGAGACTTGCCTGACTCTTAGAATAGCTGGGCAGATAGGTCCTTAGGAGAGGGAAGGACAAGAATTGGTCAAGCAATGACTTTGCTGAGTTTATTTTTAAATATATGTAAAATACCTGGCCTTAAGCCTGCTGAAAAGAAGATCTGCTCTAATTTCAGCAGGCTTTGAATGTTGGGCTGATTAAAGATTACAAAGCACTTACTTCTCAGTTCTTCTAAATACATTTATGAGAGTTTTTAATGTTCTGCATGTACAATATGTACCATTATAACACCCTGCTGAGACAAGACACCTTGAATCTGTCCTCCATCATACTTATTCTGACTCTGCAGATGTGAGGTCTAGTTACAACCTGGTCTTGCCTTTTTCAACTTTAGAAACATATTCACTGTATTTTCAACTTAATATATTTCAATGTCATTATTCTGTGAGAAAATACATTTTGAAATCTAAATTGTCTAATAAATGCACAAGTTCTTTTTGTGCCCTTAACTGGAGAATCTGTGAATTGAGTATAAGGAAGGTATGAAAGGCAAAAAGTCCTTATAAATAAATCTTTATGCTTCAAAAATAGTTTGATGGAATCAAACATTTCTTTGAAATAAGGCTCAAATATGCATTTGATACAATGTTTTTTAATGATAAAGTCTGTGGGTGTCTTGAGGTATCCCGTTTCCCGTTTCTTGGCAGTTTATAACAACTGATACTGTGTAAGTTAAATCCATCAGAGGACACCTTTCTGCAAATTTCTATGCTCTGCTGTTGCAGAGCTCCCTAAGGGCTCTGGAGACACAGGAGGAGAGATGTTTATTACGGGCTTCATTTATTGAAGAAAACAACTCTTGCATTTAGGGGGAGGATCACAGAGACACAGTGAAACTCGGAGAAATCCCTCAGCTCTAGATTTTAAATCTCCCAAGCTTGCTTGTTCTTTTATTTGTCTGTCATTGTACACAGAACAGCATGACCACTGTTTGCCTCCCGAGCCACAGCTGCTGGCGGGGAATAAGTGAGAGGCCCAGTGCAGCAGAGGGGAGGGGAGGATGTTTACACTGACCCAGCCTGCTTGAAGTTTATGCAGGAGGAGCTGCTATTAGAGAGGTACAAAATTGTTAAAAGGGAAGGTTTCTTGTCGTCTGGTAGGGAACTTCCTTAGACTCTGTCTCGCTGTCTTTCTGCCTCACAGAGTGGGAGATTCTCCACCTCTCTCTAGCTCCACTGGATTTTCCTTGGCTGAAGCTGAGTTGATTAGCTGGCTGGCCCTGGGGAGTCTGGTGAAGTGTTAAAACAGGCCAGGTCTGTAGCCTGGTGGGCAGCTGGTGAAATTTCTGCTCAGCATGGAAAGTGGGGGCTTGTTGGTTCTTGGTTGCTGTCACTCCCAACTTCATCAGTCAGATGAAGGTGATCAGAATCACCTTAGAGATGCTTCTCTATCAGTGTTCAAGCTGCTCTGAAAATGCCAAAAAAAAGAAGTCCCTAAGCTCTTCTGTAGCTTCACTTCCTTCATTCCTGATGGCCAATACAGATTTTGCAGCAATTTCTACCTTTGGACCACATGCTTCAGTTTCTTGGGAGTAGCACGCCTTTGAATAGACATCCCAGGAGGCTGGGTGGCACACACAGTGTCAGTCTTCAGAAAGGTATAATTCACTTTTACTTAGTCACTCAGCAACTTCAGTGGGCTCTTATCATCCCTCCTGGACACCCAGCAGCATAAATACACAGCAATCACTTTACTCCCCAGCTATACCCTGATTACTGCCGTGGGTGTGCCAGGAAGAGGGAAAACCCTGTGTGTAATCTCATGGATGCTTCCTGTCCTTTTGTTTCCTTGGATTAGTAAGCATTATGTGTGGAATAGATTGGGACTTTTTTCTCTCATATGCTAATTTATGTAAGTATGTGACCTTCTACTTGGAGGCTGGATCAGCTCATAGACAAGAACCATGTTCACGGTGGGGATCATCTCAACTAAGCCTCATTGTCTACGACTGAAATATTACACCTGAGCTCTGTATATAGTTGTAAAGAAACAGAGAGTAGGGTGTAACAAGCCATTTGGCATTTTTAACAGCACCAGATGACCTACAATTCCTTATTTTGCTCCACCGGCTAACCATACTAATGCTGTGGCAGACTAATATTTCTTGCAGGATCAGGTTATTTGTATTTGATATATTTGATCAGAGAAGGAGCTGGTTCAATGTAATGCCCCCTGCCCCCCGCCCCCCCGGATTGTTAATTGCTTTTAAATAAAAAAGTTTAAAGTTTGGGTTTGGTTTTTATTTTAAAAGGTGTCTACTATCTAGACCAGCTGTGTTATATGGAAAAGTTTTCCTTTATAGCATGCATGATTAAAACTATGCTAGTAAAACCAGTGTTTTTATAAACAAGCCCAAGCTTTTCCTCAAATCAAATCACTTTTTGTCTCTCTGTATTTTTTTAAAGCATATTTGTCTCTTTCATACCTGACTGTGTATTTTATTTGCCTGTGGTTTCTTTCTCTGCCAGTCTAATCTGTCTAACCTATTTTAGGCTTTTACAGGAGTCTTATCACTTCAGTATCTAGGCATTAAATGCTTCAATGCATTTCTGAAGGCTTTCATTTTACTTAAATGCCTTTGAACACTTAGGAAGTGTTATCAATTAGAATCAGCAGCCCAGTACAACTTCAGGTACTAATTAGGTATTGCCCTTCCAAAAATTCTTTGTAACTTTCCTACAAACAGAACATTTTAGCTAACTTTGGAGACGGAGAAAACCACTGTATGTGGTTTTGTCAATCTTTGCTGCATACGTATTAGATATGACATAGTTAGATTGTGCTTATTTGTAGAATGCAACCATAAATCTTAAAAAATAAAGTTGTTTTGCCAATTATTGTCATTAAATTCATAGGGAATTTAATGAAGACAGTGAACTTTAAAAGCATTCATCCAATGCCAGTTTAATTCTAACATTTTGTTTCCTTTCATGTTTGGTATAGCTTAAAGGGTTTATTTGTTTGTTAGTTTTTATCTCTATTACCTCATAGCAATAACTTGCCTAGAGTATTTTAAACAATATTTCCGTCTTCAAAATAGTGTGACTGTACTTATATAAGTTCTGTAATTTTCAAGCTGAAAACTGAATAGCAGGATGGCAAATATAGTGCCCAGCCTTTTATGTGAGTATGACAAATTGTTTAATGCATCTGGTATTATATCAGCATTTCTAGCACAAAGCCCAGAGAGCAAGAATTTAAATATCTCATGAAGTATCTTAATGTTTATTGAAAGCTGGGAACTCTGGGGACACATCCTGCCTCCAGAGGTTTGGTGTCTGGGTTGTTGCTAGCGATCTTCCAGATGTAATCACACTTTGCTGGCCTTCTCACACAATAAGGAATGGATAGTGTTTTCTCCTGGTAGTGTCTCAGATACGAAAAAAAGAAGTCATATATGAGAGACTTCAGTTACATACATAAATTCTTTCCTTGGCTTTTTTTTTTTTTTTTTTTAATGTTGTTGAAGTACTTGCGGGACACTTCAACAGACCATGTGCCCTTAAGAAAATAAATGGACTAAATGTGAGATGGTTTAAGTCTGATTCCACACTAATGTGTTTGAAGAATAACTTCTCTGTCTTTTGTGCTCTAAATTTTGAACTGCATTTTTTAACTTTGAAATTGCTATGATGGGAATGAAAATTAGTTGTTGGATAGAATAAATGTGTGGCTATTTATGAGATGAGGCCAAGACAGATTTGTTTAACTCAAACAATAATCTTTTATTTGTACCACATTAATCTTACACCAGAATTCTATTTCTGCATTGCACATTGCTTTTCTAGCATGAGTGCTCAATATTGTTTTCTCCAAATAATTTTCTGAAAACATGAGCCTCCTTGCTACATTTGGAAAACATACCATTTGTTATGATCCATTTTTATGACCTTTTTCTTTCAAATAGGCCTTATATTTCATGTACCTCATAAAGTCAGACAAATAACAGTATATTCTGTGATTAAAATTGCAGTTCAGTATAGTTTAGCCTCTTGACACAAGTTTAAAATGAACAAGTTTTTCAAATTATTTTACTTTCCATTACTTAAGGCCCTGAAAAAAGAACAAGTATGTATGCATGAATCAACATTACAGTAAGGGATATCCCCAGTGTTTAAACTGAAGCAAAAGAACTCTTCCTAACCATAGCACTTAATGGTCTTGAAAATCATAGGATATTCTTCCCACTATGTTTACTACTAAGGAGCTTACAAGACATTTAAACCTTGCTTAGATTTTGGCTAGAAAGTCAGCACCAGCATTTGTCAGAAACAGAGCTGCAGTGTTTGCAGAGGCCATTTTCAAATGACTGCAATTGTAAAACCATATGTAAAATTTCATCTGTATAATACCTGGAATTAATTTATGAATCTCAAAGGAAAGTGACAGTGCACTTGATGAACACAACTCCAGAACAACATGCCAGTTCCAAAGATGACTGAAAGGTTTCTCTCAGCAGGCTTATTTCTGTACCTGAAAATAAAAGTATCATAGCCAAGTACCACAGTGATTTATGAAATATAATGGGAATTGAATCTCAGATCTCAGAAATCTCCACATAACCTCTGCACGTCTACAGCTATCCCTGAAGTCGTGATGCTGAATCCTAAAGAGCTGGGAAAGAAAGCAAGCTTTTGTTAGAAGCAGAGCCTTTGCTATTCTTCAGGAAGGAAGCTTTTGTTCAGCTTAGTGCACTGAGTTACAGCTCAGCAGAACTTTTTGTACTTTGTTTTTGGCTGACATTGGACTGCAGCTGTGATACAGATACCTTTTCAATGGATCTTTGAGGAACAAAATGAAAGGTTGAGACAGGGCAAATATTTTTATGAGGTCCTTGGGGAGGTAGGATCCGTGGAGAAAAGGAATGATGATCAAAAATTCACTTAGTAATCTGACATTCACTGTTCACCTGAAACCTGAACTTTAAACTAAAGGACACACAGGTCACAATTAGTACATGCCACGTCACGACCACAGCATCTCTCTTCTCTCCTCATTACTTCCAGTAGTGCATCCCATGTACACAGCAATCCACAGACCCCTAGAGAGTCAGATTGCTGTGAAATAGGCACTATTCTCTTAAATAATTTTGGAATGAGTCCTTCTGCCAGTAGACCACTAAATCTACACTGTCATGCATACACAGAGTCCTTATATGAAGGACTGATCTGGAAGTCTGAGCTGGGTATGTATCAGCCACAGTACAACACACTCTGGGTGCTTCCAGTCGTCCCATTTGCCATTGGAGCATCTGTTACTTCTTCTGATGCTCAGAATTTATGCTAATGCCCAAAGAAGAGCTATTTGTGTCAATGTGTACACTTAATGTATTTTATAATCTGTGCATACATTTCTGATAAAATTAAACTTTGTAGCTACACAGTAAAAATGAATGGGAATTAGCTAAGTGAAAAGAAAATATGTCATAAACTGTCATCTTAGAAATACCTGACACATTTTCAGAATAACACAGTTGTATGTATATTTTAAACTTGTGAAAACTCTTTACTGAAAAGTGGTGTTAGCTGATGACAGGAATGCAGTACAGTTTGGGACTAATGAGTTCTCTAGGGGTGAAAATTATCTATGTAATTGGGAAGAAAGTTTTCTTTCTTAGAACTGATTGCTTTATTTATTCAGTTTAGTAGAGCAAGTCTTTCTTGTCCCAATTGCATGTAAGTTGTTTGCTCTGCCCTTTTTTATTCCACAAAGATTTATCTTGTGTTTGTTTGTTTGGTTTTTTTTAACCAGAAAAGACTTTTTCTAAAGGAAAAAAAAAAAAAAAAAGAAGAGCAATTAATCTGCTTCACCATAGTTGAACAGTTGAACAGTTCTTGAGTTGAACTGTTAGTTCAGATTGAAAGAATAAACCTTCCTCCGTTTAAGAAAGCCATTTCAATTTTTAAAATGTATACTGTGAAAAATAGTTTTGCAGCTCAATCCAAATCCATCTAAGCATTGCAGGGTTGCTTTCCTTCAAGGGTGGATAAAATTCTTTATATTTTAATGGCAAATAAGTTGAAAATATATGTGTTCAGTGCCTCATGTTTTGTCCAGAGTATGTGAATGCTCCATTTTCTCCTGATCTTTCCAGGGATGCCTCAGTGAGAAGGGTGACATGTCTAAGCATCCCATCCAAAACACAAGTTGTTAGCCTCTCCATTATGACTACTTTACTCCTGGGCATCACAGTCCTTGTAGACAGATGTGTGGAAATTTTGAGATGAACATGACTGGAAATTATTTCCTTTCTTCTCTGTGTAAGAAATACCAAAGATTTCTGGTAACAGAATGTTTTCTCTCTCTGTAGGCATGGCTGACCACAGTGTAATATATTCATGATTACTTGTGAAAAAGGGAGGTTTCATCCTCTTTGATTTTGTTTTTTTTTTTCCTTCTTTCTTTAAAAATAGTTTAAAATACCTTTTTTTTTTGTTTTGATGACAGGAAGAATATATTATTTTTTCAAAGGAGTCCTACTGAACTCTACAACTTTCTGCTGTTGATCAATATAAAAAGTTCTAGCCAATTTTTCTGTTTATCTTGTACAACTTGTAGAAGAAAACAGCTCATAGCATCATTCCTACTGTCATACCTGCATTCAGCCCATATGCATATATGCATATAACTCTTTAGCATGAAGTATTTAGTGGCCTGAGCTCTTGGATGAAAAGCACTAGCTCTTCAGCTCCTGCTGTCTCTCAGACATTCTCCAGATAATGTAGGATCTCTTAGTTGACCTCATCCTGAGAATGTATCTTGGATGGATTTTTATTTTCAAAGTGATAGTTTCCTGTACACTCTGCTCTATCCTGGATCCAGTTCAGCATGGAGGAAAGTAATTTATCATTCTTTAGACTGATTTCATAAGATGACACGGGTTGGCTCCTGTGAATTCAAAAATGCTGCAGTGTCTGCCAATACTAGCACCTGGAAGTGATGTCCTTGCAGTGATCTCATGCCTAGTAAATTAGGGTTTCTAGAACTCTCCAAAGGACACTCCTCTTCCAGTCCTCTGCCCAGAACCCTAACCCTCCAAAGCCAGTATGGAAACAATGGCTGTGTTTCCAAAACAGTGGACCCCCTGGCAACATGCCATTGCAGCTCGACAGATGAGAGGTTGCACCTACTGTTCTGGATTGTCGCTGTAAGGTACCCCCTTCCTAAGGGGCAAAGATTGCCTTTTAAAATGCTCAGGTTCTCTCTGTCCCCATGCAACCTAGAAAGGAGGGAGCATGATTGCAACAAAGATGACTTTAAAATCTGACAAGAGAATAGAATACATGCTGTTCTGCGACTAATGGTGGCTATGAAAAATCTAAAAGATCCTTCTCCACAGATTTTCCTTCTAACAGCAGGAATTAGAAATGATTGCTCGCAGTGCTTTTCCTTATACGGTAGCAAAACCATCACGTGTTTTGCTTCCCAACAATTTTGGCTTGTATCAAATGTGAAGCTGGCTCAGAAACAGCTTGTAAAAGAGAGAAAAGTAAGACTTAGCTTCAGTAAGTGCCTGAACACTCTTTTTTGTTCACTTGGCATGAGGATGATGGTATTTCAACTTGACATTGACATGAACATTTCAATGGCTGGACAGTAAGCTCTCTGATAAAGCCGTTGTCTGACTAGGAAACAAGGCTCTAGTACAGGGCAGCCTCTTTATAGCAATTATAGTAAAAATTAACCTTTCAAAAGTTAAGTTTGTGTTTGAGGGCCCAAAACAAGGAGTAAAAGCAAGGATTAATTTCCCAGCAAAAATCTAAGCTCTTGCCTTTTCAAAAGAAAATAAAATGCAGACAGGATTTTATGAGCAGTATTTAGATGCATGTGAAAATGTAAGTCTTGTAATTTTCCTATTTAGGCTCCACTTCCAGATACGAACACAAATGATGAGTCTTATATGTGGAAACAAACCTTTCCTAAACTTTGGAAAAATCAAAGCAAAATAAAGAAAAAACCCACACAGAAAATAATGATTTTTAGAAAATGATAAGCTTGGTTTTTTTAGGAATAGATTTTGACAAGAGCTGGCTGCCTCATTATGCTTAGTATTTTTGGCTTGCAGTTTGAATATAGTACTCTTTCTGAGTACATGGCATAAAAATATGGCTTTGATACGGCTTAGGATGCCTATTCCATGGTTCTCTGTATATTTCTTAGTTTTGTATTAGTGTTTTCATTGTGTGCCTTTATGTGTTTTTTTCAAAATGTACATGTAACTCTTTTCATCTGTGTTTCCTTCTTCCTGTTCTTTGTTTCCTTTCCTTTGGCTATAAGCATTTTATATCAGCTTTCTGAATCTGTTTTACTATACTAGAGCAGTGCCAAAGAGTGACATCATCTGGAAGTTAAGTAGAGACATTATGTATGTATTGAAATGATTCCTAAGTCATATATTCCATGTTAAGAAATATCTGGGGGAATAAAATTTCTGTCATGGCTTGTAACTAATGTGCAAAAGACTTGCTCTGTCAGACAGTAAGTGATATGCACAGTGAGAGCCCATCATATTTAGGTTAGCAGTTTGCAGTCCTTTCAGTTGTTTTTTTTTTCCATTTGAAGGTTTATTGTCAGTTGCTGTACATTCATCCAGTTATTTAGGTTTCAGTAATCTTATCTCTGGATGTATGATCTTAAACTATTTATTAATCTGAAGATTAATCTGCTTTTAATGTGTACTTTTTCTCCTGATTAGCATCAAGAAAATCTTATTCCTTGCTGCTTTAGATGAATGGAAATTCTTTTGGTTTGTATGTGATGGCAAACTAGGATTTCTGCCAGTTCCCTTGATTGTATTAGAGAAATTCCAGACAGCTAGAAAGTAGTAGCTGCTTAATGCATGTTTAGTATTGTAAGTCTTTTATTGATGGTGCATTAATAGCTGTCATCAGAAGTACCATATAAAAATGTTGGTGTCAGCAGTGCTATGCCTAATGGCAGTCTCCTTGTGAGCAGGTTACAGAGAGAGGTGAAAAAGGATAGATTATTGGTTTAGACCCTTGTCCCTTATTTAGAGGAAAAGAGGGGTGAAACTGTCACTTTAAATAATAGTTTTCTACTTCAGGAGATAGTTTGTTGGTTATTCTCTCGTCTTGTAATGCCAAAGTTGATTTTTGTGTACTGGAGACAATAAATGTAATGCGGGAGCTTGATACATATTCATAATTTTGCTCTAAGGCTAAAGTGCTTTCCTTGTAAATTCATCTAGCTACAGATATTGTGAGCACCAAAAGCAATTACTTCACCCCATCAGATTGCTATAAAAGAGAATACCATTAAAATCCTTGTTCTATATTTATTGTTCTAACAGTGAACAAGAAGAACATTCTGCTGAGACACCAGTGCAAGAACCAAAATTAGGGTGCTTTTATTCAATTATATTTGACAAAGCTGGACACCTTTTTTTTTTCCAGCATATAATGTAGTAAATTTATGTGCCTATCAAAAACAATTCACAAAGCTCTCCAGTGTTAAATTGTAGTAAAGTGGGAAGGCTAGGCAAATTTAGAAAAAGAACAGCATGCTTTCCATTTTCAAAGAAAGGCATGGGAGTCAGGAAAGAATGCTGATTTTTAAAGTTGGTGTTTCTATTCCCTGGGTTTTTTTCACTGTATAACACCTAGAAATAATTCATTGACTGGGTTCTATACAGAATTCAAAAAGATGTGTCCTGCCTTCAACACTTATGTATAAAATAGAATTAAAATCTGTATAAAACCATAGAGACAGTGGAACACAGAAAAAGAAAAAAGAAAAAAAAAAAGGGAGTTTTTTTATGGCAGAGGACACTTATAAGTGAAAATTGGGAAAAAAAAAAAAAAAGAATGGATTAGCTTTCTAAGTGGGTAACTAGGGGACATTTCACCAAGCTTCATATGGATATAAGAAAGATATTTGTTTGAAAGTGAATAGCATACAGAAGCTGGGCTCACAGGTTTATCAGAGAGAGGTAAAACTCAATGTGAAAGAAAAATGATGGAAATGATGGAAAGGTGGAAGGTCAGTGATTTTTCTTGAACATTATAAAAAAGTTATATGGCAAAAGTAAATAATACAGGGGAGACAATCTTTAAAAGGAGCATAAGGCAAGGAATGCAATGGAAAGATCAGACCAAATCAACTATCGTTTTCATAAGTAGGACTTTACATTTATAGGACTGCTGGAGTGTCACAGTGACAGGTGTTGAGACAGCGGGGGAACTGTGAATATGTGAGGTGGGGAAGGCTATGTGATGACTTCTTCTGTGTACTTTGGGAGATGCCATAGGCAGATGCTGGTCTGGAACTCTTCGGATTCATGGAGCTGCCACACTAATACCACAGCGGTCATTGATTCACTTTGCAGTCAATGGACAGAGGCACCTCCAAAATAGCTGCCTAAATCTATCCTAAATTGGGAAAGCAAAGTCAATGAGATTGATTTTTTTTTTTTTCAGGGTTTCTTGGGCTCTTTGTGATTCCAGGTGGTTTAGGGACTACCTCAACCAGTGAGATAAATGCCTTGTCATAACATTATGCAGCAGTTGGAAGGTGAATACCAATAGTTGGGCAGTGAACATAGATTTTGCTGCAGCACTGCCAAAAGGCTCCCCACTATGTTAAAATCTTGTGCAGATGATGTAAAATAAAGCCCTTGATGCAGTCATGTATCTTTCTGTGCATGCATCATGCACCTCACTTGGAGATATCTGAAGCAGGAACCTTGTGGACCAGAAGCTTTATGAGGTGAACCACAAAGAGCTTTTGAAATGTTTTTAAGTGGACTGAATTGTGTCCCAAGATGTTCACATACCTCGTTTCTTCTCCATTTAATGGTATAAATTTCAGGAACTGTTTTTCTGTTTGTTAATGTAGGTAATGTGAACTGCTGCAAAACAAATTGCATTAAATACATTTGTATACCAGATGAAAAATCCAATTAGAATTACTTATTTACCATGAAAAAAAATGATCATGAGAAAGAAAATTATTTTTAAAATCAATGTTTTTTATGAGTGCTGCCAGTTTAGAACTGGTGTATACAGATTTATTATCTAAAGTTGTCTTTTTTTAAAAACAAACTGCTCTAAGCAGTCTGAGAGTGTCTATGAATAAGTACTTGCAGCTGAAGAAGAGTTTAATACATATGGAAAGAATGTATTTCTAAGTATCTCCAAGGACAAATCCCTATTTTTACACAGATTTTCACATTTTATTTTTTCCTGCCTCAAGTAAAAAAGATTTGCTCAGACAAATTAGACTTTTCATATTTAGTTGTTTTCCTGTTCTTAAAATTAACCTGAGGACAAGGTAGTTTTCTACGCAGCATTGGACTTAGGTGTTCACTTATTGCTTTGTGAGAAAGAGACTGTATCACCTGGATTTGTCTCTCAAGGAAGGACTTGCCAGAGACTGAGCCGCTGCATGGTGGTGAGGAGCAGATATGTCATCTTGGGAGGCATCAGAAGTGTGGTTAGAAGCTGTTGTTGCCCTTATCACTGCACAACCTCAGCATGTTGGTTTGAGTTTAGTTAACATTGCTGACTTATGTGAAATAGGAAGTTGTTGCCCTTTCCTCTGAGCTGGCAAACATGCTGGATTAGGTGACTTGGCAAAGATGACATAAGAATTGTGAACAAATAGTAGAAAATGGACACATGCCTCCTTAAACCTATTCAGTTGCTTATCAAATAAGCTCATTAAACACCCACCCACCCCATCTCCCCCCTCCCCATTTTATTTGTTTTCATTAGGACAGGTGTCTCAGTAGCATGCATAGAGAAAAGCTCAGAACGCTGCTGAAGTTGTGGTTATATGTCACATAATTCTTAGAACCCAGAAGCAAAGATATGATTTTATGAAACTGGGTAATTTTGAAGGGAAGCTTCTACTTGGCATTATATCTATGAAAAAGAAAGCCAAGCCTAACTACCAAGGAAAAGGAGAAGCATGAAGTACAGGGCGCCACACTGGAATCCCTTGCAGTTAATCCAGCAGGGAGCAGACATCATCATCTTTTTGTCATGGTTCTTTTTGCTATTTAAAGTTCTCAGCTGCTTTTGTATGTCAGTTTTAGAAAGATTATTTCAGATTCTGGTTTGATTTCTCTGTTCCTATCAAAGCTTCCTGCCCAACACATTCCCATCTCAACATGCTCTCTGCCTACACACCCATTACAAGGTCTCCTTCCGTGGTAGGATGCATTGCCAATGATCTGTTCCCTCATCTGTTTGTCTAAATGAGGGCTTTTGCTGCTGCAAACACTTTTTGTTTTTTTAAGAAAATTCCTGTCCTGTCAACAGGGTCTGCCTATGTCAAGGTGGGAATAAGAAGTTGATTTAATTCTGGATTTCCATATGCAGTAGAAAATAATTCAAAGTTTGGCTTCTGTTCTTTAGCAGTACTGGACATTCTTTAGTGTTCCAGATATATTTTGGACATTATCCTCTTTTGTTTTAGTTACGTCCTTACTAATGAAAATTCCTGTAAAAGTTTCACAGCAAAAACTATCACTAGTGAATTTAAGGTAGGGAAGCTTTCAGTTCAGTGTTGCAAATAAATTCAATAATACAAGAAATTAAAAGAAATTAGGTCTTCTCTATGAAGATGCTGTAGTGCAAGTAGGATAGTTACAATGAGCTACTGCAACCATTGTCAAAAGCCCTTTAAAATAAGATTAGATCATTTCATTGTTGTACCATTTTCAGCTGGCAAATTGTAACTCTGTTTTATGAGCACTACTTAATATACAAATTTCACTGGAACTTGAAGGAGACAGTAATAGTTGTGATGATTTAAGATTAGAAGTATTTGGATAAAAATGGATGCTAGTTGTAATAGATCTGAATTGTCACCTGAGATTACATAACCTGATTTATCATTCCACTGAAGAATTGCAGATAACAGTTTACAATATATTTTCATATGTGGTCTTGTCATTGTTTCCTTTAGCAAATTATCCTCCTCTGTATAGCAGGAAAAAAAGAGTTTTATTTTTTCCTAAGGACATGTAAGATTTATGGAAAATAGTTATTTTCTATGTAGAAGAACTGATATTATTTGCTCATTCACTTTGATACAGGGACGGACAGTTATGATCTTCATGTACTTATTTATATTTAATGCATTTTGTTTCTCCTTCATGTTCTGGAGTTGCATTTGTGAAAATTTGCAGTTAATTTAATATCCATTTGCCAAAGTTAAAAAAAAAACACTCAAAAAAAATTGCTTCTTTGTCTACCTATTCTAATGATGATGGTGACTAGACAGGTCATGTCTCAGCTTCCAGAATCAGAGGGAGACATGAAAGGATTCTGGTAGGAAAGTATAATTAGTGTGTAAGTGTTTTTGCTGCAGTGTTTTTGCATACATTTTCGCATAGATTTCCCAACCAAAACTTTCAAAACTTTACTATTAAAATTTAATGGCTTGTTTAACAAGTATTTTCTGTTTCAGCAGTCATGAGCCAGGTAACTATTTTCTCTGCTCAAAGTGGCAGTCTGCTTGACACAGGAGATCCTTTTTTCTGAATGCACGATCACAGAGAGCACCGCAGACAAACGAAGGCATAGTCACTTTCCATCCCCCTGCTACACATAGTGGTGCAAAGCCAAGGTTGCACCTTATTTTCCTCCCTCGCTCAGGCTTGTAGCCTTTTTGTCAAGGACGTTGAAGTAAATCCAAATTTATTTTCTGATGCAGACTCCTGCTGACTGAAATCTGGGTCAAAACCTTGTGACCTCCCTTCACGTGCGTTCTCTCTGCTCCTCAGCAGCAGCACTGCTCAGTGCCGCACTGCGAGGTTGTGTGTCAGCTGCTGAGAGGCACATGGCACTGGGCAGGCTGGGCTCTGCCTGGAACTGTTGTTAGAAATCTTTCTTATGCAAGAGCTCGGGACTCAATGCACTGCCTATTTAAAAATAACATATTCCTCCAGGAATGCTGAGTTATTTCAGTAGTGATCCAGCAGTGCCTCCCAGGAGAGGGAAACAGCTTTCTGGGATCATGGCAGAGGTCCTGCTCCCAGCAGTGGACAGCAGTGAGTGTCCAAGGAATGGCGTGAAGGCAGGGAGATCACAGAGGTGACCTTCCGAGGTGGGGGAGTTATTTATTTCTTGCTTCTCCTTTCGCGGCAGTTAGTTAGCAGGAAGTACAGGTAGGAATCAGATCTCGTTTATTCAGTAGCAGGGGCAGAGGGAGTTAAGGCGAAGTAATGGGAAGTAGAATGTGAATCAAGCAGGAGAAATATAGCTTGAGTATCAGAGAAACTACTTAGCAGGAAGCTGTATTACAGAATCAGGCAGCTTCCCAAAGAGAGATGACGGATTTGTATTGCTTGTGGCATTTAAAAGTGAGCTGCGCACAGCACATTAAATACGTTAAGAGGGATCTCACCGTCTCTAGAATAGCAGATTTGATTAATATCTCTAGATACAAATGTGTCACTGTCCAGACAAAGATTTAAATGATTTCCAGAATAGCTCGAATAAACACAACAGAAACAAAATCTATTAACTTTTCTTTAAAATTGTAAGAAAAATTTTTCAACTTGTTTTTCCTATCTGTCGTGAAGAAATTACCTTCCTTCTGTGAACCACAGTTGTATATCTTACCTTTTGACACTTGTTCAGTGTTAAAAAGGTTGTTTAATAATCTGAATTCAATTAGATGCTGCAAAACATACTTTTCATACATACATACATATATCTATATATGTGTATATATATATATGTGCATTTTTTGAGTATTAGGGGACTGAAAATATCTTGCATCATTTTGTTTAACAAAACTAAATTACTGTGTTCTTATTCTAAGCAATACCAAGCAGTATCTCTATGGGAGTAGCATACTGTTAAATTTAAGTAAGCATTTCATAACCTGGGCTTTCATTTTAACCACTTGAATAGATCTGCCTTGTGTCTTTTAATGACTACTTTGTCCAGAATATTGTACACCCTCTAGTGAATTAAATTCTCAATAGTCTGAAGCATTTACTTTCAAAAATATTTAATATGCAGCTGCCTGCTAACATACATAGCAAATCTCCACGTGAAGCTATGAAGTAGAAATAAGGCACTCACTTAAAAACTTCAAGACATCATACAATTTTGCCATTTAAGACTGTTTAAAGCTTCAGGCACTTAGGTAACTTAATTTTTATATGAGGGAAGAAATAGATTTAGGTATTCAGAAGAAGATGAAGTCAGAGAGCGCTGTGCCAGGTGTTTCAGCTGTAGAAAAGCTTAAAGCGTGGAAGGAGCAGTGTAGCAGCAAAGCAGACCTGCTGAATAATTCATCACTGTCTTACACACTTCTGCTGCTGTGCCATTATTTAGGAAAGAATATTATATTGTTATTGATTACAGCAGTTGCTGACACGTTTCATTTGCTGGTAGATGTGTGTGCATGCTTTGTATTTCCGACACTTTCACCATCACCAGAGAAACTTATGTATGGGCTCGATTAAAATTTAAGAGGCTGGATGTTATACACATGTGCACACACATACTCAGCATTTATCCCTAACGCTCCCAGTGTGGGGCAGGGTGAGCTTGCTTCACGTGTCAGTGGAACAGCCTTCTCACAGATAGTGTTTTTGAAGTGATGAGAAAGGTTTCTTAAGGGAGTACCAGCAACTTTGCCTTTACCAAAACATCGCTGGGAAATCAACTGCTTTGTTACACCAACCTGCCACCCCACACCACCACAAGAGCATGTCCCAAAGGACCTTGGAGCATCCTCTGCCATGAGAGGAGGCTCTGCTGTTCTGTGACCATGGAGAGACCCATTTACACAAACCAAACCCCAAGGATGCCCTTTCCTTAGGCTGCTGCAGTCGCTGGTACAAATGAACTTCCACCAGAAGTTGGCTAAAGGCCAGAGGAACCTGATGGGTATTGCAGCTGGTAGTACACCTTATTTGAACAAGGGAATGCAATCTGGTTCATTACATGCTTGAAAACAAATACACATGTGTATATATACATGAGTATCTATAAGATTAAGAGAGATAAGAAAATTGAATATCGATATGGACTGTAGATTGAAATGTATACTTATATAGATATATGCAGTTATTTTGCATTCAGACTTATACCGGAGCACTGTGAGATATTTTTAGACTTCTGATGATTTTTAGACTTCTGAAACAGTGAAGGATATTTTCGTCTGTTAAGGAGAGGGAAAGGCAAGAAATAAACCAGAAATATTTTTCTGATTTATTTGGTTGGTTGGTTGGTTGGTTAAGGAACACCTGGTAAAGATGAGAAATGTATTGTGATAAAATCTATATTGTCTTGAAACAGTATTGAGAGGGTTCCAAGTGGCTGTGGTGAGCTTTCTCTTAAATGCTGAGCTTGTAGGGGATTCTGTGACAAATTCTGAACAGGATGGAAAGCTGACAGAAAATAAACTGCTTGTATCCTGGAGGAAACACTTTCCTTACCTCTCTTTGCATGTCCAAATCCATTAAGAAGAAAAGAAAAAAAAACCAAAAACTATGACTAAAAACAAAATCCAAGGAGCCCTGAATGCTTTAGTAAAAGAATAATCAGATTTCCTTCCCCTAATTGAAAATCAACTTGGTGGAAATAAAATTCACTTTATACCAGACTTAATTCACGGTAAGATACCGATCTGTTGAAGTCAATGGCTGCTCTCCCAATGATTTCACTCCTAAAGGCCAGTTTTCTCAGGTGGCAAACTGTGATTAGATTCATAAATATCTGCTTCTGCTCAGATTTTGGAAGAGCCGGTTCACACTTAGCAGGTCCAGAAGCTTAGCAGATTACACAATCCCCCAACCCATCAGTCATATATACAGAGCATATCCCTGCTGGAGATACCCAAAGCTTAAATGTCCTTAACTCTCTAAATACTAAATAAGAATTGCTCAGTAGAATATTCCGTAATACAACTAGAAAGCGTTACTTGCAGGTTTGTTGTTGAGGTTTTTTTCTCTCTCTCTGTGTCTCTCTTTCTTTCTTTGCCCAGAAGAGAATTGGATGAGCAGTTAATATTTGGTTTTGTAGGTTTTTTTTTTTATTTTACTCTTTAAAACTTATATGGCAAGAATGATTTTGAATAGATTTCCTTTCATCTGTGTTTGCAGGGAGTCTGTATGGATATTGGATCAATATCTGGATAGAAATTTGTGAATATATCTTTAAAAAAATAAGTCTTCAAAATATTTGGCCTTTACTATGGTAAAAATGGGTGAATGCTGCAGATTTAAAAATAGGTTCTTGAAGGCTTTGATCCTTTTGCATCAAAGATATCTCTTACTTCTACTATTTACTTATTGTGATTTACCTAAAGGAAATCCATACATAGATTTAGCCATTGTTTTGATTCTTGGCAGCTAGTAAAGCAAAAAGCAATAAATCTCTGAAACTTATCAAGAATGTTAAAAGCTACAGCTTAATCATTATTTACTGTCTAGAGATTTTGGTATATCTGATTAATTTTCAAGATAAGTGCCAAGAAAAAAAAAGAATGCAATGTATCTTTTACAGAATACTCAGCAAAACTCACAATAATATGGTAGTGATTAGTGCAGAGCAATGCTTGCAGCAGTCATATAGTGCCAGTGATTATACTTCAGATCCACTATAAAAGCAAGCTGTTCCTGATGTGCTCCTCAAAAGTAGGACAAAATGTTCTCCATTAGTCTGTTGCTACTTAACATCTTTCTCTACGTCACATCTTGATTCTTCTCTCATGCCATCTGCAGAAAAAACATGTCTCTCAACCTTCTAGATCCTGAGATGACAATATTCAGAGCTCTGAAAGGAATTAGGCTGTGTGAGAAGTGAATCTTGTCATGGGGGTTTTGCAGAGGCTTTTAAAAATATACAAAGAACAAAGCTGCCAGGTTGTTTTTTTTTTTTTATTTATTTTTATCATCAGTAAAAGTAATTGTATCATAAAGTCATATATAAAATTCACATTTAAAATTTAAATATAACTAATGTTCTGTGATTTTAATCTATTTTTGCTGCCAAAATATATGAACATTTACACTTTTATTCTTGACCTTGGTCACTAAGATTTAGAGCAATGTGAGAGCAGAACACATTATGGGCCAGCTGAATGTACTTTTTCTTTCTCTAGAAATGAAAATATTTCATAAATATTTACACACAAATATGTAGTCATTGTCAAACATGCTCGTGTGTGTGTGTATATATACCTTGTATTACACGAAGAGGGCTCCCACTGCGTAGGGAGCACTGTGGACTCCTGTGACAATCTGCGTGTGTCCCCTTGCAATCACATCCCCTGAAGCAGAATGCTGATGATAAGAGCCTGGATCCGGGTGTCCTACTGGACTGATACTGTGGTGCTGAGCATTCCCCTAGCCCTGGCTGGCTCCAGGGGCTGCTTGGTACATTTTCAGCTGCTTTTATAACAGATGAAGAAAAGCAGGAGTGTGTATCTTCTGTGGGGCAGCACTGGGACCTCTCAGGACTGGTTGGTGATGAACATGGAGTGGCAAAAGTGCAGAAAAAACTGAAGTCATACACCTAAATTCATTGAGCTTTTCAAATAGAGGAGCACTTGTAACCTACTGAGACAGTGAATAGTGGCATTTTTTTGTAATGTACTTTGCTTCCTGACATGATAATGCTGTCTGTGCCTTAAAAACTGATGCCAAGAAGCTCATGGTATTATTCTATCTATGAGAAACACGACTGGTTTGGAAAAAATTAGGGGTCTTAGTGGGGATAAAAACTATACTCTGCAATGCAGTGACTAACTTGAAGCTTCTCAGTGAATTATAAGTGTCATCTATGTAAGGACACACCTATGGACAGAGGCATGGAAAGCTAGGAAATGGAATGTCTTTGCCCTCTGTTGGCAGAGGGCAAAAAGTAATGGGGTTGCAACTAAGGATCTCATGACAGGCTGAGACATCCTATGATGTGAAGTTTTGTTGAAGCCAGTGAAAACTGGTGGAGCTAAGCATTAAAGGAATGTCTCACTCACCAGTGTCCATGTGTCATGTGGCAAATCTCTGAGACTTTTAACATGTAGAGTGTTCTCCTCCTTTGGTTCTTTTTCTGTTTCAAACATGCTCCCTTTCTCTCTCCCATGTGGCTTCAGTTTTGATTTTCTTTTTGCAGTGAGCTCTTCTTTTGCTTAACAGTGAATATTTGATTAGCAGCTACTCAAATACTCTCCAGCTTCCACTTCAGGTATGGAGTTTTTGGTGACAGCTTTGGTGGTGGTTTTTTTGGTTGGTTGGTTGGTTGGTTTTTTGTTTGTTTTTTGTTTGGTTTTAGTTTTGTTTTTGGTTTTTTGGGGGGGTTTATTGTTTTGTTTTGTTTTGTTTTGCTTGTTTTGGGGGTTTTTTGTGTTTTTTTTTTTTGTTTTGGTTTGTTTCGGTTTGGTTTTTGGGGTGGTTTTTTTTTATTTGTTTTGTTGGGTTCTTTTTTGTTTATATTTTTGTTTGGTTTTGGCTTGGCTTTGGTTTGGTTGGTAGGTTTTTGGGTTTTTTTTCTTTTTGTTGTTGTTGTATCTTTCACACTGGCTTTTTATCCTGGGAGTTTTTATCAATGCTGCTTTTTGCTACTCTCACTGGCATCACCATTTTCTTTTTTCCTATTCCATTTTGCTTTCCATTCTATATTTCATTCAATAGTGAGAAGGGAGATTGGCAGGTATTTTGTGCCAAAAATTGAAGGGTTGGAAACACAGGGTTTTACAGAAGCGGATAGAATTATTTACTGTAGGTAAAAAAAATCTCAGTGAGCTTTTAAAATTAATTGAAATACCTTCAGTAGTGGAAGCCCAAATATCACAACGTTGTGAAAGAGCTTAGCCTAAAGCAGACTGATGCCAATAGAGGGATCACAAGTGACTTATAGTCAATTGGCATTAAAGCTGATTGAAATCTGTGACACTTCTGTGTAAAAGATGCCCCTCTCTCTGGGATTAACTAGCCTTAGTTTATATTTACAGTGTGAATATAGCTGCTGTTGCCATAGGATATGATTGCCTTTCATATTCTGCGATGTACTGTGTCATGTACTGTACTATATTATGTAGCATGGTTTTAAAGATTTTTCTGTTTTCCATTTTACAGTTAAGAACTGAGGCATGCACTGCTTCTATGGCTTGCTCGGGGTAAGATGTGGATGTCTGTTTCAGAGCAAAGACTTGAATTTCAATCTTGTGAGTCAGTGCCTTAGCACTCAAACAGTTGCTACTCTCTGACACCTCTCTAGCAATCAAAGACCAAAAAAGTGAAGGGTAAAATGCCTATGGTATACCAAACTTTATGTTGAACAAGGAACATAGGGAAAGACTTAATCTAAAAAAGCCCATCCTCTAAAATTTTCTTATACTATTGAAACTGGGCCACTTGGGCACCCAGGGATTCAAGATTCATGGATTTAGGACAGCAAACATGAAGGTGCTTGGTTGTATATCCCTGTGGCTGAACAACTCACCAGGGATACAGGAGTCTTAGAGATCTGCTCATTGCACTGTTCGTGCATTTTATATTAGAAATCTGTCAGGTAAAGAAAAAGAAAGGAAGAATAATGGAAATTAAATCACCCCCTCCTCCCCCTGTAATAGGCTCAAGTTAAATTTTAGGCATAAATGCAAAGTTTATTCAGTGTTATTCTGATGGAAGGTAGATATCTAAGACTGCTTGAATGAGATGTTGCAGGCATGCTCAGAAGAAGTACCTAGAACATCGTGTGCTATGCACCCATAGTACAGACAAACTTGACCAATTTCTGCATTTTTAATCCTTTATGCAAATATTTTATTTTGTATTTGTTTTAAAGAATACTATTTGTATTTGCTAAGCATAAAAGAGGTACAGTTATATAATCTAAATGACAACTGTCTGCAGTTTACCATGTGCCCCTGAACATGATGATTAATGGGTGCAAAGAGAAAATATGGTCGGCAATACTATTGTCTCTTTAATTAACATTACGTCAATACGACAACACTTGGGCATGTGTCTTCAGGGACATGATTCCCACAGAACTGTAGAGTTATAGAGAATAAATGTTACAGCTTTAAATTCCACTGTCTTATGATAAAATATTTCTAGAATAAAACTGAATTGGTTGAAAGCCCCTCCCCTTTCTGTCCACTGTCTTCTATATCCATGTATATCTGTAAGGCGCTTTTTCTATTTTATTGTGATTACTCCTTTAACAACTTTCAGCAAATATTCCTTTGCCGGTATTCTTGACAAATTTTATTGCTACACTTCAATGTCCTCCTCCACTTAGGAGTAGAATAATGTCAGTCATCTTGCTATAAAAAATAAATAAGGTAAATGCCATTTCTTTTCTTATTTTTCCTTTGGCAACATGCTTTTCTCTGTTTTCACTGTGAAATAAACGCTATTTTTTGGATGATGGCCCTATTTTGGAAGGTTTTCTAAAGAATAGCATCATGGATTATAAGATTTGGACAAGGAACAGCATCATCTTGATGGACACAGTGAAGTTTCAAGCAGTGACTTGAGTAGATGTGCCCCGTTTACATGCCTCCATAATTTTAAAGATATGCACGAGTTGCAAAAAATTGCTTAACGTCTGTTTCAAGACTAGTAAATAGGATCATAGAATCATAGAATTGCTCACGTTGGAAAAGACCTTAAAGACTAGTAAGTCCAACCATTAACCTAACACTGCCAAATCCACCACTAAACCACATTCTTAATCACCATATCCACATGTCTTTTAAATACCTGCAGGGATGGTCATTCCACCATTTCCCTGGACAGCCTGTTCCAATGCTTGACAACCTGTATGGTGAAGAAATGTTTCCTAATACCAAATCTAAATCTCCAGTGGACCACCTTGAGGTTCTTTCCTCTTGTCCTATCACTTACTTATTGTTATCTGGACAAGAGACCAATGCTCACCTGACTACAACCTCCTTTAAGGTAGTTGTAGAGAGCAAAAAAATAAAAAAAAAATAGAAGAGAAAAAGTCTGTTACTTAGCTCAGAGAACAAGCAGTATGTCACAGCTCACATTCATGCAACAAGAGGATTCCAAGGTCAAGATGACCACTGTCTTACAGTTTGGGAACTGTCTCCATTCCTAGATAACCCCTGAACTACACCACAGTGTTGTCTATGACAGCAGCGGTCGCCTTAAAACTGTCAAGGACTGTGCCTCTAAACATGCTGACTGTGCCCTACTCTGTTTAGTTTATGAAGCTGGATAAACCTTTGATTTTTATAGTTCAGTGACACTGTAAGAAGGAACACTGCATACTGAGAAACGAGCCACATATATTATTACAGTTTTCTGCCTGCTGCACTGAACCTCAGCAGTATCCTACTTCCATAGTGGTTGATTTTTGGGATTATAAACCCAGAGAATGACAAATACCAGGAATTATAAATCCCAGGGTATGATGAACCCCTGGGATTAAGCATGGATTTCCAGAACTCTAAGTCTGTAGATGCAAACTCAACTGGGACAAAGCCCAAAAGGGACACTTGGTTAACAGGGTAAAACAAGCATGGCTGATTCTAGGATACCACGTTTCTGAAAAGTCATTATGAGAAAAAAGTGGTCATATCTGAAGAATTAAACTAATGTTCTTCGTATGCACTGCATGATAATTCTGTATGTATTGAGAGGTCCAATTACAAGAGTCATTACTAAAAAGCAGAGCTTTTTTCCTCATGCCACATATATGCATGCAATTTGTGTGCATTAACTTGGCAGAATGCTTCAATGAGTGAAAACAAGTGAATAGTAATCAGATACCTATCTATTTTCTGTGTTTTTTGGTTTTTTGAGTTTTGGAAGGGGAAAATATTCAATTTAAGACATTGAGATGCTTTCTCTAATCTAACTGTATTCTTTTATGAAGAAGTGCTATATATAAAGGAGTACTATTTCTTTTCAGAGGTATCTCAAATTTCTGTTTTCCTATCTTATCTTATAAAAGACACCAGCAACGTATCTTGCTGGATATTCTTATGTACTATGGCTGCTCCTAAAATATTAATGCCTAGTAAAATCCTTATTAAAAAGTGGGGGGATTTTTTTTGTGCATAAGTGCACATGCATGTTGATATAGAAACATGCCATATGTTTCCTTCCTTCCTTCCTTCTTTCCTTCCTTCCTTGCTTCTTTCCTTTCTTCCCACATAACTGCTTGCAGATTGCTATTGTCTTTTGCCATCCAGGAGGGACAAAAATAATTCTGAAGTTGAAGATATTTTCAGAAAAATACTCAGGTCTTTTCATATTGAAAGATGCTTGATTTAATCAGAGATATGAAAGCTTCTTTTACCTATCCGTGTAGTCTAGGAATTTGACTGCCCTTATGTTGTCACTGTAAAATAAAAGCAAAAATATGTATGCTTGTGCAAAAGACATTCCTTCAGTTTTGCTTTCTTATTGCTGAAGCAGCTTGAATGGCACAGCATAGCTTCAGACACTGAGGATACACAGCCGTGAGAAGTGTACTGTTAATTTTATCATCTCAGAGGGAACCAGTCCCGAAATAGGTTATTCCAATTTGGTACTGTAGCAGAGAATTCATCTGGGGCTGGCCTCAGCATCTGCTTGGAGCACTCAGACGTCATCTTTGAAGCTAGCTGAGGGACTATACTGTCATCCCAAAGGAAGCAGAGTGGATTTGTTCCATTTGTGTATTTGTGCTCACTTTTCTTCTGAATGTGATAGAGTCAAATGAGGCAAGCTCAGGAGCTTTACAAGCTCTGTGACATGGTGTGGCTCTTAAGTTTAACTAAAATCATATTTACATAAGCATGCTTGCTTTGATCCAGCAAACGTTTTACTTTCATATCCTGATTGAAAAGACAGAGGGTCTAACTGCTTCTGTAGAGGTGACATGATACTCTGGCTGTAATGTAAGTCACCTGACTCAGTCCCAATGTGTAGTTCCTAGAAGTACCTCCTTATTGACACACACACACCTTTCTTCTTTCCTGACCGAACTTTTCCTGAAGCGGGATACTTTTCCAAACTAGCATAAAGTTCCTCAGAAAAATAGTTATGGAACCTTCCAAATGAAGTCAAAACAGGAGCCTGGGCAACGAAGTAGTGTTTTCCCCCCTGCAGTTGTAAATTATTGCCTTCTTTGTTCTGTCCCTGTTGTGTTTCTGGACTAGAAACTCCTAAGGTGAAAAATAAAGGCATTTTTGTTGTTGTGGTTGTTGTCTTTATAAGAAAAAAAAAAAAAAAATCTGCATCGCCCCACACCACCACCAACCTCCCCCTCCTGCCCCACTGTGATTCCAGATTTGAGCAGACTGGCATTATGCTAGACTGGAATCTTCCCAATCATTTAATTTGAGGGACATCAAAAGGGTTAATAAAAGTTTTGTCCTTATGACATGGAAGCTAGTTCACACTCTCAGTGACTGCTGTGTGAACAGGAACAGGTTTTTTCAAGCAGTAGGATACAACTCCTACAGTGGTTTTTTTTTTTTAATACAAAAAAAAGTTTACCTCTCTGATAAAACCAAAATTGAATTAATTCTCCTGGTTCTTTTCTGACACAGTAGTGGTGATAAGTCATAACTGCTACTGAACATCTATCTAAAAGCCAATGACTGTCAGTGCTTTAGTATCTCAGTCATCACAGTATTTCTAGGTTCATAAAGAAGCAAAGGCTACATGCTGCTCTCCTTGAGTCAATGAGAACTTTGCATTGATTTTGAAGGAAGAAAGATGAAGACCCAAGTGTGATAGCTTGGATTTTACATTCTGGTTATCAATGATAAATATTGACTTCTTTCATGTCAAGTACTAAAGATTATTTTCTCCATTTTACAAGTGACAAAAATCAAAGCTGAGAGGTTAAATGCCTTGTGTTCAGCCACAGGTAAAGAACATGGAAGAACTAAGAGGCACTGGGAGATCTTGACAATCAACTCTGCACTGATTCTTGCAGAAATGTAGCACTTACAGGAGGCAGCAGACAAGACAGGAGGCATATACTGACTGAAGGGCCAGGGAAATGCACAGAGATGGTTAGGGCATTAGGTGAAGCATGGGCTAAAAAAAAAGGCTAAGAAAAATTTCCAGGCATAGATACTGCAGTATATGCTGTTCCTAATGGAGGCATGGGGGAGTTGTTTTGAAGTCAGGACTTGAGGGGTGTGGGACCCCAGGCTGAGGAATCCTGATCTTCATGCTCACTGCCTGATGAGGTTTGACAAGGTCTCCAAGGTCTCGCACTGCTTCACTGGCACCGTGGGAAGCAAAATGACAATGTGCAGGTACAGAAACACCAAGTCTGGTATACTTTATTTGGGGAGGCTGAGATTGATTTAGCCAGGTTTCTCTAGATGAAAAAGTAAGAGAAGGAGCTGAATGTGCAGGTTAGTGGCCCTTTTAACCTTAGAACATGAAACCTTTTGCACTGATCAGCTTTTCCAAAAGGCCTTTCAATGGAAAAAAAAAAATTCTTTATTATTAAATGATTTAACTGGCATGATGCACAGCATAAGGAAGAGGATTTTGTTAGCCTTTTGCTGAGACGAGTTTTGTTGTCTGGAGTTTCTGCAGAAGGGAAAAGAGGAAGAAAATAATGACTATAGGAGCTGCATGTTGCACAAGGCAGATTGCTATATTACGTTTCAGTTTTCTGCTTTTCTTTCATAGGAGTTCTAATTTACTTTACAGTAAAAATTATCTATCCCATTAAAATAGGTGGTAAGGATTATTACTAAAGAGATAGAAAGAACATAGAGTGTTTTCCTGGTATTCCCCATGACATGTGTAGAAACATCCCTGTTACCTAGGAGAGGAAGGAATGTATATTAGGTATAGAAGTTAGAAGGAGATGGGAGATGCCTATAATTGGTCCCTAACTGTCTGTGGAAAGAGACGTTTCAAACAAGAAAAATAATCTTCTTAGGCAATGGTTTTGCATCTTAATTAACAGAGAAAAGGAGAAAAAAAACCCCAAGGAAATTCCAATTATTTTGAAAAAAAGTCAGAATGTACAGTCGTCAGCCATAAAGAAGTGTAATGTGCATTTCATTTATATATGTATCCATGCCTAACTATTTATAAATTCTCGGTATCACTGACTGTTACTGGTCTGCTGAAGACTTATGTTAAATAGATAGACTTGCATTTAAATGCTGATCTCAACTTTCCACAAGGGACCACTAAAAAGTCTTTCAGTAGAAAAGGCTGGGATCAGCAAAACATGAAATCATTATAGCTGCAGACTTTCTAGACCTGCTTTGTATTAAGCTTTTGAAAGGGACATTTGTTTAAGGATAAGATAGCTTTATCTTGCCTTGAATGTTTAATAATATTCTATAGCAGAACCCCTGTATTATCACGGCAAGGGCAAGGAACAAGGTCTGAGGCACAGACCTGTCCACGCCCTCCAAACTGACATATGAGAAGTTCTGATGCAATCTGACTCTTAAAGGATGTGTACACTAGGAAAACTGGAAGTCTTTGTCTTGATTCCATCATTCTTTACATCATCATTTATCAAAACACACCTGTGAGAATTTGCCTGGGTGTGTGCCCTAGGGGATATACCAACTTTTTCCTCCTTCACTTCCTTTACTACAAGCAAAGTTAAGGTGATAACTCCACTGTCATGGAGTGAGTATGACCTTTTCAGCCTGTCAGGTTCTTGTTGAATTCTGTCATAAATTTGGTCATACAGTGGTGTTGTCATTTCCCTGTGGAAATAGAGTGAGGTCTAGAATGATGTGACCTGCATTTTTTTTATGGAAGAAAAATAAGGTACCCATGTTTATGGTCGATTTCCCTCCCTTGCCCCCCAACCTGGAGTTTCACTGAGGTATTACAAAGGAAAATAGAAGGATCCCATACCAATGTAATCCTGTGGAAATCTAGATGAAGAATTGTAGATTATTTTACCTTTACCTGCAAATTGATTTATCCTTCAGCTGCACTCAAGTCATTGGGATTATTTCAGACCTGGGTAGTCCCTGAAGTCTGCAAGTCTGCAACCTGTAGAAGACAGGGACAATGCTAGGAAGAGACGGTTGGTAAGGTGATTTGCATTAGGATTTGCAGAGCTAAAAACATTCAGAAAAGCTGTAGTATGATAGCAAATACTGTTTAGAATAACCTTTTATTTCCCCCAGCATATAGTTTTCGAGTTAAAGAGATGCTGTGTCCTGACTTCTTGCTGCACCTTCTTTTTCTTGCTTCCACCTGACAAAAGATAACTCCCCATTCTTTTCCCACTTCTTCATGATTCTTGAAGAGGTAGCACCTTCCAAGGCACTTCTTTTATACATCCCTTCTTCATCTTTTCATGCTACTTTTTGCCTTAGCTATTAATTTGTTTTAAATGGGGATTTTCTTTAGGTAGCTTACCAAATTCACCCATTCACTGCTTAAACAAAAATTATGTAAAAACCATAGTAATCACCATGACTTTATAAGCAAGCTGATTCTTGCTCTATTCTTCTGAAATATGAGTGAGTGGGTGTCTTCTGAAGTAAAAACTATGAATAATAACAACAGATACACTGAAGGGATGCTATAAAAAGTGGTTGCATGTACACGGTAAGCACAGACCTCAAAGAAAAAATCAGTTATCTCATAATAGCCATACTTAAGGCCTTTGATTTGTTCATATACAAAACAAGACTAAGAATTCAACATGTTGAGAGAATCAGAGCTGAAGTTAAGTGCAGTTGCCTGTTTAATAGCTGCACGTATTAAAAATAGCAGCATAGAAGTTGATTGTTTAAGCTCCTCAGTGATGCATGCCATGTATCTGAGTCTATAATTTGGCATCTGGGATATAGAAACTGTTGTCACACGAAGATTTGCTTATAATCCAATGACAAGAAGTGTCTGTTCCAGAAATGAAGGGTGGTCAAGGAAACAAGCTTTGAAATCCTAACTCTTTTCTCTTTTTTTACACTAACTGTGAGTCTAGTGAAGTATTCATATACCTGATGGATGGCAAACGAACATTGTGACAGAAAGTGCTCTGCTTGGTAATCCAAATGCTTAGAGGTAGATCACATCTCCTGAGCTGCTGAATTTTAGCTACGTGTAGGTGGAATGTAGCCAAACAATGTCCGCATAGTTTGCGCACTACTGTATAATTAGCCAAGTACTTAAGCTTTCCTTTTTGTTTTTGATCTCTTACATGTGATAGCTAATGTTCTGTACATAAAAATGAGACAAAGTGCTCTCTCCAATTCTTGCAGACTATTTCCATTTATAGAGATGTCAGAGAGCTTTTTTTGTTATAATTCTAGGGAACACGAATGTCTGAGCTTCTGAACTGATTAACATCTTATGCATGCAAATCTAACACAAAAGAATCTATTTACAGCTTGACTTCACAGCAGATTGCTACCATATTAGCAAACACCTTTAAGTTGTTTGAAAAAGTGATGATTTGTTATTTCCTTTAGGCTGTGTTTCTCTCACTTCTGTATGGCTGCTTTTTTCTCTCTTTTAATGATATCCCCATCATCAGCACCACCACCCAAAAAACCCCCCAACTTTAATAGTTGCTCCCCAGGCTGATGAATAATATTCAGAAAATAATTTAAGGTGCAGCATGGAAACTTCCTCTTTCAGTCTATCTGTGGTTATCTTCAAGCTTTTACAGATGGCTGCAAGACAACCCATAGAATCTTAATGCAAATTAGAATTTCAATATGACTATGACTGAATATGAAGAGAGTGTGCAAATAAATACATCAGAATAAATTAGTAAAGAAATCTGTTTTTAAATGGTTTAAAAGCCAGACTCCTTTTTAGCTGTCTCTGCTATACACATAAATTATCAATTTAATATTGAATCAATTCAATTTCTGCTGTAGAGGTAAAAATTGATGTGCATTCATTAGCTACAGACAACAATAAAAGGAAAGCTGAATGATCATTCAGACTATTTTACAACCTCATGCCTAGGAGTGGTTATTTTGGGTCAAGGGTATTGTGAAGGAGAGGGCAAGCAAGGACAAACAAGAAAGCTTGCTCATTTGCTCCTATGTTGTGCCTGTTCTAAATTTGGCTGCTTTCAGGGAATTCAATCCTAGCATGTTTAAAAGCAGTGCTGAATGAACAAAAGCTTGTCTGGAAAAAGGGGACCAGATTCTCAGTTGATATGAGTTATTATGGCTGCACTTATATCCATTAAGCTACGGGTTGCTATATACAATATTCAAGAAAACACACACATATGTATTTTAAATACATGTATATCTTTATCTTAAGATATTAATGAAGAGGAAGGCAGAATCAGATAAATGTTTACATTCTTAATGGACACAAAGAGTAAACCTACTCAAAGGTAACACAAATATATTTTTTATAGTTAAATATAGCCTAAGAAATGTGAAAATAAAGACTGGTAAATGTTAAATAATAAAGTTGTAACTTAGTAGAAATTTCACAGTAGAATACTTACACAGAAGAAAGATCAGTTTTAGGACTCCACTCATAATTTTTAGGAGCCTTAGTCTTGGAGATGGATTCTGTTGCATTAGATATTATCGAAGTACTGTTGAGGCCGCACCTGAAGTACTGTATCAAGTTCTGGGCTCCCCAGTGGAAGAGAGGAGTGGACATAGAGTCCAATGAAGGCCCACTAAGATGCTTAGGGGGTTTGAGCAGCTCTCCAGTAATGCAAAGGCAAAGAGATCTGGAACTGTTCAGAAAAAAAGTGAAAAAGAGCGTCATGAGGACCATATCAATGTGTATGAATACCTAAAGGGAGGGAGCAGAGAAGAGGAATACAATCGTTTTAGTGGTTCCCAATGACAGAGCAAGAGGTAATGGGCACAAACTGAAACATGGGAGGTTCCTCCTGAACATGGGGAAACATTTTTTTCACTGTGAGTGTGACCAAGCGCAGGGACAGGCTGTCCAGGGAGATTGCAAGTCTCCATCCTTGCAGGTATTCAAAATCCATCAGGATTTTGTCCAAAGTAACCAGCTCTATGTGTCCCTGCTCAAGCATGGGGGGTTGGTCTAAATGGTCTCTAGAAGTTTCTTCCATCCTGAACCATTCTGTGCTTCTGTGAAACACGGCTGCTAACTGGCGAATTTTTGAAAGTTTGGACGTTGCTTGTGGTGCTGGACTTGTGCCACAGTATGAAATGAGGGCTATTTTAGGCATCCATTTGAATTTATCTATTAGAAGACTTGAAACTCAAGGAAAATAAATTAATGTCTTATGGTAATGTGAGAATTAGTCTTATACTTTATGTGTAGTGGAAATTATACTTGTGCAAATAGAGTGTAAAGAATGTAGCTGCACTAACTAACATGCTAATTTCTCTTAAGGTAGAAGAAAAAAACCTGATGAAAATGTTAAAATTAGAGACTTTACTGAATGAAAAACATTCCAAAACTGGGGGGAGCCAGTGCTTCTAAGAAGGATGTTAAATAGCCAAACCTAAAATTGAAGCTAGTGCTTGGATGTGAACCTTACTATTCCTAAGTAATCTATTTTCAGTAGATTATGATATTGAGACCATTCTATGCTAATAAGAAGATATAAAAATATTGCATACACACACATACACGCACACTACTGTTACCCATGAAATACCTTAAAGTACAACAAAGTACCAAGAGTAGGATGGAAAGAGCAATCAAAGGGAGAAAAGCTTCTGTGAGAGGCTGACATCACAGCTTTTTCAGGTAGCTCTTGAACAGACTGAATATGGAAGGGAAGAGCAGGTGTTCATCTGAAATAAGGTCACCAACAAATAGAATAGCAGACACAGTCTGCTAAAATTGGGTCTGACTCATTTTGAAACAGTATGAAACATTTTTTTTCTAAAAAAGACCAGTTCTCAAAAGGGTTTTTTTTCTCCAAAGAGCTGGTTGGTCAGTCTGCTTTTAGAACATCATATGAAGGGCCGAGTTGTTGAGAAGTGCTGTCACTAAGCCATTCAAGCTTTCATTGTAAAACCTTGCTCTTCCTGTCTTCATAAGAGTACTGAAGTAGAGCTAGTATGATAAAATGATGCTCAAGTATTTTATCTTTTCAGTTACCTTATATTCTGTTCTATCACTCTTCAATCTATTGTATGCCTACAGAGCATTACAAATGGATCAAAATATAGTTTGTAGTTTATCATTGTCAAAATATAATGGAGCTGTGATTAGTACAATAAATGCTGAAAGCACTGAGACCCAGTAAATAATACCAAATCTTCAAGAAAATTCCAAATTAAGACTTCCTAGCTGTTTACAAAATGTAACCCTGTGTTTATCATACACAAGCACAATGCTAAATAATTTTTAACAAGAACAGACCTTAGTGATCGGAGATTTAACAAAGAAGGATATATTACACTGCCTTATAAAAGATAATTTCTTTTCTGTGCCTGTCTGAAAAATCTGGCTATTAATCAGTCAGACATTGTGTGTTACCTAAACATTGAATTAAGTCAATCAACAGAGAAAAGACAGTAAAGCATGGGAGATAAAAGAGCTTGGACACCTTGTGATACAGAGAAAATTGATTAGGGGGGTTTTGGGGTTCCAACTAAACAAACAGTTTCCTCTGTGGTCCTCTGTCTGAATTCTTATTATTTGTGTCTGCTGATGTCCTTTGCCAGCCTCTCCTTTGTAATCTTTGCTCTCAATAAAGTCCCTCAATATGCTTAGATTAGTTTTCTTGATTTATTCAAGCCTGGTTAAGCTCAAATAGCTATTTCTCATGTTGACCTGGGCCTTTTTTTTAAGTTCTTGAACTCACAGTATTAATTTTAGACATTTCTCTATCAGAAGAATTGAGTAATGCTTGTTTAGCAGATGGAGCTCATCCTAATCTACTGAAGCATTACAAAACAAGTGACATAGCCTTTTTTTTATCCTCCTAATTATTTGGAAATATCAGATGATGTGTTAGCTCTTTAAAAATCTTGCAGATATGACTGATATCGCCTTTGTTGACATTACTCCTAGGTATTAATATTTTATTAGTTGTTTCAAAATGGAAAAGACCTCCTTTGTAGGATCAAAACTGGAACAGTAGAGATGAAGGAAACCCATGTCTCTGCATTATTCTGTAAATCCTAATTAAATATTTTTTAAAAAGCAAATTACTAACTTTTCAGATATCTTGTAATATTTTTAATTGAGACCATTTTTACATTTCAATTTTACATTGACTTACATTTCACCCTTAATTTTGGTGGTTTTTAAAGCATATAAATTAGCTACTAATACAGTTATGCTATATCCAGGAATATTCTCAATTCTGTTGCTGCATGTTCAGTTACTGATAAATTATAGAGGGGATCATCCCAAGTATGATGTCTTTTACGTCTGATGAGAAAATGCAGCTGTATGGTTCACACTCAGATAAGATTAATATATCTATACTGTGCTAGGGAATTTTCTGGCTAGCACATTAAAGAAATCTGTTGAGTTTGTGTTAAAGTCATTCATAAAGTTGGTGATGAGATTACTAATGATGCCCATATTTAGGATTAATTTGTCATACAAAATACTAGAGATTTTTCTTATTAAGGATGACAGTACATTTCCAGCTGTTTAAATACCTAAAATGTTCTGTCTAAATTAAAATTCTTAACCTATTACTACCTGAACTGATAATTGGTAAAATTCTTTATCAATTCCATTATCTATGTGGACCAATAAATGACAACCCAACAATTCATTACTTTTCTTTTAAAATACAAAGATGGGAAAAGTGGGATGATATAATATTTGATTATTTGCATTTGCCTTTAAGAAGGTTGACTCAGGAGATGAACCTGGATTTGTCAAAAATCTTTTGTCTCATGGAATTCACTTAGAGCCTAAAAATATATTAACTTGAACCAAGGGAAAAATCCTAACCCATTGCAATAAATTATAAGGGTGCTTTGGCTTCAGAGGTTACCACTAATATATTGCAGTTGCCTACAGAAAAAAACCTGAGAAGCATGAATGTAAGTGCTCCTAATTCATTCACATTGTGATGACAACTTAATCTGAAATAATCTTTCTAGTCATATTATTTCCTTCATATACATGTTTTGTACTTTGACATTTCTGTTAAATATCTTTGTTTTTATGAGTGGATCTTGATGACTTGAGATATTTTCTGAAAAATCTCAAGGAGTTTTATTACCAACATGCTATAAAATTTCAAGCATGATTTAGCATTTTCAATTCTTCTATTTATCTTTGCCTCTGTATTTTAGTTGGTTGTGTCCTCAGCCTGGATTCTCTGACAAGTCTATGGATTTTGGTTTCTATCTGGAGATATGGTTTGTTTAGTTAGCAAAAGCACTCAGCTGTATGCCAAAAGCTGTGGTTATTATTTAGAACTAACAATGTTGAAAATGCAGAGCTTGTTTCTTTCAGTACTTATTTTGGTTGTTTGAAGGCACTGGGCCAAAGTCACGAACAATATGAAAAGCTATAATTCTATTGATGTTGGTATATTCAGTCCTCTAACTCTGAGGCTAGATTGGCCTACTGCCTATGCATTTCAACTTTCAGAGGATCTGATACCAGAGCAATGGACACAGAATGCATTTTCCTGTCAGTCTTTTTCAATTGCTCGAGAGTCAGTATGGTATATTCCTCTATAGCTATAATTATAGTTCTCAAGGGATAGTCAAGACACAGAGCTTTCATTTAGACAATGCCTGTTGCCTCAGGGGGAACAATAAACATGTAGATATTCTTAGACAGCCACTGAAACTCACAGTAGCTGTTCCTAGATGTATAGGATCGTAATGCTGATGAATTGTATGGTTTGTTGTACAAGTTTTTTTTATATATATAGTTGCCAGCAGCCTCAAACTGCAAACTAGTCCAAAGGCTGAATTCATTTATAAACGTCATCTAAGCTAGTATCAATAGCCCATTGAAATGGTAAAGAGAGTTGCATAACAAGTTTACAAATATGCATAGGCTGCACAATTAATTTCAAAGTTATCCTTATCTGCCTGGTAAGTAAACACTTTTAGATTGCTAGTTCTAAACTGAAGGTGAGAGATGGAGTCTGCCCTGGGTTCCCTTCTGTGTCAGAACTTGACCACACACTGGGAAAAGTATAGGCACCAAAATGGTCCTCTGGTGCTGTCCTACATTCTCCCTGAGGATCAGCCAACTTTGCACACGACTGACTAGGAGCGAGTGCTGGAACATCTTAGCACAAAGAATCGTGGGCTCTGTTCTCATCAAATACAGCTGAGTGCAGAAACAAAAGACTCTGCTGTTAAAGGACTCTTGCTGCAGGTAAGGTGGGCCTGGATGCTTAGTTTTGGGTGCCAGTCCATCAGCTCACTGGCTACTGCAGATAAGACCCGGGTAGCAGAATGAGCTGCCCTCGCTCTCCCTCTGCATGTGACAGTATGACCTGGCTACAGGAATCAGAGATGGAAATGGAAATGGTCTGTCATTCCTTGTCATAAACAACGGCTATTTGGAAGGAATTGAAAAAGGTTCTAAAGTGGAGGCAAAAGTGCATTCCTATTATAAATGTCATTTATTTAAATACCAGGATCACTTAAAGGGTATTTTATTAATTTTCTTGCTTTTGAAAAATTGAAGGAATATGTCTGAGAGTTTCACCTCAATGATCACAGTACAGAAAGCGAGGAAACAAGAGGTCAACTGGCAGTTGTCGGTTTTCCCATTACATTATACATCAGAAAATTAAGCTCTCTGTGATTTACCATTTGTGTTGTTTATTGCTTTCATCCAGTTTTGAAAAATTCACTTATAAAAATATAGTGTTAAAACTCATAAATCCTTAATTCTGTCAGAATGTAAGTAAATTAGCATAACTGATAATTGTTCTTTTTTTTGAAGGCTAAAATGCCTTCTTGTTCTGAAGGTACTTTGAGTACTGTTGCTAAGTCATTTTTTTTCAGGCACTATAATGGGTATCAGTGCAATAGATTATTTATCCAGTACATTTTGTTTAAGAATTTGTTCTTTCAATAAAGGTAAGAAACTGAGGGGCTGATTACTTTTGTTGTCTTAGATGGAGATTACTAAATGGATGACTTTTTTCTGAGTGGTGTTTGAATAGGTTTGGACACATTTCACAGGAGTCTGTATCTTTCCCATTCACAATATTCCCACAGAAACAGTGATCCTAGTAACTTCAACACCTTAAAAATATTGAATGACTTTCTTTTCAGATGTTTCTGTGATCAGCCAAGCTTCTGTGTGACTAGAGTGAAGGAAGAGTGAAAGGTCTCTTGTATCTTTTCTTCGAAGCAGTACGTCTTCCTCTTCATGTGACTTTATGTGTATATCTTTGTGTCCAGGGCAGAAATAGTTTTAGGATGAATGCAGGCTGGCAAAGAAAAGAGGGATTGTCTGGAGGCCCCATATAGCCTACATTTATAAAAATGATGACGAAAATGAGGACAGATGTGAAAAAAGGTTCAGCTATTTTTAGGGACATATATTTGCTCCACTCACTCCTTCTGTAGGTAACTATGAATGAAAAGGTAGAGGATTAGGTTCTGAATACTCAGTATTGCAATTCTTCCACTGTAAACTTTCACCTGTGGGTAGTCCACTGTTCTTCCACTCAGGCAAGAGAGGAAAGGGAAGGAGAACAAGTTAGAGATTTGCTGTGAAAAAGTACTGCTGCATTAAATATCCTTTGAAAGATGAGCTTTGGAAGAGGAGATGTGCAACACAGCTGAAAGACAAGGGACACCAAACTAGGGGCTACGAAAAGAAATGTAAATACCTGTCATCAAAATTCATCTTCCTCGTCTAAACTCAGAAGCTGAAAGTAACCTAATCCTGCCTATAAGAAACTTAGTGGATTTCAGGTGAACTATCCTAAATTTGTGACATATTTTTAACCATTGAAAACAGGTTTTTATTTAATAAAAGCATTATAATTTTGCTGCCCAAGATCTCCTCTGCACATCAGGTGAAGTCACAGGAGGATACGTGTGCTGTGGGACAGAAACTAGGATTATTACACTAATTGTTTATGAGTTGGTCAGAGCAACCAGAAGAATATCTTTTGTTCTTTAAATGAGGAAGTCTGCCAATTAGGTTTTTTGAATTATTTAAGAGTCAAATAATTAAATAATGAAATAATTGAATAAATTCGGTGTTTCTCCCAATTTTACCACTAGCCAGCAATCAGATCGTTGCCTCTTATAAGAAAAAAGAAGTGGCATGATTTTTAGGATTTAACTTCTGTTATGGGACTTAAACTCCCTATGATTGATAATGTGCCTGCAACCTTTGGGAGCCTTATTGATCATACAGACTTTGAAGTTTCTCAGAATTACTTTGCTAAGTATTTATGAACTCCCATGGGACTAAAATACATAGAACTTGAACGAAATGCATCCTTTATTTTTGAATACCAATTTAAAATACCTGGTAAGAAAAATGAAAAAGAAAATAATTTTAATTCAACAGAATTAAAAAATTTTGGTAAATTCAATTTTAATTATTAATGTCTTCAAGTCTTTTAATTAATTTTGAAAATTAAATTAAAATTTGAAATTATATTGTGAACATATAATTTAAATAACACCAGAACTCAGAGTAGGTGGTTAGTCCTTTGGCTTTAGAGGGAAGTTTGGGTTTGTTGCCTTCATTTTCAGCTCTCCTTCATGGATTACTGAATATTTCTGTGCTGTAAAGCTGTCTTTTCCCCCACCTCTCCAAACTATGCTCTTGGGCCAGTTTCATGGAGCGTGCATAACTAACTTCCATCACTTCAGTACAAATAAAATAAACTGTTGGAGTCTTTCTTCCCCCAAGTCAATAGCTGTGTAACCGCATGCTGCCTCCTTATATTTATCTGATTGCACATATTGCTTTACCCAGAAAAACCTGCTTTATATGCTTATCTTCTCAATATATTTTTGCTTTGTCTTCCTGAGTCTTAAGCCATATATATTTTTCTTCCTCAGAAACCATCTTCCAGAGAGAACTGGTTTCTTTAAGGGCTGCCCCTTTCAAAGTGACCCACTGCAGACAGACTCAGCAACTGTAATTTGCTTTTACCTTCCTTCAGCAAAACAGAGATCACAATTCAGTAATCTGCTGGCAAGAAAAACAAACAGTGACAACCTCAAGCACTCCAGACTTCTCAGAGAGCATACAGAGTATAAAAATAACCAAGCTCGTATTCGTTCATTTTGCCTTTTGGTTTCAGAACAGTTTGAGTCCACCTGGATGATTTTTTCAAATTCTCTCCTGCAACTAGGGATCGGCACGTATATTTTATTTACAAGCCACATGGCCTTCTTCCTCAAAATGCTCATGCATTCTTCTAAGTAAGAGCCAAAAAGCACAAAGAGGCTACAAAATATCTGATAAATCCTGATAGCAAATACAAAACGTGCAACTTCCCTTGGACAGACTGTTCCTTCCCTTTTATTGGGGATGGAGGAAAAGAAAAAAAAAAGAGGAGGGCATAATTGCAGTTCTTTACACAGTGATTTTATTCTCACTTCTGCTCCAGCAAAGGTGAGACAAAGGAAAGTTTATCACAACAAATAATCTGTTGCTACAATAGGAAGCTTCACTTAGCTCAATCAGTCTCATCTATAAAACTGAAGTTCCCCTGTGAAGATACTGTTTATTGTCATTGTATGAGCCTTTTTTACACTTACGTGACTGCAGAATTGACCCTACAATAAAGTCAGTGCAAGCAAGGAAACTGTTTTAGAGGCCTACAATATGACTATTTTAAATGGAAGAAAATTCTAGAAAAAAACCTCTATTTTCTTACTGCAGGTGGAACTGAAGCTGAGAGGGAGCAGTAATTCTACCTCTGGCATTGCAGAATGGGAGCTGGGGGCATGGGGTGGGAAGGGGGGCAACATTAGAGGAAAGCAAAATTTGAAATCTGTTTAAACAGCAGAGACTATGAAAGCCAGCTTGCATAACAGGGTAGAACTGTACAGACATTTCAAGGTGTGCAGTGTGCAGCCCTCTAGTGTTTTAAGATCAAATACTGTGAACAGTGGGATCCAACAGCTTTTCTCCAGCTAAGGGAGCTTTCTGCTGTGCCAAACAACTTTTGCATTTTCATTCCCAGCTGAAGTGTAGCAATGAAGAGACCTGATTCAAATAAATTACTCACGCATCAGCTGCTTGCCTGTATGTTACTTATGTGGAACAAGTTACAAGTTCCAGCAGCTTTTATAGTCAATGCAGCAGCTCACCAAAGAAGACATACTCTTCACAGACAGATTTTGTCATTTATTCTGTCAGTTCCATACTTGCCAGATATGGTATATCACATAATATCTCTTTATATTAGGATGCTTTGCTATAATTCTGAATTTCATTGAATTTCACTGAAATAAATATCATCGTACTTTTTTCCTTTCAAAAATTAATTTGACCCATTGATCTAATTTGGTTCATTCTATTTTGCCAGTCACTTAATGCACCAACTTTCTGAGGCAAAATGTTTCCATAGAGGTGCCTACTCACCTTTTCTGGAAACTTAACTCAAAATAACCATTCCTCCCCACAAAAACAACCCCAAAAACAAGACCCACATATGGCAGGAGCACATCACACACACACCTCGACCCTGCTGGCCAATGTGTGGCTGCTGACAGCCTTTCATGCCCCTATTTTTATGTCTTACAGCAGCACACCATAGCTGTGGCAGCGTGCTGGTTTTGCCTGGGGAAGAGTAGTTAATTTTCTTCAGAGTAGTTGGTGTGGGGCTGTGTTTTGAATTGGTGATGAAAATAGTGTTGATGAAACAGGGATGTTTTAGCCATTGTTGAGCAGTTCTTAACACAGAGCCAAGGCCTTTTCTGCCTCTCACCCCACCTCACCAGTGAGGAAGCTGGGAGTGCACAAGTTGGAAGGGCACACAGCTGGGACAGCTGACCCAAACAGACCAAAGGAGTATTCCATACCATATGGCATCCTGCTCAGCATGTAGAGCTGGGGGAAGAACAACGAAGGAGGGGATGTTCAGAGTGATGGTCTTTGTCTTGCCAAGTCACCATTCCACATGATGGAGCCCTGGTGTACTGGAGATGCCTGAACAACTGCCTGCCCATGGGAAGTAGTGAAAAAATGTCTTGTTTTGCTTTGGTTTTGCTTTACCAATTAAACTATCTTTGTCTCAAGCCCTGCATTTTCTCACTTTTACCCTTATGATGCTATCCCCATCCCACTGGGAGGGTGTGACCCAGCAGCTGTGTGGGGCTGAGCTGCTGATGGGGTTAAAGCACAACACGTGGGTGCACCACAACCCAGGGCCGCACCCGGTGGGGGCAGTGAGAAGGGCAGGGCTCTTTAGCCAACAGACAGAGGCCTCAGCCTGGGAGCCAGGCTTGGTTTGTGACTATGTATGGCCATGAGCCCTGTGTGAGCAGTGGGGTACCCACCCACAACAGACCACAGTAGGTCTGTGAGGTGAAGCCTTGCCCTGGGGACTGAGACACTGCCCACGGAGACATGCTGGGATGTGTCCTCACACTACCCCCAGGTGAGTGATTTTCTTTCTACTGGATGTCCTACAGTGATCCTTTGGGTGGACCAACAGGATCTGCTGGTTCCCATGGGGCTCTGTGTGTGTCAGTCCATGAATGTGCGCTTTGGGCTATTGTCTGCATCCATGTAGTAACAATATCCCCAGCAGGTACAGGGAACTCATAACCTGTTAAACACCATGGGACACATCATGATCACCCTTGGTGTGTGTCAGTTTTGGCCACTGGTTTTGGTTTTCAATTGAAGTTTGTCTGATTTTGTTACCTGAGTGAAGCTGTTTTCGCATACCTCTGTGACATCCGTGCAATTCAGCACTTTACCAACACAAGGTGAAAACAGTAAAACAGTTAAGGAGGCTGACATGGCGCGTTTTCTTTATTGCCTTGGAGTGGGAAGGACATGTTCTCAGGGCAGAGCCTGTTGCCCTGAATGCAGTACTTAGAGCATTGTACACAGTTATGGTATTATTTGCTTTAAAAAATCCTGAAATAAAAACAAACAAAAAAAAAAAAAACCAAACAAGCAACAAAAGGATGCTTATCAGTAACAAAGTAAAGAAATATGATTTAATGCAAATTTACAAATAATGAAAAATAAGTGTAATTACCTAAATACGCCCTCAGAGATAATAGTTTCCTGTGTTAACAATTTTTCTTTTGAAGCTTTGGCTTTGTAGAGTAACCTTGAGTGCCTAATTTTGAAAGGATTTTTTTTTTCAGCCTAAAGTAGCAAAATGGTACATTCACAGCCACTGTGTTAGTCTCATATGCCACAGTAACAGGATATTTAAGGAGTACATATAAAAAGACTTGATAAACCAATACACTAAGACTGATTTGTTTTCCGAGATTTATTTATAAATATGTAGTTGAAAAACATTTTATGTATCATATTACTGTGAATGAAAAAGAGGTGCTGAAGATGCCAGGAGGAGCAAAATAAATGAGCTTCAATTTTTCCCTAAGTTGAGCAAAGAAATCAGAACCTTCTCAAGTTCCCAAGTAAATCTCTGCCTGTTGACTCTGTGTGTGGGGTGTTTTATCTGTGATGTTGGTAACCTAATGGCAAACATCATAAAAGCTGTATGAAAAAAATAAAAGTAAAATCGTTGGCAGAGCATATGCAGTCACCCAGAGCAACAAAGGGGATTGTTCTAGGACAAGTGACAAAGTTTCTCTTGGTATATACTGATTTGCCACTTCCCTTGGGAAATAAATACGTCAATGCATTCGCTACCTTATGTGTAATAAAATACCCTTCCAGCCAAAGAAACAAATAAGTGCTTCCCTCCTCCTTCCCTTTCCACATAATAAGAAAAACTGAAGTCATACTTTTTGTCTTCGAGCAATCCCTCAAATAAGAAGCAGTGTCCTGTAATTTGATTCAGTTAAGCACTAACCTCTATTCCATTATTCAGGAATGTCAAATCTAAGTTTATGGGAGAAGGATTTTGAGCAAGAGTGTTTTTAGTGGGCACAGTTTATCTTGATTTCACATGCAAAGTGAGAAAAAATGAGGCACAGTGAATCTGAACTCAGTGTATAACCTGTGTGTGTGGGTTTGTGCCTCTCGAGGTGCTCAGGGACCATACAACAGGATGATGCAGTCACATACTAGGAGAGGGTGCATTTGATGACTTCTCACTGCAGAGAGTTATTCCTTGAGTGTCTGCCAAATCTACAAATTCAGCTTTACATTCCAACATGATCCTCTGTAGTGGAGACTGTAGAACAGCTGGACTGACTTGCCCTGTTCTTGGTCCAGGCCATCTATCTCTTGCACTTTAGTATTCCTAGAATGGAGGAATTTAAGCAAAGATGGTTTGTGACTTTCTTAGTACTGTAGCATTGAGTTTCCATCTGTCTTACTCCTGTAAAAGAACTCATATTAGTGCTACCCCAATGAATTTAGCTAACTGTGAGTTCAGCCTGGTTCTTCAGGTGTGCTTTATAGAAGTGCCCAGCTGTGCTGGAGTACTGGAGATTGTTTCCATATCGCTCTGTTTAAGGAAACTTTTTGGTGGGTTGAGTAAAACACAATATCTTTTTTTTTTAATTGGGGGGGGGGAGGGGGGGTGTTCAGTCATTTGCAATGTTAAAAAAAGTATGTAATAAAAATTAGTCTCAAAAATTGTATTTTCTAGGAAGTGTTTGTTATAAAGGATCAAGCTGAGTTTCAAAAGCTTTTTATTTTACAAGACAATACTGTATTGATCAGAAAAATAAGACTAGCAGCCATTTTCTTGTATGCTTAGATTAAAAACCAAACTGAAAGAGGAGAGAACTGTTCTGTTTAGTGCCAATCATTAATCCTTATGTTTCCTTTTATTGGTTTTTTTGAGGGTTGATTTTTGTTTGTTTTGTTTTTTTCTTTTTTGGTTTTGTAATTTAGTTCTTTTTGGAACTTCAGTTATTTTGTGAAAGTAAAGGCAGGGAAAAATAATTGTAAGTATCTGTTATATTCAAGAGATAAATTTTGCCTTTTCAGTTATTACTTGTTATATGACAATGTCTTAGTTCACAGTGTCGCATCTTGAAAGCTCTACAGTCATTTTAGACCTTTGAAATCTCTTCATGAATACTTAATTCTGCATTTGTAGAAGAAGAGTCTGTGCTGGAGAGATCTGTAGTACCGTTCAATCCTTGGCCTCTAGCTCTCAGTGCAGATTGTTCAAGGCAGCGGAATAAATTAGTATTACTTTGAAACAACGTTTGTCCACTGGAATGTCACCCCTTTAGATCCTTGCACAGAGCATACAAAATAGCACCAGATGCAGACAGTGATGTGTGTTTCACTGTGGTTCTCCCAATTATTGTCATGAAGCTCTCTTGCCTGCATTGATGTTTTGTGAGAAGAACAGAGAACAGCACTGGTTCCAGAATGTATGTGTGCGATGAATGTCATTTATTTTCATTTCTTTGTTGCTCTGTAAAGGAAGTGACTGGGTAAAAGTGAGGTGGATTTATTTGCCTGTGTAGGGAAGATACCAGAGCATAGGGTGGCAGCTGAGCCTGAAGAGCCTGAAGTACAGGCAGAGGGCAGGGAGCTCGTGAAAAGTGCAGGAGCAGATGTGATGCAGAAATAAAAACTTCTGAGGGATGTAGAGGGTACTGTGCAGCGTGTGCTGAAACCCAGGTTGAGTCATTTGGTCTGAAACCAAGCCTAGGGAGAAGGAATTGCTTTCAAATGTGACTTGGGATACAGCAAGTGGGACATTTTTTACAATTCTGTTTTATTTCTGTTTTACTTAACTGGTTCTGAGATTTCTCTGTTAAAAATATTTACTCTAGCATTAGTTCAAATACAGACTTATTTTAATGGTTAAGAACCTGTTGGAGAGTTTTGGGTACTCTTTCTCCTGAAAGAAAGTACCATTTCAATGTAAGTAAATGTAGTACTTCGAAAGTCTGGATGCCTTTGGCTCTTGTCACAAGATAGAATTTTTCAGATCAGAAATGCTTTTTTTTTTTTTTTTTTTGAAGCAACCTCCATGGATTACTTGCTCTGAAAATGAATTCTGTAATGACTTTGCTATTAGGATCAGGCAGATGTAAATCAGGAATGACATAGCCTCTGCCCTAGATTTTTTTCCTTTTCTTTCCCTTCTCTTTGTTTTTAATTATTTAGACTTTTTTCCAAAAAGGAAAATGTGCCGGTTTGGACAAATTTGGAGGAAAATATCCTCTGATAGAAGGCAGGTTACAACCATCCCTCCCTCACCAGGTTTGGGAAAAAAGAAACCCCAAACCAAAACAAAACCACAAACAACAAAAAAACCCCAAACCACATAGTTAGCGTGCAAGGTCCTGCTCTTCATGCATGTTAGAAGCAGTGTCTTGAAGACCCTAATATGCTACTGGAAAATGTGAAAACAAGCAGTAAAAATAAAAAAGTTTTTTTTTCCTGCTTTTTAATAACTTCCAACAGCATTAACTTATTTGAGCTACTTGTGTGTGGCATCCTTAATGTACTGAATGACATGCTGTTCAGACAAACCAGAACCCCTAATAAAAACAATTCAATTAGACAAGACACTTAACCGCTTTACCCTTAAGTGTAAATTGATACGTGAACTGAACTCAGTGGAATTTTCCCACTGAGCTCAGTTATGCTGGAACAGATAAAATGTCACTGGTTTGTGTACATGTCCTCTTAAAAGTTGAGGGGGTTTGGCACATGAAATAGCAATTCTGGGAAATATTCTCTCCCACCCTTTTTTTGCTTTTGAATTTCCTGGGGGTCCTAATTAATAAAGTTAGCAAGAAAAGCATTCAGTCTATTGGCACCCCAATGGACTTTCATCAGAAAGGAGTCCAACTTCTTGGCTCTCTCTGATCTTCAGTTTATTGGCCACAATATCTGATTTGGATCTGAATCCTTTATTTTTTTCAAGATTTCTGTAATTATAAATTCCTTGCCAGACAACTCCATTTTTAAAATTTCATACTGAATTAATGTCTCTACAATGATGTCCCCTTCTGGGGGAAAAGTCAGAGGCTTTTGCACTTAGAAATACTCTCCTGGGCTACAACCAAATGTCTACCTTCTTAGCTTCAGAACACCTGGGACACACAAAAACTGATACATTTACACAAGATACTGGCTGTACATACCTATGAAATAGAAGTTTCAGAGGTCAAGTATAACCTTGGAGTTGGCTCTGTAAGGATGACTTGTTTAAAAACCTCTCAGTGTTTAAAAAGAAAACCAAAAAACTTAGTTCTTACTTTGACACTTGTTTGCATAGATTTGAAAGCTTTATAGAGGAGGTAAACTTGACTAATCTTGTTTTACAGATTGGAAAAGAAGGATGCAGCTCTCCTAACTTCACTGAATAAACCCCGTCAGAGCTGTCTACATTAGGTCCCATTTACAGGCAATAATATAAAAAGAAAGTTGTCTCAATGAAAGTTGCCTATTCTGCATGGACTGTTATTACTGTTGTGTATTTACAGAGGCTTGTGTCCTTTGACATTTATGCACAGGCTTCACAGTTCTTAATAGGTGCATAATGTAACACCAGCAACACAAAATGCAAAGTGGCTAGAAACTAATGGGATTTATGGTAAAGACACTTGCATAGCAGACTTTGGCTCTTGTTCTTGCTTCTTTACCATGGAAAAAGCTGACAGAGCTGGGCCTGTTCAGTCTTGAGAAGAAACAACTGAGAGGGGACCTTATCAATCTCTCCAAGTACCTGAAAGGAGGGTGTCAAGGGGATGGATCCAGGCTCTTCTCAGTGGCATCAACCAATAGAAGAAAAGGCAAAGGGGAGAAACTGATGCACAGGAAATTCCACTGAATATGCGGAAGAACTTGTTCACTGTGGGGGTGACCATGCACTGGAACAGATTCTCCAGAGGTTTTGGAGTCTCTGTCACTGGAGAACTCAAGAACTGTCTGGATGAAATCCTGTGCCATGTGCTCTAGGATGACCCTGCTTGGGCAGGGAGGTTTGACCAGATGATACCCAGTGGTCCCTTCCAACCTGACCCATTCTGTAATTCTGTGAAAGAGGGAAAAAATCGTGGCAGGGAAGAAGGTGGAAGGTTGGCAGTAACTGATAAGGATAAAGACTTGTTAGCAAAAATTCTGGAGGAGTATGAGCCCACGTCTAGGAGCATGAGAAGTCCAAAGCATAAGTGGTCACAGGGAGATGTGAGGTTCGTTTACACTGCAGCATTATTTGAGTAAAAGAGGGAGGAGGTCAGAATGCAGCAGTGACATGGACAGTAGATCAAAAGTAACTGAGAAACAAAAAGCTAAATGCAACAACTAATATTTTTCCTAGTAAGGCTATGTGACATTCCTGAAAAATTTTAGTGGGGACCAGCGTATATCCCATGATCAAGGTTTTCCATGTAAATTGTCAGTAAATCAATGACAAACTTAAGTTCAGTTACAGTAATTTTTTTCTGTACAGAGCAAGAAGAGTGTACATCCGAGCATTCCCAGTCCAAAACCAGGTGAAGAGGAAGTGGCTGCTAGCAACTGGAACAAGAAAGCAGATTTCAATGTTGTAGTTAGTCTGGGATCTGAATGTGAATTGAACAAGTTAAATTTAAGAGTATAGGGTGTAACACAGCATGCAGCCAATTGCTGGCAGCCCCCTGGGCTGCATCTCTCCAGAGAAAGATCAAGCACTCAGCAGTGGAAGGGAAAGGTGGTGTACTAAAAGGGAGGCTTAAAAGTGTATCACTCTAGGCTCTTTAACCTCCAGGACCTTTGTGAAGACAAGCAGCAGAGAAAGTAAGGAGTGAACAAAGAGAATGGGAAAGGAAGGATAACTGAGTCAAAAGTGGATAAACGGGAAAATGACAAGGACAGAGTGAGGATGAAGTGGATGGAGGATGGCACAAGGGAGAGAAGGAACCATATTGTGCTTTGAGAGAAGTGTGGAAGAAGTTTCCTTTTAGAATTTTCCACTCAGCACTATCTAAAGCTCACAATAAACACTTCATTGTTTGTACTATTTCTTGCAGTACGTACTAAAAGGTTCACCTTTGAGCATCTGGGCTTGAGCCTGCCCTGCTGCAGTGCCTGTGCCACAGGTAGAGGGTGAAGGCGGGCACTCCCAACATCTCACCTCTTCCTGAAGCAGGATGGTTTGCCTGGGCTACAGGCACAGCATGGATGAGGCACAGCCACGGGTGAGGCAGGGCTGGGAACCACACAGGTACTGAGGCTCAGGGTGGGTTCTGTGCTGGAGTGACTGGAGCGAGTCAGGGCTCTTCTGGCAGGTGAGTACCGGGGCACTTCTCAGAGGTACCATTCAAAAGTGGAAAGGTAGAAGAAATGGCTGCTAGGTGAGTGGTTCAGAGAGGCCATTCATACCTCTACTCTGTCCTTTCTCCCAGCTCAGGAGCTGACACATATTTAATCATCTTCATTATTTTGCTGCTTTCTACTGGATGGACGTTTTTCTTAATTCTTTCTGAGACAAGGCAAGAACATAGCCTATTTAAGGTCACTGTATTTAAAGGCTTTGTTTTAATTATTGTTCTGTCTTTTAATACTCTGAATTCTTCAGGCCTTAATAACACTGCTGGGCTTTTTGACTACTGTTGTACATGGAACAAACGGTTTTATTGAACTGTCCAAAATACTTTCTACATCTCTCTTTCTGAATAGGTGCACTTAATTTAGAACCCATTTGTACATAGGGGGAAATTCACATTATTTCCTCCAGTGTATATTGCCACTTGACTACACTGAATTTTATCTGTTGAGTTTCTTAAATGCATAACTTTATTCAGCTTTTCTGAAGTTCCGCCTGGTCTTCTCTAATCTTGAGTAACCTACGTCACTTTGAATGTGAGTTTTAAAGGTTCCATTAATACTCTAAATGGTTTTTAATTTTTTGTTTTGTTTTGGGATTGGCAGAGCGGTATCAGAGGTACATTGAGAATACCTTTGTTCAGCAGAGCTGCAGTAATTGCTTCTGTCTCTTGTAGTTTGAAGAAAGTGAAATAAAGTAAAAATACCCATTCATAACAAGAAAATGTAAAGTCAAGTAGGCACAAAGTTTTTAATATTTAATTTTCCACATTATAAAGCAGACTCTTATTCTCCGCCTTCCCATAAATGCAGAAATGGATAGGATTAATTAAACATTAAGCCATTATTCTTCCAAAAAGAAAAGTCCTTGCTGGTCATGCTTGATATATTCCCAAGGTGATCTTTCCCCTGTCTGAAGTTTCTCCATCATTGGTTGAAAAAATATTAATAATAAAAGAATAAATATTTTGTAATCGTATTGGTCTTATCTTTTTTTACTGGAGAAAGGGATGTTATTTTGTAAATCTTCCTTAATTAAATAATTGACTGGAGGACTTATTCCATAATGGAAATGTGTGACATTCATTGCAGGCAGTGATTTAGAAATCAGACAGAGAGTCTGCAGAAGGAAAAAGATGTGTAGGTCCTTAGGCTCTAAGGAAGAAGCATATTTACTTTCTAGACTGTTTGCCTTCTAGAAAAGGAGAAAGAGCAGGGAATGAAACCAACAGAATAGGGCCACTAGCATTTTTAGCTAATGATCTGCAGTGTCAAGAAGGTGCTATTTGTGTATCTGTGAGATATTGCTATGGGCTGACAGAATAAGAAAATAAGAAACATATGAAGTAAACTGAAGAAAGCAAAAAGATTCCATCCAAGAAGAAAATAAACCAGAGCTTTTGTTTTGTTTTGTTTTGTTTTTAATAAAAGCCATGGTGGCTTAAATTAATTACAGATTGCATTTTGTAATGTTGAGCATATGAACATAACTATTGCATTGACTGTATCCTATCTTCCTTAGTTTATCTTTATTCCTAGCTTTGTTACTTTGCAGAGTGTGCTTAGACTAAGTGGATTGTTCTGGTCTACATTTTAACCATGATAGCACTGAATTAAAATGATAGCTACTGACATATTTAAACAGATTAATGTGAAAAAGTAAATTGTTTTTATAGACCTACAGAACTGAGTGGTGGTTGGGGTGGGGTGGTGAGAGAAGGAGATAGGTCCATGCAATATATTTCCTGATGTGATATTGGTAAAAAATGAATTGTTGGGAAACTCTCCAGATGTAGGAAGGTGAGAATTTTAAGAAACAGTCTGAGAATTTACCTACTCCCTTTATTGCTCCATGGAAGCTTGGATGAATTCTGCTGATACTTTAACTCAGGCTTTATCTACTCTCTTTTGGGCAGTAACTCTGCAATTTGTAGCACTGTATTTTAATCTCCCAATGGTATATTTACTATCTTAGATCATATGTTAACAGCACACTGACTCCCAGAGGAGAAAGGGGAAACCAGTCATTACTCAGATGTGTAAAACCTTCTCTCAGGCAACATGCACTAGTGTCTGTCTAAAATGGAACCAAAAGAAAAGTGGACAAATGATACAAACTTGTTGTGCAAATGTCAGTAGGAGAGGAAGTGAAAATGAGGCATGGCCCAATCACTGCTGTGACTACAAGAATTCAATCTAAGGTAGGGCCTTTCTAGCTCCCAACTGCCATAACTTTGATTAACCTTGCAGTGTTTCAGCACAGGGTCATGCTACCCCGTTGACACTTTTCCTTTGAGATGTCAGTCACATTTCAATAACTTTCCAGTGTGGGCTTGTAAGTCCTGTCTTTTCATTGACTTAGAATGAGGCAGATTGCTTATGAATACAGCTTGAAGTGTCACTCAGATATTCCTGCATTGTGTTATCTTTGATTGACTTGTCTGGGGTGGTGAAAAATTCAGGGTATCTAACTGCCCCTGTTTTGACAGTCAGGGATCTCTCTTTTTTTTTTTTTTTTTTTCCAATTTTCCTTTTTAATTCCTGAAACTCTCTTGCCCTTCTCAGAAAATGAGATTTGGTGTTTGCCTTTTTCTTTACACTGTTAACAAGCACAGGAGAGTCCTATCCTGCAGATGTAGTATCTTAGCATTACTGTCTGGAGTTTAGGTTCTCACAGCATGAAAAGCATAAGCTCCACTAATGGAAGATAATACATTTACAATAGCACCATTTTAGGAAAGGGCATAAAGGAGATTCTGATTGGTTTAGCTTTTAGTTTGTCTGGCTTGTGTAATTCCTAAGGGTTAGGCCCAAAGCCATTTAAAAAGGGCCAGCAAGAAGAAAGGAAAGGCAATTTTAATGTTTATTATTACCAACATAGACTGTAGCTGTCTTTGTGGAAGTTTCAGTATGTAGTAGAAAGCTATGTCCCACGACAATGATTATTCCAAGGCTGTGTTATTCAATAAACTGATTTATAACATATAATTTCAGTTATAATCCAAGAGTTTCTCCATTTATTTTAAACAAAATAAATATTTCCCTGCTGTAGCCACTTGAGATTTATAATCTTGTTTTCAGGAGTGCCCTGGCTCACATAAACAGCCTTACTCCCCTTCCAGTGCTAACAGAAAATGCAGGGCCAGTGGTGAAGGAGGGGAAAATTCTTTAATATAAAATAGTTCGTATCTGTTTCATAAATCTGATTCCCAGGCAGTAGAGGAAAACGAATAAGAAGCATTTTTTTCAAGCTGCTGTTCTATAGCTGTTCTTGCTTGGCTGTATGGAAAGAAGCGTATGAAGACAGCTAGTGCTGGAAACCAGATGTAAAACAATAGCAAACGAAAAACTCTTTAACAAGCATAATCTGTTGTCAGTGAAAGGCAAAGACATCATTAAATTCGCAACAGTGCTTATTTTTCTAATGTAAGTTGTGGAGGAGGCACTCATGCTGAGAGGTGGAAAAGGAAGCAGCGGCTGTATCCAGAGCATTGCCATGCCAAACTCCTGCATGCGTGTCCGAGGCTGAACCTTCACTAGATCTGTAGCCATCCATGTAGTGCACAGGGAGAGTGCTGTGTCTGGGGAGGAACCCAGAATTTAATGCCACAAGGAGACAGCTATTTAAGCAAGATAATAGAGGAGGGATGAGGCGGAGTCTTATGGATCATCATGTATGGTTTCAGCGGAAAAAATTAAAAATACCCTGTGATAGCTTACAGCCTAATGGCTGTGGCAACAGAGTTGGAATACTCTTGAAAAATAATTGAACGGTATTTTTTAACTTTACATCAGCTCTTGAACTACTGGGTAATTGGGACTAATTGTTCTTCCTGCAGCCAGGTTTTATTTTTCAAGAGGTACCTACGTAGACCTCCATCTTCTACAAGTGCTTGAGAATTTCTGTAAGATCATGCCTTCAGAAAAAGGAGATAGAAGAACATCTACATTTTTAATCCTCATGGGACTTAATCTGCTCTTAGAGTACAACTACTGAGCTCTGTTGAAACTGAGACTCTTCCCCATGTCTTCAGAAGTGAGACCTTAAGTGTGTGAAAACTTCAGTGTATGAAGTGTGGTGGGTTGATCTTGGCCAGATGCCAACCCAGAAGCTCTTTCATTCCTCTTCCTTAGCAGGGCAGACAGAAAATAAGATGGAAAATTCATGGGTCAAGGCAGAGACTGGGAGATCAGTTATCAGTTACCATCACTGGAAAAACAAGCTTGACTGGGAAAAAATATGATTTATTAATTTAGATGAAAAAATTATTTATATTATTTAGCATTATATATTAGCATAGAGTTGGATGTTGAAGAATGAAGAAAGACTAAAACAACCAATTTCCCCTCCTCCAAGAGATGGAGGAAGATGGGGAATGGGGGTATGGGTTGGTACACAACAGCTCTTTTCTGATGCTCCTTCCTCTTCAGATTTTTGCCTGCTTCAGTGTGGGTTATCCATGGGCTAGAGTCCTTCAGGAAAAACTTCCTCTGTCGTAGGGTCCTCCACAAGCTGCAGGGATATCTATGATTCAGCACTGGAGCTCATTCTCCTCACCTTAGTGGCTGCGGACTGCTTCTCACATTTTGTTTTCCCCATTCACTTCTTACTGCCTGTACCCTTTCTGAAACCTGTTTTCCCTGAAAATCCACCCCTTGGCTGTGGGGCTCAGCCATGCCCTACACTGGGTTGGCTGGAGCTGTCTGCCAGGGCTGCTCCTCACAGACACTGCCCTGCAGCCCTCCAGGATCAAAGCCTTGGCACATACACCTGAAGACACCAAGATACGGCACCTGAGAATGGTAGATGGTGTGTGAGTCGACACAGGGAGAGAGCTGGAATGAAGGCAGAGAGTAAATTTATTTCCATTTCCCTTCTCTCTATATTCTCTAATATTTACCACCTAAAGTTTATGAATCCTAATTAATATTTGCAGAAGCTTTGAGAACTTTGGCAAAACCAGTAAGTTCAAATTTGTCCAAAAATTAGTGCTTTGACAGGAAATTCCACCTTCTAATACACATTGCAAACAGATGTTATATTTTATTTTGAGTCTTAATGGTACCAAGAGATTACCACTCCAGAAAAGGAGAACTGAGCTATGAAAATGTTACAGATATAGATGGATGTCAGTCCATCAAATAGCTTGGAAGCATGACTTTTTTAAAGAAAAGCAGATAACATGCATTCACAAATATCCAGATGCCCTTGCTATTAGGTATTTTCTGTGATGATTTAATTTCCATGAGTAGTTACATGTGTTTCTTACTACTCTGATACCTCTTCAAAAGTTTTGGAAAATAACATTACCATGTTTTCCTTGCAAGTAGTCTCTCTTGATTTTTATTTGCTTATTTTTATATAACATATTGCATCAGTGCTAAAAAAATGTATGTATGCATACATGTGTATTTTATGTGTGCAGTATAATATGTGTAATATATTGAAAGAATTCTTTCAGCAGCATCATTATGGCCACCACAGTGCTAAGAAGCTCAAGAATTGTTCTTTCTAAAACACGGTGAACCTCCATATGCTATGAACTTCATTATTCATTCACCTGTATTGAAATATAGCAGAGAAATGAGAAAGAAAAAATTATTTCCCAGTGGCAAATGGGACAGCCACGAGCAAAAAGACAGAAAGCTGACATGACTGGAGATATCACGCTGTGGGCCTTTGTCTAACTGCTGAGGTCTGTGTATTATCACAATAAATGACTGTGGAAAGTCTTTCTAGTTATCTTTCTGAAAGGGTTCAGGAGCAATATTCTAAAGTCACAGTCTAATTTGTGCTTTAATATTTACTGCCTGTTGAACTATATCCCCTGACCTGGGTGCCTGTATTTTTATGGAGTTACTGAAGAGATTTAAGGTACATAAGAAGGTAGGATCACTCTGGAATCCTGTGAAGGTGTGTAACTTCATTGCTAAGCAAAGTTTCTTGTAGGAGCAAATTATCATGCTTCAGGAAGTTGAATTTGCCAGATACTCATGATGTAGGTGTAAATAAGTTACGCTGGAGTGGAAAAGATCACATTTATCTGGCATGGTCAAATATGTAGTGAATACTAAGTAGAGAAGAAATGAAGGGAGGGACTAGATTTTTGTAATAATCTCTGAATGGGAACATAAATTTGGACTTTCTCTTATTAGTCAGAATTTTTTACCTAACTCTTCAGAACTGTGCAATTCACCAGGAGCTTTAGCTTATTTCCAGATGTTAGAAAGCATCTGGGTCTGTAACCACTACTTTTTTCTCTTTGCAGCTGTGTGCTGCTTGTGTTTAAGCCCTTCTTGTTTAAGCCCTTCATTCCAGACCTGGTATATTTAGGCAGTCTTTCCAGGTACTTTGCCAGCAGGGCTCTACTGAGGCTTGCAGGGTAGTGCTGTAGCTACAGGACTGCACAAACAATGGCAGTGTGGTATGCATTTCCGGGATATGGACAACAAATTCATCCTAATCACTTTGGAAATTAGTTAATAAACTTATTGTTTTTTCATTTTTTTAATTTTTGGTGTATTGAATCTATCTGACTATATGTGAGTGTTCTTTGACCAATGGCTGTCATCTCTGAGGTGATGGGTCTGGATCATTAGCCTACTTTTGCAAACACTTCTCATTGCCTCTCTCTTTTGAATGCAGCAATGATAGAGTAGTGAAATGCTACTATTAGTTTAAGTTTTTATTCGTTTTTATCCTATTTTATTTCACCATGGGTCATATAACTCATGCACGAGTGAGCGGGAAATATCATTCTCATTCCCATCAAGAAAGATGAGTTCAGCCCAGTTCAGAATCTGCATCCTAGCCTGTTAGATGAAGCAGCAACAACTGCTTCAACTTTGTGTGTGGAGCCAGATTTGTTAGATGTGATTCAAGAGTTGTTACTAAGGAAACTGATCCAGCAAGACTTTTTCATGGATTTGGATGGACTAGAGAAGGTACTGGGTCCTGAGAATGCAAGGAAACTGATTTTGTGCCTGCATCAGGTGTATGACTGAGTTAGAGAAGCTTCATGGTCACTGCACAACCTCTGAGCTTCAACAGCAGACTTTGTGAGTACTCTTAGCTGGTGTTAATTGAAATATAATTAGACACGATCTGTTGATGCAGCTCAGCTGTGGTATGTCTAAGGTCACTTGAGAGTGTGAATAAGCCAACTTAGATAAGCAAAAACTACTGATTTTAAATAGAAAAAAGGGGTTTTTTTAGATTTGATGTTAAGAAAACTTTCTTAGTGGCAAAGTTGATTAAGCAGAACTGTTTTCTGATATTGCTGTCACTGTGGATCTGGAAGACATGAACTTGTAAACATGCTAATTCTTTTCTTATGGGTAGAGGTGACTTGCAGCAGTAGGACTCAAAGGCCCACAAAGGAATTTGCTTGCCCTTAGCCACTTAGCAGAAGTTACATGGTAAGCTCTTCTTACGACCCACCCCAAAAGATGAGGGTAACCTGAGTTCTTGTTAATAGATCTCTTTGGGGCAGGAGAGAATGAAGAAATGCTGAATGATCGGTGCTCATAAATATATGTATGTAGGGTTTATTTTAGAACCATTTGGTTGCAGTGGGTTTGGTTATTGTTATCTATAGTAATATAGCAATATGAAAGCATAGAAGTAACACTTTAGAAAATGTGTAAGGAAAAGAAAGGAAGAAAGGGTAAGATTAGAGATATCATCATCTGTGGGTCTTGTGACTAGACTTTATTGTTGCAAGTTTGATGTCTGGTGGATCCGTGGGGGTAGGCAAAGTCCCCAAAACACAAAGTCCCTTGGGTTTATATTATGCACAGGCTAGGTGGAAATGCCCCGGAACCTCCCCTGGGGCCAGGAGTACTACACTGGATGGTGTAATACTGGATCATGGGACATTTCAGGAGTCTTTGACACCTTCTAGAATGTTGTAGCTGCGATGTTAAGTCAACAGAGTTGAGTCAGTTATGGACCCTCTTGGCCCATCAGCAGGGCTGGATACCTTCAGGCTACGTGTGAATGTCCCGGTACTTCCCCAAAGGGACGTTATCACAGCTGAGTCACTTACGTAAGGACAGAGAAACTGTACGTTGCCTCGAAGGATTTGCCTCTGTCCTTACCTGGTTCAACACCCAGCTATAGCCTGAGGTGTCAGCTGTGCTTGCTCTCTGCACCTGGGAGGTTACTTTGCACAGGTCAGCTTGTCCCTGATTGTTTGAGCCACCAGCATTCCAGTCTCCCATATATTCTCATACATATGTGGATATATTCTTCTCCCGAGCCTTGTTAACTTCTCCTTAGACCTGGGATAATTGGACAATAGCACTAACCTTTAACTTACCTCTAAATTCCTATGGCAGTCCGAATTCCAGTTAGTAGGCATGTTTGGGGAGGAGTGGGCTTCCCTGGTTGCAGGTGAGCAGCTGCCTCTTTGCAAAGTTTGCAGCACAGTGGGCAGAACTCCTCAGACAATCTCAGCAATGGTAAGCTGTTAACCATTTCTGTCTCTCACTGCCTGCTGTGGAAGAGCGAAGCTCACTGTGGTTTCACTAACCCTGGCCCTTCATTTGTACAGAACACTGAGTTCACAGCTTTTTTTTACAATCTTTGAGTTTTAGGTTTTTTTCCGATCTGTGTGATAGTGCATGTATTTCCGTCCTATATATACATCCTTCCTTCTCGCTTCTATTTGTTATTTAGATGTTTTCCATCCAATTCTGAGCTAGTATGGTTTTGCTAAAATTGTTGTTGCTGGAAAAAAAAACCTGCGAGAACAAGATATGTATTTTGTTTGAGTTCCTTCGTTTAATCTTGAGGGGAAATAAAATTATTTGCCTTTGATGTTTAAAAATGTTCAGTATTTTCAGCAGCAGCTATCATTCCTGCCTCTGTATTCTTATGTGCCTCTGGAGAGGAACTGTGAAGTCCCAGCGATGATTCTAACTGGAGCTTCAGTGCCATAGCGACTCCTGGTTTGATTCTTACCATGCATTCACCCTAGGGCAAATACCGTTTTAATTTCAATAGTATTTGGGTTTTATTAATTTTGTTTCATTGTATATTTTCACTCTAATTTCATTCGGGCTTTCTTTTCCTACAGAAAAGTTGTGTTGAAACTAGAAAATAAATTAAAAAGGATCACAGACACACTAGGAGACACACAGCTCAATAACTCATTAAGGTTTAGAGATGCTTATTACATATATTCTCAATTTTCATTCACAACATGCAACGTGCAAATTCCATCTCTCTTTTGACTGTGCACAGTCGGTAAAGTGAATTACATTTTTTCCTTGCACGAGATGTATTGTCTTTTGAGATCCATGAAAATAAACACAACAAAAATTCTGATGAAAATGTTATTGCATTGGATAAGTGGTTGCTTTAAAAGTCTGACTATTTCAGCTGCATTAATTGTACAAGCTACAGAATTTAGTATTTTTTGAGGGAAAAAATTAGGAACTTGTTTGTATTATTCATGTTTTAAAAATGGCCTTTATGACAGTTATTTTCATAACTCATTTTTACTGCAAGTTTAGCACATACCAAAACTACCACTGAATTGAGAAATTAGGATAGTTACTATTTTACCTATTTTCATGTTTTCTTTTAAAGATAGAGCTTCCTTACTGTTAATATGCTGCACATTGTAATGAATATGATACTCTTCTTCAGTTCATCAGTCTGTAAGATTTTATCCTTCTTAGCATTAACAGGATAGTTTTCTAATTAAAATAACTTTTAATTATCCTTTCTCTCCAGTGTGGGGAAAACCTGGGGGCCTACATAAATGGTACAGTCTTAATACACCAGGAGGAAACTAGTACCAAAACGAACAATATTAAGCCTTTTTCTGGTTTTGGTCTATAGAGGGGGAGGGTCAGAAATGCAAAACTGTCTCATTATCCTGTCTTCGTTCTGCCTTTTTGGACAACATGGAAATAATTTGATAAAGGCTGTGAGTATCTTGAGTGGAAAGAGGGAGTAAGAACTGAGGGACAGGATTTTTCTCTTTGTGGACCCAGGCTGCCTGATGCATGCAAATTAGCCTGGATCTTGGTCCATGCTTCTCACAGTCTGAATCCAACACTTTTATTTAGCAGCTAGAATCCTACTACCCTCCTTGGAAGAATGACTCTAGATCCATATTTATTCATCATCTTTTTAAGAATCTCATTTATGCGATCAAAAAGGGTACTTTACTTCCAGCTTGATGCTCCTATATTACAGTTGCAATGTTTTTGTCCCAGAATACAGACAAATTAATTTCTTGATATATGCCAGGTTAAATTGCTCTTTCCTGACCAAATAAACTGATATAAATATGTTGCTTGTACTACACTTGGATGCTGACTCTCATAAATTGTGGTGACATCCAGAAAATTACTCATTAGGAAGAGGTATTTAGAATAAATGAGCTGTAGATTGAAGAAGCAAATGTGCTATAAATCTCATTTTTTAATGTGTTTGATTTAATTTACAGTTCCGATTCTGGTCCATCTTCATCTGAATATTGCTTTCTTCTTCAGGATTTGGAACAAAATATAAAGCAGCCTGACAAGATATTGTGAATATGTGGTTACCTTTGACAGGCTCTTGAGCTTTAAAGGAGAGTAAGAAAATATGTTTGCCCTAATAAAGGGATTTTTTGAAACAGAAGAAAAACCCTAATTTCTAATGAAAAACTGCTAAACATAAAAAAAAGAAAATAATATGCCATATGGCAATTATGCCAAAAGATAGAATTTATTACCAAATAAAACTGTTGGCTTGTGCATTTCACAGTTTCCTCCATTCCCAACCAGTGTGTTTTTAGAGGCTTTCTGTAGGGTTAGTTGCCCAGACTTCTGCAAAAACAACAGTTTGTCGTTATTGCAGGAGGTGTTAGGAAATCAAATCCAACTGGAGCACCGAATGAAATTACAGACTCATTTTGTCCCAGCTGCATGACACATGCCAAGAGCGGATTTTTCAGTGCAGACATTTAAAGAAATGAATACAGAATTCTATTTGTTCTCCTGCTGAATGAATTATCCTTACTGTGTTTTTCATACTTCCACATGCTATTTAATATTTCAGCAAAGTCACTTTTTCCCTTCACTTCAGTGAAAATGCTTTTACATGTCCTGTTTAATTTTAATAAATGGTCTTATAATGATAAAAAAATAACATATGTAAACCTCGAGTTTGATTACTAAATATTCTTTGTGTGACAGATTAAACTGTCTTTAACTGATTTATCAGTGATGGCTAATAATGACTTATAAAAGCTTCATATGTGACATATCGTTGATGTTGTTTTATCAAATGTCTTTTCTAAAAAAAAAAAAAAATACGCAATTTCAGAATGATTCAGTCACTGGCATTACAGAAAGTTCCTGTGAAATTTCTTCTTACGTTCTCTCATCTCATAGAACCTGCTAATGAATACTCACATCCCAACATGGTTTTGAATCTTTAAAAAATGTGTTTGATATCTGAACTTCTGTGCCATCAATTTCCTTTATTATGTACAGTTTTAATTTGGTCCCATTATGGAAAGTATTTCCCCTCTTCTTCCTTTTCCCACCTACTGCAGCTGTTCATCTGTGAAAGTGGGTGTTTGCATTATCACCTCAGATAAGATTGGTGCTCTCTAATTGTGAGGCTGAGTTGCAGTTAGCATGCATTTTTAGATGGCATGCATGTAGCTTGCATACAAATTTTAACATGATGTGTTTGGGGGGGGGTGGGTTTATGTAAGCACCTGCTGAATGAACTTTCTCGGTGTATTCAGCGGTGCTTACTGCATTCAAATTGTATTGCCATAAAGAGGGTGAAGGGATGAATTTGAAGACGTGAGATTGCCTCACTTCCACTCGGGCATGCAGTGTGACTGTCACAACTAAGTTGGCCAAGATCCTTGAGACATGAAAGGGAATTCTTCAGCAAGAACAATGGTGTTTTTATTTGGCTGTAGGAAAAGATGCAAGGAACACAATTAAGCTCCATACTCTTGTGCTGAATGGCTTGATTCAGCTATGTTCATTCACTGATATTTCACTCCTGTTCCTGTGATTGGCATGGGGAGGAATACAGGAGAATGAGTCCATAGCAGCTCTCTTCACCAGGACAACTTTCTTATCTATAACCTGTCAAATTTGCTAAAAGCTAATGTCAGTGTATTAAACGCTTTCTGAGTGTACTTGTGCAATTTGTTCATTGGTTTGGTTCTGTGAACTGAACACATCCTTGAATGTCTTCTGTCTCCCAGGCCTCTCCGAATTTGCCGTCTTTGGCATTTAATGTCAAGGAAATAGTATAATGTGAATTTGTGAAAAATATTTTCAGCAAGTTCATGCTGATACGGAATTTCCCTGAGAGGCAACATTAATAATGGGTTGGCACAACACATTTGCTGGAGTGGGTTTGATGCCTTGATTGAGTTTCCGTGGTGCGTTTGTTGTTGCTTTGGGGAACGTGGGGATATTGGGTTCAACAGACCATAGAATTTTGAATTAACCTCTCTTTTTCTCTTCATGAATATAATGGCTTCACAATCTGTTCTTGCTTTGGCCTTTTATTTTAGGGAAGAAGTGAAGCTTTGATTTAAGCCGAAAAACCCTGCTATTTTTGAGAGCATTGTGAGGAAAAATAAATATGCATAAGGAAACATTGATTCATAAGAATCTCTTAGACTACTTTCCCCAAGAGTTTCCTGCACTGATTCTCCATAAAATATTTATTTTAGCCCTACAGTACGGAAGATAAAAACCATTAGCACCAAGTTCAGAATATGGCAGCTCCAGTTTCACCCTTTGTTTAGGAGAAGCCTATGATGATTTTCAAGAGTCCTGGTATATGCTGGCAGATGTCTCATTTTAGGTAATTTCTCTTTTTCTGAGAGTTGTAATTGAATAATGTAGTTTTATAAGATGAAAACTGGAAAATAATAGTTTTTATTTCTTTTTAATTCTCTGTTGCAGTGCTCAGAGTATGTTCTGCTTGCCTTTTCAGTCAAGGAATTTGCTCTGAGGGTCTCAAAACACCAGAGTAGCAGTCTGATCCTTTCATTATTTCCAAAGCTTAAGAAGTTCCTTTTGTGTGTATGTGTGTGTGTTTGACAGAGCTACACACTCGGATGGGAGAGGGCAGAGCTGCTAATAGAAGATAATAGTGAGAGGATGTACCTGTATTGCAGGGTGAAAAATGTGCTCAGGTTAACTTAAGGGAAAGTTGCTATTATACCTGCTAATGTGATGATTTGTAAAGTGAGGTACAGGGTGAGTGTGAAATTCATGTTATTTAATTACGGCATAATTGCTGAAGTACATAACCTTAGCATATAATTTTTAGTCCTTAAATTGATGTATTACAAAGAAAAGATTAAATTTATTCTTCACTATTTTACTATGTTTAATCCCTTTTTGCTTATCGAGGGACACGTTCAATTTATTTTAAATTACTATCTGCCTTCTTTAGCTCAATCTCACAGCATTTTGGTTGTTGCTCTCACAAGTTTATATCTAAAGTGTTTATATCTAAGCTTTGAATTCAAAATTGAAAAAAAAAAAACCTGTGATATCTTTGATTTTATTTTAAAGAAAAGCTGTTGTGAACAGTTTTCCAAGTTTTAGTTTAACTCTATTTTAACAGAAAGCCATTGGCATATTCCTGAATGTTCTTTCTACCTAAGTGCTGGGCATGATTACAAAGCTGTTTGATGCTTCAGTGATTTGTTTCCAGAAATCCTTGTTGAAATTTGTGTGGGTTTTAGAAAGTGAGGTAAATTGGGGAAAATTAAATTAACCTTTGGGACAGCCTGTCTGTATCCCAGACTGGCAGTAAATGATTTGGGTGAAATTTATTTGCTCTAGGAATTAGCTGAATTGATGGTGACCAGAGTTTTGACTGTTTAGAAAATGGTGTTGTAAGACTTGTAGAATGCTTTTTTTTTTTTCCTTACTGACAGGTCCAAAAGCGGCAGCGTCCCTGCCTTGTTTATTAAACACTATAGGCAAGCATAAAAGGACTTTGCATTGGTTATTGCATACACTAGGATTTTTCCCAAATTTTCTTGTTCTTACTCTTTTAGCTCCATTTTTTGTAACATCAAATAAAGCAAGAAACAGATAAATTGGTCTTTGCAGCAAGACAAGCTTTAAGTAGCATAAGCATGGGGTGAAACTGGAGGAGTAGGGGGCACTGTTGTTTTATTATCAAATGGCTTAATATTCCTGCTCTTTTTGGTCTTGCCTTTGCACCTAGCAGCTCCACAGGCAAGAGACTGTATTGATTTTGCATGGACCTCATTTTCTGAATGATCAGCACCTGTTACTCTAAGCGGGGCACATAGAAGTGAGAATCCTAAGAATTCTGTAAAAAGCTGAGAAACATTTCTTTAGTACTGTGTTTTCCACTGTTTTTATCTGTAATAGTGAAAAAGGAAAATTTTATCAAATGTTGTTGTGATGTTGCCAAGCCCACACAATGCTGCTTGACTTGGTAATCCAGCTTCTTGCATGATGCAAAATGTGGGCAGTTTTGGTATCTGAAAAAAAATGCTGCTCTTTTGCATGCAAATAGAAGGCACTTAACTTGTCGCCATATGGAGCAAAAGTAATTACTGAGGGTGAAAGACAAAGCAAGACAATTAACATGCTTGGGTTTTGTCAAAGAGACAACCTATGGCTCAGAATACTGTAGTTCAGGTTTCGTCTTTGGGAATGCACCAGAGTAGTGATTTGAAAGATTTATTCATTTATTGCAGTGACAAATGCAATGAAAATGTGTTCAGAGGCCTGCTTTATAGTCAATTGCTTCTTGTAACCGATCAATTTATCAGGTATTTGACTAGAAGGAACTCAGTGTAACATTGTATTGATGTAGATCAGAGCAGAGCAAAACATGTTGAATTTCATAGGCTTGGCTATACAGCAGAGCTGAATATCACTGTATCTTAAATATCAAGTATTTTCTTTGATAGGATTTGCCCACCTATTGAACATGATCTCTTTGTCACAATTGTGCAGCATGGTAGTTTATAATGATAAATCTAAGTAAATTGTAGATTTATAGAAATAATGTAAAGAGATTGCTCATGATTTCCTTGTGTAATTTTGGTCAAGGATACAAAAAGAGCTATTCATTGTTTTGTGGCAGAATGATAGAAACTGAGTGTTTTAAAGCACATCTTCACATTTGCCCTGATCTAGACTATGAAAGACCAGTTAATCTGCGTAGGATAATACAACTATACAGTCACATTATTTCTTCAATCGTTTTATTCTCAGGAATAAAAGCTTTCCAGGGAAGTTTCAGCTCTTACAGCCGCTAAGAAAATGCTCTTAATAAAGGACCTAGCAAAAGAGTTTGCAACTGGTCACACAGAATTAATTTGCAGTGTGCAGTCCTCATGATCTATAGTGGGTGCTTGGTGCAACTCTGAGAATTAGGGATGACATTAAACCCTTTGCTACCACAGGTTCTTTAATCCTGAGTGAAAGAAATCCCTAATGTGGCATCAAACTTGCTTTTATCTGGGTTAAAAATGAAACATTTTCCCCATTCAGGAAATACCCCAGCATTTTCTCCACTCTTGGTGGCACATTGCTTCCTGTTCATGGCTCCATGTATTGGATAGGGAATCTGGGGACAATGATAAATCTGGAATCCAGTGTATGTTTCTACCTGTGTAAGAAATCTCCATGTCATATTCGTTGGATTTATAGTTATATTTTTTTTCTGAATAGTACTTTTTAATTTTGGAATAATGAATATTCAAGCCATGTTTTAGATATGGCTGTGCTATTATACAGTATCCCTTTTCTTGCAACAATTTTTCTTTAGTGTAAGATTTGCATGGTACTCCCCTCTGAATGTTTCAAATATGTAAAAATGAGAAGATAGAAAATTACAGGACAGAAATTGACTTTTTTTTAAGCCTTTCTTACCAAGGAGGACATTGTAATAAAAATTATGGAGCATGTCAATAAAATACTGTTGTCTACTTGTGAAATGGTTGAAGTAGTCTGAAAATAGATACTATGCACTTAAATTAAAAATTAAGAATCTGTTGGTAACCTTTAATAAAATATACCAAACTCAATTGGAGAAGTAAAAAAAACAAATTTTGTTTTATGAAATTAGTGTTCTGAAATGGTGTGCTGTACCACACATTTATATACCTGCACAAATATATATCCATTACTTACGCAGTTATTATAATACTGGACTAATGATGAGAATGTGAAGCCAGAAAGGATAGTTTACACACACACAAAAAGCTATTTTGTAGTTGGCCTCACTGACATAACTGACTTAGCTGTGGCATGTTTCGTGATTGACTCTCCTGAGAATAGCAGCAACTTGTCCAAGGGTTGTGTTTTTGTTTTCTTTTTGTATGTCAGAGAAAGCAGGCTTAATTAAGATTTATGTGATGACTATAGCTGAATTTTTCTTCGTTTAGTCAAAGCCTTTAAATTTCTTAATAGTGCTGTTTATAGTATGCTAATTTGAGTTAATTGTACTGCACTAGATGAGACACTGATTTAGAAATGCTTGTAATAGTCCAATTTTGAGTGGAAAGAGACCCTTTCTTGTTTTATTCTTGTAGGCAAGTATTGTCGGCTCTGACCTGCAATTCATGTAATAAATCATTTTTAACACTGGCACAGGTGTCCTTTTGAGTTTAAATATGTTTTCCATTCATGTTGTCTGCTATAATTTTTTTCTGATGTATGGCTCATTATCTCATCATTCTGTGTGCAAGTATTTTTATAACATCAGTTTTTGCAGACACTTCTACTTTCATAGCTGGATTTCCTATACTCATTTTTGAGTTTTGTATTCGAACTGTATTCATAAGCTTTAAAATTCCATATTCGAATCACTCTTGCAATTTTTCAGTGAAATTTGAATCTGTCTGAACCTGATTTATTCTCCAGTCTGAAAACAAATTGTCTGATCAAGTAATGGTTGAGAAAATAGCAAAGAATTCTAGGGTTCTATAATTTCAGATATAGATAGCTACCTATGGCCTTACAGAGGTGAGGACTTGACTCTGCAGAAATGATCTATAGAAGGTCTTAAATGTACAGCTAGTATTTCTGGTAGACTGTGTGTAAAAGAATACAGGAATTTCTCTTTTTAAAAGTGTTTTTTCCTTCTGTTCGAACTGAAAAAAAAAAAAAACCTGGTAAAAATAATATGGTTGATGATCCAGTCCCTTCCAAAGCAGGATTAACTATACCTAGGTCATTCCTAACAGATGTTTGTTTCTTAAACACACCCAACTGTGGGAACTCCAAGGCTTGCTTAACAAATCTGTTTAAGTGTTGCAGTAATTTTTCTGTTAGAAATCTTTTCAGCATCTTGGTACAACTTAATTTCTCTAGTTCTTTATCACAGACAAGACATTCCTCTTTAGATCTACCTTTTTTTACACTAAAAGATTGCTATCATCTTTATCTTCAGCCTCCTCTTCTTTAATCTTTAACAATCACATGTTATTAAATCTCAAATCTTTCCCTGTTGGTCAGACTCACAATAGTTTTCCTTTTGATTTTTCCCTATTCATTTCTATCTCTTTGAGCTGCCCCAAACAGGACAGAAACAATCCATCTCAAGTTTTCCCAAAAACTGGAGCAAAGCAGAAGATTTATCTTTTGTATCCTGCAGGTACTTTTCAGTTTTACATATCCAAGGTCTGTTTCTTGCAACAGAATTACAGTTTTGATTTATTTCCAGATTGGATTGAGATTAGATCTCTAGATGCTTCTCTGAGAAAGTTCTACCTACTCAACTGTGGTATCTAGACTTGCTCCTGCCCTTCAGAAATTTGCATTCTGGCTGACCTTTCAACATGCTGGCAGGTCCAGTACTTATGTGTAGTCTTTAAATGCAATAAGCAGACTCTCTTCATGACTCTTTTGTTAAAACTTGAAACAAGCTTGTTAGAGGAAAAAAAAAAAAAAAGATAATTCTAAGCAATAGTGTAATCATGATTACACTTTGTGTATAGTTGCCTAATCAGTTTTGGACCCACACAATATTAGTAGCACTTAGACAAATTTTCCTTTTTTGTATGCATGATGATTTTCTATGAGGCAAAATGTGCGTCCATAAATGATCTTGCTCACAACTCACCTGTCCACAAGGTCTCTTACCATTTTGTGGGGACATTGAATTCTGTTGACTACATTTGTTCTTAAATGATTGACTCATTCTGAATTAATTGATTTTTGACCATTCTTATGTCCTTTTCATACTTACAGCTACTTGCAAATCATGTTGTTTATTTGTTCCAGAACTTTTCTAGGACTTAATAGGTGATAAAAAAAAGTTATTTCTAAGTTTCTGCTTTTTTGAAAGAAGAATATTTTGTTTTCACTTTTTCCATTTTATTGATACCTTATGTGTCGTTCCCAGATTGCTTTTCTGATAGCAACATGATTCTGAGATGGCTTTACCAATTCTGTAAGTACTCTAGGAGGAGGTTCATCAGGCACACTGGCTCTGAAAACTAGTTTACTTAAGTACTCTATAACCTTTTCTGTCTGTATTTTTTAATTGAAATAATTCTTTTGTTGTTTTTATTAATTATGCTAGCCACCTTCTCATTGTTGACCTTTTTAATTAAAACTAATGCAAAGAAGGTATTAAACGCTTTGGCCTTCACATCTCCCAGTAACTTTTTTTTCTCTATTGGATAGCAGAACAACACTTTTCTTTGTCCTCCTCCTAGTCACTTTGAATAGATTCAGTTTGATTAGTGCAGGACGCAGATATTTTAATTACGTTTTGTCCTCCCAGTAAGCCAGTTTAAATTTCCACAGAAGGGATTTTTTTTTTTTCATTGACTTTGTTGTATTCATGTTCATGCCAAAAGTTGAATTGCTGGTATTCCTGGAAAGTCTTATACCAGTAAATACACGTTATTTAAACTAAAGAGAAAAAAAGAACAAGGAAGAAAACATTCAAGCCTAAACCAGGAAAAGTCAAATTGAAGAGACTTGACAGTTTTGTTTTCTGAGTGACACCTTCAGCCCCTCATTATTCACACGCAATGGAAGTGAACACTTCAGCAATTGGGAATCACTTTGGCATCATCAGTCAGTCAGATGATTTGATGGTGTGAATGTTCCTGATTCTCTAGTCTACTAAAAGGGGACCTTTTATATTCTGGAATAGTTTTATTACACTTAGAAATTTTCAGTCTTATCTGTCCTACCACGAGACCTGAAAGTATCCTGAAGCATGATATTAAAATGGATAGGTTAAAATTAATCTAACAAGGATAATAATAACATCACAATCTTACTTCTTTCGGAATTAACTTAAGACTTATTCCCCTTGACTTGCTTAAATTCCATATTTTTTTAATATATAATCCCTTTAAATTTACTCTTGCTGCAATTTTAAAATATAAATGCTTAGCAGATACTCTCCCTGGAACAGGACACATGGGAATGGCTGAAGATGGGTTAAAGCAGTTAAGAGGGGACACATAGGGAATTTTCACTAAATGAGTCCTTTAAAATTTTCTCTAGCATCTGAAGCAGAATAAGGGTTTACCATTTTATGTGCAATTTGCAGGCTCCCTATGAGCCGAAAAAGGGGAATGCTGACAACCAAGAGAAAATAGTTCTGAATATACTTTTGTCTTCAGGTGGGATGAGAGTGTTGAATGTGATGATGAAGACTACCTACTATTACTCATATTTACTATTAGTCACTGGGAGGAGAAGCTATCTGGCTGAAGGAGACTGAGATTTACAGTGCTGAAAATATATTAAATCTGCATTAGGAACTTAAAGGAAGACTCCAGAGCTGGTGAAGAGGTTTGGCTCTTGGTGTGTGTATAGCAAGGGAACGGCGTGAAGGAATGTACTTTAGGAGTTAAGCTTAATCTTTCAATTTACAATATATGTACTTCAGGATGAATTTATTAAGGCTGTTATTGGATATATAAGTAAAAGGACATAGAGCATCAGATACTCTTGTAAAATACTCTGGTATATGTTTTGTAACTAGACAACTTAGGAGAAAAATTTACTTGTTATAATACAGATTGTCAGTGATGCCAATGCTGTTAGTGCACCATAAGCACTGGCATACATTTTGCTAAACCTGTGATAACTAAACGTCATGGCAAAGATATGTTAATTATTTTTGAGGTTTCAATAGATTAAAATGTAGCTACAGTATTTTCTAAGGAATAGAAAAGATAAGATTTTAGAGTGACTGTAAATTTAGTCCAAGATGTGAAAAAATACCTTTAAGTCAGCAGTATCTAAATAGCATAAGGTTATTGCCAGCAGACAGAGATTTTTAATTTATTTTTTGATTTTGTTGTTTGAATCCCATGAATTGCTTGCTGTTGCTTAGTTGGGTATGTCAGGTGCTAACTTGCTGTAGGCAGCACAGCAGGTGAAACCAGTTAAAATGCTCTTACAGCCTTGGGCACCTAAAATCCATGCTGTTTGTTAGCATCATCAGACAGGTAATTCTGAGCATAGATAATAGTAACTTATCACAGTCCCACATAACACAAGGATGAAATCAGTCTCCCCAAGCTAAACCTGAAAGAGCTGACAACAAGAGTATGTAAGTTGTAGCTTTCATCATTCTATTAATTGAATACTGTTTTGACTAGCCTACAATTACAAGCAAACAAAGCAGAGAAAACCCCAAACCAAAACAACACCCCAAGCAACTAATAACTATTTCATTTTATGACTCTGTATTTCAGAAAACATGCTGTATTTAGCCTTCCATTGGTGTCATATTTACAAAATTATTTTACCATCCTCCCAACAATGTATAATCCTTCCACTAAATCTTAGAAGTGAGTGGAGGCAAGAATCCTGTCAGCCTTGTGATAACTGAAAACCTACCTAAAGAAGGTCACAGATTTCATTGTTTATTTGGGGGTAGTGTACCTTGAGAAGACTTTTTGCATGTCCTCCATTCTTCTTAAACATTGCATGTGTCTTTATTAGGCTGTGTGTCATTATCGATGAAACTCTTTTGCATTTATCTGTTGATTAAATTGCAGGTTTGTGCAAATAGGTAAAACTTAGCTAATGTTGAAACCTGGTGCAGAGAGCATGCTTTGGAGTCAGCCTGATTCTTGCAGTGGGACTTGATGCGAAAATTACTTGGCAATCAAAATAAAATCTAAGATTTTCAAGGGATAAGTAACTATCCAGTATGTACCACAGTACATGTGTAAACGTTGTTCTCTGACTCAAACACATCAATAACCAATTTTCCTTCACAATAAAATTACATTTTCCTGCCTTACTCTGCCTGTTTATCAACCTTAAGCTCTAGGTATTATTATTAATAATGATTTTGTATGCACGAATGTATTGAGTAACCTCTAATTTCAAATTTTTCACTTTTAAAAAGGAAATGGTTGAAGATAAGACTAAAAAAAACTATGAAAAACTACAACAAAAACCTCCCATTTTGTTTTGTGCAGTAATTTGTTGTTGATAATGCAATGTTGAGTACAGTTGTTATGGCCAGTTTTTTACAAAGAAAATGAAATAAATCCAACCAGTTCTTTGATTCTTTTTGGTCATGTTTAGAGAGAGGCAGCTTAGTGGTTTAGCTGGAGTCTGGAAATTGGGAGGAATCCATCTAGGCCATAGTATCAGGACCACATCATTTGCTCAGTATTTTTGAGAAGGACTGAAATGATTGCAGTCCTTCCCCACCTACACTCACAGGGTGTTCATATAACACCCATTCCTACACCAGTTACTTTTCAATAGATTTTTTTTTAATTTTACAGATTGTTTTCTTTACTTTTAGAGTCTTTTGCTTTTCTTTTGTCTGTTTGATATTGTAACTTTCCAACATAATTCTGAAAAAGAAATAAACCAAACTGTATGTACAATTACTATTACAGTAGGTATTGAACATGCTGTGTCTGGAATTATCAGTGCACAAATCATCATCTTAAGAAGATTTTCTTGTCATGAGCTAGAATTCAGTGAAGTGAACTTCAGCCCTTTGAAGTGTTAAAATCTGCTGATCACATTAAAAAATCCTTCCTCTTATTGATTTTATTTTTCTTGGAGAAAAATAGTGATAAAAATGGATCCTAGAATAAATTTAATTTGTAAGTTTTTCTCTCTACTGCATAAAAGCATCATTTTTTAACTGTTAAAAAGTTGGTGGTCTTACTCATTTTACTGAAAGAGAACACTGTTCTGTAAAGTTGCAGTTAAGTCTCTGGCATAACTATATTTTTAGAGTGGTAAAAAGACAGCTAGATGAATTGTAAACGAGAGAACATTTCTTTCTTTGTGCATTGATACAGAGGACTCATTAAATCTCATTTCAGGCTTGTAGGTGCAGCAGAAGGACAGACGTTTCAGAGATCTCCAACCTCTTAGGAACTCTGGAGGTTAATGAGCCATCCCATAGTTATTATTTTGTGTTTTATCAGGGGTTTGCTCTGGGCTTTTATTTGATTTTCAGATTGTAGTGTAATCTCCTATGTGTGGATGACATCAACTTTAGAAATGCTGTGTTTTCCAGATGGGCTATACCAAAATCTTTTAATGCTCTTTGAGATTTTTATGATTCTTCAAGTATCCTAACATCATGAAACATTTCAGACAAGAATCAATGGGGCTTTGTGGAGCTCTTCAGAGACCCAAGAACACTTTGGCTAGGGTGAAGTCTGTAGCACTAGGATCTGCCAGGTGTACTGGGGCCTCCAAATATTATAGTTTCTAGTCATAGAATAAATAATGCTTCACCTCCTTCAGAGCCCCCAGCCTGACTTAGGTCTCAGGCTTGTCTCAAAACGAGTCCTGTTTGACATGTTTTGATGTCAGGATTAAGCGCAACCAGTTAGTATGGGAGGAGGGCATAAATGCCTCCACTTCCTTCCCTTTGTCCCAGTGGGGGAGCATTGCCTCAAATCTAGAGAAGTAAATGGAAAACAAGAAGGGGAAGAAAAGGGCACCAAAAACTCTATTATGATTTTGCAGAAGGATCAGAATTGAATAATTTTTATGGTGTTTGGGATCTTTCATTGTAGCTATTCTCATGTTTGTTTCTCCAAGACAAAGTTGTTAAAAAAAAAAAACAAAAACAAGATGCTTCTTTTCTACCAAATCTTCTAAGGCCATCATGATATTGTTCTAATTTCAGCTTCCGTTTTTCTAACTAAAGCTTCCATTAAGGAAGTATATAATTTAAACATCTGGCAAATATGAAACCACCTCCTCTAAAGCGAACTAAGAGCACCACTACAGTCATTGGTGTTACGCCTTTAATGTAGTTTGATTTATCCGTCATTTTCATGTAGACCCATAAAGCACAGCAGTAACACCTCTATTAGAAATGATGATTTATCTCGTGTGTGTTGTGTTTGAACTAGCAGCTCCATGTCAGGGGAAAAGGAATCTCATTCTTTAGACATAACACTTAGAAGTCAGTAGCAAATTTTCCATCTCCTTCTTTGAGTTTTTGATCAGAAACTTGGGGTCGATTCTCTTCAGGTAGAAGCATCCTTTTGGAGAATTTCAAACAAAACTCAAAACTATTCCTCTTCACATATTCTCTCTCATACTCTGCAGAGTATGTCTTTCAGAAGTCTGTTCTTCATTTAGAGACTGGTAATCAAGATTCTTATCTTAGTATTTTTGATTACTTCAACATAAACAGAGGAACAAAACAACCATGTTTTTTTTCTGAAAATAGATCTATCTTTTGAGGTAAAATGTGTATGGGAGCTCATTATCTTTGGGACCTAAGTAAGAAGTTGAATGAGAGTCAGTTGAGTGAATGTTTTTCTTGTGTGGGGGAGGGGATTAAGGCAGTAAGGAACTAAAAAGACATTTGTTTTATAGCAATCAGGCCTTCTTGTGCTGACATGCAGTGTTTTTCCACTCCAGTTGACTTGGTTAGATATTCTCCAATACCCTGGGTAATGTAAATCAGAGACTGAGAATTTTAGACTTTTTGCTCTCTGGAGAAATGTACGTAGTATTTTAATAATTACTTATCTTTCCCAACTGTATGTTTGCTTAGATGCATGCATGTTTAAATATATATCCCCATTCAAATCTTCAGAAGACAAAAAACTTTGGTCTGTGTGTCTTGTTAACATTTTCCTATATATTTTCCAGAGGTGTACTAGGAACAGCCTGCTGTACAGCTGTTCTCCTCCAGCTGAACAGGTTCATAGGGAATGAAGAGCTTGAAGCAATTTGTAGGCAATGAAGCAAAAAGAAAAATCCACAAAGAAGCAGCTGATGTTAGCAGCTTTTAAAGAGAATAAAAGGAAAGGGAAAGAATAGGGAGCTGAATGTAGAACAGAGGGAGAGAACACGATTTTGGAAGAAATCTCTATTACTGTTTTCAAAACCAAGGAGAAGCTACAGTGCTTACTTTTTATAAGCCATACGTTATCCTTTCATGCTTTTTACTGCCTGCTGAACAATATCTGTGCTTACCATACGCAGATATTAAGCCAGTGCTTTACCTTCGTTGCACAAATAGCTGGGAGCTTGAGGCTAGCAGCCAAAATTTTGTTAGAGCTTTGTTACTGACACATACCTAGGACTCAGTCAGGAAGGTGTTTAGGGCATGTTAAATTTTAAGCACATGTTTAAATCCCACTACTTACCATAACACCTTTCTGGAATGAAACCTGCATATTAAATTCTGCAAACCAGTCTTGCAGTGCCGGTTCCCTTATTTGAAAGCCAGGAATAATAATGCTTAATTCCTATGTGTGTTTTCTAGCTTAATTCAGGGCGTTTGTACACCACTCTAAAGCAAAAGCCTTAACATGAAAGAATTGTGGTTCACTACAGTATTTCATTAGCATTCATAGGAATTGTTGTGTGTGTAGTTCAAAGAGATATACATCTAAATTTTCATGGCATTACACAATTGAAAATTTTAAAGAAAAGACTGTCTGTATTAATTGTCACTAAATTAATAACAAAGAGTCAAGTTCAGCTCCTTAGCTCAAAAATCACATGGGGTTTACTTTCAAGAGGTCCTTTAGTGACTTTTTATTTATTTATTTACTCTCACCCGAAGTCAGTTTGAGATATTCACAGTCAAAACTATAAAACAGTATACAGTTTATTTACTTTCCAGAGGAACCTGTGAACTAAAGAAAGCAGATGAGGTGAAAAAAACCCCTATGAACAAGGTATAAAAGCAGCTTTGAGAATACTAGATATTTTTATTTAGATGTTTTCATACAGGCATTATTTAGAAAGAAAAAAAATATTTCATGATATAAAGACAACCAGATCAATCTTTAAAGAAAAAAAAAGTGAGAGAATAACTAAAACCACTTAAAAATGTTGTCTGCTGTATTTTTTAAAACCTGTTAGTGATTTTAAATTCCCCATAAGAGTACATCTGATATTCCTGAGATATGTAATTGACAGGATGCAGTGTCATGGCTCAGAGGAACCCATTATTATATTTCATTGGTTCATTTATTGCCTGAGGCTGAGCACAGGCAATAGAACAACGTGTCAAACTTACTTTTAACCTTTGGTCTTAGAAGAAGCTAAATTAAGGGTTGAAGTGTATTTTAAGTTAACATCCTTAGACTTGTCTCTCTCCTTCTCTGTTTGCAACTGGCAAGCGTAAATGTTACCCAGTTTTCAGTGTCAGCCTCTTATGTTGTGTTCCACATAGACCTGTTGTTTTCACCACTGGTCCCTTCATGGTTTTTCCTCTTCTTTGTGTGACAAGCTATAGGTTGTGTCAGTTAACTTCAGCGAATCCTGCTAAGGGGAAAAAAAAAAGTAAAAAAAAAAAAGATAAATATTTCACTTATGACTGACATTAAAAAAGGACGAAACCGGTATATTTTTTTTGAAATGAACACAGGTCATAGATCAGACAAAGGAGTGTGGCCCACATGCTTAGAAAGAGGAATAGACTGTTTTGAAATACTGGAGGAGAAAATGGCAGAATATTATTGCAGAAATATTATGGGTGTATGTCAGTAATTGCAATGACGCTAAAGCTTGTTCCTTACTGAGCTTCAGATATAAACTGTGTAGGTCAGACAGAGGGTAAACCAGGCCAAATCTCACCTCTGCTCTAGAGAAGGCATGTGGATGTGGGCCAGGAGAGCAGGGAAATTAATTTTACTATAAATTTGGAATGAAACTGGAACTGTGTATTTACTCTCACTTTGCTGCCTGCATCCCCTGTCCTTAAAGTCTTCAATCACCAAATAATGCAAAAAGTAATAAGGGATGCTGATGGACTAGGGATCTTGGTGCTGATAGCCTTTCCTTCTTCCCAGAGAATTTTTTGTTTCACAGTAAGATATTAATGTAAGGCTGTTAGTGTCTCTTAAAAATAAAGAAAAAAAAAAAAAGAGAGAATAATGTAGACTAAAGTAATGGAGAAAGCATTTTTTTAGCAGCTTTAAGATTTAAGGAAGCAGCTCCAAAAATCCATTATTGTAAGCTAAGGAGACCTCTGGTCTGTTGGGTAAAAATATATACATATATATATATATATATATATATATATATATATATGATCCTCTTATGACTTTGACATTAGAAATCACTGAAGGTACTCATAGCACTAAGCCTGTGATAATACACATTATAGTACTGCTAACTGATTAATTCAAGTTCATATTCTAGAGTTCAGATTAATTATTTTATTTTTCTTGTCTGACAGTTGTTTCGGGGTGGTGAAGGATGGAAGGTGCTGAACTCTCTCCTCACAGATGCTGATGTCATTAAGTGTCCTAGCCTTTGCCCCATACACATAATTCTGCCTGTAGTTTGGTTAGAATAAAGCCACCTCAGCAACAAAGACAATTATTTTGAGAGAAGTTTTATGTTACAGCTCTTTATTTCACTACCGAGGGTTTTTTGTGTTTAGTGACTCCGTCTTGGGAATCCACCTCATTTCTTGGCTACAATGACCTTTGTGTTTATAATGTTTCATCAGTTTCCAAGCAGTCAGTTGGAGGTGAATGCTGTAGTATTAATATATTTGTCAACTATTCACATGACTGGTACATAATTTCCTTAACCCCCCTGGTCCCTTTCCCTTTTCAGCTTTTCTGTAATGCATTTTGTTGAAATCTAGAAATATTAGATTCAATGCTTTTCAGACAGGTAAGAGGTTTTATGATTTTAGGCTTCTATTTTAAATAGATCAGTTTGCACTTTTTATTGTTGTACATGATGTTTCCCATGCTGGAAGTTTGAACGTGTATCTGTTGGTTATATCATTGTGTCAGTGTTTCATCCTTATTTCTAAAATAGCAATAGTATTCTTTCTTTCTTAAATGCTTTTCAGCCAGAGATCAGAGAGTACTTTGTAAAGGAATTCAGTAGTTATCCACAGTTTACATGTTGGGAATGTGAGGTACAGGAATTGCCTCAAATTAAAATTAGAAAGCTAAGGTAGAAATGGACATTGAGGCCACATTCATTACCTGCCACTGCTTCCTAAAGAGTGAGATTATCATGCTCCCATGTAGACAAAGAAAGCAACATTTCTTAAATGCATGGAGAACCTTTCAATCTCATTCCTTGATCTATTTTTTTCACTCAGTAGGATACAGTATTCTTGCTTATTTCTAAGGAAATTAACTACGAATTTTTTAAAAAAAGAGATATTTGGATACTTTTCTCCAAATATTAGAACACTCAGTTTAAATTAAATTAATTAAAATTAAAACTTTATGTTCAAAATGCCTCTACTTAAGAATAACCAGTTTTAACTTTGTTTTTCTTTTGGGTCTGGCTTTTTGCTACTTTAACAAGGTAAGGATGAACTGGAATAAGGCCTTTGTTATGCAGCACTGTCTGATAATGTTCCTCATTTATTGTTTAAATAGCATTTTACAGAACAAAAAGAAAAAATTGAGAACATTGTAATATCAGCTGCAAAAGCTTACACAGCTCCTTTTGTTGTGATAGTTCTTCTGAAACATTATTTCAAATAACTAATCCTGTAAAAACAAGACCACTTCATTCAAAATAAAAAAGCCAGCCAGTTTACTAGTGACATTTAAATGGATTAATGCCATGTTTTCCCTGTGATATTTTCTGATAGTCAAAGTTTAACAAGAAAATACATTCCAAGACATAGTCCATGTTTGAAACAGAACCAGTTTTTGGTAATAATTTACTGAAACTACATTTAGTTCACTGAAAGCTTATTTACATGGTCATGTTCATGAAAATTAATCTGTAAAAATGAATTTAAAGTGGATTATTTAAACCTAATTAAGTCCTTGTATAGATGTTCATTCAGAATAAAAATTGCCTTGATTTTGTTTAACTTAACTCTCTTCCAAATGAATTATGACTACAAGGGATTTAACATAGTTTAAATAATCCATTTTAAGAACTAAATACAGAATAATTTTGCTGCATGCTTCAGTGTAGACAATGTCTCTGGGAGAATCTATTTGTCTGACCTTTACCCAGATGTTGGCATAGGTGTAGACAATAACTGAATTTAAGAGGTAGTCTGAAGTCTTGCAAAAGGTATTAAATCACTTTGAATTTGGAAGTGATCTTTTAGGAGAGGGCAGGACACAGACATATAAACTGTTTAACAGATAGGAATTTAGGATTGGAGGGACATAATTTCTTCGTACCTGCTTCCGTTAACTGTGAGAAAAGTCTAGGCATTAACTTTTAGACTAACTTTTGTTGAGGTGATTGTGACCACCTCCCCTGGGAAGGAATAAATTGGATAGGATCATCCTCTGTGGGTGGTAGGAAGTTGGAATTTGGCTGGTAATTATAATTATTTGTCACTTGTTTAGAACATGATAGCTTCCTTATTCTGAAATTTCTATTTGGATACATTCCGGCAATAATCCTGAATGACCAATAAAGTATTCATAAGGTTCTTTGACTGTGTGTTTTTTAAAAGGATTTTTCAAAAATTTTGAGTATCACCACATAGCACGGTTTGTGAGTGATAAATGACTTTAAGCAGACATAGAACCAGACAGAATCCTAAAGAAAAATAAGTTCAATTTCTGCCATAGCTGTGCTGTACTTGCATGAGCATGGAATCTTGAAGGCATGGTGGAAATGAAGAGATCTCTCCCATGAGTGAGCTTCTTAGTATTTAAAAATGAAGTCCCTTATGGTCAGGAGAGACTTGCATTGCAAATGATGACAGTCATTAGAGTATTCAAGGTAACTTCCTCCTGTCCTAATTTTCCTCTGCCAGTTTTTCAATATGTTGCATGATTCCAATACTTCCCCTTCAGTCATAGTGGATTGCATTTTTTCACAAGACACTTAGGAATCAGCATTATTTGAGGCTAAAATATTTGAGTGGTAGATTGTATCCCCTTACTTAAAGCAACATAATGATGCTTGTATATGATCTCACCTTGATAAATTTCCCTGTACATCAAGGATGTTAACAAAACCACTGTAGGGTAAAAATGCTGTAAGGGCTGGGGAGAGGAAAACTATTGAAAGTTAAGAGAAAGACTGATAGTTCTGTGTATGCTATAAGTACACAATAATTCCAGATATAGGTGATTTCATTTTCAAAACATCAGAAGCATTATTGTCTTCTTGACTGATTTTACACGACACAGTTTGAAAACTGGGTTTGTTTCTCTCTCCTTGCTTAGTAGAAAACATCAGTGGAGAGAAAACTATCGCTATAACAAGAAGCATCACAGAAATGTTCATTTCAGCAATACTAACTTTACACACTGATTGTGCTATTGGATTTTGACAGAAAAGAAAGGAAAAAGAATCTGTGAAATAGTAATAGAAGGAAAGCAACAGAACAATTTTGAGAACTGAGAACTGCCTGGTAATATCCTTCAAATTTCACCTTTATTTGAAATACAGCACAGAACCATAATGAAATCTATTAATGGTGCACAAATGTACTTCTTCACACATTTGGATCAACTCTGGAGTAACTGAAAAAAATTATAATGGGGAAAAAAACAGTTAAATTGTGCAAGTGCAGAACTGCAAACATACAATGCTTACAGAAAAGAATCCGCTCTGCTGAGGGCCCCCGGCAGTATGAACCAGCAAAATCTGCCTTGCAGTACCTCCTCCCTCACCCCCAGGTTCAAGTTCCCATCCTCTGCTCTGTCTCACCTCACAGATAACAAACCACACCAAAAAGTAGTGGGTACATTTCTTGGGGCTGAGCAAGCTAAATATGCTTTCTGTGGGGTCAGATGAACTCTGGTACCTGCAGGTCAGGAGGAATGGGAACTGAGCCCAGAGTGAAAGAGCTGAGTCTAGAGTGAAAGAGGAAGGAAAAAAGCACAGATTAAGCTGCTTTTGCATACACATGAACATTCAGTTCAAAAATGTTCAACAAATACGAAAATGTTTGTTGTGTGTATAGGTACATATTTGTATCATTCTTACGCACTCATGCAGTACATCTGAAGTGATGTATCTGTTTACTTCCCATTCATAACTTTGGAGTTGAAAATGCTTCTTTCCTTGTTTTTTTTTAATGGGGTTTTGGTTTTTTTTATTTTTTTTGCTGACCATCTACAGTAAATATTTCTTGGGTAAATATTTTCTGAAATCTCTGAATTATTAAAGCATAAATTAGATGATTTAAGAGCAGAACATTGTTTATAGAAGTGCACTTGTCAGTGCTGGGGAGGTAAAAAGAAATAATCCTACTATGCCAGTGTCCCTTGGGAAGACCTTACCTTCCTGATACCATCCATGTTTCTTATAGTTCAGAGCACTTGTTAAGCTGAAAGGGGGGAAGAGAAGTGCATGACATTTATATTTGTTGTAACATAAGCCATTTCTTATCTCTCCCCTCAGTCCCTCTCCTCTCTACCTCCCTTCTGTCTCCATTTACAACTTCACTATCCCTCCTGCCTACTGGGACCATAACCTTGCTGTAATCTTTCCTCTTTTTGCTGCCCTCTGCATATCTAAGGCAATCTTTTTTTCTTCTTTTTTTTTCTTCAACAGTCTCAAAAAAAATCCCCCAAAAACAAACCTACATTTTTTTTTAATATGTTTGCTTCCTGTTCCTTTTTTTTTTTTTTTTTCAGACTAGATTTTCTCCTGTCTAATCTCTGCCTCACAATTACCAAATCAGCCAGCTCATGAGTCTGAAATCACTGGTGACACTGCCAATTCTCTCTGCTAGTTCTAGGGTATGTTCTTGTCATTGGGTTGTGGAACTGAACACCTTGTTTCTTTTCTTTTCCTTGAAAGACAATCTGAGAGATATCTAATTATGCCAGAATGCACTGTTCTTTCAGTCTGGACTGGCTTTCAGTAAACCTGGAAAGCATGTCTATACTATCATCAACTTCTCAACAATTCAGCAGTCATTTTACTCACACTTGTTGACATATTTCATGGTTTTCATCTTAATTAGACATTTGGTGGTGTAGGTTTCCGTTTTCAGATTTCCAAATGAGCCTAAAGAACTTTGTCAGGATTTTTTTGGAAGCATTTCTATCTTGGAAGAGCAGTCCAACTTGTACTTTATCCTATTTGGATTTGCAGAGTAAGCATCCTTGTGCTGAAATCCCATGGGTAGCTGGTCTGGATTGGTGCTCTGCAAAGGAGCTGAACACAGAGGCAGCAGTGAGTTTAGCTGCAAGTAATTGTGACCATAGCCAGTTTCATCCAAAACACATTTAGAATATAAAGTGGTGTGTCTTTCTTTTGGAGCATTTGCCCAGGAAGTGACAAACTTGGGAAGATATGATTGATGCTAAGTTCCTTTCTACGTTTCATCCTGAATTTTGTTGCTTCTGTCAGAAGAATCAAAACAACAATATTTGCATATTTTGCAGAATGTTTTGAGATTGTCTCTTGAAGAGAACTGTTTAAAACGTTGTACAGGTTTTTAAAAGAAGCTTTGAAGAGTCCATAATTTTGCATTGATATTTCTGTGTTAATAGTTTTGAGGTTCAAATTAATGCTGTTATAAATGGCAGCACTTAGACAAGCTTTCTATGTTCCTAACTGTGTAGTCACCAAGCAAATGTGGTAGTTAGATATCTTATGGCAATTCTATGTGGGAGAACAACTAAAAGTACAAAGTTAATGCAGCAAAATTAAGGACCATTAAGCCCCTATATGGAAACTTATTGAAAAGTGGAGTGCTTAAGGGAGGATTAAACTACAAAAAATAAAGGCATTTTAATTCAGAATGAGAACATCTACATATAGCTTAATGTGTTTTAATTTCTCTGCATTAACTTCATACTTTTAGTTGATTCTTTTTAACCATCTCAAATTCAGGCAGTCCCAAGTGATACTACTTTTTCTCAAAAGTATATCTTTGGAAGCTTTCTCTTTAAAATTTTATATCCTTCTATCCCATTCCATGCAAGTAACCCAAGAAAAAGTATTGTTTAAAAAATGAACAAAAAGACCAATAGTAATATGCATTCTATTGTCAACTGATTATGGCAGCAGAAACGGCCACCAGAATGAGAAAATTTATCATATTAAAAGAAATATATAAGCTAAAAGAATATTCATATTTTACAAGTAGAGATTAAAGGCTTGAGGGGAATTTAAAAGTTCATGAATGATGGACACAATGGAAAATCACAGAGAACAGAAAATAAAGACCAAGATAATAGTAAAAGACATGACATACCTGCCCACTGAAACTGAATGTTCAAACCTGACAATTTATGGTTGAAGTGAAAAATACTGATGTTTGTGTGTTTGGCACAGCCCGGTATAAAGAAGTGCATGAAGCTGTGCTATGCCAAAGGTGGGATTTATCCTGTTATTTCATGCTTGTTCCCAAAACAGTCTTTCTCTTCTTTATTTCTGTGGTGTCTTTCAGGCTTTATTGACTTTGGAGGGATTCAGCTTGGCTGCTTGGTTGTCATTTTATTGTTCCTTAACTGAAATCACCAACTCTATGTAAAGAAATAAACAGAACTGCCAGACGAACTCTCCCACGCTGTACACTCTAATCAATAAAAATTTCTTGTTGGTCATTAATACAGGAACTCTGCAGCCTTTTCACCATTGCTAAGGTTGCATCATGGACATGAACATTGCTACATCAGTCCACTGGAATCAACTCTCATGTTTGTTTTATGCTGTGTCATGCAGTTAAGTAAATGTCCAAACATCCATAATGAGGACAGAATACAGTAAGAAACAGATATCAGTATCTCACATAGAAAGCAAGCAGAGTATTTTCTACTTCTAAGAAGGGAAGGACAAAAGATCTGCTGGTCATTGCTGGTTTGAGATTTTAAAGGACCTTACTAACATTACTTTAATGTATTAGAATGCTATTGTTTTGTTTTTTTTAAATAATAGCCTATACAATTAAGATTAAAAAATTCCAACCTGTTGTTGTTACTAGAAAGATTTCTTATCATGTGGTAATGAAACAGTTGATACTAAGTAGATATAAATATATAATCTGGTCATTTAAAAAAATATTTAATTAAATAGTAACAGTAGACAATGGGGAATAACAGTTGAAAGCAGTGCAGCATTTCAGTTTGGAGTTACATAACTAAACTTCAGTGCAGATCTTTACAAAGGTGTCCTATTACAAGGGCAGAAGCACAACAGTATTCACAGAAAGATGCCAAATGCTTGCATTTGCTTTATCATGAGTTCATGAGTTACAGTGGACTGCCAGGCCTGGGGCTAGTGCTTTTCCTCGTTTGCCTGTGCATTGTGTTAGAGTGTGTAGACTTGCATTCTCCATTTAGAGAAATCAATGCTTTTGCCCACTCTCCCCACCCCCCCTTTTTTTTTCCACTGCCAACCATTTTTCTTGTCAGTTTGCTTTCCCCATTGCTGGGTGAGCAGCTTATGAGAAATAAACCACTGAGGCACATCAAACCTTATAAGAAGGCCAGGGCAGTAATTCAGTGGCTGAGTTTTTCCAATCCATTCTCTTTCAAGTGGCTTGTTTAAAAATAAACAACAGAAACAAAACCTCACCGTGTTTCTTGTTGATATTTAACAAAACTACAGAAAGACCTTTTGCCTTAATAATGCCAGTGACGTGCATTTTGTTTATCTTTCTAATTATTTATTTATAGTTGACATGAAAAAGCTTCCCACTAGACATCACTGACTGCACAAAACTCAGTTGTGTATTGTTTTTGCAAGACTTCTGTTATTATAGCATGATTAAAATAGTACATTAATTATGCATCTGCTATAAAACTGAATACAGCAGAGGAAATAAATATGTATTAATAATACATTAGTTATTAATCTGTGCACTTGTCATTTGAATGAAATGTAAATTACTGCATGTTCAGTTCATAAAGACCACCACTTACCTGTTTTTTAAGTCCACTTACATCTCACTACTGTGGACAGACAAGTTTTAGTTAAAAGTCACCATATGCTAAAAATGAGCAGTCCCAAGCCAAAACTGTTATAATACAAAGCTACAAATTTTACATGACTGTGAGATACAGTCGGAACATAATAAAGCAGATTTACCACTAGGCTGGGGCATGTACAGTTAACTTTTAGTCATTAAAAGTGGTAGACACCTTTCTGAAGCAACAAGATTGATTCTGACTTTTTATTTCTGAGATTCCCTGTACCACTAGAAAGGGAACTTTTATACTAAAGGGAAGCCAGCTACAGCTTATGGACTTGAAAAGTATTTCAGACATGGGTATTTAACAAACAGTAGGCCTTGTGAAGTACATCATTAGATTGGATTGGATTGCCTTAACAGATCATCCTAAGGTTGTGTGTGGATATGTCGGATGTGAAGATGTTACACCTACTAAGTAGTAACCAAGGGGCTCCTAAATCTTTGCACATCAAGCTGTCATTTAGTTAAAGGACAGAATCAGTAGATTAAAAAGTAAAACAGGAGCCAATTAACTGCAGCAAACTTTTATTAAATAAAACCATTTGCTTTCTTTTTGGCTCCAACTAAAATAAAAGTTAGATTATTTAATGTAAGAGCTTCTTGGCAAGATTTGCACTAGGAAGTTAAATGTGCCTGGGACTACTGATGCCAAAGAGGCCAGCTGTCATGGAGTGACCCATGTCTATATTATTAAAATTTGCTAGTTTACAAAAGAAGGTGAGTACAGGAGAAATGCCTCTAGAGAATACTTTTAACTCCTAAAGTTTGCTTAAAATATAATTCAGGAGAGGCCTAATCCTCGTTGTCCAGGAATAAAACTAATCCATAGAGAATTTGTGAAAGTTAACAGGGGGTTGACTTTCAGTCTCTTGGTACATTTGCTAGCAGTGATTTTTCTTGGTAGTGGTAGTGCTGTTGAGTGAATGACCAGTAGGTGAAGTTGTCCAAAGATGTATTTTCATGGAAATTTTAGTTTTATCATTAAATGGCATGTATATGACTTCTGTATTACTCTGAATTTTTAGATTTAGAATGGAACAACGCATATGAAGGGGAAACTACACTGCTGTTGAGGTTAATTTAAAAATGTGTCTAAAATCCTTAAACTGACAGCTATGGTATGGTTATATTTTCACATTATCTTACTATTGAACAATGACAAGTATAAACCTTCATCATGGGTGTCCAGTTTTAAAAGATGTTTGAGTATCTTGATTTAAAAGTTGTGTCGGCCAAGACAGGTTAAAATAACTCCTGTTAATAATAGTGATTGCAACACAACAACAGTAACAATATAATATTATGTAGCTCTCTCTTGGGATTTGCACCAAGAGATCTAGAAGTACATGAATAAGAATGTGAATATTATTCTATGTACTGTGAGTGTGCGTCAGAGTCAAGTACAGTGTCATGACCAGAATCACCTTTTAGGTCAGCAGCATGAGGAGTAGAATGCAGATCTTTTGAATCCCACAATATAACTCTGTTCACTGTAACAGCATCTATGCTTTCACACATTGGTTTAAATTTTTCCCACATTAATTCTGAAGAAGGTTCTGAATCATGTGTCATAGCAAGTCATCTTCAAGAGTCGTGATTTAGAACAATATGGGAATGTTTATTGAACTAAAATGGCTTTCTTTTTTCCTGTCTCTCCTTTCTTGTATTTTAATATCTTCTTAGTTTTCTCTGACATAAGAAAGAAAAGATCACCCAGTTAAGAAAGCTGTCTGCCAAAAAACAGATTCACCTGTCTACAAAGACTTCCTGATAAATATTTCATATACATTTGAAAAACTTCCAGTGGTGGAAAATAGCAATCTCTTCAAATGTAATCTTTTCAGTGCATTATTTTCCTTATTCTTGGAAAGATTTTTTTTTCTTAGTGTCTAACCTGCATTTCCTTTTTTCTAATTCATAGTGTCCTCTCCACTTTCTCTTTTGTAGCAACTGTTGGTATGTTGAAAAATTGTTCATGATGTTATGTGTAGAAAATCTTGACTATAGACTATACCAAGGAGTGAATCTATTCATTCTTTCATTACTATATGCAAACTTTCTTATCACTTTCATGAGAACACTCAGAAACATTTTACTATTTTTCCTTGAAAATGTGGCTGTCTTCCTCCTTTCTAAACCACTCTGTTCATGACACATGACAGTGTGAACCCCTCTAGTAAGAGAGATGAAAACATATGAATACTGGTGAGTACTAGCTTGCAAACAAGAAAAAAGAAAGCTGAAAAGAGTCCCCTAACTGATATTGTAATCATTTAGCTATTGTACTGTTGAATTTCCTTAATTTTAAAACAATGTTGCACAATTACATATTCACTGTTTGCTTTATTTTGTAAAAACCCTGGAGTGATTTATGTGAGAGGAAATGAAATTATCTGGCTGGCTTCTGAATGCTTTGGCTGCTTTAGGGCACTTTGGTAGAAGTAGTTGTTTTGCATTACCTGTTAGGATTTTTTTCCTCTTCTCTATTCTCTTCCTTTTTTTTTTCTTTTTTTGGAAGGGCAAGTCACAAATAACCATGATAATGTAGCATTTCTGTAAGAATCATGTCCTGCTGTTTACTAAACTTATATAGCAACAGTGCATTCATTCAGTTACTTTGCTGGGATGCTTTGGCAGTGCTGTATGCATAAATGCATGCAAATCTTTCAGTTTAAAGCACTAGGTCTTCTTAAGTTCTGCAAATACACTAATGGTGGTGTAGCCAATAGAGCACAAAATAGCAATATCAGAAGGGTTATCCCTTAATTCCCACACTGCTACATAGATGCTTTCTATGTTTAAATTAACCTTTTGCTTTTTGCTTACTTTGGTAATGTTTATTTTTGTAATTAAACCTCTCCCATTTTTTTTCTGTAAGTTTTTTGTTATGCTGCACTCATTCATCAAGGTTGGTGAGCCGTAGAGGAAAAAAAAAACTTGACACTACTAGTGAGTTTATTGGCTGGGGAGAGGAAGTTGGACTCATTTCCCTGGGGCTTTATACTACTCTTTTAGTTACAGGACTAGGTAAATTTCCTTAAATTAGATTGTTTCTCTGGCTATGACCAAGAATTGCCCTCTATATGTGTAGGCATTTTAAGGTATGGGGAGATGAGCAGTGGAAAACTATGTGCCTCAAGCAAACCTGAAACCTGTCTCTAATTCCAAATAGAAAGTGTTCCAGTTCTATCTCAAGAGAGTGCAACTTTGATAAATTGTTTCAAAATTCACTTTTGGGAGGTTCTGTGACATCTCTCGTTTGCTCCGATGACAGCTGAAAGGATGTCTGCAAAGTATTCTGTAGGGTCTGGAGAGAATAAGTAAAAATTCTTTGTGAAGCTAGAGAAATGTTAATGGGGATGTGACAGGCTTCCTACCATATGCATTGGTCTGAAGCATGTGATGTTTTTTGTAATATAGAGCAGCAACATAATCTTCAGGAATTAAAGGTTGGGTGGTAGACATATATGGAATATGAACTTCAAGAGTACAGTTTCATGAGGATTTGTAATGGTTCTTGCCTTCCCTCCCTATCTTTGCAGCCAAGAAAGCCTTGGCTTTCTTTCTGTATAATGTCTGTGACTTCTAGATTTTAAGCAGATGGTAAAGTATAGATATTTTTTGCTGGGCATCATCATTATGTGTACACACATACACACACATAGGTGCAGACACACATTCACACACCTGCTTTCTCTGACAAGCAAAGATAGAAGAAACGTCCAGTTGATAACATGATAAAATAAAAATGCTGTACAGGTGAAGCTACTGCCTTGGGATTTCCTCATACTAATGCTTTAATAACATGCCAAGGCACTGCACTTCAGGCCCCAGACACAAACGTAGTCTGTAGTGAAAAAGAAAGGGATAAAAAAAATGACAATGTAATGCTGAAGTGAGCTCAATAGTGGCACTAGCAACTGAGAAAGGAAACAACAGTGTAAAACTCCTCTTTGATTTTCTGTTCTTGCTCACTGCCTTTTGTGTTTGATTGGAACCCCTTTTATGAGTGAGATAGGCTCTGATAAAGGAAGTGGTGATACATGAAGTAGCACTATGACAATGGATAAAGTGGTCATTGTCCTCACTTGCCCTCACTGCACTTTCACACCATTAATGGTGTAACTAGTAAGACTTACACTTAGGATCTCACCTTTGTGCTTTCTGTGGTAGTGTCATCCTTGAAAAGTGACAGCCTCTGCTAGAGCACCACAAAATATATCAGGTTGTTCTTATAACTCTAAACAGACACATGTTATTATTTCACATTGTGAGGAAGGTTAAGTGACTTGTTTCAGCGGAAACAAGAACTCTGAAATTATGACTGGGAACTCATGTACTTTTTGGTACTCAGTTTACTTGAAATAGCATTATAACATTAACAAACATGGAAAATAACTGCATATTTGGCACTGAGGCAAATTACCAGACTGTGATAACTAATTTCAGAATTCTTTACATAAGCAGTTCACCTATCTGTATGAAAGTTGTAATTCTCTTTCTGCTAATACTGAGATTTCTTTTCCTGGTTTCTTCTCTTCATTCCCTTTGGCCTTGTTTTTTCCCCCTCTCAAAGTACTTCTATTCCCCTAGCTAGGACCTGCTCCTAAGTATTTTGTTTTCAACAAGAGACTGTCATTTTGTAGCAGACGACAGTTCCAGTCAGTGGTACTGTAAACAGAAGGTACCCAGGATAACTGATTCATCCTCCACAGAGACAACACATAGTACCTAGGAAATGTCTCCACTTCCAAAGAGTGGATGCTGTCCACAGCTCAGGTTGTCAGCACAAAGTGCCATAACAGGGGCCAGGAGAATTCATTTTGGCTTGAACTTTATGAACAAACTAAGGTACAATGAGGATTGCAGTCTCCGTTGACATTGGTGCCTGCGTTCTTGCTATTTAAAGAACAGAGGAGCAAGCTTCAGTGCACAAAGTGTGATCATTTCCCCCAATACCTGATTTAATAGGAGTAATTTCTACTTACACAGTCTCTTTCTATTGAGAAGCTCACACTCTACAAACATGAATTAATTAAGCTTTATACTCCCTCTGTGCTGCATAGGTAGACTCAGGAATGGAGTGATTTAACATTATACTAGTGTGCCAGTTGGGAAATACCAGAAATCTAGTTTTCTTACTTTGCACATACCCTGGGGCAGATTCAATGCATGCCTTAAATGCAAGGACTGAAAAAGACTGTAAGGCATGTGGTTGATAATACCTCTAGGCTTACAGTTGGAGATAAGGACTCCTTGGGAGACCAGGAGTGCATATGGCAGTGAAGCAACAGCTGATTCCCTGAGAAAACATGTATGGCAGAGCCTGCTGAGGTACAAAGCTTTTCCAGTGGGCCTTGAAGAGACTGTTGCAGTGACCTGTAGAGTTTTGTCTTGTTGCTTTCTCTCAACACAAACCAAGTAAATTGGAGCTACATCTTCCTTATAATGATATCCCTAAGATCAAGGTGGTGGCTGTGTGCAGGTGTGGATTTGCTGGTTGAGCTGAAAGGGAAGAGCATTTCCATTTGATATCACTCACTGTAGCATATACTCCTGCGGTATCTGACAGCCATAAATAATCTGGCCAGTAAGACCTGTTCTGTGTATAGCACCTGGTATCAGACACAGAACAGTTAGTTGAGCTTAGGAATTGTGTCTCCCGGTTTTGTTACTATTAAAAGTTGTCTAATAAATTATTCTATTTTTTTTCTTTGAAGCCCTATTTTTTAAGCTGCAGTAAGTCTTGATTTTGTTTTCCAGAGTAGCAGCTTTCACTGTATAAATCATTACCTCAGTACAAGGACACTCTTGTTAGGAAAGTGACAAGAGAGTAAACGGACATTAAAAAGAAAGAGTTTCTGCATTTTAAGACTACTGTCTAGAAGAAAATTAAGACCTCGCTGTTAAATCAAAGGGCTGGGCAGTGCACACTGGGACTGCGAACTGGAAATGTTGCATTATTTTTAAATGGCTGAATACCTGCTGCAGCATCCATAACACATGTTACTTCTCTAATTTATACATAAATTATTTTGCATAATTTATTGCAGTGAAAAAAAGGAATGAAATTTAATCTACCTAAAGAAAAAAGTTTTACCTGCTATTAAGTATACATCCGAGTCCCATACTGTCCGTACACTTTGGTTTACAAATAAATGACTCAATGTTTTTGAAGACTTCTGGGAGGGAGAGTGGAGGACATGAACTGCTTGAGCAATGCTTGCTGAAGGCATTGCAATGACTTAAGGTTGGAATAGGCATAATATCCCAGAGAGGAGGGTCTTTATGCCCTGGCAGAGATTTCTCTTCTTCTGGAAAGTGTTTGAATGCTTTTGCAGTATTCAGGCTGTTTACTAATCCCCAGGGGTAGGCTGTGGTGATGCTGCCACCCACGGAGATACAAACCCCTCAGGTCACCCTAGGTTACCTAGGGAAACTTGAGATGTTATCTCCTTCTTCCTTTTCTGCTTAGTCAGTAACCCTGTACAAATGTCTTTCCTCTAGAGTGTAAGGGGGCAGACTTTTTCTTTTTTTTTTTTTTGTGTTTTTTTGGTTGGTTTGTTTTTTGTTTAATAATAAAAACTGGATAGAATAAAGTTATTTTATGTTTTCAGCCATTAAAATCATCAGGGATTTAACTCCTGATATTAGCAGACATCCACAATTAATGTTTCAGAGCTGGAAGCCGCTGATTTCTGAGCCATAAAAATGTGTTCCAATCCTACCTTATCTCAGAGTCCCATTACTCAGTATGGGTCAGATTATGTTTAAATTCTGTTTGCGTTTCAGGGTCAAGCTAGAACTTCATGGCAGACTTACGGAGGGAAAAAAAAATGAGACATACTACCATCAGAGTCAGATTGCCCATCCAACATTACAATAAAAGTTATTGGACTTGCCAGTTTGTTTTGTAAAAGTTCTGCAAGTATCATGTGCCACCTTGTCCTTAAATGGAGACCACTGGCCCAAATCAGGGCATGTCAGGTTATAATATTTAACTATTACTTTTGGCACAGAGTGAATCCTCCAAGGGAAGTAGAAGTCAGAAGGGAAAGAAATACCTTTGAAGTCCCCTATCTGTACATGTAACCACTGATGAACTCCTTAAAAAGTACAATAGGAACCTTTGCAGAACCTTTTGAAATTTCTTTCCAGTTGGGTTTTTACTAAAACAATTTCTTCACATTTCCAGATCTTCTTGAGTGTAGGTGCTGGTGCATGCCCAAAGAAGGGCAGCAAAGCTGGTGAAAGGATTAGAGCACAAATGTTATGAGGAGTGGCTGAGAGAGCTGGGGTTGTTTAGTCTGGAAAAAATGAGGCTAAGGGAGGACCTTATTGCTCTTTGCAACTCCCTGAAAGAAGGTTGTAGCCATGTGGTGTCAGTCTCCTCTCTCAGTTAGTAAGTGATAGGACAAGAGCAAATGTTCTCGGGTTGCACTGTGGGAGTTTTGGCTTAGGTATTAGGAAACATTTCTTCACTGAAGGGGTGGTCAGGCATTGGAACAAGCTGCCCAGGCAAGCAGAGGAAACATCATCTCTGTAAGTGTTAAAAACATGGGGAGTGGCACTTGGGGATAGGTTTACTGGTGAACATGGCAGTGCTAGGTTAATAGTTGGACTCTATGGTCTTGGAGATCTTTTCTAACCTTGACAATTGCTTTAGTTAGTGCAACTTCACTGACATAAATTGTTGGTAGCTGAAATAGGGAAGAGGACTGTCTTTGATTTTCTCAGGTTGTATATGAGTTAAATTTGCTACAGTCTGGACATCTCTGCTCAGTTTAGTTTCCTGTTTTGGTAGGTGATAGGAGGAGATGTTTGCATGCGTCAGAAAGTAAAATTAGTGTAGTAACTGAGTCATGCTGAGATGGACTGAAGCAGTACAAAATGAAAGGGAGAAATCAGAAAAATGAGGTTACCATGTCAAATTCCCTGACTGATTTTGAACTAGAAGCAGAAATATGCTTTGCTCTATAATCATGATTCAGTTTTAGCACCCAGGTCCCCCTCCCAGTGAAAACCACATTCATTCTCTTGAACTATGGAAAACTAAAAATCCATTTTGATATTGTAAGAGGAAATAAAAAGGGCTGAAAGATTAATAATAGAATGCCAGTATATACATCTAATCCAGGCTTGAACCTGAGGGCAGCCCTTTCAAGGAGTTGAATGACATCTGTGTGTAATTTAATAAATGACTGTTGTAAAACAAATGGAGAAGCTCTCAAACACATTGTTTTTGTGTTGATTGCTCAGTTCAATTACGGTAAACAAATAATGTAATGTTATAATAGTCACTGAAATAAATCTAGCCTAAAAAGGTTGGAAAAAAGGTTGGAAGTATCAAAGCTGTATTTATTTATAATTCAATGATTTGTTGCTAGACTCACCTAAAAATAAAAGGTCATGTTTTATGAGTGTATCTGTAGCAAGGTTACCAGTTTCAAATGCTTAATGACAACTTTTAGCTGACTGTTTGAATAGATTTTTTTTTCCCCCAGCATAAATATTCACACGTTACTGTACACACAGAAGTACTTAGCAACAGGTAGAGGTTAAATACATTATTTGGCAGACTTTTATTTCTATTTAAAGGCATTCCTATCTGAATGAGGTTTTGAGTAACCTGATCTAATGGAAAGTTCCCTGCCCATGACAGGGAGGTTGGCGCAAGATGGTCCTTTCCAACCCAAACCATCCTATGATTCCTATAAAGAACTGGATTTACAAAGAAGATAGATGAACTAAAGTGTGTTTAAAATAACCAAGTGGTATCTTAGATAGTAAGCAAAGTTTTTTCTGGAAAGTCCAATTTTGAGATATAACACAGTGCTCCAAAATAATGTTTCCTATTCTGCTTTTTCCACTGGCTTCTTCTATTAAAACAATTTTGTTTTCTCAGTAGAGCTTCATGATCTCTGAATTTTCATGCCCTTTCACCTCCTAAACTTCTTGTGTAATTTAGTTACTTCATGTCCCCAGCTTTTTCAGCAACAGCCTTTCTTCCTTCCCATGAGCTAGCCCTACCCAGAGCAATGCCTTAAGGCTGAGAGGACAGGATGCAGCTGCCTCTAAAAGCCTGTCAATGATGCTTCTTTTTAAGTCACTAAGAAATGCTAGCACAGCTGCACAGTGATGTGGACTTACACTTTATACTTTTTTTTTTTTTTTCCCTATATGAGGAATTACTCAAAAGAATAATGAGTTAGCAACTGATGCATGAAGGCAAATGAAGACACTGCCTTATGCTTAATGGCATCCTAAGGACAGGCCTGTGTTTTAGAGCTAGTTTTTGTGGGGAGGCATTGCCTAGGTCGAATGCTGGGGTTATTACACAGAATTTGAGGAGATTCTCTTCTTCAGATGTGATGGAGTAGGAACAAATTTGAGTTAGCATTAAATCTACAGCTAGTATCTTACATCCTTTGAACACATAGTTGTTTCAGTCTTAGCTAACACAGTACCAGCAGACTGCAGCAAAGCAGTTAATTTTGGGCTGTAATTTTTGAATTATGATGCATTTGAACATCAGTGGAGTTTGTTTATTTTTATACAGAGCAGTATCTGGTGACCTTAGTGACCAGTGTGCCCCCACTTTCCCAGCACTTCTCTTTTCTCTGCAGACTCCATTAGTTACTAGTTTTATCCAGTCTGAGAAAAGCAAAAGGGAAGGGAGCAAGCCTGGCAAGGCTGTAAGCTGATGTTTCTTTGCCTCCTTGCTTCAATTTTCCCTTTTTCTGTTTATTTAAGTTGTAGCTGTCATCCACGTGGCAGCTGTGCCTGGTTGGAGGAGGGCATTGAGGGCAGAGAAAATCCAAGCAGTAACACAGCAAAAGTGGATGCTTCTGGATGTTTGTTGCTGTGGTTAAAAATGCCAAGTTCAAAACATATCTTAACATCGCTAATGAAAACAAGGCATTGTGGCCTTTCTGAAATTTCCAGCCAGGCTGGTTACAAAAGAACCAAATATTTGTTCGATGCCATAAAGATATTCTGTCCAAATGACAGCCAGAAAGCATGTGTGTGTATGGTTCAGTAATGGCTGACCTGATGACTCTGACGCTCTCTGACACCAGGTATATGGGAAGAGGCTTGAGTTGCCCCTGCCCACATTCCTTCAAAACTGAAGACAGATCTTCAAAGCTGAGTCCTCATCTTGAAAAAGAAAAATCATGTGCATGTGAGAGAGTTTTGCAAGGAGTTGAATGCAAAGGACTGCATTAAAATCCCCTAGTACCACACCATTATTACTGTAATAATCTGTTTGGATTTCTGTTTATAAATTTATTTTTAATACATTTCACAGAATCACAGAATGGGTAAGGTTTGAAGGGACCACAGTGGGTCATCTGCTTCAATCTCCCTGCTCAAGCAGGGGCACCCTAGACCATTAATATTTTTCCATTTTCATCATGTTAAATTTTTTGTGATTTGTGTTCTTGTGCTATAGGTTGTGGCAGATAAAGTTGCTACCTTTAAATGGGATAACAATTTCATTAAATTAATTTCATTAAATTTCCTATTGCAGAGATCAAAACCTTTGCCTTGTAAATGGGCTGGAGAAAACATTTTCAAAATGATTAAAAGTTCTTTGAAAATGTAGTTCTGACAATTAAAAACAAATTAACTGCCAGTTACCATGATTATGTGCATTAAAATGTGAGTATAAGGTGTGAAACCAGCAGCTTCATATGGTGTAAGTTCATAAAAAGGAGACATTAAAGAAACTCAAAACTGTAAAATGGTAAGAGAATAATCGGAAAATTAACTTAAGGTTGTATTGTAGGTGGTTAGAATTAATTTGAAAAGTTTTTAAAATATATGTTTTGACTATATTTTAATGAAAACACTTGCTTTGGTGCCTTTAATAAATTTAGATTAATTGGTAAGAAGCCATTAAATGTCAGATGCTTCAACATGATACAACACCTTTCAAATACCCAGCGGAATTTCAGAATAGCTACCAATGTGTTACTTTGCCAGTACTGGGAAATGATTGCTGTATTTCCAAAGGTTATCATAGTTGATTCATGTCATACACAAGTGAATTTCTGAATATTCTTCTGAGCATTTCCAAACTGAGTTCCTTAGGCTTTGGCAGTTACCTCAGCCATAGCTTAAATACCCCACAAATGCATTGTGCATTTTGGCCTGAAAGTCTTTAATCACTTAAATTATAGATTATGTGGGTATGTTCACCACTTAGATGGGAATGAAATCTGGAAAACTCTTGTTATATACTGTTGTGTCGAAATTCTTGTGTGCCAAAATAGCTGCTGGTAAAACCTCCAACACTATGGCATCACTATATGCATACAGCTGTTCATAATACTGAGGCTTCTGGTTTACTAAAAGCCCTACCTTTTGCATTTTCAAAGAAAATATTCTTCCTTCTGTGACCATTTCTTGACAGTTTTCTTGGGATAAGCCTCTCATTACCTGGGCAGAGAGCCCATCCCTTAAAAATCATGCCTAGGGCACAGTATGCATGCTTGCATGAATGAGAAGTAGCAAGGACAGATGACATTTTCTGTTCCTGAGTTTTGCTTAAGGACTAAAGAAGTTACTCCTACTACTTTTGGAGCACTTGACTGAAGAAGGGGAGGCAGTATGCTAGAAAGCTCTACAGCCTGAAGTTAAGTTAGGTGACGCGCTCTCCTGGAAGTGGGATATGCATCTACTTATCTTCTTCCATTGATTACTTTCTGCATCTCTTTGTTCAGCTGCTGGCTTTTGCAAAGCTATTCTCCAGCTTTGCAAAAGAAGTGCGAGAAGAAGCTGACAACGTAACAAGATTTACCCAGTCCTACAACTGGGTTCCAGATAGATATGTCACCACTGAGTATTTTATCCTGAGATAATTAGCACTATGATTAGAAGAATGCCTGCAGACCATGACATGCAGCAGTGAAGTTAGACCAGTACAAGAGAAAGTATGTCTTAAGCCTCCTGTGAAAAAGGCTGCTCTTGCTGGCATGTGATAAAATAAACAGCATCCCTTTTCATGGAACAGCATTGCGTGTCATTCTGGTAATGTTGGATCAGATAGGGAACCTGCTGAGAAAGCACTGAATGAGATTTATTGGAGCAACTGCCTTATACGACTACCCAGGTATAAGGAAATGGTTAAACCTTTCAAATTTGGTACACTGGATTCCCGGAAGAAGAAAGCACTAAGAAAAAGGCTTAAATTTCATCTATAACAATATTAATTTTGGATTGATTTTTTTATTAATAAATTAGGTGCTCAATAGGGTGAAAGTTTTTCTTTCAAGGAGTTGGTGCGTACTTTTGTTTGGAAGAGATTAGAAATGTGATTTCACAGAGGAAATGTAATCTCATTTTAAATATTTACAGAATGCTAATTTTATGCCTCTACATAGGCAGAAAAACAGAATAGCATTAATTTGACTTATTTTCTAGTGGAAACATGTTCTCTCCCTTTGACTAGGACTACATTAGTAAAAAAATCCATTCACACCCATTCTTTGGCCCACAGATAATGCAACACAGTTTGCATCCATATGGCTAAATTTCCCCCCGTTCTTTAATTCTCCTCCAAAAAAGGATTGCCTGCTTTGTACCACAAGGTGGAAATTGCAACTGGTTCCTGCTATAACACATGCAATACAAAAGCACTACTTGGGAGATGCTATTTGGCACAACTAAACAAGTGAGTTGATAATTGTGTGCCGGTGCTTGACCCATGTGTTTTATATTCTGACTATAGAGACAGCCTGTGGCAGATGTCATACGACCACCACCAGGGTTAATACTAAAGGAATACCTAAGTATTGGTTCTGTACACAGAACTTAATTCACTGGTTGCCTACATAAATGTTAGACAAAATATAGCATTATACCATAGTTTTGACTAAAAGGACTCTCCGAGCATTGAGAGGTTATGCAGAAGACTGTGAAATGCTTTTTTCTGCAAGTCTTTAAGTTAGGCAGATTTACAAGGCATACTTAATCCTGCACCACATCAGGATGATAAACAAGCTGTTGTCCCGATACTATACCAGTGGTTGCTTTCTATAATGCCATGATGTTAGGGTGCTGCCTTTCTGGCAGTTATGGTGTGTGTGGAAAAAAAATGCAAGTGTTTCTTGTACTAAGTAAACAGTTGCTGGGTTTGGGGGGGAGGTTTTGTGCTCACTGGGATGGGATTTGAAAATAGTAACTTTTTTTTTTTTTCATCTCAGAAATTCTATTACAAGAAATTCCTTCAGGTGTTTTGATACTGAGACTTTCTCTATATCTAGAAACTGATCTATAGCTGTGGATGCAGATTAATTTTTAAATAGCAAAAAAGAAATTTAGAAATACATGTATGAATTTTTCTTTGATGATTTAAGAATGTCCAAAGGAATATTTCCTATTGACATAAAATACTTAAGAAGATAAAATGGTTGAAAGATTCTTTATAAGAAAAGAACGCACAAACATTTGAGTTCATAAGTATTCAATATAACTGTTTCTGATACATAATTGAAATCTCTTATGTTAATCTCTTGGATCCTCTTCCTGACCCTCCCATGCACCCCCAGACTTCATATAGGATTGCCTCAGGATACACAGTGCTAGGAATTAACAGTGTTGTTCTCCCCTGTAAAATTATCAGTGTTTTGGGGTGTGACTAACATGAAGTAAGTTACACTTTTTGGTTAACCATCATGATTTATGTTTTCCTGTTTTACAGAAAGATTGTTTGAAAACTCAGTTGCAGATTCAATGAAAAAAATGGGTCCTTGGAATGGGTCCTGAGCACCAAAGCCTTATCCCAAATTAGCGTTAAAAAGGAACTTTAATTTTTTTGTTAGTTAAACATCTGAGACATTCTATTGTGGTTTTTCTTTTGTGAGTATAAAAAGTTAGAAGCTGCTTATGGTGTTTAGTGTTTAGAATGCATTTGTCTGGGCAGATGTTCTTGTAAAATTACTAACCCATTCCAAGTTATAAGCATAGCTTGTTTCATCTGTGTGAAGAGGACTGATTCCTTCTCTCCAAATTTCCTAGAATACAAACATCATTACTGCAGTTGACTGCTATATGTAGATTGTATGTAGATTGTTACTGCTAGTTCCCTCTGCTTTTTTTTTTTTTTTTTTTTTTTTTTTTTTTGTTCCTTGGTATGTTTATTTATAGTGGAGTTATGAGATTGTGATTGAAGTTGGAAAAGACCGTTCCCTTGGGCTTGAAAAGCGACTGACCCCAATCAGCAGGGCTTGTTGTCAGTGCTGCTGGAATCTCTTCATGAGTGAGTGGAAAGTAGTTTTCTGTCAAGTTTAGTTAGGATTGGTTTTTTTCTAGCTCTCTTTTTTTTTTTTTTTTTGTCTTCAGCATAGACAATCTCTGTTTTTATGTACAGTGTGAGTCCTGTGCTTTCTTAAAGATACAAAGAAGACACCCTGTGTTTGAACTAGACAGACTATTGCAGTCTGGTCACCTTTCTCTTCTGCCTCTGAAGTTTTAAACTAAGCTTGGTTCTGTTTTTGCTCATTATGTTGGACAGGTGACATGTGAGGTTACACAGATAGAGAGTATAGGTGTGTCTAATGATGCTGTGGTTGGATGAAGAAATAAAGAATATGTCTTTGAAGAAGGACGTTTTCTTCATTCTCCAGTGAATGAACTGAAGGGAGACAAACAAAAACGTCCTTCAGTTTTCCACACTGGACAATTAATAAATGCAAGGTGAGGGTTGTGGTTTGCTTTTTATTTGTTGAATAAATTTATAAGGAAAAGTAGTTCTGTTGAGGGGATTGGATCCATGTTTGAAAAGACATCACTACCCCCTTTCTGAGAGTGACTTCTGATTTCCTTTCAACATTCCATCTTTGAAAAAATCCATTTCTCTTTGCAATATTTTTCTCAGTGTGATGGTCTGGCATTGACCCTTTACATTTGACAGACCCAAGAAGATACAGTTCTCAAGTAGCCATTTTATCTGGATCTTTCTGGCTATTGCTCCTCTTATTGTTGTAGTAGTGAACAAGTCTCATTCCTGTAATTTTCCCCCTCTAACTTCCGCTTTAGGAGAAGAAAAAAGAAAAGAGAAAAGGAAATTACTGGAAGAAGAGTGACATTTTTCACACTTAGTTTTGATTTATTGAAGTGCTGTTCTTGACAGGATGGTTTCAATTGCAATTCAAGCCTAGCCTCAGATCTGAGTCAGAGCCAGGATCTGACTAGGACAGAGGGGGTTTGCCTAAAACCTTCTCATGGTTCCAACTACATCAGCTACAATCACAGGCTTCCTGTTTTTGTGGATTGGTGTCAGACTTCGTTATTAGACTAAAGTGCTCCGAGACAAATGGTGCTCTGTCGTGGAAGTGCCAAGTGTTTTTAATTATTAATAAAATATTTAATTAAATACCACCATAGTGGTATAGTGATCATTTGCAAATTCAAGGGGCAAGTTCTGAGATGGTTGTTAGGTAAGTAAGGAATGTGAAGCTTTTTTTCAGGATTTTGGCCCATTGTCACAAGGAATAGGACTCCTTTATGAAAAAGCCAAAATGCTCCAGTATGTCAGAGGACGGCTTTTGTTTTCTACACATCTCGAAGCAACTGCTTCTCTCTGCCTTTTTTTCCTACCTTTTGACATGCTTACAGCGAGGAATGATTGAATATCTGATTAACTTCACGTAAGAAGTATTTTTGCCCAGTTTTCTGACGAGATGCTGAACCAGTCCAAATCCTTTGAGTCTTATTTAGGAGGTAATCCCACGATCCAATGTCAGAATAATCCCCCCAAGACAGCTTAAATACTTGTAGTTCTTTCTTAAATCAAGAAATCCCTTGGGGTTTATACCAATCCCAATTTAAAAAATGACTTGACCTGGAAACCCTGGAGGAATGTTTGAATGAGGTTGTCTTGCCTCCGGCTTCTTGGCCAACTTACTCTAATAGGACGTGAATAAGATATACAAGGTCCTAATTTATAATGTGATATGAAAATTATACCTTCAGTGAAAGGCTAGGGGGAAAAATAAGGGATGGCAATGATGATAGAGACAGCATTTATTGTGATTACTAGAAGGGGGCCTTAGTGGGCTGGGATTATTGTACTTTAAATGAAATTGATTTTGTTCATGATTTGATTTTAATCTAGTTTAGATGAATCAAATTCTACAAGGAGCAGATATTTAATTTAGTACATTAGGATGAAAAGGACATCAGAGAAGTTTAATGCGTATGATGTGATAAAAAATAAAAAATCTGATTATAAGGGGGGTTTTATAGTAATTCCTTGTTATTTCATTACTTCTTGGACATTTTTTTCTCTACACATAATATTTTTATTAAAAACAGCCAAGATTCTAGTCTCCTTAATGATATTTAGGCTGATTGCCTAAGCAAAAACAATAATAATGCTAAAATTGGAGGAGGACAGGGAGGAAGACAGAATTCCAGACTCAGTACACTGATCTTTGCTAGAGATCTACTATTGGAACAAACAGAAAATCCTCACTTGGCTCCAGGACACTTGCTACAGGCGAGCTCCTTTCAGAACAAGCCCTGTCTGTCTTGTTACAGACTGCAGTTGTAAACAGAGAGTCTGTAGAAACCAATCTCCTTCAATTTTCCAGTCTACTGTTTCCTAATCCAGGGGAGCTGGGATGCTTTGCAATTTGGAAAAAGTTGGTTGCTATTGAAGAGAGGTCTCCTACATTTTAGCAGCCAGGACCAGATGGACCTTTTTTCTTCAGTTAATACCAGAGCTGGAAAGCCATTCATACTGAAAGGGTAAGGTTCAGCCCATATATATAGGTACACATAGATTTCTTCTTCTCAAAGAATAATTTGTGTGAAAATATTCCTATTTCACTCTCTGTTCCCTGACATCCAATTACTAGTGGTGTCTTGTTGGAAGAAAGGAGTACTGTTGATTCACTGGCTTCCTTGCACATTTTTAGCACTGTTCTTTGGGTTGTTGTAGATAAATCAGAGTAGTAGTTTCTTCACTGAGGAATGTTTTTGTTTGGTTGTTTAATGAACAAACCTTTTATATGCTTAAGGAAAAGATGTGCTGTAATGGAAGGGACTTTCTACTACCATCTACATTCACAAAGATTGGCATGGGTCACAGTGATCTGCATGGGAAAATAATAAAAAGGAATAATGAAGGAGAATTCTTACATCATAGATGCAGGGCAGGAGTTGGCAGAAAATCATTTTAATACACCAGTCTGGGAATGCTTGATTATATGTCACCTTGCTGCACTTGCTTGTGTTAAAACAAATTATGAGGGCTTTTGCCCTCTTTGTATAAAATATAATTAAGATTTTTCATTTGCTGAAATGCTTCTCAGCAAAAGGAAGAAAAAAAGGAGGAGGGGAAAGAGGAAACCAAAAAGGCAACTCTGTGCACCTGACAGCCTGTGTCCAGAGGATGGGACCTTCCATTTCAATGCTTAAATCTAATCATGTGTCTCAGGCAAAACTACATCCCCCTTAGACTCCCCCTTCCATGTAACAAGTTGTTCCAATTTAAAACCAATTTAGCTAAACTGGGACACTGGTAGATAATTGTCAGATTCCTCCTATTTGGAGGCAGAATTCACTCTAGAGAAATCTCCGGAGACGGGCTTACACTGACGTAAATGAAATTAAGATTTTAAAAGAGTACACACTATCTGTAGAGAATGCACTGGATTTCCCCCTTATTTTACTGTTTTAAAACTAGTACCTATCACCTGTTTTCCTGGTCTGAAAACTGTGGTCATTGGGGTTCCCCATCAGAAGCTGAGAGCCAGCATACTCGGAGCCATATGAAGGACACATTGAGAGTGTGGTCTGTCATCGCAGACATACTGTTTACCTTTCTGGTTTGGAGTCTTGGTTCATTTTTGGAATATTCAGTAAATAACAATCCCAGATGAATCAGCAAAAGTAGATGTTTGTATCTTTTACAGACAGTGTGATAACAAATAGATACATTGTTTCTTTATGTGCTTAAATACTTACCTGTTGTACACAGCAACTTCAATTTTAGTTTGTTGTTTTAAAGTATAATGTTTTTATTACATCTGTATTGTCATTAACTAATTGGCATTGGCATATAACACTATATTATTTTGGATCACATAAAGGTCAGTTGAAGTTTGAGTGAAGCTGTGTTTGATATGGCAAGGGATAGAGCACTGAATTTGATCCATGTCTTATCAATAATCTTGGATTTCTTCCACCTGCAACAACTATAGTTTCACTTTGTCTCTTGCTTTTTCCTTGAAATTCTGGCAGTAATGAGAATTTTGTTGTCATTGCTGACTCTAAGTCCTGTACTGAGATTGCATCAGCTCATTTAGCAAGAGCTTTTCAGGGACCTACTGGCAGAATTGCTTTCCTTATTTTGGTCCTTCCATTTTGTGGATTTAACCCAAAAAGCAGTCTTCAGTAAAAGAGGTTCTTATATCTATCTAAGAGTACTCTTATATCTATTTGAAAAATGACCAGAACATGTTAAGCTAGGGAATCCAATTTTCTTTATATATAAGTATTTTTAAATTTGCTGAATGCTTTAAAACATTTTGTTTCACGTGGCAAAGGTCACATCATGTCTTTAGAAGGAGAAGGGTAGAAGGGAGCAATGTAAACATGCAAATCTGGACATTGCATTGATGAGATAAACTAATATGGTGTAATTAAAAGCTTGTGTATGTTAGTATTTTTATAGTATTGTGTTTCCTTGCTCTTAGTAGGCTTTAAACTGCCTGAAACTGTGAAAGCCTATATTCAGTGTCACAGATGTGTGCAGGAGAATGCAAGCGGGTTGACATGTACTTGTCAGTGTCAGCTGAGAAAAGAGATGGCATGGATTATTCGGTGGAACAATGAAGGAGGTGGTGTCTCTGGGACAATAGCATTAGCTGGCAGAGCAGATGGACTGCTAGCTTGGGAGGCCTAAGTAATCCTCTGTCAGAACAAAGAACAAGAGTTTATGCTTTACTTGGCTAAAATCCACGAAAGTGAAACAGAAATTGGGATGTATGAGGAATCTTTAGTTAGAGCTACCAAGGTCAATAATTTTGCCTGTAAAGGCTGTTTGAAATGTTCCAGGATGAGTGAATGTGTCAGCACATGGATTCATTACTGTTAAGCAAATACAGAAATTTTAAACATGTGGGTAAACTCTCCTAGGTGAAGTGATAACGTAATTTCTTAAATACAGAACCTTTCACAAGGAGACTGTCTTCACTTCTTTGTAATGTTGCCAAAATTAACTTATCTGACATTTTCCCTTGCCTAGCCTCAAGTTTTTTAAAATGTCTAGAGGCAGAATATATTAAAATAAAATTTTAAAAACTCTTGTAGCTGTTTGCTACAGCAAATGTAGCCGCTTTGTGCTTTGAAAAAAATAAACCTGGAATTGGTAAGAATGTACGTTTTGCTCTTTCTTTGGGAAAACCACCCATATTTAGTCCACTCATTCACATTTAAAAATACCTCAGTTTGCCCTGGCTCAGTAGCAGCATTTGCATTTGGCAGCTGAAGTCTGTGATTTGTGCCCGAATTGAGATTGCTTTATCTCTCATGTGACCTGACTGCACATGAACCATCCCTAAATAGCAATATTCATGTATATGAGGGTGAGCACCTCTTCCACTATGGTACTTGCAGAGGGCTCTTGGTCTCCAGAGGGAGATTCTCCTGTTTGTTTTCAGTAGATGTCCAGCTGATGTCCAAAAAGAAGTGAGAATTGCAGTCTGGCTTGGTTGCAGTGAGGTGAGGAGCAAGTGTGGAGTAGAAAACAGAGAATTTGAGTAGAAGAGATACCTCAGTCAGCAGGAGGAAAGAGAGCAGGAGGCACCTGAGAGTCACAATGTGGCACAGTGGTGCCAACTGCAGCTGCAGCTAGGCAGGAATGTTAAAACTGGAGGCAAGAGAAAAAGTAGCAAATGATATTGGCATGGTAAACAGGGCTTATGAATATGGGGGAGTAGTAGCAGAGACTGGATAGGAATGGTCACTGAGGAAAATGTTAATGAGAAGCTCAGCGCTGGACAAGAACTATGAACTAGAAATTTAGAGTTAGAAAATATTCATGAGGGCTAATTGGAAGTGTGGAAGCTTTCTTTTGTAGGATTGCTCTGATATTGAAAATGCTGCTGTATCCTCTTCATTGCCTGGAAAGGGAATTAAGGAAAGAGCACCTTTTTATGTCTGAAGTTATCTTGGAGACACATGACTTAAATGAAGCTCTCATTTCAGCAAAGACTTGTGTTTCTCATTCCCTGTGTGACAGCCTGTGATGCAGTAGCTCTGACATGCAGAATGCCTTTGCGCTTGCCCCAGCAGCTGAGGCCAAGGAGTATCTGTTCAGACCCTCTGGGAGGCTGTGAAGTGCCAACTGCTGGGAGAAGCGAGACCCTGGAGCTCTGAAATTTATTTTGCACCTCTCTTTTTTAGTTTTAACAGATGCACATCAGCCTTCTTTTGTGAAACATGGCCAGCAATGCTACCACATAGTGCACACTGATGATGTGTGGATAAATCTGTTAATATTTAGAAAGAACTAAAAAGCTATAGTGTGAGAATCAGGAGCCCCTGAGGAAGGTAATATTTTGGTATTAAGAACAGCATGCTGGAAAGGCTGTGTGGTGGTGTATTCACTGAATAGTGAGGGTAAAGTAAGCACAGACAAGCTGCTGTTTAACAAGCAGTGTGTGATCTGTGCACTCACTGGAAAGAAATTGCAGATGTCATTTGCAGTGTTTATGTACAGAGAGGGGAAAAAAAGAAACAGAACATTTGTTATTCTGGCATTCACTAATTTCTGGTTACCTGATTTTGTGGTGTTAACTGCTGTAAAATTTCAGCAGTGAAGCTTTCACTAAAGTGCAGGCTAGGCCTACTCATCTTCCTTACTCCAAAAGGCTTTCTTTAAAAAAAAAACCAAACAAAAAACCCCAAACTAAAAAAACCAAAACAGCCTACCCACCACAAAAATCCATGCTTGTTGGGAAGGAGTTAAATAACAGGCCTTTTTTCTCTCTACTTTGCTAATCTGGACACTGTGTTAGATTCACAATTGCCTATGAGGTTATCTACCCTGTTAAAGCTCAGAAGAATTTTCAGTGACGCTCATTTGTAGTTATACCTGCTGGGGAAAGAAAGAGCTAGTGCAATTACAACTTCTCTTATAGCCATTGCTTATCTGAGTCTGCCTCCGAGTCAGGAAGCCTTTTCTGGCTTGAGCAGTGCAGTGAAGAATGACTCTGCTGCCAACAGAATGGAAACTCAAAACGAGATTGAGTTTAAATCCACAGCTGGGACTTGAGCACTTGGCACCAGGGATCATAAGGTCATTGCAATAAGACAGGGAACATTCATGCATAGTGTGTAAGAAACACATCAGCTTGCCAGTCCTCACTGCAGATTTTCACTCTGTGGTATATGTGTGCTGTACAATAGATACCCATTTTTTTCAACCTACAAGAAAACCCCAAGTCTGTATGAATTTATTTTCATTTTTATGGTCAGACAAAAATATTTACCTACAGCAAATATTTATTTATTAGAGTTGTCACTTCCAACACAGTGGAAAATGGATTTTCCTATTCTTTTTGACAAACAAAAGACACAAAATGTCCTATGAAATATGATTCTATTGTTCAGGATAACAAAACTCGCATAACTGAAGGCAACTTATTTTTTAAACATTATTTGGGATTTGTGTATATCTTTTAATGCCTTGCAGATTCCAAATTGCATGACCACTACATTTAGTAACAGTATTAAATTCAGAGAAAAAATACAGATTGTTTGTAAATGTAAAGCTAAATTAGTAGACAGTTACAGTCTCACAGATTTTCTTTTCACTGTTTATTCCAGGTTAGATGTATTACCTCGCCTTATTCTTGATAAATGACCAAAAGAGAAATCGGTTCTTTTAAAAGAGCCGGTATGACCTCTGAAACTGGAGGTGCATATTAATCTTACGGCCAATAACCCTGCCTGAAAAATACATAAAATGCATTTTAATAGAATCAGAAGTAATAATTTCTTGCAGTGAGGGAAAGGTGAAAGCTTCACTTAGACAGAAAACAGAAGCCAGTCTTGCTTCAAGGACTTAGGGTAAAACTTGATAGTGTACAGAGAAATAGGCATGGGAGCATATTTGGCAATCTGGAGAAGATTAAGTTGGCAGGAACAGAATTGTTTGGTAAGAATGTACTAATAAGAAAAAACACTTACTTGACATCTATAATCTCTTTGTAACTTCAGTAATTACTATTGCATTGATCTTCCAGCCACTGAGCATGTTTTGTGTGTCGTGTGATAGGTATGACAAACTTGTCAGAGATTAGATGTAGGTACTTTATACAGTATATAAACTATACTTTTAGACATCCGAATCCTCGCAAGAGAGAGCTGATGAACCCCCTAAGCTTCGAAAAACAGAGCTTGCGTGGGATAATTGAAATGCCAGACATAAAGCCATATTAAACTGAGCTTCATCAGTTAAGCCTCTCACAGAGCTGCATGTGCTGTATAAAAACTAGCAAAGCAAACAACTGGTATTCTAACTTTCAGATGACAAGATTGATTTCTTTTTATATGGAAAATGAGGAATAACTAGGATCTAAAAATGCAAATAATGCACACCAAGGATAGACTCAATGTGTGAAGGAAACCATAGGAGCTCCAAAAGGTAGAGCTGAAAGCTCTATCATTTGATTTAAATAGACTGTAACACTGGAGACTATTAAAAGAAAAACGAATCCAGATTGGGGAGTCTTATATTTTGAGAAAACATTCAGTATGAACTGGAAGGAAAAAAACCCAAAACCCTTTTGCAAAATTTGCTCAATCAAAAATTTAAAAAAAAAAAAAAAAAGGAAAAAGAGTTTCAAGAATGCTGGCACATACTGTTCTGAATTTAAATGGGCTCCCTGCAGTTGCTCAGTGAAGCTGGCATTCTTGACAGGCCAGCAACTTCAGTTTAGTGATCAGCTACTTTGCGTTTTAGGATCTGTGGCTCTGATAGGAATTGGGATGCTTCAGGAAGTCCCCACTGCAGAATGGGAGGCAATGTGGTGAGAATTGGGCCTCTCAGCACCTCCAGTCTCCAGGCTCCTTGACAGAACACCCCTGGCATGACTAACTGCCCTTATGGGAGTCCTTAAAACACTCTTTTGGATTCATCAGCAGTTCATCTATGCAGCAGACACAGACCCAAATATTTGTTGGGGTCAATGAATACACAGTCAGAGGAACTCCTCAGGGAAGATGAATAGGACTTGCAGTAATGAGGAAAATGTCACCTTTTAGTGACTTCCATGTCATTTTTTTTTCCTGTTTTGTAGTGGTGTCTTGCAAACTTTGCTTGACAGAGCTTCCCACCTATTCCATAGCTATTCAAACTTTCATTTCTTTCATTTATACTGAACAATTTTGACTGCCAAATCCAGCATTTATTCAGTAAAATAAACTTTTCTGGCCATGATATGTTGAGGCATCGGCATCTTCTTTTTTTTTTTTTTTTTTTTTTTTTTTTTAGGATAGCTTTTTGCCTGCAAATTTCCATGCTTCTCAAAGTGGTGATTAAAGGCTGCCAACTCAGATACTGATCTACTGCTGACAGGTCATACTCCCCCTTCTCCCCAGTTAAATTGTTTGTCCATTTCTTATCACATGATGTGATAGTGTCTGTTTAACTGTTCCTTACCCTGCTTCCACTTGGATCTCCGTTGCACCATTTGCTGACAAGCAGGAAACCTGTAAAATAAGTAACTTTGTTTAATCTTCACTTTACACTTCTTCACTGCTTTTTGTAATGTTCTTACAAAACAGGCTTTGTTATTTTAAGGCTGGTTCTGCCAAGTGACTAACACACAACCTCATCTTAAGTATCAAGGTTAGAAATATGGACCTGTGTTTATTGGCACTAATTTATCTTGGCAAAATGAAGATCAGGCTCTTAAAATATGATAGGACAATGACCATTAAGCTCCCACCTCTTAACCTTTCACTCTGGTTTCCACCTCTACGCATTAACAACAGTGCTTTCTTTCATTCTGATTTATTTTTATTGTACTCTCCCATCAGGCTTGCAGTAATGCTGCTTTCTGTGGCTTCTATGTGCAAAAAACACACTCTTGCAGTAATCCAAATTTTGTTTATTCCGTTTCAGGGGCAAGGAGGTTTAAAGAGAAGTACCATGAAGCATTCTCTTCATAGTTTCTCTAGCAGAAGGTTACAAATTATCTTTCACTGCTGTTGTAGGCAGAAGTGTACTCTAATGACAAAAGAGTATTGATAGATGAAGGAATCCATTAACTGTTTGTGGCTGTCATTTTTCTCATCTGTGGTGCACAAGTTTCAGTGTATATTCTGCCAAACAAACCCATAGCTCATAGACACTAAAAAACAGTTTCAGGAGGTTTCACTCATACAGAATACCTTTGTCTGCTGAAACTATTGTGGAATTATGCTGCTGACATTTCAGCCACTGGAAGTGGCCTTTCTTTGCTCTAATTAGACAGCTGAGACTGTCAGCTTTTTCAATGGAGTGAAATTTTTATGAGATTTACAGTGGCTGCTTCTTCAAGAGGAATTAGCTGTGAAAGGACACATCTGAGTAGGAAAACTTGCCGCTATGCAAACTGTTCAGGTTGTGTTTGAGAGTGTGAGGAGTGCTGTTAAAGACACACTGGTGCAGGATGGGTGGTTTCACAGAATCTTTTTCAAAAATTAATTGTATGTATCCCAGACTTGTCCTGTGAGTACAGCAGTCAGGGGTTGTCTTTGGTGGCTCTGTAGAAACTTCCATGGCTGTTGGCAGGTCATGCTCCATAGACCGTATTTGGTCATTGATTGGAATAGGCTTCTTTTAGTGCTTTTCTGAGGTTTATGGGGAAAGTCTCTTCACAGCCCCTTCCTTCACTGGAGCAGTGCATCTGTGCATCACTCAGCAGGATTTGCTAGCTCTCAGTCTCCTGAGTACTGTGACTGTATGAAGGAAGGAAGATGTTCCATTGCTGAATTTCCCTCAAACACCTCATTTGCTATTTGCTTCGCTTTGAGACCAGTGTTTACAACTCTTGAGAGAACAAAACCTTGAGAAGTTTTCAGTAGAAGTAGACAGAAGTGTGGTATACTAGGAGTTGTTACTTTGTTAGTGAGGAAACAAATGCAGACGTGACGTATGTGAAAATCAGAACTCAGGGCGTATAGTGTATGTAGTATTGCAAGACCTACCACACAAGATGATCGCTGCTTGTCAGTGACACTGGCTTTTTAGGATCAGATTGTTTGATATTTGAAACAAGACAACTTGCCAAAATCATTGCTTTCGTATCTTTCAGTAGATACACTCCTTGTTCAAATCAATAAAATACCCATCCACAGCTTTCATTAAGCACGAGCCGAATATCACCACCTCCTAAAAGTGTGCTGCAATATTCCAATATGTAGCTGCCTTCTGCTTATACTCCAAAAAGCTTGTGGTAAATTCACTTTAAACCCGATTTTCTTCCTGTTCCTTGCTTTCTTACCCTCCTTTCTTTGCTCATAAGGGTTTAATTTTCACTAGCTTGCCAAAAGCATAATTATACTTGCTGCATATAAATACCCAGTGGAGATCAGAAGAGAAGACAGAGAAAGTAATTTTTAGAATTCTAAAAAAATGTCAAATGTAAACTGAAAATGCCAACAGTATTGGAAGTGTGTGGGCTGGATCACTAATTTCCACTAAGGCAGGCTTCATTCAAGGGGAAAATATGGTTAAATTAGACACACTTAGGTAATGGAATTCTTGCATATCCCTAATGAGCACCTCAGATTACTGGCTATTAGAATTCTAGTACACCCAACCTAATTTGGATGGGATACTTCCTACACAACTCTCAGGAAAAAGAATTACATTCACTTTTTAGTATATGGGCAGTTCATTTGACTGTATGATGTTGTGTGTCATAAATGCTGTCAGTTCAAATAGGATTTAACTATCTATATACATAGAAAATACAGTCTGGATTACGTGGAGAGTCTTTGTTCTTTGTGTTAATTTGTGATTCACTGAATTCCAGTGAGGCAACTTAGCAGATTGAAATTGCAGCCGCCCCAGTGACTTCTAGCAAGCTCTGCTTGCTGATCTTGTTCTTGGAAAAGAACAGAATAATTCTGCACTTAGTACATACTAATTTTAAAGTTATCGGGGCATTCTTTTATCACTTTCTGTAAGTTTGATGGACATATGGACTGTGGGTTGGACAATAAAAACCACAGATACACAATTTAGATTATTTAGCGTTATATTTTGACACAGACTGTATTTCTGTTATGATTTAAAGAAAAAAAAAAAACCTTCAGATCACGGAAGTGAAATTCATATGGTCTGATCAGAAATCCTCTTGAAGTCAATGAAAAAAAAAAAGACTCCTGTTAATGCAAATGGGCCTCAGACTGAAAACCATCTCGTTCAAAGTCCTTCTGAGCTCGGCAGTTGCTTATTTTTATAGATTTCATTTACTCTAATTCTCTTACTAAGACTGTCTCTCACGGACCTCTTTTTGTCTATTTTGCTCTAATAGCGTTCTCCTTCTGGCTTTTATTCTGGATCTCACTGTTAACTTTTTGTACACTTCTACAGAGTTAATCCCCATCTTTTGTCTTCAATCAAATAACTCTTCAAAACTCATCCCTTTTATGGAGCCTTTAGGGAGAACCCATTGACTTTAAGACATCTGAAAAAAAATATATATATACTATACAAATACACAATATGGTTAATTACCTTCACTGGAAAACACTGTTTTTCCAGCACACTCAGGAATATTCTAATTTCCCATGTGTGTTTCCTTATGCCACTTTTTTTTTTTTTTTTTGCATTCTCCACTATTTTTTTGTTCATTGGCATTGAAGAGCTTCTGCATTTAGTTTATTATCACTAATATTTTTACATTTTTACACAAGGTTTCTCACCTTATTTCCGTATAACATTTGGTTCACACATGGGGTTAATATATCTCTGAGGATAGAAACCCATTAGGTCTTAAAAATCCTCTGCTGCTAATGTACTGTCATACTTTGCTTTTATCGAGTAGTGATATTTTAAAAACACTTATTTGATTGTCTGGCCAATGTCAGAATGCTAACATTGCAAATAGGAATAAATTGTCCTGTAATCTGTTCTGATTTTTGAACATTTTTTTATGTTACTCTGTGTGAGTATAATTAATCTCTTCCATTACTTGCAATGGACGAAGGGCTCAATAGGAGAACCCTGACAGGTGGATAGAGAGTTCATTTTGAACCTCTCTGCATATATGAAAGATTAATAAACAAGTTGAAGGTAAAATATATTTCTGTATCCTTTCTGTATGCATTAAAATTTATGTCAGCCTTTCCCTTCTGTGTAAGGTCATGAGTGACATTTGAACAGCAATTTTTGTTCACTTGTGGCATATCTAGACTGTCTCTGGACTTCTCTTCAAAAATAAGAACAGCCTCTTCCCCACCCCCTCCTCAGGCCCACAAACCCAGAACAATTCCATAATGATGCCATTTCCAAAGCCCTTTCTGTCACCACTCGAAGGATAAACACAAGTCATTCTTTTGTTTTATAGAATCAATACTGTATTCTACTTGATAGAATTTTGCATACACATAAAGGTTATTTTGTTAGAAACAAAAAATACCAGAAACCTTTTAATGGTGAAGTGTTTCAAATATAATTTGTCTATTATCACCAGAATAATATCATCAAATAAAACTATTCAGTTTTAACTAAGCCAGTTAGATACTAGATCTTGGTTTATGCCTCCATACCATCACAAGAAGCAAAAAACTATGAATTTGCATTAAGATTCTTTTGTGCATATAATGCTTAAAAAACGTTTTTCCTACTCATACTTTGCAACCAAGGTTAAAAGTAATAGATACAGAAAACAAATTAGATCTAGAAATATTTGAAATTACAGGCTCAGATTTTCCTTAGCTGAGTTAAGAGCTCAGAGTTAAATACAAACGGGTTATTATGGATCTGCTTACTAATAACTATGATTATCCCAAATGAAAAGAGTAATTGTTATATATAAATTGCAAATGTGTCCTCACAAAACAGAATGTTTTCTCAGGACCCACGTGCAATGCAAATATAACAGGGTAGTTGTTCTAATAATCTATTCCAGCAACTTTCTTTTTTTGTCAAATTTGTGAAACCAAGCACTTATCTATGATGAAAATATAATGATAAGAAAAAGTAGGGCTGCTTGGCATAAGATAATATTAAATGCAAGACACTTGCAAGATGTTCTCTTCAAGATCAGAAAAGTGTTGGTTATCATTGGGTACGTTTCAACAGGAGGTCTGTTTCTTATTTTTGACAGTTGACATCAAGCTTTCACATCAAACCTTCACATGTATAAACAAGATCAAAACTTTTGAAAAACTTTAAATTCCTCAGTCAGCATGTCTTTTATGAGCTCAGTCATAATGTCACTTTACATATCATGGTATGTCTTTTTCCCCTGTTTCCTTTTAGTTATTTTTCATAACCATGGAAGAATTAATGGTGTTACCACCTGAGAAATGGAGCAGCATCATAAAATAGGGTAAAAGAGTGATCTGGAGCAAAAGGTCTGGATGTAAATGTATAGCTTTCATTGATCAATAAGGAATAGACAGAATAATTGGGATTGTCATACTCTGCTGCTTTTCAGTTCTCAAACTGCTTTATTTTTTTAACAGTGGCTTTTCATGCATAAACCTGCATCTTGGATAATCTATGCAAAATCAAACCTAGAGGCAGGAAGATAAGCAGCAGGGGTGCTTCTGAGAGGCAGAGGAATTTGGCTGTAAGGGATCAAGTGGAAAGATTCTAAGGAAAGGGGAGTCTTTGTGTTCAGTTCTTGCACAATTGCACAAAGCTGCTTCACAGAACCCCTTGTTTCATTTTGTTTTACTTTTTTTAATAGATAACGAGGGTCAGAAAATGAAAAATCAGTAAAATATTAAAATTCTATGATGTTTTCTGAACACCATAGTTTCTTCTGTCACTGAGGGTCAGATTTTTTGTTGTTTTGAGACAGCATGACTCAAACGCTGGCTTCATCAACAACAGTGGGTTTGCAGGAATTTACAACAACTAAAACTGGTTTTCAAACTGAATTCCCTAATTTTGTTTTATTTTTTTTTCTTAAGCTGTTCAGAAACTCTTTTAAAAGTACAATTGCATATTTCTTCCCCTGACATTTGTTTGACCTTAAATAGTTAAAGCTTACACTCAAGTAGGCTTTTTTCAGTGCACAAGTCTATGTGATATGCATTTAGGTGTTGTCTGTTTCCATTTTACTGCCTTGTTGTGTAGTTCATCTAACCTCTCTGAGTTGAGCTGAAAGAGCTGTATTTGGAGCTGTAGCTATCAGTGGAAGTAAATGAGTTCCCTCTAGTTACAACGTTTTTGGGTTTTTTTTTTTTGCCTCTTAAGCAGCAGTAGTCAGGAAGCCTGGAACAGGATAAAAAAAAATCAAAATAATTGGATGTAAGAAATCTGAAGGTACAGCAGAAATGTCTTTTTCTTTTTTACAGGTAACTGTAGAATTTGAATAATTTAACCTTTAAAATGTTGTTTATTCTGTTGTGATCAAGAGGAAAAAATGTCACTCCTTTCTTTTGCTGATGCCATTTACAGGGTATGACTACAGATGCATGGTGTAGGTGCTTGTGTACATGGAGCCTTCATCTCAGTGAGGAACTTTACTCTGTGAAACAAATCAACCAGAACACTTAAAAACAAAAGGAAAAAAAAAATCACACTTGGATTTACCTAGCATTACTCTGGGCATTTAGAAGTTGAAGAGTTTGACTTACTAAACTAGATATCATAAATCTGTCATAAGCTATAAGAAGAGCTTTTTTGGTTTATAGCCCAAATCTTGACCACTTCTTAGCTTTGTTAAATAGGTATTTGTGGTCACCCCATCTCTTATACTCTGGAATTGGTTGCTGCCTGGGTCCTATTTGGGACAGTGGCTTCTTGTGGGCTGGGGCTGGCAGCTGGAGTTGTCCTCTCGCGGGGCAGGGCCCCCATTGCCCCAGCCAGGAGCAGGCAGCTGGATGATGGCAGGAGCAGCCTGAGCCCTGGGCACCAGGCCTTCCCTGGAGTCTGGATGAGGCCGGGCTGGGCATCAGCCCAAGGTCTGGACTAGTAGCAGGAGAGCTGGGCACAGGCAGGGCTGGTGATGCAAATGGTGGTGATGAGTGGTAGCACCTCCTCTCCACCCTGTGCAGTGTTCCACTTGTGTTCCCTTTCCTGCATGCGCAGTGGCACACGCCACTGAAATTGCAGTTGTATGTGACTAAATCAAGAGACATTGGGGTGATTGGTTCCAGGTGCCATGAAATGATCTGGTACCATTTTGCCACCTCTAGACGCTGGAAAATCGCTGTTGTCTCGCTTTTCCTCAAGGAGATGCAGTTCAGACTGTCATTGTTACATTGTGTATTAGTAGTGCTATGTGCTGCTTGGTACTAGTAATTGTGGAGCCTTATTCATAGTGTCATGCCCATATGTGATTTGTCAGCACTGCTTCACCACTTGTGGGAAGATGGTGGCGTGCTGTCATTAGCATTCCTATTCTGGGAAAGCCAACAGAAAGTGTTCGTGGAAATGTGCGAATAAACCAAGGAACAGATCTCTTACCCAGAACTTTGTAGTAGAACTTTGTGTGCTTTGAAATGTGACCAAAACGCTAAAAAAGAAATTACTTCAAAACATGTTACCCTTGTGCCTTCCAGAAAAAAATGCTGTGTTTTCTGGAACATGTTGTTTCAGCAGGTCTAGAATATATATTCTGTTCTCTGCCACACCACTGCAGACAGTCCACTGGAAATAGTTTGCTTGCTGTGTGAAGCATGGCCCGTAGCACGCCTTAGGGCATGGCACTTGTGGGGCTCAAGTGATAGCTGAGTTACTGTATATGCACCATATAGTTGCTTAAACTTACTTCAACATAAAACAGCACATTTACACATTAGACAAGCACAAAGTGGTCCATGTGGAACTACTTTCACTTGAGGCAAACTGTCCTTGTAGAGTTTTGAAGTGTGAAGTGAATTTTATCATTTTAAATTGTACAAATAAGCAGAAAAGAAAGTTAATTTGTATTCTTTTTCCTGTTTCAGGGCAATCAAGGGGAATTTTTTTTTTTTTCAGAGTAGGAGGGCTAAGACAAATTATCCTTTTGTAAGGATATAAGCCAATTTCCAAAGGAATATAAAATATAATAAAGAATGCAGGGAGTGAGCCTCTCAGACGAATTGAGATATGTGATGAGTACATTTCTTTTGTATTTTATTATGTGCAGCTTTTTGTTTCGATGGGTGGAAAGGAAATAATTGTGTTGGGTTTGTGGTCTATCAGAAAAAGTGCTATGCATTTCTCTTTCTCTGGGAAAACACCAGTTGCATATTTGAATATGTATTTCGAGATCAGTCCCACAGGTTGCATTGCATCCTTCTTGAAACACTGGCATATGCAGAGAGATAGTGCAGTGTGAAATTTATAACTTTAATGTACAGGTTTTGGGGCACATGTGCTGTTCCCGTGAATTTTTAAAAACTTTTTCACATCTTATGATCTAGTTCATTCAATTCAAAATTGGAAGGGTTTCTTCCCTGAGGAGCTTTCCAAAAAATGCTCACCAAAACATAGTAAACAATTTGAATTATTTGGATTTGATGGTTCAGGTGGAAGTATTCCCAGTGTGCAGTGGCAGATCTGAGAAGATTGATTCATGAACAGCAGCATTAATTCAGAGACCAAAATGTGGTCCTTTGAGCTTTTAAGGCACTATGACTTGCAGAGGATTAAAACTAAAGTCCCTCCATGGAAGGCATTGGAATGAAGCCACCACATCCCAGTCACCGTACTACAATAGTAAGCTGCAAGTAAAATGCCTGCTGGAGCAACTGAAGATTCCTTATTTTTTGCTGTGACTTTTGCCTTTTCAAACCTAGAATGCTTGGGTTTCATGGAGAGCTCGGGATTGCCTAACAAGGGGTGGTCTCTACAGCTGCCTGAACCTGAATAGACAGGACAATCTAAAAATCACCTCTCTAGCATGTAGTTCACTGTGTGTTAAGCCCCCCATTTTAATTTACAGTCCATAATATAGTTTCTTTGGCAGGGATTCATAAATCTCCATTTCATCCGTACGACTGCTGCATTATAATGGAGCTTTCTCTGGTGCTGCCTCTATCTCCATGACACCTGCCTTTTAGGACATGGAGAATTCAGTGGTAGGAATGTCACCTGATGCCAGTCCTCGCAGATGCCTAGCATTATTGAAAATGCATTGATACCTCACATTGCCATGCAGGGCCATGGTCATTAAAATTTTATCATATAAACCCTGCTGTCTTCACCAAAGAGAAATTGAGAGCCATAGCAGAGGACGATCATGCATTTTATCAGAATCTTCTGAAAGGAAAAAACCAGCAGGCTCAGAGCAGGAAGAAACCAGGATTGCATTCCCTTTAATTTAAATATAATATAATTCAATGTCAAAACCTGTGAAATTGACATTTATCTACTGTAGTTCATTTTAACTTTTTCCCCAGAGCAGCTTGGTGTCCCATGGTTGCACAACAGTTCAAAACAGCTGCACATGATGTGATTTTCATATGTTTCTCCTGCAGGGCAGATATTCATCAAAGCATGCAACAGACAGCTAAAGCAAAATGCAGCAAGTTATAGATTATCACATTGATTTTTTAGGGGTCAGACTGTCAGATTAGTAGGCCTAGAGGCTGGGCCATTTGAGCTTCCTAGCACCAATGCAGATAGAAACTGGTAGGCATGTAACTAAGCAGAGAATTCTGCAGATAAGACAATTAAGAAGTTTCCATTAGAAAACAAACAAACAAAAAACCCCATGAAGCCATTTATTGGCCAAAGTCTTCTGATTTGTTCTTAGCAAAAGATCGCAAGAAAGAAGTTTTTCCTTGTGGTTTTACCAGGATTTTTTGCTTTTTCTTAATATTTTGCTTGTATATGTGTGATTTCCTTTTCAGTTAGAAATAAAAAGAAATTAGAGAAAGAACATTACAGAATGAATTACTTTTTAAAAATATATAGGAAATATTTGGAAAATGCCTATTCTGGGTTAACTAGGAAATACATGCAAAAGGTGAATCTGAGCTGTTTTCTGAAGTGATAACTCCTTTTATTTTTTCCTACTGTCTTAAGCTAACTGGTGTACAGAAACTACACTCCAACTGAAGACAGAGTTTTTCTGACTTTCTCAGCACCTTTTGTATTAAGATACAGTTCCCACAAAAGAAATACTAAGAATATAACAATTTGAATTCACAGCCTTTTGCAAACTTTAGATTCACTAGTTTGCCCTTAAAGAGAGGTAAGATCCATAACCAAAAGTTTCTAGCCCATATAATTGTTCCTTAAATGAATAAGGATAAAGACAAAACCAGATCTCCTGCAGGTAAAAAGTATTTCTGTTCTCATATTTCATACATAATGTGAACTATTTTAGTGTTAGGTGGACTTCAATGCATAATGAATTCAGGAAGGGCAAACCCAATTTTCCTAGAAGACTGGTGTCTAGCTGGTCTTGCTCTAAAAGTAAAAAGGGGGACTTTTTTCCTGTAAAGTATTAGTACTAGTGCCAAACACTTCAAAGATACTCAAAAGAAGCAGGTGTTTCCATTATGAAATTATGAAATAAAGGAGGAAATAAAAAGACTTTTTCTTATTGAGAAGTAATGTTTATGCCTAGCATTGCCAACAGTGGGTATTGTATGAATGTTACTTCTGATTTTTTTTTCTTATTTTTTAAAGCAACATTGGCTTTAGATCAGGTGGCTAACTAGCAAGTTCTTACCTTTGTAAGTTCTTACCTCTGTAAGTGTACGTATTATCACCATGATTTTATTTCACTTAGGAGCTAAAAATGTTTGTTTATTTCAGCAATTGGCTAATCTTCTCATTTTATAAATGAGTGCACCTTTCTTTATCTTGGTGCCAAGCTGGCTTTGTCTATATAGTATGTTGGCTTGCCCCAAAATTTTTAATAACTTAAGCAACAATTTACATCAGGGAGGGTCTAGTGCAGCAATGACAAAATGCTGTGAATGGCACACAAGCAAAGATACGTTGATGTTAAAAAAAACTAGCTGTCCTCTCTGAACAAGTTTATATTCTGAGCTACAGGGGTTTTTCTTTCCTAATTTTTTTATACATGTGATTCTACATGTGCTGGAGACACTTCTACAATTCTCTTGAAGCTCTCAAAAGAGAATGTGAATGGTAAAAAGAACTGTGATGCAGCCATCTGTGAAAGGAGGAACTGATTCCTCCAGTGTGAAAATCTCCACAGCTTCATCTTTGTCCGCCCTTGTCTTCTACAGGCCCTCTGAGAAAGGAGGATGACAGGTAGCCTACAGGGTCTGAGAAGCTTTGGAGTAAGTGGTGTCCTTCCTTGAGGGCTTGCTTCTGGCATTGTTTCAGACCACTGATCTTATTCCTATGGCTTCAAATGCCTTAGAAATAAATAAACAAGGGATTTTGCATGCAAGATTTCTGTTTACTTTTTGTCTTTTTCAGTACTTTATTATCTAGCTTTTTATATGGATAGTAATAATCTCGAGTATTATCAGTTACTTACTGAAAAATAACAGGTTGCTCTTACCTATTAAAAATATCTTCTATCCTTTCTGAATATGAAGAAACTACAAGAAATTCCACCAAATGCCTACACTCTATATAAATCAGATAGATAATTACACTTTAGAGCTCTTGTTAGTAATTGTGGACAGGGTTGCAATCAAGTGGTTTAAATCTAAAATTTGAAAACATTTTGGAACAGTTAAGGTTCCTCTCCAAATATTTAGAACATTATTTTTCTTTCTTGTTCTTGTAGGAATGTTTAATATGCTTGTAGCTGAAGTCTGCTTTCTTACAAAACAAAACGATATTTTTTGAATCTGTATAACCTTTTGAAGCTTGTAACTTGATGAAATCTGTTTGGACTTGTTTTCATGAATCTAGCAAAAGAGAACTCTGTGATCTTGGTTCTCTTTCTTTGCTTAATATCAGGTTGTAGGTCAAAGCCTTCATGAAGCTCTTCAAACAAAGTACCAGAAGAATTATTATGAGTAGTAGGTAAACGACTTAGGTTTAAATTGTGTCCTTTTCGAAACCAATAAAAATACAATTGCACTGAAATATTGAAATCAGGTCAACACAACACATCAATTGATAAAAAGCCAGTATGGTTCAGATTAAATGCATAATTTTGATTTCATACAGTAAAAGTTGCACTAAAGCGTAAGCAAATGAGAACAGAACTCCCCCTATGTTCAAGAAAATTTGGCAGCCTTCACTAGGGCCATTTCTACCAGCTGTAATCATTATATTATTATTTCTTGCATTCCTTCAGCTGTGGGAAATATGATGAATAAGAGCAGTCTCATAATGTATATTGATCACCCAAGTATTAATCTGTTCAAGCAACATTTACCACTCACTTAGCACTTTTCATTTCTTTAAATATGAAAGCACTTTTAAAAGGCTGATTGGGTCTCTATTTTTCCATTTTACTTATGGAGAAAACAAAGCAGAGCACAGCTAAGTGACTCTCCCAAGTCACGACCTCAGAAGGGCAAGTGAAGTGACTTGAATCCTCATGTTCCTCAGGCTGAAAGGGGAGATAAAATGGGCCATTTTCTTCAACTGTGGTTGTGCCTGCTATTTCTGTAAAAGCATATTTTGTGTAAATGCTTCTCTCTATATTTATTCTCTAAAAATAACAACTTCTTCCATGCTTGTTCTAGCTCACAGGTTTTTCACCTCTACCCATCTTCATGCCTTTTCTAGGCTTGAAAAACGCATGCATACAGATCACTGTGTAAGATTTCAAGGGCTGAATACGAGGTTCTCTTGTTCATCCTCTTGATTGTGGTGTATGGTCAGTCTTAGGAAAAGGTGCTTGTAAGGAAGTCTAGTTCAGCACTTCAGCTTTAACAGACGTAGTACTTCATTTTTATCTCTTTCTGACAGTACTCCAGCAGGAGTTTTCCAAGGGTCTGGGACAATGTTTTGTGCAAGATAAGATAATACAGTGCACACATGCTGATTCCTAAAAGTGTGCTCTCTAGCATACCACATTGATAGCACAGCAAGTAAACAACAAAAACTACCTCTCTGGCACATACGTCTGCAGCTATCACTGAGGGACACTGCCATCCAAAACCTTTTCTTCTGTGCAGTGCTGCACAACTGGGCATGGGCACTGTGTTTTATGGTCCACTGACTGCAGCTTTAGCTAGCCTTCTCTGAACCAAATTTTGCTTTTAAAACTGCCAGTCTCTGCTTTGTTCTTTGTTTGAAAAAAGAAATCAACTGAGTTTTCCACTAGATTTGTAAAGTTCCAAATCCTTTTGTTTCAGTGACAAATACTTCATCCTTTGAAATCGTTTTGCATCTCAGGATGGAACCATCCCCAGGCTGATTTAAAGGCAGAAATGGGCCATTCCAGGCTTCCTCTAAATAGTTTAGATGAGAACAATGAGCTAACAGTTCCACGCAGGTTTCAGAGGCAGCTGAGTTTGCTGGATTGCTAAGTCACTGAAAAGCTATCATGTGAACGAGACAATAATTTCTTTCAATTAGAAACTCATAGAGGCAGAAATATGCTTCAGCTATCATGGAGGCAAAGTGGAAGTTCGGCTCCGTTTTGGTGATGTATTCCTCTGCTGCAGTAGGACAACTGGAAGACAATGGAACTGTGCATCTGCTTACAGACATCAAACTCTTCCATTCCTTTTGCTTTCTTCCTTTCAGTATTTCCTAACTATTTTTTCTAATTTCATTTTACTGTTGGCTGACAGTCACTGGTCACCGTGGCAACAACCTCCGGTAGCAGCAGGTCTGGGTTGCCCGATGTGAGCATCTTCACATTTGAGCCGTGCCAAGGCTAACTATTAATCCAGGGTTATACATTGGCTCAACACTGTAAGGTTGTTCTGTTTTTTCCCACTTCAGCTGTCTGCCTTACTCTTCTTTTCCTGAGTTGTTTCCTTCTGTTTCCTGATTTATCTTTTGGGCTATCTGGTGTTAATTTTCATTCTTTAATATTTTTGTTATTTTGGAGGACTGGTTAGCTTAAGTATCTTTTAATGAAATAACATACAACACAATTGCATTAAAGAACCTCTTTTTAAAGTATGATTCATAATAAAAAAGAAGAATTTGAGATAATCTTGTTCTTAGGACAAATATTTACAGTTTATAGGAAAAAAAATCAGTTGCAAGCTCTTTGAATGCTTTGCATGGGATAAAAATACAGGTTTTTCCTAGCATAAGGTGGAGAGAAACACATTTAATGGTATTGTGTTTGGAGACAAGAAACTATTATGGAATAGGTGTGAATGATGCAGCACTTAATGGCAGCATAACAGTATTTAAAAATTTTTAAACCCCTATACTCCAACCATAAAACAATATCTAATAGCACTTGAAACCTTGCTGTAAAGCAAAAGTAGCAAAGTGGTTAAAAGTACTTGGTTGGGAAATGAGAGCCGAAAGAGAAAACTGCAGTGCAGTGATTGGTTTGATTTGCTGAATAAATTGCTACGTTCAGATTCAATTTGTATCAATAAGGAGAGCACTGTACACCTGCAGAGCCTGTCACACTTGGTATCCAAAATTCTGACACAGCTAGTCTTAAACAATCTTTTTACTGTTGTCAATAATGAAAGCCAAAAAAAACTCAAAGCACCCCACCGAAAATACCTAACATCTAAACTTGGAGTATTTGCATTTTTATTCCATGTATGTGAAAAAAGTGAGCAATGCTTCTTTGGGGTATTTCCTTAAGGAAACACAGTACTTTTAATAAATGTATGGAATATTGCAGTATTCTCAATGGATTATTTTAAAAGTAGCCAAGGGGTACTGTTCATTCAGTAGAAGGGCTTCTCTTTATTAAACCTGACTGAAAGCTAGAAGCATAATACACTGTCTCCTTAACATAGTGGAAATTGCACTTAGATAATTTGCAACTATGATATAAAATGAACGAATGTGTAGGATTTTACATTTGCACCGTGGCAATGGATGTTTATCCCTGTCTGTAATCCCTGTAGCATTTCAGGATTGAAAACAGACGGTTTCTAGAGAGAGCTTTTTGTGCTTTTTTGGGTTTTGCTTTGTTTCTTTTTTTTGGGGAGGAGTTGGAGGGGGAAGAAAGGGGTATCTCAAACCTCTTTGGATTTTTTTTTGCAATGACCAAATCATTCAAAATCTGAACTCTACATATTTGGTGGGTAGTTTGTTTTGGCTTTGTATTTTTTTTTTTAGTTTGGAAAATCCCTGCACATTTTTTTTGAACAGTTCAAACTGTGGTGATGGGGTTTTTCAGGAGAAACAGAACTGAACTTCTTGTAGTGCTAGATTTAGCTTAGCAGGCTGTAGCTTACTGAGAGCTCAGCAGGGATGCTATGCTCTCCCGTAGTCCATTTTGGATGGCCCTGAGATCTTGCTCCAGCAGCTAGCAGCAGTACAACCAGTGATGGCAAAGGAGGAGAGAAGGGTCTCCCATGAGGGCTTGAGAGGACTTTAATCCCATCTTGTCCCCGTGATCCCCAGAGGCACAGAGACCTCGTAGTCCGGGTGCAGGGGGTTTTGTCAGGGACCCAGGGATGGTTCCTGGGCGGGGTTGGGGTACAGGAACCAATGGGGAGAACCTGAGGGAGTGGCCAGGACTAGCAGCAAGGAAAAGTGGGGGAGCAATAGGAAAAGCAATGGGTGAACAGATTGCCACATGAACTCTTATAAATGATTGATATAGAATAATATTTCTGAAGAAAGGGGAAGGATTAATATTAAGAGAAGGTGTAATGGCTCCAAGGTGTAGAAGCTTGTTTAGACACCACCTAGCAGATTTGAAGGAAATTCCTCGAGTATTTATAAAGTGGCAGACCTGACTGAGAGTCCTATTAGTTTAATAATTTCCATTAGGGAATTCCATTTATTTCTAGGAGAATAAAAAGAGGGTAAATTAATAAATTGTTCAAGAGAGTAAGTAGGGTGATTTGATGCTGAAGTACCTTTTGTCCTGACTCTTCGAGCTGCTATGCTCATATCTGATTTTAGCCAGAATCCTGCAGATTCTTTCGGATGGTAAACATGCATCTTTTTGCACAGGCCAGCACTAAGTACAGACTTAGAAATATTGCTTCTTAATTAGAATTCACATTTGTGAGCTTGGGGTCAGGCTACTTTTTGAAAAAATGCCTACATGTCAAATTTCAAAGCATGTGTTTAGCACTTGCAACCCAAGAGACTTATGGTCAGTTTTATGAACTCTTTTTCATTTTTCCTTAATATTAGTTTAACACACTAATGTTTAATCAAAGTTTGATATTTAAATATTAAACATTGTCATTTTCCTCTGGACACCTAAACCAATATTAAAACAGAGTAAACATGAGCCACTTGTTTAATTATTGTTAATGGTCTAGGCAAATTCCAAGACTGAAAAATTTAACAGAAATGTGAATCTATTTATTTTTTGTTATTTTTACCATGTGAACTTAAAATATTCTGAGCTGCTGTAGCCTTCTTCCGTAGATAATTCCTTTACACTGGAGAGATGTTTGATGTCAGAATGAAAACTGTGCTGAGTTTTTGATGACTCAGTCAAAGAAGGTCTCCTTCCTAGTATAGACAGGAGTTAAAAGTCAGTGGTGAGAAGCATATTTTCAATTTGGAATATATATCCCCAAGTATTCTGGGATAAATTTTTTAGGACATATATTCCTGCCCTACATCTAATATGAGACTTTCACATTATAGGTTAGTCCTCAAAAGCATCCAAAATATTACAGAAAATTAGTCTTAAAAATTTGTACTTCCATGCTATATATATGTGTGTGTGTATGTGTATTAAAGGCCATATGTAATGACATGGATTTACTGGATTTTTTACATTTTGGGGGGAAATAAAACCCAAACAAACAAGCCAAAAAAAAAAAAAGAAAAAGAAAAAGAAAAAGTAGCGAAGGAAAAAAAAAAATCAAACCAAGCTTGGTTTTCAGTGGTGGATCAAATCCAGATGACAGTCAAAAAAAAACAAAAAAGGAAAAAAAAAAAGGTGGGTAGTTAGGGGAAGACCTTGCCAGTGGGACTGACCAGTCTGTTAAACAGGGTTAAATTAATTTATTTAACCTTGATCTCTCAGTTTGCTCACAGACCTAGTTAAATTGGTGGCTGGGCTGGTTCACCATACTTCCTTCAGGCTTCACAGAAGGAGCAATTAAACTTTTTTTTGTGTTGTCACTGCTGGAAGCAGTAGACACTGTGCCACAAGGTGCTTGGCTGCATGGCAGAACTTGTACCTACCCGCCTGAAGAAATAAAACCTATTTCTGAAATATAAATTCAGAGGCCAGTGGATTTATTGGCTGCAGCTGTGAAGGTGAGTGGCTAAAAGCAGGAGCAGTAATCATGGCCATTCAGCTGTGAAGATGCCAAAAGAATCCACCAACAATATATACAAAATAAAAAAAATTTCATCAAGATTTTTGCTGTGTTCTAGGGTTGGGTTCTATTGCTGTTAGTGTTTTATTTCTGATAATGAAAGCTGTATTTAGTGTCCAATTTTTAGACCAAGCCAGGTGTCCTGACATTTATCATAAGTAAACAGGAATGCGTGGAGGAAATTTTTGATGACTCCTTTGTTTCTCCTGACAGAAACAGCAAGTTCTCCACTAATGGCAAGACGTTCAAGATAGAATACGCACAGTGGCATTAATTGTTGCAGTATGTGAAAAACTAGGCGGACTGTTGTACTTGTGCCATGCTTCAAAGGCATAATCTTTTCTTACATAATATTTAATGCATCATTTTGTTATAAATTCCACGGATATTTGTTCAGCACTTGCCATACACAGAGAGGTTTGCCTGAGTTCCTGACAAATCTCTGTTGCTTTATAGAAATCTTTAAAGAACTTTAGCCCAAAGGGATTTGTAATGTGTGCTGCCAGATTTTGTCATTTTACTGTATCAATGTTCTTGATAGATGAACTGTTCCCTGTTACTCTACTTCTAGGGAGCATTGCTCCTTTCAGCTATGTTGTTAATGAAGGTGAGGAATCTCTTCCTACACATCTTTATTGATTCTCAAGCTTTTGAATGGAGGAACAGAGTCCTGACTTTTGATTTCTTTTTGGTTTTAGAACAAACAATTAAGAAGCATTGAGTTGCTGATCAAAAGGGATCAAACTTAGATGATGATGCAAATGATGAGTCAGAAGAGGTTTTAAATGCAATGCCAATAAATATGATCCCAAACCATACCTACTCAGCTATTTCTCAATCTGTATGTATTTGCTACCCAAAGCCATTAAGCAATTTGTTTGCGATGAAGATGGTTAAGCCAAATGCCTGAAACAGTATTACTGTGCTAGTCATGCCAATATTCCTTGGTGTACAGAGACAGACAGTTTCCTGAGGCTGTGGCTTGTTGATAGGTGTGTAAAGACCTACAAGTCAAGAAGAAATTGAGAGGATGTTCAAGGATCTTCCTGTTTTTGTGGATTGTGAGGGAAAGGATAAATACCGAATAAGAAGCTGTACAAGTCTAGCAGTAAGAGACAAGAGGCTTTTTCAGCCATGTGACAAACATTTGCTTCATTCATGCATCATAAATCTGCAGCTTGTTGTCAGTTTTTCCTTAGTCTTCCAGTACAGAGCCCTTGAGCATACCCACACTACTTGTTCTTGGAAATATATTGCAATGATAACTGTGATTCAGTTCGAGGTAAATAGAAGAGGGAGGGACTTCTAATTTGTAGTGGCTAGATAAGTACTGTTCATGAGCTTGCATTTATTTGCTTTTTTCAAAGATTTTCTTTTCCCCCCAGGGTTCTACCCTTTGTGTGCTGCTTTTCATTTAAAACCAGATAGAGCTGATGCCTTTTCCTGGTCTTAAAATCAAGAGGCATACACGGTTAGAAGGGAAAAGGGATTTTACCTTGGCATTTATTCTTAAGGATCCTTAGGTGTACACGTCCAGGTCATATGCATCGAGATGCACCCCACCGAGTCTTTCCCTGTGTCTCTGTGTCTCTCCTCTCGTGTGTTCCCGTGTGTGTGTGTGTGTGTCCCCCCAACATTGGGTATAACATTATAGGCTTTTCTAATTAGCATATCTATCAAAGATTCCCCAATGAGAGGTTCAAGTGAGCCCTCCCTCCCCAAGGAACCTTCCCCTGGATGGTTCTATCTCGGTTTACAGAATATGTTCTGGAGAGGACCTTGGGGTCTGGGGCACACTGATCCCTAGCTATGAAGCTTCTAAGATGTTTAGTCTCTTAGCTTAACAAACAAGTCCAAGAATGTAGGCAAAAAGCACTAGGAATACAGAAGCTGTAAAAAGGTGTAACAAGGGTATAAAAGAAAAGGCAAAAATCTTCATGGCATCAGAGCCAATTACATTGCAGGGAGTTTATGAAGAACAGTTCTTGAGGACTGATTTTCTCCTGTCTTTCTTTAACACAGAGTAACACCAAAACACTAAGAGATCAAAGCGGTAGAATTTACATTTCCAAAGTGTAAAAAACAAACAAACAAACTAGTAATTTATTAAGAGAGATGCCTATTGCAGAGACTGGGACTTGTCCTGGAGGGACTTTACCTTAGATTATTCCTTAAAATGACATTTCAACACATCTGGCAGGTGAGTTGGTGGATGGCTGACACCTGTGAGAGGGGTGTTGTTTTCTCCCTGTATTGGGTTTATGTGGCAAGGTTTTGATAGTGGGGGCAGCTTCAGTGAGAAGCTTTCCCTATGTCCAGTAGAGCCAAGGCCAGCCGGCTCCAGGATGGACTCACTGCTGATCAAAGCCAAACACATCAGTGATGGTGGTAACACCTCTGTGATAACATATTTAAGAAGGGTAAAAAGTTACTGTGTTGCAGTCTGTAGTGCAGACCGTGGTGAGGCAGCTGTGCCCCTGAAGCCCACAGAGAACCCCATGCCAGAGTAGGTGGATGCCCAAAGGAGGCTGTGACCCTGTGCTGGAGCTGGCTCCTGGCATGATCTGTGGACCTATGGAGAGACAGGAGCCCATGCTGGAGCGGGTTTGCTGGCAGGATATGTGAGCCCACGAGGGACCCATGCTGGCAACCTGTTCTGAAGGACTTCACTCTGTGGAAATGACCCATGCTGGAGCAGGTGCTGAAAAGCTGCATCCTGTGGGAAGAACTCCCACAGGAGAATTTCACGGAGGACTGTCTCCTGTGGGAGGGATACCATGCTGGATTCAGGGGAAGAGTGGGAGGTGTTCTCTGCCTGAGGGGGAAGGACTTGATCCCCATTCCTTGTCCCCGGTACTGCAGGGGGGAGGAGGTATAGATAAGGGTATAAAGTTAAGTCCAGGAAGGAGGGACGTGTGAGAGGAAGATGTCACTAAGATTTGGGTTTACTTCTCATTACCCAACTCTCATTTGATTGGTAATGAATTTGGTTAATTCCCCCAACTCTAGTCTGTTCTTCCTGTGACAATAATTGCTGAGTGACCTCTTGCTGTCCTTATCTTGACCCATGAGCTTTTCATTATATTTTTTTTCACCTGTCCAGATGAAGAGGGGAGCGATAGAGCGGCTTTTGTGGGCACCTGACGTCCAGACAGTGTCAAGCCACCACACACTCCCATTTTTTTGATTTGGAAGTGCTTAGCTTTCCTCCAAATTCTGCCCACTAGACAGCTAGAATTACTGCTGTGCTAAAGTCCAGTTGCACTTTCTTTGTCACAGACATTTTGAGTTGTCACTTGGTAATTCTCATTGACTTCCCAAAGAACACATTTGCAATAAACAGTCAATTTAGGTACTTGACAATTATTTGATTGGTTATTGTTTCGATCAGATCACATATTGCATGTCACATGAAATTGAAAAGATTTCATAAGTACCTGTTCCAAATTGTGGGTTTATGAGTGAAATTTAGATCTAAAATATTTTTAACCATAACTTTTTTGTTTTCTGTAGTTGTGTTTCTTCTTTTTCTTTTCTCTTTTTTTGTTTATGGGATGGGACTCTTTTTGTTAGAATTATTTTTAATTCCCATTAAATACACAGGATTTAAATATAAATTGGAAATAGAGATTAGATTCTTGTTTATGAATATTAGGGAATCTCAGATGAGGACAACCAGAATTTTTTTTCTGTTACATTATTTTTTTAGCTTTTCTTTTATTTAACTCTATATTTCTAATTGCCAGATAGCATTATTTGTGATGATAAGTGATGAAGACAGTGAGTCCCACTAGTGGCCATTACCTGCAGGTGGTGCCCAGTTCACATTCTAATCCTTTACTAGCAAGTGATGATTTCTGTTCATTTAAGTAAAATTGCTGTTGTATTTCAAACTTTGTATTCCAGTAAGATATGCTCCTTTAGAGAATGTTTAGAATAAGATTTACAAAATCTTGAGTTTTAAAAATAAAGAGAGAAGCTTTTAAAGTTTCTTTTAAAGCAACTCTTTGAAGAGGGAAAGCGAACTACACACACATCAAGAAAGCAGAGTATGATAGACATCAAGAAAAACATAGAATATTTATCTCTTTATTTTATCAGATAGTTTGAAAATGTCATATAAAGGCTATGTTGTTCTTTTCATATTACCTAGAAAATCTCAGCATTGCCTAGGCTGCAGAAAGAAAATATTCATGGATTGCTACATTGTAGTCACAGTTCCTCTCATTTCCCAAAATGCACAGCTGCTGTGTCATTTTAAGATTTAGAAATCACTGCATTTATGTTTTAATGATCAGTGGCAGCTCTTGATCTGAGTCATTAATGAGATTTTGACTACATCTGCATTTAAACCTTGTATATTCCGCAAGAGACAGAGTATGCTTGGAAAATGAGATTTCTGTCATGGTAATAATAAGTTTTACATGCTCAAGCTGAGAGGATTGACTCTTGTAAATCCTTTGCTCTACCCTGTGGAAGGTTACACGGTACAAACTTTCTGTTAAATGAGGAGGGGCAGAGGAAGTGTTCTTGCTACTATTTCCAATAGAGCCCTTTGTTCTGCAAGCACATAGGAAATGGCCTCTATGTGAAGGGACCTCTCACTTCTATGTTGAGAGTAAAGTAGTAGGAAAGTCCCCTCAAAGTGAAATGTGATTTCGTACCTCACTCATTTATTAAGATGCTTTTACTGTCTTTGAGGGCAGCAGAGTACCTTCCTTGAGAATGACACATTGAGTGCATGAGGTGTCACTTGGGGGATGTTTAATATATTGTCATAGATATTTGGGTATAGTTAAACTGCTCTTAAAAATAGCAAATAATGGCCTTCCCAAAAAAATGCCTGATTTGTAATTCTGTTTCTTAAAATCTTTCGTTATAATTGTTTTTGTATTATAAATTTTTAAGTTTATGAGTATCGGTGGGTTTCTTAATCAGTAATAACTTGCTTACAGGTTAGAGGAAGTATAAATATTTTTCACACTAGAGTGAATTTCTAACAGGGTTTGCCTTCTTCCGTGCTGCTTTCTCTGATGTATGCATTTCATTAGCCTTTCCATACTTTAACTCAGAGACTTGTTCTGTTTACTTCAGATTCTTGTGAAGTTGCTCTGGTTAATTTCTCTTCATGGCTAAATTTCAATTATCTATACAACAAAAAGACAGAATTTTCCAAATTAGAAGTTGATGAATATGTCCAAAAAATGCAGAATGAACCTCAATAAAGTTTTCTTGTAAAAGTGTTACAATATATTTAGACCTGTTGAAAAAGAAGTTGTTATAGGTGCCTCACTGATTCCTTTATAAAGCCACACCTTTTTCAGGGTATCATTAAATATAGTCTAAATAGGCCAACAGCTGTTGCAAAGCCAAAGTACTGCCCATTAGGACACATGAGAAGTAGCTTGGAAGAGATATAGATGGTTTGCAGAATGTTGGGACCAACCTAGCATTTCAAATACCTCACTTGAATGAAAACTAAATTTGTAAATTGACCAAGACATTGGTAGAAAAGTGGCACGCAACAAAGCAACAACTCAACCAAAATGCTAGTTTTCTTTTGGACAACATCCACCTGCTACTGATTTCTGTTAAGGCCAAGAGTCACAATCCTAAGCACTGTTTTAGAAAAAATTGTTGAAAGTGTACAAAGTTATGAATAAAGGTTGTTCTGTAGTCTATTCATTATTTGGAGTTAACTGTATGGAAATTTGGTTGGCACGAACAATTTAGTAAGAGATGCTACTTCTAATTTGGCCACATAATTAAGGAGAGTGAGAGATAATGTTAAGGTTGACAAGATCAATAATTTCTTTTTGTTATCTCTGTCAAAAATTGTCCATTGTTGATTATTTCTCAACTCCATTTGTCCTATACAAATCTTCAATTTGGCAAAATGTCAGCTCTCAGTTCTTCAGCCATCATCTCGTTTACCACAGAGAGTTTATCCTTTGGCTTTTGACTTACTATGTGGCAATTGCAGCCTCTGTTAGCACTTGGGAATTGCAGAACTTAATAACTAATGAGAATTATATAATTTTACACAAATAGCTACAATTCTAACAGATTAATTCACTTGGAATACTTATGACTACATGATTCTGAGTCTCGGTTCTTTTAGAGCTTGAGTGGAGGACAGAATATCCATACCCCTAATATACCTTCCCTGCTCATCCAGATGTTGAAAAAAGTCAGACTTTAACACGTTTAGGACTCTCCTTCATCCCATGTCAGAACTTTGCAGAATCAGAATCATTTAGGTGTGAAAAATCCTTTAAGATCATTGAGTTCAACTGTTAACCCAGCACTGCCAAGTCCATCACTAAGACATGTCTATAAGTGCCACAACTGAAAATCTTAAATAACTTCAGGAATGGTGACTCAACAACTTCCCTGGGCAGCCTGTTTAAATACTTGACAACCCTTTCTCTGAGAAATTTTCCTAGTATCCAGTCTAAACCTCCCCTAGCACAATTTGGGGCCATTTCCTCTTATCCTATCACTTTTTTACTTGGGAGAAAAGAACAGCCCCCACCTGGCTACAGCATCCTCTCAGGTAGTTGTAGGGAGTGATAAGGTCACCTCTGAACCTCCTTTTTACCAGGCTAAACAACCTTAGTACCATCAGCTGCTCCTTGTAAGACTTGGACTCCAGACTCTTCACCAGATTTTTTGCCCTTCTCTGGACACCCTCCAGCACTTCAATGTCCTTGGAATGAGGCCCAAAACTGAACATGTGATTTGATGTGCGGCCTCACCAGTGCGGAGTACAGGCGGAAATCACTGCCCTGGTCCTGCTGGCCACACTATTGCTGATACAGGCCAGGATGCCATCAGCCTTCTTGACCACCTGGGCACATGCTGGATCATGTCCAGCTGGCTGTCAAACAGCACCCCCAGATCCTTTTCTGCTAGGCAGCTTTCCAGCCATTTATCCCCAAAACAATAGTGCTGAATGAGATTGTTGTGACCAAAGTGCAGAACCTGGCATTTTGCCATATTTAACCTCATTCAGTTTACCTCAGCCTATTGATCCAGCCTTTCTAGATCCCTCTGCTGAGCCTTCCTACCCTCGAGCAGGCAATGCTCCCACTCACCTTGGTATCATCTGCAAACTTACTAAAAATGTGACAGTAATGTCCACTTTCATCCATCTCTGGAGAAATAATTATCTGCTTTGTTCTTTGAGATCTTTTGGAAGAAATGAATGAGCTGGAAAAAACAATGTTCTTATGTCTGAACACTGACAGTTTTGGAGATTAGGAGGGAAATGAAGAAGAATAGTTCAGGAGAGAGCTCTGGTTACCATGAACTGAAAATCCAGTGAATTCCATGAACTTAGGAAAAGTATGATCCAGAATGTCTATCTTTGCAGTGGTTTATAGAAGTCTTATTGGCTCAGAGATTGCTTTGCATTTTCATAATTCCTCTTGCTAGAAATTTTAATCTTAGGAGAAACAAAACCCCAAGATATTTTATGTAATAATCGTCCACTGCATAGCATAAGATGACCACTTTATAATGCCCCTTATAAACTTAGAACTTCCCCTTATAAACTTCCAAAAATGATCATCCTGGAAAATGTAAAAGGACAAAAAAATTAAATCTAAAAGGATGGGAAAAAAAAAAAAAGCTATACATGCATGAACTACTGGCTAAGAACAAAATCAACAATTTCGGGCCTCATCCTACAAACACCTTACTTAAGTAAGTAATTACTTCCTTATATGTAAGTAGTGAATATCATGGGATTAATTATGTGGATAAAGGTTGCACACCTGGACCCTTGTTCACTGTGGAATCCTGAATAGAGGCTGATTTTGATATATGAGTAGTTTTTTGGAAGCCATTACAAATCTGATATTACCTATATTTTAATACTGGAAAATTTTAATGCGGACAAAGGAAATAGTAACAGATTAGATTTTATGCAGATTCTATCCAGAGATAAATTTATGCTAGAACAATAGAAGCAGAGAATTATCTTTGATATTGATGGGACCCTGTAGTTTATTTTGGGATTTCTTTTTTTAAAGGCATAGATGCATAAACCATATCATATACTTATGTCAAGAACAAGTAATATTTATAACTATACTTAGACATTAGTTATGTTTATACTTAATATTAAGTATGCTTAAGCTTTTCTAATTGCTTAACTATTTTCATGGAAATGTGCCTTATGTCCTCATGAAAACTACAAAATAAAAAAAGCTGTACTTTGCCATTGGTGTCTTCCAATCACACCATTCCTGACTGAAATGTCTGAGAAAAAAAAGGAGCTTTTCAGCCTTAGGAAAGCCAATTCAGAACCATTAAGCATAGCTCAATCTCTGCATTGAAGGGAAAAAAAAATCACTTTTGGATTGAGGATAAAGTGTGGTGTATGCGAAATCCCAAATAATGTGTAGAGAAAGCTACCAGCAAGCGAGTGAGTTCTGCATGGGACTGAATATGATTTTCTATGTAATATAGGTAAAGTTGTAATAAATTAGAGAGCATAAAACTTAGTAGGCCTTTGTTTTAAGAGGGTCTCTTAGTTTCACCTTTAGTCCTGAAACCTAACTTGTAATTGGGCAAGTGAAATTCCGGATTGAAAATGTTCATTTTTTAGAAGTGCTGAATGGGGTCTTACAACATTCTGCACGTTAATTTTTGTCTTTTAAAATAGGCACAAATTCTCTTTTCTGTTTTTGGAAGACATTTGCTGTAATGGAAGCAGATAGGATAGTATTCACTGGTACTTCTTCCAAAGCTCATTATCAAGTATACAGTGGCACAAAACAAAACCAAGTGCCCTACAGTGACATCAAACAAAACAAAGTGCCCTTTCTTTAACTAAGATTCTGAAATCTATCACATCCATATTTCATTCCATGCACATTTCTATCTAATCTAATTGGCTTAAATTTCCAAAATAAGAAGATTGTTTTAATGGTAAGAGAAGTGTATTTTCTATACCAGACACAATTCACAACAAAAGAACCCAGACCTAATATGAGATATAGGGAAAAAAAAGTAAAATATGTTGTTTGGCTTCAATATGCAAAACAGGAAGAGAGCATGCATTTGTGTACCATGAATGAGGTAATACGGGAAACCTAATTTCACATAACTATAATGAAATATATTATCTTTTATTTTAATAGTTGGGTGGCATTTATTTTTCTTTGCTAAGAAGGGGAAAGCATATTGTTAGAATAGTTTTCAGTAATTGTGTAAATTGTTCATATGAAAATGTTTCTTGACTTCAGGCCATGCTTTTTAACTGGTGACAAGATTTAGAACAGAGGACTTCAAAAGGAAGGCTGGGAAACTTGAAAAGGGAGCATAAACATCTAGGTGGAAACTTTTTGTTGCAAAATAATGAACATTTAGGTAAATCTGCTCTTCCTGATCAGGTGGTCTGCTACTTCTTTTCACAATATGAATTCTCAAGAAGGAAGATAAGTTAAAGCTGGGTGAGTTTTAGTAAAATAAAATGGCCAAAATATGGCTGAAAATATAGTATTTGTGCACTATTAGGGTATTTTTTTTTTCATGTATGTAGTACTTAAGATGAAAAAATACAATGTACAATTACCCTAGTAGATGCCTTTCAAATTAAAGGTATTTCCTTGTTACGTGGTGGTGGAATTGTAATCAATGACAATTAAGTCTTAAAAATTTAAAAGGTGAAGAGCAATAAACATACTAATTATTCTGAGTTCATGTTTGTATATACTCATAGATTGGAAACAACTCTCATATTCCTGTGAGACTAGTAGTATTCACACTTTTTATTTTCCCACATAATATAGGATCTATTTCTTCTAGGCTTTTAGAATTAAATTCCTTACTGTTGCTAACCAGCTCCTCCTCTTTTGCTATTGAATGTTGTACTACCATAGCATATTTATGCCTGAGTGTCCTCAGTACATGTCCTTTGGATTGGACTCAGCCTAAAACCAGTCTTGCAGACTAACTGTAAACTCTCAGGCATATCTAAACCATGTGGTGAGTGCAATGTGGATGTCCCAAAGGCAACACAAATATGTCATCTGCATGGTGCTTTGTAGCATTGTGTGTGATATACCAGCTCAATATGTGAGAGGTAGAACATAACCTTTTTTTGCTACTTTAATATTTTTATCCTGAAATAGAAAAAAAGATAAAATAATTATAGGACTATGTTTGGTTAGTGAGGCATGCATGTGAAACTTCAGGAAAACAGACAATACCAAAACAGTGTACTAATACATACAGTGCCAATTCATAGAATCATACAACAGCCCAGGTTGGAAGGCGCCTTCAAAGGTCTAGCCTTTTATGTGAAGGAGAACTTTGATGGGATAATCTGGCAACCTGCCACATTGCATTCCTTCAGTGATGGAAGCTGGGGAAGAGGAGACAAAACATAACACGTTTCTGTGTGGTAGCTAGCCGTATCTTAGCTCAGCTGGGGCTGCCTGTCTTCTTTCAGGTGTTATCCCTTGTCCAGATGTCTTCACTCTCTGCAGTGTCCGGTTTGTAAGCACTGTCTGAATTCAACTTCTCTTCAAGGCACGTACAGCTCCCCTGAGCTGGCCCTACAAGCACACCTGCTCTATGTGCCCCCACCCCCAATATCTTCACTTACTTTCTAGTTACCCCCAAATCCCCACAGAATTTAGCAGGTTTTTTGCTTGCTACATAGGCAGGTACTTAAAGGTTTTCTTCCTGCCTCTCTCCCCTCTGGCTTTGAGAATGTAATGACATTAGTAACAGTGGGAGGAAGACCTGTTTGAGAATGCTGCTCCTAATCTGTGATCCTGCTTCTATGAAGTATCTCTCACACTCTGTTTTTGATTCAGTTTTCACTTAACAGATCTGATCTGAGGAGAAGTTCTTTTATGCTTGTGCCTGTCACTGTTTACCTGCTCTGAAAATCTTCATATAGAAAAAAACTAGGTAAAGAAAATGCTAATGAATTAGAAAATAAATAGTATAAGAACAAAAATGGGAACAAGAATACTTTATCTCTGTGAGCAGCAAGGCAGGCAGAAGGGAGAAAAACGTGGTAAGTAAGCTGTGGAGAATAGGAAGTTTAAAAAGTAAAGTGCCTCTATTTTAGAGACATTGCAAGTTTTCCAGCTGCAGGATGTGTAGCAAGATGTCAATAGCATAGCTGGAGGTTAAGATAGGGCTGGAAGGCAATTGGGGCACACAGAATCAGTTGTATAGCTGTCACAGGAAAAATGTATTTGGTTCTTCATCTAGAAGTTTCACTGTTGCTCCAAACACATGCACAATGCTATATAGCTTACAGCAGTGGTTATACTAATTGACAATGGGTGACAAATCCAGTTGGCTAACTGGAATGGAGTGGAATACAACAGAGCATAAGACAATTCCCTTCTGCAAAAGGGAAGCCCAAAGTCCTAATACTAAGATTTCATAGGAGATACTAAGATACTGGGGTAGTACTGGGATAATAGGAATTAGAACAGAATAGTGATTCATTATTACACAGCCTCTCTCCAAGACTGCCCAGATGTCTCAAGAAAAAATGCCAACATAACAAGCAAAGAAATGAACAAAATAATCAAACAGCCAGAGATGGGAAAATCCACTTAGAGGGAACTTTTCTCCAAATTCTTTTAAGAAATTATTGTCTTTTAAATCATGAAATATGGCACATAACCTCTCTTTCAAAATCTTTTAACAGTTAGTCAGCATAAGATTCCCAAGAATATCAAGAGTTGTAAGTGCCAAATCCTTCTTTGAATCTTGGTAAGGTCTTGACATCAGTGACATCCTGTGGCATTGAGTTCCATAATCTAATTATGCGCTGCATTAAAAAATATGCTCTTTTATCAGATTAGGAGCTGCTGCTTTTCACTTTCACTTAGTGTCCTTTTGTTCTTGAATTATGAGATGCAGGACTACAGAAGCTCCTGATCTATTTTCTCTTTGCCACTTACCATTTTTATACTTTCATCTTTTTTTTTTTTCCCCTAAGCTTAACAATTCCAGTTTTTTCAGTTTTTTCAGTCTTTTCATATGAAGGCTCCTCTGTATGCCTAATTATCACAATCACTCTTTTCTGAATACCTTCTAATTCAGTAATATCTTTTTGTGATGGGGTTACCAGTACTTCACACTATTCCAGAGAAGAGAAAATTATTGATTCATATAATGACATATTTTCTTTCTTTCTTATTCCCCACCTAATTTCTTATGCATCTGAACATTTTATGTGCTTTTTTGACTGCAGCTGCTTATCAAGCAGGGCTCTTCATTGAGCTGTCTGCAGTGAGACCCAGGTGTTTTTCCTAAGATGGTGCTAGTAATTGAGTTCTCTGATAAAACAAATTATCTGTTACAAGTTTAGGTTTCTTTGGGGTTTTTTTTTTGTGGTTTGTTTGGTTGGTTGGTTGGTTTGGTTTGGTTTTTTGATTTTTTTTTAGTTTGATTGTTTGTTTTCCCAATAGGCCTTATTTTGCATTTAAATAAATTATTTTCACCCCTTTTAAGATGGCCACCCATCTCCCTTGGTCAATTATCTCTCAAGTTTCCTGTCTTATTCAGACTTGGTTAACAGGACTTTCTTATTACCTGTAAATTTTGCTAAATTGCTGTTCACTTATTTTTTTTAACAGTAATTAATATATTTTGAACACTTGGTCCTTGTATGGTGCCTTGAAGCACCCTGCTGTTGGAGGTTTTGCTGTAATGAAAATTGACAATATATATGCTTTTTTTTTTTTTTTTTTTAAATCTTTGAGAAAAGTTTTGCTTTGTTTTGCATCCTATCCCAAAATTACTTAGTCTTTGACTGAGGTGGAGGCTGAATCTCTTGAGAGGAGCATTGTTCTTGCCACATTTATTCAATTACTCTAACAAGGTTAAGGGCCAAGTTGCCTTCACAATTAAAGCTAAATATTTGAGAGACAACGATCTTGTTTGTAACCACAACCATGGAAATTCAGGACAGAGGATGGAAAAGTAATTAATTCATTATGTTGGGCAGACACATTCAAAACCAAGCTGGGAGCAAGCTTTAATGTAACAGTTCTTAGCATTGTCTTGGTGATAATCCTTAAAAGCAGGAATATAATCAGTCCAAATAGGCAGCAGTATATGAGTCTACTTCTTACAGCTAAGACTTTGTGTGAAAATAAGGAAAAAGCAAACTAGTTGTATGGTCTAGACATCTGTTAATTTTCAAGACTTTCTTTCACAATATGATATGAACGAAGATATTTTAAGATCTGGAATACCTAAAGTTCTTGTTGGAAAGGGGAAGGGCAGGGCAAACTTATTTTGAGGCTTTTTATGTCCTGACCTCCCCTAGGCCTGCTTATTTCCTGGTATCTCTCTCTCTTTCTCTCAAGTGTTCCCCATCCTCTCCCTGAGAGAGTCTATGTGTGCTTCATCAACCCTGACTGCCTACAGTATGCAACAGACTTCACCACCTTTCTTCACCAAGAAGATTGCTTGCACAGAGAAGGCTCCTCAGACTGCTTGGGACACCTTGCACAGATGCATGCTACTGCCTTGAACTCAGAATGGACACTAAAAGAGATCCTGAACATATTGGTGGAAATGTGATCAGACACCTGCAACTCAGACCCTTCCTGTTTGGTAAAGGAACTATAAGGACAGCTAGAACTTCTTGTGATATTCCCATAGTTTTATCTGGCATAAATCCAGTATTTTTCATACTGTAGTCCACCCAACCCTAATCCAAGCTATTTTGGGTAAAATGGAGGTTGACAACAGTTAACAGTTGACAACAGGTATCAAGTATTTAATTTCTGAACGAAAATGCTAGTAACCCCTCAATAACTAGTGCTGGTGCCAGATAAGATGAGAGGGCAGAACAGGGAATATAATTTATGGCTATCTATGGACCAGTTATACATACATATATCTATATATATATGCACACATATATATCTCTGTGTATAAGAGTATTTATACTACATATATTCTTTTTCCTTTAGCAACCTACTTTGATACAGTAAAATATAGGATGCTGAATTATAAGAGAGTAACAGTAAAGCTTGGCACTGTGACCTTTTTGTTCATTCATAGCAATACAAAAATTACCAGTATAATATAGCACAATCAAAAATATAGTGTTTCTTATTTGAAGGAAGACTAGGAAGAAGACTCAGTGCTCTTCACTTAATTTTGGAAGGCTCTGAAGTACCACAGGGCTTGTGCAGCATAAGAAAGTGACAGAACATAAACTGTACAGTCACACCTATTAGTGAACATAATGTTATATTAATGACTCTTTTGCATCAAGTATAAGAACAGAAACTGTACTGTGTGTCATTTAGAAAATTTAGAGGAAAAAATGATACCAAACATATGAGCTCACTGCAACAATTCCAAACTGAATGCTTTTCACAATAGATTTGCAAAATAAGCAGCAACCTAATAAAAAATTGTGTAAGTCTTTACAGATTGCCAGCCAAACCTAAGAAAATAACATTAAATTATTGGAGGCAGAGTTTTGTGGAAACAATGCATATGGAAAACAGTGACAATACTGTGCCTGCTGCTGGCTTCGTACTGAAAATATCTCTGCTTTGCAATTGCTGTGGGTTAATTTATCTCTTGAAAAGTGTGTGTATTTAGGTAGTATTAAGAGATAAATATATGCCTTTTCAATGGTGCTTTTTCATTTGGGAAAATCTCACAGAATACTTCTCAACACCTCTGGGAAGCTGTTACTCACTAAACAAAGCCTGTAGCCCACTATTTTTCATATAAACTCACCATGATAAAATATATCAATAAATAAGTATTAAAATGCTGTCTGGAGTAAATCTGTATCCCTATAATATTCCAGGGAAGAATCTGTATTTCTTTCTTTGCAGGATTTTTTTTTTCTTTTCTTTTTCTCTAGAACCTATATAAGAATTTATTTGAATAGATTCAGATTTTCATATTTTCAGACAGGCTTCTGGGTTCTCTACTTTCCTTAAAAGGATATGCATCCACCTGTGTTCCCCAGTTTAGTGGGATATCAGAACCCATAAGAGACACTGCATTTTTCAAATAAAATGTTTTAATACTTTCCATCCTTCCATGCTGTTAGTCCCAAGTAGTGACTTCTTTCTGGGGAGTGGTATCAATGGTTATTACTTTAGTGTACAAGACAGTAAGTGAAATATCACATTGGGGATATGCTGTAAAGGATGATATTGGCTAAAATACTAGTTTATTTGGAAAGTCCTGTTTCATCCTGAAATATCTGACAAGAAAACTATCAGTTTTGGATCATGAGAGTTTGCATAACTACTGGGAGCAGAATTGAGTGGTGTTTTTGGTTACTCTGCATTTCAATTTCATATTAACCATAGTATAATTATGATTTTTTTTTTCTTTAGGCTAAGCAAACTAAAAGAATTATGAGGCACTAAAGGTAATCTTTCTGAATTTAGCTTTTTTTGTTTCTTTTTTTTTTTTTTACCTGACTTTTACAGCCATAGAAGTATATGTGTAAGATAGTCAGCTTCCTATAATTGATCAAGATCTTGATCAAGGGACAATTTTTTCCCTGCCCTTACTGGGGATTTTCCACATATATACAATCACAGAGACATAAATATACTTAATTTTTCTATTTAGTTCTTACAATATCACTTAAAGTTAAAAGTAGTATCAGTAAAAACCAACAGGAATTCTGTTTTTATTAAAGTGGAACTCAGATTTCATCCAACTATGACAAAGATACTGTTGAAAAGCTGTTTTTTATGAACACTCTCAAATCACTTGGGATTTTGCTGCTTTTTTGTTTTTTTTTTTATGATGGCACTCTATTTTTCAAAGACATTGACTTTCTCCTGACACTTTTAATTATACTTGTCTATGTAAGACAAACCATGATCCTTAAACCATCCAGTCAAAGCTCTCAGAGCAGAATTATATATGGTTCCCAGAAGAAAACAGCTGAAAACACTAAAGCTAGATGGACAGGTACATTAATTATTACATTAACTTCAAATATTTTTTTTCCCTACCAACACCACTTTGAGAAATGGAGAATCTATCAAATCAAGTATTTGACAGGTAACATACAAGGTATCATGTAATTTATCTGTTAGACAAGAAAATACTCTTCTAGCTGAATCTTAATAAAAGAAACTTCTGTCTTCATACTAACAAAGATGTCACAAGATACTCGGATCTTGCCTATGCACAAGATGTCCACATCATTTTCTTCCATATTAAGTATTCTTTTAAATATATTATTGTATCATTAACAACATGTGAACATCAACAGGTCTGTGAATGCTGTCCATTCACAGAATGGATTGCCTTTTGAAAACATAACTCTCAGACTGCCTCCTTTGAATTTTCCCAGTTGGTATGGAACCCAGGGCTAAATCAGTAGAAATATTTAAACTTTTCCTATCAAAATTAAATTCAGTATTGCAACTTTTGTGGTATATTCCCCAGCTCTTACTGACCATTTATTGTAAAACCATATTAAAAAAGAACATAATTAAATTTCAAGATGTTCTCTAGACTGGAGATTTCTATGTTGTATTTATCTCTGTAGTTTTGTAAAAAACCAATTCTGCTCAATGAATAATTTTTTTGTTTTAAAGGCAAGTCTTTAGTGTGCAACTTAATAGACGTTAACTGCCTTGTCATTTAAAAGCAATGGTAGCTGTCATAGCTTCACGCACTAACTTTTCATTGTTCATGTGGTATTTGTTGAATTTCAGCTTTCATTGATTTTGAACAGTGAAATTAGATTGGCCTTTAATTTTTAGGTTCCAATTCATCTGCCACTAAGCAGGTATAACACAGTGCTGTTCATGCAATAGTAAGTTAGGGCTGCAGGAGGCAGGGGGAGAAGAAAATCCCCCAAGAGTAAAGCAATAAAGTTTATACTGTCTTTTTCTTTAAAATTTAAAAATATATCAGTTCTATTTGCTTCTTTTTGTAACTTCAAAATTATGTGTATTTTCAAGGTACTGTATTTTTAATTTTTTTTGTCCCAGGCTAGTTTTAGCAAAGTAATTAAAGATTTAAAGTACAGACAGAAGTGTTGATCATAGTTACATCATAGCCTGCTATTGTGCAATACACTTTTTCTCACCATAAGACCAAAAAAAATCTGAAAATCCCCAAAAAAGACATATTACTTATTTTAAAAAGGACACAACAGGTAAAGAAACTTGTTAATCCTGTGCCTAACTGTAAAAGCATTTTAATGTACCAGTAGCTAGTTTGCATGCAAACATCTCTGAACTGCCTTGTAAATTTTAGCCCAATGTTTGAAGTTTTTTTGTAACATTCACTGAGAAATATGAGCTTTAAAGCAGAGTATGTTGTGTAAGTTCTTCCCACCTCTCAGTATTTGGTAAATCCAAGTTAAGTAGGCCTATCATGAATGTCAGTCGGTATGCCTTAATACAGATTCAGCTTGAAATACTTCTGCTAAAAACCTTCTACAGATTCAGTTTTAAATGCTTCTTGTACTGAAAACCTACTTGGACACGTCTTGTGTCACTCCATATCCTGTGCTTCTCCTTAGATTATCAGTTCCTAGTAACTGCTGTGGTGGAAGCAGAACTCATCTGGATGGACAAACAATGCAGTGTTGAGTAAAACTAGTTCCACTTTTTTTGATTGAACTTTAGATATATATGAATTAATAGTAATTGTTAGATATATGTGGGTTTTTTTAAATGTAGTGAACCACAGACAGAAATGACTGATGTCTTTCAAAGTAATTCTTTGTATGCCTGTGTCAGCTAAAGATTTTCTTGTACACTCAAAATAGATTTGTGGTCTTTATATTATATTGTTTGTGAGATCACCAGCGTATATCCTGTTAATGGAACTCCAAGATGAAGTTTAATCTTATATTTAAGACTACATCATAGTCTTTTCCCTACTCTTGGTACATAATTCACTCCTTTTTTTATGCTATGGACAGTTCATATTCACATATTCATATATGCATTGTTTTCATCTTGCCTCTCTAAGTTTTATCAAAAGTAAATGCATTCATTTTGAAACTGAGACAGAAAAATATTTTCTTCTTCTTCTGTCTCTCATCACCTTATCTCATTTACCATTCTTTAAGTAAATAATTTGATAGTTGATTCATATGTTGATTAAGCCTTTTATCATGGCTTAGTTGAAGGGGGAGGCTTTCAGAAGATAAGTTTGAATACCTGGCTTGCAGCTCTCATTATGTTGAATTAGGATGCATAATTTATGGCCATAATTAGTTGTGATATATGGAAACAAATAGTTTTAACATTGTCCTGATACAAAAAGAATTTAGTAATTTCTTAGGTGGCTGGATTTGTGTGAAAGAGATAATAAGCTAAACAAAATCAACACTGTACCAGGAAATCATTCAGATATTTACAGTATAAGCTTTTCTGTGTCCCAACAGATCAAAAGAAAGCTATGTGGGTGATGCACTCACCTGCTTCTCATCTTGGGGCTTACCAAAGTAGTTGTCAGTGCAAGATCTGTATTGAGCCAATCGGGCATCCAGTATTAAGCAAAACATATGATCCTTGTCCCTGTGGTAACAGTTGCGTTTAGCAGAACGCAAAATGTGTTGCTCTAAATCATTGCTCTAATTGGCACCTTTGTTGACAGTCTCAGAAAAAAGGTCAAGATGTGGTTAGGCATGGGACTGATGTACTGTCTTACAGCTGCAGCCTCTGCAGCCTCCTGCAGCAATTTATTGAGCAGGCATTTGCTTTTTAAATTCTTCCAGATATTTTAGCAGATTCCATGAGTAGATACTGTTTACATTTAATCTTTTTCTTTTCTTTCTTTTTTTTTTTTATACTTTGCTACAGATAGTGTGCTTACTGCATTAAATCTATGTGAGAAAAAAGAAAAGAAAGTGAGGTGCCAAGCTAGTGCAAAAGTCCCTGTAACCCAGTCACTTAATACATTTGCTTACTGTTGACAGTCACTGCTTTATACAGTGGAATATTAACACCACCTAGGCCAAGCTACTTTGGGTATTTGAAAAAAGTATGTATTAGAACACCTGAATTTAAAAATGTCTATTCCATATATAGTCATATTATATGAGATGTAGGCACTCAAAGAGGGTGATTCAGAGCCCTAAATTAGTTGACTAAAGTTAGACAGTGTGAATACCTCCCACAGTAGCAATATGTTGTAGAGGGACAGAAAGTAGATGAGTGAAGAGAGAAAGGGAGGAATGGAGTGATAAGGACAATAAATGAAGTAAGTCTGTAGTGAACTTCAGAAACTATTATAAATTATTAGGAATTTTTGACAAAAGGAAGATCAGTTTGCTTGTTCTAGCACATGCTCTAAACCAAGAAGCATCTTCATAGGTAACTGCAGCAATAGTGTAGGTGTGACGCTTTCAGCTGTGACTATCTGTGCATCCATAACAATGGATCTGTATTACAATTGTTCCTGCAGTCCCCAGTCAATACTGGAGGATTAAAGTACAGATATAAATAATTCCTTCTTCAAAGAGCTTACAAGAAAATTAGGATTCATAGGTGAAGAACAGGAAGGCAAAGGGGAGAAGAAAGAATGAAATTACCTGCTCAAAGCCATGAAGGATAATAACTCTTTCTTAGTATAACATGGACTAAAATCTATAATCCCTTACAATTTCTATGTGTGAAAGGATTTGTAATATACACAACTTCTGGGAATTAATTTGTTTTTAACAAAGTTTGCCTTTACTAAAAGAGAAAGTATTTATACTCAATGAGTAATGGTACCACAGTAAACAGTCTCATTTACGTTTGTAAGGGCTGGGTAGAGTTCCTGAAAACATAGTCCCTTCACAGTATTTATGGGTTTTATTGTGTTTTATTGCATTCACTATTTTATTAAAAGAATTCATTTAGGCTGTAGGTACCTTTTTAAAGAGAAATCAAGAATTCTGCATTCATCTGTCTATAAATTTATTAGCTCATTAGTCACTGTAAAAATGGATGATAAATCTCAATTTTTCATCCTCAAAACCAAAGGTTACTAAAGGACAACATCTTACATGTCCCAGACATAGAATTTTTTTTTTTTTTTTAATTTGTATTTAACATCTACTTAGAAGACTTTTTGGCATTTAATGGGATTGCTACAAAACTTTCTTGTCATGTGTAGACATTTATATGCACACACATACTAATGCTTTGTACCTATCCTTTTACCTATCTACCTATCCATCCATTACCTTGCATTGTGTAGGATAAAAACATTTGACATGCAATCATCTGTTGAGATCTAGGTATCTCTGAGAAATTTTCCATTAGAAACTGTAATTATTTGGCATAGTAAAGTAAGTACACAATAAAAAAATAAGTATTATTGTTTGTGAAGAAATAGGAAGCAAATTCTTCTGTTAAAATCAGGAGAGCTGTTATTTCACTTGCTGTTGTCTTTGATGGACTTTCAGTTTGCTGACTCACTGAAAATTGACTCAGCTGATACAGTTTGGAAAGTTCATATGCTTAGTTTTGGTAAAGCTAATACATGAGTCATCAGTTGTAGATTCAGGGTTTCCCATTTGTAAGAACCAATAGTACAGATGGTCTGGTATCAATCTATTTCTAGTGGCTCTTTTTACAAAGTACACTGTATTGGACTAGAACAATATTTCCTGATCGTATGTGGATTTCCTAAATTGTATTGTATTTTAGATTTGGGGTTAGATTTGACCTAGGTCATCTGTTGAAGACATAATGGTACTGTATGCATTATATTATGGATGCAATTTAGCATTCAATGCCAGTTATTATAAGTCTGTTTGATCTTTCTGTATAGAAGGCTTCAGCTGTTTAGTAGCAGAGAAGTGCTAATTTCAGCTTGCATTCTATTATTTGGTAACATTCGAGAAAAGTATTTAGGCACATTGCCTTCTGCCTGAAAATCCTGAAATTAATTTATATGGCCATTTATCCTATTCAACAAGAACATGTGGGGTTTTGATTAGCTACAGAAACACACAGTCGGTATTCGATGCCTGATGGCTATAGTTTTCTTTAGATAGGCTCATAAATTTTGCCTCTTAATAGAGAGAAAGTGAACTAACACCTGTTGCAGTGTCACTTGCTTAGCTATGTGAGCTTTATAATGACTATTGAAATTTTACAGTCCTAGAAAAAATCCTTAATGTTAAAATAATAGAAAAAATTTAAGATTTGCTTCTTATTGTACCTATCACTTTATAGTTCTTCCCTTGCTAACTTTCCATACCTTTTTGGTCATTTTAATAGGTTGTTCAGATATATTGGATTAAGAATTTATCCTTGGGTATCAACTACTGCAATCAGTCACTATTTTCTTTGTTCTCGAGTACAGAGATAAGCCCTTTCATTCCACCACTATCACATTTCTCTTTACTGTGGAGCAGGAGCTGGACACTGAAGATATCTGTAGCATGGGACATATCAACCCTGCAAATGTCACGGAGCACATTCCGAACATGATGCAAGTTTTGTATTTTGGCAACAGAAGGACATTTCCTATGCTTCTCTTGTTGGTGTCCTGATAAACCTAGATAGGAAATAGGACACATGGACTGGGCAGAACATGGAGTCATGTTCTAAGAGGGTTAAGTTTAGATTCAGCTGGAACAGTCTGAGCTACTTATGCTGTTCTTGATTTTCTGCTCTCTTACAACATCCACACTAATTCCACATTTATTTCGCTTGCTTATGTACGCACTCGTGCTTAAAAGTGTTAACATTTTTGTATGTCTGAATTACAAAGCGATGTATACCTCAAAAATGGCTAAAGCAATTGGCTTCACTTAGTAGCTGAAACTGTGTTTAAATTCGCTTTAAACCTGCATCTGTCTTCCTTCCCACCACCAAAGGTGATTTGGAAATAAAGAAGAAAACCACTTATGAAATAAAAGTGGTTGTTGTATTATAATGAAGCAAAAAAAAATTGTTTATCTGTTACCAGAATAGTTAAAAGCTGGTTGTGGTTTAACCCCAGCAGGCAGCTCAGCCCCACACAGTCACTTGATCACTCCCCCACAGTGGGATGGGGGAAGTGAATCAGGAGGGTTAAACTGAGAAAACTCGTAGGTTGGGATAAATTCAGTTTCATAGGAAAGCAAAAGCCACTCTCACAAGCAAAGCAAATCAAGGAATTCATTCACCAAGCTCTGTGGGTGGGCAGGTGTTCAGCCATCTCCAGGCAAGCAGGGCTCCATCATGCGTAACATGGGATTTCGGAAGACAAGTGCCATCACTCTGAATGTCCCCCTTCCCTTCTTTGAGCCCCATCTTTATAAGCTGAGCATGACATCATGTTGTATGGAAGATCCCTTGGGTCAGCTTGGGGTCAGCTGTCCCAGCTGTGTCACCTCCCAACATCTTGTGTACCCCCAGCCTCTTTGGTGGGGTGGGTGACGTGAGAAGCAGTGGTCTTGAGGCTGTGCAAGCACTGATGAGAAATATGTGAGACAGGTGGGTGTTATCAACAGTGTTTTGGTCAGAAATCTAGAACATAGCACTGCACAGTCTACTGTGAAGACGATTAACTCTATCCCAGTCAAAATGTATACAAAATTAAATTCAGGATATTACTTATTTATTTTTTGAACACAATGTATTCTTCATATAAATACATAACATAATAGTTTCAAAACCACTGTCTATTCTTGGATCCAGTGATGTACGCTTCAGGAAAGATCACTAATGTCTAAGTTATTATCCTCATGGAATGAAAGAGAAAAAAAGACATTTTTGTTTCATATTTTTTCCTTCACATTTTGAATAAAACAATTAAATTTCCAAATAAATATGTAGTTTCTGTTATAAACTGTGACTGCTTGTCTGAGGCTATAATATATTTCCTTGGGTCAGTTAAAGACGGGATTAGATATAGTGTAGCTCAGCTTTGGTTTTTTGTCATTTTTTACTGGTAGCAAGTTCATCTCACTGCTTGTGTTTCCATGCAACCGTATGTCTATGTGAAGTCACATTTCACTTTTTGATGAGTAAAGTCCTTCTGATTTCCTCTCATCAGTTGTAGGACTCATAAGTGGGGTGCAAGTATCATGTAGTTAGACCAAGAATATCATATATTTAGAACTTATCAGCACAATTGTGTGTTTTGTTTTGTCATTCACTTTCCTTTATAGTTTTTAGATGCTGAGGATTTTCTTCCTGGCTTTCTGGAAAAATGCCAGACTCCAAGGAAGTTTCTCTTCCTCTTCCTTTTTACCTTCTTATTCAAATGCTCTTGTGTATTCAGCAAGAGGAGGCCAGCTGCATGAATTCAAGCAGCAGAGAGTGCAGGAGAAGACAGTTTTAGCACAACTCACTACTTTCTGTGGTTTTGCACGTTACTTATTGGAACCTGTTGTTCATGTGCTGGCTAACATTGTAACGTGGCAGCGTGAGATGGACAGCCATTGAACACCAACATTTTCGAATTCTGGGAAAAAAGCATGCCATGCGTTTTGTTGGTTTTTCTTGTTTGACAACGTGAGAAAGGGCAGTTTTCTGCTGATTTTAACAGCCATTTACAATCATTTAGTTTAGTGTCTGTGGAAATGCATAGTGCAGCTCAACTATGCCGTGAAAGCCTTTCAGTGCCTGAATGTTAGTGTTGAGCTGTCCTGCCTTATGAAAGCCAAATGTTTTTGAAATGGAGCCGCTTGCAGAAATCTTGTCTCTGGAGAGATGTGCCAGGACAGGGGCATATTGGTTTTGACTTAAGAACTTGTAAGCATTTTTCCTAGCCAGATTAAATATTACTAATGGCAGCAGTTCTACAGGGAAACACAAGTGAACATTCTGTAGATAACAGTACAGGAGGGAGAGAATATGTCTTCTCCATGCCTGTTGTTTTCAAAGTCTAGTCTTAGAAAATTAAAGGACAGGAGAAAAATAAATTATTAATACTGCTCATGAAATTTTAAACGTACAAACATATCTTGAAATATAGTAGCAGCAGGGTGATAAACCCACACCCTTTCCACTTTTTTTCAGTAGTGGACATGTTTGTGCAACAGCACTCAAGCACAGCTTCTTACTGCAGGTGCTTTTACCATTTTGGGAGTTCACTGGCCTTGTTTTGTTAGCCTCAGCAGTTTGAAAGTGTTGGCTCACCCGCAGTGCTTGCAAATACATCACTGTCCATGCTGCCTTTGCTCTTTGTATTTACTGGTATCTTATGCTTTAGGGTTTCTGATGCCCTTGAGAAGCTGTGATCATTTTTTACATCTGAAAGAGTGCCAATTCATTTATTAAGACAGAGTCTGTGAGGCCCGTATAAATTTATTCTATCTAACATTTAATAAAACATTAAATTAAAAATGTGACTTACGCAGTGACATACTCAGCATTATCCTTCCAAGGTTTATATTTGAGTCTTGCAGGGCCCCACCTCTCCAGAAGGTAAGGTGCTATCAATCTAGCTCTAAGGTGACAAGGCCACTGATGTTTTTCTCTGGTGGTTATTTAATAATTAATTTTTCATTGCTAGTCCGTTCAATAAATGGATTGCAACATTTAAGACCAGTTTAATAGGTTTACAGGTCTCTTATAAATTCCAACAATGATAATAGTTAATAGGAGAATAATGAATTTGCGCTTGATCTCAAGATCAATCAAGCAAATTAAATCTGGGCTAGGCTGTGGCTGCTGGAGTGGTTTTTTGTTTGTGTGTTTGTTTGTGGATTTTTTTTTGCTATCAAATATGCCCTGTATGGATAGCTCTATCTGGTGGTTTCTTGAATTTCTTACTGTTTCACTTGTCATATTAATTTAAATCTTCAATCTGAGGACGTGGAATGCATATGAAGTGGCACATTAAATCAATATTATGTTGCAAACAATGTCTCCGAAAGGGGTGCCATTGTGTAGGGGAATGCAATAACAGGAATAATAAAAAGAAATTGTATTTTGATCTTTCCACATATGCTATTGCAATGCAGTTTACCTATTTTAAAAAACAGATACCTCTGCTTGTAAAGATAAAATCTTTCATTGGGCTTTATCACATACTCAAAATACAAAGTAAAAAAAAAAAGTCCAGATGGGGAAGCCTTGCCAGTTCCTATGAGGATTCGAGAGCATCAGTCCTACAAAGAAGGAGTCTATTGCTTAGCAGAGGTTTGCTTGGCATTTAAAATAGATGGTTCTTGGGCTTGTTAGAGTTCACGGTAGTCAGAGATAACCTCATTAAGTAAGTTAATAAAGGAGGAAAGTACATTTGGTTTATCTTCTTGCTTTATGTCTCACTGAGAGCCTGATTTTCCACTTTTCTTCAAACTTTTCTGTATAATCACTTGAACTGGGTTGATTCTGTCATTTCACAGCCATTTACACTGCACTTTATTATTGCACACACAGTACACTAGAAAGGGATTGAAAGCACTGTTATTCATTCCTGGCTCTGCAACTATCTTACTGAACATCCATTCACTTCATTGCCCATTTTGTGCATTTGTAAAATACAAACCAAGTTGATGACCTCAGTAAAATGTATGGATTAAAAATGCTGGATAAGAACATAGGACGTGAGATTCACAACAGTAGGAAATTGGGGCATTTATTTTTCCAGAGTTTTGGGATCTGACTTAAGATCTTTTCTTACCAGTTCTTTTTTTTGAGTTATTCTGATTAGACAGGACATTGTCCAATTTTTTTTGATATAACCTGAAAAACAAGTGGAGGGGAGAGAGAACTCCACACAACAACTGCATCTATTGTAATCTATATTCTAAAGAAAACAACCTTGGGTAAGACTACAAATCTAAACCAACCTCAAGCAACCAATACTTCATGTGACACATCAAGGTATTTCCTTAGCCTTCCTTGTTCTTGACATAAACCAAGACTACCACCTCTCAAGCTTGCAGACAGCAATGTAGCAAGTAAACATTGACTGCGAAGCAGTAAGCTATGGCTGCTGCTCCAGTTTCTTGCTGAACAACTTCTAGAGAGAGCATAGGCTGTGTACCTGCATGAAGGTGGAGCAAGAAGGGCTTGGGAAAACCAGGTTTTTTGGTTATTGCAGCTGGAAAGAAAATGAACCTGGAATGTTATGTTGTACTACTAAGCTCTAGAGAGAGGGTGGGAGGATATTGTAGCAAAATATAAGAGGAAAACTTGGACATGAGGGTCTCATAAGATGATAAAAAGAGGAGAAAAGCTGGTAAACCTCCATTGCTACAAGAGTTAATTATTTAGCCTTGATTAGTGAGGACTTTGTGTATTTAGGACACGTACTACCTATCATTAACTGGTAGTAGCCTGTTTCCAGTTTGGGTAGTACCTGATTAATAGTTACTATCAATGTTGATGTCTATCCTGAAAAAAGTGTACTGTAAGCTGATCAGGTGCTGCAACCATGGATTTTTCATGCTGCAACCCATCAGTGTCATCTGCTGTTATTGCAGTATTTGCCATTTTCAAATTTGGATTCACAATAATAGAAGCATACAGTAGTTTGAGTTGGAAGGAACCGGTCATCAAGTACAACCCCCTTCGATGAGCAGGGACATCGTCAACTAGAACAAGTTGCTCAGAGCCCTGTCCAAGCTGACCTTGAATGTTTCCAGGGCATATACCACCTCTATGGGCAATCTGTGACTACTTATCTTGTGATAGGAGATATTGGTGACCCTTTTCTTCACACAGTGGGTGCCAGTCAGTGGCTGGCAGTGACCATTTTTCCCAATGGTGAACAGTCATCACTGAGAAGCAGTGGGCACTGACCAGTGAATGCAAATTGCTCTTACTGCATAGCAGCTCACCAGCAGGGTATAGTCTGTGTAGGCTCTTATTCTGGGGCAAGGAGATGCAGAAAGCAGTTACTGCTTCCTGCCAGCTACAGGTCCATAATTAGTTTCTGCAGTGACTTTGTGATTCACAGCAGGTGATGAGCAGCAACAGTTTAGTAGTGAAGTATGTAGTGACTTCAGATAGAAAGTGTGGGGCTGAAGAGAGAGAAGATAGGAAATATAGTAGCTAAATGGGATTATTTTGTCTAGAAGAGAGAATCAGGTAGCAAGTTTTTTTTTTTTTTTTTAGTAAGACAGAAGATGTAACAAACAAGATTCTGAAGTAGGAGAGAAGAAAGGAGATAGGAAGAGGGTTTACAGGATTACAGAATGGAAATTTTAGATTGAAATTTTAAGTGGCTCACCCCTTCCTTTTCCTTATGCACTCTCCTCTAGTCTAACAAATATCTTGATACTGCTGTGGCTGAAATCCAGTTAATATTTAGTCTCTGAATACCATGCAATTTCAGTGAAGTCATTCCTGAAGCATAGTGGGAGATTCAAATTCAGTTCACATGGGCCTACAGATCAGTCACTAAATCCCAAGAAATGCTATTTTCTAAAGGGTGGGAGGAGCATTGGTGGGTGGGTTGACTGAAGATAAGCATTAAGAATAGATATGATAATGAGATTTGTCCTTGATGTACAATAAGTGCACAGAAAGAATAGCAACAGCAAACCTGTGAAGTTGGAAGTATATAGGGGGAAATCAGAACATTTAGCAACTATTCTCCCTCATAGAAACAGTAGGAAAATTTATTAAAATTAGTACCTTACTGATGGCTCCATATAGACAAATGGAAGAGTATAGTAATCTACTTAGTGGTTTTTTTGACTTTATTTTATAAGTCTAGCAATAACACTGCAAACACTGCAGTGATGCAGAATGATAATGTGCAAATGTTTGCATGAATTAGTGGCCCTTTAAACTCATCCTGATGCTACAGAAGCCAGGCAGGCATTTATTGCACTAGTCCTTACTATTGAGGAGAATTTCACTTGATGTGTAAAATCCTTTTGTAGCCTAAAATAAATTTTCTAGAGGGAAATACTAGAAATACAAGAAATTTTATTTCCTTACCTGTTAGAAGTTCAATGAAATAACTTAAGAAATCAGCAAGGTGTGAGTTTTATTTAAATCGAACACTCTTATCATGGATCATTCCTATTCTCTAGGTATGTATCTCATGTATAAAATCAACATTATCTCAATTACAATGTTATCACCTTTAACTCTCCTTCTCGTGCAGCTAGTTATTTCTATGAATTCGGGAGTGAAAAATCCTGTTGCTTGCACTCTGCCTAATAGTTCTTTGGGTTGGGCAGAGTGCAAAGATCTGAGCAGGAAACTTTGCTGCTATGTACGGAGAATTCTTCTTTAGCCTATCCAAAGTACATTTTGTATTTTCTGTAGTGTTTTCAGCCTGATATAATTTTAACCTTCTAGAAATTGGTGTTAATATTCATTTATTTAGGATATGGAATCTTATGTCACTCCTTAAATACCTCCTATGGTTAGACACGCTATTTAAAAGCCTGTGCTTGTTAATAAAGTATGGTGTGTGAGATGTCAGTTAATTCTATTTTAGGTTCATGAAAAATACCATTTCAGCTCTACATTATTGTAACATTTGAAAAATGTTGACTGAAAACAATCACTGCATATTTCTGCAGAGAATGCTTTGAAGACATTTGCTTTTAGAAAAATATGAGGTTTTAGGCAGACAAAGTACTTCCAACTCCATCTAAATTATTTCTTCTGTGCTAGTGCTACTTTCAGAGGACTCTGGAGGTGTTTAAATGTCCACATAATAAATTTGATGTGGGTTATTGGTGCCTCACTTTGAACTTGGGATCAACACAACACTTTTTTTTTTTTTAATGTGTTTCCAAGTAAAATGCAGTAGTTTGTTAGGTTTTTGCTTACTGACTGAATTCCTTAATTTTCAAGCCATGCCATGGAGGATCAGAGTGGTCATCCCTCAGGGTACTTTTTTAACAGTAGACAGCATCAGAGGGAAATTCAGTGAACAATGAAAAGCTCCAAAATAGAAACATAGCAGCATTTCCACTGAACCTGTTTTTATCCCATATTTCTGGTAGCAAAGTTATGCACTGGAAAGCTTATTTTATTAAAAATAAATTAAAATATATATATATATATATATACTGTCCAGTGTAGCAGTCAATGGTCTTGTTATTCATATAAATACCTACAGCTCCTTAGAATCCAGCTGGCTCTTAGCTTCAGTGATGTCTTGAAGGAATATGATAAAACATGCTTCCCAACAGCAACTTTCTCCTCTCCTGGGAATAAGCTACTTGTTATTATGAGAAGGTGGTCACTGTGGTCCTCTGGCTCTGACAGACCTGATCAAATAACTTCCTACCAGAAGTGACCAGCTTCATATTCCCTGGGACAGAAAAAATGTGTTTCTTCCTCTCTACTCTATTAATAGTGTTTAGGTTCTAATGGATTGGTGTTGAGGAATTGAATTCATACCTGCTGAAAGCACCAGCTCAGGCTTGATTCAGTCAGCCATATAGATCATTTATGGACCATGGGGCAGACTCAGGGTAATGCTTCTTCAAAAATAAGTAAGAAAGTATGATATGAACTCTGTATAAATCCACATCAGACATCTAACAGGTGGGTTGAAGTAAAAGTAATTTAGAATAAAGATTAGTGTTCCTTTCAGGAATATGCAGATTAATGAAGTAATTAGGACAGAGGGCCAGATCCTCAGGGCGCTGTAAATCATCATCACTTAGCTGAAGTTACTGAAGCTATGCTGATTTATAACACCTACAGAACTGATCCAGTAGCAAATCCTTAGTGATAATGTTGGTGTTTTCTCCTGGTAATAGAGCTGCAGGCATCCAGGATGACAGTTGGTTTGAGAGGCAAGTTCAGAACAGAATACAGATAAAAGACAACATGCATATTTAGAGCATGTGGGGAACTTAAGACTGCAGAAGACCTTCTGGAGTTTCTGTGTTCAGTTCCTTTTTACTGTTGCAAACAATGACATCTTATCATGCCATTCAAATTTTTTCTTCGAAACAAAGTGGTTGGTTGAGGCAGGATGGTATTTTAAGCAGAGAATTACTCTGAAAAACAGATTGAATAGAACTTTTATCACATGCTGCCCTCTGGTTTCTTTTATGATCACTATTTCATCTTTCATTTGAAAAATGAAGGAAACTGTAGATTAAAAAGGTGGTAGTGGGGGGTGTGCTATGTGTGTTTGTGGGTGTGGGATCGATATAGATGGCCTATGTTTCTAGAACAAGTAGCATTGAGGAATATGATAGAAAGGCACTACAGCCAGTAAGTTGACTTGGTGCTTTGTAGTGCAGTATGAGACTTCATTTAACCTACTACCTGAGGTATCTCTTCATCTGGGAACGGTTGGCACACCCCAGTTCTCTGGACTGTGTCTATGGAGAGAGGAGTTAGGTCTAACTAATCTTTAGTGCTGGCGGCAATATGCAAAGCCAGAAGGACAACAGCTTGGCTTATGGGTAGCATGCTGAGTTTGCAAAGACCAGATAGATTGAAAGACTGTCTATTGACTTGTAAATTCAGGAAATTTGATAGTGAATCCTGTGGTGTACTGAAAATGCAAAAGTATTCTGTACTGTTTATGAATGCAATTTACGGAATAGGATTACACTTTAGACGAAAATCAGCTTTTTATGCAGAAGTTCTGAATAAACTCTGAAAATTTTTGATTAGTAATGAAGTGTAACCTCAGCTCCACAAACAGTTGAAATTGTGTGTCATTGTTTTTAGCTAGAGATTTTTGCTTGCTTCAGTTACCAGAGGAGAGCATATGTGATGATATGATGTACAGAGGGGAAGATGTGAGAGAAGGAGAGAAAGGAGGGCTTTTTTGATCTTCCAAAATGCAGTTCCTGATTACTGATAGAGAAGATAGCATGGATAAGCATTTGGTCTTCATTCCCTAAACTCACTTTTATTTGAATTTATCAAAATTTCCATATCTCCAGAGAAGAATGAAAATGAACATTGTGCTGAGAAATGTGTTACGATATTTCTAGATGTATTTTTTTTTTCTGACTAGCTTTGAGAGTCTCTGATGTTTTTCAAATTCAGTTAAGGTACCATCAAATCTTTGCAAGGCAATGTATACAGAAATTGACTGACATGAAACACTAATAAAAGTTATCAAGCTTGTTGTCTTTCCAAACTCGCATGTTCTTAATTTCTTTATCAAATACAGCATATTGTGAATGAGAGCTGCTTTATTTATTCAACGAAATTGTTTTGAAACAATAAGAATAACAAAAGATTTCCATGAGTGTTTTGCTGGAAAACTATTATTTGCTTCTCCTAAGAATACATTGGCTCTCCTGCAGCTAAATCTGGAGCTAAATCATATTAACACTTGTAGTGGTGTGGTCCAAAATACTCATTACTGTTTACCTTCTGTGAGATAAGAATTAGGAGAAAAGCAAAGCAGGCACCAGATTTGAAAGAATATAAAGAAGTTTATTAACAGACCTAAAAGAGGGAAAAAGGCAAAATAAAATCATACCACACCTTCAGAACTCTTCTCCTTCCCCCACCTTTCTCCCTTCTCCCACTGACAATGTAAAAAGACAACCCTTAAGATGTTCAGTCTGTTTACCACTTCCATAATAACCTTGTTCAGTTCATTTAGGAAGAGGAGTCTCTCTTGTTCATGCTATGGAGGAATTATCACAATGAGACAGCCGCCCGCGTTGGTTCTCTGCTCGCATCATGTGGGACTCCCCCTCCTACGACTTGCAGCTTTTCCCACAACTGCTTTTGAGGGCCCAATCTTGGGGTACAAATTTAAGGTTGAGCCGTTCAAAAACAAAAGTTCTCTTCACCCATCTCTGGGAGCATTTCATCTCTAAGAACAGAAGCCCTTCTCCTTCCCTGGGAGCAAAGGGTCTTCCTCATCTTCATCTCTAGGACTATCTCTGGGAGCATCTCTAGGAACTGAGGTCTTCTCCTTTCCCGTGTGGAGCAAAAGTCCTCATCGCTTCCATCTCTCCCTGTTCAAACTTCTCATGAAATCACAGCTGCTTCAGCATCTGCCTATCTCAGCACAGGTGCTTTTGCTCACAAGTGGAACGCTCCACCCCCCATATCTTCATGAAATTACAACGGGATAGTCTGATATATCATAGCTTCACAACAGAATTTCAGCTTTAAGCATCTCCTCTTTCTCTTCCCTCAGGTTTTCAGCTCTTCACAGCACTAAAAGGGTTAATCTCACCTAGGCCTTGCAGCTGGAATGTTGCTTATCGCAGTGGAGAGGGGGTGAAGCCGAGCTGCTCCGTCTGCACAGAGCAGGGCTGCGGGGGGGCCGCGGATGGAACAGGTCCATCGGCTCCAGGATGGCCGTGGCCTGGCCCGGCCTGGCCCGAGCAGGGGCCGGGACCGCTGGCCCCCACACGGGGCCGGCAGCCACCTGTCCCAGCGCCGGAAACGAGAGAGAGCTCTGCCCGGGGTTTGTCTGTTCTTAAGTGTGGATCACAGAGGCAGTCACAACTTTAAGTGGCTTAAAAGAATTGTCCATATTCAAACTGGCCAGCTGATAGGTTCTGTCAGGTCAATAGAGGAGCTGCAAGCACCCCTTTGCAAGAACATCACTTCCAGGACTATGCTTTGCTAACCCATGACAACACTAAAGAAATGTTAAGAAATAGCCTGCCTATGGTGAACAGGTTAAAATATCTTAATATATAACTGGTGAGTTTTGGTTTCAGGGTTTGTGGTTTCAGGGGTTTTTGCTTGTTTTGTTTCTTTGGGGTTTTTTTTAGAGGGGAAAAGTGTTTTTGCTGTTTGTTGTTGCTTTTTTCTTCCTTTGTTTTTAGAAACAGGTCAAAGAATTCAGGTCATGAAGAGGTTCATAGCAATATCTGGTAAATCAAGGGTTTGAAACAGGACACTGTCACTTGCATGGATAACATAAATTCAGATAATATTTTAAGTATCAGTAGTAGTGCATGTATTCACTGGCTTAGTATTATTGAGGAAGTTGCACAGGAGGAGACAAACTCATCCAAGTCTTTAGGAAAGCGGCAGTGTGAAGGAGCTTCAGAGGAAAATGGGCTAATTTTGTATAGCACTACTTCCATTCTCATTTGCATTCATCCCTTTTTAAAAATTAGTTGGGAGATGAATTGCATAGTTTCTTAAGGAGCTAACACATATGAAAATACAATTTGGATAATGAAATCTAAATTTTAGAAACTGTTTGCTAGCTGTAGTATTTAATGGGAAATGGTACATGTTAAATCAGCAGCAACACCGACACCCAACTGTTATTTTAGTACATTGCCCAATAAAGGGCACTTTTTAGACATACTATGCAATAAAAGTGATTAATTGAGCCAAATTGACTACACTAAGAAAAATGAGATTAAATTGGTAAACTTGACTTTTTCATAGATATGTGCATATTCTCACTATTAGAGACTGAAGCACCAATGTGAGCTGTCCTGGTCAATTCCCCTGGCTAGTACCCATCAGCAGGAGTCTGTCTGTGGAAGTACTTCTGTCTGTGCTTGATGCTGTGCAAGACAACAGCTGAAATGGATCTGCTGTATGTCATCTGTGGCACAGAAGTTCTGATACTGTAGATACTAACAATTCTTTTTGAACAGCACAATTCAATGTATGTATGGAAAATCTAATATGCTCTATCTAGTTGCTTTGCAGTTATCTTGATTAAAAAAAAAGATTTAATTAGCCAGTACAAAACTGGTGGTATGCATGCCCTTAAGGACATTGGAGAAAAAAGAGTTGAACAAGTCAAGAAGAATTAAATTAGGATAACTGAAAAACCAACACCAGAGCAAAAGAAGTGGAAATTCATTGACTCCACAACTTAATAGAATGTGATATTGTAGATATTTGAATTTAATACCATGTTTAGTAGGAGATTTAGAGCAAGTTATTTGATGGAGTCACTATAGTAAATGGTGATGTTAAAAAGATGAAGGAAAATAAAAATCTGGAAGAGTCTTTACAGAGACTAAATTTTCATTAAGTCCTTAGAATATTTCTATTTTTTCTTTGTTGCAATTAACGATAATATGTTTCTTTAAAAAGATAGCAACTAAGCAGTTGGGAAAAAGACTTGTATTTTGCATTGATCTGGACTTTGAATTTTTTCTCAGGTGTATATCAGTAAAGACTGTTTATCCCTTTGCTGGGAGCAGATGGACATTGGACAGGAGGAGAGAGGGAAGAGGAAAGTTAAGACAAATGATGGGACTTGCCACATAACAGAGACTTGAAATCTGCTGGGCAGAGCAGGGAACAGAGGTGCAAACAGTTGTAGGAAGGATGGAGGAAAAGGTTGCTCTGTTTTTCTCATGTTATTTTTCTTCTCTAAGGGACAGTCACTTCTATGGCGTTGTTTTCAATAGGCAAGCTATTGTAAGCTTGAGAGAAAGCATGGGGAAGAGACACAGCAGGCCAGAGAGAGATTTGTCTGTAGTTGTTTTGTATTTTCTCATTTCTGGTACATTCAGAGGTTTTTTTCCATGTTATGTATCTAGTTTTACAAATTAATCTCTAATACAGCTCAGTCTAGAGTAAAAAAATTGATAAAAAGGAAAAAAGAAAAAGTCGTATTTTGAATTGCCTGTAAAGATCACCTAAAAGAAAGGGAATGGGCAGGTTTGCTTCCAAACTGTTGCTGAATCAAGTCTAGTGATAGTCAAAAACAGAAATAAAATAAAAGAAGTTATTAGAGATTCTATGCAAAATTTTCCAGATGGCAAAGCCTTAGGAACTTTTAGCCTGATTACAAGCAGTATGAATAACCGACTGGTGGTTACCAAGGCAGCAGCCACCACGTTTGGTGACCTTTCCTTATCATCAAGTGGGTTTGTTGTAGATGTAAAGGGGGAATACAGCCAGACTTACAGCAAGGCCAGTGTTTTGGGGGATTTCAGGTTTCCCACAAGGAATTGACTACTGATACTGAAGGAATTGTTTTTCTTTGATTAATGGATTTTCACCTGAAACTTTGGGATGGATGTCAGGGTATTATCTTGGCATCTATCCTCAAATTCCAAATTCTGTGTTAGCCAGTTTGGTGCTATGTATAGTGAATGAGTGAATTGGGAGCAACCAGCCGTGTCTGACGAACGATAACAAGCATGATAACTTGGAAGGTGTTATCAGCATGTGGTGTTTAGATATTTTGACAGTGTACATGCAACAGTTTGAAGTACCTTACGTAATGCACTGTGGGAACAGTGATGGTATAGACACTTAGTAAGGAAATATCTAGGATAATGATGGCTACAGGTGAGTAACTGGGTCCAAAACTGCCTCTGACAAAACCCTAACATATCACAGTGTATGGGTAGATGAATATTCTAAGAAAAGGACTGTAGAGTCAGAATGCATGTGGATATGTCTCTTTCCATAAATGCTGAATTTAGGGAAATTTTCTCGGAGTTATGCTCTCACTGGACCTGACCTTTTTAAGACTGAAACAAACTTAAAATACCAAATTCTTCTACCTCCCTGTGCACTACCTCCAGTAATTTCATAAGGGCAGGCAGCTCTCTGACAGGTATTTGAAGTAACAAGGTTATTTACCTTAGCTACATACATGACATCTAAACCATTAAATTAGGAATAGATTTTATGTATTTTCTTAGAAATGTAATTACATCTTCATTTAGGTATAGACTGGCAATTAATGTCAATGAAAAGGCAGGATCATTTTATATAATTTGCAGCTAGACAATTCAATGAGTTGGGTAGGGGATGATAATATCTTCTCCAGTTTTTGTGTGGAGCATATTAGAGTAAGTTTGTGGCTTAAAGCCTTTTCCAGCCATCTACAAACAGCAATTTTCATTCACTATGATTAGGACTGAGTTTAATATGAGGTCAGCAGCTGATTCACTAAGTACCTTGGCCTCCTTTCAGTGTCTTATTTCAATACTAAATTCTGTCCTTTTTATCTTTTGTCCCATCAGCTGAGTTGACATTTTTGTTCTGTGTATGTGTAGAGGCTTTTCTACTACTTTGTGGTTTTGTTTAGTCAACAGTACTCACTTTTATTCGTGTGTTTGTATGTACGTCTATAAATACATCTTTCTACTTACAAACATCAAATTCTCTTGTCCTAATACTTCGTATATTAACTGTCATTTTGTCTCTAGAAGGTAAAGATAATGCATCCCATGGAAGAGCTGAGCTCAGGTCTCACATGTGTTTCTATGCATCCATTACATCTGTGTTAAATTGTTTGATACTTAGAAGGGATCCAGAGCCTTTCCTGCAACTTCCGTTCAGCCTCAAGACTGTTACAGAATTGTGACAAACTTGAAATTTATGCTTTACAGAGAATTTGTCAAATTTACTTTCTATTTGAATTGCAAATTGGATAGGTCATACCGAACTTTTTTTTTTCCCTGCAATTTGTATTTTAAAAATATTTTGAAAGATGGGAATGAAAGCTATAAAAGGTTGACAGCAACAGGGAAATCTGGCATGACATTATTTTATCATACTTTACCAGTCAGCCTATATTTCATACTTTTTTTTTTCTCTATATGTCATAACATTTTTTTCCATATGAATATGTATTATACTTATTCTTCCCATTTATTTTGCTACAGCTTGTGATGTTCAAAGGAAAATTTTATTTTGGGTATTCAAAGTTTTGATTGTCTAGGCATTTTTTTGGTATGTAAAATCAGTCTTACTGAAGTCAGTATCTCTGCTTTGTTTGAAGGTAATAGTTGTTCTTTTTTATTATATATATATATCTATTATTGTATTAATGAATATAATTTAGATTACTGAACCTGGTAATTCTTTGGGTGAGTTCACAGCAAGGGCACTTTGGGCTGAATGAAAAGTTGTAAAACTTTAGTCAATAAACCAATTAATGTGTCAACAGTGTACACTATTAGGCAGCAGTGCAAGGTTGATCATACAGCAGTCTTTAATGTTTAATCTGGAAGAGGAATAAGATATTACTCTCCTTTTTTATTTGTGCTTTAAAAAAAATTGATGTGAGAGTAGTGGAAAGTAAGAGCAAGTTTCTTCAAATTATTCTTTCAAATAAATCACTTTTGAATAGGTCCTAGCTTTAAAAAACAACAACAACAAACAATGAAAATAGTGTAATTTTAGAGATTGCTCCAGCTTCTTAAAACTCAATTTGTTTAGGAAATTAAATGCCTATTATAATATTCTGAGTGCTATCAATGGAATTAAGTGAGGTTTTTATTTTCAGGAAATGATAAACTGTGTTGCAGACTCTGCCACACCCTGCAGTTTCTGTCCCTCCTTGTTTTAAGATTAAGAGCCTCAAGTATCATTAACAATCAAGGCAAGCTTTCCTACAGGAACAGTATCATTACAAATAAGTAGCTTAGCACTCTGTGCACGTTAATGCACAGAACAAATCCTAGCACTGATTTGTGAGCTCTAAAAGCCATTAGAACACAGGCCCCAAAAGGGGCAAATCACTGAAAATGTACTAATTATCGGTCAGGCTCTTCAGAAAGACTTTGGGTCAATGCCAGGCATTTTTAACAATTTCACTAAGTTCAGACTGAGTTTTCTGTTTGGTTCTCTCAAAGAAACTTGTAGGTAGAGAATTTGTTTCATGAGTGTGTATGTTAAAACCTTACGGATTTATGTGATGTTTCATGTTAAAAGCAAATCCATATTTAGTGAGTGCCAGAGTATTGCTGGGATAGGAAGGGATACTGTGCCATTTCTGAAACCTATATTCAGCCTGTGCTTGGGTCTTGAACCTGACCCAGGTTGTATTACCATTTTTACTTGCCTGCCCATTGTTGGGGAGCTGAAAAGCAGTCAGCGTAAAATAATAAATGAGTAAATGTTTATGCCGATGTCATGCCTGGTGCACTGCAGACTGTCTGGGGGGGAGCTTCTCTGTGAAAAATGGACAATGTGTGAATTTATGGCTCTGTCAGGTCATTCTCGTGTCTGAGGGAATGGGTATAGTGGTTATCGACCAGTAGAGAATTTATATCTAGGATTGACTATCGTTTTTCAGTACAATGGATTGTTTCTCACACGTCTCATAAATAATGTGCAGCTTTTCATTCAAACTGATGAGTATACCAAAAAGTTGTATTTTCTGCTTTCTTTTTGCTTGGTGTTCAAACAGTGATGACATCTTGCCACTTTCTTCTGCTGCTTTTATATCTATGAGGCCTGAGAGAGAAAAGAAGATAAACAGCTATAGAAGTGCCTACTAGCTTATTTTTTTTTAAGCAGTCAGAAGCCATCTGTTAAAGGATGTGTACTGACACTGTCTCGCATCCTAGCTGAGTCAGTGGTGATGGGAATGGTTCTCTACACTTTGGCATCCCAGGCTGAAAAGGTTCCAGGAAGGTGGTAGAAACTGAAGCTTCCACTAAGTAAATGGGATGTTCATTGGCTTCAGTGAAACTTAATTAATTTTTACAGTACTGGATAGGCTGGCAGGGGTTTTAAAGCACATACTCCTTTGATGCCATGATGATTTTTTTGCCTTTTCTTTTAAACCCGTTTTATACCTTTTTACAACTTCTGTATTCTTAGTGCTTTTTGCCTACATTCTTGGACTTGTTTGTCAAGCTAAGAGACTAAACATCTTAGAAGCTTCATTGTTAGGGATCAGTGTGCCCCCGACACCAAGGTTCTCTCCAGAACACATTCTGTAAACTAAGATAGAACCATCCAGGGGAAAGCTCCTTGGGGAGGGGGGGCTCACTTGAACCTCTCATTAGGGAATCTTTGATAGATATGCTAATTAGTAAGACCTATAATGTTACACCAGATCTTTTGGGGTGTGCATTGCAGTGGGCATTGGGGTGCATTCGACCTGGACGTAGTGCACCTAAGGATCCTTAAAATAAATACCAAGGTAAAATCCCTTTTCCCCTTCTAACCGTGTATGACTCGACTCTTGATTTTAAGACCAGGAAAAGGTATCACCTTCAAATAAACTATTCATTCATGTATGAACTGACAAAAGCAGCCACTCATGGTCAGGTAAGTTTGTTCTATCTAACTAGAATAAATCCACCGTTTACCTTTTTGTTGAGAAGATCATAGTCCTCCACCAGTCCTTCTTTCAGCTGTGCTTGAGGGAGCAGGGAAGAGTGGGAGAAGACAGTGTGTTTCAAATAGTCATAAAAGTTCATTGTATGCTTTTCCAGTCTGCATTCTTTGTTTGTGATCAGGCTGGACACAGGTATTGGTGGAAAACATTGACCACAAAACTTGTGGCTTTCTAAGTTTTGCAGGGAAATCAGATGTCAGTATTAGGGACATGGAGCCTCTTCTGGTGTGACTGTCCTTCTGTCCTCTTCAGAACCAAGGTAGTATCCACTCCTTTCCTCCGCTGTGTTGGACCCCAGAACTGTCTGCCCACTTAGTGCTTGTCTAGAGAATGTGTACTTTGGCAGGCCACACTGGGGATAATACTGCAGCTTAACTCCCAATTTCGCTCGAAGTGAGTCAGCTTTGCTTTTGCTAGGAGTGTAGCCATTGGAAGCATGGTGGCAGCTATTTGCTGAAGTACTTACTCAGAATCTCCTGGACTGGGCAGTCTTTAATGGACTGATACAATGGATACGCTCTCACATCAAATGTGAGTGGTAGGAACTGTTGCACAGTTTACAGCACAGTGGTAATAGATCTCCTGGGGATTTGTACCTCACAATGCATTGAGAGCTGGGCATACTTCTTTCTTTTGGGGGGGGGGGGGGGGGGGGGGGGGGAGTTGAGATTGATTTTTTTTTTTTTTTTTAGTTTGGCTTTTGGGGCGGTTATTTGTTTGTTTGTTTGGGGTTTTCAGGGTGCTGTGTTTCTTTTGGTTTTCTCTTCAGCTTCATTCTCCATCAGAACAAAGATGTACCCATTCTTAAAATGTAAAACTATACTCTATTGTGCTCCTTTCAGGAAGGAAATTACTTTTTACTGATTTCTAATGCTTTACCTCTACTATCATATGAATGGAAGTACCACATGGGTTTCTGTTACAATGCATTCCTCTTCATAGTAAAAGCAAATTTTATTTTAAAAAGCCTGAAGTGGATAAACAAATAGGTTTTTTCTTAGTCTTTGTTTTGGTATATTTTATTATTCTTCAGGTGTGTTTTAACTGCTGTATATTAATTTGGATTTTTCTTCCCCTGTGTCTTTGTGGAGGCAGGTTGTGGTTGCAGTCGTAGTAGACCACCAATCAACACTAAAATATTTTGCCTGTATTTTGAACTCTTAATACCAGGGTTAAAGGATATTTGGATTAGGTTTGGTTTGAATTATTTCTTCCTTCTATTTGAGGGAAATACAATTAAGGCTGAAACAAGATCTTTTTTGCTTAATAAAGAGAGAACAGTGTACCCGATATGTGTATCTTTATTCTCAAAGTCTCAGAAGTGAATTCATTACAAGGAAAGCTAAAGTAGTGATTTGGTGATAAGGCAGCATGCTTCCACATGGAAGATTTAAATTCAAATTTACAGCTTTTTCTTCATGCTTTGGAGCAGCTGCTAATATGCAGACATACAATAATTTCTTAACCATTTTCCCCTTATCATACACTGAATTTCAGTAACTGAAAATTGGTGCAGAGCCTCTGGTCAAAGAATGAAACCTATTCAGGAGTTCCTGCACGGAACACCTCCTATCCCATGACAAGGGACTGTGGTAATAGAAACAGTAAAGAAGTGCAGGGTGAAAATATTCCCGAATGCAGGCTGATGTAAGCTGTGTGAGACATTTTTATGGTTGGATTTGGGGTTTGTTTTTATTGTATTTTCACTTGAAAAGAGAATTTAACTGTAGCTGAGCAGTAATACCTCACCAGGCTTTGCTTGCTATAGCCTGCTAGGCATAGTTCCCTTGGGAACAGCATAGTCCCCTCAGATGCCTCTGAGCAGCCAAGGTTTCTTTTCCTTGACCTATGGATTTGATCTCAATCTACAGGGATCCTGGAGCACAACTGATACTCTCTCCCATGATCCATCTGAAAGCATGTCGTGTCTCTATACAGCTGGTGGGCTTAGACAATATATACACATAAAAGGCTCAGATAAAAATCACTGACCTTGTTTGCTTATTCTAGCATGGTCTTTTTTATCCATTATTGAACTGAGATCAAATGCACAGTGGTGCTGAAAGCAAAAAGGCCTGTCATGGACAACCAAGGGAATGTGTGTCCGGTGATGAGGATCAGTAGAGGAGTTGCATTGGACTAATGTGATGCAGAGTTAAATATGAGTGACATAGAAGCCATGCCATTCTTTGTGAGCTTCATCCTTTATGAATTGGTATACATTTCACAGCATAGTACTTCCGTTCTGTATCCCCCACGCCAGTGTAAGTTTTGTGCCTAATCCCTTGGATTCTATCCGTGTGTCTAAAATGCATCCCATAAGATCAGTGAGAGCTTACATCCAGTATTTTGAATAAGCAAGTAGGATTTCTTGAACAGTCCTTCATTTGTAAGAATTTCCATGCATGGTACTGTGGTCAAAATTGTGTTGATAGCCCGTAAATTTCTCAAGAGAAGAAAGATCATGTGTTCATGATTTACACAGAAAAATTGTTCTTCTTTCTGCTGATATTTGCTTGTGGGATGGGTTTTTGTTTGCTTCCCAATAAAAAAGGTTGTGTATTTAGAGATGGCTGTAAGTATGTATATTTTTAATTGTATAATAGATATGATGCTGTGCCACTCAATAATGATATGCTGTGATGAAGCAGTGAGCTGAGATCTGGTGCTCAGTCTCTTAACTTCTTTAAAGATTTTGAATAGCCCTTGGTAGCTCACTTATCTCTGTAATTAATTTCACATCTGTGAAGTAAAAGTGATTCTTACTTTTTCTCTTCCTTATATATATCGCTGTTAAATAGATGAGAGAAAGATTTTTTAATTTAGAAGAATACTTCTATTAAACAAATTTAGCTAGCTGCATCTTATCTGGGTTTTCAGTTAATCCTCTAATTTACTCAAATGAGATTATTAAAAGTAAGAAAGTCCTTTTTCACTATTGTAAAACAGTAAGGAGAAATAAAGTCTTTTTAACTATAATAAAAGTAAGAATCATTATTACGAATTTTTTTTTAAATAGAGTGCTTTATTCTTGCATCAGTATGAGGACAAATCTTTTTTTTTCCCTCCTTTTCCAAAGTCAAATTCACTTTTCCATTTGTATCCCATTATCACTTTGGAGTTTACACATAAAAACATAATGCTTGCTAAGATTAATGTGTATTTGCATTATATAGAACAACATATACATTTTTAATGCCTTGGATTCAAATTGTAGCTTAGACTATTTTTATAGCTCTCCTTACTATGAAACTCAAGCCATTTCATCCAGTGAGTGATTCAGTCTCTAAAGTCTGGCAAAGCAAATAAACATCTTAGCAGCACAGTGAACAACAATGCTGTACCTTTCAGAACAGCAATGTTATGTTTAAATCACTAATTTGTCTTCAAAGGGCTTGATATAGAATAGTGCATTGTATTCAGTCTTGGTGCATATTGTTACTAGAATGAGTACTCAGGCAGTTTAGTAATGAGTAAGAAAAAAGCAAAGTTCTAGCATGTTGTCCCAAAACCTAGTAGGTAAGTTGCTAAATAATCAAATATTGGGGTAAGATCTGGGAACAACTAATTATTTCTAAAATGAAAGTTCTGCCCCAGCTGTGCAAAGTGGACACTTTCAGGGTTTGACAGCAGCTGGAAAGATGTTTTTAAAATTGTAGTTTTGTACCAAGACACCCACTTTTTACCATAAACAATGTATTTTCTTTACCTATTAAAGTACAAAAACTGCTTCAATTTCCAGTGTAGCTGCAAATATATATTTAAATTAAATATATAAATATAATAAATATATAAAACATATATATACAATTAAATATACATTTAATTTTCAGCATACATTTTCTTTTGCCTCTGAATGTGAACAAAAGTGGTTTCAGTGACTTTAACTAATGGAAATACCCTGAAGTAGAATTTGGATTATTATATAAATTCTTGATATTATTCTGAGAGACTGTACTAGTTTGAAAACAAACCAGTGGGAGGCACCAAGTCAGAATAACAATTTAATGGAAATTAAAGAAAAGGGGAAAAAAAAGGTAAAAGAAAACACTGTCAAACTGACAGAGTCAAGGTACAACCTGACACCCTGTTAGGCAGGGTGGTGGTAGCAGTCTGGTAGAATGGTGGCTGCAGTCCTCTGAAGCAGTGATCCTGTAGTAAAACAGTCTGCTCTTCCTCAGGAAGTCCAATGGTGGCTGTGTAGCTCCTGTCCTCTGGAAATCCAGTGGGAAGCCAGTCTCTCTGGTGTTCAGCCTCAGCTTATATCCACGATGGGATGCTTGGTTCCTCCCTCTGGGTGGAGCATCTCACAATGGGGTAACGAGTCATGAGGCAAAGTGTTGATTAGGCTCATTAACAGAAGATAGTCCGGAGGGAGTTATCTCTGAGTCAGGCGGCAGGACAATGATGGGCAATTAACAGAAAGATAGTCTGGGGGGAGGAGGCAAGGAAACACTGCCCCACCTGATTTCAACAGCTGATGGGGATGGTAATAGAATACACTGCAACCCAGGACATTATCCACCCCTTATTCTATTACCATCTACATTATCCCAAATCAATACCTTCTTAAACTCTAAAACACACATACATATATATATATATATATATATATATACACAGTGAAACCTACACACCGTTCTCACCTAAGATTAGGTCTCCTTGTGGTACACAACGGGTTTCCCCATCTTTCTGCATTACCCACCAAGTGCAACCAGGTCCTTGAGCAAAGACAATCCCACGGATGGGTTTGTCTTTGCCTGAGGTGGGATTAATCCAAACAGTCTTTCCTAAAATACCTCTCAGGTGTACCGCAGGGACTCTATCTCCATCCACTGTGTGCAAGGGTTCAGACTCGGCAGGACCAGCTCGATTGATGGACCCTCGGGTATTGACTATCCAGGTGGCCTTTGCTAAGTTCACTTCCCAATTTTTGAAGGTCCCCCCACCAAGTGCCTTTAGGGTAGTTTTAAGTAGTCCATTGCAGCGTTCAACTTTTCCAGCAGCTGGTGCATGATAAGGAATATGATATATCCATTCGATACCGTGTTCTCTGGCCCAGGTGTTGATGAGGCTGTTCTTAAAATGAGTCCCGTTGTCTGACTCGATCCTATCAGGGGTGCCATGTCTCCACAGGACTTGCTTTTCCAGGCCCAGGATGGTGTTCCGGGCTGTAGCATGAGGCACAGGGTAGGTCTCCAGCCATCCAGTGGTTGCTTCAACCATGGTCAACACGTAGTGCTTGCCTTGGCGGGTTTGGGGAAGGGTGATGTAGTCAACTTGCCAGGCTTCACCATACCTGTACTTTGACCATCGTCCACCATACCACAGAGGCTTCACCCGCTTGGCGTGTTTGATTGCAGCACAGGTCTCACAACTGTGGATGACCTGTGAGATGCTGTCCATGGAAAGGTCCACCCCTCGGTCACGGGCCCATCGGTATGTTGCATCTCTCCCCTGATGACCAGAGGCATCATGGGCCCAACGAGCTAGGAATAATTCTCCCTTGTGCTGCCAGTCCAGATCCACCTGTGATACTTTCACCTTGGCAGCTCGGTCCACCTGCTCGTTGTTGCGATGCTCTTCATTAGCCCGACTCTTGGGTACGTGCGCATCCACGTGTCGAACCTTCACGGTCAGCTTCTCTACTCGGGCGGCGATGTCCTGCCAAATCTCAGCAGCCCAGATGGGTTTCCCTCTGCGCTGCCAGTTGGCTTTTCTCCAGCGATCCAGCCATCCCCAAAGAGCATTAGCTACCATCCATGAGTCGGTGTAGAGATAGAGCCTCGGCCACTTCTCTCGTTCAGCGATATCCAAAGCCAGCTGGACGGCTTTAAGCTCTGCAACCTGACTCGATCCACCTTGTCCCTCGGTAGCTTGTGCAACTCGTCGTGTGGGGCTCCATACTGCAGCTTTCCACTTCCGGTTAGCGCCTACAATTCGGCAGGAACCATCAGTGAAGAGGGCATAACGTCTTTCAGTCTCCGGTAGCTCATTATATGGTGGGGCTTCCTCAGCACGAGTCACTTGCTCTTCCTCTTCTTCAGAGGATAATCCAAAAGTCTCACCTTCAGGCCAGTTTGTTATAATTTCTAGAATCCCAGGGCGATTCGGGTTTCCAATACGGGCACGCTGTGTGATGAGGGCGATCCACTTGCTCCATGTGGTGTCGGTGGCATGATGCGTGGAAGGAACCTTTCCCTTGAACATCCAACCCAGCACCGGTAGTCGGGGTGCCAGAAGCAACTGTGCTTCAGTGCCAATTACCTCTGAGGCAGCTTGGACTCCTTCATAGGCTGCCAAGATTTCCTTCTCTGTGGGAGTGTAGTTAGCTTCAGACCCTCTGTAGCTTCGGCTCCAGAATCCCAGTGGTCGGCCACGAGTCTCACCAGGCACCTTCTGCCAGAGGCTCCAGGACAGACCATTGTTCCCGGCTGCAGAGTAGAGCACGTTCTTCACCTCTGGTCCTGTCCTGACTGGGCCAAGGGCTACCGCATGAGCGATTTCCTGCTTGATCTGGGCAAAGGCCTGCTGCTGTTCGGGGCCCCAGTGGAAATCATTCTTCTTGCGGGTAACCAGGTAGAGAGGGCTCACGATCTGGCTGTACTCAGGAATGTGCATCCTCCAGAAACCTATGGCGCCTAGGAAAGCTTGTGTTTCCTTCTTGCTGGTCGGTGGAGACATCGCAGTGATCTTATTGATGACCTCAGTGGGAATCTGACGTCGTCCATCTTGCCACTTTACTCCCAGGAACTGGATCTCTTGGGCAGGTCCCTTGACTTTGCTCCTTTTGATAGCAAAGCCAGCTTCCAGGAGAATCTGGATGATTTTCTCTCCTTTCTCAAACACTTCCTTTGCTGTGTTTCCCCACACGATGATGTCATCGATGTATTGCAGATGTTCTGGAGCCTCACCCTTTTCCAATGCAGTCTGGATCAGTCCATGGCAAATGGTGGGACTGTGCTTCCACCCCTGGGGCAGTCGGTTCCAGGTGTATTGCACACCCTTCCAGGTAAAAGCAAACTGGGGCCTGCATTCTGCTGCCAAAGGAATGGAGAAGAAGGCATTGGCAATGTCAATAGTGGCATACCACTTCGCTGCTTTGGACTCCAGCTCGTACTGAAGTTCCAACATGTCCGGCACAGCGGCGCTCAATGGTGGCGTGACCTCATTCAGGCCACGGTAGTCCACCGTCAGCCTCCATTCTCCACTGGACTTACGCACTGGCCATATAGGGCTGTTGAAAGGTGAATGGACCTTGCTGACCACCCCCTGGCTCTCCAGTTTGCGAATCATCTCATGGATGGGAACCACAGAGTCTCTGTCGGTGCGGTATTGCCGACGGTGCACTGTTGCTGTGGCGATTGGCACCTGTTGTTCTGCAACTCTTAGCAGTCCCACGGCAGAGGGGTCATCTGAGAGGCCAGGCAATGTACTCAGTTGTCTGATATCTTCTGTCTCCACAGCAGCTATCCCAAAAGCCCAACGATGTCCTTTTGGGTCCTTGAAATATCCATTTCTGAGATAGTCTATGCCGAGAATGCACGGGGCCTCCGGGCCAGTCACGATGGGGTGTTTCTGCCACTCGTTCCCAGTTAAACTCACTTCAGCTTCCAGTACAGTCAGCTGCTGGGATCCTCCTGTCACCCCAGAAATAGAAATGGGTTCTGCTCCCACATACCTTGATGGCATCAGAGTACATTGAGCACCGGTGTCAACCAAAGCCGTGTATCTTTGTGGGTCAGGTGTGCCAGGCCATCGGACCCACACAGTCCAAAAGACCCGATTCTCCCTTTCCTCTACCTGGCTAGAGGCAGGGCCCCTCTATTCCTGGTCATGTTGCATGTTGCTCCCTTCCGGTGAATACGTTCCTGAGGTCCCTTCAAGAGGATCGGTCATATTATCATTCCTGTACCGTCTGGAGTTCTGTGTGCGGGAGACCGGAGCAATGTTGACTCTAGATGCGCTTCTTGTGGTAGTTGTCCCTCTTTTTAGTTCACGTACCCGAGCTGCTAAGGAGGAGGTGGGTTTTCCATCCCACTTACTCATGTCTTCTCCATGTTCCTGAAGGAAAAACCAGAGGTTACCTCGTGGGGTGTATCCTCTCTCCCTGGTTGGGGGTCGCCGGCTCCTAATGGCAGAGACTCTTGTTGGTTCTGGTGGGATGTGGTAAATCTCTTCCTTAAGTTCCTTTTTCAGTTTCTGATGGCCTTCTTCAATCAAGCTCCGGACTTGCTCAGCCAAAAGACTTGTTTCCACGGATGAGACATGGGTGCGAAACGGGGCTGTGACGGTGTCCTCGTAAATCCTCAGTTTGTTGACCAAGACGCCCACCCTGTCCTCGCCTTCCCTCCATTGCAGCGTTGCCAGGTAACGGGAGTATATCTCTGGTCCAAGGCGTGCGAACCTCAACCACATCTGTGACGTGCACTGGACACCATCTGGGCTCTTAGGAAATCTCTCATCTTCTGAGAAAATGATCTCCAGCACAGCCAATTCCCTCAGGCACCGGATACCTTGTTCCATTGTGCTCCATTTTCCTTGGTGCACCTGGAGGTCTTCTTTACAAAGGTACCTGTCCCTTACACTTGTAAGCAGTCGCCGCCAGAGGCTGAGGGTTTCTTGGGTTCTCCCGATCCCCTGGTCAATGACCACATCCCGGGACAGAGATCCCAGTTGCCTGGCCTCACTTCCGTCCAGAATGGTGTCATTGGCTGCAGCGTCCCAGATGCGGAGCAGCCAGGTCAGGATAGACTCGTTCGTCTGGCGGGTGAATTCCCTCCGCAGGTCTCGCAGCTCACCCAGGGATAGCGACCGAGTGATGATCTCTGGCTCTGCCTCTTCTGCTGGGTGCGAAGGTCCTGCTGCATCCTCGTCAGTCACTATGCGGACTGATTTGCTTTTTGATTTCTTCTTCTGCACGGGGGCAACTGCAATCGGTTTAGGCTGTTCTGGTTCAGTGATGGTTTGCATGGGGACGCTGACAGTGCTTTTGGTTCCCTTCTCCTCTGTGTCAGTCTGCGTGGACATGGACGCTGTTGTCTTGCGTCTGGGTTCTTTCTCCTCTGTGTCAGTCTGCGTGGACATGGACGCTGTTGTCTTGCGTCTGGGTTCTTTCTCCTCTGTGTCAGTCTGCGTGGACATGGACGCTGTTGTCTTGCATCTGGGTTCTTTCTCCTCGGTGACAGTCTGCGTAGACATGGACGCTGTTGCTTTGCATTTGGTTCCTTTCTCCTCTGTGTCAGTCTGCGTAGGCATGGTGTTTGTTGCTCTGCTCTTTTTCCCTCCCTCATCCTGAGGGTGCTGTGCCATAGCTCTGATTCTAAGCATGGTGTACATGGTGCAGGCTGTACAGAGAAGACAAAGCAGAACTGACAGCAAGTTTATGCCGTCTTTGACATCCAGAGGGAATTCAATATTTTCAAAAACTGCTGTGCCTGGCCTGAAAGGCTGGAAGAAACCACTCTCTACTCCTCCCACCAGGGGCTGGGTGCGATTGTTGAGGAGATCCCAGACATAGGAGCCCAGACTAGGACAGCCAAACAAAACCGAGTATATACTCCGAATGGTATTCATCGCCTCACAGGTTATTATGCTGTAGACATAATAAACCATTAAAGCAATTCTCATACCATTCCCTGGTTTTAACAGGAGTAATACTACAGGCAGGTAGTTTCCCATGTGAGGAAAAATATAGAGAGCAAGATACAGTACCCATATAGACAAGCTGAGCACCATGGTGAATAGATTTCTGCTTATACAAAATTGTAATTCTGACTTTTTCTCAGAGCAAGCCCCACATTGGGCGCCAAATTATGTACTAGTTTGAAAACAAACCAGTGGGAGGCACCAAGTCAGAATAACAATTTAATGGAAATTAAAGAAAAGGGGAAAAAAAAGGTAAAAGAAAACACTGTCAAACTGACAGAGTCAAGGTACAACCTGACACCCTGTTAGGCAGGGTGGTGGTAGCAGTCTGGTAGAATGGTGGCTGCAGTCCTCTGAAGCAGTGATCCTGTAGTAAAACAGTCTGCTCTTCCTCAGGAAGTCCAATGGTGGCTGTGTAGCTCCTGTGCTCTGGAAATCCAGTGGGAAGCCAGTCTCTCTGGTGTTCAGCCTCAGCTTATATCCACGATGGGATGCTTGGTTCCTCCCTCTGGGTGGAGCATCTCACAATGGGGTAACGAGTCATGAGGCAAAGTGTTGATTAGGCTCATTAACAGAAGATAGTCCGGAGGGAGTTATCTCTGAGTCAGGCGGCAGGACAATGATGGGCAATTAACAGAAAGATAGTCTGGGGGGAGGAGGCAAGGAAACACTGCCCCACCTGATTTCAACAGCTGATGGGGATGGTAATAGAATACACTGCAACCCAGGACAGAGACAAATAAAAATACCAGAGCTAAACTTTCAAAGATCTTTCATTCTATTTGACAATAACATGTGTATATGCTTCACTTTCTCAGTTTTGGGGCATGCAAAATTGGGGCTTAATGACCTTATGAAACTCACCTATTCTGTATGCTCAGTGATCAGCATTATTAATGTTGTGTCTGCAGTAATGGCTACAAATGCTACTATTATTCTAAAATAAAAAGAATAAAATGGTTCAGTTTGGAGGGACACACAAGGACAATCTAATCCAGTTGCCTGCTGGATATAACTTTCTGATATAACTTTGACTGATTCTGAGAGAACTGGGTAAATACTTAAAATAGGTAAAATCATTATCTACGGGGTAAATATTCATAAAATGATAGAGGTCATATATCTACAGATATTATTTGCAAGAGATGAATTTCATACTAACTCAAAATTCAGGACATCTACCTGCTGGCAAGGCCAAATTGCAGAAACAATTTCTAGCTAATTGGAAAAGAGGAAGAAATCCAACAGGAAATTGTTTAGCTTGAACAGATCACTGAGTTACTCAGCTAAAGGCACTGAAATACTTTTTGGTACGTGCTGATATAAAGATTTCCTAAAATCAGACAAGATTTTGAGAACTAGAGCTGGATTTGTTATTTTGAATTTTTGGTGAGTTTTGGTTGAATAACAGCTTATAAAAATTCCAATTGTTTGTTATAGAAGATCAATCCTTGGCTTGCATCAGACAAACTATTTTGATTTTCATGCATGTCAAAACCTTCGTAATCATTGCTGCAGTAAAAGTGACCTCACTCTTTTCTCTTCTCTCTCATCTTTTTTCCTAAAATATTGTATTTTTTATCTTTGTTTCCACGCACATGTTGAGAGTTTATTCTTTCACCTACAGGAATTTCTGTGATTCTAAGTGCCAGTGGAAGACAGTAAGCTTAGATTGGATGTTAAGAAGATATTCTTTTCTGTGGGAGTAGTGAGGAACTGGAACTGGTTGCCCAGAGAAGCTGTGGATGCCCCATCCCTGAAAGTGTTCAAGACCAGGTTGGCATGGTCTAGTGGGAGGTGTCCCTGCCCACGGCTGTGGGGTTGGAAACAGATGATCTTTAAGCTGCCTTCCAACCCACACCATTTTGTGATTCTGAGATTCTACAGTACAAAACCAGCAACCTTAATTTAAAAGACCAGTGCAGGTGTTTTTGAAGGTTTTCTTCTTAAATTGATAAAGGAGTATGCAGTCAATCCTTTCTGCTAGCATTTCTGTGTAATGCTGAGACCTTAAGCCATTGAAGCTGTTAAGAAAGTGGCTGTGACTATACCTATGCAATGCAAAAAAGCTTAAAATATAAGAAAAACATAATCTTTAGGTTTTTAAGGTTTCTTTGCTATTTATAAAAAATAGTTTTAATTTCTTTTGTACTGACTTTTTACTTTTTCATCTAAGTTTATGCTGGTAGCTGATTTTAGGTTCTGAGTTCTGCTTCAGTGCTACAGTTTTTTATGTAAAAGAAGAGTCACTAAAATTTAGAATTTTGAAGAGCTACATTTCATATCATATTTGAATCACTTTTACTAAAATATAAGTTGTTTTTTTTAATTTTTCTTCTGGAACAAGTCAAAAATAAAAGGCTGGCTTTGAAATCAGTTAAGTCCTAGTATGATTTTACTTTTCCTGGTGAGTAAAAATAGAAGGAATATCTTAATAAATTTTTTTTTTGTTTTCCTCAGGAAAACATTTTTGAAAAGAATAGATTTAAGATTCTTAGAAAACAAATACCATTGTAAGTCTGTAAATCTGTAAGTCAACAGATTTTCAGCAGGCTATTTCCTTGTAGAGCCTTCCAAGGCCATACACTGATACAGTGTGGATAGGCGGTGTCTCACCTGACTAACATCTTTTTGGAGTAAATAATCTGAGCCATTTTCCTTAGTGATGCTTATGGAATGCTTTGTTGTGCAGGTGGAGAAATAGCATATCTTTGTTGCTCTAAGGGAAGCTGAAGGCAATCGTGTTGCATCAGATTTTGGAAAGACAATTGCATATGAGTCTGCTATCACCTGCATTCAAAGTCAGAGATCTTTTGACTTTCAATTCCTCTTCCTTATACTAACTTCTGTGAATTTGATTATTGAGTCTTTTATCTCTGGCAACTTTTGAGATGGCATAATAGTGTGTCAAAAGCAAGTGGAAAATTTTGAGATGCGCCTCCAAGTGCTAGTCTGGCAGGTGTGTAAATCAGTATCTGTGTGCAGTACTGAAAACCTACACAAGCATATAGCAGTTCTAATCCCTAGTCCCTAGTCAAGATGAGAAGTAACATTGCTTTGTAATTGTATGTTGTACTTTTTGGTTTTTGTTGTTTCAGTTGGTTTTGAGAATTAATTACACAAATATTTCAGTGAAGTGTTTTTTTTCAGAATCAGTGATCTCCCACATGTGGAAAACCTTGAAGTAGCTATTACACTGGTTTGATGGACACGAAAATGATAGGAAAACTTAGATTAGCTTGGAATTACAGTATGACAGTTAACTTTTAAGGCCAGTGACATTAACCTAATGGTGTATTAACAGGACTGATTTCAAAGAATACGTGACATCCCATTTCAAATATTTTCCCCAATGTCCAAGAATATAATCTTCTCTATGTTTGCTTATGTTGAGTAAAATTGAATCCCTAGATAGTTTGTCATTATTCATTCTTGTGGAAACTATTGAAACTGCTGTTACTCTTCAAATTTAGCACAAGCTCTTATACAGTGTAACAGTGCTCTGATTTCATCACTGGTATATTTTTGTTTACCAATACTTTATCCTTGTTCTTCAGTTACTCTATAAAAAATGGATTTCAGAAAGGTTTTGAAAAGTGAAAACTTAACATTGTTCTTTGGAGAGTTAATTTCTTCTGTCCCTGCGTCCTCTCTACCATGCACAGTCTGAGATTTATTTTTGAAATACAGCACTTGAAAGTGTTGCTGTGAGGCTTATACCATGCTGCCTGTTCCTCCTCTCTCTGTGGGAAGTCCTGGTTAGGCCTCAGGCTTGTCTCACACATGCACCAAATTGTCATTCAGAGCAAGAACACAATGATCTACTATTGCTCAGTGTTAGCTTACATTTTGGCATCCTCTGGTTGGAAGTGCTTGAATTCCCACTAACTCAGTGGCTATTTTTCATAGAATCATAGAAATTAGGATTCCTAAAAGCCAATTGGATTGTGTAGCATCAGCCTCTGCTATAACAGGAATTTTCTAGGCTGATTTGAAAAAGTTAAATCTCAAATCAAGCACCTTCTGCCTTTCATCTTGTTAGATTGTGGGGGGGTTTTGTGTGTGAATTCTGTTTTTCTTTAACTTTTCTTTCTTTTATTTCCTTGATTCTTATATTTAGCCTTCAAACAGCTTTTTTTATGTGTCTTAACTGTTTTTAAGACTTTAAGGGTTTTAAGTCTTCAGCTTAGAGGTTGATATTGCAAAGGAACAAGAACTGTTAACAAGAGCTGAAAACATTATTAGGTATTGAAATGCTTGGAAGAGGGATGAGATATAATTTTCCTGTCTTCAGGGGAATTTACAGTTACTATTACCAACTAAATTAGTCTGCATGTGTATTTTAATGCATAAAAAGTTTTATTTAAAAACCACATGCTTTCACAATATATGAAGCAGTATGCAAAACTCTCAGCTATTAGTCAATATTTTAAAGTTGTCATGTATTTTGAATTTTCTAGTGCTGATGAAATGAGATAATTTACGAGGCAATTTGCAGTATGGCATAAATATATAGCATTCATCAGATAAAAATTGTTGCTGAGAAATTATACCATATTTAGTAGCATTAACATTTTTGCCCTTTACCTAATGGCATAAAAATGCTTCTGGAATGAAAATAGTTTTTTTCTTGAAATATATCCTCCATTAATATTGCTTGTAATTTCTGTTATGTATCACCAGTTATATCTTGGCGCTTTGCCTATCATAGTGAATATGCTGTTAGAGTTGCAAACCCATTTAATCTAGAAGACCTGGTGGCCTGGAACAGTGCATTACATTTACAGCAGAGAGAGAAAGAATTTAGGGAGGAATGCAATTTTCCAGAAACTCTTGCTAATGGAGATTGGATGCCTACCAGAAATGATGCTAAGGAGATCTGAGGTATGAGATCAAGGGAGAGAGAGACCTTCTGCTCAGTTGCCATTCAAGCTGTAACCTACTCGGACAGTTGTCAACATTGCCCTTTCTGATTTCTCCCAGTTGTATTCCATTTATTATAAGCACATCAAAGAGTTGCCTGCTGGGGAATCCAGAGGAGAGTCACTGCAGGAGGCTGGATAACAGATTTAGTCAAAAGCATCCTTGCCCCCTGCTATGAGCAATAATTTAATGAGCACTTCACAACAACAATATCAAAATAGGTATGCCCCTTGCTTTCAATGGAGGAAAAAGGTGAGAAGAGTGGGCTTCCAAAATGCATCACATGGTTTTTTTGGAGCTAGAATCTAGGCCCCTGTCTTTCTTGTCTTGTTACAGTGAGCAGAGTGCAGAATTAAGTTAAAAGCTTGACCTGTTATACAAGATGCCTGATGTTTGAAAGCAGGAAAACACTGCAAGGTTTTCTTACTGACTCCCCAAAGATTTTTTTTTTTTTCTCTTTGAAAATAAGAGGAAAGAAGGCCTGTATCTAAGCAGAGGATGTGTGGTTTTTTGTTGTTTGTTTGTTTGGGATTTTGTTTTAATTTTAAAAGGAAGATAGATATTACTAAAGCAATAGACAAAGGGTAATGTATAAATCTCAAACTTTTTTGTAGAATGTAAGATAAAAATTAGTGCAATAAAGCAATACAAGGCCTGCAATGTACTGGAAGCATGTTTAAATGAAGGTAGTAATTCTACATACAAGATATCTGAGTGGGTTTATCCTGTTGGTTTGGAGACGGGATAATTGTGCCCTCTACCAGTACAACCTCTTGCAACTCCATTTTGCTAGAGTGGAAAAACATATACAGCCAAAGAATTCCAAACTATTAATTAGAATAAAACAGTTTCTTGGCTAAAAGCAGCTGATCAGATCTGTGGTACTTGTTTGGGGGAGCAACTAAAAGAACACTTCTGAAAAGTACCTTGTAGCCTCAGATAAAGCAGTGGGGCTGCACGATGCAGTGATTTTCCAAATATCATGCAATGGTTGCTCAGAGGTATCTCCTCCAAACTCAGGTAAAACAACTAAATGACTACTAAAATAACTGCACAAAATGCACACATGCACAGGAGAATCATCCACTGAAGTACCAAGAAAATAGCATTACCTGGTGGAGGGCAATGCAGTTTTGTTCTATTTTGCAAATCCAGTTAACTGTCTAAAATATAGACATATGTTAATCCCTAGCACACATTTGACAGGGACAGCCCTAATTATTTAACTTCTGGGCCACAAAATTATCCTTGTATAATGTCCTATAGGCTTCTTATAGATCAGTGCCTGTCTTCTAGATTATTCACTAGAGTTTACAAAATCTGTTGTTCTATGATCCTAATTTAGTTTCTTTTTCAAAGAGAAACTGTGGGAGGCCATTACCAGTACACTAATATGGGGCAAGCTGTTACTAATATCAAATCAGAATTCATTAAAGCACGATGCTGGGGATATCAATCCTTTATTAAAGTCAGGTTATGCCAGTGCATTTCTGTCAATGCAGAAGGTGAATAGTTCACTCAGGATTTCTAGTGCAGTTGCTCATAATTAGCCTACAGGATGTTGAATGTCAGTTTGTTACATATTTATGCCCCAGGGGTCTGAAATTTTAGTTTAACACATCATATAATGGACCTTACTGTTATATCCTACCTTGTTTCCAGTTTTTCCTTTTCTTCCAGTGAATGAGGCAATCTCTTTTTTACTTACTTACCAGAAAACCTCTTTTTATGCAAACCAGAATTATTGAAATGAACTTGATCAATCTCATTTTCTCACTTTTTCTGGGTCCTACTATGACTTTTAAGCTTCAGAGAAAAAAGACAGCTGGCTTTGTAGCTTGTAGGAGTGTGGATATCACTGAAGTCTAGATAACATTAATGTGACTGGGAGTTAATTTGCTTGTCTACGTGCTCTGCATTGTGGGGTGCATCTTTAGGTAAAACAGTTGTGCTGGAAAAGCTGTCTGCCTTCAGAGCTGGGTAGTATGAATAAGAGGAGATAAGAGGATTCACAGCCAGAATAATTTCTAACTGATGCTGTTAAACCTTGATTTAGGATATTTCTGCACAGCTTGGCCCATGCTCACAAAATGAAACTGGTGGACTGTGCTGAGATCACAGGCAGTGATTAAACATTTATAGTTAACGTAGTATACTACGATATTGCTGCTGCCCAGAGGCAAAGCATTGTAATGCAGATTCAGTATTGCTGCTGCAAGAACTCTAAAACAAAAGGGGACTTACAGTCTCTTCTCTGGTACTGGCTCCTGGCTGTTCTCAAAACTACATGTATTCCTCTCTTCTTTATTTTAGTAGGAGATCGGAGGGAAGAGTAAATGAAGGCTGCTAATAATGCTTCAAAACCTGCACTTTCCATCCTTTGTCTGTCCTTTGTGTCTGTCCTCTGCTTCAAGTTTATTCCTACGTATGTTAGGTTACTCTGCTTTTGTAAACTGGTTTAAGTAATTAAATTCTGTAACCATAAAGAAAGCCTGAAACCCTATGTAGCTGTGCTGGTGGTGATGACCCAGTGGCAAGACATGTAGATTAATTAGAATGTCTGCTGTTAGAGGGCCAGAAATTGTTGTAGACTTTTGGATTTTAAAAAGATTCCTGTCATATCTATAATCAGTTTAGGTGTATGCATGACAATCATGTTTAGAATGGGTGTGTGTGTCTTGTTTATTTTTAAGTGATTGTAAGAAGTGATTTCTTGACTGCCAGCAGAAGCTGGTATTATTCAAGAGTCCCGTGTTGTGCTTTGTTTGTATTTATTTGCATACCAGAGACTACTGTTTGCATAATAAGACCACTTCTAGTTTCAGTCCCTGTATGGCTGACTGCACACACATCTCAACGTGGTACTTTTATTGTGCTATGCTGAGATCCAGTTCAGCCTTCTCTCTCGCAAGGTGTTGACTTGGTAATGTTCATTGTTTCTGAAGAAAATAGTAGGGTCATGGCAAAATGTGTTTGATGCTAAGTGGCATAATTTTTATGCTTCTAATTTCCTGACGCTGGCAGGGTGGTGGAAGAGGAGATGAGGAAAGGACTTACAAACATAGATCAACACATCGTCATGATGCACATGGAACAGTTATGATAAGCAAGCACTAGTTTACTGCAATAAATGGCATTGAGGAAAGAAAAATTGTTGTCTGCCTAAGTCTCCTAGAGGATGAAATTCTAATATGAGTTCCTGTAGGACATACAGAAAATATTTAAACATTTTTTTGATCTGCACTTACTGCTACAACATTGGAATTACACTTTTAAAATCACTTTGTAAGCATGTATACCATGTGCTTAGAGAGGACTTTTATGATGAAATTACATAACCTGTGATATCATTAGCTAGTGCCATACTTGGGCCTAAGGATTAATGTGACTTAAAAAGAAGTACCTGCTGGGGAGGCTCCTACTGTAGGGGTAATTAAACATTGGTAAGTTCTTAATTCACATATAGCTGAATATCAGCATGTCTGAAGGCTGAGCATGACCTTTTTCTCTGTAACGGATTAAAGATTTCACCTGGTTTCCTAGAGAGAACCATGGTCCAGTCGGTCCTTCTATGAGATACAGGGCACCATATCGTAACAGAAGTGCTGCTGCTTTCTTAACTGGTGTTTGTATTTTTTTATGAAATTTACCTCCTCTAAGAATTCTGTGAGTGGTAGCTATGTTTCACAAGCACTTGACTCATGTCAGCATTTGGAAGGGGAAGAAGAACACAGTTGTTGGCCACTAAAATACAATTAGAGGCAACATCTTGTTTTAATGCAGAGTTTTGAAAACAGGGATGACCTTTAAAAGTTATATTGTCTTTTTGCTAGCTTATGACAGAATCTATACAAGCCTGATTTGTCACAGCACAGCATCATCAGTTGAGGAGATTTGTGAAACTTCTTGCTGTTTCTTATCTTGTTCTTTTTTATCTTGCTTATTTCTTTCTGCTTTGTGTTTATCCTATCATTCAACATAACGCCAACTTAAGCTTCACCCACTGTGAGGAAAAGGGAAGAAGTGCAAACCCACATCTACATGAACATCAGCATGTCAGAAAAAACAGGCATTTCTATGAGAGGAGGATTAGTGAGTCTTTTCTATGGCCTGCAGAAAAGGAAAAGGAGAGATGGAGCAACCGCAATACGCAGAAAATGAAATTAGGGCCTTTATGAATTATGCCATTACAAAGTATGGGTTAGAGCAGGGGATTGGGAGTAAGATCTGTTGGAGACACAGGAGTTTCTTCAGTTGCGTTACCCTTGACCTCAGGGAACTTTTTTTGTGGCTTGCTTTGCTTGACTATATCCTAATATAGGGTGTTTTGGTTTTTATTTGTTTTGTGTGAAGGTGGAGGGAATTGGTTGTTTGAAAAATAGTTTGAAATTCTTAGATGGAGCCAAGTGACTCTTACTGCAGGCAGTTGGCAGTATCATTTTTATGCTTGTGTTCTGCTGAGAAACAGTTAAGGACAGGTAAAAAGTAATGCCTTTCAAACCTTTCACTGTCTTGCAGTGTGTGTAATCATTTACTGTGGTGTAATGTGAGTGTAAAAATGCTACTGAACTAGAAGAAAACATCATTTCATGCTTGTTTTTTCCAGGTACAGATCACTACACAATGATCAAGACAGTAGCAAGTCAGGCTTTCCTGGTAAATACAGGGTATTCATACTGGACAGAGTATGTTACCATGCTCACAAAGTCCCTTGAGAAACCCTCTTTTTCCTTGAAAAAGACATTTCTCGTGGGAAGTTTCTAAGCAATCAGACACAACCTTCCTCTGTCTGTACAGTCTACCTCTGTGATGGCTTGAGACTTCATCTTGAAAGTCGAGTAGGAGAACATGGCATAATGGCTGAGATAATCATGCCTGCATTAGCATCGGTTGTTCATCAGATTTATTGCCTCCTCCTGGGTGTGTGCCATATCTGGTGGCAATAAGAGTTAGATAGACTGTGCTATCTTTTGTTGAGCAGTAAACCTGAGCTTTCTGCTGCTTGCAGAGCTCAAGAGCCTTTTTTCTACCAAACATGCTTCTGAAAATATGGCCTGACAGAAGAGACAGTGCTTTCCTGCATCCCCTTCACTGCACAGCACCTTGCATAAGGACATAGGAGTAAACTATTTGCATTCTCTTATCAACTAGAATCGTTAAGTAAAGTTGGACTCCAGCTACAGTGGCTGGAAACAGGCCTGGAGGGGTAGAATCCTACAGAGTCAGCAGAGTCTAGAAAAGAAAACAGTTTTCATTAGTCCCACATACTTTTTTTTTTTTTTTTTTGCAAGAGGGTTTGTTCGGTTGTTTTTTGTTTGTTTGTTTGTTTTGTTTTGTTTTGTAGTTGTTTGTTTGTTTGTTTGTTTGGGGTTTTCGTTGTTGTTGGTTTTGGTTTGGTTTGGGGTTTTTATTCCTGATTATAACATATTGTCTATATCTAGTTGTCTTGGTTTGAAAGACAGGTGTCTGCTAAGGAAGGCAGAAGCCTCCCTTCGAATGACAGATGTAACCCCTTTCCCTCCGAGTTATTATAATTTTGAAATCAAGGGCTTTTAGACAAAGATGTGGGAAATAGGAATAACAGTTCTTTACTATTCTATATATTACCAGTCAAACAAACAACAATAACTCTGGCAGTAACAGCAAACAATCACAAACCCAGTCCCAGCCTTCTCGGCTGTCAGGCTATTTCCCCTCGGGTGCAGTTCCGCTCGCAGCCGGCAGGGGCGCTGGCGGCTCCCGGTGAGCAGGGCAGGTGCGATGGTTCCCCCGCGGCTGCAGGGGGCGCTCCGGAGCGAGCTCGGGGAGCACGCGGCACCGGTGCCCTGGGATCCCGGGAAGGGATGGGACAAAGGCTTCACAAACCCCTGGGCAGCCGATCCCGGTGTCCGGCCGGACCCTCGGGAACAGCAGGCTGGAGCGGCGGGCTGGAGCGGCAGGGACGAGCACAAATCCCGGGTGGCAGACGCAATGTATCCAAACGGGGAACCCCCCGGAGGTCCAGGCCGGCAGGGCGAGCAGGGCTACAACGTAGCAAAGGCTCGAAGCAGCGGCAGGGCAGGGCGGCCACAGCCCGGCCTCCAGCAGGGCAGGGAAGGTGGCTTTGGGATCCCGGGGCTTTCCAGCACAAGAAAAAGCAGCCGAAGCAAGCAGACTCCTTTCTGTCCGAACTCCGGAGACCCAACTGCCCACACACCCAGGTGAAACAAAAGGAGCAGCCAGGTCTTTTGTCTTTCTTAAGCACCTAGCTATTTGTTCCGATAACAACATGCACAGGAAAAAATTCCTTTAACAGAAAAAAAAGCTAGGACTAAACTAAAAGCCCAGCACTAGGGATCTTTTTCTATCAACTGTGAAGTAATGACCCCAGATATGTCGGAAATAGCCTGTGACATGAAGTTTTAACTCTTTGGTAACATTGTCATTAGTGTCTGTATTTTAGAAAAAATAAGACAGACTAATTCCCATGAAGGTCCTTCAGTATAAGATCTTGTTAAGGACAAAATGTGTCTCAGCCTAAAGTCATAGTGCACTCTTCAGGTAATTCAAATTTCAAAAGCTTACCCAGGTGTATTTCAACCCAATGACCAATATATAGAGCAGATGCCTTTTCTAGAATTGATTGTAGTTTTATTTTATTGACAAATAGTAGATCTGTGTTGGGAGAAAGGCAGGTGATGGACAGTGTTGATCAAAGCACTGCTATTTACATGTGTCTTCTCTGTAAAGGACTATTTGAAGTTAGTCCTCTTGCTAATTCATTCACCCCTTTCCTTAGAAGGCAGCTTTGAGAATGGCAGTATTTTGGTTCTGTCTGGGTCTCAAACATGATAGGACCCCAGCCCTGGAGGTCAGATTTCTTTGGGCGATAGTGGACTCTGGTTGACTGCTTTCTGCTGTGATTCTGTGAACCATATCAGTATCGATCAGAGTAAAACTGCTTTCATGTCTGTGATCTCTGACTGTGCTGTAGAATAACTTTTATTTTAGCCAAATTGTGCTTGGGTAGCTTGCTAAAATTTTTTCCTCCTTCCTTTTTTTTAATCTTGTTTTTGTATGATATCTGGTGGCTATATAGCATGTAAGTTACATAAATGGGCAGGCTTAGTTTTTATTAAACTCTCTTAAGTAGCATAGCAAGAAATTCCCGTTTTCCTCAAGAGTCATTGTATTGGGCTTGGCTAAGATTGAGTTTCTTATTTTCTTCCCTTATCCTGCTGAGAAGCAGAGTGATAGAGACTTTGGGTAGTGCGGTGATGCGATGTTTTTATATGTTCTTTGTATATTCTTTGTACCACAATGGTTCATATCCCTACCTTCCCTACTTCTATTCCCAGTTGATTTGCCCCAGATCCAAGCCGCTCCCCCGGTGCTTCCATGTGGTTATCCCCTCCCCTTGTTCTGGCTCTTTCCCTATCAATCACCCAAACTCCTCCTGTTATTCCCGAAGGTTCGGTGTCCATCACCTGAGCCCTCCCTAATTACCCTTATATGGCCCCCGTCAGTCCCCCGAGACCCTGCCCCTCGGATACCTCCCCTCTTGGAAATCCCCTAAACCTCGACACCCCATTGGGGCATGTGATCCCTTTCCCTCCACCCCTCGAGGCTATTGGCCTACATGAATGTCTATCCCTGTCCATATCCCTCCCCTAAAGATCCCTATTGGTCCCCTGTTAAGCCACCCCCATGGCAATGCCTCCCCTTATAAGGTGTTACCCAGAGCTGCTTGTCCTCAGAGGAGACCCTTGAATAAAGTGTGGTTTGTGTCCTGTGGCAAAATTCCTCGCTACTTTTTATCTGTCCTTTCATTGAGGGCTGCTGACTGCTACAGTGTCTGGAGCCTTAGCTCCCCTGGGTAGAGCTGAGGCTTCAGAGGAGCAGCTTTAAAGCTCCGTGCCTCCAGCTGCTCCCCCCTTCTGCTACACACCACTGGAGCTCGCCTGGGCAGTGGACAGCAGCGGTCACTGCGACAGCGTAGGTACCTGGTGTCCAGCCAGGGTCACCTCACCAGAGTCATCAGTGCCCAGTTACACATACTTCGTAAACGTGTTTTTGAAAATTGTATTCAAAGAAAAGGGTTGTATTTGCAGGCAAGCTTTTTAGTATTTGTAAAGCGACATGTGCCAGAATAAACTGTTGTGAATTTTGGCATGGAGAGAAAGAAAGGTTTGCTACAAAGTGCTTTGCTTAGAGGTGTACAATGCAGTGTTTTAGGAGATGTTTCATGGAGCACCTCACTCTCTTGATTAGTGGTAAAATTCCAGTGAAAGTTGGAGTCAGATTTTGAGCTGATCAGTGAAGCTTTCTGCCTATGTACGAGAGGAGTGTGTGGCTTCATATATTCAGTTACCTATGCCCCAGTAATACTGCCTGAGTTGAAACTGTACAGTTTTTTAGTGTCAGACAGTGAGATGGCAAGTTTAAATAGGGATGTGAGAGTTGATTATGAAAATATGTTCCTGAGGAAATTGAAAATTTGGATAGTGGGAAGTCCTCAGGTGGGAGATGGTTGTCAGTAGCTATGGGGATGTTTTAGAAATCACCTGTGCCATGTTTGATGAATCTCTCCAAGCTCTCTGGCTGGGAAGATCAGACCTTAAAAAAGAGAATGACTTAAAATAGGAGACAGATGAGACAGGGAAAACTTGCTCTGGCTGTTCAGATAAAGCTTTTTGGCTAATTTGTTTTATTTTCTCAACAGCTGTAAAGGAACAGTTTGAGAATCTGCTAGACCAATTAAGATCCATGTGTGTACACATTCAATTTGTATTCTGATGTTGTATGTTTAGCTGTGTTAAACTGATATGTGACTGAACGCTCTTCCTTTGTTTTTTCTTTTTAAGAAAGTCTAAGAGATATGAACAAGTTGAGTTTTACTTGTTTATTAAAAAAAGAAAATGAAAAGATACCTATTTAAAACAAACAGCATGTCTGTATAAAACATATAACCAACTTAAAAGAGGAAATTTAAGTCAGTTATTCAAAGGTGAGATAATCTATAAATAGATACTGAAATTGCTATTCAAATAATAAAGCTAAACAAAATAATGTTCTTACTCAAGCATCAGCAACCTCTAAACAAATGGTAAATTTCTCTTGGTTCCATATTGAAAAATGTTGTTCTTTTCTAGGCAGTGTGCTACAACTCATGGGTAATCACAACATACTTCTTGCTGTAGAGCAGAATTCTCTTTTCTGCAGCCCTAAGTAAAGCAAATAGCATCTACAGTCAGCAGTAAAACAGACAAGGGTGGTAATTTTTTTCAAGAATGACTTTTTAACTTTATATTGATAAAAACCCCATATAATACCAATGCTGAAAGGGTTTTTTTTTTTGGCAGTACATGGAAGCGGATTAGAAATGAGTATCAGTGAAACTATTACAGGCAGTTATTAACATCTCAATGACAAGTATGTGTTAGTATAACTGTATTGTACATATGCTGTATTTTCTTCAAAAATCTTCTTTGGCTTTGTAGAGGTGTAATGGTCTGTGCATGTTGCTAGTGGAGAATCTTATCCTTAGGCATGCAGTTCATTTAAAAGGAAGTGAAATAGTTGTGTGTGGATGTGACATGAGTACGTATTTTTTTTATATATGGGGTTCTCTAATGAGACATTGAAATAAAATAAAACATGTCACTGTTTTATTCTTTCCTGCTTTAAAACTGATTGGGAGGAGATTTTGACTCCCGTGACTTCACTATTTATTTGTTTTGTTTTCTTCTAACTGTGGAAAGCTAGGAAATGCATACTGCGTATCATGCTGTGTTTTCAGGTGTCATTTTGAGATGATCTCCAGACAGTAAGGTCAGACAAAAAATGCATGCCAAATGGGCCAGACAGAAGGAAGATGGTCAGATGAATTAAAAAGAGAATAATAATAAGTAGATAAATATTCCAGACCTATAAAGTGATGGGCTTTAATCTCTCAACCTTCTTTATTGCTTTTCTTACCCTCACATACCAAGTTCCTTTTGAACAAGCAGGTATACTGCACTGTATAAGAACTTTTCATTAAGATGTCACTTAAGATTTATTCCTAAATCTTAAATATCGGTATATTCATAACGTTATCATCTTGGGCGTTGAAGATGATTTTTCATGAGATTTTGTCTCTAAAAATACATCTACAGTGTTTTTTGTGTAATGACCATCACAGATATTTTTTTTAATTTTAGCAAAAACATTATTTAACTTGTACTTTACATCTCTGGAGAAAAAGTTCTGCTCAAACAGTTCATAATTAGTTAATCTGAAAAAATAACACTTTTAAAATGAGGAGTAGGTGTTGCTATCTAAATATTTCAGCTTCCTCATACTTGGAAAAATATGTTGCAAGAAAAATTCTGCCTCTGCATATCTAGGAAGCATGTATAGCAAACTGTGTTTAGATCAAACTTAAATTTGAAATGCAGCCACCCACCTACCAAAGTAGCATCAACTCCTACTGAAGTTGCAAAATTGCAGCATCTACTATCTGTCACCCAAGCCTCCCATGAGTTCTGCCTTATACAGATGTGTGAGAGTTTTACTGCACAAAGACCATCCCCGGTCATTCTCTCATGTCGTAGATCTGAACATGTTGACAGAATTTCTGCCCAAGGAGGAAATTAAACACCTGGATTCTGAAAGTGTAGAGTGTTCAGCATCCCATCAGGGAAAATTGCTTAATTATGATATTTTCACATGGTCTGCATGAATGAACCATCCACAGCAGTGTAACTTAAAATCTACACTAGCTAAGGGTTAAAAATGTCGAGACAAGAGTTATCCTAGAATGCTTTTTGTAAGCAGTCTCCTGTCTCTGATTCTCCTGGATCTGCTCCCTCTATTTCAATGACCCCTTTTGCTATGATTTTTTTTTTAATAGGTAGATTATCTCAAGTGCTGGTTATAAGGAAATCTGTATATTTTTAAGACAATAGTCCGTCAACTGTAAAATACTGAATAATTCAAGCACATGTTATTGTTGGGTTTTTTGGTTTTGGTTTTGTTGTTGTTGCTGGTTTTTATTTAAATATACCTGACCTTGTTTCTCAGAGGATAAATTAAATTCTCTACTATGGAAGTGCAGAAGAAAACATATGATATATGTTGTTTACAACCCTTACAAGTGGTGTGCCTCTATCTTGGCAAAGAGAAACTTCCTTTGAAAAACAGGATGGTGTACCTAACCCATTCCTTACTAAATTCTGGTTTGAAATGTTTATTCTTCCTTCTGGATCAGAGTTACATTTTACAAAAATGAAACATTTATATTATGTGTTAAATGAAGATACACCAATCTGGAGTTTCAAATTCTAAGACTAGTCAGGATGAATAATGTCAAGCAGAACCTGCTTCTCTTTTATTCTAGAAGTACTACAAAAGACAGTAACAATTAATTTTGGAACTGGAGCACCAATGTATCTATAAATCTCATTTTAATTTGATTTGACAAAAGTAGTAGACTGCTTTGCTTTCCAGCTCATGTCAGCTTCTGTTTTCTCTTACAGAGTAGAAACCTAGGTGGTTAAACATCAGTAGTTGCCACTGTTTATTGTTTTTTATGAACAATGAGATCTACAGCACTGAACAGTGGAACAAAACTATTCTCTTCTGCCTTAAATGCAGGACACTAAGACTCTATGCTGTAAATCTGAGACCAATAGCATTCAAATGTACTGTAATTAACTGACTGATAGTGGATAATGAGTCTAACATGAGATTTATGAAGACACGGGAGTATGGCAAATGCCCTAAACTGTTCAGTTTCCTTAGGTGAAAGGAGGATGCAGGCTCTCATCCTCCCACCAAATAAGCTAAATGGCATTTATTTTAGATTAAACTGATACAATAATTCATTGCTTTGTCATTATAATGTAGTCACTTTTAAATACAATATTTTTATCTAAATAGAATAGTATTCAGAAGATTTTTAAAAGTTTTTTTAAGTAAGTTTTTAGAGATGGATGTTCCACTTTGGAATTCAATGTGAAGAAAATTGATGTGTCTGTTTAGTTGGTTTTACTGGAATCCACCACTTCTTACAAAATCCACCCATTGTGCTATTCCACAGTTGTGTACGCATAAGTGCCTAGTGTGTGGTTTGGGGACTTCCTGGAGTGTACTGAAAATTATTTTCTCCCTGATGATGCTTGTCTCAGTTCCTCCCTTGGTGTTTCAGGAAGTTTTTGAAAAAGATGGAGAAAGTAGAAGAGCGAAACTTTATGTGAGACAGAACGTAGAGAAGCCACAAGAAATAGAACTGATGGAATGTATTACAAATGTCTTAATCATGATATTCTCTCTCTTTTACAGCTTTGCTGTAAGCAGCTCTCTATGTGTAAAAACTTGGGAATGTGCATTCATTAGCTTGCTCATATTCATACTGGGACACAGATGCAGTATCTCAAAGACAAAAGTCATGAAAGCTTGAATAGTTTTCTTCTGTTACGGGTAGCAGAAACTCCAGTGAGGTAGAAAATAGGAGTTACAACTTGCTATCTAAATGCCATAAATGCACTAGTATAATGAGGTGCTTACACTTTCAATGTATACTTGAATTTCTTCTTGGCGAATTTATCTCTTCTTTAAGCACAATGGCTTTTAAAACTTTTCTGACTTTGTAACTTGCTTGATTAACTACTTAAAGTACATTTCAAAATGCATTTTTGAAGATAGGAATGTTTTAATTGTCTGTGGAAGTCAGAAGCTGAGGAAGTACTGAATATTAAATAGCAAATGTAGTGTGGTTCTGACATATGAAAGCTAGAAATCTTGCTTTAGTCTTCTTTAGGAAGGGCTAGTAATGTGCAGTTAGAATGTTAGTAATCTACTGTATTTTTGTTTCCAAAATGCATCTTGCACTGCCCAAGTTCCTCTTAAAGTGATAGTTGGTATTTCATTTACTGTGACTTAAAATCAAACAAACCAAAATTTAAAATAATAATAATAATAATACCCAAGAACAACAACAAAACCCCCAAAACAAAAACAAAAAAATCCAACCAACCAACCAAAGAAAATCCACAACCCTCACAGCTTTCTTCCTTGTCTGGAGTCATGTTCTTGATGTAACAATCCAGTGACAGTAAGAGGTGATAGTGAATATTCATGTAAATGATTTCACAGGAGAAAGACTAGTATGAAAACACTGCAAAGAAGGAATCCAAGTGACAGTGGGTAAAAAAGCCATAAATTCAGTGAAAGAAAAGTGAGGAAAGTTTTTATATTGCAGTGTTACTTCGTCTATTACTCACTACCCATCTTAGGGCAGGATGTCAGAGCAATTCATTTCCAGAAATTTATGGTTAATAGATTGAGAGGCTTCAATACAAAGGAAGATTCTTTTTGGAACAGCTACACTTAAACCATAGCATTGTAATCAAATTCACATAGATGGAGCTGTACAAAATATCTCTTGATCATTTTTTTCAGATAATGGAATAGGATTACTCTCTATAAAAAAACAATTCTAAAAAATCAGGATTGTTAACCTGTTATTTAGTAAAACTGCATGTTTTGGTTCACAAGTTGCAAATAGTCACCTCAATTCCTCGCAGAGCAAAAAGTTAAACGTGACTGAGCTATTGCTGGGGTAGAGTCTTAGCTCCAACAGCTTTTGGAGATGAACTGTATGTTCTTATGAATCTTTATCTAAAATATCTTTTTCCCTCTTTAGCTGTTAGCTGCTTTCTGAGGAATTCATCTGCTTATTTTTTCAGACTGAGACTCATGTGGTGTTAACTACTAAGATCTTTCACACAAATATTTATTGCAGTAAATTCTATGAAAATAATTATTTTCTTTCTGGAAGGGGAAACGCTATCTTCTGTTATTTACAAAGAATAAACTGTTATACATTAGAAATTCATGACTCCCAAGAATTTTCCACTTTTTTTTCTCCTGAAGATAATTAGAATTCATGTAACCAGACCTACTGTGAAAACAGTGTAAGGTCTGAATAACACAAATCTATTTGTACAGTAGCAACAGTATAATTGCATGTATAAAAACTGAGGTCTTCATTTTAGTATTAAAAAGCAGAAAAAAACCACCAGGTATTAATGTTCCTAAAGGGCTGTCAGTAATGGTTTCTAATAAAGCAAATGACTGTGTCTATAGACCCATACAATCCCTTTGCACATTAAGTAGTGAATGGGAATTATTGGCAAGAAAGGATTTACTGCTGACATGGTAAACACAGGTAAAGATTTGATAAGAGAATGTTTCCTAAAGACAGTAACTTTCCTAGCCCTTCTGCATGGTTTTCTGAAAGACTATGCATTAAAGCTGCAAAAAGATTGCTCCTGACAGCAATGTCCTTCATATTAGAGCATTGTCAAAACACATGTATATATATATAGGGACAAGAAACAGCTGAAATACATCACTTGCTGAACATATTGCTGGGCATGCTCAATCTGGCTACGCAACTGCATAGCAAAGCTTAAGGCACTCACACAACAGATGTAGTGACTCTGGGCAGTGAATCTATACTGTTGGAATTGTTATTTTTTAATCACTGTTAGTGAGGCTTGAAATATGCTGTTCATATTTTGGGTAAGGAGGAGAAATTAATCTTCTTAATCACATGAATTCACATTCAACTTTTGTATTTTGACCAACATTGTTGCTCTGTACCTGCTAAAGGATAGTGGAACGTATTAAAAAAAAACTGAAAAAGAGGAATTAACCTTTCTTGCATTAATTTTCTTATGTGATTTCATAACTTGTTGTTGTAGTCATTGAATCACATATTTACTGCTTGAGGAGTTGCATATTTTATCATTCTGATTAGATGACAAAGAGACAGGATTGAGTCTGAATAACTGTCATATACCATCCAGGTGTTTACTCTTCCTTACTCAAGTGAGGATGGGAATCTTATTTTTTTGTCCATAATGTGAGGGACTTGTTTTAAATCTCTCATTGAATCACTTCTGAATGTCTGCTCTCACTTACTGGGAATCTGTACTGTGTGTACATTCATTCTCTTCATCTCACACAACTTGACATTGTCACTTGAGTGTGTTGTCTTTAACTTCTGCTCCAGGAAAAAACATCCTAACATTTTGATAGTCAGGTTTAATAACCAGCAGAGAGATAAAATTCTAAGACTAACTCATCTTGACAGAAACTTTTGAACTTTTGTGAGACATATTTGGATTAGGAGGCCAGTTCTTTTCTTTCTAGGAGTGTTAAAATAAATAACAATATATATAGAGATGGAATGGGCTTTGGCATTGTATGCTTTTGCAGTGCCTCCAATTTAAAATATGTCTAATTTGGAAATACTTTATTTTGGACCTGAGAAGGCCTAAGAAATGTGGGTCCTTGTCTCAGGCCTGTAGATGCACATGTGTGAACATTAGGTTTTTGGATTTTTAAATGCCAAAAATGATTTTCCAATCTGTGCTTTGATCTTTCTGTGATTTGATTTATGGGTCTGTTGTATCAATAGCAATTCAGATTTGCTCTGAAGCATAGTTCAGGGACAGACTTTCTGAGGGAGACACAGAAATAATAGACTACTCATTACTATAAAAGATCTGTGTGCCCTGCTTAACACATAAAGAAACAACTTGTGTTTACCCTTGGATCTGATTGAGTTCTGTGATTGTAGTTGGGAACTGTAACAGCAAAACCAGACATTATGCCTTAAGTGATGCTGTTCCTATCTCTCCAGTGCAGATCCTTCTCTGTTGCAGACCCTGATTCCCATTTCCCTCTCCACCTCCATCATATCCAGGAAAAAATACTTGAGCCACCTGGTGCAGTGTATCTGCAGGAATCAATTTTCATTTCCCACTGGCACATGAGCATCCACTTGCAAGATGAGTCAGTGGAGGCCGGCTGCTCCTCTGTTGGAAGCAGTGCATGAATTACAGAGCATTACTGATGTGTTGTGGAGTGTGGGGAGGGAGCTCCTGTCTCGTTTGCCAGCAGTGCTACTGCAGAGAGCAAAAAGTCACATCAGAGTGCAAATGAGGGATTTGTGTCACCGGCTTCTGAGCCTGTGAAGTGCATTGTGCTTTACTCTCTGTGAGAATGGGGAGCGTGGTACAGCCACCTGTCAGCAGCCTGCTCCTCCACGCAAGACTAGCTGGTGGAGTCAGTGTTCATCTGTGAAAACATCTGTGTAATTAAGCTGAATGCCGAAGAACATGAGAGTTCAGAAGATAGGAGAAAGTTTCAAATATGCCTTTAGATAGAGAGATTTGATTATCACATGGTTTTCCCACACTTGGCTACATAACTCAATAGACATTGATCAATTGACAGGTGTGTATGCCAATAGCATTAAGGACTACATGCTGAAACTAGGATAGAAAGGGAAAAAAGTGATCTCTTCAAAAGATACTTTCTTGTAAATACACATCAGCCACACCTTCTGTTCAAATGGGAATTATGCAGCTTTCTACTTTCTCTTCCCAGTTGCAGTTAAAAAAAAAAGAGTATGATTGATACAAAATAAGGATTTAGATAACATAATCCTATTTCTTCTTACAAATAAAAGTGTTTTCAAGTAAAAAATGTATTCTAATTGCAGTAATAACTTGTAGGTGGTGCATATGCTCATTATATCAGTATTAGATGAAGCACTGGTATGGTAGGCATAAAATGAGAATACCAATGTGTGTGATGGGTAATTGCAGTATGTTGGTTTTTTGCAGAATGTAATTTTCTATAAAATACCTACAGATGTTTTAAAAACAAACATGACTCTCAGAACACATGCTTTTCTGAAGATTAAAAGTGCATACAGCTGTTGGGTCTTGGTATTTTGTTGTTGGGGTTTTTTTTCCCTTTTAAATCACATTTTTATTTTAAGGGATTGTGAATGTTTTAAATCAAGGATTAAATTAGAGTTGGTGTTAATTGAGAGTTGTTTTCCTGTAAAAAAAACCACGAGATTTTTTTTTTCTAAAATCATGAATTCTGACTTTCTCTGATCATGTATTGGATTCAGCTGGGAAGCTAGTGAATGTGCACAGATGTGAGATAAGTTTTGTTCTACTCTGAAGTTTTGTTAGGAACTTTCAATAGAAGCCTATTTAGGAGAAAGGCTACATGATTATTCATTTATTCTTTTTTTTTCTATTATACTGCAATGATACTATTCATGTCACAATTCAGTTTCTACTACTTACATTTTAACCTGTGAATATAGTCAATTTTGCTCCTGAAAAACGAACTGCGTAGTGTTCCAGTAACTCATCTGCTAGCATAGCTGGCTGGCTTTGATGAATGGACTCAGTCTAAAGGATTCTCTACTATCATGTGTGATACCTCAAATAAATAGAAATGTGTTTTTCATCAACACATGGAAGGAATCATTTATATTGTCACATATGAATGGCTTGTTCTGATTGTTGGGTTTCCTCTGTCATACTGAACTGTTCATTTAAAGTGTGAAAGGAGAACTTACTGGATAAAAACTGTTGTTCACCTAAATAATGTTATCTCAAAATATTTAAAGCAGATCGATCCACTATGACTGTGATGTTTTGGTTATTTTTTAAATAGGAGTGACAGTTCTGGTTTTACTAGCCTGCTAAGAATGTGGAATACGTGGGAATAGTCTTTTAATGTTAAATGTTAAATTTTTATTAAAACTTAGATATTTTGATATGCACAAAAGGCAAAAAATCCGGTTGTTTCTAGTTTGAATACCTGATCATCACTCAGAAATATTTATTCATTTGCTACATTGAGGATCTTTTATTTATACATATATGTATATATATAAAAATATTCAGCCTGACCTAGGAAGTAAATTCACAATGTAAAAATGTTTCTGTCTGTATTTGTTTTGTCAGTGGAAGAAAAGCTTAATGTATGCACACAGTATTTCTTACACAATTAATTAATTTCATATTCTTTGTGTGGGGTAGAATTCCTTAAAAACATACATGCACACTTGTCTGATTCGCCTCTCATTTTAATACTTGCATAAAGATTCTCTAGGCTTTCTGATCTTCTCTTTTACATATTTAATTTTCCTCAGAGTCTGGGAAGGCATTGTATGGAGGGAGTCAACTGGCACAATGCCCGCAATTAATGATAAGCCTTTCCTTGTCATTCTTTCTCTGCCTCATTGTAGGCATTTATAAGAAAAGTAAAAGAACACAGTGTTCCTGTGCTTCTGAATGCAAAATCCATCACTTCACCTTCTCTTCCAGTGAGAAGACGTGCAGTTGAAGGGACAGACCAGGACAACAGATTTCACTAAGAAATGCATAGAAAGCTTGCTTCTTTCTTTTTCTCCCTTATACTTACTTATTTTTAGGGGGTTTGTTTGTTTGTTTGTTTTTTCATTTAAAGTTTTATTTTGTTTTAATTTTATCCCTAATATTTACTCATAATTAGGAAGAAAAAACAAACCCTTGTACTATTGTAGTTTTCCACTTACGGAATTTTTTGAATGGGACACTGTAAATGAGCCATCACAGGAATTTAGATAAAACAAACTGATATCAACACGGTATCACAGTAGATTTGGCTTAATAGTACTATATTCAGGATCATAATGTTTGCAGAAGTTGTTAAATGTTTGCTTGAAGATCAGTAAGGTGGTATATTTCCTCAGATTTTCCTCTTACAAACATGAACAATATTCTTAAAGATTGTTCTTAGTGTGGTGCATCACAGAAAGGCTTTGAATGACCCCTGTATAGAGAAAGGTTTTGAGTAATACAGTCTTTAGGGATTTATGTAATGCCACTTCCATTGGTCATGTTTTTCCACACCAGTCTTCAGGGTCCAGATTCAAACTCCAGTGGAGTCAGTAAAATACTTTGTTCAGCAGACTTTTTAATTGCTATACTCTGATTTTACTGCTTCTTCTAGGGTTAATTTTTAAAGCTTCTGTACTCAGATTTCAAATATATCTAGAGCCCTTAACCTGACAAGAGATTTCTTGCAGTCTAGCAGCTATCACAGCTAACAGTTAATTAGCACTGGCTTTCAGATATTCAGCGAGGGGGGAAAAAAATCTTCTGATTCAGGGTAAAGAAAAGTGTAAATGGACATAGTATATGCTCACTTTGATTCTTTGCTGTAAATTACAACATCGGCCAATAGAAGGACCTTTCCCAAATACAGAGTGTGTTTTTGGTACAACATGACTTTATTTAGAATTGAGTCAATAACATATAGTCTTCTACTGGGGAAGGGTTTTTTCTGACTTTTCTTACCCTTTAAAAGACAGGGACTGTGTCCTAATGATTTTGCAATTGTGTGATGGTGCTAAGAGACCTATTACGACAAAAAGAGTAGAACTGTTGCTAGGAGTATACCATGTCTTGTCAAAAGATTCATTATTCAGTAGATTTAATAGATTTCTTGACTGAAATCTTGGGAGATGCTGAGTCTATAAAATTACTAATGTAATCTAGTTTTGTTACTAATATAATATGGGGTTTCTTATACAGGCTGTGAGGCAAAAAAATACAACAAAAAGATGCCTATAAGAAAGTAAAACTACTATGTCTTTTCTCCTCCGGAAAAAAAAGTGTTGTTGTTTTTTTTTCTTTCAAAAAATATATTGCAAAAGTGGGTAGCTTTCACAAAGAATCAACACATATTCAATATGAAGAGAAGACAAGGTGGTAATACTGGGTGATTCAGTCTTCTTTACATTGTGACAGTTCACAATGGCCCTTCCAAAATAAAACTCCCAAGGAGTTACTGGAATGTAGGATTTTTAAATATTTTACTTTTAAACATTTTGTAAAATCTAGAATATTATGAGACACATTCAGATTGCCTACTACACATACCTAAATTTTATATTTGTTGAATACTTATGTAGGGACAGTAAAGGATAATAATTTCAGTGTGTTGCTCTGTTGAACTGAATGTATGCAAGTGGAAATAATACCTGAGTGCCATACCTACCATTTTCAGGGTATCGTCTTACCCTATAATCCTGTTAGAAAGTTAAGTAGATTTAAAAGATTCACTTACACCATGGTGGCTTTGTGCATTTTTTAGAAAAACTTCTGTAGAACTCTGTCTTCATCTGTATTAAACTTTTGTCGTATTTTTCCACTGGAGCATTGTTTGCCAGTTGGTTACTACCACAGATTTGATAGAACTATCAATCAAAATCATTGTAAAAGGGAAAATAAAAAACAGGCAAAACAACACAGCGGGACTGGCTGTGAACAAAACATAGGGCCTTTTTTTGTATTATGGAAAGGACACTCATCAGAATGCCCTCATTTGTTTGGATGGAATGGAGCTTCAAAAGGGCAAGACAGATGTGGTTGTTTTCAGGAATCTTAATTTATTTTGTGACACAGTTCATAAACCTGCAGCTAAATGAGAACGTATTTTGGGGCCAGCTCAATGTATCTTTACTTTCTCCAGAAACAAAAATATTTCATAATTTTTTCATACTATTAACCTTCCATAGCTGAGTTGCAGTGGCACTACAGCAGAGTGGAGAACCTTCCCTGAGAGATATGCCAGGATGCTATCTGCTTGCCTGAGATAGAGCATCACTTCAAAAACCTGGACAGATGGGGTGCCATCCCATGAGAGACAGCATTCTGCTGGGCTTCAGAGGAACTAAGTTGAAGGTGGGGCACTGTATCCAGCTGACATACCAGTTCTGCTGCTAGCTTATGTTACAGCAAATGAGGAGATGATGACAAAAAAAAAAAAGTAAAAAGCTAGAGAGCAAAGCTACATCCATCAAAGATAAGTATGCTCATTGTGTTCCCAATGTCAAATCTTTAAATTGACAGTTTTTAAAGGTAGGAAAAGTCTTTGAATAGACCTTTTCTTTCTTTGTCCCACTCTCTGTGTTTGGTCCTGCACTTTCCACATGTATGTATCCAAATCACTACAGAAAGCACTTTCTCAGTCCTCCAAATGTCTGAGAATCTCTCCCATTTTTGTGTTATTCTTACTATTCTTATAAAAATCACAGTGTACTTTCCTAATTTTGTGATCTTTATTAAAACATAAGCAGTGCTTCCCAAACTTAGTTTATTCTTTCTGTACTATTCACCAACACAGCTACTTCTCGTATTTTTGAAGCATTTGTGTAGAAACAAATCAGCTGCATACAAATGTATCTGCACTGATGTGCCTTCTGCTTGCAAACAGCATAAGGCAGCCAAATTTCTACAAGAGATCAAAGAGTTAGGTTATGTGAGTAAAGGTGTGCATTGGAGATAGAACAGCTGCTCCAGAGTCTTTTGAACTTTCGTTTACCACTTCCCCATTCCCAAACATGGTGCCATGGCAGAAGTTTTCACAGCTGTCAGAGACTGCATTCTTTCCCAAACTGTTACCAGACTTTTGGTGTAAGACTTTGGGCACGTGCTTGTGCTGTGTAATTGCAGTTGAGAGTGGCTGAGGCTTATGCAGGCTGAAGTACCTTGTGTTGAGGACTGAATTTAGCACTTGCAAAGTGAAGTCAGTGAAACTGGGTAGTGTTCCCATACAAGGGGAAGGCTCACTATCCATTTGCTTAGCTAAAAAGCAATCACTTCTTCCGTTCATTTCTTGGTGTAATAGTTCTCAGCTGTCCAACAGAAGTGATATTAAAAAATACCACTTTGTATTTTAAGAACTATTCATTTTTCCTGCCCTATTTGCAATATGGAAAAAAAAAATGGAAGGCTGTTTGCTCTTTCCTGAGCAGCTTGTACCAGCAGCACAGTCCAGGGTCCCCATGCTGATGTGGGCCTGTGCACACAGCTGATTGTGACTGGAAATGAAGATGACTCTTTGTCTCTTCTGTCATGTTGAATTCTAGGACTGGCATTTAAGAAACCCTTTTGAATGAGTAGCTTCAAATTGATCCAGTTTGTTGAAAAGCTTGAGGCCCACTGAATTGAAAAATAGCATTTGGATTGGAAAAAAATGATATATTTCAAGTCACTGTGCAAGCTTTGTGAGGCTGGATTTTGCATTGCAGCAGTCATTTAGAGTGTGTAGCTGCTTGTTTCAGCATTCTTTTAATTCAGTGACTTTTATCCCACTAAACTTAGAACAGGAAATTATTTCTGTATATGTGTGTTTATATACATGTCTCTGTGTGTGCCTGTATTTATTAGTAACTGCTATATATAAGAAATAATTATTTGAAATACCTCCTAATGTTTGAAAACGCTTAGAAGCCATTCAGCTGTATTTTTCTGAGCATGTTACAGTTGTGAATACCATGTGTCATGTATGGCTTTAAGTGGATCTGTAGGACTTGCAATTAGCAGTTAAAATCCATGGCTATAAACCTAAAGGCTGAATTATAAGATTTGTAGATAATCAATTACTATGGATGATATTTATTGACACATTATTATTTTATTAGTTATTAAAAAATACATAAATTGTTAATGGTGTCATGTGAACACACAGTATGATAATTTCTAAGGTTTACTGTTTTTCCCTTTCTTACGACTAGAATCTTGTCAGTTTTTTCTAAGTGTAACATCATGAATCAGCAATTAGCCTTCTGTTTGCCGCAAAACCTCAAGCTGTATACTTAAAATTAGATGTTGAAGTTTTTTAGTAAGGTTGCAGTATTCTTTTTTTCTGTGTTATAAAAACGATCTTAGGCATTATGAGGATAGTTAAGGCTTACTGCTTAAATGTTGATTTAAAGTGCATGGTTCCCTGTGTTTCCCATTTCTCTTTAACATATTGGTTTTATTTAGAGGTTATCAAAACGATTTGGAAAATTACATTTCAAATATCCCAGCACTGATGACAGCCATACATTTATTAGCCACCTTCACTGGCTGCCTGCTCTCCATTCTCAGAAAAGGCCGCCTGCCTGGAGAGTAGTCTCAGGCCACACTGACAGCTTGAACAATGTTAAGGGATTGTAGGAAGTTCTCACAGTCCAAACAGTGGACAGGTTAAGGCAAATGAACAATTTGACCATGCTGATACATGTGCCAGAGGTTAAGGTTCTGACCCGCTGATGTTCAGATTACTAGGACAAACGTAGCCACTGGGACCAAGATTAGCAATTTAATTAGAACACCGTGTACAATTCATATGCTATGTCATTTGCTGAACAGGACCTGTGTCATTTATACATCTATTATATCATGGTTAAGAGAAAGGGAAAGTCAAGCAGTATTTATGTAAACAATATAATTACAATGCTAGTTTTTAGGGTGTCACATCATAATCTTCAGATTTCATAATTTGCATGTGTTGCCTATGTTTCATCACAGTAACACGCTCCGAGGCAAAATGGTCTCATGGAAAATAGCAACAATTTGGCGTTGTCATGTATTACAGCTTGTCACGATTAAAAAAAAAAAATAGAACCAAACAAAACATAAATTCCTAGAAAGCTTGTTGTGGGGGAACACATTGAATGCAGGTAGCTCGGGGTGTAGCTGCAGCGGGAGCTGGAGATTGATCAAGCTCTGGGTGGGAGCCTGAGGCAAGAGGCCGTGAATTGCCTATCTTTTGCATAACAAAGGGCACGGGGACATGTGGCACAGCCAGGTGACCGGACACTCAGTGACTAGGCAGGAAGCAAGGACTAGGTAGGACCTGTGAGAGTTTGACCTGCTTGGACTGTGAAAAAAACCCAGGGGGTTCCTTTGTTTGGGGTCCCTCCCAGGAGGCACCAGCTCTGGCTCTTCCTGTGTTACTCCGCCATGAGTAAATGGCTTTATGGAAGGAGGCATCTGAGACGCTGCCGTGGGAAACTTGGGGCCAAACTGGTGAGGAAACCTGGTCTGACTGTGTGAGTGGGGTGTGTAGGGAGTTAAGAAGCATCCTGGAGCCACCTGCTGCGAAGGGGCTTCGGTCCCAGTAAAGCCACTAGTGCCTGCAGTGTGGACTCTTCGTGAGTGGTCTGACTGAGAAGTTTTCCTCAACACTGTAAACCTTTAAGTGAAGATCAAGGATATCAATCATTATGGTAACTAATGCTAGCGAGAATAATATTTGGGATAAATTTCCCCATGCAAACGTTTAAAGTAATTCATCACTATTAAAAATTAGGATGAAAATATGACAGGGATGAGCTGACCTTGAAGGTGCCTAGTTGGTACAGTGGGTTTATTCTGCGTGATACTGGTAACAGCTGGAAACAAGATGCTGGGTTTAAACTAAGTTTGCTATGACTACAGAAGATGTATTCTTACAAAGACTGTAACTGTGGTTGCTTACACTCTTGCATTTTTAGGTGCAATATGCCTGAGAAGCCCATCAAGGCAGTGACTTGCAATCTTGTGCTTAGTTTATGGGAAAACTTAGAACTGACATTTGGTGGCTATACATAAGCAGAATAATTTGCTCCTAAGAAAAAGTGTTGTACTTAAAATTTTATATTTTTCTTTTCAAAATGAAAGAAGCCTTTGGCATAAAATTTATTCAAGGTCACATTTCACCTATAACCTGGTTTATTTTTTTCTTTTTCAAACCTGTGCCTAGTTACAGCTTAATATTTGCAGTCTCTAGATTGTCAACATCATTGTATAATAACCAGCTTATTATAGAAAGCAGCAAATGCCATGCTGCCAATCACTTGTCCATCACACTAACAGGTGCACTGCCATTGTCAGTGTCAGGCTGAATACTGGGGATCAGCTAGACAGGTGGAGTAATTTACTCATCTTGTAGTGGCAGAAGGGGACACCTTATCAAGGAAAAAAGAGAAGTGTCTTCCCTTGGTGCACTTGGTATGTGGCTATGTAACTTGGATTTATAGTCTCTCTGTAGAAACTGATGTGCAGACTAAATTTCACTCTGACGTGGGGGAGGAATTTCTTTTAGGTATTATGTAAGAGTATTTATTTTTCCTTTCTCTTCACCTTATCTACTGTCATTCTCACCTTCTCCCCCCCACACCCCCATCCTCAACCTTTCACTATTGTCAACTGAACAGACTACTAGATGCAAAATGCTTAAAAGATCTGTCAGTCTATTGGAGTAAAATAAATTTAAAAGAAAAATTCTTCAGTGAGAATGAGAAATTATATTAATTTTTTTCCTACAGCCATTTTTTATAAGTGTTTGGAAGAAAGGGGTCCAGAGCATGGTTTACCATTTCATTCAAAGAATAAATATAGAAGTTATTACAGTGAGTACAAATGCCAGTCCTCACCTGTCCTAATCTCTGTAGCTATGACAGCTGCTGGTTAATACCTAGAAAGTTTCTGGAGGCGTCAGAGAGAGAAAAGTTGCTTTATTCACTTGTCTTTCTCTATCAGTGTGGTGGACAAATCCTCAGGCATCGTCTGTGATCAGAGTAAAGCTTTAAGCAGGAGAGCCAAGTCAGGTGTGTTTGCACTTGTGACTAGCTTCTGACTAAAGCAATCTGTGGTCAAGTACAAGCAGTAGTTGCCTGAGACAGTAAACAGAGATATTACAGCGATCTATGAGTCTTCAAAGTCAGAATGTTAGAGGCAACCTCAGACCAAACAGTGAGAAGGAAGAATTCATGGTCATGGTTTGGAAACCTCACTTTTGTAGCAGCACAGAGAGCAGTGACTGGTTGGTAGATGAAATATACTGGAAGTTAATTCACGTTTATTCACAGAAGCATTCCTGGGAATATATAAACCCTCACACTGGGAAATCTGTGGATTAAACAAATTTTAGGCTGCTAAAGTGTCAATTTTCTTTAGGATATTGCTAATAATAGGTTTGACCTGTGGATTGACAGGGGGTTTGTGGTGCATTGACTGTCTTGTTTATCAAATGGCTCCCATAATCTCCAATTCCATCCTCTAGATACGTTGTTTAGCAGTTCTTGTAAAGAGCTGAGCTTTCACTTCTTCTCTTCTCTGTCTAGCAAAATGTAATGGGCAGTGCTAAGACTTCAGAGGGCCTTGGGCATAGTGTCACATTATACCTAATCTTACGTAATTACAGGCTGCTGCTAACAAGGCTCCAAGGAGGTCCTTGTACTTACTGTTGCTTATCTTGTATCCCTTAAAAGGAAAAGAAAAAATGGTATTTTCCACTAATCAGCAAGAACCAACTATCTCCTAGCTGCAGGAGTGCTGGAGAATGAAGAGGACTAGGATTAGCTTTTTCAGTGGCAGGCAGCATTTAGGTGGAGGGTGAAAACTGCACCTCGGCAGTCCTTCCCTGTCCAGATTCGACCCAAACTCGTGGTTAGGCACCTGAACCATTCCCTCTGTTTACTTTGCTGTTATTCCCTTCATAACACTACAAGCCCATTGTTATCATGCATTAACTTCTGAGATTCTTTTTGACAGTGCTGTTATCTCTGTTTAACCAGTACTGTGTTTACTGGTATTAAAAAGCATTATCCCACCTGCACGTTCTGTTTACCAGAACAGCATTCAACCCTAAAGCCTGTGATTGCAAAAGAGATTTTTTTTTTCTTTCTCATGTAATTTATGAAGTTCAGAACCATTGAAAAGTTTGAAGGTTTTGATCCAGAGCATTTTCTTTTAGGTTACTGTTTTGAAATTCAATTTGCTAAACAAGAAAAGCAGAAGAGTGTGTCGCATAGATGGACAAATGAAGCAAAAGCAAGCAGTGCTGAAAACAGCGCTTTATACTGGACACTTAAGAAAACATTTTGTTTTGTCCTAAATCAGTTTTGTTTTAAATTGACATTCTTGCACTGTATTAGAAAACTGGGCTCAGACAATCAAGATCAGGTCCTGGAAATGAACCTGAGGCTTTAGCTACACAAAGCCCTAGGGCTGGACGCATATATCACCTGCTCTTATTCTGATGGTCCACCTAATACAAGACCTTCATATTCCAGGTTTTCCCTGTCTCTAATCCCTTTCTCTCTAGAGAAAAGAAATATGGATGCACACCCTGACTGCATCCTAATCTGTATGATAATTTGGTAAATCAGGCCCCTAAGGAATTACTAAATGCGTGCAGATACACAATTTCCATCACCATCGAGACATTTGTCTCTGTATCAAGAAAACCAGAGGCCAGGTGATCCCCTGGCTCCAGGTGGTTTGCATGACAGGGCTGTCAATATGGAACTGAAGTTCAGGAGAACACAAGGCTTAGAAACAGGAGAAACTTGGTTTTGGTTAAATGCCATTTTGGCAAAATAGATGCTTTGGCAAATGCCACTGCCACTTGTGTTTAAGAAAGTATTTACTGTCTGTGAACTGAAACACTAAAAACACCCTTCAAAGGTATAAATCAGGAAATCTATTTATTGTTATTTATTCTTAATAAAATGTTCAACAGCAAAATCACTGCAAATATTTCAATTAGATTAGAAACCTCCACAATGTCTGAGATTGAAGATACAGATTTGGAGTCCTCTGTACTTTATTTTTCTCTCTCACCTGAATGGAGATTGGAAAAATTAGTTCCGTTATTAGTTCAGCTATATTAACTTTCTTTTCATTTTCAGGGATACGTTTTAAGGTAAATTATGCTATTCACTGGCAATAAGCATGCTAGTGTTCTCTGCTGCTTGCAGTTCTCCCTGTAAATGAAAACTGTCTCTAACGCAGGGGGTCCAGCTCTTTGCATGACAGCTAAATTCCTTTTTTCTCTCTTAATCTTACAGTTCCGTTTCTCAAAAACACCACACCATACCACCTCTTTCAGTGCCTTTTGAATATTTCTTCTATTTCTGCTGTGTAGTACAATCTAAAAAGAACACAGTCTTTCACCAGTTCTGATATTATGCTTTCCCACCCAGTGATATAATTTTGTCTGAACTAGAACCAGTGCTTTCAGATCTGGTGTGTAAAGCTAAGTGTCTGCACCCACAGTGAATTGAATAAAAATTGCAGTTAAATATACCACACGTGGATCCAGGAGCTGAGCCGTTGAGTGTCAGGTCTGGAAATGTTGGTCTTTGTGTTCTGTAGCAATGAAGGGAAGAAGGAAAGGATAACAACCAAGGAAAAATAGTGAGGACTTCTTTTTTTGTTGTTTCTTTTTTTTTTTTTTTTAATCACAATCCATTTAAGATGTCATTACAGAGTGCATATGAAAGCACCTTTGTAGAAAAACTGAATTCTTTAACTACATGGTGCTGCTTCAGTAGCAAAGCTGCACTGTAAAATGCTAGGAAGTTCTTCATCACTAGATTGCTTTTATGTGTTCATAAAAGCTTTAATAATGACTTCATTTTTTGAACTCTGTACGCATTGAAAAATTCAGGTAGTGCTTACTGCAGTTCAGAGCAGCTGTATACACTGTGACGTGTTCAGACACAGTTTTGTGTGCGTTTTTTGTTTTATTTGTTCGATAGAGCAGGGAATAGGGACACCAGATTTAAAGAGTTTTTGGTTTAAAGAGTGAATACCTCTTTCTGTCTGAAAATTTATATTCATAAATCTCGTTGTCATGGTCTCACTGGGAAAATAAAACACAGGGTATGTAACTTCCTGATGAACATACACAGTTCTTAAAAACTTAAATCTGTTGCTCAGAGTACAGAAAGTAGAAATCGTACTTGTACAGCTGAGGGTGTTACAAGATTGAAACCCCAGAGGCCAGCTCCAGAGATGGATCATGTCCTCAGCTCATGTATGTGAGGTTCATTTTTCAACAATTTTTTCAATAAGTTGCCATTTAAATGTTATCACATAAAGGCACAGGGTGTTTCTCATCTTTTGTTATTAATCTGAGGTTCCATACTGGCAACTGCTTGTAGAAAAATGCTTTTCTTTTTTATTTTCTTTTTTTTTTATATATATATAAAAGCTCAGCTATCTGTTCTTAAGAGTAAGTTTTAAAGGAGATGTCTCAGTTGCAGCTTTTTTGGGGAATACTTGTGTTGCTGCCAGTTTACATCTCCCACTGGGAGCCACTGTGGAGCTCAAATAGGTTTTAGCAGATTAAACAAGCCACCAAAAAAAGCTTGTCTTTATTTTTCCTTCTTCTCTCTACAAGTAACACAGTGGACAGAAGGGGATGAATTACAATTTAGTATGTCAACCATAACTGTCCTGTATCTCAGGAGGTTTTACTCCAACTTCAATAACATATGAGTAAGGTATCATCTCAAAACTTCCAAAGATGATAGCAAATATGTCTATGACATCGTGCTTGTAGGAACATGTAGCTTTTGCTATGTTATTGCTACATTGTAATTTTACATTTCTCAGTCAAATACTCACTTTTGTTTTGCTTCTGCTTTCAGGGACTGAAAGGCATTTAAATTTTGGAGCAGTGTCTACTGACACAAACCAGTTACACTAAACAAGATTGTTGCTAAACAACAAATTTTGCTTGCTTTTGCACTGAATGAAAGATCTTTTCATTTCATTGTGAAAAAAGAGTAAAGCTTATTCCTGCACACATGAGCCGTGGTTCTCTACATGTGGTTGCAATTCTTGCTCTTTGGTCTCTGAAGGCTGTTGAAGTAAATTGATAGTTTTGAGTTTAAGCTGATCTTTGAGTTTCAAGACAGAGAAAATGTTGTGCATAGATACTCAGAGCCTACGCTTTACGTGGTGTAGAGAAATGCAATCCAGGTACTCTCTCACAGTGTGCAGCCTCAGGTTACTGCTGAGTTTCTCTCCGTAAATGTTGCTCTTTGTAAATAAAGCAGAAGAAGCAGAGCATCTTTGAAATTCTACTGGACAGTAAAAGTAAAATTCTATCTGAAAGGTAGGGCACATTCAAAAGATTTTATTTTGTTAAATTGTGTCCTCATGCCCTATCTGTATGTAACTGCAGGCATTTTTCCACATCATAATATTACCTTCACTGTTGTAGCTGTTACCCTGTTAGAACCAGTAATCAGCTTCACATTTGTCTCCAACCAAAATCTCTTCTTCAGTGCCTCCAGCTATGAAAGGCAAAGTGATGCAGCTTGCTTCATTGATAGATGATTACATATTAATTATACATTACAAATTCACTCTGTTGAAGACATTTTACAGGATTGCTTGCTTTTTCCCTCTAAGTTGATGAAGAGTGGGTAAATCTTTCGTTTCTTCTACAAGCTTTATGAACAAATTGTTCAAAAAATAATTCTTAAGCCTTCAGAAAACAATTTCATATCATTGGACTTTTAAAAATGCTTCCTGTTTCCAAAGAAGTAAAATGTTTAAAGTGGATGCTTAAGGTCTAGGTATACATTCTTTCAATATTTTTGCAAAAGGAAAGGCAATCACTTAATGCTTTCCAGTCCTGAATTACTGTAACAGGTGTCCAGAAAGCAATAGCCATTCCTCTCAACCTTTGTATTTGTGCAGTCAACATATTTTACATCATCATTCTTTATGTTGTTTGTGGTGATATTTTATGCTGTAAGAACAAGGGAAAACTGGTCAATTTCCCCCCAAATTTGACCTAAGCTTCTGCAAAGTTTATTTATAAAAAGCTTCTTCACATTAATTGAAATGAAATTAACTTCTACAATAGCGTATTTTATTGTGGATGAATGATACTGGGATTAATTCTCATACACAGAAAGCATGATACTATAAATCATGTAATTCTTGAAATGCAGTTACAGTCAAAAAGGTAATTTTGTGAAAGTGACAGCATGGAGTTCCCTATTTCTTCTTTCTCGATGATTTCCATATTAAATGTGTTTAGCTTGCAAGTCTAAAAATCATTTTTCTAACTGCCAGCTGTTCAAACTGAACTTGAGATCTTAAATCTTTCTCATATCTTACCCACAGAATAGAGTTTACTTACTGAAACTTAGATGCCAGTCCTTTTTGGTGATGGATGAGGCAGAGTAGGACCTGTCTCATTCTTCCAAGTGGCAGCTGGAGTGACATTACAACTCCATTGCAGCTATTATGAAAACATTGCTAGATGAGGAAACAGATGTAACTCTGTAAATAGAAACTGCTCTGTGGACTGGAAATACGTCATTTTTGCATTTTACATTTAGTCTGTGTACAACAAAGCAAGCTAGAACAAATGCAGGTGTAATTATGTTTCTTTTATATGGAGAGAAAATATAGCTGAGACTTTGGAAGCTGCGTTATTCAAAGCCACAAAGGCTGTTTTGCTTAGTCTAATATGTATCATTTTAAAACTGATTTGCTTATCTCTATGGCTAGTAATAAACAAACATTTTACCTTCCTGAGTAATTGCATTACAAGATAGTGGAGCTGTAAGTTAAAGAGTTGTCAAATGGTATTTGCTTGTCTGGCAAGCATTTCTTTAAAAATATTTTTATATGCACTGTGGTCTTTTCTATCACTTTTCCTTTTTATTCCTTAATAGTTTTCCCCAAAAACAGAAACCATGAACATCTTGATCTCTTTCACTTGTCTTCCCAAGAGAAGCCAAAGCCTCCAGGTCTGAGTGTGATCAGAATTAAGGAACTGTGTAACTTCAGTCAGCTGGTACAACGTCCATCATGTCTGTAGGCTCTTTTCTCCCTGTCACCTGTCTTTTTCATATAGTACAACTTGGCCAGTATATAATTCAGTAAAACACAAATATTTAAACCAGAAGTTTCAGTCCCCACTTTCAGTAAATATTTTGCTTGGCAGAAGCTTCATTACACAATAAATGAGTCTTTTGGAAAGAGCCAACTGCTTTGTAAAAAACAAGCTCCTGTTCCTTTATTGCTTTAGGGGGAGAACAATGAAAATTCACTGTTACTGGCCACATCAACCTGAATGAAAGCCAAATAGGAAAATTGAAAATGATTGTCAAGTTCATCATATCTAATACAATAGAGGCAAATTAGAGTTATCTGCAGCAGCAGAAGTAGCAGCAGATTGCATTATAAATCATCATATCATTGACAGTCAATTACATTCAAAACTTTTCAAGCATGAGGCAGCGGCAGTGTTTATCTACTAGCAAACTTATTCAAGCCAGAAAACACAGTGTGGATGCATGAGGAGAATTTATTTGGGGTCTAAAGGGTTTGCATTAAAAGGAGAGAATTTTATCAAAAAATATATTCCATGAAAGGTTAGAAAGCATGAAGCCTGGTTTGTTGCAAAATTCCATCTTTAAACCTAATCTGCCTTTCTTCTTCCACTCTAGTAAATGTACATTAGATTGTTGACTGGGAGAGCCCTCCAGTAATGTCAGCTTCTCTCCAGTCTTCTCTGCTTCATTACCACTTTTGCTTTTACAATATTTCTATCTCCCTTCTGAGTTCCCAGCATTTTTCCCCTTTCCTTGTTCTTTGCTTGCTTTTAATTTGAAGTGCATTTTTAGTTTGTCTTCAGGAACAAAGATCTTTCTGTGAATTATTCAAAGTAAGTAGCCTTGTATGTTAGGAAATCAGTCCCTCACCTAATAGATATTTAATTAAATATATTAAATAAGTCCTAATCAAATAGATTGTTTTAAAATTGATATAAATTGAGAGAAAAGTCTAGACAATATTCTACTAGTCAGTTTATTTTATGAACTCTCAGAATTGGACTGAGCCCTCAGAATTAAATGCAATTTTTTCTCTACTCAAAGTTACAATGTGTGTACTCTCTGGCTGTTCCCATGGGCACCAGGGAAAGCACAGAGCAGGAGCAAAAACTTCTTGTCCTAAGACGAGGATTTGTGATTTTGCTGTAGTGCAGAAAACGGGGAGAGTGTTCCATATGACGGTCCATCTACTTTTTCGATACACATAGAAAGCCCTGAAGCTGTAACAGAGTGTAATGCAGGGTTAGTATTGATCTTATATTCACATGCCTGTATTGAGTAGGAGAGATTCTTGGGTTTTAGGGAGAAGGTCCTAAATTTATTTTTTTTAAATCGAAACTGGGTAATCTCTAGAGGTTCTCTAGCACCAGGTCTCTTCGTATTTTTGGAATGACTTGAGAAAACTATTGCAATATGGCAATGAATTGCTCTAGTACTAAATTAGGTTTAGAGTCAAGATTGCGAACTGTGCTGCTGTTTTGCAGAATAAAAAAAAATTATTTTTAATAAGAAATAAGATACCTGAGGCCTAAGGTCTTCCTCCTGCAAGAGGTGTCCTTTGTGCTCTGACTGCCACTGTCTCCATCCCATTCCAGTCAGTTGACTCCAGCTGTACTTCACAGAGACATGCTTGTGATTCATGTTAAGTTTCAGTCCTAAACTGCCAAGTAATTTTTGTCATTAGCCACCCAACTCTATCTGATATAAGAAGAGCATGAGGGTGAAGAGCCTAGCTTGTTATGTATCTGCTGAATTTTGCCACACCTGGGAACTGACCTTGTGTCCCTCTAAAATTAAGTAGCCAGTTGAAATGCTAAACTTAGCACTTCTTGGATAATTAAAAGGAAAATAGAGGTAATCACAGAAAGTGGTTCAGATATTAGGTGGGATAATCACTTGGAAAATCTAGAACAAAAACTGAGTTAATGTAGATATCATAGTTAGTTGCCTGAAGATAGGTAGGATAAACCTATTAAGACTAAGATCAGAATGAACATGAACAAAATTGTTACACTGACATAATTTTAAAGTGCTATTAAATTAGCTGAACAGGTAGAAGAGAAAGGCTTTTGCATAATGGTGATATCAAAAGTGTATGTGCAATTTTACATTTCTGGAAACAATTAAAAAAATCTCTTACTAATGTTTGTATCAGGGAAGTTAGAAATAAAAATGTGGATACTTTGTGTGGAATTCAGATACACTGGTTATGCTGCTCTTCTTGAACTGTGCAGTTGACCTATGCTCTGTCTACCCTGTGGGTCATAACCTGTCATGTGAGGGAATCTCTGGGGCATTAGCTATCTTAAGGAAACTGAATCTCATCCACTCTTTGGATGATTGCCACTTTATGAAATTCCAACTACAAAATAGAATACAATTATGCATTCAGTGCAGTTGTTTGCTTTTGGTTAGATGTTTCAATGAGTCTGGGCTAAAACTGTGTTTAGCCAAAGTTTAGCATATTTTCAAAGATTTTTAGTTTTACTAAAGTCTTCATAAAAATCTGTCTGTAAATCATATCTTTATTTATCCATCTCCTTTGCCTCTTTCAGCTTTTTATGAAACACTCTTGCATCCACTATTGAGATAGTGAATACTAAATTTAGTATGTAAGTAGTTTTGTAGAGGATTATGTTCCATATCTGTACCATATTAAGAAACTGTGGTGTTTGGTTGGTTTCTAAAGCTTCTTGACAGCTGGGGCATGACAAAGAAAGCTTTTCTGTATACTTGTTCTGAATTTTTTTTGGGCATGGATTATCAAGTAGCCATAAATAAGCCTTATTGACCCAGGTTATTATTTTACATTTGCTTTCACACGTTTCACATACTGAGTTCTGTTGTGTGTTTTTTTCCAAAGGAATAGTTCAGGGTTAGTAACTCTCTGGGTGATATTCTGAGAAATGAGTTAAGCCAGGACTTGATTATTTACAAACATGCATGTCAGTAGCCATCATGAATAAAATGCTAGGTTTTAGATTACGGTTTTGATTACTTGAAATTGAAAGTTACTAAAATTGTGTTATCATACATACAGAAGCAAACCTGTGATAGGAACAGTAGGGATCTGATCTCAATGACACAAAAACCTTCAAATCACAGGTTTGTGGAGGGTTTTTTTTCCCCTTTTCAATACATTATTCAACTTAAGTCATCTTTTGGGACAGTTTTCCAGTGGTTTTCTTTTTAGCTGCAGTCATAAGAAATAAATGACGTCTTTTTTTTTTTTTTTTTCCCCACTTACACTATGTGATCCTGCTGGTATTGACCAAAATTAGTACGATCTATCCTGCTTCAAGCAGCGTATGTTCCTTTATTTTAAATACTGGAATTGGTCTTGGAACCCAAATTTTCTGCTCACTAGCTTTAAATATTTGATTTAGTTTAATGTTCTTAGCAGACATGAACAGGGCAGTTCTGACATATTGTTAAGTAAGCTTTAGATTGTAGGAATTCATTTGATACTTAGTTCTTGCTCTTTTATTGAAGTGTTTGCATTGACAATTAATATTCAAGATTATGTTCAAACTCTTGAACATATCAAACCCTCAAAACCATCCAGTTTCTTGTTCATGCATTCTGAATGTCAGCCTCATAAGACTGTATTATAATAGTAACTTTCCTACAGTTGCAGACCCTTGAGGTCCATCTTAACTAAATGCAACATGACTCAATTCCTGTACTTCCAAGGAAAAGTTTAAAAAAGCTCTTCTGTTTCATAAAGCAATGCCATCATTTTTGTATTTATTTTGGATTTCTTGGTGGATTGGGGCCATGTTGGCATTGGGACAGCTGTCTGTCTTGTTTTTAACTGCTTCCCAGTGGGAAATATCTTACCTGTAAAAAGCCCAATTAGAAGCTACAGAAATGCATGTGTTCTCAGAATTCTGTAGTGTATAGACAACATGCATAATTTATGTAAAACTTTTGGGATTTGCATCTTCTATTATTTCATAGGAAGGAAAATGATGGATTGTCAAATCATGCTACATGTTTTAATTTTTGATAGAAAGAGTGAATATGTTTATACAAGGTCATTCAACTCCTGTAAGAAAGGTTATTAATGTGAGAAATTATTTGATGAGGTAAACCACCTCTGTTAGACAGCAAAATTCATCATTCCAGTCTTGTTTAGTCATGTACAAAGTACACTGTAAACATTAAAAATTCAAGGTAATTAGTGCTTTAGCCAAAGTATTTTCAGGCCATCCTAGCAGGAATGCTGGGGATCAGTGATAAACAGTTTCTTTCATATGATCCAAAGTTTAGGTTGCCACATGTAAGGTACAATTTGTTGACACGTGATTGAGTGTCCTGTGACCCCACAGAATGCGTTTACCTTCCTTCTGTTTGCAAGGCAGTAAGACCAGCCATGCAGGTTGTTGTGAAGTAGCTAATGATGTCAATTTTGGCAAGTGAAATTGCAACTTATCAGACAAATTATATGCCTTCTAATAATGCAAATTTTCTATTATACTTACACCTTCTTATTCTTTCCTTTAAATAAAGTTCACTTTTCATATTGTGGTTGCATTTTAAAACATTTCATAGTTTGTCTCGCTCCCAAGTCAGTCTTCTGCAGTCCCATTACATTAGTATTCATCTTGTCCTGTATGTCTACTCTTTTTAGTTTTAAGGAAAACAATTTGGTTTTTTCCTAGTTGCTAGTGAGTATTAAAAAGTGTGCTTCCCAGGACTCCTGAATTCAAATCACGAGTCAAGCTTCTTCAAAATGGTGTTCACAGAACAGAATGCTAACTGTTTCTATTTATCCAGTATCCTTACCTCTAGATAATATAGTGTCAGAATTTATAGCAGCCATGTTTTTGAATGGTCAGACATTAGTACTTAAAGTACTTAAATCCCACGAGACGCATGGGATTTCCTAAAAAAGTGCAAGAGCTTTTGCAAGTAAAAAAGATTGGTGGGATAGAGTGTGGGGTATCCTTTTGACCTTCCGAAGACCTGAGTTTATCAGTCTGAGCATGATATTTGTTTGTGACCCAGTTTAACTGTGTAAGTTCCAAATTATGAACATGTTTGAACAACATGTTTGAATAAACAGTTGGAACCTATGTTCCAGTCTTCTTTCTCCCAGGGAGAAAAATGCCTCACAGTAGAATGAGGATAATGGACTTTGACAAATTTAGGGAACAGATAAGTAGGCTCCTGAAGGAAGATCTTCTGAAGCATATTGAGAGCTGCAGACATAGACTCTGGTAGATGTATGCAAACCCTTTTGAGAGATGGTGCAAAGGGGACAAGCAACTTTGTAAAATACCATTGACTGCATCAGAAGCTCTTTGATAATCTGAACCCGAAAGAAATAAAAAAACCTGAAACACAAAAAACAAAAACCAAAAACCAAACCAAAACAGTAACAAAAAACCAAAACAAAATGACTAAAAAACACCAACAAAACAAACAAAAAACCAAACCAACCAACCAAATATCCCTGAAGAAATATATACATAACTATGCATAAGAATAAAGAAAACAACCTGGAACTAAAGATAACACAAAGTAGTGCGAAATGAAAACTCTATGTTAATTACAAATTGATAAGAAAAGGATAATTAAAGGTTAAGTCAATTTCATATATATATATATATATAAATCAGAAAATACTATCTTTGCATTATAAAATCATAGAATTTACTGTTAAGAGGTTGGAAGGGATCTTAAAGATCATCTAGTCCCAACCTGCACAGCTATGGGCAGGGGCACCTCTCACTAAACCAGGCTGCTCAAGGCCTTAAATACAAAGAGAGAAAATATAGGATAATGTAGAGAAAAACTAAATAATTCAGTCCTATTCTTTGCTTCAGTCTTCATGCACCATCATACAGAATTATTTGATGATATCCAATGGAAGTATTTTAATGAATACATAGGGTACATGAGAAACATGAGGACATAGGGCTTATGAGGAGGTGCATGCTAAAGTATGGCTGCCTAAAAGAAAGACCTTAAAAATAAAATGAATGAACAAAATTAAAAATTAATGACTGAGAACTTTCTCTGAATCTTTTACATTTTGAGAAGTCATGGAGGAGGGTTCTAGGATGAAAATGTATTTCTGGGCTTCAAAATAAGAAAAAGAGAACCATGCTGTCACAACCAGTCTGAGCTGAATCCTTGGAAATAGTCTAGAACAAGCATTTAATATGTACAAGAAGTGAATTTACCTCTAGAATACTTTTGACAGGGAACAAATCCATAGAAATGTCTAGATGTAACACACCCTGAGTTTAGTACACCTTTTCATCCTGTCCCACATGATATTCCTGGAGGCAGACTTGGGCTCTCTTTCTTCATTATCCTGTAATGTATGAGAATCAATCAGTCACTGTTAGTGTCCCTTCAGATTATGAAAACATGTCAACAAAGTCTTGCATTTGTCTGTCCTGGGGAGAGTATTACTTTCAGTGCTCTCATTAATGATGTTGATGATAGACTAATGTATCCTTGTAAAAACTGCAGATAAAATTAAGGTTTTAACAACGTGCTTGTTGGGGATTGGCAATCCAAATTTTGGAAAACATCTTTAAAGTGACAAGTTGATATTAGTTCAAGATTTGTGGGAAATGTTACACTCAGCAAGCAGAAATTAAATGTCCCAAGATGAAAATACCTGGCTAATCAGGTTTTAGTCAGTCAGAAATAAAACACAGTCAGAAATAAAACATGAGTTAACAGTGTGGTCCTGTGTGGTTTATTGTGTGCAAGAGGTGAAAAATAATTGAGTCAGTTCTTCTGAGGTCATATCTAGTATGTTGTGTAGTTTTGGTCATCACAGTTTAAAGAAGAGTTGAGCAAGCTGTAGAAAGTCCAAGAGAGAAGAGTAAGAATGATGAGGGATTTTAAAGACATGACCTGTAAAAGATACTGATAGAATTAGTTTTACTGAATCTACAAAAAGGAAGACTCAGAGAAAATATGTTGTCTGTATTATGTACAAATACATTGCAAACAGGACAATGATACTGCTTTTCTTGTCCACTTAATGAAAGAGAATAATAAATGGAGTTAATCTACAGATGAAGTTTATGGTAAAAAACATAAAAGCTCATCAGGCAGTAAATCTCTGGAATAAACCACCCACATGTATTTTCTTTTCTGGAGTTTTCTTCAAATTTTCCAAATGACTGACAAATGAGTAAGGTATAATTGTTTTTCTTTATTTCATGTGGCTGAAGTAGATGTTCTGTGAGATCTCATTTCCCGTTCATTGATATGAATCGATAACATTTATGTTTATTGTACCAGGTTTATTTAGCGTTTCTGTGCCTTGGTTCCTTATGCTTAAAATAAAATGATACTCTTTCTACATTTGGAAGTTGTGGTGAGAGTATATGTACATGAAATATTTAGATTGCTTGGGTACTGTGACAATGGAAGCCATATACGTTTGCACTATAGAGTGACAGACAGGTACTCTATGCAAAGTCATTGTGAAAATGACATTTCTTTGTCTTGAGTTCTTGTCTTCTATTTCTGGGAGATCGGAAGATAGAGTGGCTTCACAGGTAGGAAGGAAGTAAAGGAAGTATCTAACCTCAGTTGTGCCTCCTGGGAGCCATTGGACAATTTTTGGAGAAGTGTTATTTGCATATCTCAAATCAACTGTTTGGCAAGTATGGGAAAAGTTCCCAGCTGCCAGTTTTGACAGCCACAATTCTGGCAGCTGTTAGTCTTGAAGGGGAAGGAGACAAAAAAAAAAAAAAAAAAAAGAAAAAAGTAATGGCATTTGTATTTTTGTAGCGCTTGGGTGACATTTAATATTACTTGCTGAAAATAATAAAAATAAAAAGGCACGAATGTGAAGGAGAGAAAAGGGTTCCAACTCACAGAGCAGATAATAGTAATTTAGTATTTTAAAGCAACTCAATGACTATTTCATCTCTGAACAGTTCCTTTTGCAGTTTGTTAAACTGAAAGTAGAAATAAGAAATTATAGGCTGAAGGAATGGGGTTAAAAATAAATCCTCAAGTGGGCCGGCAAACTGCTAATTCATGGGGAAAAGTGGTTTAGCAAATGTCAGTTTTCTGTTGTTATTTTCACAAGAGAAGGTCTGTTATTGCTAAGTATTTCTCAAAAGGGAGGTTACTTTAATACAGAGGTAAAGATGTATAATAGTGATTGTATAGAATGAATAGTTTTTTAGGTGTTTGAAGGATTTAGAGGGAAAACTTTACGAAGGGGAGAGATGCTGTTTGATGCATTTTATTTTTACTTGCAATACTTCGATTGTACTTCTAAACAATAAAACAGATTAATTTTTTTCAATGAAGTGTAAGGGGATTTTAAGGAGACATCTTGATGTGGCTTGGCACTGGTTGCTGGCCATTTTAGTGGGATTTGTATTTTCATTCACTAGGGGACTATAGTCTTCTGAATGCAAAGCTGATGTTACAAAAAATTTTGCTTGATTAGGAAGTATGTAATTTGACCTAAAGGTCACATTACATTTTCTCTTGTGTTGAGGTATTATGGATTATGCAGGTATAATCTGTATTTGTCCTTTGTTTTCTGCTATATGTTATCGTGATGCATTGCCATTACAATAGCAAATAGCCTGTCAACACATTTACTGGACCGTAACCCCCTTGGGATAATCACTGAATTTTCATCAAGACTGCAATGATTAGTGCTTCTGATTATGATAATCAAATAACTAATTAGCTATCATATTTCAGAAAAGACATAAAATTTAAAATGTTTTCAGAATATGTTAAGACACAAGTTTTTAGGTAGTTCCGCTTTTTTTCTTTTTTCCAGAAATCTTAGGACATGTAGGATGAAATGGAAGTTGCTAATTTTTACTGAAACGGAGCTGAGTTGTTTCTCACTCTGTCCTGTATTTCTGTTTCTTCCCCATAATTCTGAGCATAGCTGTTTAAAAAATACTGGGGAATTACTACTGCACTGGTAAGAAAAGGCAACAAATTCTATTTCTGGGGTTTGTATGTTTCTTTTTTCCCTTTTCTTTATATTTTGTGCCCTCTTTTTCAGATTTTCAGAAGTGTCAAAGTCTGATTAGATGTCAGTGTATAGGCAGAGATGGGTCTCATCTTCACAGATTGCCTCACAGTGGTGTTGCGTTGTGGCACTGAGATGGTGTTCTTCTCACCTTTATGTCTATTTTCTCTTTTTGTAATTGAACATGTTGAAAACGTGGTGGTGTTTCATTCAGATTTCCTGCCTTCAGAAGTGAGCGTCTGACTGCAATTTCTGGGCTTTGGTGGTTTGGTTGGTTGGTTGTTTTGGTTTGTGTTTTTAAAAATTTATTTATTTGTTTAATGATATGTCAGAGAAAGAAGGCAATGCTGGAGTTTGTTAAAGGATTCACTACAGGCAGTTCCAGTTCCTTGTTCTTTTCCAGAACTACTGTTGGATCCAGATACTTGTAATTGCATTGTTTTCCACACTGTCCTTCATCTGTGCTCATTTTAAATGTCACAGAGAGAGGTGGTGACATTATGCTAATTTGTAATGGATTCCAGTGTTACATTGCCCCATTTCTTTGACCTCAGCAAAGAGCACTTGCTGAGAAGAACAGAGGATGATTACCTCCCCTCTGAGCATGAACTAGCTGCTATGGCTACATGACCTTGGATTTAAAGAATAAACTCTAAAATTGCTGTGCAGAGGTTGTACAGGTTTTGTGCCTAAAACAAAGAAAGGATTTCAAAGAGAATTTTTTTCTCCTCTGTGGCTAAGTTTATAGATTCTTCCCCATGCAATATATCTCTTATTCAGAAATTCCCCTGTCTAAGCTTGTGAGATCAGTTTTCAGTAAATGTGAAAAGAACTGTGGCTCACATATATTTAGGATATGCTCTTTAAGAGATATGAAGCTTTTATAGGAGAATTAGATGAAAGACAAAGTATTGGAGTTTATTATGAGTTCATGGCTGGAATTAGACTGCACCTGTATCAAGATAGTGATCTTGCCTGAAAGATTGCTGTGGTTTGATCCTCCTGCAGCCTAAATGCAGGAATTATTGAGCTCCCAGCTACAAAAAGACTCTCAAAGCAGCCCCTGAAACTATATCAATTCTGAACTGCTAGAATATAAAAAAAAATGGTGACAGGATCAAAGCCATCGTCCAGCCATTACCACTCTTTTTAAAAGAGAACTGAACAGGGTCATGTGAGAGGACCATTTATGAATGGTGGAATTGAAGGAAGATTTCAATCTCCCTTTGAAAATATACTGGCATTAATACGATTTTGAAGAAGTTCTGTAGTCAAAGAACTGCTGCAGGAGCAGGTTTTTGGCCTTTTTAAAGTCAGTTACAATTACACTGGAGCTCCAAATAAGAGGTGAGTAAAGCCTGAGGACATAATTCTGAATTCATTCCTCACCCAAAACTCCCCCTCATGCTCCATGGGAGGATAAGGGGGAGTTTTGTGTTATGCAACACTGCTTCATTTCTTCAGTTCTGGTTCACAGTGAAAGATAAATCCACTGTGTAACTTCCTCATTTCTTCTGTATCAAAAAAAGCAAAACAAAAGAGAAAAATCCAGTAAACAGATTGGAATTCCTTTTGGGAAAAATAATCTGGTTTCTCCAGATGTGTTCTGGTACTTTGATTTTGAAAGATGATGTGGCTCACACTTGGTGAAAGTCAAAGGCTATTGATTTCTGCCCATGGAATAACTAATATTTTCATATAATACTTTTGATTTTGAATCTTGACACTAATTATTTTTTTCTCTTGATGATTACCAGATCATTAATGGTACTGAAGTGAAATCTCTAAGACTGTCAATGATTTGCTGGATTTGATTTTTTCCATCAGCAGAATAGGAAAAGTAAAATTGTGCTCTGAACAGATGCAGAGTGAATGTCAATTGTAGGTTACTGTAGCATTTTCCCCTCCATTTTATAGATGGATTTTATTTGTTCTTGAAGGAATAGACCTTGGCTTTGGTACCCCTTTAAGCTTAATGGATTTTCAAATTTCAGAGTGGGCTAGATTTTTGTGGATTTAAAATGAAGGAAAGGACACTGATCTTAGTAAAAAAACCCCTCAAGCTTTTCAATAATACTGAATGTCTTCCTGTCTTTGTATTTATTACCTTTTCACCTCTTGAAGCTTGCAGTTGTTTGTGGTGCAAAGTTGGCAGAAAAGAGAGCTTAAGATGATATAGAAAGATGATTTTAATGTTCATTATATTCTTATCTTACATAGTAAAGGTTTATGAATCAACTTCAAAATACCACCTTTATTCTGGTCACATTCACTGTCCCAAGGTCCAAATAAAGTATGTTCTGTGTCTAAAATGAACACTTGCGTGGGTGTGCACATGTATTTGTGCGGATAATGAACAGGGGTTTTTTGTGTGTGTATGCTCAGAATATCCCTAATTATAAGACCCTAATACATTATTAAAATCTACAAAAATAAATCATATTTCTGTTAGCTTTCTTTTTCTATAAATTTATAAACATATGCAAAGAAAAAAATGAACTGTTTTCTTACATGTTCAATCACCTCTGTAAGAGCTGCTGAAATGCATCTGCTTGTGGGTTGTGTAGGGTGCTTAGAAAGGTATTACAGTTTTATTTAGCAAGAGGTAAATTTGAACTCTGAGCTAAAATACAGCTAGTTTCCATATTTAGACAGGCAATCACTTACTTTAATCAGATCTCAGCATTACAGTGTCATACTTCACCTGTTTCAGAAATAAATTTCTGTGGGAATATGCTGCGCAGGAGGCTGGGGTTTTTTTAGCACTGTGGTAAGGTCGTATTTCATATTAAATAGCTAAAAGGAGTTAATTCTATGGTTCAAAGCTAAGTACATAAAATTGTACAATACAAATAGTATGTTCACTACACTTAAAACACTTCAGTTCTTTAGTAATCTATTTAGCAGAAAATGGAATGAAATTTCTTAGTTATCAATGAAAATATCTGATGTATTCTTCCTAACACATTCTTTGGACCACAATGACATTTGTATTCATCTGGTTGTAAAGTTACAAATGCCTACATTTCTTGCCTTAATTTATTTTAAGCAGAATATCAAGGAAATCACAGTGATCTGTAATGCAGATCTGTAGAGCTATTATCCTATTGCCATTTGAAACCTTTCATTGCATTTTCCTTCTGTGAAATAAATTTCTTGGCAAGGCAATAACTGTAGGTGAGGAAGTAGCAAGGCAGATCGCACTACTGTTCAAAGTTTTTTTAAATGCATACCCATGGCAACTTGGACAGATCAGGGATATAAAATTCAAATACAATGGTTATAAACCACTGAAACCCGAGAAACAGGCAGAGAACATCTGAAAAATGTGATCCATATCAAAATTTCTGCATTCCTTCTGCTTTGTCAATAGTGACTTAAAATTGTGTCTGGTTTGAATATCGTGTGATGGAAAGATGGACAGTAATTTAATGTGAATAATCTCTGCAGTTGGGCTTTGAAATACAAGACTGACTTTCCTAAATGTGAGGTTTTGCTTACCATTCTCCAATTGCTTCTTTTTTTCTTCTTTTTTTTTCCCCTTGGCACACTTAATGTTTTGTTGGATTTTAGCTCAACTGGTCTGGCTTACATATTGCAGATCATTTACTAGGAACCTGCTGGGTTATTTTCAAAAAGTTCTTCAGTTCTTAAATAAATCATCAACAATTCAATTGTAATTGCACATCTAATGTATTATTTGCAAACCCTTATTTTGAATGGGTAACTGAATAGTGGTTTATGTTTCTGCACTATCTTGGCTGTTACATGTGCAACAAATACACTGTTAAACTTCAGTTCTAATTTAAGTGTTGTCAAGGAATATTAGTTTATTTTTTCTGTTTCATTATTCACTTTGAAACAAGCTATTTAAAAATAGATCTGGTTTAAATTAATTTTCCCTGATATTTTTAGGTGTGTTTAATTACAAACATATGCCATGGAGCTAAGTGTTCTAAATGTACTCTAATTGGAATAAAACATGCAGTGGAAAAAAAAATGTTATCATTATTTGATATCTTTATGTCTCAATTTAGTTTTAGTATCACAGTTTCAGAGTTAAAGGAAGAGAGTTACTCTTAACATGATGTATATCCCTGATTCGATCCTTATCCACTGCTGCTTGTTGCTTTCCACTGTGAACACCATCGCTCTTCACAGAAACCTGGGAGCCCTTGTCAGTGAAGACTCGGCAAAGAAAGCATTCAGTACCTCAGCCTTGCTTGTGCCTGCTGTCACTAAGATACCTGCACTGTTCAGTAACATACGACACTGTCGTTGTTCGCCCTTTCACTACCCGCATCGTAATAGAAATTCTTGTTGTTCTAATGTCCAGTGCAAGTGTCAGTTTTAGGTGGGTTTTTGCTCTCCTGATGCCAGTCCTCTGTGCCCTAGAAGTGCTTCTAAATTGCTCCTTTTGTAACTTGTTCTGCTTTCATCTCTTGTAAAGTGCCATTTTTTTTTTTTTTTTTAATGGAACAGTACTGTGTTGTGTAACTATATATAGTTGTGAGACCAGCAGAGTGAGGGAGGTGGTTCTGTCCCTCTGCTGGGGTCCCCAGTACAGGAAGGACCTCAACCCATTGGAGTGAATCCAGAGGAGGGCCGCCAAGAAGGATTGGAAGTATGGATCTCTTCTCCTGTGAGGAAAGGCTGAGAGAGTTGGAGTTAGCCTGGAGAGGAGAAGGCTTTGAGGTGACCTAATTGCAGCCTTCCAGTACCTGAAAGGAGCCTACAAGAAAGATAGAGAGGGACTTTTTACAAGAGTGTGTAGTGACAGGACAAGGGGCAATTTTAAACTGAAAAAGAATAGGTTTAGATTAGGTATTACAAAGAAATTCTTTACTGTGAGGGTGGTGAAGCACTGGAACTGGTTGCTCCAAGACGCTGTGGATGCCCCCTCCCCAGAGGGTAAGACCACTTTGGAACGGGCTCTTAAGGAGCAGTTTGGTCTAGTGGAAGGTGTCCCTGCCCACGGCAGGGGCGTTGAAGCTAGATGAGCTTTAAGGTTCTTTGGAACCCAAGCCATTCTATGATTCTGTGCACTACTAGTATATGATATAAAAAGAAATTGCAGCTTTATAAATATTCTGCTTCCTGGTGTGTTATTATCCTGTGATATTTGCAATGATACAAGCCAGTGCATATTTACTTGTAATTATTTATTTGCTGTTGAGATCCAACAGTCTTTCGTAGTATACTTCAGCCTTTTTATGACTAATTAAGTGCTTATTCAAATTGGTTGGGATATATTTCAGTAGTATTTAACATGTACCAAACCTGACTGAGTGTGCATCAGGCGGAGTGGATGGGAGTCAGCACCCTTTTCCTGATAAACACATTTTTGAGAACACTGTAAGAATTGTTACTGATTCAAGTTGTTGAATAAGCAAAATGGAAATCACAGTTTTCCATCTTAAGGCTTCAACCCTACAAAAATGTAAAAGTCAGGTAAGTGCTTTGCAGGAATAAAATGGCTACTGATGGATGGTAGTAATGTCCTTTTTGGGTGTAAAGCTATGTAAATATACACGTATGGGACCATGTGTATGTGCATTTTTATGTAAACATAAACAAATGGTTGTTTGATTACCTTCCTCCTGCCACAGACCCCTCTATTTTGTTCTCTATTTAGTTTTGAAGAAATTTCCCACTTCGTTTTCTAAGGAAATTGGAGTATAGTCCTTACCTATTCCTTCCACTCCATGTTCTTTAAACTCTTTTTCCTCACTAAAGGATGCGAAAGAATATATTTCCTTCAGGGCTTTTAAAATTGAGAGCATGGGGTTCTTAATGAGGGAGTAGAAATTGGAGCAAAAAAATAAATAAAACACAGTTTAGTGAGGAATAACTGGTGTAGCTGAGAGAGTGCTAACTCAGTCCTGATGTCTGTTGGTATTTTGATGCATCCTGCAGCATAAATATAAGACTCCTGCCTCCTTAATTATAGCAAACACATTTTATAATGGTTCTATTGATCTTTTGTGAACAATGTTGATCTTGTAGGAAGGGTAGATGGTGCAGCTAAATAACAATGTACACTGCTATTGCTTTCCAGCAGAGTACTGGCATTGAGTGCTTCTTAAACAAAAATATTCAATTATTTGTGTAATTTATGTAGCATATATTTTCAATATTCTAAAAAGCAAGTGAATATTGTTCTCAATTTCATGACTGGGATTGTTATCTGCTTCTGTCATTCGTAGGAAATTACATCCTAAAATCTCAATAGATAGTGTGTAGCTGCTGTAAAAGCTAGTGAGATGAGGTAATGCTATGTAGGCAGTACAGATTGTCCCTGATTGAATACAGACTGAATATAGCGTTTGGAAGAACTTTTGCCAATCACTGAAAATAATCATTATGTAATTAAAATGAAAGAAATGCCTTCCTGGATTGAACGATTTTTTTATAAGGAAACTAATTTGTGATCTTAAAATAACAATGATATTTCAAGCTGGATAAACCTTGCAGAAAAATGGTAGCAAGGATCATAAAGTACAATGAAGTTCAAGTTATCCTACCTTTTTTCAGTCGCTTATCAACAACTTTTTTGCCCACAAGTGCTGAGTTCTGGTACTGAGAAGGAAATCTCTGACCTTGTCTAAAGAAGCTGTTCTTTGTATTAAGCTATATTTAATTACTGATTAGATACAATAGCTAATCCTGAGATGCAAAATACAGAGCTCAGTAATTTTTTTCCTGGTCTTGAACTGTTTTTTTAAGCTAATCTTTTCTTATTTAAGTAGAGTTTGGAAACACAAGCTGACTGTATAAATTGTGTCAAATATCTCATTCCAGGAGACAGACAGAAGCCTTCTGACGTTACTCACAAGGGATAGTTTTGCATAATTCAGTGCAATTGGAAAGAGTATTTGATAATAAGAATAAAGGTCAGAAACACAGGAGGAAAAATTGTCTTCCTTTTACAAACAAAAAGCATAAGTACACTTCGTGCCAAATATCATGCGTCATTGGATGCGGGAATGAATTGTGTGGGATCTGACAAGTTCCCAGTACTATCTAATGGCATTTTAAAATCTCATGGTTTATTGTGACTTTTCAGAAATACTGTTTGTTACAATTTAGCAGATCCTTCAAAGAAACGACATGCTCTTCAGGAAAATGAACAGCTATAGGAGGCAAGCGTGCTTACTTGTACAACTGAGACCGCTGAATTCATTCTCTCTCTCTCACAAGATAGAAAAGCAGCAGTATTTCAAAAGAAAACATTTCAATTTTTACAATGCTGCTGTAGAATTACACTATTTGCTGCCGAGAAATTAGAACCTAGGGGTCCTATTCAGTGACCTTTGATGCAAAGAAATACTGGACTGAAGTTGGTAAAAAAATTTGTAGCCTATTTGTCATTATGGAATTTTCTTTCCTTATGTATCCATCATTAAATATTCCCTACCTTAAGAAAAAATGCTGAAAACCCATAAAGACTTTTAATAAGTAAGTAGACTGGGGTTCAAGATACCATTTTGGGAGAAGTTTGATCTGAGTCTGGCAAGGTCTCATTCATTCATTCTGAATGAACAAGGATTTTTATGGTGTCCTTTCTTTCAGTCTCCAGATTCCTTGTTGCACTTGTTAGCTGAAAAGAGGAAATGTTTATAAAATGTGGGGAGGATAAAAGTAGGATATAAGTCTTTACTCCGTTCACTGCAATGATGTGTCACACTTTGTTGATGCATGCTGAGTTCTGCTGTGTCAATAATTTGGACCGCTCAAAGGTCAAAACTGCAGCTCCCATCTTGGCCTTGTGTCTGGCTTGTGGCCTTGTTGGGCCAGCCCATGACCCAAATACGTATTATCTCTTTTTATAATTTGTATTATTTGTGGGATCTAAAACTGCTGTCATCTGAATAGGAGTCAGTAACTGATATACATAGGTCATGATATATTGATAGTCTTTGGATGGGCAACAAAGCCTTGTCTTTCCATCAATATAGAAATAGGAAGGAACAGAATATGTGAGATACTTGCGTTTATATATTCACTTATTCTCTTGGGCAGTCACATTTTGTATTAGCTTAAGAACTGTAACATACAGCAGTTTATATGGTAAGCAGCAGTGATCTAGTTGGACTGTTTGAAAGGCACACAATTTCCTTGACAGCCAGCAGTGAAGACTTTGTATATAGTCAATGCTTAGTAATGCAGGACTAGGCCGAGCTCTAACAGAGATCATAGTCTGGAGCTGAGTTTCTATGAACCATTCAGCTTTCCCATGTAAAATTATTGGACTTTCAGGCTTACAGATATTTTCAGTGATTTCCATGAGTTGCTCTGTCTGGAGCACACTTGATGTTATTTTTTCCTGCAGTGAAGCTCGTTATGGGTAATCACCTTGAGCTGTGAGTAGCTGACTAATTTTTCACCATCATTTGGCAGTCAAATTCGGTGCAAATCAGCCTAGCAAAGTTGACAGTATTCTTCTCACAACTGTGCATGAAATCCCTATGTGATAATTTCTCATTTGCAGAAGACTGGAAAAAGACATTATGAGGTATATTTCTAGGGAGTCTTCATGTTTGTGTCACTGACTTTCTCCTTGATCACTTCAAGGGTTCTCTTTTATGTTGCTGTTTCCTCATTAATTTTGTTTCCATTTTCAACCTGTTTTTCAATTTCTTTTTTTGTGTGTTATTTTACTGTGCCTTCTATAGGTTATTAATTTATTAATATTAGTTATATAAAATTAGACAAGGGAAAAAGAAAAAATTACATGAGTGCCATGAAGTAAAATGGTCCTGAAAAGATGCTGCAGAAATACTGCTTTTCAGTCAAAAGAACTGCTTAAACTTGGCAAATCTTACTAGATTCTGGAGTTGGAAATTTCTTCTAGAGTCTTCTTAGTGCTTTTCAGTTTTATTCAGTTTTTGGTTTTTGTTTTTCTGTTTATCTCAGTAATCTGATTTTCAGAATGCTCTGACAAAAAACCACTGAGCACGTCCAGGTCAGATTCATGTTACATCATAAACAGGGTATCACAAGCACATTGAGGTCAGAGTAAATGTCATTGGCAGAATAGGATAGTCTTCATTTACACAAAACTTTGAAATGTTTAGAGTATTGACTAGTGCAATATAGGTCTTTCATAAGACCTACTAACATTAGCAGATTTGCCAAAAGTATCCAACTCAGTCATCTCATAAAATACTGTGATTACCTTTCTTTGGCATTCACATCCCATTTGATGAAAGACTTGTCCTTGAATTCTAGGTGCTTCCCAACTCTAGTCAGAGGTCTCTTATTTAACACAAGATTAAAAAAAACTTGGCTTTTTTCTTATGAAATAAATTACTTATTAAATGAGTTACTTAATATATAAAATTGACATTCTTACTTACTATTTCCTCAGATTTAAAATTGGTGTGTCAAACCTCTTAGTTTTAAATTTAGCATGGCAAGCATCAGTGTCACACACCATTGTCCAATTTTAAATAGAATGTGTTTTGGCAGGTGTGGGATTTCAGAAGGTACCTAGATACAGATGAATTTAACTTATCTTTTTTTTCACTTGTTTAATTTAATTGAGCAGTTCAGTCTTAGCCTATCATTTGGCATTTTCAGTGTTTTATGCTCATAGCCAGGTCTCACCACAAAAGATATTTCGTTTCCTTTATTCATCTTCCTTGGTCCACAAAAGTTATTCAAGCAAAAAAGGCTGGAAACATGCAGATGTAAAATTGCAGCACAAACATGGAGGTTGGATCATATCTTCTGACTCTCCTGGACTAACTTGACATCCTGGAGTTGATCTACCCATGGAAGTCCAAAAATAGTTTAACTCTGGGTTTAGGATTCTTTAGGAACGCTTAACTGTGCGCTGTAAGACTAAACAGATCTTCCTGGTGATCTTGGCAATGATGGCAAAGGAATGGAATGAAAAAATACATTCTTTAGGATTATATGAGTCAAGAAGCCCCTAGATTGTAGATTGATTTGATAATTGGGCTTGCCTGTTATCATTGCAGTAATAGGAGTATGGGTAGCACAGAGTAGAGATAGACTAGTCTTTTTTCTTTTTCTCTCCATCTTGGAGGAAGAAGAAAAGACCTGCCCAAACACTGCTAGTGACATCTGAGGTTGATTGTAGTACAGCAAAATGATTGCAGCGTATGTTTACACATTACTGATCAACTAGATGCCAGTTTAGCTATGGCAATGTTGTGACCAGTGTGGGCTGAAATGTTCTCACCCTCATCCTGTGGGAGCTTGGGCAGACTGGTCTAGCAGTCGTCCTTTGCTCTTTCCACTAGCCTCATTGCCCAAGGTTGTATTTGGGGTCTGACTGCAGAAGCACCTGGGACTGCAGTGTAAGCAGAACAGTGGGAATGTAAGTTGTAAATATAAAGTATAGATTTCTATTTCAGTGCTGAATTTGGTTCATTTGGTTATTCCCTCTCCCCAGGTCTCCCTTTGGAGAGGGGGTTTTTGCTTGTTTTCCTTCCCTCCGGAACAAAAAAAACCAGGAAGGATGTAGTTGAATGTATCTTTGGCTCATGCAGTTGTGTTTATAAGAATATGATCTGTATTTCTCTGTATTTCTTTATCCCTTCAGACCCCTTAGTGTATCTTAAGGTGCATTTGTCTAAGAAAGGGAGAAACATAAGAAGTTAAGATAAAATATCAGTAATTGATAAGAAGATAAAAAAGATTTCTTTTTGTGTGTGTTTTCTGTTTTATTAGTATGACTGCGTTTAATGCTCAGTGGTTTGCAATTTCAAGAAAAGTTTAAGTCTCTGTGTACTCCCAAACCTGAAGTGCATTCTATGAAATACAACTTACGAGGCACACATGCCCATGCACTCACCCTGAAAAATTTGAGAAAATGTCTCTGTCCTTCAGAAGTCAGTTTTTTCTAGCATTTTTTCACCTTTGTATAGCAAGACATTAGTGAAGTTCTTTTATCCCCTTCTTTTATTGCATCAATAAATGTTCTTGGCACACCCTGTTTGGCAACAGCTTTTACTGCATGCTCAAATAAAAACCAGTATGGAACAGCATACAAACACAGTGTAATATCTTGAAGTGTGAATTAGGAACCTCCAAATGGAGTTTGGTGCCTTGCCATTCATGGAAATACACTCAGAGATCCTTTTTTAATAGATGGCAGTGTTTGCTTCTCTTACATACTTGTTTGTACAGTGAATAAAGCATAAAAATTATTTCTAAAGGGATCTGTCCTACCTGTAGTAGAACACAAGTTTTGTATTAAGGATCAGTAAAAGTACATATTTCCTTTCTCATTTTCCTTCCAGTTCAAAGTTACACAGGTCTTCTATTTAATATAATTTTTGATCTTTTCTTGAGAAATAAAACTGTTACAGGATATTTGCCTTTTGCTGGTGTGGCATCCACTCGATAATAAATACAGATTAAACATTTAACTTTTTTTAATACCGAGTTTCTCATTGCTTTGCAGTTGAGTTATGTATCATTAAACACCATGCCTTCAAATAAAGTGTGAACAGTTATTCCTGTTATTTTCTTTTAAAATAATTATTCCACGAAGGGTTTTCTTTCTCATTTTTAATGAAAGCATTGAATTGATCTTCTGTTTTGAAAAAAAATTTAGAAGAATGAATTTTGTAATAAAACTTTAGTATTTATCTCAAGCAGAAAAACAAGATCATTATTAATTTTCACTTGTCTTAATTAAGAATTCCTTTGGAATTCCATCTCCTTGAATTTCTGTTCAGAAGTATGACTTAGAGATTTTCTCTGAAAAAAAAAATCACCCTTGAAGTACTGACAGTGACGTAAATGACTGTGTCTAAATGGATATATGCTTCCAGCTTGGGGTGAACATTTTGCCATATCTCATTTCTCTTACAGGATGGGACCTCGGTAGCTGCACATGTGGTTTTCCATGAGACCAGAACAAATTTTACTCAGTGTCAACACAGAAAATGAGTCTTTTCTATGAGTAAGGATTTCTTCTGTGTTAGAAGGGGGCTAAATCAAGTCTAAGGATTGAAAGAAATAGGAGACACAATTCAGAGGAACTGAAACCAGACCATTACAAACAGAGAGGGAGCTCTATATAAGGTTAAGCACTTAGATAAATGTTTGTTATGAAAGGGCATAATTGGGTGAGTCAGACAAAGTGTGGAGTTCATAAAATTAAAATTCCAAAATCAAATGGGTTCAGATTCATTCTGGGAGCTCCAGAAGTTCTTTAAATCTTTTTTTTTAATGTCAGGAGGTCCGCTCATTATCTAAAAATGCACTTTTAATTAGGGGTCACATCACTGTAGTAAGTGGGTGAATCACAAGTATTTAAAAATAGAAATCCTTGCAGATTTATACAATAGCGTTTATTTTCAGAAACTTAATTGTATGTGGAAGCAGATGGAAAATTAGTGTAGTTCACTTCATGTCTGGGAGTAACTGGAATTTGAGTGCAGAATAGAACTGGCTGGAAAATGGAGGAAAAAAATACCACCTCACATTTCACTCATAGCCTTCAAGTGGGACTACTTTTTCCTTTCCTTTAACGAATGTTTCTAAATCTTCCACTTCTTCCTGTTTCGTTCACAAAGGACATAATATATTTATTCCTCTCCATTTCTCTCTCTCTCCCCCTTTTTTTTTTTTTTTTTGGTCGAAACAACTGCATTTTTTTGGTTTTGCAGTAATTGTCTCTTGGTTTATCTTGTGTCTTCTGGCATTTGACACAACAATATCTGTATTTTCAGACCTTTAAAATACACTGTTGTGGTGCTTCCTCTATAGCTGCTGCCTTCTTCTGCTGAATTTATAAAGAGAGCCCCAGAAATACAAGTAAATTACTTACTTCTTGCTATCACAACAGGTTTTTTTTTTCACTGGTGGTATGAATGAGGGAATGAAAATCTAATAATTTCAATAGTTAACTAAATAGTTTAGTTAACTAAAATAATTTAATCTCAGTATCCACCTCTTTTAATTATTCAATTAGCATACATAAGAATGGTCCTAATACACTGTGTTCAAGAGTTCCTAGCCTGTTATGTCACAGATTAGGACAAACATATTGTGTATGTATCACATATTTTTGTTTGTGTGGGGGTTTCTGTTTCTCTGTTTTCCACTCCTGAAATCTGTGGTCTAAGTGACTGCTGGATCAGGGGCTGTATTTTATCTTTGTATTCTGCAGGTCTTGGTAGACTTCCATTCCACAGTTACACATAGAAAAAGGCTTTTGGGTTTGGTTTGGTTTTTTTTTTCCTGTGCTTTTCGACATTTTCTGTGCATGTAAAACCTTATTTTACATTTCACTGATTTCAGCTGACACCTGAAGTAGTTGTTTCTATGCTATTTCTGTAGATCTGAATTGTTAATTTTCATCTGGTGGGTAAAATGCATGCACTTAATTTGTTTTCTGATGCACTTTTATGAAGTAACAACTGAGCAGAGTATATAACTGGTCATAAGGTTTTTGACAAAGCTTTTAAAATTATGTTGTTTGATAACTATTTTGAAGTAGAAGACAAAATATAGAATAATTTTTTGTCTGTCCATATTAGGCAAATATTTTGAATTCAAAGTATAAAAACCACATTGGGTAAAATACTCAACTTGTCCCAAGTGCTGTGATATTAATTAAAATGCCACTGGAAGTCAGATAAAGCAATGTTTCAATGCAAGTAGATGTTCCTGTCACCGTGTTTGATGCTTCAGCTGAAGCAGTTTTACCAAGTCATTCAGTGTGCACTGTATGAGTGTCTCTGATAAGACTTCTTCCTTGTAGGGATGAAATCCAGAAATCAATGTCAGATGGAAATCAAAGTTCTCAAAGTTTGAAGGATTGATGGAAAGAGATTTTAATGAGTGTGAATTTTAATCTTTGCCTTCATAAATTTGTCAGAAAGGGTAAGCATGAAATTCCTGGGTGTAGATGTCTGGGAGACATGTTTGAAAATAAGGAGCCTAAAAAAAGTTCAAATTAAAATCAAGAGTTACATTGTGATTGAAATGAAGAAATACTTTTTCCCATATTTTACCTGGAAATGTAACTCAGATTTTGAGGAAATTAAATATATGCCTGTACCTTCGTGAAACTGGTTGATAACCCCATTCCAATTACTTCTCAGTAATATGCATAAAACTTAATTGATTCCATTCAAGTAGCTATTTCTTCTTATTTAAAATAAATTAAAAAATCCCATCTCTCAGAAACATGCTTACTAGAGACACCATCAAGTAGAAGACTCAAAACAAGGGAAATGAGGAAATGTAGTCTACTTTATCTGTTTCTTTTTAATTTAAGCATGACATCACAAAAAATATCCTGTAAGCTGAGGTTAATTTTGTTAGTGATCAATTACAGTCATAGAAGTAAACCCATTTTAATTGGTAGTACTTCTGCATCTATCTATTTTAATATAGACCCCATTTTTTTTATAGTTCTATTCTAATTTTTTTCCTGTTCAACCTGGTCGAATTTTTCTTTGCTAAAAATTGTGTGCTTGTGCCATACATTTTATATTGCCACTTAAGGAGCTAATTTTAAACTATGATGGGCAAATGATTCAAGTGAAAACAAAGGTAGTTGCTCTTTCTTCATGTAATAGTATCAAATTAAAAGTGAGTAATAAAAAGCAAAAGGAGAGAAATAAATTGGAAGCTTATTAATCACAACAGCTGGGCTCCATAGCTAATAACTCTAAACCTGAGATTTGCCTCTTTCAAGTATTTACTCTGAAATAAAAATGCAATTAAGAAAGAAATGGGGGAAAACAGCTGAAAAAAATGCTGCAATGAGAAAACCTCTTTGCAGCTATAGTTTGCTGAAGTAGGGCCTTGGTCCTTTTGATACTCTGGATTTTTTTTTTTTTCCCCTCAATAAATATTGCATTGAAAACACATCGCCTTATGATATTCTTCAGAAGTCTGTGATAAAGATGTCCCTTTCTTACATGAACTTGGGCAACAGCATGCCTGTGCTTTGTGAAGTACAAAGACTTCATAGGTAGTGAGAGTTTGAAAGAACTCTGCATGCCACAGGCATAGTCTTTTCCCAGGTGTGATTTGAGAGAAGAGCCATTTTGTACTCAGCTGCATGAAGCTAAAATTGGCAATGGAGACTCTTCATCCATGGAAATTCCCCAGACTTGACTAGACTAGACAAAGCCCTGAGCAAGCTGGTCTTGCTCTGAAGTTAGCTTCTGCTTTAAGTGGTTAGACTAGATGATTATCCAATTCTCTTCCAACTTAAATTATTCTACAGTCATAAAACACACTGCATTTTAAAATTTGATATAATGGCTGGGCTCAGAGTGCACCTCCCTGATGTGATAGCACCCTGCCCACAGTAATGGCCATAGCTAAATATTGTGCTTTAGCTTTGACAGCTCGGATATCCAAAAACTCTGGAAATTAAATACAGCAGCTCCCCACCGGCATCCCAGAACATTTTGCTCTACAGTCACCTAATCAGAGATTTACTTTCTTATTCCCTCCTACATTTTCATCTTCTTGAAAAAAAAAAAAAAAAAAAAAAGCTCCTGAAGTCCAAATGCTGTCATTTTGACTGAAGTTTAACTTCAGCTAATTACATGTGCTTGCAGTGCTCAGTGTATGCCTAGCAAGTCTTGCTCTGAACTTAAAAGAAACCAAATAGCCAAACCCCACAAGAAACTGTATGCTCTTGGTTGTTACTTACTAGAAATAAAAATTTTGGGGAGATGACTACTTTCAGAGAAAGGTTTTCCAAACCTTTTATTGCAAATACAATGCCAGTTACATGTGTATTAGTTTCTGTTTCTACAACAACAGTAAGAAGAAATGAGTCTGTCTCGCTTTTGCTTTTTGTATCTTGTTTTTCTGTCAGAGTTGTGAGTTGTTAGTAGAGGAGCTAGCTGGAAGAGGCAAAATACATGCAGAGAAAGGGCTTTAGGCAGGTATGAAACACTTCTTACTGAACACTGACAGAGCCTGACTCTCCACTTTCTGCTGTCCTTACCCCACCATCTTTCCTTAGCCATAAAAAGAGGCTTTGCCAGTCCCCTAAATGAGGAACCAAATGTGACAGCTCAGCTGATGGTGTTGACATTGGCAGCAGGCTTGATGGACAGCACCAAACCTTGCCGTGGACTCTCTCCTGCTAATTAGCTTTCGAAGGAACTCTGTGTGCCACAGGCACAGTCTTATTGGAAAAGGACATCTTTGCCATTCATCCTGACAGCTGTGATGCAGCTGTTCACAGCATGAACTGAGCACAGAGGGGGAGGGTGGGAGGTGGAGGAGGATTTAGAACAAGTGGCAGCTCTGGTATCTTGCAGTGCAGTCATCCAGAGCTATAATAAACAACTGGACTGGAGAAGAGAGAAGATGGGAATTGAAATTTATAAAATAGGAACATAGTTAAGGCATGAAACAAGAGGAAGAGTGAGAGGAAGGGAACAGAACTGCCCCATCAAGGCTCTGTGAGGCAACTGGAGCTGTATGTTCTTGAGATTAGTGCAGGCTGAGGGGTTTAAGATCCAAGCCATCCTGATTTTCTATAGATCGTGTGCATGTCCAGGGATATTAATGGGGATGTGCTCCAGAAAGTCCCACAACTGCAAGTGGGGGAGCAGCATGGGCCTGAATAGCTTACTGATGTGTCATAGATCTGATGGGTTTGGAGATAGGCTGAGGGAAGGAGTTGAGAAAAGGTACTTGCTGTTTGTTCTGAATGATTATAAGTGGGGAATGAGAGAATTTGAGAAAGTGCTCCTGCTGTTTTTCGAAGCAAATGCCTTTGCTGAGGCAGGAACTCTTATGTGGTAAAATACACTGTTAGAACTTTCTTATTTGAGATTGGAACATGTTCTCTGTTGGCACTTTGGAAGACATGTCTAACTTGGTTGAATGTTAACTACATAGTACAAAAGAGAAAGGTGTGGTGTTGAGGATGTAGAAGATTCAAATGAAATAGTGAAATTTTCACTGATGTACTTTTGTTAGTTTCCATTAGCTGTTTCAGTAGTTTGTTTTTTAATGGAAAGAGTGAGACCCTATTTTGGATCTTTTATGATGGCAAACTATCAGTTTTAAACTTACCAAGTTTTATAATAAAGTTTGAGAGGGGCAATAGATTGCAAAATTATTTCCAAGGTTCAAGTAGGCTTGCAATTTTTCAAAATGTTTATGTCATTTAGGAGGTAAAAAACCAGTTCAGAATAAATAAGTGAAATAAGGATAACAACAGCATTCTCCTCCCCAGATCTCAGTTTAAACACTTTCATTAATGCCGAGAATTTAAAAAAAAAAATTATTACAGCATTAATTGATTTTCCTCTGTGTTTTATAGAAGCAGAAAGATTAAGACAAATATTTTGCTTGCATTATATCTGTCCTAGGAAAGGAGTGATAGATTGCTTTGGAAAACTTCCTTGTAAAAAGCTTCTGGTATAATTTTACAACTGAGTGGGTTAGTTTGTGATAGCGTTGAGATTTGGGATGTTCCTGCAAATTAATTCTTTTTAAGTTTTTTTCTTTTTATTGCTGATTACCTGTGGGTTTTATTACACGGCAACTTCTCTTTTCTCCACTGACATACAGACAAAGTAGCTAACAGTACGCTGCAGTCGGTAGCCAAAAATGTCCCAAAGCAGATGTTTCTATTGTTATAGCAAAGAAACCACCCATATGTTTATACACATCACTGGTGCTTTCTTTTTTTTATATTTAGTACCATGGTCTTACTACCTCTTATCCTGCACTGAAGAAACAATCTTGTGTTGCCCCCTAGAAATAACAAAGATGACTTTCATGATTTATATTTAAAAAAAAAAAAAATCCAAAACACTTGGAAAAGATGAACTTACACATCGGGGACTTTCTCAATCAATCGTTGCTCTTCTTTATAGTGGGACTGTCCCTGTAATTTTAGTTTGAGTGTGTATAATATATCCTGTACTATATTTACTGAGGCATGCAATGCCTTATGTGACATTCTGTTTATTATCACTCCTGAATTGTGAGGCAATCCCAATTATTCTACTGAAAACTTTAGGTATTCTTAATAAATATTTTATGTGTTTACACAACCCGAGGTCTCAGGTTTTATACAAGTCTCATGACAAATGTGAAATCAATTTTTTGTGAAAGTGACTTTGCTCAGTTAAAAAAAAAAAACAGAAGAGTGTTTACATGGTTTGTCCACTATTTCTTACCTTTGCGTTATGTTTTTTATTTTTGAAGAATTCAACAAACCATTTAGAAATGAGTGGCTCTTCATATTTCTCCTAGCAATACTTTTCAAAATTGTACACTATTACTGTTTTTTAAGTGCTTAGTTTTTGACATCTCTTCTGTGTAACTGATTACACAGCTTAATAATTTTAATAGCAAATAGTATATCAATTTCTTTTCATAACTGATTTAAGTGTTCATTGCACAACTCGAGATTTGGGAATTGCTTTTATGTATTTTTCAGCTTTAGTAGCAAGAAAGATTTGCATGTACTTTTATTCCTGTGTTCTTAATTGTGTAAGTCTGTCATTGCACATAAAATTGGTAGTTTCAGACAAGGGATTTTTTGTAAGTTTATATTACCAGTCTAGTTCACTAAAAGTGGATTAATTTTGCATCTAACTGTTTTTGCAATGACTACTTTTTTTTTTTTCCCCTCTGTGGGAAAATGGTCTATTTTCTGTAAGCATGTATTTTTAGTGCCTGATATAAAGCAATTTTGTGTGGCTTGTTCATGGATGGCTGCAGCTGAACCTTTGCATACTATACTGTATTAATAGCATAAAATTAGACTTGTTTTTGTTAATGGGTAATTCAGGAGATAATGATATCTTTCACTTTTATTTAGATTTTACAGAAGCCAAGGCAATATTGGTACATTCTTAAGAGTTATACCTTCACATGTCTTGTGAGCTGCCAATGTTTTTGGTAATGAACAAACCTGTGAATTTTAATTAACTTAAAACCCCTGGCCAGTTAGTCTTAAGGCTTAGGCAGAGTTGTGCCCAGAAGATGGATGCAACCTGCCAGTCATGAAGAGATGACTTAGAAAAGCCCTTAAGGGTTAATATGTTTAATAATCCTGCTGCGTGAGATTATGAACTCAGTAACAAAAAGAGGAGAGAGGCTAGGAATTTGGGGAAATTTTAACCTTGTTATACTGTATAAAATGACAAATCAGTGAGGTGAAAGGAGAATGACAGTTTCTCTCATTCTGTTTTCACCACCAATATCTGTTGTTTCTTTACTGCTGTTGTGACTGAAGGACAGCAGAATACTCCTCTAGACACTGGCTATTAGATATACTTATGAAGAACAAATATTAAGAAATTTGATTTTTTTATTTAGCTTTTTTATGGTAGTGACTTTTGTTTTTAACTAGGAACTTTGTATTAGAGATACTATGATAATCCGCAGGCCACTGATGCCTTCAGCAGTCATAATCTGTCAGATTTCTTCTCTCTGAAATTAAAATGATATCTCTGAATGCTGCAGATACAATCTGTTTGATTGCATGTTTATGTGCTTATGAGTTTCTGAGAGATGAACAGGAAAGAGTCGTTCAGAGAAGCACAGCTTTTCACCTAATATATCAGATACAGTCAGTACACATTTAAGAATCATAGGTATATTCAGTTTAGTTAATAAATACATAATAGGGGAGCAGTTAACAGCTGCATTTAATTGTGGGCTTTTTTTCTAAATAACATTGTAAGTATCAGTACGCCACAGGGGAATGTTTCTGTGTCATTTTTTCTGAAAGAGAATTTTCATGTTTAGTTTCTCCTCATTTATTTTCCCTGGACTTCCTTGCACTCTTCCTTGCTCTCAGTCTCTCTTTCACGTTCTTCTGCCCTATTCTTGTCACACTTGTCATGTGCAATACTGCACTTTCACATGCCTGCTCACTGCATTTCACATTTTCTCAGGTGTGATCTGCCTCTTCCATGTGCTCTCTTGTGTGTGCTATCACTCAATATCTTATTCACTTCTCCTTGCACACTCAATTCCTTACTCTTGCTCCCTTGCTTTCCCTTGTTTTCATGATTTCTCCTACCCTCACTTCCTTTCTCATTTATGCTTTTGGATTCTCTTTCTTGCTTCAATGCACTGTGTCTCTCTGTCTCCTTTATTCTCTTACTCCTCTCAAACTTATTATATCTTATTATTCTAGGGAAAATACGGGGTTTTCACCAGCCAGAAAGTGGTCAGGTATTAGTGACTGTTACGGTCTGGTTTTCAGAGTTATTAGAAATGCCTCTGCCCGAATTCAGGTGCAAGTCTCTGACAGTGACAGAAGATAGGCTGATCACCAGGCACAATACTGCTTTATGAACATTCTTAATTGAACTCACAGGTGAGATTTTGTTTCTTTGAGGTATTCCCTCCCTCTTCCTTCCACCCCCTCCCTCCCTTCAATCAAGTCATTGCTTGGAGGCAAGAGAGTACGGGGAGAAGGGAAAGAAGCTCATTTAGCAGCCGTGGTAGACATAAGCATCATAGTACCAATCAATCAACACACATGCTTTCCCACTGAGACTCCCCTCTGACCTTGAGGAGCGTGACAAATGACTTAGAGGACAGAACAGACAGAAGGTTTGTGATAAACCAAAAAATTATGTTCTTCTGGGTGATGAAGAAAAATAAAAATGAAGAGTGAGGGTAGATACATATTTGGTTTGAATAGGAGTCAATAAATTCTGTAACTACCTTTCACTGTACTGGCAGTGGTTAGAGTTTACTGTCACAGTAATCAAGACTTCTTCAATAAACCTCACTGCAGTGCTTACAGTACTTCTTTTTGTGCAGTGCTGCAGTACTTTATGGCTCTGAGCTCTCAGCTGTGGCTGGAGGTAGTAGCAGTTATTGATAACTGATTCCAGAGGCAATGTATCTCTTCAAATTCGTGTTGAGGGAAAATAATCAGCAGAGTGAATCACTTAACCTGGACAGACATCACTCACTCTGAAATCTGCAGCACATTAACTCAGTCATGAGAAGATTATTATTAATCATAAATGTTTGATACATTAATAAGTGCAGCAACTTACAGTCTGGTTGTAGATACAATTTCAGCAGATTTTTAAAAACTATTTTTACATATGTTATAGATTTTATTTTTTTAATAGAAAAGTTGAAATAAGCAATCTTTTTGTATTTATAATGTATCTATGAATCTGGTGCAGTATGGGAGAAGGGTGCATTTTCTTGCACACACCCAATATATGTCTAGCCGTAGCAGAAAACAATGTTTGTTAGGAGAAAGATCTGTTGCCCCATTACTCATTCTTTGTGTTTCCTTCAGAATGCAGATTGGTATTTTCTTTACTGTATTTTCTTTACTGATTTCTCCCATTCCATTTTTCTCTAGTTCCTTTGACCCTTACCAACATGACTCTCTGTATTTGCCCAGTGTTAAGCACCTAGTAATTGTGATTGCTGTTACGTATTTCAGCCAGCCAAACCACTGATACTCTTGGTACTATACTTAAACTCCTCCAATTTACAGCTCAGTAAAACAAAAACTGCAAAACAAAAACCTAGTCACCTTTCTGACGAAATACAGACTGTCCAGACTGTCAAATACACATCAGAGTAATGCTTTTTCTCCCTAACTGCCATTCATTGCATACAGTCCATAAAACTTACTTTCTAATCTCATTGTCAGAGTTCAGAAAACTGTTTCCCTTCCAATTCCTTTCTTTGTTCTGGGTGGAAGAGATCTATTACAAACAAATTTGAACACCACTTTTTTTTTTTTTTTTTCCTAATGACAGACTGCACTTTGCAATGCAGGAAAAGGTATTTTTGGTTCATTGGCTCATTAGACTCAGTAGCAGTGCTAGTAAACCAAAGGCTAAATGAAAGGAAGTGGCATGTGTTTGGGGAAGCAGGCAGTTAAGTATCATCATCCTTCTAATGATTTTGAAGCAGGTCAGTTTTACTGGTAAAATACCCAGATCTGTCTTGTAGCAGCTGTAATCCAGTATATGTCTGATGTTTTAGTGTATGAGAATTGTGAGATAAAATTTTAAAAAGCATTACCATGTTATGAGTTGACATAATTTACAGAAATATAGTCCACTTTAGAAAGGAGTAAGTGACAAGCCCTGTAAGGTCCTAGAAAATGACAGGAGAAAGGAGTCTGTTGCTGTTTCAAAAGACTTGTGTTAAGTTTACCAACAAGGTAATTTGCTATCAGGAGACAGCAAATACGTATCAAGAAATGAATCAGAAAGTTGATTGTTTCTGGGAATTTTAAGGAGGTTAGTAAACCAGGCCTGTAGAACAATTAAAATCGTCGGCATCTTGCTGAATGTAATTCTTATTTTGAAACTGTTATGTTTTTCTCACTCACCAGATTTAGCTGAACTTTTCATTCAGGTATGGCCAAATTGGTACTGTGCAATTTTGCAGCCCACTCATCCCCTCATTTCCCCTAATGAGGGACTTCAGAATGGGTGTGACAATAGAAAATGACAGAAAAGTGGGATTATAGGTTGGTCTGAGGAAAAAAATGTAAAAAAAAAAAGTTTCAGGTTATAAGCCATTAAGTATGAGTTGTATTTCCAGATGCTATGCTCTATTAGTATGAGTAACTATGCTCAAGGGTAGAATACAAGAGTGTAACTTTCTGTCCAGTAGATGTTTCATATGCAAGACAAAATATTTTGCCTGACATTTCCAGAAAGCCAATAAATAGTTTTCAAGATCTTCAGCTTTTCCAAGGAAGCATTTTTTTTGTTTTTTTTTTTTTTTAAACACTGGATCACTGAGTATCATGTTCATGTGTTGTCCACTTGGAATTAATTTATTTTAGTTGGATCAAGTCTCTGTCTACCAAAAGTAGTTAATCTTAAAAAAAAAAAAAAAAAACCCACACAAAAACAAACCAACAAAAAACTTTTGAAAGTCTCTTCAAGGACAGGGGAACATGAGCATCTGGGTATTTTTATTAGTTTGGGAACACAAGACATGTAGCTTTGTGTCTCAGAGATAAGGAAAATAGAACAGAGACTTGAACCCAGGTCATTAAAGTCCTAAGATAACACTTTAATCACTGCACCTATCCATCCTTTGGAAGAAGATTATTAATGCAAGTATTTTAATCTTCTGCTTTTAAAAGTCTGTTTTCTTAAAAAGTAGCAATACACCTCAGTGGAGAGTTCTGCAGCTCCTGCCTGGATTTAATGCAAATTAAACAGTAGGTTCTTTGTGTTATCAATGCCAAAAGCTTTCAGGCTGAATTCAGTTTTGGTTTATCCTGGAAAAGAAAGGTTAGCACATTTGATAATAGAATGCATATCCCTTTATAAATATTCTCTCTATATGGCGGAAATATGGATACTTTTGGCTCATTCAGTTTATTGCTGGTGGTATGAAATACTAGAGGCCTAATTTTGAGACACCTATACAGTCAGTTTAATGAAAACACATGGTTTTGTAGGGTGAATGCAAGGTGAATTTGGCTATAAAACTAACTCTGGGAAGTGTTAAGTATGCTTTTAATGTAAAAATAAACACAGTTTTATTTGGGGGGTGGGGATGAAACAAAAGTTTTGAAAGGAGAGCACAGTAAAGCTAGAGCTTAAGAGACTAACCCTGTTCTTAGTGCCGTTAAACAAAATTATGCATATCAGTTTGCATAGATAAACTTTGCTGTAACAAGATTTACTTCATAAGAACATTATGAAACATTGTGATGTAATGTTTGGTAGAATGTGGTGTTTCAGGTAGTCTAATGTGTACCAGTTATGCTTGTCCATAGGTTGATAACTGTGAAGAACTTGCCATATATAGCAAACATAAACCCAAAGCTAACAAAAACATCCTTGTTTTGTCATACCAGAAATCTAATCTTGTGGTTTGGGTTTTTTTGTTTGTTTTTTTTGTTTGTTTGTTTTGTTTTTGTTTTTGTTTTTGTTTTTGTTTTTGTTTTTTGTTTTTTTTGCCCCAGTGGAGAGGTCCAGGGACAATGAATCCTGGTTGATCCTTTATAACCTTTAAATGATTATTAAGCTAGAATCACCATGGCTTGGTAAGGGTAAATGTGTAAATAAAGAGAATTGAGGAAGAAGAAGCCAAAATATTACCCATTCAATTGTGACATTGATTCTAAATAGAACTTCTTAAAATAGGTACTCAGAAGTTATGTGACCATAGCTGGGTTTAAGGGAAAGGTGTACTGGAGTCATTGCCAGTAAATTCAAATTTAAGTTATTGGTCATCTTTTTAGTAACAGACATTAAACCATTACTTTTTAAACAAAACAAAACAAACAAAAAAATAAGAACCCCATAAAGGTTTGTGATCTGTATGTCCCTGAGTCTAGCCTTTAAGGAATAAAAGAAAGAGAAAGCCTCTCCAACTATAATGAAATGAATTTTATTTTGCAGGCACTTGGCCCATGCCATTTCATTTCATTACCAGGATATGCTGAGTGGGCTGGAATCAGCAAGAACTACAGGCAATGCAAGCTGATGATAAGCATTTCATCATGGCCCTAAACATATTAAATTTTTAGCAATAAATTTTATCAACACCATCTTCATGGCTGGATAACATTTCCTCCCCTTCTTTCTTTACCCCACTCTCCTGTCACCCCATTCACTTCTGCTCTGCAAATAAAGCTTGTACTTGACTGTACTGAAAACAAATTTTTAAGAAATCAATAACTAAAAAACATTTACAATTTAGCTAGTCCAGTAATTATCCTTCAGGCTATTGCCTCTACCTACTGAAAAGGGGAAAATAAAGTTACAGTGTGAGCAAGGGTAACAATACATGAACCTCATTAGGTTTTGTGATGGTCCTTAGATTTTCTCCTATAACTAAAATATATTCCAGGGGAAAATATATTCAGTTGAAGACCTCATTCCTAGACATTTTGTCTTTATACAATACTGATATAGATAAAGGAGGTATAATTCTAAAAGAAAAGGTTGTAAATTTGATATTTCTAATAATACAGTCAATAAAATGTCACCAATTTCCAAAGGCTGTGATAGTGAATTGGCCAAAACCCAGAACTCCTGAGAATCAGGACCAGGAGAAAACTTAATCTATGGAACTACCCAGATGATATCCCAGTAATCAATGACAGACCAAATGGGAGCATATAACTGTGAAACAGAGGGAGAAGGTGATTATTTTGGTTTAGTCTAGAAAAGGTCTGTTCTTTCTGAGCACTACTCTGGGTAACTGTGTACCCAGTTTTAATGATAGAAAGGTGCATATTTAAGGACTCTCAAAGCATAACAAACCTGGGGCTGGTTAGGGGCTAATTAGTTTCAAAAGCAGCTCTAGAGTAGCTGAGGGTAATCCTAATTGTATTAATAATGAATTCTGGTCTTACATAAGATTATAGTATGGCTCATCACTGAAAATGTGGTTTTAAGAAAATACATTCTTTAAGTTTTGCCTGATATTTAAATACTGACTGAGTGGTCTGCTGGGGAAGACCACAGAGATACATTAACTGATAAAGCCAGGGTGTCTGATATGAGGATATAACTCAGGAAAACCTGAAAACTCAATACAGTGCTCCTTCACTAACCTGTATAAGCTTGTTTTGAAGCTTGTAGTGCAAGAATCTAGGGGACAAGAAACAGTTAGTGATGATAGTTATGCAAGCAATCAGTGGTCATCTAGCCATACATGGAGTAAGTAGGGAGAATGCTTTGAGATCCTAAAGAAGTTTTTAACAACTGTACAGCTTCTCCTTGTTCTCTTTTTCATGCTTTATACAGAAATTTATCCTGCTCTTCTGTCTGGTATTTCTGGTTCCTAGTCTTACTGTAAAAAAGAAAACCTGTTCACATGTGAGAGAGTAAGGGCTAGTAGCAGTGGAAATTAGTAGGCATACCTCCACCTTGTTTAAAAAAACACCCTGGGGTTTGAGAAAAACTAGTTGTTACATTAGGCTTGGAAACATGGGTAGGACAGGCTTTCTCTGATAGGTACCAGTACCCTATTAATGTAATTATTGCTTACACTCAAAAGTAAAAAAAAAAAAAAAAAAAAATTGTTAAAGGAAAAACTACTCGAAAAGATTCTGTATCAATACTGTCAATATTTACATAGACTATTAACATCTTTATTTATAAAAGGTTTTATTATTAATTTTTCTTTAGTTTTTTGTTGTTTAGTATAGGATGTTGATTAGATTTTATTGGTACAGCTCATCCTGTGCATATTTCAAAGCCTGATGTAGGTGACATTTTTCCACATTGCTTTTGAAAGACTTCAGGAAACAGCAGCTGCCATTGTAATTCTTGGAAGTGGGTAAATTATTCTTGAAAGAAAGTAGGGAGCCTAGGTAACTTCTCATATGGTTTTCATCACTGCAGTGTCTGAGCATTTCATACAAGTAAAGATAACAATAAAGGTTTTTCTCCTTCTTCCTTTCCTACTGGGAAAAATACAGCAATGGCTCTATGGGACATTTGGCACAACATATAATAAATGATTAGAGAAGTGTGTATGCACTGAGTTTATCAGACACTGGCTTGGTCCACATGTGGCTGCATCACATTTGTCCCTATGCAGAAAGTTTAGCACATAAAAGGCTACTGTAAATAAGGATGGAATCATCTGTTCTCTGTGTTATGTCCATGGTGCATTCAACAAGAAGTATGTAGCTTAAACTGCAGCACTGAAAATTCAGATTAAAAGTTTTTCCTGTGATAGATGCAAAGCACCATCACCTGAAAGTAGATTGCCTGGAGAGACAAAAGACTTGTCATCACTGAAGGTTTATTAAGAGCAGAGTTGATAAATATCAGTTAATAAAACTATTGGCAGAGTTTTTGTCATGTCCTGGAGTATGAAACAAGGGGACGGCACTCTGCAATTCATTCCAACCTTTTAATTTCAGAACTCAAAAGAAACACTAACAGTGCTTCTTTTGTTAGATATGCACCTAGAATTTCAGTTATAGGTGAATACCTGTAAAAGTGGCAATCTCACAGAATTCTAACTCCCTCCAAACCGCATTTTTTTTTCCTTCCTGCTAGCTTTCTTTCTCCTTACAATCCACAAATTCAAGCGCAGCAACAATCAGGTTGCTCAGAAATAGTACCCCTCAGTGTCCTAGCTCACTAACATATTTAAGCTTCATGGCCAAACCACCTCAAAAGAAGCGGAGGCAACATTTAAGACTAGTTCTTTAATAAAAATATTTTGGATTTTCCTTTCACCTATGGCATATTAATAAATACTAGAACTGTGTCTTTTTTCTACTCCTCCAAGGATCAACAAAGATAAGCTCCTTTCAGTAGAACCAAATACAAGCAAACTTTTTCATAGAGTAGGTGGAAGTGTCAGTCAAATAGAAGATGACTAAATTTAGAGTGGCAAGGTGAAGATGAACAATTATGTAACCTAATCTTGTTTCAGAACCAGGTAAGATCTTTATTCCACGTCCTTTGACTTTACTGAATTTTTTTTCAGTTAAGATACGGATGAAGACTCACGTACTCATCAACTTCTATAGAACACTTGAAATATTTAAAGCTACTCCTAGAAACAGAAAAAACAACAATTAAAAAGTAATTTTTAATTTATTTTAATCCATATTTTATATATTTTAATGATAAAATTCTTAAGAAATTAAAGCACTTATTTGGTTCGAGTATTTAAGAAAGTAATCTACACAAGAAAATAGTTTCACATGCTAAGTCATGAAAACCCTAAGTTTTCCTTAAGCTAGAATCATTTTCATTATCTATTCAGCCTCTTCCTAAACCCTCCTGTCCTCGTTTCTTTCTTTTTTGTTTTCTTAATATACAGGCCTAGCATTCCTTTCTCCTTTCTGTTATTTCTGTAATTTTCACAAGGGCAAATTAAATCTGTTGCATGACAGTGTTATGTGACAGTTCAGTAGTTCCACAATTCCTACAAATATTCTGTCTATTGCTGTCATAAGTGATGCTTCTCTGTGTGACTTTCAGAGAGCAAAAGCTTTTTATAGGCAGCTGTGCTAGTTGTCCCATTCTCAGTTCTTCAAGTGAACATAGTGGCAGAATTCTGTTCTGGTACGACAAAACTCCCTGAGAAATCATCTCATCCCCATCATGGATTGTACGCCTCCTGATGCTGTGCAATACAAAGCGTCTTTTCAATTTCCACATGCCTCTGCTGTGCCTTTAGTCTCAGAACTTCTTTGTTTTTCTTTGCACTTGGTTATTCAAACCAAGGCATCTAAATATATTGGCAATGGTGTATAATCTCATGATTGTATTATGTTCCCTTCTGTTTTCTTACCAACATCTTTTGTTCCGTATTAGTGACATGGCCATTTTAATAAGTACACATTTTAAATAAACAGCTAGAATTACATTTTTTGAAGACAATTTCAGTTGCCCTTGTTTGTATTGCTTTGTAGTGATGCAGTTTCTCTATGCTGTTTTAAAATATTTAAAACTACCTGGGAAATGTAATTGCTCATTTGTCCTTATGCTCATTGTTACTCGCACCACTGTCCTTTGAGGAGTCATAAGAAGGTAATACTTCATGAAACTGTTCAGCACCAGACAAATGAAGCTATTTTGCCACTCTCCAAATGCTGTTCTTGTTCACTTCCAATGAAAGCACTGTTAGTGGTGGAAAAGAAATATGAAGTTATGGAAAAAAAAAATACAATGGATGGTGGCAAACCAAATCATAATCTTGCAGGCTGTCATCCATTCATACTTTTTCTGAAAATTTGGAAAATATTGGCTGATCTCTTTCTGCAAAACTCATTTCTAGCTTAAAAGAACTGCTTTTACTTCCTAAATCCGTAAGCAGTTGTCAGTCTTCATTCATTTATTTATAATTCCGATCCCCTTCTTCACCCCCTTGCCTTCAATAACCCCCTAGCAAAAAAAAAAAAACAACCTGGCTAGATGCAAATTATGGTAGATGGCTGCAAGCCTCTTGACAGTATGACTAAGAGGTATTTTCAGTTACCGTCTACCCTTATGGATCCAAGTTCTGGAGTTTCTAATATGGCACTGCAGAATAGTGTCAGTGTTGTTAGATGTTGAGAAATGCTGTAGAGACACAACAAGCATTTTTCTTAGATGTGGAACATGACTTCAAGTATGGTTATCATTTGTCTGTCATACAGCAGTGACTAAAAATCAGTTACCTTATATATATTCTTATCCTTTCTGAATAATCACCTTTTTAGAAAGTGCAGTGATAATAAAAATATGTAAATATTATAATAATAGTTATATGGTAATACAAATACATGAGTCTTGACATTACCTGCTGCAATCTCCTGAGTTTTTCATCATCCCTACTGATGCAATCTCAATGATATTGAGCAAAGGGGGATAGTGATTTGCAGCTACCGTGCTCCTAATGTCTGCAACTTTCCTTATTTGCCATGACATGCAGATTTCACCTGTCATCAAGTCCTAAACTTCCAGCACCTTTTTTAGGGCTATTATTTCCAGTCTGCATGGGTTTGTTTCTTAGAACTTTGCATTTCTCTTTATTGAGTCTCCTAAGTTTTCTGTTGGTCCAGTCCTCAATTTTATCCAGTTTCTTCTGGATTGAGTCTCTTCAATATGTGAGATCAGGCACTCACCCAATATCTTTGCTGTCTTCAAACTTGAGGATGCAGTCTGTGTCATCATCCAGTGTGTAAATTAGGTTATTTAACAATTTAGAACCACAAATCAATCACTACCACAAACCACAAATCTGCTCGTTACCAGCTGTTAGCAAAGTGCCCAGCCTTTGGTTTCACGTCAGTGCAACCAACCTTCACCCTACCTAGCAATCCTTTTTTCTAGCCCCTATATCCTCACCTTCCATATGAAGGAAGTGTTCAATTTAATATCTACAGTCTTGCTAAAGCCAAGATAGGTTACATCCACTGTCTTTTTCAGCCAGACATTTCATCAGAGGTATCGGGTTGGTCAAACGTACCTTAGTATTGGGAAATCCATGTCGTATATTTCTGATTACTTCCTTATTGTGTTCTCTGTCATGTTGCAGATTCCTGATCTGAGGGTCATAGAATTATTATCTGTGTGTCTTTTCCTTGTTTTTTTAAGGATGAATGTAATGATAGCATTTTTATATCCACCAGGGATCTTATCTAATTGCCATGCAAGTTATAGACAGTGGACTAAAGTCATACCAGCCAGCCTTACAGCACTTTTTTCAGTGTCAGTCAAATGACAGGCAGAGTTGGTTAGTTTGAAGTAGTCTGCAGTGTACTCTTCTCCTTCTCCATTACAATTAATAATTTGCTAGGACGAATATGTTACAAAATATATCTTTTGCCTCAAAGATATGCAAAGATCTGTACATTTCAAAATGCATTTCTGGTTTTGAACATTTCTTAGATCTGATTTAAGACATTTTCAAATTGAACTCTTTGAATGATGTTGCCCAAATACAGTTGATAGTTTCAGTTATGGTGCCTTTTTTCAATGGCTTTGCAAAGCTCATGACGGGGAATTTTGTAAACACTCTCAAACCTGCTTTTCCTGACTTGCACATTTCTGTTGAAATACAGACATCTGCACTTGTATTTAAAGGAAAAACAAAGGAATTTTACCATCAGGACTTGTATCTTATCTATTGTAGATGTTTGCTTCTCTTTAACTGAGAAGATAGGCTGTAGGGCTTCTCCAGTTGCAAACGGCCCACAGTAAAGGTATGATCAGAAACCAGAGAAATGCCATCCTTAGAAATTGAATTAAATGGTCACAGACATTAGTATCTTCTTAAATTCCTTTTATCATTTGTTATAGTTCAATAATCCAGTGCGCACAGATCAAAGTGAAGGTGCTGATTTTGGAGTAGACGTCCCTCATTCTGGGTTAGTGTTCTCACTGTTAGCAAAAAGGAATTGATTGATTTGCAAGGTAAGGCAGTAAGATTACACTTGCCTGGCATAGGCACAATAAGCAGATTTCCAAGATGTCTGAAGAGAGAACATAATACGTAGAAAAAAAGAACTGAAAAAAATAGTTGAATTTCACTGGAACAGGAAGGGAATTGCTGGGGGCATGGGAAAGGTTAAAACACAAAACTAGTAGAAGAAATGTGGTGCATAACACTAAGTAAAAAAAAATCACCTTGAAAATCTCACAGTTTGGTCCTTTCTTGACCACCACTCCCACCCCCTATATCCCTCACAGGAACCCTTGACAGTCACAGAAAAACTTTCCTTCTGGCCAAAACTTGGACATTTTCAGTATATTTTAGCATTGCTGGCACCTTTCCTACAATTGAAAACAGTAGCATTTTTATAACAAGACAAAAATAAAAAAGGAAAAAAAGTGTCCTATTCACCCATTTCTCTGTGTGAAGGCTTCACACTTGTGGTTTTAATGCAATTAATCAAAGACCAAATTCATTTGTAGTCTCTGAACAGTTCAGGAATACTTCATATTTTCTCAGTGTAGCAGTGTGAAATGGTGCAGGATGCCAGTGGTAATAGTTCTGGGGAAGATATCATTCATGCTAGGACAATTCTTATGGGTTTTGTTTTAGATGATGGATTGCACGTTCTCAGTCATTTGCAAGCTAAAGGCTTTACATGTGCTGTCTACATTATCAAATTTCTCACTCAGTTTGAAAGCCACAGCATTTTAATTGAAAGGAACGCTAGCCCCTCCAGCCCTATCAATGTGTCAAGGTTGTTAGGCTCTGAGGAATAACCTTCCCATTTCAGAAAAATGGACAAATTCCATACAAATGTTTTCTTACCTCAGCAACCAATGGGGCTGAAAGGTGAATTGGCACACATTCAAGTGCAAAATGTCAAACAGTGAACCCTATGCTGCAAGAAACTCTTTTAAAAATTCACTGACTTGGAAGAGATTGAATATCTTAGGGCTTAGCAATGTCTATCAATGGTGTTAGTCTCCCTAGAACTGCCATAGAAAAGACTTTCTCCTTTGAGCCTAGCTTCAGTGTACAATAGAGATTACTGGATCTGTTTCAGTAAGAGAAGGGATCAGAGCAAGGGAACTGGGCATTTGTACAGCAGAAGCTCTCAGATCAGATTGGTGCAGCTCATTAAATGATGGCATTTAGTTTAGCTCAGATCTCACACAGTTAAACCTGAGTAAGAAGTGAATGCTTTAGGGCCTTGCCATTGCAAAATGTCTTTAGATAAGCAGTATGTTGGATTTTAAAACAAAACAGATACTCTATTTATATACTGGCTTTATCAGTGATTGAAAATACTGCCTTTTCCAGTGATTGGAAAGTTACTTACAGTAGGGTGACATATACATAGTTTACACAATGTTTAGGCATAACTGCTGATGCATGGATTTTGTAGGTGTAATTTAACTTCACAGGCTGCTGCTGATGTTCCAGCTCCCCTCTTCTAATCCCTGTTCTGAGGACCTACCTTTAATAAGTTATTTGCACAGATGCTTTTGGAAAAGTCAAATGCTTATTTTAGTTGAGAGGGAAGAAGATCTGTGCAGATCTCTGAAATGTGAAAGCATTCTTTAAATGGTTTATTTTCCAAATACATTTATTACTAAGTACACATCAACATTTCTAGGGTATATTCAAAGTTTGTCATTATGACATTTATGAAGATATCATTTTGATAAATATATTTATATAATAAGGCTGACATAAATTAAGGAGAATGACTAACAATGAGATTGAAATACATCTGGAAAATAATTACTTTTTGGACCTTTCCCTAAATAATCTCTAGAATTGTACAATCTAAATCTTAATTTAAAAAAAAAAAGAAAAGGTCTAAGAACTTCTGTTTTCAGGTGCAATCTGAAATTTTATACGATTCATAGAAACTTACTTACTCTGAAAGTTCAGTTCTGAGATTGTGTGGTTGCAAGTTGATCTTTCTCGAAAGAAAACCACATTGTATCTCCAAGTCCAGACACTTATTTGAAGAAGCGGTTACTTTATACTATTCAGTAAATATTCAAGGCACACAGTTTAAATCTGCACTGTTTCAAGTTAAGTAAATTTTCTAGATGTGCACTTCCAATAATTGTCTGGGGTGGACCACTGATATTAAAAATCATTACTTTTTACTCCTGAAGGCTCTTTTCTATGTTTTTTGGTCTCGTTTTTTGGGTTTTTTTTTGGTTTTGTGTTTTTAATCATGATTAGTATTAGTTAAATTTATTTCTTCACAAAGACATATTTTCACTGTGTTTTTTTGTGATTTCTCTCATATTAATGTGAAATTAGTAGTCATCTACTAGATCTGAAGAGCAAGCAGTTGTATTTTACTGTGAGCACTTTGTTTTGGCTTTCTTTCCTTCTTTAAATGCCTTTTATAGGCTCTATTGTGGTAGATGTCTGATGAACCTTTTTTTAATGGCTCCCAAGGGAACAGTGAAGTGATTACTTTGGCAGATGTTTCTGACCAAATCCTCTGGTTCTGTGGCTACTTGGTCTTTTAAAGAACCTGTTTTACTGAGTTTTAAAAAGTCAAGATGCTACTCAGTGTGCCCCTAGTGGAATGATAGCCTAGCTCCCAATACTATAAATCATCAGATCATTGTTCCAGATAGTGAAAAAGTACTGGTGTTAGCTGACTGTATAATAAAGCTAGTTCTAATGGGAATTCATGTTCATCTCATGTTTTCCCAGTTCAGGAGAAGAATATGGAACAAGATACAGCTCCTGTCATATAAAACTCTACCTTTCTCTTTGATCTATCAGCACCAGTTTTGACCACACTACTGCCAAAGAGGCAAGTTGTGCTCTTTCCCCTGCTTCCAGCTATCTGTTCTTGCCACCTCTCTTGTGTTAGTGCTAGTGATTGTTCAGCTCTTCTGGGAAAAATAATAATTGGGGAGGCAGATCTAGTTTTTAGTCAGTTCAAGGAACTGACAAAACTGGTGAGCTATGTGATTTAAGTACTGGTATAGGATGTGCCCAGCAAAAGAGAAGAAAGTGAGGGCTGTCTTTCTGGTGGCAGCAAAGTGTGAGATTGTGTAAACCTCGACAGAAGTTTACAAAATTAAAAAGTTGCCGTGAAAAGGTTTGATTGGGATTTGTGAACGTTTACCAAATTCTGGAGTTTAGCAGATGACAGCTGCTTAATTCTGTTGGTATATGTCCTCGTACCCTGCTCTGTTACTTGCTTTTTCAGTTTTATTGGTATCTCAAGACTTCTATCAGAACAAGCGAGTTAGTCAGGTTTATGTATTTGTATGCTGGTGCAATTCTTGATTCATTTGTTATGTAGGATTTTGCAAGGGAAAACTAAGACTTTGCTTTAGCTCTCAATGTGCTGAAGCTCAATTTTTTTTTTTCTGGTAAAGTCAACAGAAGGAAGAATGCGAATTCTTTCTACTACTCTTGATGCCTTCGGGTGGTACAGTTTGTTTTCAGAGAAGCCTGGTTGTCATGGGAGACACAGTGGGAAATGTAGTGTTTTCAGCTAAAGACATTCTGTAGCATCTTCTGTTGAACTCTGTAATAGTGAGAACATCACTCTATGGACAGAATACTAAATAAATATGTTACTACTGTTTGTATTAACTGGACTTCTTAAACTCATGGTTTGTTTTGCATGTTTGTTTTTCTTTTTTTTTTCTGTTATTGGATACTTAAAGAGTAATAATACTGAAGATTCCAAAATATGTGTGATTTGAGTCACTAGGTACTAATCTTTATTAGAGACAGAATTAGAAAAAAAAAGATTAAAACACACCCTAAAGCCTCACAGTTGCCTCCTTAGGACAGTTCAGCTTTAGCTAATTTATATGATCACTTTTATCTGTTGTTTGAGGCATTACCCTGCATAAATATGAAATACTGAGAACAGTTGTGGATTTCTAAATAGCTGTCAGGCTGATTTTCAAATCATCAGAAGCTGGGAGAAAGCTTGAGGGATGCTTGCTTATCTCTTGCTTTTTCTAGGACCAGCATGAATTGTTTGTTGTAAATCTTGGTTTAGAGTCTGTTTTCTAAAATAAAGGACTGCATATGGGTTTGGGGTTTTTTTTCTGTCTAGAAGAATGACCAATCCTGTAGAGTGTATGCACACAGAAAATGACACAGTATTGCTGTGCTGGCTTGAAAACTACACTAGAAAATTTTGAAAGTGAGAGGATCTTCCTCTTTAGTACCCCATCTTCATAGAGGAATTTAAAGTTCCAGGCAACTACATGTTGAACTTTACTTCAAATTTTCAAGACATTTGTTTGCAGCTATTGAGGTTTTTCTCCAATCATCAATCAGATGTAGGCCAGGAATTGAATTTTTTCCTCCTGCTTATCCAGGTACAAATAAATAAGTAATATATGTATATAAAAGAGAGGGAACATACAATAAACTGCTGTGATGACCCATTCAAATAAAAGTTGTGTAGAGGAAAAAAAAAAAAATTGTTACACTTGGTGATTAGAATTTGTTTGGCGAGTAAAAACAATTAGTTGATGGATCCATATAATTAATTTGAAGAACTTTGTGCAATACTCCTGCAGTAAGTGCTTTTTAGTAAAACATACCAGACAAAATTTTTGCCATACAAAAGTTAATTTATACATTTCCCTTTCCAATATTTAACTTCTTACATGGTTTTCACAGTTTCTTCTAGTCTTCATAAAATTATTTTCTTTTAGCACTAAACTGCCCATTTGTGCTTTAAGTTCTGGGCTTTAAAAATTATTTTATTTTCCTAAATTCACAATTTAAAAGATTCTGTGTAATTAAATACTGAAATTGTATCATAGCATTAACTGCTGTCTACCTTTGCAAAATCAGACAGAAGTAATTATCATGGTAAAATGGATTCTAAAATCATTTATATGATAATATTTTCTTAGGATAATATTGAATTTTATGAAAATAACTTAAAAAGTTGGATTTCAGAGTTAAAAACTTCAAATATGTTGCTATGTTATCAGCCGGTTATGAGAGGATTCTGCACCACATTGGGGAATATTAGCTTTGCAACAGGACACTAAATGTCAATGCAATATAAAACTCTCACAACTGGTGGTTTTTAAAGTTAGTACAATAGATTAATCAAATGAATTACTTTTGTCAACAGCCTAGGAGTAATGAGGATGCTCATCTTGGCTGCTTAAACTGAAACTGAGTTACTGAACTGTATCTTCCTGGTCAGTCCTGGTTCTGTGTGAATGTTCTAGGCAAAACTAGGGAAAGGAAGATTTATACATTGTTTCTCTGTATTTTCATGCCAGCTGCCGTAGAAATGAATGATATAACAGATCCCTAATCTTCACATCCTAAGCAATCCTTAGATGGTGGGGATCTTGAAAGTCTCTTTCCTCTTCTCTAAGTAGTATCTCACAACAGGAGGGATGACTTCATGATGACCCTTGATTAAAGAATAAAAATTATTGCTTATTTTAACATTATACTGCTATTTGGCAAACATCAGCCACTTCAAATGTAAGAGTATTAAGTGAAATCAAAAGAGGAGAAGCAGCTGTAAAATTTCAACTCAGCACTAGAAGTGAAACAGGTGACTGATCCATCCATGTAATGGTAAATTCTCTTTATTTGAGGGTCAAAATAAGGATTTTGTTTAGGCTGACTTAGGCATCTTTTCCATTTTCTTGGTTTCCCAAGCAAGACAAAATTTCAAAGTCAGAAGAGGTAGGTTTTGTTCCTCAAGATTATGGTTTCAGTAAAATGATTGTGAAGGTATTGATTAGTGGAAACATCACAGAAGATATTTAATACAGTCATGTAACATAACTTTCCTTCAGATAAACTGTGAGTATACCTATAAACATAAATTTCTATCAATAGCCATAGTTGGGATTGTGTATGCTTTCACAGAAAATCCCAGAAACCACAACAACAACTACCCAATATTCCCCTCACAAAAAACCAACCAGACCAACTAAAATCAAATCCACACTTCCATTTTATTTTTGCTTGCAGTAACCAAACTGTAAAAATTTAGACTGAAATATTCCATGAAAGACATTGACTATAGACAGAAATTTTGAAGAACACTGAGTTAAAATACTTCCATTAATGAGTTAAAATACTGTTTTGGGAAAAAAAAAAAAAAGAAAAGAAAAAAGAGATTAGAGGAAAATCTGTTTTCCATCTCTGTATAATTTAACCTGACAAAACTGACTTTTCTCTAGGCTCATATGTATCTTATCATAGTGTTAAGGATACCTGTTGGCATTCTGAATATCTTATTAAGCAAATAGTTCCATACAAAATGGAAAGAGAATCAAATCAGCCAACCATCTGACAGTATGGAAAATATCTTTGAATAATGATGATAAGATCCTTGCTGAACTTTTCGACAGCAAAATGATAGATGCCTACGCTCGTCTCCATCTATAGCAAAAGTAGTGGCACTTCCAGAGGGTAGATCAACATAACAGAGGTTGGAATGCTGAGTTACAGACTGTGTTTTTTACCTTTGCCAGTTATGTAGCATTTGACTGTGGGAAGTTTGGTGCCCTTAAATTATGGTGGGATATTCAGCAAAAATACACAAATTTCATTTTGGGTTTAGGTTTGGTAGTAGGTTGTTTTGTTTTGTTTTGTTTTGTTTTTTTGGATGATGTATGAGAATTTTTTTTCAATTGTTCCAGGAAGATATCTAGTTTAGGACACCATCCAAATTCTGGTGGACTTCAGAGACTCTGGATCAGACTTGAGATGTCTGCTCTACATATCTGTTAATCTACTCTGCTTTCTTTCCAGCAGTCCCTGTTGAAATACTGTCAAAATGAGGGCTTGTGCCATTCAAAGGGCTCATTCACTGCACTGCTAGACATCTTTTAAAGATTAAATTCATTCCGTGTTGTGCTACCTACAACCCTAACCCAGCCAGTAGTAAATACAGACTATTGAACATATGCTTTCCTGGCGAGCAGTCAGACGGCTTTAGCAGAGATTCTTTTATGCATACCCTCCCTTTTGAGCTAATGGAATAGTGACAACATGTTTTCTAAAGAAAACCTGTGTATGAGAAAATTGCTTAGACATGCATAATCTTTTTTCAAGAAGCTGTCAAGGATTTGTATTGATGCTTGATGGTATGTTATTAACATGCTTACAAAAATAATTTAAAGGCAGTAGAGCAGAGCTGTTTATACTATTTGTGGTAATATTACCATTACTAATTACATTATATTGTAATACTCACTGATATAAATCAACTGCAGGCAATGAAAGGATTAGTGTGGGATGGTATAACAAGCCAAGATTTTAGACCTTTGAGTTCAGTTTGGCATTATCTTACTGAAAAATGTTTTTTCGTTTTCTTGTTTAATGTGAGTGAAACATTTTTGCTGTGCAAATTGCTGCAAAGACAGCATTATTTTATTGACTTCTGTTTTAACTTCAGGTCTGGCTTTTGTAGAATCAGAAAAAAAATTAAAGAGCTTGAAGATTATATGTTTTGTTTAAAATGGTAAGTCATGTTTATGAAGAAGCACAAAAGGGAAGGTGTTACTTCTTTTTTTCTCAATATGGCGGTCATGGGTGACAGTAGGATCAATACAGATAAGACATCTTAGGGTATGAATCAGCCTTTAACTCATTAGCGAAACAAATCTGTTAATTGTATTATTATATATGTAATGGGTTAAACCTCAACACAACCCCTTACTCTCCCTCCAGTATTAATATCAATGTAAGAACTGGGATAAAATCTGTGGCATTCAGAGAGAAGAAAAAATTAAGGTTAGACTTATTAGAAACAAGTTATATGAATAATTGAATAGGAATGTCTGTAACAATGTAGGTTCTTTATGCAAATCTTGACAAACTTTTTTTTTTTTTCAGTTTGTGAGAGGGAAAGCTACTAACAGTGGGCTAAGTCAATCATACCCTAGGCATTGTAATCAGGGTAGCTTCTGAAGTTTCTTTCAAGCATTGCTTTGTTTCTTTGATATCCCGGTGGTCTTCATTAGGATTACTTTATCACTATTCTTTATAGTGAGAAAAATAAACTGATCACATTTATCTCCTGATTTTCTTCTGACTATTGTCAGAAGTTTGCACTTGTTTTGAATGGCAGCAGTAATCACCTGCATCCCTCCTCCTCAATGAGAGGGTTGCTGCTCTCTTCTTCGTAACAGAGAATTGATGAGAAAGTATGTGTTTATTCCCAGCATGTATTTGAGCTGATAGACTTCATAGGGTTGGAGCCAAAGCATTCAGTTGTGGAAAAAAATGAGTGTATTGAACTATAGTGCCATTTTCACAGTTGAATCCCATCCACTTTTGGAATTTTAGCAAAATGTAGCTTTTCTTGACTAAGAAGAGTCTTTCCACCATACTAGAGTCCTCTTCTGAGATGTAAAGGATTGTCCTTTGCACCATAATATGCTGCCTCTGAGAGAAAGTGAGGAAGAAGGATTTCTGCTTTTAAAGAAAGATTCTATTCCACTTCTTTTTTTTTTTTTTTTTTGTTGGTTGGTTTGTTGATTGGTTTTTCTGTTTTTGTTTTTAGCATAGTGCCACTTAGCATTTAGAAATCTCTGGAGAGTAAAAAAGTGCGCTCTTTTTTTCTTTCTTTCCCATTACATAGAGTTTGCTAACTTAATACTGCAGCTCCTGAACCAATCTGTCCCCTGACTGTTGCTGGGGGTGTGTTCATACAACTGACCTTTCTGCAGTTTCACCTGAAGAAAGTTTCACAGTCGTGAGAGGTGACACATAGCCCCTTATCATCCACTTTTTCCAAAATGTATCCACAGAACAGGTGCAGTGCAATGACCATCAGTGCAAAGAACCAATCGCTGTTGGTCAGGTAGTGGTTTGTATCTTTGATCTTTTTGACCTTAGAGTTACCAGTAAGTAGTTTACTTGTATTTTTTCATTGATAAATCACATCTACTTTGAGCTAGATTTAAACCACCAATTTATTTCACATAGGGGTAATCCACATAAGCTTAAATGGTGGTCATCTCTTTCTCAGGAGCCACACATTATTCTTTGTCTTACACACCCTGTCTTTCCTTTGCCCTTGAGATGAGGGTGGAATATTTCACAGATGATCATTTAGTCAACACTGAAGAAGTAAACAACCACAGTAATTTGATATTTGCAGGATGATAATATAATCTTTTATGGTTGAAACCAGTTATAAACTGTCATCATTAACAGTCAGTCCAGATCCATTTCAGCCATCAAGATTTGCACTGTACTAGAAATACCAAGAGGTATTTAGTTAATAATTGGATTACGTTGTCCTTATGTGTGGATTGCATCTAGATGTCTGTTCAAAATAAGAGAAGACTTCTGCTGGAATTATATATTCAGTACCTTACATGTGATGAAGTTTTACGTCTGTCAATGGTCTCACATCAGGAGATCAGCATTAATTAGACATTACATAGACAATAAGTAGAAGAGAGCAATGAATTGACTGTAAAATATGAAAGGTGAACTTGCTCTTATGCTTGCACTGTCTTTGCAGTGTTAATTCCTCCTTACATCTCATTTTAACCATTACTAGTCAAGTATCAGAGACTTACTTAACAAAGGAACCTGGGTTAAACGCAGGGGATATAGGTCTGTGAGGCAATGGTGATTGAGAGATGTGATTCTTACAGTAAAATTTTTGATAGCGTAAATTACTGCAAATACAGAAATGTGTGGGGGAATGCACATGCTTTGAGAATCAATACTGAATTATAAAGCCTCTTTTTGCTTTCTTCCGATGAGGTAGAATTTCTCTGTCATCTCCAAAACATTTATGTAGCTAGATTTTCTGTGTTCTGTACTCACTGCTAATACCAGTATAGGTAGTTTCCAGACTGGGTTTAAAAAAAAAAGGAAAAAGGCAGTGAAAAATGTACTTCAGTTCTTTATCTGACAAAATGTTCATTTGTCTTTCTAAATACATACTTAATTCCTCACACAGGAAAATAATTGCAAATCTTGTGAACCTTTTAGTTCTAACACTGACATATTCTTACTTTAATTATTCTTCATTCTTTTAAAAAAAGAAAATTACACTTTGCCTTTTAAGGTTTTACTTCATCCTTTAGAAAGTGACTGTTCCTGTGTAGGTTTTTTTGTTGGTTTCGTTTTTGAAAATATGTAAAATTTCTTATCTTCGTAAATTACGTAGTTGCTGCTTTTTCTTTCTGTTGTTTCTTTCCTCTTCCATGATGAGCAACCATCATCAGTAGGTATTATTTATTTAATATTTTTCTATGTGTTTTCAAGTACTGTAAATTACAGCATTTAAACATAAAGACAAGCTGTAGGCAAAAGAATGCTGAAGTAAATTTAAACCTGGCCAGCTGGCAAAGCAGAGAACCCAGTGACTTGATGTGGTGCTGCTTCTTCAACTAAGTGTTTACTGTGGAGGTATTTTATGTGTGTGTATTAATGAGTCAAAGTTCAAATCAGTCCATCATCCTTATTTCTCCTTCATTTTGTCATCTGCTGGATCTTTATGTGTTCAATATAATTAAAAGATCAGAAGTTCATTATGCTTGAATTTCTCATAAATGAAGGCAGTGTTACAGAATCTTCACAGATATATAGCATCCTCACAGGAAGATGTAATTCTATGTAAGAATCCATACAGAATTGTATTATTCCATGACTGTATGCTGGTGCAGCAGTCACTCACAGGCTCTCTAAATGAACAATTAAATGCTGTGGTGTCTTGACAGTTTTGTCATATATACGCATTACTGTACTGTTGTTGAAGAAAAAAAAAAAACAACGACGGAGATTATCCTTGCTAAGACCTATCAACCATAAATGAGTCTCATAATTTTTCTTAGGACAGTGTTAGTACCACATCATTTGACCGGTTACAGTGTATCTTATTTTTATTTTTATGCAAGGCCCGCCTATTCTATTTCAGTGGGAGAAAACTGAGAGGTGGGGTATTGATGCTACCCTCTTTAAGCCATAATAACAGTAAATTCCTTTGAATACAGAATTTTTCGCTAGTTTTCATTGCAAAATGAAGTCTGCAAAATTAAGTGGTTTATTGAGGCATACAAGTAATGATTTAATTTTATTCCTCTTAGGCATGTCAGACATATGTTGCAGGTTGTGTGAGCCTCAGTAGGAGAAACAGGCATTGAATGTTAGTCCCTTTCTTGCTGGGAGTGAGACACAGGGCTGTTCAGAGTCCCTTATGTTTTCTTCTATTAGTTTCAGAGAGATTTATCTGCTCAGAAAGTTTGTGTATGTGCATCTCAGTTGTGTAATTCTGACAGCTTGACTTCCACAGGCAATTGTGTAATTTAGACAGCTTAACTTCCATGGGCACTGTCACAACATCTGTCAGAACTGTTGAAAGAGGCCAAAATTAAGTATTAGGTGTCCAGGTAATCAAGGTTCTTCTGAATCAGGGTTTTACTTGTGAGATTGAGTTAAACTTTTGAGGATAACAAAGTGCAGCAAGCTTTCTTCCTGAGGCAAGGTTATGATTTCTACTGTCTGTAAATTTTAATATATGATCCTAGTGGAAAAGGAGAGGAAAAAGCCTAAGAAGTTTGATTAATGGAAATAGCTTAGAAAGAGCTAAGTATGAGGACTGATCTCAGAGCTCTTAGGCTGGAAAAAACGTCCCATTAATTTTAGTGGGAGTTTTGACTGCACAAGGACTTTCAAGATCAAGTGCTTTCTTGTTCATTAAAGGATAGAAGGTAATTAGAAATAAAGCGCAGAAAAGATTTTATATAGTACTGCTTTTGTCAGCTGAAAAAATCCATATTATTGTAGGAGTTTTAGGCTAATCTTTTCTCTCCCTTTCTTGCATAAAATGATGACACAGTAGGTTGTTTTCATTACTCTTACCGGTCTGTGCTTCTATCTGTTCATTTTATTGGGAAAAAGCAATTGGCAAGTTTTTTCTGTTCTCTTCCTTGCTTTGGATCGCAATCTCATCTTTGATGCTGACTTTGTCATTTCCCTCTTCCATCCAAACTGTTTAGCTCAAGATATTCCCATAACATTTTTGTTTGTAAATGTGGGATGATAAATGAAATAAAAAGCTAGTGTGCATTTTGGTTGTAAGATTTTGCTGATGTCAGCTCATGAAATAGAGAAACAGAAAGAAAAAGATAAAACTGTACTAAGTTTTACAGAAACAGATCTTGCATGTTTTATAATACTTAAATTTTATTGACTTTTCAACATCTTTTAGGGAAGTCATATATTCTTAAGACCTCATGAATCCAACCCTGTATTTTAAATGTATGGCAGTCATGAACCACTGCAGGAATCATGAATTTAGGTCATCAGCTGATGAGAGTATTTTTTACACTGACCTCAGGGACAAGGGACTCATTTCCTGTTAGAACTTCATTCTTCATAATAATTAAAAATAATATTTATTTTACTTGTATTTTACAACTACTTTTTTTCCTCTCCTCTGTATCAAAACTTTTTTTTTCCTTCAGCCTCAAGCTGTAATTTATTTGTGTGAAGAGAATGGTCCAAGTTTAATAGTGGTTGGAATTTCCACTGGAAGACTGAGAGCAGGGATTGCTTTCTGTACAGCTTTCTACCAGCTAGTGCACACAGGGAAGCTGTAAAAAAGAATGGGGAGTCAGAGAAGCTCTTGTGAGTCTGTTGCTTCCCTGGTTCTCTTTCCTGTCCCTGCAATATGTAATGATCTTAGCCGAAAGCATGGGAAAGTGAGGGAGACATATTTCACTTCTGATGTAGCAGTAGTCTGCTTTTTGTAGAAAAAAGGCATTGTATTTTATGATGCCACGAATTTGTCTTTTCCATCTGCAAATTGTTATGTATGTGAATGAGATTTTATCCCTGCTCGTTCCTGTTTTATTTTGATGGTCTCCGTAAGCTTTCAACCAGCTAAGGGGATAGGGGAAACATTCATTATTTGTGATAGAAATTTGTCCTGTAATTCCTTTCCAATTATTTTCAGGAAACTACTTACTATTTCTGCAAAGGTGACATTTCTGTAAAGGTGACTTTCTAAGAAGTAGGGAGGTATTAGGTAATATGGAGTATGCTTTCAAAAACTCATCACTTTATCAAAGTGGATAAAACTGTGCAATATACATTCTAAAAGAGAGCTTGGTCCACAGGGACTCCTTCTTTGCCTTTTAACCAGTTTAATTCTGTTGCCTTTGGGTGAATTGCTCTTCATTTGTACTCATGTAAATGAGGAAAACAATCATATGTAAAATGTCACAGAAAATACAGGCAGATTTTAGAATGAGGTGTTCCCGGTGGCTTTACCTTATTGTTAAACTATCCCTATTAATCTCCATGGATTGTGTAAGTGCCTTTTCATGCAGAGTGTAAGACCAAATAACATTGCTGCTTGTGTAAGGCCAAATAACACTTCTGGTTGTCCTAACGCATCTTAATTTGGGGTTTTGTGGATTGGGTTGTTTTGTGGATTTTTTTCCCAATTAAAATTTTAGATGACAAAGAAGGGGCTTCCTAAATTTAGTTGGAAATGTGACTTCAGATATCAGAGGAGAATACTTTTGGTAGGTAAAATACTTAACACGACTTTCTGCTTTCAAGGGGATTTCTTGAAAAAGCTTTCAGAACTGTGATAGAATTCTCCAAGAACACAGAACTTTTGTGAGACAACCAAGGTAACTGTTGGGAGTACTTTGGAAGAGACATGTGTTTTCCATTGCAAGTAAAAGTACTATTTGATGTAAAGTGTTCTGAGGATTTTGCTCACTATACAGTGGTAAAGGAGTGGATAAACCATTCTGTACAGAATACTAATGTTCTTTCTGAATATGAGGCACACAGTGCTTGTTTGCAATTTGGGCATATTACTCTACAGAGAATGGATTTGAAATTGTCCGACTTTCCGAAAACATTACTCTTAATGTAATGTTCTCTCTCTGGGAAGCTTTCTTTTCTCAAATAAAATCGAACAGTGTAAAGTGCTGTGCTGTGCTGACACTTGACTTTCTGACTGTCCTTCCAAATGCATGTGTTTTTTTGGCTCAGATAGTTCAGAACTATCGTAGTAGTTTTCTGTTGTTGGGTTAAGTAACCAGATCAGTTCCTCTTGGAATAGGCAGATGAAAACACAAATTTAGTAACCTACTGAACTTTCCCTCCACTGTTCTCTTACAGTCATATATGCACAGTCTTCATGACTCTAGTCCTTGGAGATGTGATATTTTGGGGTGTGTGAGTATTATACTCAGGAGGGAACCTGAAGTAGTATATAGTGCTATTTATATTCAGCAGTTAGTAACAGAGCATGAACATCCATTAATGCTCCCACTTTAAACACAGCTTTAACTGCAGTTTCAAAGATCTGCTGGTTTTGCTTTTTCAAGTCTCAAGGCTGATTAATAATATCTTAATAAAAAGCTTAATAGTGCATTAAACTAAAAAAGGAGAAAAGTTTCTTCTTATTATGAGACAATTTGGTAGTTCACTAAACAGAAAAATAAAAACCCATCTGAAAATCTGTTGCCTGACTACAACAAAATGTTTCGACAATCAGCTTTCAGAACCCACACTGATGCTTGAAGTAGCATTTTAAATGTTACCGCCCATATGTTTGGTAACACTAGACCGTGGCCTCTGGAGTTTGTGAACCCTCATAAAAAGTTATTTATCTGTCTTCAGTAGAAATTTACTCACATTTTGCTTTCTACAGTACCAATATTGGGCCATTTGGGGAGGTGGGTGATCTGAAGATCTGTAGTAAGAATGACACACCTTTTTTATTTAAATATTATTGCTTTTTAGGCACTGAATTTTGGAGATATGCCGAAGTACTTGTGGGAGATTTGGGTACCTGACAAACCATGGGTGGTAAGATACAAGATCCACTGCAATAAATAAAATAAGCATTTAATTTTAAGATAGGCATTTTTGGGTCCTGCTGTCATTGAATTCAATGGACCAAACTCCTGCAGGGCTCTTAAGTGCAGTACTGCAAATGTATGCAAGTGTGTTTCCATTCCTTTCAATATTGTCAGTCTAGTGCAAAGCTGAAGTAATGCCTGTAGTGAACTAGAACTGTGCAGTAGCATCTGACAGGGGGAAGAGAGACTTTCTCAGCTGAAGTTTATAATAAGGCCATTTCTCTTATCTTTACTCAGACAAGCGAGTGGTTAGTTACTGCCTCTCAGAGCAATTAATGACTCACAGCCGGACCTACTGAACAGTACCCCTCTCCAGACATCCTCTTGAAAGTCTTGTGTAACAAACTTCCTTCTGGACTCCAACCCAGTAAGCCAGTGAAATAACAATCTCCTTTTGAGCACTATGTGTACTTCTCAGAAAATTAGTCTGGCAGATGCTGTCTGCCCTCCACTCTCAGAGTCAGGAATCAGAGAAGAACTGGAGTTCAATGCTTTGATTTCTAAAGCCCGGCATTCAGGAAGAGCCATGGTCTGTTCAGATATGTACTTTTTTTGCAGAAATGCAGTCTAATCTGTTAGTTTCCGCACTGCATTTTTGTGCGAAGTAAAGGACTGTAGAATCTGTCCACTACATGTATTTTTTAGGAGAGTCTCTCCAAAACTAATACCAGAAAACTCCATGTAGGAGTTCAAAACTTTCTAGTGTTTTAAAGGTTGAAAGAAATAAATGCAATTTAAATTTAATTGTATCTTATTATATATTTAATTACATTTGTTCAACTATTTAAACTATAAATTTACAGTAAAGTGTCATTTCCTTCATAATATAGGTCTCATTTCCCAAAGCTAAACACTTTTTGGCATTTTCTTTAAGCTACATCAGAAGAAAATTTTGTGGAAACTGGAGCTTCCTGTATCAGATTATAAATTTAAAACTACATTTTCTAACTACCTACTGGATATTTGGCTTTTTAGCCTTAGTAGTAGCATATTTTAGCTTCAGTGTAGGCGTTTCAGACACAAGGGGATTACTTTCATTTTTTTAGTGTAAAATACTTTGAATAAACTTTGTTGAATCTCTATTAGTGTACTATAAAATTGATCTAGATTAAAAACCCCTAGATACCTGTCTCCTTTCTATTTATAGAGAATTCAGTGATTACAAATTAATTGATTACCACAAGAATTTTGAAGGAAATTGTCAGTAAAAAAAGGCATTAGACACAGTTGAAGCTAAGTAATTTAAAGTGAACACAGTAATAAGTGGGATTCACAGATGGACTAGACGATCAGTGTAGGTCTTTTCCAACTGAAATATTTTATTCCATTCTATTTAGCGCCCAACACTAGAAATCTATGTGCCTATAGCTGTTTATAAATTCTTATTACAGCAATAGATAATGGTTGGACCACACCGAGGTGGATTCAGGCAATGGAACACCATGTGAGACTAAACATGCACACACGTTCTTAGCTCAGCTTTGGTGTATCTCGTTTTGTATTGGTACTGGGTGCAGTGTTTTAGCAGAAGCTGTCAAGCTTATGTTTCATTGTATATTAATGTTAAAATAAAGAGTTGTAGTGTACTCATTTATTTAAATCTAAGAGCAATATATATGTAATGTTTCATGGTCAAGTCCATTCTTGAGGGAAGGTATATTGTTCTATACATCTCATTGCAAAAGTGCAAACACATGATAGGGAAATGTATTTCAGGAATTTGGATGTTAATTACCAGAAAGTAAGTACTAAAATAGCTAAACAAGAAGAAAGTTCTAAGCTTTTAAGATAATTTCTGGAACATTTTATGTAACTGTCTCAACCTTTCCCTAAGAATTGTCTTTGTCAGACAAATTTTTTTCTGCTAGGTTCAATACTTCAAGATATTTCCACAAATGAGTGAAATATTTCCCATTCTTGTTATAGGTTTTAAAAAATGGAAAAAGTTATTCTCTTTACCAGCTGATATTGGGCATGGAAAACCTTTGGCTTTTGTTTTTTTTTTTTTTTTTTAATAGCTGACAACAGTAGTCTGCTTAATCTGTTTAATTAAGGCTTCTTTTCTGTGCCTGTGAATGTTAGGCTTTGAAAAAATCCTCCAAGCTGTTACTTATGTAAAGAAATTTAGGTATTTTACTATATTTTTATCATTTTAATATTGACAGGCATTCACAGTCTGAGAAATATCTAAGTAATGTTGATGATATGTAGAGTGAATGAGGACTGTGCATTTTGCAATGCATTATTGAGTATGAATAAAGTTGTTTTGTATTCTTGCTTTTTTAAAAAACAGCTGAATTACCTGGGAGTACTTTGCACATCTAAGTAGCAATTATACAGCCTCTTTCTCGGCAAAGCAAATCTCCATTAACATTGAATCTAACAGAATGAAAAAAAAGAGCCTTAAAACAAGTTTCAGACCTAATGGGTTTTCTATTTCTTGAAGCTCAATTTCAGTCATTTCAGCCTCTAGTATTTGTGGTAGATGGTCCTAAATACTAGATGCTGAAACTCTTAGGTTACTGTCTCATGTAGGTGATAAGCACCAGTGCAGACAGCATGATTTTGTGGGGGAGCTGGGCTGGGGTGGGATGGATGCAGGAATGGAAACAGAGCACTCAGTGATGAATAATCTAAAATGCATTTAGGATGTGGGAGAGATGAGAGTGTGTGGATAGCACTTCGTCTTTTAATAAGTCTGTTCTACAACAGACACATGTACAACAGACACACACCCACACACCAGTTAAAGCTGCATTTCCTTCAGCCCAATTCAAACCAGCGTGCAGGGGTACAGGACAACACACTCAACTGCACATCCTGTCTGGGCCCTAGTTGTCAGCTGGACTCCTGTGTGCGTGGTTCAGGCTCAGTCTTTTTGTGGGATGCTGGATGCCCACGGATGCGTTCACTCATGACGAGTTACTGTCTTAACTGTGGATTTATAAATCATACTGCTGGTGTGAGCCACTAGAAACTTCACCAGTGAGCCTCACCTGTCACATGGCTTCAGACCAATGTCCTTGATATCATCCGTATGTAAGGCCAGCTAGCAGTTGTCACGGAGGTTATTATCACTCTGTTTTCCCAACCCAAATCTGTTACTAGTAGTGAAGTCAGCAACAATTATGTAACAGAGTTCAGCTAGTGCAGCTTTGTGTTACTTACAAGGTTAATTTGGTTATTTGCAGACGGGCAATTGTAGTCGTGGTTCCATTTATCTAAGCTGTGCTTTTGGGCAAATTCTTATCTTGTGTCATGTGATCAAAACAATCCATTCTAGGAATATGATGGTACTTTGGCACTGACAACGTTAACATCTGTTCCTTGGGGGTGGAAATACTGCTTCCCACCCCAGCATATTAATACACAAATCTGGGAGTATGCTTGTATAGGAGGGAGAAAAAAAAAACAAACTCAAAAGCAGAAAGAAGGTTTCTGGAGGACATACTATGAGCAAGAATCTTGTGACTGAGCTTGACCTAAATTAACAGAATCTTTCTTTGAGAGAGGAAAGAGATGCAGACTCTAGGAAATGGGCTAAGGTTAAAGGAAAGAATCCGAGACCATTCAAATATCTCACTTGACTATGTACTGCATAAATGACTTGATTTCCAAACAGTATATTGTGGAGGAATATTTTTTTCCCTGTAAAAAGAAAGAAACAAACAAGCGAACAAAAACCCTAAAAAAACCACACTTTTTTTTCTGCTGTTCAAGCTAGATGACAACAATTATTTGAGTCAGGATTCTGAAAAATTGGATGTTCTGTACATTTTAACTTCTGGAGTCTGTGTATACAGCTATTGTTACTAACCTTGGCAGAAGTTTTCACAGTTTTTATTTTGTTCTGATCATAACTCTTTATGCCTATTAACTGGTAAAGGAAGTACCTTAATGTGGAGGCAATTCAGGAATGTTGGACAAACAGCCATCTTCTTTGTAATTAGATTGTTTTATGTCTTTGTTTTCAAAAGTAAGCTTCTTTGCAGTTTAGAACTGTCAGTAAAATTGCTTGGGAAAGACCTCTTTCAAACAAATCTAAATAGATGCTGGTAGAAGCACTGCTCTTCTGTCTCAAATGTGAAGTGAAACTGAATCACCTCAGGTTTATACAAAAAAAAAAGTCTACATAAATAACTTGACTTCATTTCTCTCCGTAATTGGTAACATGCAATGTACGATTCTCATTTTTGATTCATCCCACTGGTGTCTGCACCTCCCCTTAGGGATCCAAGCTGTTTTCCTCTCTTGCTGTAATTGAAATCAAACTTGTTGCAGTCTGTAATTGATAGTGAATCTAACCATCTAATGTTTTATATGAGACAGATGCACAGCAGAAGCACATGAAGCAGCGTATGGAAAAGCAAGTGCCCTACTGGGGCGAAGATAGATCCATTCTTGTTTTGTTAAACAATATTCCAATACTTTGATCAACTAGTTCACCTACATTTCAGTAAGTAAAGAGATACGTGTAGAAAATTTGGAGTATATGTATTGATACAAAAGGTTACACCACATCTTTCAGCCCTCATGAAAAACTGTACTTCTACTCTCTCATATATTTGCTTTGCCTGCTCTTTTCTCTTGAGATGTTAAAGAAAAGTATTCTAGTTTCTGTCTCACTGTTGTTATGACAGGTCTAATGGCTCATAAGGGAATGTAAATCTAGATGCTCTCTCTCACTCTTGTTTTGGCATCTAGTGCAAATCATAATCTGGTATAAGGAATGCATCTTTTTGTCTCTGGGTGAAGACATTTGCTAAAAATCTGCCATTGGAAGCAGGATGCTGCTGTCTATCAGCAATACGTAATATTTTTCTGTTTTTCTTTCTCTCTTTAGTCATATAATGTTTCCATTCTTAGTGAGTAAAAGAATAATACCCTATATCTCGCTTTCTCTCTCTCTCTTGTATATAAGGTGAAAGACAGCCAGTCATGAATGTTACATTAAGTAGTACCTTAATATTTTAAAACATATGGGCTTTTCTATGTTTCCCTCCCCTCCCCCATCCCCTCTGTTTGGGAATCTACTCTAGTTTCTACACTGGGAGGGTTATATAGTTTTAATAGCATTCTTCTATCTCTGGTTTCTCTTTGTGACACAACATACTGTAATTAAATATAGAACTAAAGAGAAGTTGTAGGTTAATAATAACTGTGTTTGCTGATGGAGTTCTTGAGATATTTTGAGGTATATTTTCTTAGCAGAAATAATTTAATAGTCCCCTTTTTGGATTTCCTCATATCTGGTTTTGAAAGGAGCCTCACATGCTCCTTACAGTGCTACTGATAACAAGGTGTTACCAGCACATCTGAGTCAGGCAGACTAAAGCTTTGAGCTATTGCATCTGTAACTAAGATTGAAGACATAGCTTAAGTCAAAAATCACACTTATTCTGTAATGCTTCTAACCCTAAAGATCTTGTCCTGTGTAAAGTTCAGCAGGATTTCTCCTGGGGTAGCAAAGTTCCTTTAGGTATATCTAAATAAATATTAGCTTTCTGGTGAATGCTTATAAAGAGATTTGGAGGAAAGCTAGTTATTCTGTAACTCCTCAGATAATACCTGGTTTCTCAGGGATCTGAGAAAAAATAGAGGAGGAATTAACTTCTTTACTCTGTTCACAATCACAGTGGAGATTATTCTCATTAAATATTTATCCATCATGGAGGAGGAAGAGAGTTGAGTAATCAAACAGTTGGTGTTAATTTAAATGTCAAACCACAATTAGAAAAAAACATCCTTGCAATCAAATTTTATTGTGGTTTCCCAATCTGTGCTCTGAAAATATCCTTCACTCGAGGATTTCCACTCTCAGAGAAAAGAGAGGAGAGTACAATATGGATTTTGACTCAATTGACTCGAATGACTCAAATTTCCTGAACTTTTTCCTCTTTTGAAAATTCCATAAACTTTATGTGACTCAGTAATCCTTTCACAAGGTTAACTTGAGGCTGTTATTTCTTGCCAATAGATTTTCCTCCAACTTGATCAGCCCCTATCCTGAAAGGATTCTGTGTTTGCCACTGCTGCACTTGAGATACCCGTTGACAATTTATCCAGCTTGTCAAGCTTTCTCTGAATAGGAGCGAAGACTTCCAGCATGCAGAGTGCTTTCCCCCAGCTTGGTGTCATCTGCAAACTTGCAGAGGATACCTGCCTCGTGATCCAGCTTATTAATGAATGCATCACCTGCAAAGGCATCATTAGCCTCATTAATCATCCCTATAAACAAGATGCCATTGGAACTATTTGAACTTGGCAGTCAAAGTAATTTTTCCAGACACCTGGTAGTCCATCCACCTGAAACATATTTTGACCAATTTGTTAGTGTGGATAAAATAAAATAAAATATTAAAAAAGCATAACTAAGATCAAGGTGGCCCTTTTTCACCAAGGCAGCAATCTCATCACAGAAGACAGACAGGTTGGTAAAGCATGTTTCGCCCTTGGTAAATGCATGTAGGATCTCCTCCTACTCTGTGCCTGGGTGTAGCTTCCAGGAGGTTTTTTTTGAGCAGTGAGACTAGAGTGACTGACCTGCAGTTCCTCCAATAATCCTTCTCCATTTTTGCAGAAGTGGGCAAATTTTCCATTTTTTCAGAAACCTACCCTAAAGACCCAGAGTTTTGTAGAGCCATAAACAGTGGCTGATGTCCCATACATTTAATTGGTTTCTGCCTCAGTCTTCTACTGGGAATAATTCTTGAGTCTCCTAGACCCTGGCACAGGCTCAGAGGAACTGGGAGGTTTGACACAGTCATTACCACTGGAAACTGAAGAAAAGAAGGCATCTATTACCTCAGCTTTTTCTATGTTCTCTGCCACAAGGTTTCCTACAGCTTGAGTGATGGCCCCACATTTTCCTTTGCCCTCTTTTTGCTGATAGTGTAACTTTCTTTTTATGCATCGTAGTCCTCACTAGTATCAACTCTAAGGCAGTATTGGCTTTTGTAATTCAGCTGAGCACAGTCAGGATTTCCCCATTATCCACACTGACCTTACGCTGTGCCTGTTAGACTTCCTGGGCCTCACACTGGACTTCTCCTGTGCTTTGTAGAAGTTGTCACTGATGTTCAGTCAGCTCTCCCAAGCATCTTTACCTTCCAGGGCAATCCCATTAGACTCCCACCAAGCAGACTCCTAACAAGTTTAAGTTTAAATCTACTTTTCTAAAGGTTTGTAAATTTTTTTTTTTTTCCTTTTGAGTAATAGTTTCAACTGTATATATTCTGGTCAGTTTGTCAGACCACCTGTACACTTGTATCAAACAAAGCCAATTCTTGGTGCTAGCCAGAAGGCTCTTTAAATTTTAGGACTCTACTGCTTTACCCTTTCAGAAGATGTTGAAAGTTTTTGTTGTCTCCTCTGAAAACCACCCTTGTGGTGGCTGGTTGGCCTGTGGTACAAAAGACAGAGAAAATAATTGGGTAAGAGAGTCACTAGTACCAGAGAGTTCTGTCTCAAGGTGAGAAGAGAAGCCTCCCAGGATGCATTGTTCTGTTATGGTAGTCTACCCCAGTTCTGCTTCCCTGGTTGGCTGTTGGCCGCCCAGCCCCCTTGCTACCTTATATGTTTCATATCCCAGAAAGTTCTCCACTCCAAGTTCCTTCATTGGCCTTTGCCCCTTGCCACTCCCCCAGAGCTCCCCCATTGCTTCCCATTCCCTAGTCCCGCCTTTGTACCGGCCCCATGCCCTCAGATCATCGGTCTCTGGTGCTTGCCCCACTCCCGTACTTAAACCTGGACCCTGCCTTGTTTGTCTGTTTTTGCCTCTGGAATCCTTCACAGTGTGGAAGCAATAAGCTGCTTCTGTGGAAATCTATGCAAAGATCCTTCCTGCCTTTTTGCTGCCGACCCATATTACTGAAGCTGTCGGTGCGTTTGTGCGTGCACGCGTGTGTGAGTGTGTGCAGCTGATCCTGCTGAGCAGCTTCGCTTTGGAGACGCTTCTGAGAGATCGCAAAACCTCGCGCTCCAGCACAGAAGCTGCAGAGCCCAAGACAGCGATACACCCTTGTGATTGTGATGCTTCCCCAAGTTTTCTAAAGGAGGCTTTATTTCCTCTTCTTGATCAATCAGTCATTATCAGACACTTGTCACTACACCAAGCCTGATCTTGATCCCTTAGTTCTGGGGTTGTTAGTCACCTGCTCCAGTGCAAATCTCCAAGAACTCAAACTGTCCATGTGCACAGAGTGCAACCTCTCCTCCTCACTTGTCCTGCGGAGCACGTATGGACTCCCTGTGATTGTTTTCAACTCTACATTTGTTTGTGTACGTATTTAGGGTGAGCCCTTGAGTTGCACTGTGTTCACAGAGTATCGACCCCTGTGTGTTATGCTTGTGCCTGACACATTTTCCCTTTGTCCTATCCCTCCTCTAAGTCTCAGATCACTTTTCCACCATCTCTAGATGTTTGAAATGCTTTTCACTAGATTATCAAGCTTCTCTGCAAGAGTCTCTTAAAGGCTGAGTCTTGGCCCACTTTATTAAATATGACACAGAAATATTTTGGCATGTATGTTTAACATGTGCATACAGAATAGCTATGCATATATTTGGTGTCTCTCCATGCTTAAATACTGTATGAAAGTTCATGAAGAGAACAGACACTTTGTGTATATTTTTCTGCATTTGTGCACAGCAGGGGAAAGAGGAGAATGTAAGAAACTTCCTAAAGTACTGAATAATTATCTTTTTGATTTGGTGTATTGCCTTCAGCTTTTTATCTCCTACATGACTTACTGGCAGTCTTTCAATACGATTTTTCAAATGGTACAATGTGTTTTTGGTTTTTTAAACATCATTGAAATGAGAAGCAGAAAACAGTCATACATATGCGTGGCCAATTTGATGGTGATGATTTATTCTTCTTTGTAAAGAAAGTGTTGAAATGTTTTGGAAAGGCTGGTCCTGTACAGGGATTCAAAACACAGGACTTAAACAGATTCAATGTTCGTATTATTTTCTTCTAGAACTCTAATCATATATAAAATAAATTTTAAAAATCATCAGCATGTAGTATTCTAAACAGATTTGACATGTAGTACTGAATTCTGCTATCAAAAAAGACATTTTTACATATTCCCACAGATTTATTTTCTTTAAAAGCAGTTTTTCTTGGTGGGGAAAAAAAAAAAAAAAAGGTATCTGAGTATTTTATGGAAGATGTATCTATTATTTTATATTACTAAGATGTCTGTCTTTTCTGGTAAGTGGGGTGCCACAGAGGTTATCTAAGTGGGGTTTTTTGATAGTATATTTGTATGAGAAGTCTCTTGGACATTCCTGAGTTTATACCACTCTATGCTATTTTGTTTCCTTAAACTAATAATTATCATTGTAGGTGGGAGAGATGAGGAAGTATTCATGAGAACAGTTGTTCACAAGTTTTCTTCACCTGTCCAATGCCTAATAAAGTAAAACTGATTTCGACACTGGAGGAAATTTTCCAGTCGCATTTTTCCTCGGAGGAGGAGAGAATTAAAAAGAACATTATGTTACAGAATTCAAAAATTTTATGACTTAGTGTTAAATGTAAAGGTGAAGTAGGATAAAAATAGACTACAAATGTGATTCACGATAATAACAATTTTAATCTTTTAGTGGGGGGGACAGAGGGACATTTCCTTTGATTAAAGATTATGTGTCAGATTTTTTTTTTCTGTTCATGTTTACCTGAGATGTTGTTTCTTAAATTCATCTAAATACTGACTGTATTAGAGACCATGCAACATGCTTTTTAGCATATTAAATGTTAGCACACCCTGTGTGATTAGACCATGGATTGAAGCCTTAGTACTTCACTGCCTGAAATTGGAGTTTAAATACCTACATTGTGGATACTTAACTTTGGGCATTTGAGCCTAGAGTTGCAACACAGCCTTCAAGTTCATAATGTTTTTATTTTGTTTGGGGATTTTTATGTTGTTCGTTTTGGCTTGTTGGGTTTTTTTGTTTGGGTTTTTCTTTGGTGTGGTTTGGGTGTTTAGTTGCTGTTGTTTTTTTTCCAAATCATATCCAATATTTGTTAAAGAAGCTTGGGAAAACTCTGCTCAGAGAGGCTGAAGTGATGTATGGATGCCTACAGTTTTTGTCCATCTTCTTTGTGCCATGTGACATCAGATTATGTCCTCAGCAAGACCTGCGAAAAACAGCCCACATGGTTGTCACTTAGGACAGAATTAAATAAGTTTTCAAATGCAGAAATTGAATAAGGACATGAACTGTCAGTATAGACTAGCTGGAGTGTCTTGTGAGGATAAACAGAAGTGATACATAAAACGTAATTCAGGACCATCTTTGTCAATGATTGAAGTCGCACAGATAAGGATATCTTTATCCTGATTAAAGTTAGCAGACATTTGCCATTGACCTTCATAATGCTTCTGGATTTTACCCACTCTATGGGACTAAACTGGAAGTTGGCCAAGTATGTGCCAGTGATTCTTCTCATCAGTAGACATTTAGTCCATTCTGGGTAAAACCTTTGTTGCTCTTCCTGTCATCAGGGTGAGATACATAGACATTACTTAAGACCTTTAAAAAGTTTTCCTCATTTGTGATCATTCATCTGATTTGAGCAGAGAGGGATAAAACATTTGTAGTGACTTTAGTAGCCTCTGAGGACTGAAAATATGAATAAGAAAGAGGTTTCATTTTTTTTTCATGCAATATGTATCAGATTAATTGTTTCTGGTTTAGGATTAATGAGGCTTCATGGATAGGAATAAAGTGGATAAGCAGTCACTGATCTTTGTAGGAAAGAAATGGAAAGTATTTTAGTCTGAAATGTTTCAACAGTGCTGAGTCTTTGAAATCAATTTTCTGGGTTTAATACAGTGCTGTTTCGAGCTGTCATATTTCTAATATACTGCAGCACTGTAAACCCTCACATCCTGGACCTTTCTTTAGAGGATTGGGTATATATGCTTGGGTACGTGAATGTAGCAATCAGGAAATAGCACAAAGTGAAATGGCTGTTACTGCATGTTTTTCAGCTTTGCAGTGTATTGCAGATCACAGGGATTTATTACAAGAGTGAGTTGTTGATTTTGGTTTGGAGTGGGTTTTTTATTATTTTTGTTTGTTTTTCTTTGTTTTCTACTTAAATGATCTTCACTGTGCTTTATTTTTCACTATACCCTTCCATTGTCAGATACAGTGCATCCATTAATAACTACCCTTCACTCCTTAAATAATTCCTTAACATATGGTAAAAGAAATCATTACATTTTGTTTCATACTCTCTGTTTCTCCTCTTCCCAAAACCCAACCTGACCTCTACCAACTTCTGTTAGGTTCAGAATCAGAGGCTTTAGAAAAATGAAAGCTGCCAAGTGTATTGGCTAGCAATTAATTTGTACACTTTTCAATTTGTAGAACCGTCCCTCAGCCTCAGTTTTTAATTTGGTCCTTTAGATGAAATTCTATTTGGGGAAATCAATGAGAAGTTAACCAAAGCCTAGGCAGCTGTAGTGATTAGAAGTCGACAGCTTTGATTGCATGCCAAACTGACATCTAGGTTTAGTTTTTCTGTTTTACTCATTCCTCATTCTCCAACCTTTTGCCCTATCACATGACATTATCCTTTCAAGATTTGATACCAGAAGGGGAGAATTTGTGTGCTGAACAGAGCATTGCTTGTTACCTTATACCACAATTTTGCAGTGACAGAAATATCAAATGAAAGAAAATATACAGCAGAAATAGATATTTAACACAATTTCTGACAGTGTTCCAGCTGCTATGCCTGTTGCTCTGATGCCCTTCACTGCTGATGATTTAAACCAGGCTATTGATTAAATCATATCATTGGTTGAAGGTAAAAGACCAGAGATGAATTTTTACAACACAAGAAGATATTATTCATACTGCATACAAAATTAATGTGGATCAGTTCATGTTTTCCACAAAATTTCTTTACCCTTTTTGTGTTTTGAAATATTTAATATGTTCTTGATGAACTAATATGGCAGTTAACTGAATGATAGCAATGAAATTAAGACAGATAAAATAATATTACATAAATTTCCCTCCCCCATCTTAGTAATGGATTTAAACATATAAATAAAAATATAAATGTATGTATAGAATATATATAAACATGTAAAACACAAAAACTGCTGAGGAACACATTGAATGCAGGTAGCTCGGGGTGCAGCTGCAGTGGGAGCTGGAGATTGAGCTCTGGGTGGGAGCCTGAGGCAAGAGGCCATGAATTGCCCACCCTTTGTGCAATGAAGGACAGAGGGACATGTGGAGACAGACAGGTGACTGGACACTAAGTGACACAGCAGGAACCAAGGACTCCAGACTTTGTCAGTTTTGGTATGAGAGGTTAAAAATCCAGTGGTTCCTTTGTTTGGGGTCCCTCCCAGGAGGCACCAGCTTCGGCTATTTCTGTGTTACTCTGCCATGAGTAAATGGCTTTATGGAACGAGGCATCTGAGACTCTGCTGTGGGAAACCTGGGGCCAAACTGGTGAGGAAACCTGGTCTGACTGTGTGAGTGGGGTGTGTAGGGAGTTAAAACAGGCACCCATCGAGCCACTGTAGCTGTAAAGGGGCTTTGGTCCCAGCAGGGTCTGTCTGGACTTGTGGCTGTGTGACTGATGCAGTGCCTCTCAAATCAGTCAGACTGGGAAGTTTGCTTAACAAAACCAAATAAAGACAGTTCTCAGCTATAATGTTATTTGCATATAGCCACGTGTGAGCTATTATTATATATATTATTACTTTTGTATTAATAGGTAGTATGCAGAGATCAGTTAGCAAAGTGATTGGTGTCTTGAGAAGTCACCGACAGACTTGATAGAAGAACACATATTTTTTGTGAATGTTATAGTGCCCATAGTCATTTTACCATGTAAATCCAGCCTGCTGATGCCCATGGTACTGAAAAGCAGGCACTGTAAACAGTGTGTAACAGAACAGCTTTTGGTAGTATTAGAGTGACAGAAAGCAAAGGCTAGAGGGAAAAAAATGAGAGACCATGATGCAGAGAGGTGAGAGTGATGGGTGCCTTCTTAGGTCCTTCACTGCTTGTGTGAGGTCCACTACAAATGCACTGCACAACACTGATTGCAACCATGGGTTAGGAAGTGGGAAAAGCAACCAGCTTTTGAAAATGATGTTCCATTGCAGGTACGGCCAACACTGAAAGCTCTTTCAGGGAACCTCTTACTTCGTGGTTTTATTTTATTCCAGTTGGCTGAATCTGTCCTGCTGAAAGTAGGTCTGAAGAAAGAGGAGGTGTTTGATCTTACTCTGATTAAAGTCAATACAAAATTGGTTTTGACTTTAGCAGCACAAGTAATGTCCATAGAGAGAAACCATTTAAGCCCTTCCAGCATATTTAGAATATTTCCAGTATGAAATGGTAACTCGGAAACTGAAAGCTTACAGTGTTTAACATAAACTATTTTTTTTTTGCTGGACACTTGTTAGGCAAACAGAGATTGTTTTGACATGCTATAATTCACTGTAAGGTTGGAGTTTAATAAAAAGTGAGGAGGAGTAAATTAGATCATCTTACTGTATCTCTTACTGTACTTTAAATACTACTTCAGTATTAATTCCAGAACATAAAGCCAGGGGATGATTTTCAAATTCAAACTGCTAGTGACCTACTGTTCAAAAATTGTGCCAAGTCTAACTAAGGAAATCCCAAGAGGTTAAGTTAATTATATAATTATTAAATTTATTCATCGTTGTCTGTGATTACAGCTGGCCAGGTCTTCCCCATATTGTTTTTAAAGAAGTTAAAGTGTTTCTTTGAGTTTTGGAGTTGGGTTTGTTTTTTTCATTAACATAACAAATCTCAAATTAACTCATGGGATTTCTTTCCTAAATTTCCTTTGGAATGTCTTTTTCAGCTAAGTGGGGTAATTTTTTCTTTAAAATCACCCTGTTATCTTATTCCATTTTTTTTTTTTTATGACAGTAGAATTCATCTAAGCAGAAAACTATATTTATCAAAGTAATAAGTATTTTGCATGAGAATTTGTCTTTTGTCTAAGGTGGGAAGTATACCTAAAAATGGAAACTGTAGGAGAGCAAATTCCCAGACACAGATTGATGTTTAAACAGGTTATCATCTAAGTTGTAGAAGTCAATTCAAGGGCATAAAACCCAGATTTGTTTATACCTTCAGTGTTAGAGAGTCTGTAAGTACCTAGGCTTTTTCAGTTAAAGTTTATATTTCTAATAATCTGTCAATGTGGATACACAGGGGCACCACCCAAATTGGCTGAACTACACATTTTGCTGTCAAACCTGTGATATCCAAATACATTTAGACACAAAGGGCTCATCCCTGTGAATGATCTCCATCAGAAGATATATCATCCAGTGGGTGGATTTTAGGAATGTGTATCGTGCTGACTGTGCAGGGTACATCATGAAGCACCAGCCAATGCCTTTGTTGCATCGAGGTGGACAGATGAAGAGCTGACCTGCAAAGGAGGGCTCTGACACCACTTGTGCAGCGCTCTGTTGGGACAGAGCAGGGGCCTGTGCAGGGAGGAGCATGATCATTGTGTGCATCCTTTTACTTTGCATGTGAAGAATTAATATTTAGAGCATTCTGTATTTATTCAGTGAAATCGAACTGGAAAATAATCTCACATTACAGACACTTAGTGGCTTTCCTTGAAGCTGGTGTAATTTCTATATGGCAGGGAACACAAGATTTCGGATGTAGGAAAAGGGAGAGAGTTCAAATATAAGGAGTCATGGCTTAGTGGAATAGTTTAGGTCAATCTGGTGCTCAGTGTGTGTGAACTTAATTTTTTCTGGGTTCAGTTCCAGTGCTGTTGTTTGCCCAAAGATGATAATACAAAAGCAGATTTGAAAGACGGGTATAGAATCCACGGCAAAAATTCGAACACATATTTAAAAAAGGAAAAGGAAATGCTAAACAAAAGCAAAAAATATGTTTTGCTCAGAAATTAAAGGAGAAACTAATTAAGTTTTAAGTGGTAGTTTCACAGAGATATTTAGCTGTAGATTACTAATATGGTGAATCTAGGAGAGAAAGATACGTGTACTGGGTGTGTCCTATTGACCAGCCATAGTTATTTTCCTTCATGCTAGGAGGTCCAGTCTGCCTGTCCCACCACACAGTTGCAAATTCCCTTCCAAGAAGCTCAATATAGTGCAGAATTTAGGGTGTGCAACTTATTCATAAAGTCTGTTGAGAGCGGGTGCATACACACCCAGTGTCCTTTATGGGTCTTTATAGTGATCTAAGGCATATTTAGAAACATAATTCTCATTTGTCAGATTACAGATTTCTTTGTAATGCTACTTAAATATGTGGAAACCTGCCACTAGGAAGCTTTTGAACAAAACAGAAGAAAAAGATGAGAAATACATATATATTTGTTTATTATTATTAAGGAGCGTGAGATCTCTGCAGTGAACACACTCCACTCCAAGCATTTAGTACTTATGTAATAAGTACAGTGATTTTGAAATAAATTTGACAAGTTGAAATAAATAATTGTTATAAAGATTGTTTTATACTTCTGTTGTAGTGACTGTATTGAGACCTAGAACTGTTTGAAAATTACAAAATTCATGATTCTGACTCAAATTTTTATCCTACTTCTGCAACATTCAGAAGGACTGAAATCACTGTCTGCAGATGATGTGCAACTTCCATGAGATAGATCAGTGGCAATTTTTCACATCTTGTGTAATGAGACTTAGGGTGCACAGCTGCAATTCTGCAAATATTTTTTAATATGTGAGACTTCATGATTCTTTCTCTTGGAACCAGCTTCTTCCTTATTCTGTTTGTACAGGTTATGCTGCATAATCCACAAAGATTCTGCTGTCTTTGCTTCTGTGAGGAAAATATAAGTTAGTTTTTTCTGAAACCAAAATCCAGCTCAGCACCCCAAACCAGATAAATTCTGCATTGCAAACATTAGTGATGTTAGGTTTACAAATGCTGGCAAGGTATGTTGAAAGATGGACTGCTGCCTCGGCTCTCTGAAACAAGATATTGAACCCCAGAATGCTAGCATGAAATCCGTGGAAGCTTTACCATGATTTTGTAAAATGTCAAATTATGCCTGAAGAAAGATGGACAGCTGTAAGTCATAAGCACAGTAGGAACAGATGAATTGCAAGGTCAAATCTCATTCTGGAGTAGAGCACTAAGATTGATTTTTATTTCGTTTTTAACTCCACTTGAAGATTAAAAAATAATGAAATTAGGTTTTCAAGCCTATTTATGAGTGTCCATAGAGTGGAAAGGTTTTCTCAGAAGTCTCTCTTTTTTTTCTCATGATTTCTAAGTATAGATTTTTTTTTTCTTTTTTTTCTTTTTTTTTTTTTTTTAATTGTGTCTATATGAATGAAGATGACTTAGGAGAGTAAAACTTCTGGGTGAAAATCTGTCATTTTGAACAAAGGGAATTAATGACCAATTTCCATGCAAGTTTTCATGCACAAGATTTAAACTCATACATCAGTTGTACAAAATGAATTTATAGCAGATGTACCAACCTGCCCTCTCTTGAAGAGCAAAACCTGTAAAAATTATATGAGCTACATAGGTGGTGTTATGGAATAAAAACACATTGTATTTAACCCTTCAATGTAGGGGTAGGTAATGAATTAAGTAGTCACCATCGGATACTTCTGGAAGTTTAGATTAAATGATCTGATCTCCGTTTAGGTCTCATAAAATATAATACTCTTACTGCCTTTTTGTTTGTTTTTGGCCACCTCTGCCACATCAAATGAATGAATTCAGGGAGGGACTCAAATCTTCCTTCATCCTTAGATTCCATTTCAGTTGTGCTGAATCTGATTCATCTGGGGCTTGGCATATGGATAAAGAATAAGGTGCAAGGACAGCTTTTCAATTCACTTGATCTCTCATCTGATCTTGGACCAAAAGCAAATAAAGGAATTGCTTTGAAATTGGAGGATGTCTGAGCAGGGAAGAAGATTTTTTGTGGTTTCAGTTGTTGTACTCTTCTGTGGGGCTAATTTCTCACCCACTGCATTTTGAAAACTAAGATGGGCTTCCTCTTCACTGCCTTTGCCTATCTTTTGTACATGAACCCCAGCTGGCAACTAAGGCCCACCCAGTCCCTCACTCATTTTCCCTGTGGTGGCATAGGGAAGGGAATCAGAAGAGTAAAAGTGAGGAAACTTGTGTGTTGAGATAAAGACAGTTTAATAGATAAAGCAAAAGCTGCACATTCAAGCAAACCAGTATAAGGGATTCGTTCACCACTTCCTATGGGCAGGGAGGTGTTCCCATCTCCAGGAAAGTGGGGTTCTATGATGTGTGATGGTCATTTGTTAAGACATCCTATAGACCCATAGAATCCATATCTCTTCAATTTCGAGAGAAAGATGTTGTGAGGAATGGTGTCAAAGGCCTTACACAAGTCTGGACAGATGACATCCATAGCTTTTCCCTGGTCCACTAATGCAGTCGCTCCATCACGGGAGGCCACTACGTTTGTTAGGCAAGACTTGCGCTTGGTAAAGCCATGCTGGCTGTTCTGAATCACTTCCCTGTTCTCCATGTGCCTTAGCAGAGCTTCTAGGAGGATGTTCCATGACCTTCACAGGCACAAAGGTCAGGCTGACAGGTTGGTTATTCTCAGGGTTCTCCTTTCTAATGTTTGTAAACGTAGTTGTAGGTTTTTTTCCCTTTTTCTTGGTACTTGGGACTTAATCTGACTGCCATGACATTTCTAATATCATGGAGAGTGGCTTGGCAACTGCATCAGTCAATTCCCTTAGGACTCTGGGATGCATCTCGTCATGTCCCACAAGACTTTTGTGTGTTCAGGTTCCTCAGGAAGCTGATCTTCTCTTAGAGTGTCTTTGCTTTCCCAATCCCCATCCTGCTTTCCATCCAGTTGAGTCAGTGGGAACAGAGGTTGCCAGGAAGACTGAGGCAAAGTAGTTGTTAGGTAGCTCAGCCTTCTCCTTGTCCATAGTTTCCAGTATGCCACTCGTGTTCACTGGTGGCATAAATGCTTTGTTTGACCTTTCTTTTCTTGCTGACGTACGTATAGAAGCTCTTGTTATTTTTTGCATCTCTTGCCAAGTTCAGCTCCAGTTTTGCTTTCTATCCCCTTCCCTACAACTGGGCAACATCCACATGCATTTCCCAGGGTACCTGTCCCTGCTTCCACTGTTTGTGGAAGTGTCTGTGCCACCGAATGGCAATTTGTTGAATGTGTCTTGTTCTTTCGCACTGGTAAATGTTGTCATGTGTGTTCTTTTTTGTTGTTTGGCTAAATGTAGTTTACATTCACATGTCTGTAAGACAAATTCATGTCTTACACTGTGTCTAAATATTTTTTTCTGACTGATTTTTGGAGTATTGTTTGGACTAAGTTTCAATGAAGTAGCTATACTTCTGAAACTGTTGTCATGCTGTTACTTCTTATATGATAGAACAAACTTTCTGAAGTTACCTCGGTAGAGTCTTAAGATATCCTGGCTTTTCTGGTTGTGAATCAAGACCCCATTAACAAGATTTCTTCTGATCGCTAAAAAATAAGGAGGTACCTCCTAAAGAAGGTAAGATCTAAACCATAAAGTTCCTCAAAGATTAAAACAACTTCAATTACTCTTCCCACTGGCCCAGATTTAAGTGTAGTTTAATCCTTGTAACCACCTCCACTTAACAAGTGAGTCACACATTTTCTATCACATGAAAGCTGTGAATATTCTTAAGTGTAGCCTGAGATTGAAGCCAACATATAAATCTTGTATAGGTGGACAACAATATGACTAATTTTTTCCTCAGATTAGTACATAACATTTTTGCATGACTTCAGGGGAAAGAAGTTTTCTTTAGTAAAAATAAATTATTTGGTTTGGTATTCTTTCAGTTTAGATGTATTTTTCTTAACATACTGAGCATGCCTGTAATGTTATTGGAAAGCCTATATTCCATGGTCAGTTGTCCAGCTCTGACACTGCATGGTTCAAGTCAATAGCACTTAATCCTACAGCCTTTTGTGTCAGATTTCCTTGAAGAGAGATTGTTGAAACTGTCTAGGATAGACTCAAAATTAATACAGCAAGGTGAATGATCAGAGATCTACCATTAGAGGTTGCATTTAGTTAGCAAAAGAGTTTATTTCATGATGCACAAATACATTATTATGTGACCTGATTAATGGTTATAAACTCATGAATATAGTTCTATTGAACTGCAGTTTAGTATTAATAAATAATTGCAAAATTAAACATAGGTCAAGCATTTGATAATTTGTATTTGGCAGGTTGTTTGTTTGTTTGTTTTTAATATCTTGTTATTTCAGGTAGGAATTTAGTCCTCAGCCAAGGTACGTTTATTTTCAAATTCAGCCTTCCAAAGGTACTTCTTGACAATGCAGAGAAAGTAACTTTTGCAGAAGCTAGAAGTGGGATGACTCCCATGCAGTAATGTGTTCAGCACCTTATAAGAAAACCTCGCACAGGCATACTAATTACCGACCAGATCATGTAAATATATTTGTCTGGTTCCCTCACTATAGCTGTAAACTGTAGTTCCCTCTCTAAGCAGTTATGTTGGCAGATGGCATGCTGGTCCTTTTCCAGTAGTCTTTGCCAGCTCACAGGGCTACCGCCCACTCCCTTCCTCTTTACCCAACCTTGCACCTCCTGTATCTTTTTAATACCCTTGCATCTCCCCAGAGCTCTTGGAAGGTGGTGTATTTAGAGAAAGGACAGTTTCATGTTCCAAGAGATTTTAAAACATGCCAGCTAAGGCTTAGCTGGCATGCTAAAGTTTGCAGGAGCATCTGTCTATAAAATATTCTGACTCTACTTCTTACTGATCTCTGTTGGAGGCTTTGAGGGGAAGCTTGCAGTTCTTGTTCTACAAACGGGAAAAAAGAGAAAAGCCCTTAAAAAAAAAATCTGTAAAGTAGTTGAAACTTAATAGAAAATATATTTTGCTGGTATCACAAAAAGACAGCTTCAAGGCTACTACTCTGTCTTCTCTTTCCTGCTCACTATGATTTATTCTAAGAACTTGTGCCCTCAACAGAAAATTTGAAATAGACTTTTTTTCAGGATGAAGGCTCTGGAAATAAAGACTGTTTAATATCTGACATTAGAGTAACACTTTTAGTGTCCAAAAGTGAATTAAATCTGAAAGTGAAAGTAATGAACATGACCAAAAACCCCCCCCAAACCCACAACAAATTTCAGCTAGGTGTGTTTGTGAGAGATTTTCTTATTAATCAGTACTCATATAACATTATAGAAAAATCTATAATTCTAGGAAAAATAATATTCCCCATAGAAAATGGTTGGCTGTGCCTTGAAGGCTATACAAATTATGATACAATGAAAATATGGCCAAATAATGGGTGTCAAGAAATTTTGTTAGTTTAAAACCTATTTAAAATTTTGTTAGTTTAAAACCTAAAATTTATACGTAGTCTTCATTTTTAAGCATATTTACCATCTATTAAAAAAACTTAGTGGCATCGCTATCAAATGTAATGACATGGTTTTTATTAGGCAGAAAATAGGTGTGGTGCTTTTACATTTTAACTTATGGTGCACCTAAACTTCATCCACTATTTGCATGAAAAATGTATAATTACATGAAGATAATTAGGTATCTGTCATTGTCAGATGCTGTTCCTTTTTAAAGATGGTGACATTTCAGCACTGAATTATGACTGGATTTGAATAAGGATTTACTACAGACCTTCTCTACACTACTTTCTTATGATAAAGCACACTGTACTTAAGTAATTGCAGTTTTCTTCATACCATTTGCAAGGAATGCTGTTTAGGGTGGAGAACAGGACTCAGAATTTTGAGGAAAGCTGCTACTTTAAAGCTGGCACAAATTAAAGCTGTAGTCATGACTGAAAGTTGGCAGAGACAGACTACAGAGTAGTTTGCTACAGCAGGTCTATCCCTGCACAACTGGCTTCATTATTGGCCAGCAAGCAAAGAAATGAAAGCAAAGAAGTAGTAATCAGAGCAACAATCTTATCTTTATTTGGAATTTTCCAGTAAATAAAACCAAGAAATAATATGAAAAATGTGAAGATCACTGCTTTGATGAATTCCTGTATTCCAATGCAGGTTGCCTGGCCAGGTGGGGCTTTTTTTAGGGGTAAGTTTCTGACTTACTCTTTTGCACTTCAGTGAAAACCAGAATCTTCTAAGGTTGTTATATTTCTTGTGCCTATGGAAGCAGAGATCAAAGAAATGTTCTTCATCATCTCTATGCTCCATTTGAAAAGTTGATGAGCTGTAGGATATCTTTTTGCTTTCACTGGTCTCCACAGTAGTTCCTTACAAGGGTATTTGCTTCATGTGACAGCAATTCCTATAAGAAATGTTTTAAATCCCAGAGACAGTCTTTGAAAGATGTAGGGATCCTTTTTTTTTTTTGGTTTGTTTGGTTTGGTGTTTTTTTGTTTGATTTTTTTTTTTGGTAGTTACAGGAGGATTTTTGTTTTCTTTTATTTTACCACATGTAGCTGAATAAAATTACAGACAGAAGACTGTGATGAGTCAGTAATATATCTAGGGACTTAGTGTTTCCATTTTCATATGCTGAGTCCAAAAGACTCTTGCTTGGTTCTGCTTATGTCAAATTATTATGATACGTCTCTCAGTCACTTTCTGACAATTTCCACTGTTGTCATAAAATTGTTAGCAATGTGGAGGGTTGATAGAGTAATATTTTCAAGAATAATTAGTGATTTTGATCTTTTTTACTTGTTGATTTTTTTTCTTTTAAGCCTGTTTCTTTTTTGAGTGGCTGTGGTGTAGTACTGTATTTTCACAAGCACGTAGACAGCCAAGGAAATACTTCAAGGGAAGAGTTGTATAAACTGTAACCAGTTACCTGCACACTGCACCCTCTCATCTTGTGGTCACTGCTAGGTCTTTGGGTTTCTAACCACTTTGTAATTGTAGCTGCCTTCTTGAACAGGTTTATCTTGTCATAGAATCATAGCATCATTTAGGTTGGAACAGACCTTAAAGACAACTGTTAACCCAGCTCTGCAAGTCCATCACTAAGCCATGTCCCTGAGTGCCACATCTACTTGTTTTTTAAATACCTGCAAGGATGGTGATTTAACCAGTTATCTGGGCAGACTGTTGTAATATTTGACAATGTTTGGTGAAGAAATGTTTCTTAATATCAAATCTAAACCTCTCCTGGTGCAACTTGAGGCCATTTCTCTTGTCCTCTCTCTTGCTACCTGGGAGAAATAACCAACACATCCCATGCTGAAAACTTCTTTCAGGTAGTTGTAGCATGATAAGGCCTCCCCTGAGTGATACAGTTGAAATTCAGGTCTTCATCCTGATTCCAAATTGTGTCTTTTTTAAGCTAGGTGTTGAATTTGGGAGAGATTTTCTGCATATCATTGCAGTTCTAACAGAGTTGTGGTACCCCAGTAATAGATTTTCAGGTATTGCTGAAAAAGAAGTTAATGCATGAATTTGGTTTTAGCTCTAACAGCTTCAGAAAAGCGTAGTGAGTGCAGTAATACACACTTACAAGGCAGTTTCTCCAGATCCGTCACAGGATGTTAAGCAAGTTTATTGTTTGACATATCTTTATTAAAATGCAAATTCTGGCATTTTCCCAAGCTGGCAAATCCTTTCCACTCAACAGTGTGAAGCAATAAAATCCACACAACTGTATTCTAAGAGAAAGTAATATTGCCAGGGCAATTTGCTAAAAACAGTAAAAAAAATCAGACTTGGGTAAAGAAAAACCATTGGAAGATTCTAAATGGAAAAAAATGAAATCATAATCTGCCTTTCAGTGTTATCATTCTCCTCCCTTTCTTACTCATTAACCAGTACTTTCTCAGGACTTTTACTGTTCATGTAACATGACCTTCATGTTTTGCAGTCCTACCTCATAACAAAATGATTCAAATAGTGTCCTAAATGTTTTTTTACAACAGCTTACCACTATAAACATTCTAGCTCATCTGTATTTGAATACAATTTACATAAATTGAAAGAAATTTTACACGTACATTTTGAACTAAATGAAGACAAAAGAGGAATAATTCAGTAAAAATGATTTAGCTAATGGTGTAGGCACTGAGGTATTCAGCATGCTGTATGCAAGGGTGTAAACGGCAATGTATTGAATTACATTACCCTTTGATCAATTAGTGTATCTGTTAGCAAAACCTTTTGTTGTTGTTGTTTAATCCAGTTGACAGAATTAGCTTAATAGCATCTAACAAGTTGTTTAATATTAAAAAAAAATATATCATAGCGTGAAAAGTTGTACAAGTTAGATAATATATAGTAAGTCTAGAAGAAATTAGATTGTATTTAGCATAAGTAAAGACAGAGGAGTAGTTGCTGGTCAGAAGGTCCCTATTTTACAAAGCGATGGAAAGATCTAGAGAGAAGTACTCAATGCTTCTTAAGCTTTGCAGGGGTACAGTAGTGCAGATGAAAAGGAAATTAGTCCTCAATCCTGGGGTTATATGCTATGATAAGATACAAAGTAGCGCTAATTAATTGTAGGCAACACTGGACTAAACTGGCTGGTATGCACTCCTGCAAATTATACAGAGAAGTCAAAATATTAGTATAATGCTATAATCAAAGCTAATAAAATGTTAATGACAGAAGAGAAACATTAGAGATCTTTTGTAGGATACATTCATTACAGGGCATGCTGGATTGTTTAAAAAAAAAAAAGATTGTAGAGCTGACCTGGCTTTGTTTCTGATTTATTTTTGAACCAGACAGGTGTGGCATTTACAGCGGCCAACATGGGAACTGTTGGACTCTTAGCAAACTATTCTGAAAATGGAGAGTGAATGGAAGGACTACTTTCTCTTGTTAAGACCAAAAGGATGAAATGAGTAGTCTTGGCTGTGTCTGCCTTGGCAAAGAGCCAAACAGGATTCAAAAAGTGTTTGGATGACACATGGTAAAAAAGAAGTAATGTTTTAACTAAAAATGTAATATGTGAAAAGGATTACCCTGTATCTCCAGTGACGGCTTTTATATTTTCACAGACAGATAACACAGACAGAGAAAGAGCCTGATTCAGTGGTTTAGATCTTTATTCTAGCCATAATGAATGGAACTTTGACTTTAGTGGAAGGGCTAAACTTTAAGAAGCAAGACCTTAATATTGGGGGTGAAATAAATCCCTGCAATTTTAATAATTTGAAAGTGTCAGGTGAAAAGAACTTTTGCAGGCTTCACCTAATAAGGAAGAATACCCTAATCATATGCCCACAGAATCCAAAATATTTAACAAACATTAAAAGTCTCAGGTTATTATATTATTTTAAATTGGGTTTATGGAGACTGTGTTTCATGCTCATTCCTACCTTCAGGAAAACATAACATGTGCCCTGGGATAAATACACTTTTAATACCTTAGAAAAATTGAATAATCCACCGTTAAGGTGGCTTGATAAAGCCGTCTGATGGTTTTGTAATGAAAGTTAATCTCTCTTTTCAGGGCAGTAGTCATCAATACAGTCTACAAATATATGTGTTTAAACTATAAAATAACCTTAGATAAAGTGGGCACAACCTTTGAAAATCTCTCAAATACAAATGTTACATAGAAATCCTAAAACATTTGTACTGTAAGACAAAGAGAAGTGGCATTACTGGCAGGTTCATCTTCCTTGCCATGGAAAATTACACCTGGCATGCATAATGGCTGCATTTCTAGAAACAGAACAAAAAAATATCTGAAAACCCACTTGTGTAAAATTTAAGGTCTAAGTAATCCTCGCATGATACGTCTGCAAAATTCAGTCACTAGTCAGGTCTACAAATTTTTTTTTTGTTAGAAGAAATCAGCTATTGCCTAAAGAATGGGTGAAAGAACCAAAATAAAACAAAATCAAGACATTTAATCTTTAATTGGCGTTACTGATGTCAGATCCTAAGAAATTTTTAAGGTATTCAAAGTAGAAATGTAAACCCTCAAACTAAAATTTCAGGTCAATTTATCCTCTCTTATTTTTATCAAGACTCCATGCTTCTCATTCCAACCTGAATATTTGTAAAATGCATGTGTCTCTTGAAAGAACAACAGAATTAACCAAGACTGATATGCCTTCATTTCTGCTAGTTCCTCATAAACCATCAAAAATATTTCTATGAAGGTTGGTTTAGCCTAGAAAGTATTCTAAAAAGTTACAACTGATAATGGCCACATGCTTGAACTCCCAAAGTTCAGAAGTGATGCATATATATATGTATGAATATATATGCCCAAATGCATGCTCTTACTTATTTTAAATTCCACTTTTGGAGACATTATTATACTTTTGGTAAATCTGTTATAATGTTAATAATTTGTTATAATTTAAAAAAAAATATTACAAAGTAATGGTCCTTATAATTATTATTTTATGACATGAACAAAAATAATTTCAGTTTTGAGTGTTACAGGTTGTAAGTCTTCTATGGAGTCCATGTTGTGTATTTTGCCCTTACTCAGTTCCATTTTTCTCTTTATCACCACCTTAGAGCTCAGCAAAAGTAAAGAACTTGCTCCTTTATATTGAAATTGTAGGGACATTAAAAACAAACAAAAAAAAAGATGTGCATTCCTGAAGAACTTTGTCTTTTTCCTAGAATGTAGCTCTTAGTTACCTTGGCATAAGTACTAATCATGTTTCTTCTTAAGGGAAGAATGTATATGTAAGAATTTTACTTTGTCTATATCTGTTTTTCAAATATACAGTACAGAATGAAAGTAGTAGGAGATTCTACCATCAGTTTTTATCATTGTTCATGTTTGCAAATCAGTCTTCTTTGATTATCTCTTCTCTGCAGTCACATAAATTGCTACTCCATCTATGAATCCTTTTTTCTTTTTTTTCTTCTAATTTTTCTTAGTTACATTTTTTATTCTGTTTTAATTTATTATTATTTTAAATTTCCGTTTCCTTTTTCTTTTATGTTCGTTCATGGGAGATATTAGTACTTTTGTTGTTAATGTATCTTCCACAAGAACAGAAAAAGTTTTAGTGTTTTCCATTCAACTTACTGCTTTGCATTTATAAGGTTATTTGCAGGTATTTTTAATGCCTCCTTTTCTATAACCCAGCAGAAGGTTTGTGGATCGTTATCATAGAGTACATATTAGTCTGAAGAAACTAGGGAAAGTCAGTAGGAAGTATGGAACATTTTAGCTGTACAGGAAGGCGATGAGCATTATTATGAAGGTTAAACAAGAATAAAGCCTTAAAAAGAAACTCTTTCTTAATCAGTATTTTTGCAGATGATAAAAAGAAAGCCAAAGAGATGAAATTGACAAATGTAGCATATAATGGTCCTTCTTGGAGCAGTACTACAGGGGCCTCATTAGTAGACATTTTAGTACAATCATTTTTACCCCTGTGGCTGTCACTTCAGACTACTCAGAAAAGGTGGCTGTAGGAGCTAATCAGAGCGATGCATTTCTCAATTGTATTTTCCTTGTAAAAATGAGGCACAGGAGAGTTACCACGTTCTAATTGAAATCAGAATTATCATTGCCATGGATGGCATGCTGTGTCTGTAGGGTATGTTTGTGCCAGTGGAAAATTACCTTTTCCCCCTAATAAGTTTGGAAGCTTTAGACTTAAATGTAAAGTTGTGCTGAAGTCAGTATTAGCATACATTTTTTTTCTGCTATTTTCAATACCATTTCCATCTGACTGAACAGAAGTACAGCTGTTAATTCATGTTTAATATTAACTAACTGTGGTTGATAAGGGGAGGGGCGGACTTCAAGAAGATGTGCCATTTACATCACAGTTTAAAGTTTAAATGGGCTCTCTCTTGCATGTAATTCCTTTTCCTTCAATATTCCTCTATTTCTCTTACAAAAATAACTGTAAGTACAATTTTCTGCGTGCAGTTTAATTGCCACCTTGAGAGACACTACAAGACCTCCAATGCTCAAAAAATTTGTTTAAGACAAGAGCAAAGTTTTGCAATGGCATTTTAAATGGGGGGAAAATCTCAATTTTATTCAGCTTTAGAGGAGTGTCCTCTTGTATTGATCCATCATACAGAGACCAGAAAATAAAGAAATGAAGATAAAAAAGAGATTCCTGAAATTTCATTTCTTCCACCATTGAGATTTTGTGGTGGTGATAGAGTAATAATAACTTGCTGTAGCAAGTATTAAAAACATCTCTCCTCTTTTCATCTTGGAAAACAGGAATGTGTTAGAAAGCAAAACAGGGAAAGAAAAATACTACTTAGAGAGTTTTGAGCTCCATTAGGGATGTCTTTGAATCTCTGTTTATATCCTAGAGCTTTCTAGATTTGAAAGACTTTATAGTTTCGAAGAATTGAGTTATTCCTAAAAGGTAAAAGGAAGAATCCTATCTTAGTCTGTGAGTGATTGGAGAAGCCTAATTAAACTTTAAAGTGTTTCTTCCTGAAAGAACATGGTACCACAGTGAAGACATGAGTCTCTGTGAAAACATAGGTTAGATACATTGAACCATGCTTTCATTTTAGTACAGCCTTTTGATTAGTTGAAAAAATGGAGGCCACACCTCAAATACCTTTTCACCCAACATTTGAGTGTGTCTGCTTAATCCACTTTTACCTGTCTTATAGTGTCTTAAAATGAGATCTACAAGTTAAAAAGCTTTTATACCATGTTGTTATTCCTTAAATAAATTGTTAATTATTGCCATCACTAAACATCTCAAAGTGAGAAGAAACCACGTAACTGTTCTTAAGACTTAGAAACCTGAAAACCTTCCAGTAAGTTAATGAACTGGGATTTTCTGATATAAGGGTAAAGAACCCACTATGGCGCAACAGTAATATGTCACTGTTATCAAGTAAAGGCATGCTTAAAAAAAGAGAAAAAATTAAGAACAGAAGTTCTGTCAGTATGCCATCAGCAAAATGGATATTCACTGCATGTGATTCTTGATAAAGCTGACAGTTGAAGAGAAAGGGTGAAGCTGCTGTTCCTTGCTGAGCTAAGTGTAGACCTTTAGACACCACCTGCAATGTGGCTTTTTTATCCATGATCTCCCCATCTTTGGTCAAGGAAACAAAATAGTGTTATGGAGTAAAAATTGGGATAGCACAGAGGGAGTTTTGAGTGCTTCTAGTTACACGGAACACTATCGAGGCAACAATAAGCAGGGAGTCTGAAAGCAGGTAGCTATAATGGAAACTATTTTTCAGCTTTAACTGAAGCAGATGCTATCACATGCGTTTCGTGATACTGACTTCTGAGGAGGCGAGCATAAGAAGTGATTAACCCAAGAGGTTATACTGACTGAGGTGAAATTAAGGTGAACAGAAGCACAATAAATCCTTATGTTTCTTGAATGTCTAAGTCCAAGCTCAGATATTTTGTAGGGTTTTGTGACCAGCAGGACCTTTTTTTTTTTTTTTTAATTTGTCGTGGAAGCAGTATTGTGGTAATAATTCCCTAAAAGTGCTGGGCAGCTGAGAGAAATAATTCTAAAGCTGAAGTCTATGGGGTAAACATAGTTTCCAGAAAAATTGTTGTAACTGAGTCATAATTGTTTGTCTGCAAAGGGAATACTTTTGTAAGTATTAAAACCTTTGATGATTTTAATAATTTTAAGCAAGATTTAAGTCAGAGATAGAAACAGGAAAAGATACTGAAAACAAGAGATAACTTAGTACTTCAGGAGCAAGAAATGAGAGAGAGAAAGAATTTTCAATCTCTTTTCACATCAGTATGAGAAAAGTATCAGAAAATGATCCAAAAGAGGTAGGAAGGAGCTGGAGTGAAGAAATCAACACAGAAGACTGTTAAAACTGTTTCACTTTATTGACATTATGGATGATAATGTCAGTGCTGAACTGACTTTCTAGCCTGTTGGCTGCGTCTGAAAAACTAAATAACCTTCAGACTAATTTGGTTCATTTATCTGACTAATCAATTGTCTGGTTCCTTCCCTCAGTGTGAGGAAAGTAGCTTTTGTATTTTCTTTTTTCTTTTTTTTTTATCCTCTCTGCTTTATCCTTTCATCCTCTGTTCTTCTATGAAGATGGACATGGTGAGACAGGTATTTGAAGCAGTTCTGCTATGGATAATAAAATTACCTTTCCCACTGCCTCCTTCCTCCAAATCCTCATGTCCATGTGCTATTCTGAAAGCATGAATAATTAAGAAGGTAAATACTAAAGCACTGGTGAGAATCAACTACCAAATTATTTTAGAAGAAGAAACTACACCATTTACAGATGTAAATTTTCAAAACCAAAATATTTTTCTATTGAATTTTATCTTTTTTTTTTAAAATTGTTCTTTACACAGTAACAGAAAATGCTGAAATGCCTTCGCTATTATATTTCTGTATTGATTTTTTTAAAAGAAAATTTCATGTTGTCGTGGAAGGTTTTATTTAGATCTAGTGGTGTCAGGTTAAAGATGTGGGGCACAAACATCGTGAACGTTGCATTGAAAGGGCCGCAGATTCTTGCCACATTCTTCTTCCCCAGTTACTTTCATTGTCTCTTTGTGTGCTTGATTTTTGCATGCTTAAACACTTTCGTAAGTAGGACAGACCTCGATGTGGGCTAACATACAAGATTTTAATGATTTTTTTCCCCCTCTCATAATAGTTTCTCATTGAAAGAATGTTCACTGAACAGTTGGGAATATTCTTTATCCAGAAGAGTAGATATTTCCTTCCTTTCTCTCTGCTTTTTTTTTTTTGGTTTTGTTTTGTTTTGTTTTGTTTTAAGGCAAATAATGGTAAGAAATTATGTTTGTATCATACACCCATAAGTATCAGGAAGGGCTTTGTAGGTCATAGCAGTTTCCAATTTCTTTCAGAGACTAAGTAAGTTTCAAGAGACATTCCCCAAGCTTTGGATAAACAACCATTTATTATAAACTACAGTGTGTAATGTGTATTGTTAATGTTGCTCTCAGAGGGCTGTCTCTCTAAAAAAAAGAAAAAAAGAAAATTTTTAATTGTCAGGATCACATTTGAAGTGAAGAGTGAAGGAAGAGAGGGCAGCAAAGGACAAAGAGCCAGACTCTACTCTACAACTCTATATTCTGTTAATGCAGATGTTGTATTCATCTTTCAAGTCAATTACCCTTCTGGTGGCTTATGGGGAGAGCATAGTCATTAATATTTCCAATAAACCTGATTGTAGTCAGATGAAATTTCAAACAGATTTCAAGCGGGAAAGGAAATTAGGTCAAGAGAAATAGCCACTACAAATTAATGAGCCCACTGATAACTCCACCCTTAGCCTCACTACTTCCATAAACTGATCTGGTGATGTAGAATTAAATCAGATGCTGTTTCACTGAATAAGGAGAAGGTACAGAGATTATATCTATTTTTTTCCCCTTTCTTTTTAATACACTGAAAAGTGTGCTGCTGGAGCAAGCAGTGTATAAACTTATAAAATCCTTAAGTATGGTGAGTTTAGTGTGGTTCTTCTGTTCTTCTTCTATGCTTTTCTACATGCTAAGGCATTTCTTCTGTAGAGAATTCATTGCAGGTCTGTCTCATAGGAGTATATGATATCAGATACCCAGAAAGAGGAGAACACCAGGGCTGAGAGGAGCTCTTGCTCTACTTTTAAAAAGCATCAATATATGTACAAAATAGATAATAATAAATGGGGGGTGTGGGTGGGTGTGTGTGCACTTACAGTGACTTCAGGATCCCACAGCGATGCTTCATATGCTTCATCTTAGGCCTGGATAAATAATATATCTGACATATATATGTACACATCTGTACTCATATGGAGTATACATATATAGACCAGGACAATAGGCACTATTATTTACGTGTTTTTACTATTTTTGCTATTTTAGTATTACCTTTTCCGTGTCTTTCCAAGGTGATTTAGTATCACTTTGTATAGAAAGGAGAAGAAAAACACTACAAACCCACAAAAACGTCCTAAAGGCTACGTTACCCTGTAAGTCAGGTTGAAAAACTGTACGTGTTTCATCTTGCTTCTTCCTGAATCTTTAAACATTTAGAAAACTTTGTTTCAGTCTCGTGGAAGTTTATGTATGTAAACATAACATTGCAGATGAATGTAGAGAGCTCTCTATATACTATATATTTAAATTTAAAAGAACAGTGTGATTGGAATATGATGGGAGAAGACTCCAAAACCAGCGATCTTCAGGCTTCAAAATGGTTCTTGACCGTATGGACTAGATTTGTTAACAACACACATTATCAGTAGTTAGCACTTAATCACTATCAATCATCTGAGACAAGCTTATTTTAAATTAGTTACAAGTGTACAATGCCACTGAAGTAATACTGTTTTAGTTCGTACTGATAGCTATAATCAATCAGTCCAGGAACAATTTGAGAGGGAAAGCCATAACAGAGTCTGTCACCTTTCCTCCTCATCCCTCCCTGTAAAACACCATTGGTGTTCTGTGTTCGTCTGCCTCTTCCCCAAAAGAAAATTGGGTGATCTCAGCTTCTCTTGACATTTATTTTTGGGATAAGGGCTTGTTCTGGTTTTGCAAATTCTGCAGGATTATTCTGGTTCCATCAGACACCCTGCCTGCCTTCTCTGCAGGATTATTTTGGTTTTACCAGACATCGTTCTTGCCTACTCTGCATCCTTAGTTCTTATCTTGCAGAGTTTAATACTTTTGCATTTTTTATGCACCTTGTTTGTGCCACTGCATCACAACTCCATCTGTGTCTTTGCCAATTAAGGCTATTATTTATACATTATTTATACATTAAAACTGAGCTGCACTGCAAGATGTTATTAATGTTTTTACAATGTGAAAGTATGCTTATATACTGTACCTGGATATGCTATTTTAGTGTGCTTATTTCTGCATTACAAAAAAGTAAATTCTAATTCTCTTGTTTAATAGGCATCTAATTACTGCATGCAACAGGCATCATTTTTCGGTACAGTAAAACCAAATCATGGTTTGGAAGAAAGGACATTTTAACATAACTTGGTCCCATACATGCATCAAAAAAAGGTTAAATCTCTAGTCAAGTTCTGATTAGATTCAATTTATGTTTAAAAGGAATATCTTATTTCAAGTTACTCGAGTCTCAGTAGAATCTAAGTGGTGTATTTAGCAGACACAGACTGATCTGCTTCTGCAGGAGAAAACTCAGGTATATGTTCTGAAAAATTAGGCAGGTGTGAACTTTATTCACCACTTTGAAGCATGGAGTCTAGATGGCAATCACTGAGTTTAAAATAGGACTCTCATTCCCTGAGCAAAAATTCAAAATCATGAGAGTCTACCTTAATCACAGTCATAGGAATCCTGACAATCACAAAACTGTTCTGAATATGTCTGTGAAAACTGTGTTGACACATTTTATCTATTTCTTTTTCTTAATATCTATTCATCTAAATGAGTAAATTACAATTTTCCACAGATAATTTTGAAAAATTGAGAAAGAGATTTGAAAAAAATCTTACAATTGGAAAAATAGGGAAAATAGTGCTAACAGCAAGCACCTTGTGGTATTGAACATGCTGAATCTCCTGTAGCATTTTCGAAAACCTTCCAGAAATAGTATGCATAAGTTAGATTTTTGTGCTTAGGAGAGAACTTCAAATCACTCAAGGCAGCTAAGCAGCAGATCACTTTTGGTGGTTACTGTGTTTGGCTATATTGGCATGTTGTTTCTTTCTTTTATTTACAATTTAGCATTGAGCACCGTAAGGCTCCAGAAAACTCACTTGCTAAGGCTTTTAAAAGGGCTTATGGTTGTTCATGTACTCTGAATTAGAAGCATGGGAGAAATACTAACAAAAGGTCAAAACAACAAAAAAGACTTTATTGGCATCTTAAGAAAATCAGAGAACTTTGGCAAGAGGTTTAGTGCAACATTGAATCAACGTAGAGCACTTCAAAAGCATTAACTTCACCCATTCAACTTCACAAACTCTAAGCCCATTCAATATTAAGTTCCTCAAAAATTCCAGGAAGAGAGAATTAGAAGAAGTAGAAAGAGAGAAAGACAGGAAGGATACAGAAAAGGATACATACGGCTGCCAGCTCCTGGGTTTCAGTAGTGCTCAGCTGTTAGAAATTCCAAGAGGAGATAGGGTCAAGACATGTTCGCCACATGCTCGGCCTTAAATACTCCTTGGCTTTCCTTGGCCCTTCCCCTAGCTGGGACTTGTGGTCCTCTGGCCACTCTGGGGCTTAACTGGGGCTTCAGGACTTGGGTGTGAACCATTGCCTCTGCTGTGCCAGTGATTGGCAGCCACAACAGGGCTGGGATACAGGATTTAAGGGATGGGGGGTGCAGGACATGGCATCAACTCAACAGAGCAAGGCCTGACCTGCCCTGTTCCCCACACACATGCACCCCAAAATGTCTCGAGAGATCAATTTTTCCAGTCTCTCACAACCATCCCTTGTTTCGAGGCATTGACCAGGACCACAGTAATGGTACCTTTCCTCTTGTGGCAGCAGTGGGATCCTGATCTCGTAGACAGAGGAGAAAGGAAAGATGAGTCTCCAAAATTGCAGGCAAGGTGTGATGCAAACCAGGATCTGAGAGGAGAGTTCATGAATCAGTCTTTCAGCTGCAGTGACCAAAGAGTCCAGCAGATTGGTTGGTGATTTCCTTTGTGTTTCCAGTCTCTCACAGTGACATGCAGACTTTCTTGCACATTTCTCTTCCTCTTCTCTCCTTTCTACCTTTCCTCTTGCTTTTTCTTTCTTTGAATATGGAATAAGGCAGATATGTAGAGTGTTATCTTTTTTACTTTTTTCACTAGGATAGTGTGAATAACTTGTAAGGGCTTTCACAGAAACGCAGGTCAAAATGAGCAGCTAATGGTTGGACCTGAGTTTCCTGATTCAGAACAGAAAATTAAATTGCTGGTTTCAAATTACACAAACTGAAATTTGGAAGTCAGCTGTGAGTCATCTTAGAAAATAGAAATATTTTATAAAAGCGCTTGAGGTTCCTCTGCACGTTTTGTGTCTGGAGTCTGATCACTTCTTCCCATATGATGAATGCTTGAATTGCCAACCATCTCCTGATTTGTGGTAGTCTGCTACCCATTGTAAAAACATTCTTACGACATTATTTGTTCAGCACAGCCCCATCCAAGGTCTCACATTCTTAGAGGTAGTTTTTTAAACCCAACTAAATGACAGAAACCCTTGGAGGATTTTCTTACAGTTCTTTTTTACTATTTAAGGCTACAAATAGTTGTAAATCTATGAATCCCAGTTTGCAGATATATAAAATAAAAGCTTTGAATCATAATTAATTTCATTGTAACACTGGGGTAGCCATACGTAAGAGTATTGGAATATTTTGAAAAGTAACTGTGTCAGTCAGGGTTTGGAATAATATGTGTGATTTTTTCATAATATTCCCGAGGCCACTTGGGAAAGAAAGGGATATTGGCCACCCTCATTATGCTGAGTTGCATGGAAAACATAAATTTTCTTGACCATCAAACTACATAAGACTTCAGGTTTCATAGCTAAGTAAACTCAAAAATATTTATAATTATTATTCTTTTAACACTTTTATACCGTAGGGAAATACAAATATCCTTGTATTATAGAGAACTGTCTCATCTTGGAGAACTGGTTTCATTGAAGTAAAAGTCAAATATTTTATCAGCTTCAGTGAAACCAAGAATTCATGAAATATTTTCAGCCCCATGTTCCAAGTGAAATAGAACAGAAAAAGAAATTCTTGCTGTCACCAGATGCTTTGTCCTTTCCTTAGACCAGCACACTGGGATCATACGTGCTTTGGGCAAATCTGCATGCATTGCAAGGTATAAAGTGAAAAATGGAAACATACAAAAAGCAATATTAACAAAGTAAAAAACATCTAAACTGGGGAATTTTTATAGGTTAAGTGGCACAGATGTTTAGAAAAGGACTGTTATTATTCTGCAGGAGAAATTTCAGTTTTGAAGAGAATAAAGTCAATTATTCTTATTGTATCAGGAGTCTACCCAGAAAACATATTTTGTCTTGCTATCTAAAAACTGATTTTGTGAGTAAAAGGCACAGACGAGGTGAGGTCAATAATGTTTTGAACATTGGTGGTAGGACATTTTTAACTAGTTTCAAGAATGCATATAATTATTAGTGTTAGATGTGACTTTTTGTTGCAGGGGTGTTTTTTTAGAAATCTAAGGTTGCGTCAGGTACAAAGGACAAAGATCTTTCCAGTTCAGATTTAACAGCTCACACTTTTAGAATCTCACTTTGTATTCTCTGTTCTAGTAAAACAATTTGATATCTGCATTGAAATGCATTTTCAGTTAATCTTTGTCTTGAGGCCAGTGGAGCACTGTGAATGTTGAATGTTCTTTGGCTAAAACACTGAGCACACACCACAGCCGTTCCTGCTGTGCTGAAGACCAGCTGGGAAAAAGATACGTACTCTGAAGTTAAAATAGTCAGAACAGGTCCCCTACTTGATAACAGCTGAGTGCTGTAGTCAAATACAGCTATTGCAGCGGGATTCTATTGATTTATACTGGACAAAACTGGTGCTTTTATCAAACAGTTTTGTGGCTACTCAGCAGTCTGTGTCAACCCATAGGCAAAGATTTTCGGGAAGTTCCTGGCATCCAGAGAGACAGAAAAAACTGGTTATTATACCAGGCAAATCTCTCAAATCACTTAACAGCATGCCTGCCTCAGTCAGATGGAAAGCACATTCACATTATTCGGATTATACTGCAAGCTAGCACAGCAGAAAGATTAGGCCTCCCAATTTTCCAGGTAGTGTTTAAAATCTTTTCCCTAGCTAAAGGATATAGCTGACAGTTCACACTCCAAAGTCAAGTTAATCTGTAACATTATCCGCCCATTTTGCACTGAGCAGTCCCCAAAGCAGTTTGTAATATGCATATGAACTGAACCATTGTTGTGATCAAATTTTAAATACCCTTGTGAAATGGGAAAAAAGGAAAGATAAAATAAAACCCTGCTGCTCTGGTACTGAAGATTGACAGCAAAAGGAAAAGTATTGCTTCATTGAGTGCATGACTCTGGCTACAGTGGCTGCGTTAAGTTGCTGGTGGGACTTGCAGTCCCTCCTCTAATGCATGGCTAATAGCTCAGCTCTGTAGAGTCGGAGATGAAGCTTTCCTATTTCAGAATATTATGAAGTTGCAGTGGTGTGAAATTAGAGTGATAGTTATCACAAATTTGCTTCGGACAAGGATGCTTGCTTAATACAGCTCATGAGTGCTTTTCCTTGTGCTAGGTATTTCACAGTAGCTCACCGCTGCATCAGCAACAGTACGAAGTAATAACAATATATATTACATTTTCTGAATTTGGTGGCTTTTAAAATGATTTCTTGTACTAGAGATCACACATGTGTCTGAAAGCAAGAGGCGAAACTGAGCACAAGGAAACAATTGCCATTATGGTAGAAGGTAGAAAACAACACATCGTTGTTCAGTCTTCTGCTGGCATGTTGCCCTCTTCTAGAGTGGTTTACACCATAATTAATTGTATCCATTTGCTTCATAGTAGTGAAATTCACTCCTGACTTTACCTGCAGACTCAGAATTGATCCCATTTGAAAAACTATATCATTCACTTAAATAACCTCAACACCATAAGTATATCATGAGATTAGTAAAAGCTTCTATACTTGATGACTCTCTTAAAGAGCTAAATTAAAGAGCTCTCTGTTAGTATAGTCTTCACTATAGTATGAATAAATAAATATTAAAAAAGGTGTTAATTGCTGGTAATATTCCTTCTTTGTCTCTTTAGCTATTTGCTTTTTCTTGTAATTGCCTCTACTATGGATTATTCTTGCAAAAAGAAAGTTAGAAGAAAATAATTTTTCTCTCTTTGCCTTACCTGGGCTTGGCAAACACAAGTATTTAATCCAGGTTTCCTCCAGAGCAACAGAGAAGTCTAAGACGTATTAGCCCCACCCACCCCTCACCCCATTCAAAAATTGTATTTATTTCTGGTATTTGACAGACTGTGTTTTAGGAGCATATTTAAACAATCCTGCAATTCAAGCACTGGGAGTTGAAATCTCATACGACATTTATAGAACCAGTGCAGCCTATTCAGTATTGAGAAGATTTTATAGCAGTATCTTTTCTCCCAAGGCTGCATTGGAAGTACAAAGTACATCAGATTTTCAACCTGCATATTACTTCTGCAAACATCACATTAACAATTAAAAAAAAGCTCACAATTGTGGGGGAAATGAAGCAAGCAATGATGAAACTTCCAGCTACTATTACACAGTCTTAGGCTTGGTGGTATAAAATGTAGTCAGCAAAAATGTTCAGTATCAGTCTGCTTTTAACTGATAAATTAGAATGATGAATCATGTACAATATAACTAATATAAATTGTACTGATTCCTAACCAAATCCAAATGCAGTTTACAGAGGTAAAATTCTAGCATATTACAGAGTTCTTGTGGTCATTAGAAATAAGTGTGAAAAAATAGTGTTACCTAGTTGTGAAAAATCAGTAGTTAAACCATTAGATTAGAAATACTGTGACATATGTCTTTATTGACTTACTCACTTCATTGTGAAATAATATTTTAATGTTAATATTCATGTATTTTATCTTGGAATAAATGTAATTATACATTCTGACACAAGTATTGTTTGCATAGCAATTGGTCACAAAGAGTAATTCATTAATATTCAATGAAGTGTTTATATGTGCAGAGCCTAGAACAATTGCAAACTTCATTTTGACTTTAGATGGAAATTTGTTGCAGTGCAAATCTGTGTATAATTGTGTTAATCAGTCCCAAAGAGTATTTGAGGTTGAAACTTACATTGTTCTTTTATGTTCGACCTACAGTGGTGCAGTATGAAATTATTATCATGACAGAGAATGGGTTTTCTGATATTCTTAACATCCTACTCCACGAATATAGTTAGAAGCAACTGGGTTATATTATGAAGCCTTTGTTTTCTTTCTTATTTATTACCTGAGTTATGAATTCAAAAGGATTTTTCACTCTAATTTCTGTTAGAAGCTTGAGAAAAGAGAGAAAAGGACATAATGAAGTTGTTTTTGAGAGGGACATTTTCAGAGAAACATCTATCCCTAATTTTTGAGGATCTTTACTAGACTGCGAATAGAAAACCTATTTTGTTTTTAAATAAGTAGGATATATTTTTTATGCATCTAAACAGCTGAAAATGGATAGAGTTGCACGTTGGCAGCTATGGGCAACTGCTTATATTAGGCTTAAATTAGCACACTTAGAAAGTGGAAGTAGGCAAGTGAATCTCTGAGCTTTGTGATAATATGGATTTCTTTACTTTTCCTAGGTAGTTCGGTGGGAAATACACAGTAAGAAAATAAATCAAATATCAGGCTCAAAAGGGTGTTTCTCTCAAGCTACTATTGACCTGTATTATATGATTATAAAATATACAAAAATAATGCTGAGCATGCTGCATACTGAAGGTGCATAGAACCTTGCCATTGTAGCTGCTGACCTTCTTTCAGACCTTATCATAGAACCACAGAATCATTTAGGTTGGAAAAACCCTGTAAGATCGTTGAGTCCAAACACTAACTCAGCACTGCCAATCCACCACTAAACCATGTCCTGAGTGCCACAGCTACTTGTCTTTCAAGTACCTCCAGGGTAGATGACTCAACCAGTTCCTGGGGCAGCCTGTTCCAAAGCTTCATAATTCTTTCCATGACAATTTTTTTTCCCTAATATTTAATCTAAACTTCCCCTGGCACAACTTGAGTCCATTTCCTCTTGTGCTATATTGTTTCTAGATTGTCAGGAGAAAATCGAAAATTAAGAGAGAGCAAAAGGTACATACACTGCAGAAATGCCCATATTACCAAAAACAATTTGGGAGATCAGCAAGTAGGGATACCTGCAGTTCTCAGCAGTTCTTCCTGGAAGATTACTACCTGCTGGGAAGAAGAAAAGCTTGTATCACTGTAGGAGGACATCACAGAAGTAGGTCAAATGCCCACAGGTGACTGACCAATATGGATATGTTAATACATGGTTCTTGCTCATACATTTTCTTTCTGTTGGTTAGGGGGTTGTTTTTTTTTCTTTTTTTCTTTTCCTTTTTTTAAAATAATATCTTAGTAGCGGGCTCCTTGCAACTTGCCAGCCATCTGTCATTTAGTAGAAGTCTTTTGATATCAGACTACTTCCAGTATGTTGATCCCTGCTTGTTACATATATTAGTTCAACTACTCAATTGCCTAACCTTTAGTAGTAAAAACTGCATATGGTATTTTCACATGAAAGGATAACCTAAAGAAGTCTTATTTGAAAATGGTATTTCATGATAGAGCAGTTAACTGAGTTGCCAGATTTGACAAACTAGGATTGTTGTTTTTGAAACTGTAAGAAATGTAGTTTATTTTCATTTTTTAAAGATATTTTGAAAAGGTACTTTAATTCATTGACCTGTTACAAAATACAGATCTTAATAGCTTGTTTACATTTCAGCATTTCACTTACGATTAACAGGAGTAGTTTATTTAGGGAGAACTGATCAAAAGAATGTAGGATTTTTTCATAAAATGAGTAATGGAAGCAGTGATGGAGTTTGTGCGGACTCAGGTGTTTAACAGCCATGAGCTTTTTGTTTCATTTGGAAAAAAAAAAACAACAAAAAACTGAAAATAATTTCAGCACAAATACAGATTCTTATCATGTTTTCAGAGCCAAAGTATACAGATTACATTAAGCTTTCACTATTATCTGGCTTCAAGCTTTTTGATTCTGTGCTCAAGATGGTAGAAATGCAGTTCTGAGCTGTTATTTCAAGCACTCCAAAGTTTATAATTTTTTACATCTAAAATCCCATGTTGATTTAACACATAAGAAAACTTTGATCTTGTCTGATCATATCTCAGTACCAGCTGCCTAGGGGGTCTTTTGTACAGATACAGCACCCAAATCTCTTTCTCTATCAATAAAATGAGATTCTGTTTAACATCAGTTAGGTTATGCCCATTTATTTTGGTAGACTATTTGCCCCACAGGATTTATCAGAGGAGCTTCAGCTTTGCATTTCCTTTATCACTCATGCTAGAGAATACTGTTTTTGTCCAATTTGAATTGGATTTCTCCTGCAGAAGACAGAACTGCTTTTTTAGCTGACCTTTCAAATCAGTTCTGATATGTCCAGTTGAAAAAAAAAATAGCTCTCATAACAGTATTCCTTAATTCAAACCTATTCCATTTTATGTAACTTCTCCCACACCTCTGAAAACAAACTAACAAACAAAAAAAAAGGTAAAACAAGAGGAACTGTGAAATGGCACTCCAGACGTTGTATCATTTTAACACTGTGTCATCTACATACTGTGAAGATCTCCTTAACTCCTCCAGAGCCACTTGCTTACCTGTAACTTAATTGCATTATATTTTCAAACAAGTCTATACCCTTGTCCTGTTTCCCTTCTCACATCCAAGGAGTGTGGCTGGTGGACAGTAGGTCTCCCCAGTTTACTTTTCAAGTGGGAGACAGGTTTGACTTGGCAATGCTGCCAACAGCTAAAGCAGGCTGAGGGCACAGCTTAACTGGCTGTCACTAATTGAAGGGAGAAGACTAATGGCTACATGTAATATTTCCACAGTAATGAGAGCACTGCGCTGACACTGCTGTGTTGTTCTATGCGAGACTTAAATGTTTTACAGGGATGGCAAGGCAGTACCATTCTCAACCCCCTCCACCCACACAGCTTCAATGTCATAATGTAGTGAACAAGCTGACTTGGCTGAGGAATTTCAGGCAGCTTCTTTTCCTATTCAAAAATGGAAAGAAAATGGGGCCTAGTGGAAAAGCACTGGCCAGCTACAACTCAATGCCAAGACCACCACTTAACCAACATTTAATGACAACCAAAAAAATGTCTCCATGCAGACAACAGTAATTGCAGAGTCCTGGTGATGCCATGTTAACACGACTGCTTACATTACTTTTTAAGATAATGTTACTTCTGTGCCAGAGACATGGCTTCATCAATAAATAACTAATGCAGCAAATTTAGTGTGAAGAGGAGTAGAGGAAGAACCCACTCCAATGAATCCAGTGTAGAAGAGAAAGACTGGACAGCATCTGCCATCTCTCATCAGAAAATGAACAGCTTTCATTTAGGGAGCTGAAACAAATCACTGCAATGTAACAGGGGAGAGAGCAGAATTCTCTCTTTAGACTTCCCAAAAGGTGTTGTTAAGTAGCTCCAGTCTGCACTCAGATTTAGTATAAAATATTTTTTCTCAGTCATATAGTATATTCTGGCTTAGAAATTCATTTTGTCAACATGAGCATGTTTACTGTTGCTTTCAAACTCTCTAACTAACTGACTTGGCAGACAGGCAGCTCAGCTACAGAGAAATGTGGCTCAGCAGCTGCATCTGTCTGCCTGCTTCATAAAAGGAAAGGAGGAGAAATCATCTGAAACTTTATAGCTGCTCAGGGCAGTCTCACTGATCATTGTCCACCCTTACACATGTCCTACTCTAAGGAAAGTAATGAAGATGCTAATAAGGTATGAATGGTATATTATGATGCATGAGTTAGAAAAAGAAGAGGAGGGTGTGTTATTCCAGGTAATTTGGACAGGATTATACATTCAGATAACTATCAGGAAGATAGTCAGCTAATTCAGAAAATTTACCTTTGTAATCTGTTCTCATTGTGTTCCTTCAGACCTGAAGACATTAAGCTTTTTACAACCAAAACACTACAATTAGAAAGCCCTTGCCAAGATTTTAACATGGAAATGTTTTTGTAACATTCATTTGGCCATCCCTTGTTATTGAACTCATAAAGTACTCCTTCCAGGCCAAGGACAAGCCTTAGGTGACATAAATGATTTTTAATTAATATCTCAACATCAGAGGAAGAATAAAACAGTGTATATCTGCCAAAGAATCATCAGGGTCATATATTTTGTGGAAGAATATAGATATCAGATCACATAAGGGTACTTGCTTTTGGTCCTATTGCAAGACTTGAAACTGTTTCATATTTTAGGATGCAGTTGCTGATTAAGGCAAATATTTGAACATGCCTTAAGTGCTATTCCAGGGGAAAACCTTTTTCTTTCTACTACTCCAATTTAAGAGCCATTAGTTTATACATTTTCTCACAGCACTGTTGAGACATCACCACTGCATCAGTATCTTTCTCTTTTCTGACTTTGCTTCTGTATGTCTATAGAAAAATTCTTAGCTGAACTGGTCATTAGAGGCATGTGCTCTGTGCCACTATTTATTTGTATATTTGTTTATTTTAATAAGAAGTATGGACTAAAAAATCATACTTTCTGGGAAAGAAAATTAAACCCCAAAATCTTTAAAGTAACCCCCTTTTTGTCACTAAGATAAATTAAGCCTGGATTTTCATGCTATATGTATTTATTAATAATTCTATAGTCAAATTATTTGATTGCCAACTTTATCAATGAAATGCAATTTAATATTATTGGAGACATTACTCCTGTCTCTTGAGATTAGAAGTAAGCTCCTTGTGGGGTAGGTTTGGACATAGTACAAGAACTGGTGTTTATATGCATGCAGTGTGCAGAGGTTGCAGACATTTTTTTGACAGTTATTTGCTGTAACATTTAAAAAAAAAGTGGTAGGATGTTACTGATAAAAAATTTTGTATGAGGCGTAGTTACTGAATTCATATAGGATGAGATATTTACAGAATTATGGTTAAAGGACACATTGAATGGGTTGAAGAGGTGGGATAGCTCTAGCTGTTCTTTACTGTAAATCTCAACCTCAATCCACAAAGATTGTTAGAGCCTCTGAAGGGGCTGGCTGATAGTGGTGACTGTTATCCTAAAAAAACAGATGGCAAAGTGAGTGACACCTATAAATGTGCAGGCTGTGTTACTTCACTGACAAGATGCTAAGCCCTTCTGGCACTAAAGTAAAAAGACAGGTGTTTTTGACACAAAAAAAGGAGTATTGAAACTATGCCTCAAGCCATGTGGAGAGTCAGAGCCAATTTTTCAAGTAAAAGTAACTAAAAATCTAAATTGGGGTATACATGCGAAAGCAAGACAGCTTCAGACCTTTCCCATCAATAAGTTTTTGACGAGTTCTAGTGCCTGTCTTGTGCCTGTAGAATTAGCTGATCGCCTTTCAAATTAAACTTTAATTTTCAAGGCTTGAATAGATGGTAGCTTTTCTCTGGAAATCTTGTGCAGCTCATTTCCAAATGAATGAAATGGCAAGCAGTGTTTTTGGACTTCCCTTTAAGTTTGATGATAGAATTCTTCAATTGCCTTTTGGTCTGCCTTAAATATAGTATGAAGTTAATCATGTATTCACATACCACACATTATAATTGTAATTAACAATGTCAGGTTTAGAAATTCATGTGGCCAACAGGGAAGCCACAATGATGTAAAAAACAATGTAATGAGAATACTTACTTTAGAATCCATTATCACTTCAACAGATTACTTTGTTTGAAAAGGAATGGAAGTTAATAGCATTTAATCTACTTTCTTGAATGTAGTGGTATTCTTTTTCATAACCAATGAAAATAAAAGTTTCAATAATCGAGCACTACCAGATGGCAAAATCTCCAGTGCAATTTTTTCTCAGAGAAATTAGGCTTCTATCTTTTTTTCTGCTTTCAAATTTAAGACACCAAGTTACATTTATGGATGAAAGGAAGCTGTTAAGTAATAAAAAACTGCATCAGGTATTCACCAAAATAAAATGCAGTGGAACCCACTTGAAAAAAAAGGAGAAAAAAATGTGTAAAAATGCGAAAGATGTAAAATATGTGAAAAAAATTAGTAAAAAATACTGTGAAATGGCCTTTCTGTTTGTTCCTATGAAGTAGAAAAGATCATGTCCAGGAATTACAAACTTTCTTTTAATTTATTTGTATGACAAGACTTTTATGTATCGAGTAGTCTGCTTCTGGTTTTCAACAAGTACAATGTCCATTACAGTATACTAAAATAATTAGTGCCAGATTATCTTGTCCTATTTCTCTCTTTTCCTTTATTTAGCCAGCATAGTCATCTTCTTGGCAAATAGTCTTCTTGCACATCTTTGCACAGATTTGTTTCAGCTGGATAATTTGTTATCAGAGTCCTGATGAAAACCATGTGTCCAGCGCTATGTGTAACTGATGGCAGCACACTTCACCAATGTATGCTGGGGGAATTGAACAAATTGTGATTAGAGGGTGTAGTTATTTCAGTGACAGGTGCAGAACAACACATGCAGTGAATGACCATTTGCCCATTAAAATAAATCATTAGACCGCTTTATTTTATTGTTATGTTCTCATCCAGTGTCAATGGTAGAAAATTTATATTTAACATAAAAAACATTTTTGGGTCCTAAAGAAGCCAGCACCAGAGAAAGCACAGCTCCTTTGTCTTCTTTTGGGATAGTCACATAGACAGGAGATATCCTTTCAAGATTTTTTTCTTTCTTCCTTTTCCATTTGAACTACATTGGATAACATCCTTGACTGTAGGTACCGGAGACAGAGACTTCTCTCACCTCAGTCTGTGCTTTACTGTTAGGCTGCCTCATTTGCTTTATTTTCATGACTAAGAATGCTGCATTCTTGATTTTACAAGAGACTTCTATAGGAAGAGTAGAGAATATTTATATTCTATCCTGGCGATCAGGGCTTCCTTACAGACTGGGAGGACCAGGTTTTTCTGTTTCTTGAGTAACTGTCATAACAACAAAATTACTGTGCTAAATCCAGCCACCATAACAACCTACTTTTCTGCTAGCCATGTTTAAAAAAACCAAATAAATATTTTTTTAGGGATGACTGTTTTATTGGATTTCACTTACTGACATTTAAGTGAATGCTTATTCAAGAAACAGGTTTATTTTCACAGTCAGAAGTTTAGATATGTGAAACTTACATGGTTTTACTGCAATTGTTAATACTAATATCTCTTTCCTGATTGTTTTTTTTGGTCATTTTTCCTTGCTGTTTATGCACTTCTGTTATGCACAAGACTGTTTCAGTTGTGTGTTTAAGCATCATATACTACTGCAGCACACCTCAGAATATTTCTTTGAGTTTGGACTTGCTTGCTTGCTTCTTCATAAAGTGCATAATATGTTGATATGTTTGATAGATGACTCTTCTTCTTCTAACCCTCAGATAGTTTATTTATGTTTTAATAGTTCACCAGCCACTGAGTGTCAAAAATGTAGTATTGCTTATGAAAAAGTAATTTCCATTTTATGTCTTAAAATTTTTGCTAACAGCAACATGGAACAAGAGACTTGTTTCTCAGCCATCATCTCTTGTAAGACTGTGATGTGCATATGGATGTCTTTTGGATAAATGTCAAATTTGAAGTATTCTGTGATGCTAGTTCTTTTTCAGTAGCTGCAGACTTTCATCCATATCATCATTTATGGTATTTCATGACTAACTAGAGGGAAATTCATCATTGGAAGATGTGAGTTTTCAATTTCACCTGAAAGAGCACTTGACTGCTTCTCCATCTGTCTTCTGTGTTTCACTCAGTTTGGTTTGCTAGACCCAGCTTTCACTGAATGTGATTGTTCCCTGTATGTCAAGACTTCTGGTGAAATAAAGTCCTTCACTGTGTGAGAAGTCATATTGTCTATAGGGTGTTTCTAAGACTTCAACAAAGTGCATAAACTTTAAAGTATAAAATTCTCTCTGACATGTTTCCTTAATGGTACCCTATTTTCACCAAGGCAGCCATCTCACATCACAGAATGTGAAGTTGGAGAAGAGAGTCTTAGATTCCTGTAATATACAGTCATTTAAGCCTCCTCTGTAGTCAGGGCAGTGATACAAGTGGTTCTGAGGATAAATTCTAAAAGGTTAGGTGGTCATTTACATCTGGAACTCAGTGGGTTTTCTCCAAAGGCTAGCAGCTAAGGACATTTATGTAGTTTACACTAGTTGACTTAAGATGTGACATCTAAAATTATATTAAATAAAGACTATGTTTGAATCGAATTCCATTTCACTGACTTCTGTCCTTCTATATTCTAAAGACATTGAATTGCCCTTTGCAATGTTTCTGTAAGAAGCAGAAATGTTTCATTAAGGGTGGGAATTTTCTAGAAATTATTAATAATACTACTATTTTTAAAAATTAATTCCCAGCTACTTGGCATTCGGTAGTCTATAGAGTAATTGATTGTCCTGTCAGACAAATCTGAGTTTAGGGATGTCTGACTTGGGCAAAATTTAATTACTCAAAATGAAGTTTGCAAAGGTCACAAAGTCTAACGGATAGTATCTTTCACATGGGGAAACATTTAAAAAGATTATAAGCAATCCCCAATGATTTGTGTCTTGATTTTCTTTCTAATTTGTGTGATGGCACATTAGCATTATGTTCCACTCTCTATCACTATTCCTTACCAAGTACATCATCACCTTGCAATTTTCTTTTAAATGTAGAAGTAGATACTGATGAAATATAGCATAACCTCCTGGATTGCTGATACTTCCACTGACTTCCATCCTAGTATTTGCTGCTCTCTGTGGTGTATAATTTTGCAACTGATTCCTCATCCAGATAAAATATATTCTCTTGAAATGTTGTATCTTGAATCTCTTTGTGATAAGACTTAATTCTACCATTTGTACTCCTTAATGAAGTCATGCATTTCTATAAAATTATTTAATAATTTCATATTCTTTACACAGTATAAATTATTTACACATAAGTTTATGCTGAAATCAGCCTCAGAAACAAAATCTCTAATTGCATTTTATTAGATAACTCTGTAGAATAGTACATATATTGACAAAAATATTAACTTCAATTTGTTTGAGCAATGGAATGACAGCTGTGCATCAATATTACCTCTTAAGGAATGTTGATCCTGCCATGGGCACAGACATTATGTAGGTTTCATCTAGTTCAGTATTTCACCAAATAAAATTGCTAACATATCAGTGATATTATTTCATGTTTTTTTCTTATTTATAAAGACAGGAGAGGACATGTGATAGTCTAACATGCAATTCTCCATTACAAAGGCTGGAGGGTTTCCTCTTATTGACTGCCCCTTTAATTTTAAAGTCTCTCTTTTAGGAGAAAATATTTTTACTTAAGAAATAATCAATTAAAGTGAATGAGAACATTTTTAAATTTTATTTCAATAATTATACTTACTATTTAAATAATGTTAATGGCTTTTATTTTGATATGTTGAATTTTGTAGTAATTTAATCTTGGTGTACTTGTGTCTGCCAGACTAAAGCATCTCCTATCAGAAAATGCTTAATGCAATCAAAGGTTATTGTTTGGGGTTTTTGAGATTCTCACAAGTGCAGTTCTTGAACCTTGAAGCTGTCTTCTAATTTTCTGTTAACCACCTCACTCTAATAGTTTTCTTCCTGATGTAAAGACTAACACTGTGTTCTATTAATGGTCAACCCTGCATGCAGTAAAAACCCCTAATGCGTGGTTAAATTTCGGTAGGGAAATCTGCAATAACTATATAAGTATTTTGAATATAACCTAAGTGTTCTTGTTTGCTGTCTGTCATGGTTTAGCCCCAGCCAGCAACTCAGCCCCAGTGAGAACACTCTCTCACTCCCCCCTGAGGGATAGAGGAGAGAACTGGATGAGTGAAAATGAGAAAACTTGTGGATTAAGAAAAAGTCTCATAAGTAAAGACAAAGCCACGTGTTCGTGCACAGCAAAACAAGGAATTAACTGGCTAGCCTGCCCTGAATTAGCAACACTGTTTCTCCGTAGCCCCATATTGGCTACTGTGGAGAAAGTGAACTCTCCCCCAGCCAAAACCAACGCACAGTCTTGTATTTGGAGCTCATGTTCAGCTGATTTTCTGTAACAGTCCTCTAATCCTCCTGGACGTTACTATTTTTCCCCATCTGTGTAAACATGCTCTGCAAGGGCTTGTGTTTGTTCATTAACCACCATCACTCCCATTCCACATTTAATTGTTTTGTTTTGTTTTTTTTTTTTTCATCTGGTCATGTTAAAGTACAGTTTCATTGATCCCAGATTCCAATGTGATTCAGAATTCCTCCTAATCAGTCACTTTTTTTTGTTTATTCACTTTCCACTAATCCTTATTTCATCTGTAAACTTCATCCCTTCTTTCTTTGTTTTACCCATTCATAAAAATCTGAAATCACGGTGCCAAGGTTTGGGACCTGATGGATACCAGTAGAAAGAAATTTGCTTGATAATGAATCTGTGTTTACCTTTACATTTTAACAATTCCTAATTAGCCATTTTTATTTATTTATTTCATGTCAATAACTACTTTTTTTTTTATGTATGTATTGTATGTAATGAAATCTTGTCAAAAAGAATAGTATTATTTTGGTAGAATTTGTTTTCCATTTATCTATGTTACATTATTTTCTTCCTACTCATATCTGCCTTATTTTTTTGTATCCAAATTCATAGAGATGGAATTCCTACAGTATTACTTTTCTTACAATTAGAATGGAGTTGGCTTCTAAAGCTTTCTATATCTTCTTCATTTTTTTCAATTAAAAAACCACAAAACTATGAAATATTTTTTCTGTGTGTCACCTATTTTATTTGTTTTATGTTTATTTCACTATGCCAGTCACACCATGGTTCTTTGGAATTTAATATCCACTTCTAAATGCTGTTTTCTCTTCCATTCCAAGCTACATTTTAAAATGAGCACTGTTGCTTTTCTTGGTCATTGTATGTTTTGGGATCTAGGAAAACATTTTTTTTCTTACCTGAATCTGATCCATTGAAAGGTATCTACTGTCTGTATGGTGTCACATTTGCATGGTTATATACTATGCTCATCACTGAACTAAGTCTTTAGCATGGAAGATAAACTAGAATTTGGGACAATAAACATTTCTTATTCGTAGTACTGAAAGATCAGAGATCTTCCCAAGAGCATATTATGAATAAAATATTCAGCACAAATCTCTGCATAAAATTACAGTGCAGCTTCCAGTGCATTAGGACAGTCTGTTCCTGATTCATCCATATAGAACTGTCCCCAACTCAGTTTATATGAAGATATTGAGAAGCACTTATTTCTTCCCTGAATGGCCCTAAATGTATCACATTAAAGCTGGAAAAAAAAGTTGGTGTATAAATATATATTATAATTATATTATAATAATAATATATATTATAAATAGATAAATTTATATAAATATAAAAAAAATGTTGGTCTTAGTATAAATAAAGCATTGTCTCTGCAGCCCTCCATTCTTGCAAACAAGCACTCTGTAATGATCACAGATATTTGTGACCTCTTTTATTATTGTATTATTTCCAAAACAGCTGAAAACATTTGGCATCATGACAGTAAATTGGCATAGTATTCCATGAGGTGATGAAGATTGTAACCTATTCAGTCAAGTATGATAATTCAGTTAACTTTTTTAGGCATAAAATCTGTGAGTTTGTAATAACACTGCTCAAAAGTATAATGCAACTAAGCATGTATGAAGCTATTTTCCTTGACTGCTATCTGCAGGTTTTCAGGTTTTTGGTTTATTTGGTTTTTTGTTTGGTTGGTTGGTTGTTTTTCTTTTTTTTAAACTGCAGCTCAGTATACCACTGAACACAAAAAGCTGCTCCATTTGTTCTGCTTTTGGCTGGTGAAAAATGTTATGTCATGCTTTTGGCTGGTTTCAGTGAGTATTTTATCAAGTATAACAGTTAAGTTAGATAGTTGTAAGACTGTGTGTATTCTTAAGGGATAGAAAACAGTTATCATAGCTAATCTGATAAGTGTTCCCCTCAGTAAACCATTTCCCGCACATGAAGGACAAAATTTAAGTTCTGAACTAATAAGCCCTTAAGAGATAGAGTCCCTTCTAATTATAATTTCCAGTGCTGCTTTTCTTTTTTATTCCTTTGTAGTCTCAGTAACCATTTTAACACCTTGTCAGGCATTCAGGAACTTCCATCTGTGCATCCTAGTGCATTTGTGAAATAAACCCATCTGTACAGCTGATTAAAAGTTGGATGTAGGCCATGTTTTGTCTTTATCCTGAAAGAAACAGTATTGCTGCAGCAGTTGTTGATGTAGGGTCTGAATACCAGAGTGGAATGCATAAGGCTAATGGAGCAAAATAGCTTTTAGTGTTTTCATTTGTATTTAATAATTGTTTAAAATAAAATCAGAACAAATTAACTGTGACAAGCAAGACCAATTAGAAAGGCTACAGAGTTCAAATCTACAGTTAGATGCAGGAAGGAACTCTAGAATCGCTGTCATTTCAAGTATGAGTTAACACAAGGTGAATCCAAGCAGATAGCAGCTTCATATTCTCTTCTTACTCTTCTACAAACACACAGATTTATTCTGAGAGTGCATGTATGTGTTTTTCATTGCTATGGTAATCAGTTTTCAATTGCATGTTGTTAGAAAGGTGGAGGAACAGATGCAGAATTCCTTACTAACAAACTAGGTCAGTGGGATAACTGCATCTGACTGCTTGATTTGCATCCATATTTTGTAGTCAGAGATACCATCTCTCATATTTCTATTCATAATCTGACTGCCACTGCTAAAATTTTATGGGTACAAAGCTGTACCTTCAAAAGGTTTTAAGGAACATCTCTTCTTTAGAAAAACAAAAAGAAGCAACAAAAACCCACCCAGCCTAGTAGGTTGCTAAAAATTCTCCATGAGAAGACATGAACAGGGAGTGAAGTAACCTCTCACAAATCTCATGGGCATGTGGTAAAGAAAAAAGAAGAAGGGAGTTTAAGAGACAGAATGGGAATCTTTGTGTTGTGGGTTTTTTTTGTATCCTCAGGACAATTGTTATCACACATCTTCCTCCTCTAGCGCAGAAATGCACAACTACTTTTTGATATCATGAGACATGTAGCAGAATTGGTTCCACACTGAGCTATTATATAAATAAAATAATGAAATAGGTTCTGATATATGTATCTATAAGCGGATATTAATGCAAGCAAATCAGATGGCACAGCACCACACAAATGTACTAGGTCACATTTTACTGGTGCAATGCCAAACACCTCTTTCCTCAGTGTTGCGTAAATGTGTCTATGCTGCAGATTATTCCAAGGGTATAATGCTTTCTCAAGGATGTATGTCATGTGTTCATTGGTGTTGTGTGGGCACGATCATCAATGCTCTCTAAATTACATATAATATAGCCATAAAATAAGATATTAATTGAATATGCATATTCAGTGTCTCCTGCGAGACCCTCCCGTCCTGTCACACCCGTAAAGAATATCATGTTGTATCATAGATGAGAACACATCTAAACTTCCTTAGCTGTGAGTTAGGTCTGTTGCCCTTTGTTCTGACGTAAGTATAGGACTCCATTCTAGCTATCTGCAAGGACTTCCAAAGTCTGTAAAGTGAGAGATTTTTTTTTTTTTTTCTGAAGTTACACACATGTAACTTAAAATAGAACATGACCTTAGATTTTTAGGTCAGAAATACGGAGGATTTTGGCTAGCTAAAGATGCCTACAATACTGCATCAAATGCCATAACTCATAAGCTAGAGCTACACACTGGTTTATACTGCTAAAAAGAAAAAAAAAAAGGAGGAGGAAGGGGTTTTTTTTTGCTTTTCTCGAGGCAGTTACAGTAATTAACAGAGACACAGGACTTTAATTATAATGTAGATGCAACTGATAATTATATTTGCTAGCACTGTCATACATTCAAAAACAAAAACCAGAACAAACAAACAAACCAAACAAAACGAAAACCAATGAAACAAAAGGGCTAAACCTCAGATCTGAGATTAATGCTAGAAGGAAGAAAAAACCCAGATGTTCCAATGAAAGAATAATACAGGTGGGGTTTATTCAAATAACCAAGATAAATAATTGTTTAAATATTAAAACTAACCTCCTTAGGTCTTTCCTAAGGTGTTTCTTCTTAGGTGGAGGAAGGTGGGATTGTTTCTTGTTGTTGAAGTTGAAAACATGTTTAATCTTGGGATGGGAAATGACAACTATAATTATACACTGCAGAATTGCTGCCCACTGAGTACTGTTTTGTTGAATACAGTTCACTTTTGGTGATAATAACAATACGTCACTTGGTGAATTGTGAATTCCCTCCAGGCATTTATGATACAACCCAGGAGCTGAATAAATCCCAAATGCTAGTGTCTGACTTAAACTAGTAAAATGCAGCTGCTTCCTATATAGGACAAATGTCACTAAAATATTTTTAAAATACTGTGCTTGAAATTTCAGTTTCAGGTTGTCCAGTTAAATTGGCTTGAATGAACTTAATTTTTTTTTTTTTTTCCACCCAAGGCACGGTTTAGTAACGTGCAGGTGAAAAGATGATAGACATGGTTTTCCTCTCCTTTTCCAAACACATATTTTGGTCTACACAGTGCTGAGCCATCAGCTTTGGATGTATCATCTTTCCTTTCTCACAGGTGCAAAGGGCAATTCATTCATGTATAATCTAATAATTACCATTATTTGAGGAGATTTTCCTTAAAGTCAAGGTACATGCCTGGTGAGTCATATTCTGATTTCTTTAATAGGCTAACAGCAGAAAGCTTTCTCATTCTGTGTGGATTGAATGACTAAAGGTGCTCCAGGGAAGTACTGTACTGAAGACAACAGAAAGAATTAATTTAAGCAATGTCATATGTAAATCCCTGTTGCCTTTTCACACCAGAATGTTAATTCTAGGGATATGACCCCACTGGAGTTTGTGTCAGTCTCAGATAGGATAATGCAGAGGCATAGCACAACTGAGGGAATAACTTTTAGATTTGAATAATGCTGACTTCAATATGATAGTGACAAATTCATCAGTGGTTTACACTGGTGTAACATAGGATGTCATTTGGGTTATAAATTGTATAATAAAGAGAAGAACTTCTCTCATTGTTTTTGCATGAAAGATAAGGCGTTTTTATATACAGTCTTATTTATGCAGTGTAGTATCAAATCAAGCTGAATGTGGTAAAAGGCTTTGGGCGTCGTGTTTGCAGTCAACAAATTTAAGGGACTAAAGCTTAACATTTATGTTTGCCTCCCCCGATATATTTCCTGACCAGACATCTTTTTCAGCCAAACTGTTTGAGCAGCTGATCCAAACTCATTAATGTAACAGTATTTCAGCAAAAGTCATGCTGATAGCTATTGGTTCATTGGTGCCTGAATCCAGAAGGCATATAGAAATAGTTACAATCAACTGACAATCTTGGCTTTGAATGTAATATACTTATAAATATTTTAAAAATGTTTTAGAGATTTTTGCCTGTGTTTTGAGTGATCAAGATTATATGGTATTTGATAAGGTTGCTAGGAGATTTACTTTTTTATTGTATCTATTTCTAACACCACGTTACAAATTAGATGATGCTTACTAACGTGTTTATTGTGATCTTACAAAGTCGTGGTGTTACACTAAATTTATCACACAACTTCATTGATTACAACTGACATCTGTAGTTATGACAATTAATGTATCACTCCTTGGTATAGTTTGAGTAAGATGAAGTGAGAGACTTTTTTTGGAACTAGGGAAAAAATCTTGAAAAAGAAAAGTTGCAAAGTGTACCAGCCCAAGGAGCAAAGTGCAGACATGGTCAGACATCAGAAGACTCATCAGAGAACTAGGGGAACCAAGAATCTGCCCATCTGTATGATATGATTTGGGAATGCTATTGGTCTGGACAGTTTCTTCCTTCTGTGTGATTCATCTACCTCATAGATTCATATTACTAGATGGAGTTTAAAAGGACAAAAAGAGAGGATCCTGAGCTGTAGCAGCAACAGAGAGGAGGTAGGGTAAAATAGACAAGAACCAAGGCACATCTAAGCAGCATCTCAAACACAGAGTAGTGGGTGAAATTCCCTAGATACCTGTTATCTGAGGTCACTGTATCAGGCTTGTAGGGTAGTTCTTAGTCATCAAAAAACTCATCATCCCAAAATGGATAACTACAGGTTGAATATGCAGGTAGAGCCCAATGGCAGGAGCTAGACAGCTTGACAAAGACTGCAAAAGAGAAGTGAATGTGAATGGCTTGAGACCTCCTGAAAATACTTTGGTACATTGAACAAATAGCCATGGCCTATACCATACATATCCAGAGAAGCACCTTGTAACATGTTTAGAACTCACTGAAGCAGACATCTAAAAAGCATTTTTCAAACTTTTCTAGATTAGATTTTTATCAGTGATTACTCACACTGATAAAACTTGCTCGATTTTTTTGGGTCCTATAACTTGTTTTGCATCAAAATTACATTGCAGTAAATTCAATCCCATGTGTACTCCATCATGTTCTAAAACAGTTAAAGAATTCAACCTTCTCATTGGTTTATATTAATATCAAAAAATAAAGATGGTGAGTTAGTGTTGAAATATGTTATTTTGCAAGCAAATAAAATTTTTAATTGAAAATCATTTGTCTTTATCTTGAATATTATTATTAGGGAAGGGACATGTAGAACTTTTAGAAAATACAGTTTCTTTCTTCTGCAGGTGTTTTCCTACCCCTAAAGGGGGGTTAAAGCAGAGACTCTGACCACCTTCTGTGTTGTATTAGTAAGTGTTCCCACAGTGCTTTCCAAGTTGTTTAAGGGACACACAGTTCATCAGCTGGATGCAAAAGTTTCCATGACTCTTGTATTATGGTATTAAACTGTTTCTGTTTCAGATGGTTTAATTGAAATTAGTGCTTGGAGCAATTCTGAGAAGCAGTTATTCTTTGCAGCAGTTTACCCGGTCTTTAGATTCTTCTTTCTTTTTCCTTTTTTTTTTTTTTTTTTTTTTTTTTTTTTTTAATGTTGTGTTCTCCGGGTATATTTCTCTTCAAAGACATGGTTTGGCTGCAGAAACTATATGTTAAAATAATACCTCATTTAAACTAATCTCAGAGGGTGAGACTGTATTTGAACTACTAATGTACAGAGCAACTAGATGTGGTTTATAGGTCAAAGTAAAATGGTGTGAGCATTTTTTGATTGGTACAAATTCTAACCACAGTCGTCCACTTGGCTCCAAGAATCCCATGCACTTGGGGAAAAATAATAATGTGGTTTTTAACGATGCCAAAGTACTTCAGGATATTGCTTCCCCAAATATTAATTCTTCTGTGCAAGTTCCACTTTCCTCTTAGTGCTGCCCCCAATTAAAGCTTTAAGCACTTAACCTGTAGTTGTGAAAAAAGCAGTTTATGATGGGTGTAATCTTATTCCCAGAGGTCTAATTATCTCAGTTGGTTCCCAATTAATCCATGAAGTTGTTAGGTCTTCCTTTTAATTAGATCTGTTCTTCTTGAAGAACAGTTTTATTTTTCATATTTCACTTTATTATTTCCTTCACTGGAACCCTGCAGGGTGGGAAATCTACTTTGAAATGTTCTTATTTGTTTGATTGCTGGTTGATGCTTAATGAAGATGATGATCTTTACCCTCACTTTGCATTAAAGTTCAGTTTGGAGATTGGAATACAAGTCCTTTAAGCATGAAAATTAAATGTAAATATGTACTGAGAGAGTGAAGACCTCCTTTGTTCTAAAGATACTATTTTAATTTTTTTTCATGTTAAGGCATAATTGTCTTTGATCAAATCTCACAAAACTGAAATTGAGGTATTCCTAAACACATTCGGAATTAAAATTTTACTGAGTTTATAGTAGGCTTTTATTTATTTATTTATTTATTTAATGGGTATATTTAAGAAGATGCATATATGAGGAAGTTGGATATAAAGTCTTATTTTCCTTCTCACTTTCACCTGTGAAAAAGTCTTTTCATATGACAGGAATAGAAGCTGCGTTAAGTAGTCACAAAAAAACCCCCAGTAAATGGATTATTATCTGAAGACTGTTGGGAATTTCACTTACCCCTCACTCCTGTGTCAGCTCTGCATGATAGGAAGCTATATTGGTTTATCTGACAGTGTCCTTTCCTCTGTTATGTCTCAGTGATATTCCCTTGCCTTACTCCATCAAAAAATCAGCTTACCCACAGGAATGGTGACTCACTTCTAGGAAAAAATGATCATATGTGTTCTTCTTAACTGTGGAATTTAACCAATCAATGAAACTCTATTCAATATATATGTTACACAGTTTCACTGACCAAAATGTTTTCTTCCTGTGATGTGCAATTCTGTTTTAAAATCTGCATCACTTTGCTATTTATTTTTGTATTAATTTTGCAGACAGTGAAATAACTGTCAGTTCAGAATTCACCATACCATTTAGGGATTACTCAATAATCAGTTAGTATTTTTCATGCATATATTGTAAAGTTCATGGAAGAAAGCAGTATTCACTAAGACAGGAATAAAAATAATAACCACTCATCTCCACAAACATGCATTTTAATGAAATTACATAGCCTACATAAATGAGAATGGGTAATAATTGTAGAGATGAGGCTGTGATATATTTTTTACAGTAATTGGTGGTAGTGTAATGTAGCAGTGAAGGAATCATCATTTTGTGGTTCTAGGAGGAAAAATACATAAAAATACTGGGTTGTCACATGCCTGGCTTCTAAGACATGTATTTCTTCCATCAATAATTAAGAACGATGAAAATTATTTATAATTCCCTCAGGTTTCATTGTATCCCTTTAGACCTCAAACTTTGCAGAGATGCTTTGTCAGATGTCGTTCATAAATAGGAGTGATGGTGTTTAGGATTCTAAAGAGAACAGCAAGGAAGAGACAAGGAATATGCATTGTCTTCTTCCTGACCTCTGGATATTAGTTAAAAAGTGGAAGTCTGAAGGATTGTTTCAGCTCTTCAGCTTTTGTGTACATCTGTGACCAAGGTTTTTTATACCTAAGCTCTTCAAATCTTTTGCTGTAGAACAATATGGGTAGAAAAAGCTTGGCATTCACAGTGTTAAGAACCTACCTCACTGATGTTTTTTTTCTTTCTCTTGCAAGTGTGATAAGCAGACAAGTGCCGTGTGACTTTTCTTCCACTACCACCTTAGAGTGGTGGAAGAAAAGACCTCAGCAACTGATGCTGTGGTCTTGACATTTAAACCTTACAAATTTTTAGGATTTTGCTGGGTCTGGCTCTTTTCTGGTCCTGTGCTGGATGTTCTGCAATACAGGAACTCCTTTTACCATTCACCAGAAGCAGTTTGTGTGGAGCAGTTTGTGCGGAGCAGTTTGTGCAATTTCAAGCTTCTACACTTTGTAAGCTAAGTCTCAGTCAGTGAACACCAGCTGTATTTTCATTTCTAAAACTTGCTCCTGATTCAAACAAAAATGTTCATACAGGTTTTAACTGATCTGAATATAATGTGGGTTTCTGGCAGTCAAAAACCATTTTGTATTCCTGAACTGTTGGTACCACACTGTTAATTTTATCAGAAGCTGTATGTTACCTGATTTTCCTGCTAACATGTACTTAGTTGCACACTCTGCAACTAAAGTAACTTTTTCATTTCTAAGGGAAATATTTAATAAACACAAAACCAACCAACCAAACAAACAAAATGCTTAGGGCCAGATGGAACTGTGGCAGGAAATTGAACGTGGTTGCAGCTACCTTTTAGGAGTATAAGTGAGATATAACACATCATTGCTGTGAATTTGTGCCTGAATATTTAAGTTGAAATGGTAGTGAAATGCCCAGAACTTTTTGTGGTTGAACTTCACATATTCTGGTAGCTGTTAATTTAACCATATTAGCTATCCTAACATCAGGTGTTTTAATTACAGCTAATATGTGCACCATATGTGTACGAATATTTGTCTAACCTAAAGAAAGCTGGTGTTTTAATGGAAACAGCTGATGTTGGACCTTGCTCATACCTAATCCACAGTGTTTAGACATTATGGTAGGACCTTCCCTCCTTTTCATCTATCCTAATCTTAAACTTTCATCATGATGTCACGATCTCAGGTCTAGCAGACTAGCAATGATGCAAAACTCTTTTAGCTAATGCCATTGATGCACAAAGAAGGTGGGCACAGGGGATGAAATAGGACCAAGTGCTACACTTTTTTTCTGCATTAGAAATAATATCTTTGCTGATACCTATGAAACTGGAAGTCTTGGAGAAAGAATAGATTTAGTTTGAAAAAGCATTGTAGTTTTCTGAGAGAAATCATAGGTTTCTGCTCCACACAGACAAGGATGTAAATTTGCCAGTGGCTGGCATGACTCTGCCCCTCAGTTATCAGTGCTCCCTTAAGTAAGTGAAAAGAAAAATCAAGTCCAGCCCCAGAGCAGTGATCCATGCAAGTTAAGTGTACTTCAGGGACAATGTGATAAAGCCGAGGCTGTTTTGGCTGTTGGCAGGTAGATTAAAAGGAAATGAAGAAAATACTAATTTTGCGTAACTAAAAGAATTTATGCAAGTATTTTTAAATCCCCAGATATTTTAAAAATACTATTTTGTGGTATATATTATTTCAATTAAGTATGTGAAATTTTAAAGTTGATTTTTATTAAAATGGGGTTCTTAATTACGAAGTCTAACCTGAAATTGCTCAGACAGACCTTTGCTCATTATTCGGTAATTAGAAAGGCACCATTAGCATCTATGCTGTGAACTTTTCAGTGTAGTTCAAGACACATAGTAGTATAGCCAATTAAAACAAAAACATTTAAGTGGGTAAGAAAACTATTAAAGCTAATTCATTAGACCTGCATATTTTGGGGTCAGTGGTACAGAACATGCACATCAAAGCAGAAAAAGCTTGGGTTGCTAATATGCCCCAAAACACTGAAGTGAGCAGCATTGCAGATTGTGAATTTGAGAGGTAGGGCAGCCTTAGGGTACTGATTACATTGATGAGGATATGGTAATGACTTAAGCAGCTGTCAGGAGTTAGAGACACCAAAATCCACAAGGATGTGTAGCTAAGTAACAGATGCCTTTAAAACTCTTTGGTTTGCTACTGTTCAGTAACTTAGAGAAAAACTTCAATGAGGTGACCTCCACAGTATTTTGTACATAGATTAGGGGGTTTTTCAATTTTCAAAAGACTGGTTTCTTTCAGCAGTGGATGAGCTCAGAGAGATCTGATTTTAAGACCTACCAACACCTATGTCAGGTCAGAGAGCAGAAAGGAGGGGAAAAGATGATTTTGAGGAATGCTGAATAATAAATTAAATCAATACAGGGTCTATACAATGCCTAATACAAATTCATCTGAGAGGAGACACTGGTGATCCTTGAAGGTCTCTTTAACGCCAATGTTACGCTGGACAAATGTGGTCAGTTGGTCTAATGTCCAGTGGTATTGCAAATATTTTTGACAACCTGACCAAAACCTGCAGGCCGAGAACCAGTGGTAGAAATAGATGGGTCAGCAACTTGAAGTAATCTAGTGACTGAAATCATAATTTGCTTTCAGGGAAATTTGTTTTCTCTCACAAAAGTTGCCCATCTAAAAGTTAGGTGCTAGATCAAAACTATTCATCCAGGGCTGTCTGTGGTCAGTGGTGTAAAATAAAAATCTCAAGGGAGTGAATTGTGCTGTCCAGGGGTGTATTTTCTGATGTTTGAATTATTTTCTGGAGGATCTTTCTCTGTTGTCTATAAAGGTGGGCTGGATGAGCAATTTAAAATTGATGTCTAGCTAGTAGAACGCTAAAATAACAGACTGAGAAAGAGGGGTTAAGTAATGATGTACTTGTGGCAAATTACCCAGTTGGTACAGCTGAATAACTATCTGCCCATATCCTATTCATTTTTCTATATTCCCATACTCCAGTACTTGCAGGTCACTTATTAAGTGCATTGAGTCAATGGTCTTTTTTTCCCCATGCTGTAGTTCCCACAAATGTTCCACCAATAAAATGGAATTGTGCTACTTGGACAGTATTGTCAGTAGCAGGGCGCAAAGTGGTATTGGCCTCCAGAGAGGTGTGGGCAATCACTGACACCTGACCTCAGTTAAGCTTTATATAAAGTGCTGAAAAGGCCTCATACTGATTATAACAATTCTTCGGGGATCACCATCCTTCCCTCCCGCAGCTCATGTACAGCTCTTTTAATGAGCAGCTCAGTGATCTTGTCCACAGCGAGGCTGGAAGTGAAGATAGTTGAGAACCAATCAGTGCTGTGATTAATCACTGTTAACGCAAGAGCAGGGCACTGCTGACTGTTGGTATGCACTATTTGATTTGAATGCATTTATCTGGGGAGGTGGGAGTCTCTCTTTATTCTGACAGAAGCAACCCCGCTGCTTCCAACAGCTGCTGAAATCAGGCATGTTTCATTGCTATTAATTCAATGCAAGAAATAATTATCATTGTACTGAGGTGCTGGACACCTGTTACTCTTTCTTCATTGAATTCTAAAGTCAAATTAATAAGATTCATACATAGTCAATAAAGTTTTACTACGTAAATGGTTTTGTCCTGGTCAGAGTTCAGTGCTTTCATTTTACCTTGGAAAATGATGCAGGAGGTATTCAAACTAGCAAGACTGAAGAGTAAATGAAAAAGTGTGTAGTTCTCCGTTATAACAGATGTGAAGAGCTCTGTATGATGATACTCAGTGTGATAAAAATCAAGGATTTGCGTATCATTCTTGCATCTCAAAATTACACTGCCTTTTCCCTACTGTTTTTGGCAGAACATTATTAAGATTTTCTTTTGCTTGCTTTGGCTCCCTATTGAAGATGATGGATGGTTACTTCCTTTTGCTGTCAGCTAGCCAGTGAATAGCCAATTGAAAGGAAAGGGATAAGGGACCAAACCCCTTTCCATTTCACAAAGTCTTAGAATTTTAACTGGGAAGGAAAGCATTAAATCTATTCCAAATCTATTTAGTGTAGGTTGCCATCCATCACCCTGGTATATGAGTGCCTTCTAAATGAAATAAATGGCAGTAGAGAGTGTGTAGCTGAACAATAGCACTCTTCTTGTTTGAGATAATTAAAAACCCCATCAGGCTCACAACAGGTTTTTATTGTTTGTGGAATGATTTGCTTTCCCCTCATCCAAATTACAAAAATACAAATTTTCAGTATTAAGTACATTTGTATAGTGAAAGACTTTATTCAGAAAATTGCTCAGTAGAAACTTATGTTTTAGAATTTTTAGAATTTTGTGACACAAAGATTCTCAAGATTTATAATTTCCAAGTTCTTCTGAGAACTTCCTTCATTGACACCTAGTTTCCAGTTGGTATTTTGGACTCATAGTTACCATTATAATCTGAGCGTACCTATCACAAGGAAGAAATGACGATGATGTTATGTGTTGGAGTTTTAAATTTATTTTATTTTTATTTAATTGTAGAGTGTTTATAATAATTTGTGCGAAGATTACTTAAGACCAAAAGAGAGATTTCTCTAATTTGCGAAAAATTTTTATTCCTATTCTGACATGATTTTGTATAGCTTGGAAGGTTACACATTTTCCCTAAATAATTAGAAGCTGTAAGGTGGTGATTATTATTATTATTGTTGTTGTTGTTTTTGTAATACTTCTTGCTGGTGTTGTTTTCCTTAAAATAGATGCTGTTATTATATAGGTGGCATCTGTGCTCTTTACTGACTGTAGAATATTGGTGAAGTGAGTGTTCTGTTCATATTTTTAGGGGAATATGATCAGGGTACATACAAGAAACAGTTCTGTCTTCTGCTTTTGGTAGTATGTAAGATTGGGAATATTTGGTTATGCAGATATTTATGTTTTTTATTTATCATTTTAGTTAATGAATTGCTGTTAAACTTTTTATGGTGTCAGTGATGTGATCAACACAGGGTCCACAAAATTTTGCCTATTTCAGGTAGATGGTGCCTGTTTTACTAGTTATCTGAAGGCTGACTGAATGGTGGCTTTTTATTATTTTTCCCCCTTCTTTCTTAAAGAGTGACAGGAAGTGAATGGTGCAGAAAATTAATATATAGAAAATGTTTTAGAAATTTAAATAGTTTTTTACATTCTTTGAAGAGAAACTCAAGAATTCCAGCTATTCTGAATACATTTAATAGAAAAGTGAATATAAACATTTAGCAACGTGTCTGATGTTTTATGTTTATATGTGATCTGCCTCCAGTATTTACTTGCCAGCAACACTTGCTCACTGCTAGTATTTCTCACGTATCTCATGCCCATTTTTTGCTGTTTCTATAGCCATTTAAGGTGTTTTGTGTGCTGTTCTGGTAGTTTAAAAACAGTAAATAATATGAAATGTTAATGAAGTACTTAGTAACCATAATAGAATACCTGCTTGCACTTTGATTGACAGTTCATTATATAAAATAAAGTCTTGATCAATAAGTTCCCAGCCATTTGTCTGGCATACGTAAAGACAGACTATTACAATTCCAATATTTCTTAGAATACCAGCCAGACGGAGACTGGTAAGTAGCTTGTAGACAAAAACGTGACATATAATGGAATGTTGGCCTGTTGGCATGAAATCTTAAGCATGCTCCCTTTATACACTGCTTAAATAAACTGATTTAGAAAATGGAGATTATAAATATTGTTTGTTTCTGGATTACTTGTATTACCCACAGCATCAATAACCAATGGACCATTGAAAGACAGTTATTCATATTACAAGGGCAAATAATCTGTGTCACACCAAGATGTTTTCGTAAAGCCTATGTTGTAATATGTATATGGCAGCTCTCCTAAGAAGAGGTGCTTAGTTCATATGGCTAAGTCAACATTAGTTGTCCAGGTTAATATTTTTATGATTAGGAAGTTAGATTTCCTTTCTGAAAGTAATCTTGGACCCTTGGTCTATTTCCTCATTCTGTCAGTGTGTGATCAGGTTCACAATGCTGTGAATGTTCCTGATTGTGATTTTCCTTTAAGATTCTGCTGACTTGATCATAGTCAAGCAACATTACAGAATAGTCAGCGGCACTTGGACAACTGATGAGCTTTGGCTAAAGTGTAGCTTTAGTCTTCACGAAAGATTGCAGTATAACATTTTAACATATGGTAAAAATTAAAGTCCCAAATTTGAGTGTAGTTTTCAACTCATTTAATTTTACCAGCTTTTGAAAATGTGTTTCATGTGGCTTAATTTTCAAAATCATCCTCAAATAAGAGCTATTCATTACATTTTAAACCTGGTGTTTTATGTAATCATCTAAATATGAATTTTAGAGAATACTGAAAATGTTTCCTCCATGTTTTTGAAAATTTTATCCTATTTTTTAATTTCATTTGACAAATTACCAATGCTAATAAGAAAAGCTTGTTTTTGCTTGAGTTTATATTTCCTGACAAAATATTATAAATGGGTATTAGAGAAGGATTAGTATTTCTTTTTCTTTTTTTTTCTTTGTTTGTTAGCAAGGAAGCCTTTTGAAAGCAGTATCCTTAGTTGGGCAAGTATTCTTTTTTTTTTTTTTTGGGGGGGAGGGAGGGAAGGAAGCAATTTCTACTAGCTATATGGTGATTCCTAAGTTACTTGCATGCTTGCAGGCAGCCCAACCATTTCTCGTTTTCTGTTACAGGCTCTCAAAGTTACAGTGTATGTTAAAGAACTGAAACTTGGGATATTATTAAAATATTCAATATTCCTTCAGCAACTATTATGCTATTGAGCTTGTGATTCTACAAATATTATCTCTTGACATCTCAAAGTTTGTCAATAACTCTTTGCATGCTGGGATGTGCAACATGCTTAAGAACTGCAACTATTTAATGATGCTTCATTAATTTCAGTGGAATGCTGGGAGGCATATTTTCCAAGTGACATACTTATATCACTGTTCTGGGAATACATCGTGTTTTGCAACAATTACAACATCCAAAGGGCAATAAATCAGTTAACTGTATTCCTCTAGGCTCAGAAAATGAGCTAAATTGCTGTTTCAGAAAAAAACTTCTCCCAAGCTCATTTAAAAGGAGGAGGTTTAGGAAATGGCAAGTGAGGTGTGTATATAGGCGTATTAGAAGGGCATCATGGGGGCTGGGAGCAGGATTCTTTCTGTCGCAGTATATAGCTAGAAATAATGACAAAAATGTGCTGTAAATAACCTATTGCTATGGAGCAAACTGAAACAAGAAAATAAAATAGGTACTTATGTTCTCTGCATTTTAATCAAGATGATGGCTCCACAGTTTTCTTCTTGCTGTGGAGGTAGGGACAAAAAATAGAACAAAATCCTGTGGTAAAAAATTGTTTTAACTCTTGATGTCCCTCTCTCCGTTGTAAGTTTGGATCCATGTGAAGGTTTTGATCTCTGTGAAATACTGTGATGTTCTGAAGATAAAAATAACAAATTATTGAGTACCAAGGACTATTAAGAAATATTCCTTGATAACTGGAACAAACACACATATATATTTATTATGCACATGCATTTGTGATATATAATTCTCTAGGATGTTTTTACTATTTTCCCCCAAACTTTAGTGTCATTCTGCCTACTGTAAAATAGCACAGCAGAATTGTCAGGTACTTAAAAAAGCCAAAAACAAAAACCCAACCAACAAAACACTCTACCAAAAAATAACTCCCTTAAATAGGGAGTTAATAAGCATTATACCCTTATAGCAATAATCTTTATTGTGAGATATGCTAAAGCATATCACAATATTCTGTGGCTTTGAATTGTTGGGCTTTAATCGTGGGATGTGTGAGTGCATATATATACACATACATCTATCTATGTATATGCATATCTATAGATGTGAATAGATACATGCCCCCATTTATAGCTATCTATGTATATCTTACTCAAGTTCATTAAGGCTGACGTCTTCAGAAAGTCATACTTTAAACACACTTGTGCACCCACACATCAACACAGAAAATTTCTCACTTTTTATAGTCATAGGGAGACTCGATAAAGAATTCAGTATCTCACAGGCAAGAGTTCTTCATATAATGTGCAGAAAATGTGTTTGGATCCTGCTTCACCTTTTATTGCTATACAGGCAAAGAGCTTTGAAACTAAGAAACTTTTATAGGTGTAAAAAATATGTAGAAATGTCTGCTATAATTAAAATACAGGAAAATACTGGAGCATAAAGAAAGGGAAATCATATAAATGAAGTACATATTTCCAGTCCAGTGGGCTGACTGTGGAGATTGGGAAATGTATCTGCAAAAATATTGACAATTTGCTACAGTTCCGGAGACTGGGTAAACTGCAAAGATTCCTTCTAAAATAAGACGCAGAAACAAATTTGGGATAAGCATCAATGTCAACATTCCGTTGCTTAGTTGGACTGAAAGAAAAACTGTGAACATGACAGAATCTCCAATGTACCTCTGCTTCTAAATTTACTGTATTTACAGATACAGTGAGAAATGCATTTTATCTGTATTTAGCTAATTTAACTCTTGGGGAGGACTGATTAATATATTTAAATGAGTCATTTTCATATGTGAAGCTGCACCTCCCAGACCTGGTAACTAACCCCTAGAATTATTCATCGCTTTACTGTCGTGTCAAAACCACAGTCAAAGGGATGACTCCTGTTGACAGACTCAAGTGCACTTTCAATTCACTCACTCAGTAGTGGGTGGGATAAGACCTACATAATCTTGCAAAATACTTGTTTTTGCTTGATTCCCTGTTACCACAGCACCACAATCTGCTAGATATAATTAGCAAAGTAGACTGCAGCGTGTATTCAGTCTCATGCATAGAGCACATACAAACTGCAATGACACCTTTGGTTGAGGAGTACACCTGCACATCTCCCCCAGACACATGTAAACATGTATACACTAATAAGGTGCCATAAAGCATCAGAGATTTTGGTTTGTTTTTTCCTATAAATTCTGCCCTTTTCTTAATGTGAAATTGAATCATAGTCTTAAATTAGCCTATCTAGAAAACATGATTAAAATTAAATGTGTGTATATATTTTATATATATATATACGTATCTGTGTGCCAGGGTTCTGCATCAGTTAATTTTGAGAAGCATAAAATATTGTCTTTTGTGGAGGGGGGGGGGAGAGAAAAAAAAAAAGCCTTCATTGGAGCATCTTACTGATAGTTGCACTTCAGTAAGTGTTGCTTCTCCACCATACTTAATTTGATCAAGATCTGAGCCCTTGGGAGTTGTCCTTTGTATCAATCTGCAATAATAACCCAGACTGTGGTACACACAGAAGTGTGTTTTCTTTTTCTAATCTTACCTTTGAGTTAGAAATGCTGGCCATTGTCGGTTTTCTGTGCAAAGATTGGGTTGACAGAACATGGATTTGATTTCTGTTACTAGATAATTGAAAGGATGAGGCTCAATTCATGACAAGCCAGAGCAGAATGATGTGGACCAGTTGAAAAGAGTTCACTACAGGTGAGCTATGAGAATGATCAGTTGTCTAAAGAAAATATAATCCGTGAGTAAAGTTGTAAAGAACAGTGGTTGTTCAAACTAGACAATACCAAACTTGTGTGGGCATAACAAATAAAGACTAAAAACAGCAAGGGAGATTTAGGTTAGACATTAGGAAATATCTTCTAACAGTAAGGATGCCTAAGGACTGGGTTAGAGGTTTGAGGAAGGTTTTGAAAACTTCACTGATAAGAGTTTTTGAAATTAGACTGATACCAGCTGGGATAGAAACAAGTGTAGTTCTTTCTGTGAGGGGAAATGGGATGGAAAATATGATCTATTGATCTTTGTAATAGCCTTTTTCGTCCATGATTATATCCTCTGCATCTCCTCAGGATTGCTTTCAGTTCTCTGAATTAACTAAAATATATAGGGAGCTCTTTGTTAGAGAAAAGTTTTATTTGGTATTTTTAAAAAGAAATATATTTTCTGTAAAAAATACTACTCTTAAGAACTGTTGTGGGCAAAGGTATAAACTGTTGTTTTCTGTTGTAATAAAATTTTCATTTCTTAAAAATTCCAACAAGAAGGTACTAGTATTGTGCCTTCTGTTATCTTTTAAATTCTGTTTTGTTTGGTTTGTTTTTTTTTTTTTTCCCTTAGAGGTGGGAGAGACATTTAGATCTGGTTTCTTGTATTTATTTTTTTTCCCCTGGGCACATGATAATTATGTGTACATGAAGATAAATGTTTGGGTTTTTGAAATGAGTAGCTATGAAAACAATTTGATCATCCAGTTGAAATTTTATCAGAACTTTGAAAAACAAACATGAAAATAATGATGTTTTGCAGCAGAATTCCCATTAAATTCCTCATGGAGAGATCTGACTTAATAGTGTGGACAGTTCAGTTGAACTTGAGCTATATGGTACATCCAGGATGAGAAACGTTAACTAGCAGCAGGATAGCGGCCATTATCTTGTCCTTCCTTAAAATGATTCCCAGGAAAAATGCTGCATGAAGAAATATGGTTCATATATAGGGGGTATTAGAACCAGCCTTCAGCTGAATCAGGAAGAATTAGTTTAAACAGGGAGGTGAGGAGGGCATTCTTAGGACCTGGCTTGCATAGTGGGAGGTTAAAGTGCTGGAAATGGAAGTAAAGACTGTAAATATTGGTTTGGCAATGGATTGACAGTCATATGCGGGTTACACATTTTGGAACTGATAACTTACTGAATTTTTAATGGGATTTTATGTTATGCAGACATCCTTTTACCGATGTCTGCATTTTTCCCAGTCAAATAATATTTTACATTAATGTGGCATGTCTGTTTTGATTTGGTTTTCAGGGAGCTATTCTAGGGTTTTAAATCAAGCAGTGAAATTGCTGCTGTACTATATGCAAGTTTGTAAGTGATTAGTAATATAAATACCTATTTCATTCAGTTGGTTGACAGAGGTATAAAGCTGTACAATTACAGATACAGAAAAAAACCTCAAGCGATCCAAATGTAGCATATACTATTTTTATTTTATTTTATTTTTTTTTTTATGAGAGGTAGGGTATGTCTGAACAGCAAGAAAATAGATAAAGGAGATTTGTCAAGACATGGAGGGAAAACTGTCCCAGGTGGCTGGGTGATCACAGAGAGCAAACTCTACAAAAGTAATGAGATTTTGTGAAAGGATGGAGCTGCACCGCAATTGCTGGAAAGATGATAGATAGTCAGAAAATAAATTTCAACCAACTCATTGAGTTTCTATTTGTTGACTGGTTTTAAGGAATGATGTTTTAACTTAAGCATTTCTTCTTTACAAATAATTAAGTTAAATTCCACTAATGCTTTTACAGTGTGCAAAGTTTTAACCTCCAATTTTAATATCTTTGCACTTTATGTAAGTTATACTGTATTTCTCCCTCTCACAGAAAAGACTGGCCTATTAATAGTGTCCTTTTGAACATATGGGATTATATTCTGTCAGTACTTAAACAGGACATGGTTCTTTTTTTATCCTGAATCCCACTTGTACTTGTAAACTGATGATGCAGAGTTATCAGTGTTAATTTTGTTACAGAAATCTTGCCAGATCTTTCTCATTGCCTAATGATTATCTGTGCTCTAGCTTGTATTCTATCAGTTTCCCAGAATTCACTGTTCTTTTAACCTTATTGAGTGATTTATTTTTGCACTCAGCAGGCTCTGAATATTCATTTTTTTTTATACCACAGAATCGGATTTTTACATGCATCTGTTTTTGCAATTTTTAAAGGAAAAGAAATATGTGCAGCCTCTTTCAGATTTTTTGTGGTCTTTTTGCAGAAATCTCCGCATCCTCTCTGATTCTGACATAGGGAGGATGGAAAATGCCTCTAAACAACTTGAAATTCATGATTTTTACATTTATTTTAACCAAAAATATGAAATTAAGTATTTTTAAAATAGAGATACAAGTAAAAATAAATCTTTCTTCTCTTTTGGACTCAGGTTATCTTTTAAACATTAAGAAGTTATGGTTCCTCAAAAAACATTCGTCCTGTTTCTGCATCATCCCCACCTTGCCAGTATTGACCATTAAGTTAAAGGCCTATGGCTATTTCTTGTATCATTCTGTTAAATGTTTATATAAAATATGTAGGCATACTCAAGGAAAATGACATATAGCATACACAAGAAAGTGCTGATAAATTAATATTGGGCTACTTAAGTCATATATGGTAATGTCTGTCCAATATGTGATGGATAAAAATTAATTCATTTAGCAGTACATGGAGAAAAAGAAGAGCCTAGACATGATTCTTCCTTTTTATTTTTCTTTTTTGTTGTTGTTGGTTTTGTTGTTTCTGTTTGGTTTTGTTGGTTTTGTTTGTTTGTTTTTGGGTTTTTTTTTTTTTGTTGTTGTTTTGTTTTGGGTTGGTTTTTTTCAAATGGGATCAAAAATTCTCTGCAGATGACCAAGAACTAAGGCAGAGGGCTACTTAAAATACTTGAGATATTAGGAGAAAAGGATTTTAGGTTGTTCCATTATTTTTAAACAAAGAAGTTGGTAAGCTCAGATAAAAGTTCAGCATTGGAAGGATTTGAGCACTTGGCAATAAAGCATTAATAGCTTTGGTGGGAAAATAAAATCCACAAAAGCAGACTGAAATTGGAAGATACAGTAATGCTGATTCAATTTGCCAGATACAAATTTCTTCATTTTTTCATCAAATGGGGATGCTGCCCAGAACAGAAGTACCAGCTGAAGCAGACTTTTAACATCCTCATTCTATTATAGATATTTAATGGAGTTTAGCTTGAGTTATGAATAGCAAAAATCTATCAACCAAGAGTGCCTTGTATAGGCTTAGGGAATCAAAACAAAAGTCGTGCCTTTGATATGGTATTGCTCTGACAAGTGCACCAACACAAAGTTAGCAGGAGATTTACTGCACTGCAGTGTTCACCTTTCTACTGACTAATCTTTATGCAAGGTTAGAAGCTCTGTGGCTTCTGGTATGTGTGAGACTCAAAAGTGTAAATAGTATTGGGTTTTTCGGAGATGAGTTAGACAGTCTTGACCCAAGTGAAAAATATAGGAAAACTCAAAGGTGTGATTTTTGCAATTTATATAGATACAGTCCTTGTGAATAAAATCTCTGTGATCTCTGTGGGAATACTCTACTTTCTTCCTGACAATGAGAAGTAATCTTGTTCCGTCAAAATACCTTAACATAATTTTCACAGTGGAGATAGGATATGAGTTCATGATTACGGGAATCAACAGTTACTTACAATAAATGCATCATTAGTATTTGGCACTTGCAAGTATTAAAAAATCCTCCAAAACCCTTAATTCCAAATCATCTGCAGGAAAATTAAAACTAGAGGTATTTTAGTGAGGTTCTCTTGCCCCACCTAATTCTCCACATTAAAAATTGGAACCCCGTTCTGTTACATTTTAAAACAGTTCAGTATCTGCTATGGCATGCTAGGAAATCTGGTTGTTGTTTTTGTTTTTTTTTCTTTTCTTTAGAAGCTAAAGATATTGCTAAGCCATTTTTGTCTTTTGCTGCAATCAATGATTGTAAGTTTAATTTCTTGTCTGCGTCAAAAAGACTTAAGATTTTTCCTCACATGCCTGTTGTTCTCTGGACACAAACTATCAGGTTTATAAGAATCTTCTGAAAAACAGAGACAAAATTTAAAAGGAAAAAATAGTAATACGTATGAACATCCAAATCTTTGGTGATTCAGGTTTCAAAGAATTCTTGAAATAAGATCAGCTTTTACTATTTTAATAGTCCACTGCACCTAAACACTTACAGTATCTTAGTCATTTCAGTGGCTGAGAGGAGCAAATTGTAATTTTGGTGATATAAGGGAGGAATTGATTTGCATTGATCAACCATTTTCATTAAGAGTGCTCTGTGGTAGGGATTATGTATTTTTGTATAAAACATGAGCAGAGTTTTAACTTTTACATAGAAGCCATTTATCCTAACTTTACCTTTGCTCTAAGCATTTCTTTTATTCAGCATTTCTTTTATTTTACAACTTTAGGAACATTCCAGATAAACGCTCATGGAAGCATGAGGAAACATAGTAACAGAGATGTTTTATCACTCAAAACATTGAATGTTAATCTCCTTACTTTTTTTTAGAATGAACCAATATATTTTGTTTGTTCCTCTCAGCCTCCAACTGTCAGAGCAACTATGAGAATCGAAGCTTTTCCATACTAAAGGCATGCCTTAAAGTAGCTTGACTGCTTGATGTAGAACCTGGCAAAATAAACAAAATTGTATCCTAGAAATGAAGGGAGTTTGGCATGAATCCATCAGCAGTTGACAGGTCAGGATTAGGTGGCTGACTTTTAAAAGGGATTTGTTCTTCTCATCACACCTATTTCTACTTTTCAGGCTATTTTCCTGGTAGATTATATTTCTGAGATGTTCTGGTGTTTCAAAAACATAGAAAATAAAATCTCTACTCCATATTTCATATACTTTATTGTTGTTTTTTACCATCTTGTAATTCAGAGAACTTTCTCTGTATGAAAAAGAGCTATCTACTTCTATTTCATTTTATTTTATTGCCTGGTTGCTGTTTTGGTTGGCCTGGGTATTTAGCTGAATGTTGTCTGGTGGTGTTGCTCCTTTGTGGAATCTAAAAAGCTCAGAATCATGTTTTGAACTGTTAGTTATGCAAAGCAATTGTAGAAATAAAAATAGACACAAATAATTATCCTAAGCCTGTGGAATACTAGAAAGTTTTCATCTCTTGTATTTGATGTACATGAATTGTGTAAGGCTCTTGTATGTAATTTAAATAGATAGTTTTAAACATGGTGATTTCCTTTGCCGAACTAGCAAGCTTCCACATTCTGTAAGGATCCAGTATGTATGGAAAACAGAAATATATAATATTAAAAGCTGAGAGAAAATACATTATTGGGGGCATATAAGGAGATAGAAATGAACTTACTCCAGGGATAAATAAAAAAAACTGAGATAATCTGGAGTCCTTTGTTTCTAGATATTGGAGAAGGCTTTTTACAACAATTTTAGGAGACTTCACTACCTTGGACTGAAAATATTTTAAAAGAAAAACGGTGGTTTGAGATAGAGTAACAAATAGCCAGTTTGATTTTAAAAAACAATCCTAAAGAATTATTTCATTTCCCTCAGTAAAAAGTGCAGAAAAAATTTTTTTCTCTTGTGTTTTCCCCTCTGCATCTTTGACATAATGGCATTTAAAGCCTCATTATGTTTTGAAGTGAAAAATGTTGTCTTAAGATATATGAGCATGACAGAACAATGCTGTATGATTTTCCTTTGAAGCTCTGAAAAAAATTCTTCTCATCACGTTGTGTGACAATTTCTTAATAAGAAGATGTTGGTGGAGTGGAAGCTCAATGATTTTTGTGTGAGTGGCAAGGGTTTTCTTTGCGTTAAAAAGACTGTGAAAGTACATTGTAATGTTTATATTGATCTAGACACTATCTATAGCTGTCTTTATTACATTTTCTTATTTTGGCATAATTTATTTATGACTAAATTACTCAGTGGAGTTTCAGGAAGATTAAAAAGAGATTTTCTTGTTATTGTAAATCCCCTACAAAAGCCAACCCAAAAACTTATTTTAATTGTTAAAAGCTTTACTAGTGTAAGAGGAAACTCAGGTAAAAACAGAGGGTATGACAAATGTAGTTCACAAAATACCTGCCTTAGCAGATTACACAGTGTTTACTTAGGAACACATTATCAAATTGCATGTTGATCAAATGAAGTCTTATCACCACTAAATTATTTATACTTCAGTTTAAAATGTTTTAACATTTTAACAGTTTTAACAAATAAATGTTAGAGTGACCCATACTTTTTTCTTTCTGAAAAGACAAGTATCTCTAGCTGTCAAAAGCTCTGTATCATTTATGAACTAGATTTCAGTCTGATTTGTTTTAAATTAGATTGCTTAAATATATTTTATACACAATTCAAAGATTCATGAAGGATGGAAAAATGCAGCTTTGTATTTAAAAAAAAAGAAAAAAAAGTCATTTGGGACAAAACTCCACCCATTCACCGTTCTGGTAACTCTCTGGAAGACAATATAAAGCTGTAGATCCTGGAGATGTCATGTATCATGACAGGCAGATGTTGAAACTCACACTTGACACTGTGTTTGGCCCTTCATGAACAAGTATCAAACTTGCTCTTCTGCAAAACCATCCACTAGTTCAGTGTGTTAAGGTGTTCTATCGGAGCAGCCTTTCTGTGAGGTTCTGGCACTTGCCAGGCTCCGTGTGTTCGATCTCCATCAGACTCTTCGCTCTGCTGTGTTAGACACACCTGGGGCTGAAGCGGTCTCACAAGCAGATCTGCTCACTCACATTGTCTCAGTGCTGTTGACTTCATGGGAGCTATGATGACACTTGCTGCCTAATTTAACTCCTATCTTACTTCAGAGGATAATCTGATTTAACAGTGATTTACATTGTCTGTGCAGGAGTGTAAATGATTACTCAAGGTACAACATCACAGAGGATCAAGTGTTACCTCTTGAGAATGCTACATTGATGAGATACACATTGTAGAATTTAATGCATAAACAAAGGTCTTTTTGGTGTACATGCTTTCTAATTAGGGTTCTTCTAGAGTTACTCTTTTATAGACAAATTTTTTCACAGTTACAAATATTAAAAATCTGGAACAAACAGGGGAAAAATATTCACAGTGCAGTATCTTTTCCAAAGTGTATACTTTTTCCCTCATTATTCGATTTGTATTAATTAAAACTAATTCCTGTGTGGTCAAAGATGCAAGGTGAAAATTTCTTTAGGGTAGTTCATACTATATCTTAACACCCTGGTGTTTTATTCTAATTTTCACATTTTCGCTGCAATTCCTCATTGCTTTGGTGGACTGTGAAATTACTCTTTACTCGTATAAAATGGGGTAATATGCAATAGTCTGTTAAATGGAAGACCTTTTTTCCAAGTTTCAGTTTTTAAATTCAGTGTTTATGCTCTTTACATTTAAAAATAGTCTTATTTATACTCTGCCACAAAAGAAGTGAATGGATGTCACGATTTGAGCACTTACGGCACTCTGATCACATGCATTCCCTCTGGTGTTAACATGGTTAAGTAATGAAGGAATCTAACCAGCTGTCTCAGAATGGACCCATTAGCCAGAATATCCCTTCTAAAGGTCCAAAACAAAACCAGAAGTCTAATAAGGTAAACTGCAAAGCTCCTTGTTTTGGAGTTTGCGCCACTGCCTGCAGCCTAACAATTTTTCAAAAAGGTTGGTTTTTAAGATTCTAGTAAACCTGCTCGGTGTTGGTACTTAGTCTGTGGTTTTTTGCTTTGGTGGGCTGTGGAATTAATTTTGTGGGGTGGTTTAAATCAAAACTTATTAAAGACAAAGGGGACATTGTAAAAGGGAAGTGAAGACAACAAAAACAAGGAAAAAGAAACGTAACCAATCCCTATACATTACAAAGTTGACCTTGCATTAGTTTCCCATCTGGCAAAGAGGAGGTACTATTTTGCTAGAAGTTGGTTGCCTCTGCTTAGCCTGGGTAGGAATTATCTCACTCAACTCAGTTGTTTTAAAAATTGTAATAAACTGGACATTTAGCTCCTCCTGTGGTCAGTGGAAAGACATTGACATCAAGTAATTAATACACTTCAAAAAGAGGTGCCTGAGAGCAGTGGGAATTGTCTGGAAGAAGTCTTTGGACTGGATAAAAAGGGAGCCTATATAAGTATATTATACTTGGATGACTAATTTTAGATGGGGGAGGCTGAAATGCTTTGTTGGCAATTAGCCTTAATACGTCCCTTGCTGCATATACAGTTTTTCATACTTAAGGTATTTATCAAGTGCCCTGTACTCAGCATCATTTCCCAATTCAGTTATAGGAGTAATTCACAAAAATATTTAAGAATACCTAGAGGAGGGGCCATGCGGTATTTTTACTTTCTGCCCTAAAGTATCTGTAGGAAGTTCGCCACCTTATCTCATGTTTAGCATTTTAAAGGAAATTTTGTTTTTTCCTTCTTTCCTTACCAGTGTATTTGGGGTGGGTTTTTTTGGGTTTTCTTGGGTTGTTGGGTTTTTTGGTGTTTTTTGTTGCTGTTGTTTGTTTTATCTGTACCTAGTGTTCTTGGAAATCATATTCTTAGATTGGGAATATCTATTTTCTGATTAATTTGGTCACAAAAGTATTCAGATCTTTAACATAAGTTTTCAATTTTATAAAGTATAAGTAATGTATTCAAGAGCCTTTGCCACATAGAACATTGAATACTGCCATGATTAAAATATTTATCACTGTAGAAAATAATTTTTGCTAAGAAAAACTTTAAAAAACCACCAGTTTGAAGGTGAAGGAAATCTTAAAACACAAACTCCATAGGTAATATGGTGTTACATACTATTTGTTAATTAAGAGCAATAGGAGGTTGAGTTGCATTTTGTTTGTAGTATTAAGGTGCGTGTTACAGTTGGTAGAAAGGAAGAGCTTTTGGATATACAGATCTCTTCTTGATCCTACTATATACAGTACCAATTCAGGTATTTATGAAAACAATTGACACAAAGTATAATACTTAAACCTTCTGGAGTTTATGTCATATGTGTCATACGAGTGATACACCTACGTTTAACTTCAGTGCTGTGGTGGGATTGCCTTGCCTAAGAAACAAATTCCCACCCAGCCACTCAGTCACTACTCCTTCTGTGGGAGTGGGTGAGAAAATCATCTAAGAAGGCTGAGGTAAAGACAGAGAGTTTTCTTACTGGTTACTGACTTGGGAAGTATTAAATTTCTTGCAAATTAAAGTATGTTCAGGTAGTAAGGAACAAAACCAAGTATTAAACCAACACTTTCCTTCCACTTTAACCCATGCCCAACTTCACTCTTGGCTCCTCTAGCTTCCTTACCACCACCCCTCAAGCAGCACAGGAGAGTGGGGAATTGGGAACTGTGGTCAGTCCCTAACAGCTCCTCTCTGCTGCTCCCTCCTCTTCACACTTCTCCTCTCTTCCAGCAAGGGTCCTTCTCATGGGCTGCAGCTCTTTTAGGATAAATCTTCTGTGTAGGCATTTCTGCTGGCTGCAGGGGAATATCTTCTTTATTGCCTGGACCATCTCTCCCCTTCATTCTTTTCTCACCTTGGTATTCATATAATTTTCACACTCTTTCCCCCTCTCACTACTCTGTTGTCAAGCATTTTGCTCTTTCATGAACATGCTTCCCCCAGGTGATGCCTTTTCCTGGTCTTAAAATCAAGAGGCATACACGGTTAGAAGGGGAAAAGGGATTTTACCTTGGTATTTATTTTAAGGATCTTTAGGTATACACGTCCAGGTCATATATATTGAGATGCACCTCGCCGAGTGTGTTATGTGTGTGAGTGTGTCCCCCCCCAACATTGGGTATAACATTATAGGTTTTCCTAATTAGCATATCTATCTAAGATTCCCCAATGAGAGGCTCAAGTGCGCCCCCCTCCCCACAGAACCTTCCCCTGAATGGCTCTATCTTCATTTACAGAATGTGTTCTGGAGAGGACCTTGGGGTCTGGGGCACACTGATCCCTAGCTACAAAGCTTCTAAAATGTTTAGTCTCTTAGCTTAACAAACAAGTCTAAGAATGTATGCAAAAAGCACTAAGAATACAGAAGTTGTAAAAAAGGTATAACAGGGGTATAAAAGAAAAGGCAAAAAATCTTTATGCCATCACAGGCACCACCAGCTTGGCTGATGGGCTCAGCTGTGTCCTGTGGTGGTTCCATTTGGAGGCAGCTGAAACTGGATTTGTCTGAAAGGAGACAGCTCCCCGCTACCAAAACCTTGCCATTTAGACCCAGCTGTCCATAGAAAAAATAATGCCATGCATAACTAGCTTAAGTGTTGAGAAAGTTCTGACTGAACATTTCCATGAGATCTCCTTGGAGTAGCAAATGGACCCTTCCTGGTATGAAAAAAAAGATTTGAAGATGAGGTTGAAACAAAGACAGTGTGTTTCTTAGTGCATTTGGAATATGAATTGAGAATTCAGTCCTGTTGAATTCTCAGGCTTGCAAACTGGCTAATAAAAAGATGTAAACTTAGGAGGGAGAGAAGGCAGGTTTTGCAAACATATGCAGGACTTTTTTTCTGGTTTAGATAGTTGTCTCTATGTATGAAAAGAATGAAAGTCTCTGATCCCTGTAAGTAATTTTTCACTCCATTGCTGGAAGAAATGTTGAAGTAGTTGCAGTTTCAGTAATAGCCAATGAGTATTTGTAATTGCACGTTCTGTGACTACTACCTAGAACCATATATTAACCAATATATAGAACAATATCCATATTTGCCTGATCATATTTTTAAGAAATTATAGAGTCCTGCATTCTCCTTATAGTCTCTGTAAAAATAGGCACAAGGAATATATCCACTCCTGCCCAACCCCTCCCCCTGCTCCCCCCCGCCAAGAAAAAAAAGATTAACGAAACCCAGTAGTACTATGACAATATAAAAAAGGGGTAATGGCATAGTTTCTATTCATTAACCTGACTGGGCTTTGACAACTGTGTTCCTCTTAGCTGTTACTTTACAGAAAGAAATTTTCGGTTTGAATGTTTCATAACATTGTGTTACTCTATTGCATTGTAATATTTTTCCTTTTTCTAATACTTCACAGAAAAGTGTAAAAAAGAGATCCTTCATAAAATGGATTGTTCATGAATCTAATAGTGAAAGAAGCCACTGTCAGTTATTTGTTTCAAAGACGAAAGAAAATACACGTCCTTGGCCTTGTCTGTGCCTCTGAAAGGAAGGCTAGCCTGATTATGTATATCTAAAGTGAGTGACTCGTACACAGTTGACATTTATAATGGTACGTCTTGAAAGCATTCACCTTTTCCAAACTGACTTGGTCAAGATTATAATGAAAGTAATAACATGATTAGACCTGGTATTAACTCAACAGTGATATCATCTTAGAAATGCTTTAATTGTCAATGGTATAAGAAACCTTTGTTTAAATCTTAAAGTATCTCCATGTTGCAAGATTACGTAATTTAAGGCACTGACCAAACATACTCATTGTAAAATATAAATTGCATTTGAATGCAGACTGTTCTCCAAGTTTTGTGGGCTGCTTTTTTTAATTCATCCTTTGTGCAAGTTATTTCAGATGGACAACCAGATGAATTTAAAAAAAAAATAGAGTGAGACATGGAAAACAATCAAGGTATTTTCCCTTTCCTAGCTAACCTTTCTAAAATCATGCTTGATCTTAAGAAACAAAATGAAAAGTGTTCTCTTCCATTAATACTGAGAAACTATTTCCCTTGATATACAAGAAGCAGCAATAGATTTTAAATAACACTGTGCATAGAAGAATTCTCTGGGGGAAAGCTTTTATTTCTTCTTGGAAGTAGCTAGTATATTATCTTCTGAGTAAGTAAGCCATACACATGCACAGTGTTTTAAGAAGATGTGAGATAGTCCACTTGCAAAACAGAAAGAGGACACTTGGGGCCCAAATTCATGTCACTTAATATGAGGCACTTAACTGAGATAGGTGAAACACAAGTGCAGCTGTGCCAAGTTCTAGTGGTTGGAGTCTAACAGATCTGAATTGACTTACTGAGATCCCTACATATCATTGCTGACTCTTCAGGAGCACCGGGCATTTTTAAAGGCTCTGCTTAGATGTTTTTTATTCCAGTGTCTTTTGGCTTTTGCTAACAGTGACAGGAAGAGGATGAACAATCATTTTCCTTTCCCCCTAATCATGGGAAATTGTCAACATAAAAACAAAGCTAACAATAACTGTTTGAGTTATCTCAAGGAAGCAAGCCTGAGAGCTGTGTCTGTAAAACCACTTTAGTGAAAGGTTAATGCTCGTTAGTGTGGAGTCAACAGCACTCTGATAAACCTCATAGTTTAAACTAAATGACAGAAAAAGAGCTACAAGTACACTAGTGAGCATTACAATAAAATGTGATGCATTGCATTTATAAAAATAAAAACAACAGATTTTAGAAAACTGGATAATGCTTGCATTTATATATTACAAGCAGAGTTCTATCTGCATTTCTTCTTGCAGTCTCATATGTAACATTTTTGTTGCTAAAATAATATAATAAACAAGATATCATTGTTTAAGATCAGTATGGGACCTAGGTGGATAAAGATCAGGAAATGCATAGGTTGGCTCACAACAGCCTGGCAAAGGGTGGTGGATCTGGAGAAGGGGAAGAAGAGACAGCCTGTGGTTCACTTTCTCCGTTCTGTAGGAATGCATGACTGATTTGCCAAGTGCAGGCTATTTGGCAGATCTCCTTCAGCAGTGATTTAAATCAAGATAGGAACTAACCTCAGGAAGAATGAAGCAAATGTTCTCTACACTGAAAAAAAAAAATAATTTAAACTAAGGATGAGCAGAGGCCTACTTTTTTCTAATCTGCATGCCAGCCTTTTTCCAGGCAGTTATTGGGATCTGAACCCCAGATTGAAACCAGCTTTTAAAAGATTGAAGCAAGCCAGCATTAATCTAGCTAATCAGCATGATAAAATTTTCTTTACTGCTTAGTCACTAACAATCTAAAAGCACAGTAATTGCTTTTGGAGGATAAACATGGAACAGGGAATGAAAATAAGTAAGACTCTGAGAAATAAAAAGGACCAGAGCAGTCTGAAGTTAAAATTAGTTGTGGATTTCCATTTAGGACAGCTCAAGTTCCATTCGTCCTTTAATATTTCAGAGCTATAATTGGTTAAACAATAAAATTTAAATGCATGAGTGAGAGGGGTTTTTTATCATGGCTCCTGTTTTGTAACCCATGTAGGAGATTCTAATGAAAAAAAAAAAAGTTTCATGATCTGGAAAGGGATCATGAAAAGTGAGTGCCAAGAGACACATATAAAGATATAACAAAGCTGTTCCTTTGGTAGTTTGGATCAAATCTCACACATACCTAGCTGTTCACGAGCAGAAGTTAAGTGCTTATTCCAACTCCTGAAATAATCAGTAATAACAAATATTGCCATCAACTTTCTGTAATAACTTTAGACATTTCAAACCAGAAGGATGCATAAGAGAACCCTAAAGATTTTTAAATACATTGGAAATAAAATAGAAATATTAATTATGGTTTTCATTATTTGTGTGTCCAGGTTTCTATAACTGCTGACAGTAGAAGGGACTTGTATGCTTCATTTGAACAGTATATTTGTTTGAAATAAAAGTTTTGAATATGAAAGTACTATATTTGGATTAATACTTGAGGTCTCTTGATAACTTTTCTCTTAAAAGCCCCAAGAATTTGAAAATTTTCCATGGAATCCTATTTAGTTTTCAGGGAACTCCCACAAACTATTACTGTATTTTTATGGTTCAGCTCATTTGAGTTCTTTCACCAGGAATGCTGTATCAAGGACTACAAATTCTTACTTTAGATACTTAATCTCACATTTTTACTCCTTATTTCATTAGTTTTTTAGAGCTGAAAGCATATGAAGACCTACTTTCTCTCCGGAAGGTAACAGCATGTCAAGCATTTTCTGACTTCCCTATTTTAATGTATGATAACCCAAAGTGGTACACAACAGAACTCTAATTCGAGACTGAGTGTGATAGTTAATTATTTTTGTCCCCCCATAAGACCTGTGTAGAACAGTGAAAGAGTTAAGGACAGAGGAGGCCTGGTGGGACAATTTGAGGAGTGACAAGCATTAAAATGTCAGTGTTATGACAAGTATTTTGGTGCTGTGTTCCTTCAAAGACGAGGACTAGCTGTGCTTTCAATTGGTTTCCGTTTCCTTGTTGTTGTAGCAGAACTGTAATTGGTTTCTGTGGGCCGAGTACTTCATCCTCCCTTTTGCAGCAACGCTGCCTTGCTCGTATAAAGGTGATGTACCTATTAATATAAAAGGAAATGTAAACACACTCCAAAAGCCTTTTTAATAAGTACTTCCAATAAGGAAAGCCAAATGCTGTATCTCTTTCTTTCTCTGTATATATTTATATATTTTATAAATACATCAAAAGTATTTGTACACCTCTGTATATCTCACAGTAACAGCAACTGGCGACCAGCCATTGTTTTTGTACAGTAAGACTGTCCATAAACTAAAGTGGTTCTGGATGGTGTAAGTGACCACTCCTGTAATTAAAATAAGTTAATTTTAATTGGATCACCTCAAATCACTGACACACTGTAGCACTTTGAGAATTTGGAGATACCTTTTTTTTAAAAGTAATTATTTTTGTTATGTTCTATCCTCTGGAAATGACATCCAAAACACAATTCCCTCTGATGTCAAGACATTTCATTTTCATGGGTACATGAGAGTATATGTACATGCATATGTACATTAATATTTTTAGATGTTTATAGTTTTATATATGAATTGATTTTTAATTTAGTCGGTGGAAAAAGTAGAGAGTAAGTAATAATTTGTAGAATGCTCAAACACCAAAATGGTTTGTTTTCCTTCAAAACAAAACTCATTTGGTTGACCGGTTAATTTAAGTACTCTAAGAGTGCCCCTATTTAACCAATTTGGGGTTTTTGGAAAAAAAAGCAAACACTAAAAATTTGGTATGTGCTTAATACAGGATAATGTATGGTAAATCAGAGTTATCAGACGTTTGCAAAATCTAAGTGTATCACTCACTCCACCTCCTGCTGTGACTTATTATGTGTGTTCAGATGCTTTCTTAAAAGCAGTTAATTTCTTACCCTAATCTTGCAAGATTTTTCCAGAAACAAATTAGTGGCAGTGATTCATTTCTTGGTGTTATTTTTCTTCAGTAGTATTTACCTTTTATTTCTACTTACTACATCATGTTGCATTTCCATAGCAATTTCTCCACTCCTTTTGCTTCAGTGGTTTTAAATTCTACATAGACCTCTCCCACTGGCATGTTTGTTCCTATTTTCTGAACTTTCTTTCAAGAAAAGGATGATGATGCCACTGATCTCCAGTTCTAGTAAGCTAGAACATTTTCTTTGTATTCTATGGTGCTTTTGTTACCCGAGTCTAAGCTTGCATTGGAAAACACACAGTCAATTTGCCTCTGTTGGCAAGTATTTTTCAACATCAGAACTAATAAAGTTTTTAACTTTTAGTTTCAGTGTTTATAATTATTTTACTTCAGATGTAGTTATCAAATGGAACTTGTTGTGGTCCATAGATTTAACTTTCCTTATAATAATTTTCTTTTCTGTTACAATAGAGTAATCTGGGATTTTCGTTACCTATTTACAAGGAGAGTTCAAAATGTTATTAGTCCCTAGTCTGCTCCAAACAGGATATATTATGGTATTCTATGTAGAATTTCCTTTTCTTGGACTAAACCATTATTGTTGACTCAAATGACCAAAACATATATATCTTCCAAATATAGTTGTTTTCATGTGTTTCCTCACAGGACCTTTCCCTGTCCCACCTTCTGGTTTCTTCTCTCTGATTAAGCATTCCAGCAGCTCTCACATCCTAAGAGGTATTAATAAGGGCCACCTGCCACTGTGACTCATTTAAAATGTCTCTGCACAGTTTAAGACAAGAGATAATAAATATGTCCAGGCCATGGGGGATCAGAAAAGAGCCAGAGACAGTATTGGTCAGCATAATGGGCAGTGGTCTCAGCATGAGGGCAACCTAACCTTATGCTCCATTATTCCTCTGTGTAAATGCTCAGCAAATGTCACAGTCCCATAAGCAGTTTGTGGCAGGTACCACATGCTGCTGTAGGTCTGCACATAACCACTGCAGAATTAGTTTTTAACCAATGTTTGATACCCATCCCAAACACTTCTGAACAGGTTTTTCCCTACCAAAAAAATCACAATATTTCTTCTGTATATTTCAAAAAAAAAGTTAGACTTTCTTTTATTCTTGGAGGAGCATGAATATGCTTCTCTTTCCTGTAGTTTTGAATTATTCATTAATTCAGTCATACTTCTAGCTGTAAGCAACCCTAGCTGAAATTACTTCTTAAACTACTATTCCTTCTGTATATTCTGCACTTATTTTTCTGGGAAGGTTTTCCCATTTCCTTAGTAAAATTTCCTCTTTGATGATTGTACATGTTACCCTTTAAATATACAGATTTTATTTGTTTTAATCTAGCATGAAGTTGAAGACCATACAAACAAGCAGTGGATATAGCTCTGTAAAACCTTTATGTAGTGAAGGGCATGGCAAAGGCAGTTGTTTTTGCATAGCGACAACACACGTCTGAGAGAGTAATTTTGTACATGGCAAATAATGTGTTCCTGTCATGTTGTCTTATGTTTGGTTTTCTTTCTTTTAATTTTTTTGTTTGTTTGTTTTAAGTTGAAATAAGATCAGACACTCTCCAGAGAGGTGAGGTAATGCAGTGAATCTGATTTTGTTATGTTCCCAAAAATAATAATAAAAAATAAAACCAGAACTATTGTTTAACAATAACAAATAAAAAACACCGCAACTCCTAACTGAAAACCCACAATAATTGGAAAACACCACTGAGAAAACTGAATTTTGCTGTGCAAGAAGAAAAGTTTCATTCTTTAATAAAATGCATTAAATAATACACAATATTTTCTTAAGTATGAGATTTTACTTTCTAGCTGATTTGCTAGGAGCTTTCTTATAGTAGCATATTTCTTCTGAAGTATTGAAAATTTTCTTTCCAAATACTCTCGGCATTAGAAACAAACTTGAAGAATAAAAATCTGTTAACAGAGCAACACAGTATCTTCAACCTGAATTTACAGAATGTAGGCCACAGAGCAAAGTCACTACCATTGAAAGGAGTAATTCTTAATTTGAAGACATTTCCTACTTCTCCATATCAACCTCCAGAGAACAAGGATTCAAAAACCGGCGTCAGATTCATCTCAGTTGCACTGTGGAATAACATGAATCATCATCATTTTTTTTTGCCATTTTTGTGAACATTACATTCCTATAGAAATTCTGCCAACTTTGCTTAGATGAAATACTGACTTGGCAATAGCTGCAAATTAAAGTGTGGTACAATAGAGGGAGTGAAGGCTTGTCTGGAAGAGCAAAAAAAATATACTAGTAAGCCTGCTCGTATAGTAGATAAAACTCTCTTTCTCTCCCAATTTGAGTCCTAGGAATGTTATTAGTCTTAGAAGCATTATCTGTCCTTTGTACAGTCTGGCTGACTGTAAAGCAGATGCTGGTTTTATTCTGCTTTTCTCAAGCAATCATTTTCTACTTTCTCTTCTTGTTTAGGATGTCGCTCATCATTTGGAAATGATCAGAAACATTTCTTGCTGCCAACCCAGCCCAGCAGAACACTTGTAGAACTTTTCTGTGTGTCTCTGGAGAGCTAGCAGATAATTTGGGTTATTCAAGTATCCTGATGCAAGGACTGAGTGCAGGTGTTCATTCTTTTGGCCCTTTTCCTTTCATACTGATATCTGAAAAGATGGTGTTTGCCCTTTGGGAAAATGTCTTTGTCAACTGGCCATACAAGACATTTCAGGTTAAATGTTATTTTACATCCTAGGTGTCTTTGTTTCCAGCCTGTGGTAAGAGAAGCACGTTATCAGAAGGACATTTTATGGTATTTTCTTACTTTATTAAATATTCTTTAGGAAGATACTGTTTGTTTGCAGCTTCAGCTTGTCAGAGAAGTACAGTGTAAGTGACATGTAGGAAGGGTCTCAAGTAGCAGAAAAAAGTGGACAGAAAAATCCCAAAGCTATTTTATATGCCAAGTCAAATGCTTGTAACTGAGATGCAGTTAAAGAGCAATTGTATCATTTGCAACCAGAACTTCTTAGAAGGTTTTTGTCACCAATCCATGGCTTTAGAATAAGCCTTCTTTTCCTGAAACGGTATATAAGTTGTCAAATGCTATAATCAACCAGCTCATCCAGGCTTATGGCAAAATTAAAAAGCCCTGGGGATTTTCTTATGGCTAAAATATTCTCACTTTTGATCACATCCCAGAATGTACTGTGACCTCTTAAGTTGTGACAAGACTGCTTCTACTTTGTCATTTTATGGAATTATGATCAACTTCACATCCCAACCACCATAAATTTAGTTGGGGGGCAGGTTTCAGTCTACAAGCTTAGTTTCACTGAAGCATATGGAGTCCTGCATGGTCTCTCTAGAGCAGGCAGATGCCAGTTTTAGCTGTAAGGCAGAGTTTTCTGTATTTGAGAGATTGTATCCTTCCTACTTGAACATGATGCCCAGAAAATAATTGTAGAATTAGCTTTTTATCCCTAGGGCATTTGAAATTTTAACACACATATTTTCATACCATCCTTCTGTGTGCATGTATAGACTTCAATAAATACATGTGTACATTAAATTCATGTACATGTATCTAGCCACATATAGAAATTGTCACATAGGAAGCACTGTTTACTTTTTTCTTTCTTGTCTTCTCATTGCTAATAGATGTGACTTTAAAATATCGTTCACAAAAATGATCAGATAAAGTCAAAACCAGTTTAAATATTTGTCCATTAAAAAAAATACCTCCACAGTATTTACTTTCTATGAACATTAATACCTTTGATTTTCTGTACTTACACTGACTCTCTTGCTATTCCAAATAAACACCTCTCAAAAAAGACAAGGCGAACACAATTTGAAAAGGGCAAGGATCGTAGTCTGAGCAAAGATGGTGTCAAAATACTAAATGCCTGTTCTTGTGACACATCTGGTATGATGAGACTACATTTTCTTTTGGGCTTAACATTAGCGTCATCCTCAGGGATGTCTTTACAGAAATCTGCCTCAGACTTGTCCTGGTTGGGTATTTGTACTTGGGTGAAGAATAATTCCTCCCCACAGATGAGTACGGAGAGTAACTGAGACAACTGTCTATGGATAGCAACTTTGTTCCTCTGCCAGCTCTTGATGGTTTCTCATCCCTGTGTAATTGTTCGTAGTGTTTCATAAAGAGCCTGTTAATCCCTATAGGTTGTGTAAAGTGATTCCCTGTGGATGACCTAATTGAAGCAATTAGGTGGGTTTATTATTGCTGTTTAGTAACTGGACCCATATTCTGTTGTATTCTGAGATTGGAACGAATGCTGGCTAGGAAGAGTGATGGCTATTTCCTCTTTGCAAATGTGGAGAGAATTAAGTGGTATCAAAGCTAAGCTGATAATCAGGTGGGTGAGTCAGGGGTCAATTTGCAATTAGAAGGTTTTCAAATTTATTAGCTGCTTCTCTCTTAATTTAATTTCTGTTGAAGGTCAGTTTTTGCCTTGATTGTCTCTTTATTTTATCTGTTAAAAAAATGGCTCTGAAAAAAGGTTTTACTGAAACCCACAATAGAGCACAGGGAAGACCTGAGGGAGCACATTAGCATGTAAAAGTGAGGGATTCACCTCCAAGGTGACAAATTTCATGAAGTCCTGTAGGTTCAACAAAAGTCAGTGATAACTGGGCCTATTCCAGTTACTGCAGCACTGCCCATGGCCTGCTGCCTTGGAGGGACTGCTGGCATAAGGCTCTGGACACCCTGCTGCCACCTGCTCCTTTAAGCTTTATCATAACTGTTTTGTGACCAGGTATATTGAGTGGATTTCTGAAGGTCTGCTGTTCATGCAGTAAAAATACCTCTGTCATAGTACACAGTTGTTGTCTGAGTATTTTGTCTTTCCTTCTTATTTTTTTGGAGGTGAACTCTGAGCTACAAAATGCAAATGCAGGTAGCAGACCCTTTTCTGGTGGCTTCTTGAAGCTCACCATCCTTTAGCTAACGCAATTTCAGCAGATAATATTATTTCTCAGATTGCCACACTTTTCAAATTAGGTTGTCTCTCTAGAAAATTTACAAATGAGACAATAATAACATGTCAGTAGGAATCAGTAGGAACAGGAGTTTCCAATATAACCCTTTCTACTCCTTTTGCCAAAATCAGCAGCTTAGACAGTCACACAAAACTTTTGGGAGGATTATGTCTAATACCTGCATGTAATTCTTAAATGCAGTCTTTAGCCTAATGAATCCAGAATGTTTTAGGTCTTTGAATTCTCATGAAGGCCTTGCAATTTTTGGTAGGCTCCAATGCACCTTTGACACACTTTTGAATCTCAACATGCTATTGAAAACAATCTCTTTATAGCTTGTTCAACTAACTGCAATCACTTGGCTTCTGAATAACCAAAAACTGCTATTCAAAGCATGACCCCAAAATATGATATATCTGTATTCAGGGTCATATTTTCCAGGGTCCTTAGTTCTTCAGGGATGTGTTTTCATTTGAAAAAAAAACAAAAAATCCCCCCAAACCACCACAAAAAGCCCCAAAAAACCCAAAAACCCTATTTTTTTTTTTTAAATTGACTTAGTCTTGTACTCTATTGAATAGGACTTTTTTTTTTTCAGCTTAATTGAAAGAAATTGTTAACATCCTTATTTGCAGTTAGCTGCATAAATGTATATCATGAATAGCTGGGTTACTGTCAGAGACATTATTCTATATTAACAGTCTGAAGTCAAGGGACAGAATTTGGCCTCTAACTGGATTTTTTTCACTCTCAAAGACCTTCAAGCTACAGGGGAAATTGCTAGTCTGAAACAATTAAAATGGACACAGCTCATTAATGTTTTTAGTCAACTGCTATAGCATCAGTCCTCCTGATTTATCTGAGAAAAAACAAAGGTACTGAATCAGGATTGTCAAAAAGATGTGCAATTTTCTCTTTTAAGCTGTTAGAATGCACACAGTTGGGTTCTTTTGTTAAAGCTCTGTCTGAACCCCCCTCAGAATTGCAGTTAGGGACAAAAAAGAAAAAAAAAATAAAAATACTATAAACAACTTCTGCTCCTGTTGCTTTCTGAAACTGCAGGTGTGAAAGGAGTGGGACAGCAAAATATCCATAGCTGTACTATTTTTGAATCTGTGAGACCTTGAAAAGCAGCCTGGCTGTGGCTCCCAAAAGACTTGTGTGCACATCAGAGGGTGTGTGTGTGTGTGCTGGATATCAGGCTTCACCTACCAGCAGTTTTCACTCCCCTCACTCTTAATGGTGGCAGCAAACAAGAGCTGGTTTTCTTTTGTCTTTTCTACAGATTTGCCCGTGCCCCTGTTGCAGGTTGAGCAAAATGTTTGCCATACTAAGGGCAGTAAAAATTAAATTTCATCTGATACACTGAGAATTGTTGAGATTGCTCTGGTTAGATGCCAGTGTTCAGCCAGGGTGCTGCTGGTCCACGTTAAGTCATGAAAATAGTTGGAAGATCTCTCGTGTTTTGCTTCCATGGTGTAAGCTGCTTTCAGGCAGTACACAAAAGAGCACAAAAAGCAGAGTAAAGATCAGCTCTGCAGGTAAGAGTTTTTCAGTGCCACAGAGAAGGAGTTTTTTTACCTTAATTAAGGGGTTTTTAAATTCTAAAGGGATTTTGACTGCTCTTGACATGCCTAGCTTCTTATGTGCCAGCCATCCAGACAGGAGAGATATGAACTATGCTAGGATGCAAGTCATGGCTGCCATTTTCTTTGTAGAACTTTTATGTTCGTGTTGTTTTCATTAAAATAGTTCTAAATTTCTTTCTTAAAAAATAAACTTGAAATATTTTTTCCCTGATAATTCAGCTAAGCGTTCTTATAAAAGGCAAAACCTCATTTATGCTGATCATTTTGGCCTTACTTTCTGCGTATTATTGTATGCAAACAGGGTCAGCACAGCTTGCAACCTTGCATTCATTTAAAGTATTCAATAAGACATGCATGTTCTGCAAACTGCAAGTTTTAAAATATAATTTTAAGTTCTTTGTAACATTATATGATACAGATACTGCCTTCTAAAAATGTTGAGTGTCCATTGCAAAACTTTACTTCTTAGAAAAAAACTCGTAGTCTTTCATGGAAAACCCCCATACATGATTTTAATTTTGACCAGTAGGAAAAAAAAAAAAAAAAAGCTTAAACAGACTGTCAAATCTGCTGCTACTTAATATAACTAAAACTGCGTGTTCTGTTAAATCTTATAAATAGTACAGAAGCAATTCTGTATGTGTTGCTTTTCTGGTTGAAGTAATGATGAATGTTTGTAAAGGTGGTGTAATAGAGAACCCTTGTCTTTTCCGCAACATGTAGTTCTAAAAACTTGATCTAATATAGTCAAATCAGCTGTTTTACAGCACTGAATCTGCGTTGTCCTAGCCAAACAGTGCTTTTCCAGGGTTCAGACTGAAATCAGTTTTCAATTCAGTTTTTCATGTCATGTTGAATGACTGCATAGAGCTTCTCTGTGCTGTTAATACCTTTCATGTGCTGGGCAGCCATTTCAGCAATAGGTTCTTTTCCCTCTTGCAAGGCAGAGTTTCTGAACTAAAAAACCCCAACCAAACAACACAACACAACAAAACAAACTAAATGAAAACAACACAGTTTAGAACAGGAAGGTATAACATTGTAAAAGAAGCAAAAGCAGAGTAAGAGATTGTTTTGAAAACCTTCCTTGAACAATGGATTCGGACACAGCAGAAAACTGGTGCAAAATTTTGATTGCAAAGTTAAGTTTTACACATCCTGTATATAAATAAACTTTCCAAAAGTTGTGACTCTATTAAAAAATTGCAGTCTGTTACCCTTACACTGCTTCTTTATTACTTTCCTTTTAAGTTTCTTTACTTGAATTTATACATTCAAATATGAGCCAAATGACCCAATCCATGTGAAGAAATAGGTGCCTACCAAACCACAATTCATCTCATTTTGAGGTCACTCAGGTAGATCACAGAAGTCATGCTCCTGACATAACTGTAAAAGAAGACAAACTGGCTAGCTTGCATTGAAATACAACTTCTAGACATTTTAAAAGTCTAAGAGATTTTTTTTTTTTAATTGAGAATGTAGGTACTTATGAAATATGTATGAAATTTGTATTTCAAAAATTTAGTAATTATTGAGTGGTCTTCTTGGTATTTGTTGGTCACACTGAGTATCCTGAATTTTGAGGGCATTTGAAAGTATCGGCATGATGTACAGATGAAAAAACCCAAAACCACTGAAAAGCATGTCATTTAATTGAATATATTGTATCAGTTAAATTTAGAAGTCCTCTGGGCCACATACCTCGTCCACAATCCTCAAGGCTGCTGTTGCCATTCTAGGCCTATAATTCTCTACATCATCACGATGGTAGAGTCATAAATATCTCATTCCGTGTAGGATAATTGCTTGTTACTGCCATCTATGCAAAAATACCATTCTACCGTACAAAGACACACCAAAGTAACACAGATTAGCTGTAGCCACCTGGCCAATTAGAGGAGTTTTCACAGCTCAAGCAAGTAAAACAGAGCTTCAGGTCCAGGAAAGCTCAGGCGCAAAGCACACCTGACAAGCCTCAGTCAAGAGGCTTTTTGGATTTAGTGCAAAGCTTACACCTGTTTATCACAGGCAATACTGTATTACTAGGCTACACAGAGCCTGTAAAAGGGAGTGATTAAATTAAATTATGGTATATGAGTGAGAATAATGACTAATGTGTGTTTGACTGTGAAAGAAGAAAGGTTCATCCTGTTTGTTTTATTGTTCTATACAAATACCTGTTTACTGCATTCAGCCACTTGCAGCATAGATGATTTCTATTTTTATATTATATATATTTTATATGATTTTTACATAACTACTTAGAACAACCACGACGGGTTGTCTGTAACAAAGGTTCCTAAGCTTTTGGTCCTACAAAGCATCAACTATGGTGCAACCATCTTACTAAGGAAAATGGAATTGCTGATTTTTGTCTATTAAATCAGATAAAAAACTCTTAAAATTTGAGAGGCTGTACATGAAAAGTTGTCTTTTTAAAAACTTTATCACTAAAGTTGCTGTTTTGTTACTGGTTGTCTTTTTTAAAAATCACAGTGATCACACTGGATGTAATTCTTTGCTCACACAATTTTAATAATAATATTGATTTCAGTGGAATTATTCTTCATTTGCCCAGTGTGAGCGGAAAATCAGAATAATTCGCTAAAATTATTTTCTTGCCATATTATAGGGACTTATTACTTTTCCCTGTCAGACATAATCATGATAATTTTAGTAGGGAATAGGTTAAAATAATCTTCATCCAGTTGGGCAACTTGAGTCAGCCTGCTGCTGTGTTATATAGCCCTTCTGTTCTGCCAACTTATTTTTGATGAGCTTCTTAGAAATAGCTGCTTCTATGCCAATGACTTAGGGTAGGTTTGTGTGTAATTATGCTCTTAGTAACATTGCAAGTATAAAGAAAGGAGGGAAGAAAAAAAAGACATAGGTCTTTTATGGGACCTCTTGTAGGCTTCTGTCTCATTATGTTAACAATCTGCCTAGAGAATGGTGTCAGATTTAGAGAGCAGATGAGATTGATTTACTTTTCAGGCCCTTCTACCCAGCCTAATTATTGCGTTACAAATGGCGATTCTTTCACCCCTCTGAAGGAGCACTTTGATTAGTGTCTGCAATGCAGGTGCCAGGGCTTAATACGGTAAGTGCATGTCAACTAGTTTCTTTCATCACATAGTCAAACTGTATAAAAAAAGCCATTGCACAGTAGGAGCTGATACATGGCTTTACCAGAGCTTATATGAGCTTAAAATTGATGGGTTTAGAACAGCTGTGAAATTTGCCATCTTGTTTTGTTTAATTTTTTTTGTTGTTATTTTAATAAACAGAAGAAAAAAAGGATAGATGTGAAATAAAAGTAAAATTAGTGTGAATAGGTAGTTTGCCATTGTAGAATTTTATTTAAAATTCAGATCAGATTTCTACCTTCTCCCTGCCCCCAAGACAAGATTGAGTGGTTCTTCTCACAAATTAAGTTACAGTTTCAACATTGTAGGCTCTCTTTGCTGCTCATCTACTTGATGATTTGACTTATTGAAAGGGTTTTATTATTAAGCTAATGCTCTTTTTCATTGCTTAAAGATTAATTTATAAATAGCATGCTTTTTGTCAGTTGAGAATGACTACGTAAATACAGGCTTGGATCAGTAAATGGGAACACAGGATAATTTGTATTAATTCCTTAAAAAAATTAGTAATCTCCATTTATGCCAAATTCAACGGGATTCACTTCAGACACACCAGACTTCTCATCGACTTCTTATTGCAATTTTATAATTTATTTGACGTGTTCTCTCATTTGCTAGAAAAAAGTTACCTTTTTTTTTTTTTTTCACTTTACACAGTCAAGAGCAGAAAAATGTAGAAGGTAGCCAGTGTGACATCCTTTCCTAAATAATTTTGCATAAGACAGTACTATAAGAAAAGGGGGGGGGGGCGGGGAGCACAATGGGGAAATTGTAGGAATGTTGCTATTTTGAGTGGCACACAAAGGTGAGGCCCTTGAGATCACTGAAGGTAGTGTGATGTTTCTCAAACACCTGTGTGTTTGAGTTCCTAGCTCAGAGAACACCTGCTTCTTACTCAGATACCTCATTTCCCTTGGATCCTTATTATGAACTCTGTCAGTCCTCATCCCACGTTTAACCAGCATTGCATGTTAATAGGTATCATTTACACCTCAAATGATTTTCCATGTTCAATTTGATACACATTCCTTTAGAATTACATCTGAATATATTCTGAATTATGCAGAAATTGATAGGTCTTCTTCTTAATTATTTGATGTGCAATTATTTAGTGATATTTAGTGCAATTATCAAGAAACTGTATCAGTAATCATTGTAATATTCATTACTTATGCAAAAAATATATCCTATGCCTGTTAATAATGTCTTATAATAATTTCTGGTTTATCTTAGATTCTTAGAATTTTAAAAATGTTACTTTCCAGTTATGGATAATCATAGGGAGTGTAGCTGTCAAAACTAGTATTTGTATTATATTTAAAGAATTCCTGTAATTTTAATAAAATAAACGTAAATGCAGAGATAAATGTCAAGTCCAACGGGGCTAAGATCTCAAAAAATATACCTGTAAATTGTTGGCACTCAAGTAATTTATTTTAATATACCCAGGTCAAAGTTTTGCCTAATTAAACTAAAACAATGAGATAATACCTGCACAGCTGAAGTCATTGTAGCCACCTGTGTTAAAAATAATAGTCTTAACATGCATGTGTAGACTTGTTGAGATCAGAAATTAGAGATGAGTAGAAATAGAACAAGTTAGAAAGGAGAGCAGACATTCAACAGAAGAATGTTCACATTCTAAAATTAGGCTACCCTTGTTAAGTATTATTTGACTACAGTAATATTGACTCCAAACTTTTTACTCCACTTTTATGTGAAATCTATTGAAAATATATTTGCATTTTCTCCAATATCTAGATCTTATCAAACTTCATTTTTAAAAATTTTAGAGACTGATCATGGCCCAGAGGCTGAGTCAACATTTGAATTTTCTGAAAGTATTGCCCTTTCCACAGCAGATTTCTCTTGGAGATCCACTGACTTTAGGTTTTTCAAGAATAAGACATTGAATGATGCTTGCTTTGAAGGTTTCTTGTAAAATACTGCAAGGCATGTGTAAGGTACTTTGCAGATTTTTGCCTTTTTTTTTTTTTTTTTTAAGCTATGTTGTGTTATATTACAGAACTTCTCATCACTTACCATTTTTTGATCCTTTAAAGAAGTTCTGGAATGTAACAGAGTGTTCTAAAATACCTCCTGTAAATTGCATGCCTTTCATAAAGATATTAGGATGAAATTCTTTATTGTGAGGGGGGTGAGGTACCGGAACAGGTTGCCCAGAGAAGCTGTGGATCCTGAAAGTGTTCAGGACCAGGCTGGATGGAGCTCTGAGCAACCTGGTCTAGTGAAAGGTGTCCCTGCCCATGGCAGCAGGATTGGAACAAGAGGAACTTTAGGGTCTCTTTTGACCCAGCCCATTCTATAATTCTATCAATTCAAAACTTCTGTAGGCATGAAGGATTTAAATATTACGTAAACATATTAGAGGCTTTTAATGTACTGGAATCTTAAGGAGATTGCTGTTGTCTGAACACCAAAGAGTTAAAGAGCTATTTAAATGCTAATGCTATGCAAAGATCAGCATTTTTCATCCATTCAAAAAAAGAAGAAAAATACAACAAGTAAGCAAACAAGCAGGTACAGAAATATAATTTAGGTGCTACAGAATAAATGCAAGAAAGACAGGAATAAATGATTACTGTGTTTACTATTGAACTTTAACTCTGCTATATTTTCTAGTAAAATAGTTTCTATAAATTCATTCTTCTGCTACGCTTTTCTGTACTGACTCACTAAGTCACATGCAGTGTGTGATAAAATTTTAGCTTTTGGGGATGGTGCTTATGCTCAGAGTGTTTGAAGAATGTGTATCATATACTTGAGTGTAATTTAAAAAACAATCATAAAGGGGCAGTGCCACTCTGACATACGCATCTTGCAGCAGAATGAGTTTGAAATTTCGTTTCATAAGCTTTTAATGAAGTAGTACACAGGAATTTTAATAGACCACACTTTCTTGCATATACTGAAAAAAACCTCACAGTAAATGGGAATAGAATTTGACTGTATATTTTCAGCATTTTAACTTAACTAAATAAGAAAATTCAGCTTAATCTCCAGACTTGTGAATTTTAATTCAAACCTTTGATTCAGATTAGGCAATTACTTTTTTTTTTTCCCCACTTATCTTCTCAAATTAAAGTATGAGGAGTTTCAAAGCTGCAGCAACACTTTATCATGCTTGCAACACTAATTACAACATAGCTTTTTTCAATTGCATGAGAACACAAAGATCATCTGTGTCATCATTCTTGCTTGATGCATAATTATGACCCAGTGCTTTAATTTGAATTGTCCAAAGGAAGGTTGAATTAACTTCCTTGCCAGTAAATATAACAGCTGGGATTCTGTTAGTTCCCCGCAGAGATCTCCAGGCAATATTTATCAGATATTTCAAGTGCAAAATAAACTGTTGTGCTGTAGCAGTCAGTCTGCACAGTGCTATGTGTACAGCTGTAATAAGTGCCAATATACAGTTAAACAGTGTGAATTTGATCCTGTTACACCTTTTCTGTCAATACTACTTGCACATTTCATGTTCTGATGCACAAACATTTACTTCATAAATACAATTTCATGGGAATATGTAGCACATCCTTATATAGAAACCAACTATGGTTGGGGTTTTTTGAACACAAAAGTTCTTTTCCAAAAGGAGTTAATGCTGGTAACGGGAGCATTGATGCCTTGTTCATAGTTATCTCTCTGTCTGTTTATCTCAAATATTTCTGATTTGAATTTTTAGTCACCTAAAAATTCACCTCAGTCCAGATTTGTTAATGTGCTATTATGTTCATATCTTAAGGACCTCTTGAAGGTTAGCTAGGGAGGCTTGCTCTGTCTTTCTGAGGTTAGGATTTGGTACAATACCCTTTCAGTTGTGCAGAGACGCTTAGAAGCCATAGCAGCAAAGACCACGGCAATATTAATGATAGCAGCTCTAGTCCTGCTGGAGCAGGGCAGCTGCCGGAGCGAGCTGCGGCTCCGTGCGCCCCGCGCCAGCCCCGCGCCTCTCCAGCGCGCTGAACTGTTTTGTCAACAGCTCCATCTGCAGCCCGTGGGCAGCCGGGAGCCGCTCTGCCAGCAAAACACAGCTGTCTGGGAAAATTAGATTTGAAGGGCAACACCTCAAAACACCTTTTTGCGGTTGAAATTTTGGCGCTGTCAGGTTTTATATGATTTCTGAGAGTATAGCCCTAGGCTCTGTCAACGGGAACTCACTGGGAAAGAAGCAGGGAGAGAGCAAAAGGAGAAACGAGGCGTCAGTGCTGCTGAGGGCCTGCAAGCAGGCATAGTAAACTCTCCAGTCAGCTCTTTAAATATGTACACAGCAAATTAACCTGGATGTTTGATATTAATTTTTTCTCCCTATTCCTTTCTGCAAATACACTGTTATTTGCAAAAGCCAGTCCTAAGCTTTTGGTACCGTGTCCCTTGTGTGACGTAACAGTGAGAATAGTGTAACTCACTCTGCCAGCGCTGTGATTTCAGCATTGCAACTTGTATGCCCAGCAGTAGTGAAGTCTGCAGGGTTTCCTTTAGAGTGTGGGGCAAAAATCAGCATTTATAGCCAGGGTCTGTAATTTGGCAACACTAGAGGGCTGTAGAAGTCTTTTCTAGTCACCTACAGGTGACAGGGGGTTTTTGGTTTGGGTTGTTTTGTTTTGGCTTTTTTTCTGGGGGTGAAAGTGGTACTGCTAATGGAAGTACTTGGGCAGGGCAGGAGGTATGAATGAATATGCTAAGAAGGTTTCAGATCAGCATTGGTTTTAAATGTCTTTAAATTATCAGAATGAAAGGAGTTAAGCTACAAGTGAATATCTTTATATGTCCTGACTTTTAATAATGTAGTAATTGTCATCACTTTGTAGAATCATTCAGTGTAACATTTGTCTCTTCCTTACTTTATTTCATACTTTAATTATTAGCAAGTGAATGTAGGTTTGTGGGGGGGGGGTTGTTTGTTTGTTTGATTGATTTTTGGGGTGTTTTGTTTTTGTGGGGTGGGGGTGGAGTGTTAGGCTCACTTCAATGCATGGAGCTATTTCTAATTCTCCCATCTCTGTATGTAGGGTGTTAAAAGGCTGTATGTTGTCTTTAGAACACCTTCAGATATCTTTTTTGACCTATTGGTGCTCTTGACAAATTAAAATGCCATTCACGATGGACAAGAACATTAGTCAGTAGGCAACAGTCATTCCCTGGGCACAGAACACAGTACACAGAAAGCCTTCCCTTCCCCTTTTCAGTCCTCATGACAGCAATTGCTCCTGCATGTCTGTATAGATGGATGGGACTTTGGTATGTTTTAAAGATTAACAAATTTAGATCACTTCAGATAGGTGTGGAAGTGAGTTCTGCAGTGAAAGAGCACTCATATACCTTGTCATTATTTCCCTATCTTTCACTCAAAGGTGCTTCAGTGGTGTCAGTAATCTTAACTCACTGGGAGTGACTCAGTCTCTCAAAAAAGCAGGATTCAAGTCGTTTTGGGCTTTATAGGTCAAAAACAGCACTTCAAACTCCACTTGAAAAACAACAGGCAGCCAGAGCAGATTTGGAGAGCAGATGTCAAATGCTCATAAAGTGATTCAAAGCATATAAAGCAGAATAGCACCTTCCTATAACAGATTGTTTCCAGGTTGATTTAGTGTGAGACCCAATGTAGGATTCATATCATCAGCCAGATAGCTACTTGCTAAAGACATGTTTGCAAATGCTAAATTATGATAGCATATTATAACACAGAAATATAACTGTTCATTAAGAGTTTATCCTCATAATTTTCTGTGTTACAAGGTCTTGTAAGATTGCACTCAGAAGGGAGAAACACTGCTCAGTATACTTCAGTTTCACCTAGAAAGAAGCCACTTCTATTCAAAACTCCGCTCACTTGGCATTGTTACTGCCATTGTCTCTTTGGGAAAGCATCAAGAATTCTATTATACACCCTTGGAGATCCCAAATAAGACCGGAGGCATTCAGAAGAAGAAGAAATTGCTTCTACATCTTCTTCTGATCTTAAAGTCTTCTGCAAGTCTTTGTGGAGTTTAATTTTATGAGTATTATAAGTAGAACTATTTTTTCTAGAAACAATTCCTCTTGCTTTCAAAGATAGTGAACCTAATAACTACTCCGTTTCAAACATTATTTTTTAAGATCCCTTAATAGCATGCTATATGAACAGTACTAATTAGTATATTCAGATTCTGCTCTATAGATCAACTCTTCCTTTTAAATGCAAATATTTTCCCCCCTTTTAATAATTTTATTGTTGCAGTAGATTTAATTTAATCTATCTGTTGCATTTTTGGAAACTGCAGCAGTTTGTCTGATTTGCTTAGGTGGCTCAGGATGTACAAACCATGGCCAATTTTCTTAGCACGTAGCTTTCATGAGAACTTGGTATTCTTTGTAAGATCAATCCATGCCTGTATTATTTGTGAGGCCATTTTATGTCACGATGAAACTCAGATGTCTCTCAGTTAGAGAGTGGCAGCTCTTACCAATGTGTAACATGATGTGACAATTTAACATAGGTGGTAAAGAATGCAGCACCCAGTGTGCTGCATCTCTGGTATGATTTACTATGGTCAGCTTGTTAATAATGTTTTGGTGTTTTTTTGTGTTGCGGATTATAATTACGTGGCTTTTGTTTCAAACTAGCGTAGAATAGCAAAGCTTTTGCTACTGCTTTCAAATGTCAAAATACAGTGCTAGTAGGGTTTGTTATCAGCTACTGCTGCCAGGTGTTCATTACAAGAGAGGAAAACAATAGGTAGGTACTCAGTCTAGGTAAAGGGGGGAGAGAAATCTTACAAAGCTGGAAACATAAATCAGAGTTAGCTCTATCCCAGCAATTCTTTGTATTTTCTTCCTGTTGAGAATAGACTGTCAAAGTGAACAAGCAAAGTGAGATGCCCTTTTACTAAACTGTCCAGAAAAGGACAAGTTAAAAATGTATAGAAGATTCCTTGTATCACTGCAGCTAAATGGAAATTTCGGGCCGGTATAGTTCAGATTTGCAAACTGCTACAGATTTTATTTTGATTTAATGGTGCATACAGTACCTGGAATGTTTATAGGGAATTTGGAAATCCACTAAGCTGATTAAGGAGCATCAGGTCTTATTTAAGTATATTTTTGCTTGGCATCAAGCAGGGCTTAATATCATTCTGGATGATCTTGTTGAGCTCTTTGTAACATTACTGCATTACTGATGTAATAACTTACTGGAGGTAAAAAGAAATGTTGTGATATCAGTTATTTAATTTCTTTTATTTATTTTTCTGACCTTGTAACACCCCCCCCCCCCCCCCCAGCATCAAGTGTGAATAGCATGACCAAACAGCTTCATATTTGAATATACAAATAAAGTACAAGGTAAACTTTCCAACTTGAAGAAAATTAACCAAGAGGGCATTTGTGCTATATGAGGGAATTTGGTTCTTGTTTCTCTGCTACTTTGTGTATTGACGAATTTAATTGTAATGCTTACTGTATCCGTAGTTACTTGGTTTTCTGGTGACACATAATTTGGTAAGTGGTTGGTAACAAAGACATAAACAGCTAATTCTGATCAAACTTGGTAAACTGATGTGAATTTCACTGTAAGCGCTGTAAAATCCTGGGAATTTGGACCATATTTACAGATGGAAAACTAGTGCTTCATGAAAGCAGTCACTTTCACAAAGTGAAAAGAATTTGCAGACAGTAATACTGGATAAACAATGGAATGTGAGCTCATAAAAATGAAGGGTTTTTAGAGATGTGGCTATGCAAATATTGGGTAAGACTTAGCAGATTATATTGTCCTAGCTCTTGGCATTAATATGACTATTTCATGAATATTGTGTCCTATTCTGGTGCCATCAGTTAGGAAAACAAAACAGAAAATGTCAAAGGAACACGAAGAAGTGATTGAAAGGACTGGAACACGTGCTTTGCAATGAAAAGCTGAGCTTAGTCTAAAGAAAGAAAAAGAAAAGTGGACTTAGATATTTGATTAGAAGCTATAAATACCTATACAGAGAACCAGAATTTGTTAATGCTGGTCTATGAAGTCTGTAGGCAGGAAAATGTCAACGTGTAATGGCTAAAAGCAGAATATAGACCAAATCAAACTAAAAATAAGGTGGATATTTTAACTAATCCTGGAAACTACTTTCTGATGCAATTGATAGATTTTCTGTCACTGGAAATAAAAATGTGACATTTATTCATTTTCCTCCTTTTAAGATATAGTCTATATCAAGCAAAAATATTGAATTTGAAGCAGAAATAATTGAAGTGTAGTATCTATAATATACAGGAAGTCAAATAACCACAATATTTCCTGTCTTTAGAGGTGCATTAACCTAAAATAGAAAGCATGCACACTTTCCATTCCTTTTCATTTCCTTTCTATATCCTAAATGTTAAACTATGTGCCAATTTGTTGTCTACTTCTGAAAATACTGTGTGTAGCGAGCTTCCACTTATGTCAATAAGATTAGGAGATCTTAAGGTCATACCCTTAATATAAAATAGAATTTATTTTGATACTGGCTACATTCCAGTTGATACCATAACAAATTCTACTTACCTGAAAGCATACAGTTTTTTTTTTTTATTATTTCCAGTCAAGAATGTATAGCATTGCACAGTTGACAAAATGTATTATGGGAGAAGTTCATCTTTCTATAGAGGATTTAATACTACCCTTCCCCAGAGGCAAAATGCCAGATTGATTTGATAGACAAGTTTACCATAGCAAATTGTATATTCCAGGAGCACTTTTGACCAAGAGTTACTGTCTGTAGTATACCATCTGTTAAAAGTCTGTTATCTCTAAATTTAGATGATCAGTGCAGTCAATTTGGATAGTAAATTATTCATTTAAACACTGTAGTGGACACTTCACCACATGAAAGCCTGCTTCTGCTTCTTCTGAAATTTTAGTTAAGTAGGATAGAAAACTGGTGGATAAAAGCAAATTTATTTCTCCGTACTTGGAATCGATACAATTACTTCCATCCACAGAAAACCACGTATCAGTAGAATTGCACTTATAATGCAAATACACTAATTTGACACTCAGCACCATAGGTTATGAATAATGAACTCAGGCACTGCAAACTGATAGAGCCATGATTACGTTACTCTGGGTAGACAGTTTATAGGACGTAACACCACACCATGTATGTCTTAAAAATGTTTAGTCCTGAGAATGGGAGAAAGCAACACATAATGTGCAACTGCAGATGTTTCTAGTTTTGCTTTCCTATTACCTCTTTGTCCTTGTATTCAATGGGGTGTTGTGTAACTCCTTTGAGAACAACGACTAGTGATAAGCCTGACTTGTTTAAGTGTGTAAGTTGACAGTGTGTCTGGGCTAGATTGGTGCTAGGCCAGTAGTTTGTGACTGCCCATTGGGCCAAAAAATAAAAAAATTCAGTGTCTCATAGGCCTGTTATAAAAACCTGAAGTTTTCTTGATTGTGGGATTTACAGATAGCCCATTCCTAAAATCCTAACCCCAAATTTAAATGACAGCTGCAGACTGAGCTAACAACTTAGTTAGGAAAAGGAGTACAGGATTTAAACTGAAAGAGAGTAGGCTTAGATTAGAAAGAGAAAGAAATTCTTTACTGAGAGCATGGTGAGACACTGGAAACTGGTTGCCCAGAAAAGTTGTGGGTACTCCATCCCTTGAGCTCTGATCAGCCTGGTCTAGTGGAAGAAGATGTCCCTGCCCATGGCTGAGGGATTGGAACAAAGTGATCTGTAAGCTTCTTCCTGTCCCAAACCATCCTCTGATTCTCACAGGTATTATAGATTTGACTGGTAACATTTTTTCTGTCATTTGGTTTTTAAGTAGCCTAAGCACCAACAATAACAGAAGCAGTGAGTGGGTTTTTGTTTCTTTTGTGCTTCCTCTTTGACAGCCCCTGAGACAAGATGGACTCTACCCTCTCATGTTCAGTGCTTCTGCCTCAGCATTTCAGGTTTTGCCTTTTTCAGCTCTCTGAAAGAGGCTTTGCTGGCACGGTGGATCCATATATGCTGCCTATCAGCAGCTTCAAAGCCTTTGTAAGCCTCATATCTAAGTAACGATGGCATTGCTAAGTAACTTTGAAAGGTAGAAGTGAAACACATGTAGTACATTAGGAAATTTCAGTGCTGTTTCAGATATAATTCGTGCTGGAGAGTTAAGGAGGTAGCTCAGAGCTGACACTTTTTCAGGATCATCCACAGGAGCCAGTGGATGGTCTGTTACTCAGGCATACGAAGGCAGGATAGGCAGTACTTCCAGTTAGTGTGATGGATAGTAGCTGGTTATCACTAACATATAGGATTCACAGGCTTGACTCCTTGTTCAGCAGAATCTTACATTAAAATTCGTTAATTTTTAAAATTCTTGTTGTTAATGACCATATTACCCGTATGGTAGAATAATGTAGTGTTGCTGTGGTGTGCTGCCATTGATCTCTCTTCATTGCTGGGGATAGATGTTTCTGAGAAAATTTTCAAATCAGGAACGTTGATAATCTTAAACTAAAAATGTGGTTCTAGTGAGAGTTTTTGTTTAAAGTGATGTGGTGAGCACACTGAAATACCTCTCGCTGATTTGGATATGTGTGTCACTGAGAGTGCAATTTTTTTTCAAAGATGTTAAATAAAAATTTAAAGATAATGTACACAGAACTCAGTCATAAAAGCAGAAGTCAGAATTCTGTAATGTTTAATTTACATGTGTGCTTTTCTGTTTTCTTTCCTTCTAGATTAACGATGAAAATATTTGTCCAATGAGAAGCTTCCTTATTTAGAATATAAATGAAAATAACTGTAATGTGTGGCTTGTTGGAGGGGGGGAAATTATTGGCGTTTTTTAAAATGTAACTACAGACTGCATGTACCTAATTATGAAATGAGATTTTAATTACTTAAAGGTCACAGAAAGAGTTTCCAATTTTTTTAATATCCCATGGTTTCCTTTTTATAAAGCATAGTAATTAAATTCCCTATCAACCATTTTCATGTGGTGTCATTTCACTGCATTATGCTAAATAGAAATATGTTGAATTTATGCTGGTGTAGGACTGCTTATTCTGCTATTTGCTATTTTTGCTGATTGACACATGTCTGGAAGACACCTTAAGAAACAATATAATTAGTCTATTTGCATTGCCTGGAATTAGGTGACCTTTGGTTTTGGCAGTAATTAGACTATCCCTGCTGTACACTGTTACTTGCTGGTAGTCACTAACCAGGCAGAAAAGGAGTCCAAGCAGCTCATTTAGTGAGCTACAAAAGCTTTTCAAATGTCATTAAAATGAACAGGAAATTATAATTAATAGTACGGTCTCATTTTATGGATGTGTCCCACAGATAAAACATGGCTAGAGCAGTTACTTATTTAGCCAAAAAGCTCCTTAAAATGAAGGAGTTTTCTCGAGTGCTACAGGACCTGAAAGCATGGGCATGTTCTGAGTGTTTTCTTCTCAGGATGTGTGTATGCAGGCATACTTTTTAATGGGTTCTCCAAGGCTACTGAAAAATGTTCATAGCTGTATATTTTATTTGTATTATCCAAAGCCACATCTATCTATCTCTTATATAATGCTTCAGTGTAATCGGTTTTTTTTAATTTTTTCATAAAAAGATACTAAAAGGCAATGTGGTAAATTTGCGAGTAATATTTTTACACTATTCACAGAGACTAGAAAAATCTCTAAAACCCAAATTCCCAGGTGCATGCTTGATCAAATGTGGATGATATCCTCCTGCATGAATACAGACCTGCAATAAGATAAATCTGGGTTGCCATTACAACAAATTGAAGGTTCATGCTTTCATTTCTAGCAGTTAATTGAGGCACCCAAGTTGATAGACTGGATTAAATAGACTCCTAGATTAGGTCTCGCTTCTGTGATTCAAGTTGCATGGTAGAATGAATCAAAATTGTAAGGTACCTGTAGTAAATGGCTCACCAGAACTGAATTTTACACAAAATATCAGGACTGTCCTGAAGATTTACCAGTAAGTAATGGCTGCATTGCATAACCCAGTTAAGATAATTGATCTTTGCATTTTTGTGTTTGGCTTGTAGCACTGTAGCTCTACAAATGAGGCATATTCACAGGACAGTATTAAAAACCAGAAGTGACCACATTCAACTAACTTCTATGATATGTTCTCGTTTTGTTGATCATAGAGGCTGTGAGTTGAAAGTCCTTTCCATTCACAAATGCTGAATGTGGGGCTGAAAGGGTTAAAAATGGAAGATTGGCGAGGAGAAAGGGTTGTTTTTCGATTTGTTTTTTTGCTCAAGATGACCGTGCAGCTGGGGGATGCTAAGAATATTCAGTCTGGGAAATTTCACATTGTTTTCTGTCTGTCTTGGGAAGTGGAATTTTTGTAGAAGATAACTGAATGCTGTAAAAGACCTAAAAAGCATTCTTCACAGGCCTGTGAAGTAAGGGAAGGAGGGAGATAAAAAGCTTGGAGATTGTAAAACACAGCCTGATGAAGAATTACATGTTCTCCAGACCTTTTTGGTGTGTGAGCCAGGAATCGCCAGAGTGCTTTTTGCCCCTGCTAAGCTGGAATCAGCTTCAGCTGTTGATTGTGGCCATCTTGGTATTACCTGCATATATTTGGCTCACACACTGAATACTAACAAAGCGGTGGGTTTTTTTCAGAAGATGATTAGAACATTTTGCGGGGAAGTTGAAAACATCAATCCTTAATATTTTTGTGAGATAAGTATAAGTGTGTGTTATCTATTTTTATATACATGTCAGAAGAGTTATTCTCTTAGCTGAGTGCATTGTAGGTACACTATAGCTCTGTATGTAATTCTGTGTCTCTGGTTTCATAAATAAGTAACAGATATTAAGAATTTAATTTAAATTCAAATTAATGTTAACATAATGTAGAATTAAGTTCATTTGAAGTAAGTGATTTTTAATCTAAAGCAGCAGATATGCTTTTCACTGCTGACACCACTGCTTCAAGTCCTCAGCCACCAAGTGGTTTGGAAGGGTCAGCAACTTGAATTTTGTTCTTAGGAAAAGATTTATGCTATTTTACTTTAAATATCTGAGTCCCACACCTCAGAACAACCATCTTTCTTTGGACAAAGGAAATAAAATAGATGTACTGTTCTGTACAGATGAATGTTTCTCTAACTATTTTTGCCTCTGGATAAAAAGGGTAAGCTATACAGGATGTCTAATTTCAACTTAAACATCTGATTTTAAATTTCAAGACTGAAATTCATTGATCACGCCATTCTCTAAACTTTGACAGCTGTGTCTGAGTATTATCAAAGAGCTCAGCTGAAAGAAAAGCCAACTTCAGTTCCTCACATTGGAGTTCTGTAGTCAAACCCCCCCACCAAGTTCACCGAAAGAAGGCCAGAGCCCCATGTTACCATGCCACCTTATCTTTCAGTTGTTTGGGGCATTATTTTCTCTTTTAATCAAGAAGCCAGTTTATTAGAAGTCTGTGTACAGGTGTTCCTTACTCACCTGCTGAAAGAATTAAAACTTTACAGTGTCACAGCTAAGATTTGTGAGTACTCAGAAAACCTGAATAGGTTTTGACAGTAACAGCAGACAGGTGGTCGCAAAAGTGCATAAATTAATTTAGAACATTCAGGACTTGCTATTAAAAACAGAAGATTGACAACTTGCAAACTTTTTTTTCCTCAGGCTTGAAAAAAGATCTTTTTCTTGACATTCTGCAGTCACTGTAGAAACACAGGTAGTTTGAAACACTGGATCAGTGAGATGCCAAACTTATGAATGGAACATTCAATACAAAATGGTTATTTTCACTTTTTTTTTTTTTTTAATCTGTATTAGTAAATTTTATTTGTTTAAAAATACCAATCACAGAAAAAATCCAGTTATCAATAAAATGGCATCATGTGGATGCATGCCAAGTGCACTGTTGGCAGACAGCTAGACTTTAATAGATTCAGCTATCTGAAAAATCAGACACCTTGTAATTGTCTGATGAAATAGAAAGATAAAGGCACCTCAACAGGCTGCTTACCCTGACCCATTTTAGATATATTTGTATCTAAGTACAGGCACATCATAAACTTTTTTTTTTCATTAGTTTTTGACAATGTGTATCAGTTACATTGTACTAGGTTTGCACAATGAGCTAGGATTGCATCCTTAATTTTAATAACTATTTTTCTCCAAGTTTCACATTGTTTGACTGTCAGTGGTGAAATACATGAAATTTTGCCTCTCATTTAAGGTATAAGAATGGAAAGCAGCCCCTCTACAATGTGACTCATCCCTGAGACAGGGACACTTAGTTATAATAGTTCATTCATTGCTCAAAATATTCATCCATCTCTATGCTGAGGCAAGAAACCTGAAATTCTTAAACAATTCTTAAGTGAGGACTGCTTTGAATGATCTCGGACCAGACTTCAAACAGCCACTATTTGGCTGAAAGAAAAGCAAAGCAAGGAAAACACAGATATTTTTTTTTCCCCTTTCCTTATATTAACCTGGTAATACCTCTCAAGGATATTTCAGGAATTTTTCCATCCAGCCACATCATTTTAGTTCATAAATTGCCAAACACATTGATGATAATGTTTCATTTTGATAGTGAGAAATTATATAATGCAGAAGCGAGGGACAGGGAGTAAAGCTTTAGAGTAACTGACTGAGTGCCACGTCGTGTTACTTTCCTTCATGAACAGATATTTGTGGTTGTCATTCCAAGTTTACTGAATCCCTTAATTTTTGAACTGTTGGGTGAAGGTAAATGATGTTGAATAGCCTAATTAAAAAAAAAAAAAACAAACACATTATTATAAACAAATTCAACTGAAAGTATATGTCTGGCTGAAGGTTAAAATAATGCAGGCTCTTACTCTTTCCTATGTACTTTATTTTGATAATATTCTATGGATCTGTGGAAATATGAAAAGAAACAACCAACACCCCCTCCCTTGCCCCCCCCTTTTACAGAATCCAAACCTGTAATTTCAGTACATTGCCTGGATAACAAGACACAAATATGATATTTATGAATATTTTGTATAATATAAAATCTTTGTGCAAATTTATGGAGTGTGGTCTATCCACATGTTGAAAAAGACGTAAATACACATTTGCTGTGCAGACACAGATACAATGACTGTGAAACTATGCAGTATTTTGTCAAGTATTACTTATTTTAGGCCAGATTATTATGAGAAGTGGAAAATGAAAGCTTTCTAGATGTAATTAGTATTTTTTTTTAATAAATTGAAAAATACACTTTAATAATCTGTAATTATTTTGTGTATGGCTAAGAAGAATTTGAAGGACACTCTTGGGTTGGTTTTTTTTTTTTTTTTTTTGGAAAAGTGTATTATTTATGAACAACCTCCCTCAACTGTGGCTGATGTTGAAGTCACAGTTATATTAATGTAATCTCTGTTAAACCTGTTAATGTAACAGGTGCACACTAGGGGTTGGTTGAGCATGAAAAGTGTTCTCATTTCTTGTGCACAGCATTTACTATTTATTTAAGTTTAAAATTGCTTGGAATAAGCCACATGCAATTGACATTCAGTATTTTCAAATTCATAAAGAGCAAAAGATTGTTTTCTTTTTATCACTTCCAGTTTAGACAATTTATTTAACTAATCAACATCTTAAAATATAACTTCATTATAAAGGAGGTGAAAATGTCTCAAATGATAGTCCACAAAAGGTTCTGAATATTCAACCTACTAGAAAACTACGCAAAGTACTATCTACCTTTTCAATTTCCTTGTATTTTAGAATTGTTACAGGAGAAACAGTAATGGGATATGCTTGTTTATAGAAGTCCTTAATGTGCAACAAAGATGGTTGTAGAAAATGTTTGCAAAATTGGGATTTTTTTCATTCATAAGGGATGGGGGATTTTCTCTCACTAAAAATGATGAAAAAAGTGATTCAGAGTTCTTTTTGCTTTAATAATTTTAGAAAAACAATAAATTTCTTGCAGTAGCTTATTGAAATTTAGTTTCTAGAGTAGCTTGATTCAGTGGAAAGTGTAAAGGAAAGGCTCTGTATTATGACATGAATTTTCTAGTACTCTGCAAACACCCAGACATGCATTTGTGAGAATATCTTTAGCTCAGAAGTCTGTGAAATTATAAATTTAGGAAAAAAAACCAAAAGCATTTAGTGACCCTTAGCTACAAAGGTATCTAAATCCTTCATGAAATTATGTACTAGCTCTGGAACTACTGAGAAGGGGATTAAGCCTGTAGGTTGGCTCAGGATTAGATTTTTAAATTATTTACTAGCATTGTCTCAGAGGTGTTGCAACTACCTCACCCCCTGCAAAACAACATAAGAAGTCAAAATCAAACATTTTTTTGTCCTCAGATTTCTATATTTCTTATATTAGTAAGGGTGGAATTTGCAGTAGCTAAAACATGGATGCATACAAGGTATCAATTCTATTTTATACATAAATATTTTAATTGAAGCAACCCATATTAATTTAGAGAATTTATAGCAAACAATCTCAAGGTGTTCATTACTCTTTTAACCTACAATAGTTTTAAATACTAAAAGGAAATGGGTCTAGAGTATTTCATCTGCAAAAATTTCCCCTTCTATATTTCTCATTCTACCTAGTAAGAAACAGAATGCTTAGAAGTTCTTTGAAAGTTATTAAAACAAAGTGTCATTGACAGCCTAAGATGTTAAAATAGAAAGTTGTCACTGACATTTTACCTATGCAAAAAGAGATTTCTAATCTCAAGATGTGGAGGTAAAAATGACAGATAAATGGTAAATAGAAGTACAGTATAAAGGTGTCACTTCTCTTTTGCATCTCCTGCTGTTTTCTTTCTCAACCTTATTCAAATTTATTGCTGATTTTGTTCAAGGCTATAAAATCCTAGAGTGTAACACAACCTCACATAATGCTTCCCTCAACTTTTATAGTAGAGGTATGATTTACTATTGCAGTAAAACTCTGCTATCAAGTATTTTCTAACTGCTTTTATCTCTACTGTTGATGAATAAAATGTAAAATGATATTCCCATATGAATATATAATTGAAGACAAAGTTACTTATTGCAAACTACTTTGGGAAGCAAAATATATTTAGATGTGCTAGTTTAACACTGACACAAAAATGTCTCATGCTGTTTAATTCTTTTCTTTGATATCCAGGAGCTTCAGGATTTAAGCACTTAAAAAAAAAAACCCAGAAGACTTTGACTCTGTGATTACAGGGACATACAGTAATTTTTGTGTTTGATTTCTGTATCAAACAATTGGATAATTACTCCTCTTTTCATAATAGTGTTCAAGTCTAATCCAAAAGCAATGCTGTCCAAGCTGTTCTTATATATTCCAGTTATGCTTCACTTTTTTTGATGAGGAGTTACATTCCTAAATGACAGAATTTGAAATTCTTTGCAAAGAAAAAGATATAAACCATTCTATTCATACAAAAATTGTCGTGCACCAACAAACAAAATAGATTTTACACCTGCTCACTTTCCCCTTCATTCATTACCCTTACTTTTGCAATACTTTTCTCAGCAATGTTGCACGATGATACAAATAGAAGGATAAAACAAAGAAAGAAAGGATAAAGAAAAAAACAAGAACAATGCTGTGTATGTCCTGCAAATGTGAGTGCTTTGAATGCCGCATCTTAGAAGCTTTGGCATCCATTAAACATGGTTCCCCCTGTGGCTTAAAAGGAAGTTTGGTTGATACTAAATTCAGTGAGTTTTTTGCACAGGTCTCTATGGTGGAGTTGCAATTTAGCATAAAAGAACAGCTTGTAGTTTAAAATGTGTGGCATGCAGAAACTGTGAGATGCACAGTGTGGACATAGAGAATGGAGTATGTTCTGACTCCTGTGTGCAAGGATTTCTGCATGGAACTAACCTAGGCATGAATGGAGATGGTACGTACCCTGCTGCGTTGGCTTTTGTGCTTTTATTGCAGTGGTTGTACCAGACTTACATACTGTTTCTCTGCTGGTTTCTCTTATCAGATGAACAGTGGGAGTTGCACTTACTATTTGCTACCAATTCTTTCTCCTGTTTGCTGCCCTGTCAGATTTACTTGAAAGAATTTTTGGAGCAGTGGAAAAATTGTTACAAGAAGCCTGCCATTTACAAGAAGCCTTTTTATTAGGGTTTTTTGAAGGCTTTTTTTTTTTTTTTCATGAATGATCTCAAGCTTTTGAAATGTCTTTTCCTTCTGAATTGGAACTAAATCTGAAAATTCATATGGAGAGATTTTAAAAAAAATAATTTCAGAATAATCACTTTTATTTAAATTCTATTTTTTACTGTAATACACAGAAAAATATAAATAGAAAATGAACAGGATGACAGTTCATGTCTGCCTGTGACAGCATGGTTTGGGATTTGCTAACCTAGTAGATCTCTTTCAGTTCTATGAATAGTAATTTCAGAAGAAAGGATTAAAGACAGTCATCATCATCAGCTTTTTGCTTCTTTGAAACAAAATTTCAGCAAAATTACAACACTCTGTGAGCTGTTTCACTGTTCCAGTAGAAAATATGTTTAATATACATTTTTAAAAGTTACTTATAGAAGTAGGCTACCATTTTGTAACAAAGGTGTATGCAGAACAGCACTTTGAGTTTGTGCCAGCTTTTCTCTTCAGCACGGATTGCTAGAAGGTGAGGTTGTGCTGGTAACCTTGAATTACTCTTATAAATCAGTAATCCAATAACAATCTTCTACCTGCGTTTTTCTTCGCCTTTCTATGGGGTTTTAATTCAGAGTGAACAAATGAACCACCTCATTTTTGGTGTCATTTTTTGGAGAACTGCATCATTTGCAGACAGAAAAAGCAGGGTGCAGACCAGAGGACTGTGCCCTTACTGCCTCGTTGCCCTGTGGAAGCCAGCAGAGGATTTGAGTCAAGAAACAGAATAGCAAACAGGAATTCTGTACTGAAGGACTGTGCAACTCAGACTTTTCCTAACTAAGCATTACTTACCAAAAGACAAGGGGCTTATGTAAGTACACTCAGGAACATTGTAATAACGAGCTTTGAGAAAGGAGATTTTAATTGCAACTATCTGAGAAATTAGACCCCGTGGCAAAAAAAGGGGAAGAGGCTTGTCTGAAGTCAGAAAGCAGAGCAGGGTACTCAATTCACGTTTCCCAATTTTTAGTTACTACAGTAAATGCCTTAACACCAGAGGTGTGTATAAATCACTTATCTCACTTAATCAATTGTCCTCTATAGCAGAGGAGTTTGGATTAGTAGCATCTGGTTTTTTTCATTTTCTGTCTGCCTTTGGCAAAAAGCTTAGTCTTCTGAGAACCAAAGTGCTAACTAAAGTCTTTGGGATTAATTGAAGGGCTTGTGGGTGAAGCTTAATGGTTTATGATATATGGGAGGTCAGAGCAGATGATCTAATAGGCCCCTCTCACCTTAAACCATATGAAACTACGTAGACTTCTGAAATGCAATAAAGCTAGTGTCAGTGTCACAGATCACAGTGGTAAATGCTGAACAAAACCTTCTGCTTGGCTGCAGCCTGAGAACAGGACTGACTATGAACATCCCAGTGCTATGAAGAGACTCAGCCTGCCCCTGTATGCCAGAGAAGAGAAGCAGTGAAGGAGTCTGAAATAGCTGCACCTCATGTTATAGCTGGCATGTTTCAGGAAAAAAGAGATCTGTTGGAAAGTAAGCTCATACTTGAAGGAAGTATGTTAAATGCTTAGTATTTCAAGAATGGGGTTCACCTAAATAAAAAAAGCTCACAGTTTCTGATCACAGGAACAAAAACTGTTATGTACAGAGGACATTGATTCTTTTACAGTCTCTTTTGGCTTTGGTTTAGCTAACAGATTCTCTTGAAAAAAATCGGTGACTCTGAAGTAAGGGACTGAGTTCTTTATGGCCACTGAGCTGAGAAATTTCTGAAAAACACAATATATGTGAGTTTCTAAAAGAGTCTGAACCTGTTTTGATATTATCCTGCATCCTGAGAAAAGGATTGCATGTCCTTGATTATGGGTGTGTTTCTGTCACAGCAGGCTGGCAGTTCAGGCTCCACTGAAAAACTACTGCAGAGTAGAAGCTAATTAGAAAATGCATCAGAGGTGGAATAGTTTTTGTGTGGAAACAGACCTGCTTTTTGTATACATATTCCAGACAGGAAAAAACTACCACTCTCAGATGTGTACAGGCAAAATAAAGATAACGGACAACCATATCTAGCTCCTGAAATATGTGCAGAGGCAACAGCATAGCATTTCACTCCAGCTGTTGTCATCCTTTTCCCCCTGCCCTCTCCTTCACTGAGCAGCATGACTGCTCTTGCTATTGGCTTTGAAGATTTACTCAGCAAGTAGGTCTTGTGATGTAGGATGCTGCACTGCTGGCTCTGCTGCCCTTGTGCAGTGAGAAGGGCCTAACACCTTATAAAGATCCAAAGACTGGCATTTAGGGAAGAAGAGTTTTGTGGATAAGATTTATTCTTTCTTGTCTCTTTTGAACTCAGATTCTTATGTATTGTCATTAAAAGATGGAAATGAATGGAGCAGGACCACATTTTATAAAGCGTGATGAAGATACACTGTAATCAAGATATAAGATAAGAAGATGGATAGGGATTTTAGTTGTGTAGACATAGACGAGAAATGGCTTTTTTAATCCATCAGACAGAAAGAGTCCATAAAATTTAGGCAAAATCTGGATGTAAAGACCTAGAGAAAGTATCTAGAAACATTACTTAAAACAGTGTTATTTTAAGTGTCACAACAAAAATAAGGAAAGCAATCAAAAAACTGAAAAAGCACATTGATTTCCATATAGGTCAGTTCCTACATACAAGCACAAATTCTAAATGCACAGAATTCCTCAGATGGAGACTATAACTTTCTAAAGAACCATGTAATAAAAAAGTGATATTGTGCTAGCCAAAATAAATTTGATGACACAAATCCAATACACACTTATGTTATCAAAGACAAGTAAATATCTAGTGTAAAGATCAGGTAAATATTACAGGTAAATACCTAAACAGGGTGTCCAAAGAGAAACAAAAAATCTGGGGTAGGGTCTGAGGGAACTGGGATTTTTTAGCTTGAAGAAAAGAAGGCTCAGGGGAGACCTTATTGCTCTACAACTACCTGAAAGGAGACTGTAGTGAAGTGGGAGTCAGTCTTTTTTCCCAAGTAACAAGTGATAGGACAGGATGAAATGGCCTCAAGTGGCAGCAGGGGATCTTTAGATTAGCTATTAGGAAAAATACCTTCACTGGAATGCTTGTCAAACATTGCTTGTCAAACATTGGAATGGGCTGCCATACAGTCACCATTCCTGGAGATGTTTAAAAGATGTGCAGTTGTGGCACCTGGGAACACGGTTTAGTGGTGGACTTGGCAGTGTTAGGTTTATGGTTGGACTCAATGATGTTGAAGATTTTTTCCAGCCTAAATCATTCAATGATTTTATGATTCTGTCTTTCAGGAATGCAAAACTTTCCCTGAACATCCATATTGCCTGAGAGACTGTAAATCTCTTAGTCTCAGAAAGAAACTAAAAATATAAAAGCAGCTTCATGGAATAAATTCACAACTGGCAAAACTGGGATTTTGATGGGGTTTCAACAACATATGGTTGGCTGACAAAAATGTCTAGCTGAATCACAGAATATTCTGAATTGGAAGGGACCCATAAGGATCACTGAGTACAACACAAGTGAATGGGCCATAAAGGTTTGAACCCACAACCTAGGTGTTATTTGCAGCATGTTCTGACCAACTGAGCTAATTCTATAGCATGTTGCTCTTCATCTTACTCAGATTTTGTGCATAACCTGATCTTTTGAGCATCATTGTCCAGCTTCCTCCTTTCCAGTTTTTGTGTAGATGAGGACCTGTGTTGTTTGTGATTTCATGGTGCTTCTGCGGGTCAGTTGAAATCTGGCTGGAGGTGCTAATGAATTTCTGGTTATATTAGAAATGAATAATTGTAACAGTAAAATGAAATTGGCCTGGATGGTACAAAAGAGTTCTTCTTATAAATATATGGGTTTGTTATAAATGTTCTATTAAAGGAATGACAGTACAATGAAAGGTGGAAGGCTTGGGAGTTTTTGGGTTTGGAATTTTTCTTGGGTTTTTTGTTTGTTTGGGTGGTGTTTTTTGTGTTGGTTTTTTTTGTTTTTTTTTTTTTTTAATTGGTTTGGTTTGGTTTTTTTTTCTTCCCATTCAATTCATCACAATTCCTATTTGTCACTATCTAAAAAAGGAAGAAAAAAATCTACATAAAATTGCACATGAAAATTGAAGGAGACTAAGCCACATTTTTACCTACACATTAAAATAAATGTTGACTTCTGTTACTGTGTAAGTTCACCAGAGTGCAGATAGAGAAATCCTATGCCTATATATAGAGAAGTCTTATCCAGCTAAAGAGAATGAATATCATTGAAGGACACATTCAATCATCTTTTTCTTTTTAGCTTTACTTAATATGAATCAGGAGATTTAAAGATCTAAATTTAAAAACGTCAAGCTAACTAAGGTAACCACAACCCTCCCTAATCAAACACCATCAATACAATAAGTCACTCTTGCAGAAGTTACAGTGCCTGGCACACTGCCTCTTAGTTCCTGTAAGAGTGATTTCCTTGTCAGCTTTTCTGGTGATGAGAAGGGGTTTTTTTCATTCTTTGTATTTAGGAGGCGTCAGGGTACAAATTCACTTCTCAGCTATGCAGTTGGGATTCACTTCTTATGTCAGCATTATGTCACTTAAGTGTGTCCTCACTGAAGAGGTTTTGGGTTGTGTGTGACCTTTATAGCCAATCCCACCTTACATTTATAAGAATTAAACCTTACTGAGGTATTCTCTAAGTTGTTATAGAAATGTCAGAATTTTCCTGAAGAATTTTCTGATTTTACATTTAGTAACAGATCTTTGCCATTTTCTGCTAAGATAGCATATTAGATTTTCTTCTTATGATTGCTTGCTGCAAGGAAATGGTTAAATCAATATGAAGATAATAATTTTGAGCTATGAAAGTCGAGTGTGAATCACAGAGTCTAGATTCTTTAAACACTAAAATATGTATTTTGTGTAAACACGGGTATATGGGCAACCACACATTATTTTGTGCAAATGTGCATATATTGGCAATCAGAGGTCATAAGTGCAACTTAATATTAGGTTTTGGCTGAAATAATATGTGCTGGTAAGCTGAGCATTTTGAGGTGATGATGTGCTTGGGCACATATAATATAATAAAAATAAAATCGCTCAGAGGAACACAATGAAAAACTTCATTAAATTTCTTCCTGGGTATGAATGGTTAATAATAACCTTGTGTTGATGATAAAAGACAACCCACTTTATATATAGACTCTGTATTTTTTCAGTTCCTCCTATATTACTAATCCGGAGGTGGAGATGGACTCTGACAAGGGCCAGATGAAGTCATTCAGAGTTATCCTGTTTCTTCCTTGATGGGATGAGATAGGAGGTAGCAGAAAACAATTGCTCACCCTCCATGAAGGTCCTGTTGCACATGGATTGACTTAATTGACTTTCCTGCTTAATACTCCAGACGATGTAATGAGTTTATAAAACAGGTGGTATTGCCTAACAGATGGATACTGCATGCTATCTGTCTTTAAAGAACTGAAGTGATGATTTTGATTTGCTTGTCTAGTATCTTGCTCTAACTGGGTTTTGAATGAGGTTTTCCTAATTATGAGTCATTTCATAGCTGAGTGACTTTATTCTTCTATTAGTAAGAGTCATACTAGTCCTTTTTAGTCACATGTATATCTATTAGTGCCAGCAAGTGTCCTTTCTTTTGTCCACCCCGATAGTTAAGGTCTGTCTTTCTAGCTGTTATTTATTTCAGCGCAGTAGACATCAGAATAAAACAGCCTCAGTTTACTTTGTGTGTGTGAGGAGACAGATTGGAGAGTAGGAGCTCTCTCTGTGAGAGAGAACATGCAAGTAACATGTTCTCAATGCTAAATGTTGGCAATTCAATGTCAATTGGTATCTTCATTTCCCCAGTCTAAAGAGGGCATTGCATAGCATGTAAGGCACATAATTCTGCTGTCTGCTATAAGATTAGAAGTTTGTGAAAGGTGGGTATGCGGTTACAGGTTATCATAAAAGTAAATTGCATTTACTGGTGGGTAAAAATGTTGTGAACTAATTTCACCAGTTCATTTCAGACCTTTTCATTTAAACTGACAGAAGCAAATTATGGTGCTATAGCTCATTCATCCATGATTTCATGCTCCTGCACCGTAGGAAACAAGAGGCAAATCTCAAAGGGTTTCTCCGTGGTAAAACATTTTTAATTAGTAAATAATTCTGAAGCTGCACATTCAAAGCAAACCCTCACTAAGCAAGCCATATTGTCACTTCCAATGACAGCACTTCCAGATTTCTCAATGACTGTGTGCATTGGTTCACTTTTCACAGCAGCTTTCTCTCCAAAGAGCGGAGAAAGTCAGTCCTGAGCACTGTTGTTGTTTCTTGCCAGTTAGACTAGCATACAAATTGAGCCAAGTTTGCCTTTGTGGAAGTCTTTCAGTTTTCCAGTCCATGAGACTTACAAATAGAAACTAAACAGTGAGTGTTGAAAAATATGAGGTAATTTCAAACAAATATACATTTATTTTAATGGAAGCATGGTCAAAAATACTCTTTTCTGGTGATGGCTTTGACAGACTGAAAAACAGAAACATGAATGTCTTTGTAATATTATTTTGCTTTAATTCATAACAAACAGAAACAATTAGAACTCCTGGGCTAGGATAAAGAGAACATAAATAAAACAAAAAGGAAATAAACCTGAACCATAGTTCCAAAAGATTTTAAAAAAACTTGGAAGAGATGAATGAAAAAAAGTTGTATAGAAAGCCTAGAGCTTGTTTTCAGTTACTTTGATCTTCTTCCCCCTTGCAGGACTGTCTTAGCAAGGCGTCCTCTCTCCCTATCTGTTTGCAAGTTGCCATGGTATATCCACTAAGAACAAATTATATTTAATCATTATTTTGATGTTTCAGAATCTAGCACCCAGAAGCCATTATTAATGTTGCTTACTGGAAATTCAATTCAGCCCCCCTGTGTGTAGGAATTGCAATACAAGTATTTAATTACCTAATCATATATCAATCACTATATCCAGAGAATCTTGATCCTATTCAGTGCACAAAATCTTCAGTCCAAGTTAATGAGCCAAACTCAGTATTTGCCTTCCTCCTTATTCACTATCTGTTGATGTTATTTGTTGCAGTGTTCATATCCTGTTTTGAAGACACAGCTATTAGTTTTCTCGTGGAATTCGCTATGACATTTATCACTACCATTTCTGAATGCTGTGCAAATATTAACACACTGTTTCTGCACTTCAGTGAAAAAGCAAAAGCATGTTAGTACCCTTTGTGGCTTTGAAGAAGTGGCACATAAGCCATTGTTGTATGCATGATCTCAAATCTCAGACCCTAAATTAACCATTCAGGAAATACAGAGCAGAAGCTAAAGGAGAAATTACCTGGCTTCAATAACACTTCATCTTACTTAGACGAGGTCATGCAGACATTGGTTTTCATCAATGTAAAGTGGCTATGACAAAAAGGAATTCATCCCACCTTAAGGATGATGTCTTAAACATGCCATCCTTGGCATATGCCCATTTCTCTCCACTGACTTGAAAAGTAATCTATTCTTTTCACCCTAACTGGTCATTTGTAGAAAACAGAACACCATCCTTAGTACCATATACATTCTTTATAGTAAAGTAGGGATAAAATCTTACTGAGTGGGATTCATACAGGTTTTCCAGGAACATTTTTTAAACCTTTAAGCAGTATCATTTAATACCTAGATTTGGAACAAATGATTGATTCCTGATCACTAGAATATTATTTGCTACTGAAATTCTCCTCATTCCCAGGAGATCTTTGTCCTATTGTCATTTGATCAGGGAGTATTTTTTCTTTGACATTTTCTTTGTGAATTTCTTCTTGTCTTTTCCATCCATTTCCTAGTCCAAACTGCTCAGGTCAGCTGGAGGCTTTTCTTCCAATTCTTTGTGATATTTCCTTCCTTTCACCACCTTCCTGTTCTCCCACTGGTAAGTAAGAATTAATACCTATCTTGTCCTTGGCTTGTCATACCCACTTGGTCTTACCCACTATCTCTCTGTGGCCTTTAATTTCATTCTTCTTTCCTAACTACAAGGTTTGAGGTACTTCCCTGAGTTCAGTCCTCCTCTTTCTATCTAGTTTGAGTCCTCTCTCTGTTATGTTTTTTGTATAGACTCAACCTTGTTGCCACTGCCCTGGTCAGTGTGTATGCCTTCTTTGTCAGTGATCTAGCTCATCTCCCCTTTGGGGATGTAATTTCTGCCTCTTACATCTGGCTCCAAAATACAAAAGAGTGTTGCTTTCCCATAAATGACTGTTTTCTTGAACGATGCAATGCATTAAAAATGACATTCAGGCTTGCTTTCCTGGATTTTAGCTGTTAAAAGAAGAGAAATCAATAAATAAATTATAAGTAAAGAAGACCCAAGACCAAACCAAACATAACCAAACCAAGAAGCCAAAGCACCACATTTAAAGACATTATGAAATCTGGTTGAAAACATATCTGCCTTGCTAACTCATCTCCCCCAGATGACATGTTCAGCAATTTATAGGAACTAAGCTGTTCTATACTGTTTACTTTCTTCAGACTTCCATAGTCTAAACTGCTGCAGAGCAAAATTAACCTCCTTCTCGTCAGTCTCCTGCTGTTCAGAGAGTTTTGAATAGCAGCAGGAAAATATGACAAAAGGCTCTTGTCGGTTTTAACTCTGCTGTAGCCTGTCAAATCTTTGGGTTACAGCAGTGGCACTCCAGCTGTCTGTCTGCTGATTTAGAAAGCAAGCACCACATTGCCTTCATTCAGTTTACCATTTCGAGACCTTTTTTTCAGAATTTTTTAAAAACCTGAGATTCTGCAGAAGCTGATAAGAGCTTGGAAAGAATGAATATATTCACTTATAACTCAGAGCAAATTTCCAGGTTGACATTAATTTAGTTCACCCCTGTAAGTGAACTGGAATTCAAGTATTACATTGCATTTTGAAATCCTGATATTTCTTTATGATGAATATCTCACAGAGTGTAATGAAATTAACCCAAGTACTAGAAACATCACAAGAAAGTGATCCTGCTGTTAGACTGAATGAACATAGATAGGCAAATGGGCTCTTTTAACATTTGAGTGTGTCTCAAAGGAATTATGAAGGCAAGTACTGGCATGTAGGGAACTAAAGCATCAGCCTTTTTACAAATATTTTTCTTCAAAGATTTTTAAAATATTTATTTTTTTCTGCCTATACAAAGTTATGGTTTGTGTTAATGACATCACTTGGGGGATTGTATAACAATGATACTTCATGTGAGTATCAGAATCCTCATCTTGAAATCTGTAGTTTCATGTTGCTTGAAAACAAAATGGCAAGTGAAAGAAGATCTTTACCCTGCCAGGTTTCACTAATGTATTGCAGCTCCTGTACTGTTCTCCTTCAGAGTCAGAATGCTGTGCTGAATATAGGCAACATTAGAAAATACCAGCTAGTTCACTAACCCCCACAACTACCCTTTACTTTAAAGCATTTTAGAAATAAGCTGTTGTGTTGGAACTGCTTTGTCCAAGTCCTTTAAAGACAACAATTGCCAAAAAATCAAGCTGCCCTCTTTCTCCTTGGACTGGAAAGACCCAGATATTCTAGCTGTCTCTGCAGCCAACTCCACTGGAATTTGAAGAATTACTTCAAAGTTTGATTGTTGGTATCCCAAACCCTATTAAACTCTGGACAATGCTTAGGGAATTAGTTTCAGACCAATATTTAGGGTCTAAAGGAACATGTCTGTTTAATCTGGTAAAAGCCATCTCAGCAGTATTACAAAGGCACTGAGGGAATTTTCAAATGCTGGTGTCTTTCTTCTTCTTCCTTCTGGCATATATCCTGAATTGCTCCTAGATCAGAGAGATGTGAAAGTCCCTTATGATTAAGGGTCTCTTTGTGAGAGTGTGTGAGTGGCCCTGTGCCAGACCACTGCTTTTCATTTCTCTAAAACCTTCACCTGCAGATGACAGACAGTAGAGTGACTGAGTGATAGCTGTTAGAAAGAAAGTGAAAGAGAGAAAACTGTCATTGGAGTGTTGGCAGATTCACCAATAAGTGACTATTCTTCCATACTTACCACAAGGCGAGATAGTGGCCACTGAACAGGGTATTGCTTTGCAAAACTGTGGCCATTTAGGCATAGGAAGAGAGAAAAATTTCTAGGCATCTCGTGTAATCTGCTTTAGTTAGAAGCTGCCCTTGCTATTTTGCTCTGCTGATGCCTAAGCTGCTTCAACTTGCTGATTTCAAGTGTTGGTAAACAATTTGAGAAAAGATGATGCTTTTGATTTAAGCAAATAGGGAATGATTAAAGCTTCTGATATCCTACTGCATCTGTACTCAGCCAGCTATAAAAGAATTTGAAGTGATGCTGTTGGATCCATGCAGTTTGATGTGGGCTGTGAGGCTCTAAGTTAATTAATATATCTTGTACTTGGTAGCATTCACTCAACTAAAAAAAAAAAAAAAAAAAAAAAAAGACCAAACCAAACAAAAAAAACCAAACCAACCAACCAACCAACCAACCAAAAAAAAAACAAAAACAAAAACAAAAAAAACAACAAAAAAAACCCAAACCCCCAAAGAGCCTTAGATACCTTATTTTAACATAACATGTTAGTCCGGTTCTAAGTCATCATTGCCTGCTTTGTCTTTGAAAGATCAAAGCCTGGAAGATGGCATAGTAGTTATTTCTTCACCAAAGTGTGCCTAAAAGGTAGGAAACCTATTTCTGGAGTTTAGAGGGAAATTGTTACTAGGCAGAAGGATTAGGATTTTGCAAAATAATTATTAGAAATGTCTAGGTTTCAGCTCAATCCTGTTTTTTGACAGTCTCTTGAAAAGTGCTATTTGTAGCAGATTTTCAGAGTTTTCTATGAAATTAAGCTTCTAAACCTCTTGAGCTACCAATTACCTATGTTGGTTTTTTGGTTTTTATTCCTGAGATGGGTGCTGCTTACTCATTTATAAGTGAGATTCTTTCCTGTTTTCCTTTAATAAGGGCCAGAACCTTATTATCAATATAGTTTTCTATTTCTAATCTAGATATTTTAGGGAGTTTGGTCAAAATCCTTATGCAGAATCATTATATAAGGCTATATAAGCTATATATTTCATAAAGAAGGGTGCCAAAATCATTACAATTAGGTGCAAATGTGATTCAGTTAAAGATATTGGTAAAAAAACCCCAACCCACCAACCTTGAAGATGATATGCAAACATATATATCTAAACAAATTTTTCTTGAGGGCAATCCTGAGAGGAGTTTGCTGTTGTTGTATTGTTTATGAACTAGGGAGGGGTATTTTCACTTGAAAAGAGATGCAAGCATGCAATTTTCATATAGATTATTTTCTTGCACTTGCCTCTGTGATATAATTGTAATTCTGTATATATGTGTGAGTGTAGCCATAGTCTCCATCAACACATGTAATTTATAAGTGCTCCCAGGGCTATGATGTGTAAGCGCTTTTAGGTTCAGGACTCTCTTAATCATGGAGAATAGACTTATTAGAGAAAGGAAAAAAAGTATATTTTTAATGAATAAAAATAGATCTGTTCATTTCTCCAAAACAAGGCAAAAGTGCTGAGAATAGTAAGTGTCCTAATTTTAATTCCAGAAACTTCTCATGGTATTTCTTATTTATTTTGTGTAGCAAAATGAACGTGAAAATTTCAACTCCCCAGTCTAATTAATTCTGCTCACTAAGATTCCGACTGGTAAGTCTTCTCTAGGCTGAGCTTTTGTGGTTCTGCTGTTCATATTTCTTAATTATTTTGGTAAAAAAACCTCTCTCTATGCTCATTTGCCTCAATTAATTTCACTCAGTTATGACTGGATCCCAAGCAAAAGTCTTTTAAGAAGAATTTTCCACTAGTTTTTTGCTTCTTTCAACCTCTAGAGGCTTTCATTGGTTTCTCCAACATGTCTGCTTTTTTGGCACACCTGCTTTTGCTGCCTAGATTGTGTTAGTTCTTCCCTCAGAATCAATCGTGAGCAGCTTGCAACCAGATGCCTGATTAAAAAGTTAGCAGACCTTGAGTGCAATTACTTCAGCTCTATGGCATTCACGCATTAAACCCAGTGTTAATTGTTTCCCATTTTTGTAACGATCCTTATAATAGGATAAACCAGAAGAGATCATTTCTTGAAGTTAAAACAGCAGAAAATAAAGACATTTACTCTGATTAATCATCTCAATATGAAAATAAACACAATCACAAGTAAACATAGAGAGGGTCTTTGTGCTAGATAGCAGTGAAAATTGTTGTTGGTACTGTATGAAGTATTTATTCTGGAGCCTGGCACAATATACTTATGTGTTGTATTTAAGTTTAGACAGAAAGCAGGATTGAGTAAAGCAGTTTTTGAGTTGCTGCTTTGAAGGAGTGTCACACCATTATTTATACAAGCACTATTTGGATATTATCATAGATAAATGTCCATATCATGTAGTGTGTAGTTTTACTCATACTTTCCCAGAAATGAATAGTTCTGTGGTTTCACTTGGATTTCTCATGTATGTTATCATCTCACTGTAGTTGATGATCTTTGTACATTTGAAAAAAAATTGAAAATATCTTTATAGTAGCAATAAAGGAAAACGCAGTGAGTGAGCTGAGTAGATGCTCACAGACTAATGACACCATCTAAGATTAAAAAAAATTCCTGTAATGATATCAAAACTCACATTTATGTATTTTCACGACCATTTGATAGAAGTGTCCATGCAGAATATCATAGTGTCATAGAACAGTAGAATGGTTTGGGTTGGAAGGGACCTCAGAGATAACTAGTTTCAATCTCCTCTGCTAGGGCAGGTAGTCGGTCCCCACCCGGCTCCGTGGGGTCCCGCGTGCCCCCACAGCCGCACGGGTGGGTTCAGCAATGCCGTCGGCACCAAAGAGTCCAGAAGGGCATTTGCGTGCGTTCCGCCAGCAGCATTTATTGCTGCTACGCTGGCGAAGGGTGCAGAGGCAAACACCAACATGATCCCGCAGCTCACAGTTTTATCCAGGGGTGGGGAAAGGGCAGGACTAGGGAACGGGGACCAATGGGGAAGCTCTGGGGGAGTGATGAGGGGTAGGGGCTGACAGCCAACCGGGGAATCCCAGGGATATCTTCCGCCTAGACCAGGCTGTTCAAAGCACCATCCAACATGGCCTTGAACAATTCCAGGGATGAGGCATCCACAACTTCTCTGGGCAACCTGTTCCAGTGCCTTATCACCTTCACAGTAAATATATCTTCCTTATATCTAATCTAAGTCTACCCTTTTCAGTTTAAAGCCATTCCCCCTTGTCCTATCGTTACATGCCCTTATAAAAGTCCACCTCCAGCTCTCTTGTAGGCCCAGTTTTGGTATTGGAAGGTGACAGAAGGTCACCCCGAATCCTTCTCCAGGCTGAACAGCCCAACTTTCTCAGCCTGCCTTCATAGGAGTGGTGTTCCAGCCCTCTGATCGTCCCTGTGGCTCTCTTCTGGACTCATTCCAACAGATCTATGGAGTGTCCACATTGCTGACAAAGATGTTAAACAGCACCACTCCCAAAAGGTACCCCTGAGGAACATGAATTGTCAGTGGTCTCTACTTGGACATCAAGCTATTCACTGCAATTCTTTGAGTGCAGCCAAATTCCTTATCCACTGCGTGGTCCATCTGTCAAATCCATGTCTTTCCAGCTGAGAGACCAGCTGGATGTCATGCAAGATAGGGTCAAATGCTTTGCACAAGTCCAGGTGCTCTTCCGTTATCCACAAACACTGTAATCACACTGTAGAAAGCCAACAAGTTTTGCAGGCATGGTTTGCCTTTAGTGAAGCCATGTTGTCTGTGACCAATCGTGTCCTTCTTTTCCGTGTGCCTTAGCATAATTTCCAGTAGGATCTGCTCCATGATCATGTCAGGCAATGAGGTGAGACTGACTGGCCTGTAGTTCACCGGGTCTTCATTATTTCTCTCTTTCAGAAGTTGGGATTATGTTTCCCCTTTTCCAGCCAGTGGGAACGAACTTCACTGGTCTCCCATGTCCCATGTCTGAAACATGATGGATAGTGGCTCAGCCACTTCACCTGCAAGTTTTCTCAGGACCCACAGATATATCTCATCATGTTCCAAGGGTTTGAGTCCCTTCAGATTCCTTAGATGATCTTGAATCTGGTCTTTCCCTACTGCAGGCAGATTTTCATTCTCAGTCTCTGCCTTGATCTTCTGTGACTTGGATGCTGTGGCTGGAGTACTTGCTGGAGTAACACAAAAAAGTTGTTATGTACCTCAGCCTTCTTCATATCCCAGGTAACCAAGTCTCCTCTTTTCTTCTGCAAGAGGCTCACATTTGAATCCTCTTCCTTTTATCTCTGCTATACATAAAGAAGTTTTTCTTGTCACCTGTGATCCCTGGGCAAATTTAATTCTATCACATATATCCTGTTCTTGCCATCAGTTGATAATGGGTCTTCCTATATTTATTCTCTTAAAGATGCTCTCACTGTTTGCAGATAGTTGACTACTGGATCTTACAAGGAAATGGGGGGGGAGGGGGGCAGAGTGATGGGGAGGAATAAATACAATTTTTATTTGTTATTGTTTAAAAAATCAAAGCATGACAATATCTTAAAGTAAAATTCTTATAGAACTGCAATTAGGAGATTAAAGAAAATAGCAATACGTTATGAACATAGCAGAAGAGGCAAAGGAAAAGCTGCTGCTTTTTCTTTTCTCTTTTTTTTTTTTTAAAAAAAGAAGGGAAGTATATCCCCAGAAACAACCAGAAAGCATAATAATTTAGATCCATCAAGCAGGACACATTGCTAACCACAGTAATCATGTGGAGCTGTTACTGCTACCTATGTTATTTCCCCATGGCTCTCTTGTTGTCTTTACTTCATCCAGTCTTCAATCAGATTGTAAATTTTGTAAGGGAAGAGCATTCTTTCCTATGTTATTCGAGTATTTCCTCTCACAGTGCTACTCTTCTCTCTTCCATCCTTCCCCTTCTCAGTGTTAAGCCTTTTGTAATCAAGTGAATTTAAATTATGAGCATATTTCTTCTACTTCAAATTACAAAATAATAAAATATTTATTCTCTGGGTAGCATTTGCCATCTGAGCATCTTAAATTCATTTGCAAATATCATGTTAGCTTTCGAAAACATCATGCCTAGCTGGAAAAAAAAGGGCAATGGTCTTTCCCACTTACCAATAAGCAAAAATGTTAAATGTTTCACATCACTGGCAGCTGACGGCAGCTGGCCACCATCAGGAAGTTCTCAGTACCTGGAAGATAGACCCCAGGTACCTTATTCTGAGTTTAATTGGAAAGTTTCTATTGATTATAGTGACTTAACATTTTATTACACATGAAATGTGTCACAGAGTCTTGTCTTCTAACTCCATGTCCTGTAAGCACTTGATCACCCTTCATCCCCAGGGTGAGAATGACTACTTATATTCCCTCACATGTTGGTTTTTCTGTCATTTTCAGTTTAGCTTAGAAACTCAGTATCATGAATTCTTTAAGATGCCACTTGTCTGACCTGGCCCCTGATTTTAATTGTTAAGATTCAGGCTAGCATTCCAGATGGTGCCCTCTACCAGGGCTGCACAAACTGGACCTGGTTGGTGTTTTGCCATTTCTAAGGAAAGTGGCAGCTGTTACTCATTTTGCTTGTTACTGAATATCATTCGAGATTATACTAGTGGGCAAAGTCCTAAAGGATATTTGGCATTACTGCTCCAGTGAATATCTGTAGCCAGTGTTATTGAGTAAGCAGTTTCATCTATGCCTGATCGTAATCTTACAGAAAAAAAGGACTAAAGGAAAAAAAACTCTACCCAAGAAATTAGAACACATCTGTCTTTCTTTTTCTCCCATCTGTCAACCCAGGGCATGTACCATATCAGTTTTTTCCCAGTGTGGGAAACATTTGGCTTCCTCATTATGAAGTTAACCATGTACAGCTTGATTTTGGATTATTTTTGTTACTTTTACTGTTCTTATTAGGACTGCTACTCAAAATACATTATTCCAGAGGGCTTCTAATTTCAATTCTAGAGATTTCGAACTATGTGTTTTTCTAAGAAATGATGATAAATAACAGAGCAAAGCTCATGCCCTCTGGTCTCTTTCAAAGTGCACACAAGGCATTTCTCTTAAATATACACATTTTAGCCTGTGGTTTGCAAATGATGTAGAACGAAGTATTTAATAATTTTGATTGTATTCCTTTCTATTAAACTAGTTACAACTAATACTACCTGAAACTATTTCCATGGAAAAGGATAGTCTTGTGATAAGAACTAATCCAAATGTAATCATACCTGCTTTTTTCCCTAATTACAGGAACTCTTGCAGAGAAATGCCTGATACCAAAAAGACTAATCGAATTCCCCTAGCTGCTGTTTTCCTCCAGTGCACTGTTTCAGCTGCTGTGACTCTGCCTGGGTGCAGTGCATGTGCTGTTTAAAGGACCAAAGTGAACACATCTGTGCCAAGTGGGACTTGGCTGTCCTATAACCTGCATATATGGGAGGTTTGGTCTGACTGAAAGTGATGGATGCTTGACACTTTAGCAGTTTGGCTAGTCTGTCTTTGCATAATGGAGGCATTAACGGAGTTATTACCTGTCAATGAAATCAGCATTCAGAATTGCAGTGCAAGGCCTCCATTACCTTCTGAGGATCTGGACTTTAATGAAGCATTCCTGCCATTTCATACTGAAATGTCGATCTTGCTTTGACTGCCACATAATATTTTACTACATTTTTTTTGGACATTGCATAATTCAGAAGCTAAGGGTAGGCTTCATATATAGTTCATTAATTACACATAAGAATTTGATCTTCATTTAGAAACTAGAGTGATAAGCTATTAAAGGAATATATATTTAATTGATTCTAGGAAGTTCAGGCACAGGAATTCACACACACAGACAAAACACTGACACACAAAACACCTAATGTCAAACCTAAGCAATTATTTAATATACTTAAAGCTTGTTTAAGAAGCCATAATCAGATTTAATTTTTTATATCCAAGGAATACTTTTTAGCACACATTAGAAAAAAAAAATTCAACACTACAAGGCAAAAAAGTAGATTATGTATAATGAGTGTCTCCAGTACAAAAAATAATATCTGTGAGTAATGTAATTTAGATTTAAAAGGTTGGTAAAGTCAGAAACATTCATAACAATGACCATTAGATAACAGGAAAAACTTGGAATTTTATTAAATTTAGTGCCAGCAAAAATGTTAATAAAGCAATCCCAATCCCGTTGAGATCAGTGGACAACTTTTTACAGTGACTTTACTAGGTTCTAAGTTAGGCCCATATTTATTCCTTCTACAAAGGAAATTCAAAATTGTGTGAAGAAGTATTAAAGTCTCCATTTCAGAGAATTTTCTAAACCTTGTTTTGCCTGGTCTTTTTACTGGTTTTTCTATATTACTAGCAACTGTAATATAATGACATTTTCTTCTTCTGTTCAGCTTCTCTAAAGAAAATAAACACCTTTCCACTTTCACATTTTTTGGAGAAGTAGGTGTGGCTGTCTGCCATTTTTGAGTAGTTATCATCCTACTTGCAGTTCCTGTGGAAATATCTCAGACTTGCCATATCTGTGATCTGTCAACAATAGAGATCAAACCAGGGAGCTTGGATGCATTCTTTACATGCCTTGTCAACCTGTGAAGGCTGAGATAAGGTGGCTTCCACAGGCATTGAGCTCTATGATTTATTCTACAGTTTGATAACACCTTAAATCTCAAAGTGCCACCATGCATTTTCATCCGTCATAGAAAGGATCATATCAGAAAGGATCCTGATTTACTACATGTGAGAAATTGATATTAAAACAAGTCCATTCAATTTGCCCATATATAGAAATAATTTAACAAGTTTTTTTTTTTTTTTTTTTTTTTTTTAATGCTAAATTCTTACTCAGCAGTGTGTCCTGTCTGTTCAGTAGCTAGCTAGTAATGTAGAATTATCGTGACATAACAGCAGTATTTGTCAACAATTGGTTTAGGTTTAGATAGAACCTATATGCACTTTCTATTTTTTAATGTTCTCTGCAAAATGAAGACATATAGGGCATGTGCAAATAGCTTTACAATATTTTTTTGTGAAGTGCAATTGCATTCCTTTGTGGCTATGTGTTTTACAGGCTTTTATTTAAATTAGTATTGTTATGGAAAATAAAATGTGAGGCAGAAATTTTGTGCTTCTCAGTTTGCCTAATGAAAACCTGGAGTTTGCAAAACAGGTACAAATTACCCTTGAAATGTTAGTAAATGCTGGGCTCAAAAGTCAGCAGTCCTTGGCTATCTGTATTAATTAACAAGGTTGTGTGTACTAGGTGGAAAGTGCAAAAATAAATCCATCCGTTTTAAACACTGGCATCAAAGGTAATGGCATCCAGCAAATTTTGTGAAATGAGAAACTTGCTAGTATGTACATTAGAAAAATATATGCACCAATCACTAATTTTTTTTATATTCAAGTAGGTGTCCAACATCCTGCTTTCTTCAGTTTTGTAGACAGAAAATGGAGAAGTCACGGGCCAAGGTTGTAGAAAGTTCTATAGTTTTTAGAATGTGACTTAGTGATGTTTTGCCAAGAGAAGCCAAGTAAAAGTAGGTGACTATTAGCATCAGTTGGTGTAACTTCAGAGACTTCCTCAAAGTTACTCTTTTAGGCCACTGAAAGAAGTTCATCAGTGTGATTTTACTTTACTGACATTAATCTCAGGCAGCACAAAGTAGGTTAGTTCATCAACATCAGAACATAAATGTGGACTATCAAACATTTTCTGCTTATTCTAAGGGGAACATGGCATTGGCAGCATTACCTGAAACTATCCAAGTGATAGTCAGAGTTCTTGTTTTCCCTATAACTTTTAATGGGTCAAGAGCGTGCCATATGTAATTTGTGGAACATACTGAAAATTGGATGGAGTCTAATAATAATAGTGATTCTTGTCAGGTCTAATTTGACTTCTGCTTGAGGCCAGCAGAAAATACATCCTACCTGTTTTTTCTCACAGTAAGATCCCACTGAGAGTATCTGCTGTTTTGATAGTACAGCAATACCACCGTCACACAGCTGATTTTCATGCAAGAAGTAATTTTTTTTTTTCCTCTTTCCTTTTTCATCCTGTTTGTTAATGAGGTTTTATCTCTCCTGGCTAAGCTGCTGATACATCCTTTTTTCTATAGAAACCTCTGTGTGGAAGCACCTTCACAGGCTTATTCTTGATTCTGTGTTTTATTTGGGATTATAATTTCATGTAGCAGAGACTTGCCCCAACAGTTAACATGGCACAGGAATGAAAGACCCATTATCAAAGCAACAGAAAAAAACCCCAAAAACATTCAGCCACAGAAAATAATTATAATTCTCTGTGGATTTAGTTTTCCAGGCTTTGACAACATAAGATATTGCAAGGCAGATACACATAGGGTTATATGTGCTGGAAGAGAAGTTTGTAGTCAGTATTTTTTATATGCATTGTTCGCTGAAGAATCCTCAGTGAAAAGATGGGGATTTTTTAAATTTTCATTTTCTGTATCACATGTTTGCATATGCAAAATGAAAACTCCAAAGCTATGCGAGTTCAAATTAAAAAAAACAAACAAAAAAACCCCAAAAAAGGAAAAAACCAAACAAAAAACCAAAACTAAAATAAATTCAGAAAATTATTGTTAGTAAAGCAGTTCTTAAGGACATCCTGTCCCAAGTAAGAAAACATATGTTTTTATGGTGGAAATATATTATTGTCTAATTCTTTTTCTATCTGAGTTGCAGATATGTTAACAGAGGTGTTTTAATTAGCTTATAAGTGTGTGCAATCAATTGGGATAATAATATCAGTTTAAAAATTAAAATATTCTCGAAACTGCATCTCTCCCAGAATGCACTAGCTTAACCATATTATCCTTGACAGTCATGTCCCCTCTCAGTTTCTCCAATGTGGATCCATTTATCTAATGTGACAGCTTTAGTGTTGCTTGTGTTAACAGACATACAACTGCATGCAGACGTTCTTGTCCTCAAAGTGCAGCGCCGCGGCCATTTCTGCTTTCTGTGCTTGTAGGAGAAGACACGACTGCTGACTCAGAATTAATTGTAACCCAGTGAGCTGACAGTGACAGATACCCATACATGCCACTACTAGTTCAGGAAGCAATGTCCTAATGTACTATTCTCCAACAGCCTCCTTCCTTGCCCTCCTCCTGTCCGCATGCTAATACAATATCCTTAGAATCATTATGAGAATTCCGCTTTTTTTCCTGCATTTGTTAAGCCTTGCTTTATTGAGGATCAATATAATCTTCTTAATTGAATTTCCTCAAACTCACATAAATAAAAGTGAAGACTGCCATCATGATGTTACTATGAACACTGGTTAGTTTGGAGTGTGATCATTTAAAGGCCTTCAGATTTTCTTCCCCCCCCCCCTTTTTTTTTTTTTTTTTTTTTTGTTTAAATCAGTGACTACCCTTAAAGCTCTTTGGTACAAACTTCCTAGTGGACACTGGTCATTTGTTGCTAAATCTGTGGATTTAAAATTATATTTCTCTTTTTTTATATGCATTATTAAAATGAAACCATTCAAATCCCGAGATTAATTCTGACATAGAGCAAGGGCTGCATCACCCCAGACAAAAGATTGCTACCTTCACACAAGATCCATGGCCTGCTTGATTTCCAAGGTTATGTGCAGTACTAAAGAATGCTGATGGAACAGAATGCTAAAGGAGTTTTTATCACATCTTTCTTTTTCCTGAAGATCACTGTAAAGTTTCCTGCTTCCTGGCACTGCAGAACTCTGCATATCTGCTCCAGTTACTGACGGTGATGAAATCATAAATACACAGTACTTCTGTAACACAGTAATTTTAGGCTTCAACAGTAAGATGCAGTGTCAGTAATGATTGTTGACATCATACTACATGTATCAGTTTATTCAATTTAATTAATAAACCTTAGTAGGTGGAACACTTCTGTAACTCATTAAATACTATAAACATAATTTATGTTAACATTATACATGTAAATGCAAATACACCAGTCAATTTTTTCATATATTACAATAATAGGGTTACTTTTATAAGCAGCTTCCAGATACTGTACAGCCCTGAGATATGAAAAATTCTCAATTGTTTCTTCTCACATTTGAAAATGTAATTTGTAGGTAAAAGTAAGTCCCTGAAACTTTATTGCCCTGTTCACATTACAGGAGCTGGATGAATTTTATAGAATGTAAATCAGGGTAAATAAATTATTATAATTTAACTTGTTAAATCTCAGCAACAGCTGTTTCTACATTTAGTACCTTATATGCATTATTGTTCAACACATGCTTTTACTGATGTAAAACTTTGCAGAGTGTAGAGAAGTTATGCTGGTTATTCTTGTAATTGGTACAGTGCTTCTGAAATGCTCCTTCAACTGAGCGCACTTGTAATGTGCATTATCTGTCATGCTGGGAGTAGCTCATCACCAAAACCAAACTAAATAAATATATTGAAGATCACTGAAGTCTTTAAATTACTAAAGTTCACATAAAATACAATTTTATCACAACTAAATTTTTATATGTGAGCAAGTCAGTCTAGTATCTTTTTGTCAATGAGATCTGTTTTCTTCAGGGTCTTGCATCTTAAATACTTTTATTAAACACAGCTAAAATTTTAAGTGTTGAATATCTAAAGTCAGGTGCCTAAATAGTTATGAACATAGTGCAAGATCTAGGTAGGTTAATTTGGAGCATTTAAATTTGAAGGGTCTGAACTTCATGTCTCTCTAATGTCAAGGGTTATAACAACAGAGTTGTCAAAAGAATTAATCTGCGTTACATCTTCTAATACATGCCCTAAGTTTACCTTGTCATCTATAGTCAATGATTGAGTACAAGCCTTTCAAAAAGGCATGTTACTGCTATTTTTCAATTGTATATCTTTTAGGATGGCATGAATGTTCATTAGAGCTGTCTTTCTTCTGCCATTAATTTTTAATTTTTAATAGGCATATACAAATTTCTTCCATTTTTAATGAGTCCTTTCTCAGGATTTTTTCCCACATAGTTTCTGGTAAGAAACATGTAATAAATGTATCCAGCTAACATGGTCTACTAACGTCTAGCCATTTGGGTGAATAATGTTTCTGAATATGAGCTTAGTTTTCTACTGGCAACACACATGGATATTTCCTTTTATGTTTTATCGTGTACAGAAGTTTCCATCTTTTCTCTCCACTTTCCATGCATCTGAGATATTAATTTTAATAATCGTAGACTTAGAACTGATTTTCTGAGTCTCAGACAATTAATTCAGGAGGATGGGGGCTAATATTTAAAATGTTCAAAATTTATTAGTGTTTTACCAGACTCCAAAGCTGAACAAGGTAATACTCTGATTTAGACTAGATTAAATTGTAACACTTAGCTTTCTTGTTATGTCAAATTTACCTTGTAGCCAAGATGATTTTAGGTAGATAGCAATACTTACTAAGAAGAGGACTATTTGCCTTTTAGGTGGATATTAGGAAGGTAAAACTTAAAACATGTGATAGTCCTGTGTTTAGTGTCTTTTGAATGTGTTTGTTGGTCTTTTGAATGTCCAATTAAAAACAAAAAAATTCAACAAAACCCAGGAAGAATTTATGGAATAAAGACTATGGTTTCATGAAATAAAATGAAGGAACATCACTAAATAAACATAGGAAGAGTGTAATGTTGCCTCAAAAGGTAATGGAAACCACAGGATTTGACTGCAGGTTTTTCTTCATTCACTGTCTCTGAAAAACTAAAACAAGTCTCCAACCAGACAGGCTCTTTGTTCTCCATGTTTAAATGTGCTTGGGACCCTCATGCTGTCATTTCCTACCCAGTCATGCATCAGACTGTAATAAATAATATTTTTCACCGTTATGAAAAGACCAGTTCTGTGCAGCCTAAGTAGCACGAGCAATGTAATAGGTAATTATATTTATGTTTCCTTTTAATATATTACAGTATATTTTACAGATTTCTATGAAATTTTAGTACTGAGAAACTAAGCAGAAGAAATCAAATGATTGCGGGGATAACAACAATTTACATTCTGAAATCAATACCTACACTGTTACCTTAAGGGGAAAAAGAAGTAAATACTGAGGCACTCCAGCTATTTATATGGGTATCATGGTATGAAGAAGTAGCATGAAGAAGCTGTATCAATTGCTTTTTCTTTTTTCCATTCTTAGTTTAGCTTGAAAGATTGGCCAAAACCTTATCTATCTGCATTATCTTGGTTCTGTGGGTAAGATATCAAGATGGGCATAGAGAATGGATTATCCTGTGATGCAAGCAGGATCCTCGAATAAGGACTGCCAAGGGGACTGCATGAGGAAGTTTAGTTTAGCAGCAGGCAAGAAATTTCTTTTAGCAAATTGCAGAGACCTACTGCACAATTTGTGCATAACACAGACTTGAGCCAAGATTATAAGGGAAAAGCAAGCGTGGCTTTCACTAAGAAAGTAGATTGATTTTATCTCAGATTTACATTCTTTTGTGAGATTCAGTGAAAGAGGAAGGTATGTATGAGCAAGCTGAGTTATACAAAGCCCTGTTTGAGGTGCTTTGTGGACTTCTTGTGAGATACGCTACAGCAGTCTTTGATTTATCTTTCCAAACTGGAAGAGAATGTAGATTGTATATTTTAGGGGCCTTCCAGTAAGTCAATCAGAACTGAAAAACATAAAAGCATTGTTTCTTTATAAAACAAACTACTACAGCAACCATATGTTAATTTAAAGACCTTGCCAGTTCTTTCTGTGGAGCAAATACAAACATAGATATGTTTTGTCAAAACTGTTAACTAATCTCTTTTTGTGACTTGCCCTCCATTTACAGGCTTGATCTCATAAAAAAAATTAAATCCATGTTTTAATACACGAACTAGGAATCTTTGTTTTGGAAGGAACAAATTTTATGAAACAGACATCTTCCACAAAGACATTTGGAATTAAGCATAAATTTTTCTTGTGTCTTTACAGTATTTTCGCAAACTTGAGGTCAAACAATATCTTCTCCATAATCATCATTTAATCATCATTTAATCATCAATAGCCAATGGGCTTTTTAGGGTATTTGTCTATTGTTTACACTTGATTTTATTTTAATATGCTTCTCTTCGGACTTTTTTATTAATGAGTGGGGTTTCAGTAAATTATGTCATGCGTTGATTTTCTGTTTATTTTCCATAGTAAAGGTAATTTTTTTGTCAAGTTTTGCTTTTAAGCCTCCATATCAACAATCTTTCCATAAGGAAAGTATTCCCAGAATGTTTTCTTTGAAGTTCTTTTTCCTTCATAATAGTTCTTTGTCATCTTAACACAAAATATACCATAATAGTTCAGAAAAGAAAGGGAAATAGTTTTTGTTGATGCAAAATCTCCATATCTGAAATAAAATATTTCAATGACAATTAAAAACATGTCATGCTTGAATATATATTCTGATATGCAAACCTACATCCCATTCTGTAAAGTTTAATTTGTCTTGCTGTGAACGGGATGTTTTAATGGCTTCTGCCTGTCTGGAAAATCAAGGAGAGAAATCAAGGCTTTTAATTCACAACTGTATTGAGTGAAGAAGTTTAAAGTAGGTAATTTGTAAACTCAAAATGCAACTCGGCTGGTTAAAATTCAGCAGGTTCTATTTCCAACTACCCAGTGTAGAAATGTTTTTTTAATTACAGCTTGGTTTATAACAATGGATAGGATCTGTAGCCAAATTTGTTCCTGTGAGACATTCAGCAATGGAACAATAGTATAATTATTTCTGGGATCCCTGATTAGCAAAAACAATAGAATAGTTCCACAAAGCTTGAAGGTTTGGTTCTTGGAATAAAAAAGAAGCAAAATCTCCTCGTAATGCTGATTTCTGTAATTTGCTGTATGATTCAAGCACATAATTGGAAAAAAAATGCATTTTAGAAGCTAGTGTACCATGGAAAAAACTGAACAATTTTGAAACCTAACGCTTATACTTCCTACGTTAAAGTTGTGTTTCCAACACAGCTCAAAACTCACCTACCACAGGACATTTCAAACACTCGATATCACATGCCCTGATTTTTCCTGTACTTCAGGCTTTTAGCACTCAGGTGAACAAAATACCTTATATTATTTGCAGCCCACTTCTACCCGTGCATGTGTGTGTCCGGGGAATAGGGCAGCAGCAAAAAAGCCTAGTCTCATAAGTAGTGCCCAAACCTCACTGGTGTTGGCCTACCTTTTCTAGAAATCAGTGCTGAGGTACAATTTCTACCAATTCTTTTGGGTAAGTAAGGATGTCAGTATTGTAAATATAATGCTCTATGCAACTTTTCCAGTGCCATAGATTTGTATGGAATGAAATTACAAATTGTGGTATCAGAATACATTTTATACAGCTAAGATTGTCAAAAATAAGGTATTCCAGTACAAGATTATGTTTTCTGCTCTGGAAAAAAATATGAAATTACTCCAAATACTTCCAGATTTTCTTTTCGGCTAGAACTGACAGAATCACAGAGTCACAGAATGGCTGAGATTGGACAGGGCCTCTGGAGGACATCTAGTCAATCCCTGGATGGAGGGCATCTAGTCAACCCCTGGATGGAGGGCATCTAGTCAACCCCTTGATCAAGCAGGGATAATTACAGCTGCTTGTCCAGAACTGTGTCCAGATAGCTTTTGAATATCCCCAAGGAGGGAGACTACATAGCGTATGCAGACCACTTGTGCCAGTGCTCAGTCACTCTCCAAGTAAAAAAAAGTTTCCTGATGTTCAGAACCTCCCATGTTTCAGTTTGTGCCCATGATTACCTGTTCTGTCAGGAAGTGAGAAGGAGTGAGAAAAATAGAACAGGAGAGTATGCTGAAGGAAAAATGACAAGCTGCAACACAAATACATTTTTAAGTGTTTTCAGTATCTCCAAATAAAGTATTGTATGGAAGAAAAGTGAAATATGTCAAGCACAAGTTTTACTTTTCTGTACTTGATCAGTAAGTTTAGAATATCTCCACCCTCTGCCATCCATTCCTCATCTCTAAAACCAGGGTTTTTGTTGCTATTTTTATTGGCATTTTAAATTACCACAGCTATTGCTTATACTTAGTAATTTCACAAATTACAGTTGTTAGGAAGTAGTAGGCACCTATTTGACTTTGTTATAGCCAGAAAAAAGGAGCCAGACTGGTTTAATGTATCTTTTGATTTGATATAATTTTGTTGTTACTATGTTAAAAAAGTGTTGGCTGGCTGACCACCTGGTCCAAAAACAGGAAAAAAAAGTGTTTCTATTATGCTTGAACTGTCCTATTTTCAGCACAGAAGTTTGCTATTCATTATCACCATCTGAGATGGTGTATCTCTTGCGGGTGTGAAGTCATGCTTCACCTAGATGAGCTGCACTAGGTGATTAAAGGAGAATGAGTCCATATAACTGATACTAATTGTTTTCCTGAATTTTAAACTCAGCCCATTGAGTCGAATTGTTCTGAATTACATATTGAAATTACTTTGACACAGGTTAAAATTATATTACTTTGACTGAATTCTCCTTTCAGTTTTGGGTTTCACATAACAATGATGTGATATTTCCTGATTAAAAATAAGGACTGGATTTTTTCAGGACCTGAAGAAAACCCCTATTCCCCCCCCCCCACCAAATGTTTGTTCAGGATTGAATATGTCACAGATTTTAGATGTGAATTTTGGCCAAGTGTTGGGACCTGAACCATAACCTTACCTCATGTTGTGTATAATCCCATGTATGTTTTAGCATAATTAAATTTGTAATTACTTGTTATCATTAGTCCCAGTGTTGTGCCAACTATAAACTTCATTACTCAGAATAACTTGATTCCGTCTTTAGGTAAAAAGAATTCAAAGCTGGATTTGGTTGCACGAGAGAGTAAATAAACACGAACATTGTCTAAGCATGTTGAATTTTCTTCTGAAAGAAGAGTCCCTGTCTCTGCTGTTGTGGAGACAAGAAATTCAGTGAGCACTCAGTGAGGGGCTCAGTGCTGGATCTGGACTGTGTGTCACATCCCATGTGCCAAATGCCAGCTTCTGGAGGAGAGTCTGTGTAGCTTGCCCAAGCCAACTGTGCATGGTGTGTTTGTGTGGATTCACTGGCAAAGTCCAAGCTGGACCAGCCAGGAATGGGAGGCCCCAGGTCTGGGTGGGGGTAACTGGCAGGCAGTGGGGCAATGCTGGCATTTGGGGGACCCATGATTGTGTCCTGCTAGAGGGACAAGTGTGTGGGTGCTGCATATGAACAGTGAGCACCCAGTGGTGAGCTGGGGACCTGTGGGGTTGGTAAGGGGGTCTAGGATCTGGACAGGCGTGCTGGACAGGCAAAGGGGCTGTGCTGGTGCTAGGGAGATCTGTAAAGGTGTGTGCTTGTGAACCTGGAGAGTGTGGTGTGTGCGCTGCACTTGTGCCTTTCTGCCTCTGATAGCCCAATAGGAGGAGGGGGTGTGTCCCTGTGTGCCTGTGACTGGTGTGAGTTCTGAATGTGGGGGCTGCTGGACGCAAAGTCTTGTCTGAGGCTGTCTGTGTAGCCACAGCTGTGGCCAAATCGGTATCCATGTGCGTGTCTGTGGTACATGCTCAGTCTTGGTACTGCAGCAGCGTTCCTAGTGCAGAGATCCCAGGCTGGGCTCCAGCAGGAGGCTTCTGGACTGGGCAGTGGAGGCAGTGGCCACATATCACATTATTTAACACTTATCATAAGCTCTCAGTATGTTGAGGACAGTCTTTCCTTGCAATTATTGATATGCCTAAGCTTAAGTGTTTGCTTTGGGTCTCTTTTTGTGGAAGGCTTGCTCCCCTCATTGTTTTGATGGCATGATTTAATCTAAAGTTTCTTTATGGACTGCATGTTGTCCATCCATCATGTCTGGAACTGGATCACTGTTTACATGACCCTTATTTTTTTATAATCCTTTATAATGGTTTGTGGGTTCCTTGGCTAGGTGGCTGTTGTGGGTGAGAATGGGAACTTTGGAGAAAGTTTATTAGAGAAGCCTGCTGTTGAGTCATGGGGTGCAGAAAGATCCCTCTTGCTTTCTAAACTTCTCGGAGATGAATTTAGGTGTCACTGGATCCAGTCTCAGCCCCAGACTTTTTCAATGGTCTAAGTAACTCTGTCCCACAGAGATGAATTAATTTATTATTTATATGACAAATGATTAGATGAAATATCTTAATCAGAGTTATCTACTACAGAGTTTAAAAGCTAAAACTACTAGCAATGTATAGTATAGGTATAGTGCACTGTATCAAAGCAATTACATAAAGCTGGCAAAAATAAACAATTATTAAGTAGAGGTTGATACAACTCACCACACCAATGCTCATGGGCAGATCTCTTTTACTCAGCCTCGAGGAGTATTCTTGAAGGGGCTTCTCCAAAGGAGAAAGCTTCATACACACACTCCAAGAAGGAATATATTAGAGGAACCCAACTGTATGAAAGTAGAGTGGACTTTTACAGTATATAGTGATTGACTGCCAGTCATATGTCTCCAGGTCTCCTTAGCAGCTTATCTGCCAAATCTTTGCCTCACTATCAGGATCTTAATTTGGAGTTTCTGAGCCAGACAGCTTTTAGCATAATTCAATGCCAAAACCAGCACGACTGAGCCTCTCAGCCCACCACTGATAGCTTGCAAAATAGGGCATTATTTGAGTTTGACCACATTCCAAGGCAGATCACTATGCTACAGTGGCTCAGAAAAGCAAGACAATATACTTTTCTCTCATCATTTAAAGTATGGATTTAAAAAGTGATACTACTATCAGCCGAGAAGTTGCCAGTATTAGTGTTAGGCCTGTGTCATTTTACTGGCTGACCAGTCCCTGTCACTGTCAGTATAGAGTCAGAGCAGATTTCAGCTAGTATGAAGAATTTTTGTTACCTAAGATCAGTATTTTTACTATATAACTCATGAAATAGGACATTCTTGTAATTACGTATTCTTCTGTTTATTTAGGTGGTTAATTAATTATAGGGATTTTATTATTTTGCAGAACCTAAAACTGAATTTTTCATCTCCTCCCCTATTTTAGGGCTTAATTTTCTCAAACATTCATGCCTTCTTATAGAGTCTTTTAGGTTTAAATGAAAGCAATCTCCTCAGATCATAGTGTGACCTGGGGAGGGGGGTGGGGATGGGGAGGATGCACCACCACAGTTTGCCTCTTGCTCACTTTACCAGTGACATTAATTCTTAGCTTGGAAAAACAGATCTCCAAATTTATATTTCTGAAAGTAGTTGCAGAAAGAGAAGATTTTAAGTTGTGTAGTTAGCTACATTTCTATTTTGCTCATATTGAAGGGGAAGAACCTGCTAGTGACTAAAAATTGTTTAGGATGGTAGTTCCAGAACAAAAAGTCATAAGAAAAAGTAGCTAAGTGTAAGATAAAAGTTTTTCTCAGTGACATATATAGTTAGGTTCTCTGTTGATGTAATGAGTGCATCCAATGACTCAGAGGATCTATTTGGTTTTCTACAGCTGGATTCTACTCCTAAAGCTAGAAAAGGAACTTAAAAGCAAAATACTAATTATAAAATCACAGCCAAGAGCAAATAATATTACATTTATTTCTATACTGAATAACACAGTAATCTGAAGTTGACTTAATCAACTATGTCCACCCAAGGGAGATGAATAAAAAGAAACTTGGTAGAGTATATTGATTATCATATAAAATGGTAGCAATTGCCATTAACAAATAGTCTTTAATAAGCAAACATACAGTTAGTACTATTACCTTGAGGTTTTTCTCATTAAAAGAAAAGTGAAAAAGAGGAGGGGGAGAAATTTTCAGGATGGATACAAGACACCTGATTTTAACTACTTTAAAAAATCTCAACTAGTGAAAGATACCTGTTGTAGTATTTTCTTAATGTTTCTTTTTCTTCTGGCTCTGTAGAAATCTTGAATCGTTAGCTTAGATATACCCCATAAATTTCAGATGACTAATATTGATAAGAAGTAACTACTAACCTATACCGTTACGATGCTTAAGATGAACTTTGTGAATCTCTACTTTATCGTAAATTAATCTAGCAAACCAGACCACTGAAGCTCCTGAAACTTGTTTTTGTGGGAAGATGTGCTTAACTTAATTTAACCACTCTCTTGAGATACTCTTAAACTAGTTGTTTCCGATCCTTCAAAGGTGCAGTGTTTTGATCCATGAAGACCTGTAGCATTCCTTTCATGAATCCCACAGTCATGGTTGCTAAACAATTTGCAGCAGTGCTATCAGCTCTGAAGCTCTTGGGGAATCACAGTATCATTCTGTAGCCACAATTCAAAAGTCAGATTATTTCTCCAGATGAGAGAGGTTCAAAATCAATAATGGTTTGCTAATGTAAGTGTACACTGAAGGTTTTTTTTATTTTTTTTTTCTTTTGAGATGGCTACGCGTTTCTTTTTTTAAGACATTCAGTGAAATGTGTAATTCTGCCTCTCAATCCCTGTGTTCTCTTGTACAAACTCTGTGCTGTTTTATTTTTATTTGTCTTACTAAAGCAGTAATTGTTTATTCTGTCGTTGCGTTCTGTGATTCTTTGCTGACCACTGTGATCTCACAGATATATTATCAATCCTATTTATCCATTTTAAGAACATAACTGCTATCAGTTAAATATCCTTATAGATAGCTATTTTTTCATGCTACTATTCCCAAAAGATGACAGCCATTTTTATGGGCTTGTTTAGCTTGGTGGATGTCTTTTTTTTTCCCAGTTTGAATAGTGCTAGTACAGATTTTAACCTCAGAAATATATACTTACGAAATTTTCAGATGTCATTTGTTTTTCATAACCTACTTTGCAATGGTTTCTGCTTCTCAGAGAGAGTTTTTTTATAGATAATGTTTTGAAAATTATGAGAAATATACCTAATTTTCCACTGATCAATTTCTTATAAGAAGTTTACTTCACAGATGAGCACGTATAACCTTTGAAATTTGGTTCTCCCATCTGCCAATTTCCCATCTATAAGCAAGCCAAAAAATAAAAAAAAAAAAAAAAGGCAAACCAAACCGCAAACATGATAATAGCAATTGCTTCATAAGCATTTCCAGGGATCTATCTGTATGTCAAAAGTTAAAAAAAAAATAGTCAAGAGAGCAGAAAAGAAGGGCACTAATCAGTGTGTCCTGTGCTCTTCTTTGTAGTCCCAGCGCCGTGTTACATTTCACCTCCCTGATGGCTCCCAGGAAAGCTGCAGTGACAGTGGTCTGGGAGACCACGAGCCAGTGGGTGGTGGAACCCTGATCTCACACCCTCTCCCTCTGGTTCAGCCGCAGGACGAATTCTATGACCAGGCTTCACCGGACAAGAGGACTGAAGCTGATGGCAATTCTGACCCCAACTCGGGTGAGTCACCATCACTGCTCTGCTTATCTAGTTGCTTTGCTAACTTGGTTACTTTCTTTTTCATCCCTTCGAGCTTTGCAATGGTAGAGATGTTTTTAAGCACATGCATGAATATTTGATCATATTAGCTCATTGGGATTGTTAGGAAATAATGTAGTTTGCCTGAAATGCCTCGTGTTGTAATTTGACTGTGGAAACAAAAGTATATCCAGTAGAACAGACGGCTTCATACTAATTGCACAGTAAGTAAGAACAGCTGGGGAGAAGGATGCCCTACAAGGTAGCAAGTTTTTCCTGATGTTTGCAGTGCTGTACCTATTTAGCTTTAGACTTAGATTTAGTAAAGTCATTCTAAATATCAATTTAAAGTTCAAGGACATGGAGGTTGCACTGTCTTTTAGACTAACAAAGAAATCAGTAAATCAGTGAAGCACTGAACAATTGAAAGAACCCAAATTTCTTAACACCTTTATAATTCCCCCTTCTAACAGGGTTTCTTTGTTAGGTTGGAATGGCATGATGTTTTGGAACTGTCAGATACAGGTTTTCATACAAATATTAAGGATGAACTATTTGATTTGGGAACTTCGTCCTTTCTCTTCTTTCCTTCTCTATTATACATTCACATTATTACTGTGTTTTTTTGAAAGCACTAGAAATTGAAGCAAGATCTTAACCAATGCTGTGACTAGAATTTTGGCATTGGAATGTGGAGACAGACATATTGAAAACAGGGAGGGGGAAGTAGCACTGCTCTTAAGCTTCTTGGTTTTTGTCTAGAGTCTGGAGAAAAAGGTTAAAAGTGTTACCTGTGCTCTTGGAAGGTAATTGAACTTGAGTTCTTTTGTGTCCCAGGAGTATAGAAATAAGAATTAGTTTCTGTCTTTGGCATTTCTCCCTTTTGTATAGATGATTAAGTTGTCACTGGGCCTGTACAAACCAGGAGAGAAGGTGGCCTTGGGATCTGATGAACAATATTAAGGTCCATCTTCTCATTTGGGCAGAGCTGGATCTGAATGATGACATTAACATCATGGCAGATGACAACATGAACTGTGGAATATTGACTTTGGAAATATTTTTCTCATATTTTTATGGAAAGACCAAGAGGTTGTGTTGGATGAAACTCTACAAAGAAACTATTTGAAATGCTTTACTGTCTGAGAGTTGCATTCTGGTTTCTTTTCCTCTATTTTCCTTTTCCGTTTTTTTTTCCTGGATATGACACCTGCATTTTATTTTCTTTACCAAAACAGAAATGTTTTTTGAACTATGATGTTAAACCCTTAATCTATAGAAATACAAAGAATGATAAAATGATAGCAACTATGAATGGATTGACTCTGGAGCAAGAATGCATGTCTGCTTAAGCAAGCGAGGAGCTTAAGTGGAATTACCTGGTTAATTCTCTGACCACATATGAGGCTTGTGAAAGGTTTAACAACATCGGAGAGGAGGTTTTTAAGGCAGCATTGCATGTTGGCACTGTTGCATTGGCTTCACAGGCTCAGAATTGTACATCTCTTCAAAACACAGCATAGAAGTCCTCCAGGAGAGTTAAGAAAAAGGGCTTAGTACACTTCATAGCAAGTTACTAAAAAAGCAGTTTTAGAAGTTTTATGTTAAACACATTGTGCAAATTTAGTGTATTAATCATGATCATCTATTCATACCTAATATAGACACTAATAGAAGATTAGTCAGAATGAGTAAGTGTTCTTAAAAGCTATATGAAAAGTTTTAGTATGTTTGTGGTTACACGTAACTTAGCCTTAGGAATGCTAAATTTGTGTCAAATTTATGAAAATCTAACCATCAATCTGTACTGATGATTAGTGAAGTATTGAAGTATAGGGTTTTTTGCTTTTTACCAGACATTGAAACAGTACATTCCATATCTCATCAAATCTCACAAACTAAGAAGGGAATGATATGGTCAGTACTGTGACAGAAATTTTCCTAGGAAAATCCAGGAGAGGATGGGAGTCATGCTGCTCATTAGATGGATTTAACTTTTATATTGTATTCAGTATCGAGCTATTGCCTAGGCACTCTGTCAAAAGTTATTTTGCTGCTGTAGGCACAAGTTTTTGAATGAAATGTGAAATAAGGTTTAAAGCAGTTTATGGTTATTGACGATCCTGTGGCAATTTTCAGAAGAGAAAAATGCTATCTGGTTGGGCCAAGTTACTTTGTGGGTATTTACCTGTGTTCATGGTTAAAATAACAGATGTAGTATTGTTTGAACATTGTATTCTTTGACACTCGTAAGCTGAATTTCTAGTTCTATTGCAGTGAAATTTTCCCTAGTGATATTGAACCGTAGAGGTAGTTTCATTTCAGTGGCTGTTTAAGGAATTTCTGGTTATGAAAATACTTAAGACATGCTAAGGTAAAAAATACAACTATAAAGTAGGGGAAAAAGCCCTAGTGGAGAGTTGTAGTATTATCGTGCACATGTACTGCTACCAGTTTTGGCTGGTAAGTGTTGCATAACAATATTGTTATTTTAAATGCTTCAGCTGAAGAGAAAGATCAGTGTTTATGGGAATGTTTGCAAATGACCTCTACACCAAAAATAGAGATTTGTTCCACTGTATGTTTATGAAAGTTCATCCTAAGTAAAAGTTTGCTTCAGCTCATGAGAATGTAATGTCAATCTTGGTAGTAAAGTCATTGCCTCATGCTGGGAGCAATTTTGGTTAATGACTTTAATGCTCTGTGAATTGTGTGGGTTATTACTGTACACTGCGAAGTTACGTGAATAAAAATACAGCCATTGTTTCTCAATATAATATTGCTGTTTTAATTATATTTGAAGAGTGACCAAGGCCCAGGTCTTCAAAACCTGAAAATGTGCTAAAAGTCTTGCTAATTTGTTACACAAAAGTATGAGAAACCTTATTGCCATATTTACTTGCAGTCATTAGCTTCTACAGAGACACAAGAACTACAATTATATGATTTAATGAAATAAACACACACAGTGAGAGTACATTCATCTAGCTAATCTGAAAACAGAAATCTCTCACACCAGGTGAAACTCAAATGAAGAGAGAAGCCAAACATTAGCATTGTCAGCCACACGCTGTCACTGTGGTTATGAGAGAAAGGCAACAAGATAGAAATATGAAGTCTTTTATAATGATATGTAAGCCCAAGTTTGGTTTCCATCAATGAAACCTGTCTTCTTTATTTAGAGTCTTTTATTTTGAGGGTTATATTCATTTTGCTAAGATATATTTTCCATTTCACTATTGTTAATCGATCAGTATTACTGATAGTCAGAGGAGTTTGATGTTAGCCTGTCAACTGCAACTTCATTATAGTTCACCTTTGTCTCATTTGCGGTTTGATACACTTGATTCCTATAAAAAGGAAGATATTTCAAAGATCTATAATCTGATTCAAGTTCTTTACCTTTTAGTATATCAGATAAGAATTTAGAAAACATTCCTGTTTCTTTAGGCTCTTAAAAAAAAGGAAAAAGTCAATGTAAAATTGAATTTATTTAGTGTCTTTTATTACCAAAATTCCTGCCTTCTAATGGTTTTGAATGTACATATCAGGAAGTATACTTTTAACACAACCATCTTTATCATCAGTTCCATTAAAACTGTACAGCTCTCTGATGTATTTTAATGTGAATTATATCTTCGGGTATCGCTCAAAAAAACCCCTGTGTTTTTATTCTCCAGCAGTCGGGTACAGAGTGTTATTTTTCATTACTATAAGTGTGGTTTTCATCAGCGTGAAAAAAACAACCCACCTTATTAGTGAAGAATTCTTCTTTCCCTGTGGCTTAGTAAAGGTTGTCAGGGACTTAAATTTAGACTGGAGTTGTTAACGTATCTAAGAGTTGCATGCAGCAGAGCTGTGCAATAGAACTGTAGGAAGTAAAAATGTGCCTCCTAGTGTAAAGAAGGGGTAAAATGCATTTTCATGAAAACGCTTGATAAATCACATTTTGATAGCTGCAAGCTGTGGATGTGATTCATTTTTCTTCAAAGAGATAAAGAGGAATAGCATATATTTAGTGGAGTGTTAGAACTGCTCTAGGGAGAAAGCCTACTACACACTGTGGATGAATCTATGCAATAATTCCAACGGTTTTAAACCAGACAGAAATATAATATTTATGTCTTCTGATACATGTTTACAAAGCTAAGTAAATGCTTGCCTAATTTCTACACCTCATTAATAAGTAGTATCAATATAGGTTACATAACACAAAGTAATAGCTTTGTAAAAACATGGAGCTGTAGCAAAAATGGTAACACACCTACTGGTTTGAAGATCATGTTTTTATTTAGTAAAATTAAATAGAATATTCTATTATGTTTTGTGTTACTTCCAAAGCAATTCCATATTCTTGGAAGTAATGTTATAATGCTGCCTTTCAATAATAATGTTTGTGGATAGCTTTTTTTTTCCAGTACAATAGAAACTGTGTGGTTAAATTTGGCTGATAAATACCTGACTTCCTGCTTTTTAATAAACCTAATACTATGGCAGTATAGTCAAGTAATGTCAGGGGTGTTAAATGATACCCTAACTCCAGTAATAAGTAGGAATATCTCTGTGGAAGTGGTTTAATTATTACTAAAGTTCAGAGTAATGGCAAGACAGCCTTGTATTACATTTGGTCATATGATAGTGTCCCATGTGGAGAAGCTAAGCCTCTCCTGCAAAGAGCTTTGGTTTTACAGTGTCGCTATCATTACACCCAGTGGGTGATGATGGTTTAACCTTGCGGGCATACCCTCTGCTTAATCCTGTCTTTCATTTTGCTGCCTCAAAATTTTCTTATTTGGGAATACTGGAGTAGTCCATAGCTAAACAGCCTAAGGTGTGGAAAGAAATGCTACTCTATTAATGCCTAGATCTAGATAATTTGCTGTCCGTACTTATTCTTGTGTTTTCATAATATGAGACTAAGAGAACTAAAATAGGAACATTTGCCTTTGAGTCATATCCTCCATTTCATTGAACACAAGTTCATACCTCACACAGAATCTAACAATGTCACATTTAGCTACAGGCAAGCAGGAGTAAGAAAAAATGGAGTCAGGTTGGTGAATTAGCCTACAGAAAAGCTGTAAAATCATCTGAAGTATGAGCTCAATCTTAGCCCATGCACTTATTTCTTTAAAAAAATAAATAGAATCTGAGAGGCATAAGAAGTATTTCTATCTCTACATCTCTTTGCTGCCTCATTGCAGTGAGGATTTTAAAATTGTCTTAGAAAAGCCACTGTGCTACTCTATTCTACTTTCTTTTCCTTCACACACCAAAGCTAATTGGAGTGTAAATCAGGAGGCCATAGCCACTGAATGAGCATTGGGAGGGGAACTTGTCCCATTGCTTCTCCAAGAGGAGCACCTAACTTGTCAAAACTTCCTAGCTGCTCCTGCTGCCATCTGAGAAGAGAACTTGCAGGTCCTCAGCAGTGAGCTGAAAAGGTTACATGGGGCAGGGGGACTATGAGAAGGGTTAGAGGATTAAAGGAAGGGGAAGCTTGCGCATGAGATGAAAGCTGGTGCCTTTGGCTGCCGTAACTGATGATACCTAGGACAGTTTTAAAACCGCAGGTGCTTTTGCTGGGTAAAACAAGAGACTGATTTTAGGAATTAAGAGTTATTTTTCTCCTGTAAATATTTTCTGCTCATAAGGGTTTTCTTCATATCACATCAAGCCCAGATCTACTGCAGACATTCCCAGACTTTTTAAAGTTTCAAAGTGATACCATTATCCAGTCAAATCTCTATCATAGCACAATGCTTAGTGTTTCACACAACTTTTCTTAAATCAAACCAATGTTTTAAAATACTCCAGTGATAAAATAGCCCAGTGATTTATTTCGGCTGGTGTTTGATTACATGTTTTATATGGGTTTACATGGCAAGGTTGTGGGGAGGGGGGCTACAGAGGGTGCTTCTTCGAGAAGACACCAGAGGCTGCCCCCCATGTTTGACAGAGCCAGTTCCCAGTGGCTCTAAAACACATCCATTTCTGCCCAAAGCTGCACAGTGTCTGCGAGGGAAGAAAAATGTGAGAGAAACAAACCTGCAGACCCCAAGGTCCATGAAGAAGGAGGTAGAGAGCATGCTTCAGACACCAAATAGATTCTCTCTCAGCTTGTGGAGAAGGTGGTGCCCCCAGCAGCCCATAGAGGACCCACCCTGAAGAAAGGTAGGTAGGCCCTGAAGGAAGTTGCAGTTCATGAAGAGCACATGCAGGAGCAGGAAATGTGGCCCCTAGGGAACCTGCACTGGAGCAGTCTGTTCTTGAAGGCTCACACCCTGTGGAAGGGACACATGCTGGAGCAGTTAATGAAGGACTGTATTGCTTGGAAAGGACCCCATGTTGGAGCAGAGTAAGAGTATGATGAGGAAGGAGCAGCAGAAACAAAAGTTTTACTGACTGACTGCAACTCCCATTTCGTATCTCTTAACACCACTTAGTGGCAGGTGCAAGCTGGAGTGGAGTCAGAAGAAGAGGTTATGAAAGAGTGAATTTGAGCCTGGGGAAAAGGAAGGGGTGGGAAGTGGGAAAGGTGTTTTTAGTTTTGTTTTTCTTGTTTCTCACAATCCTACTCTGTTTTTTATTGATGATAAATTAAATTAATCTTCCCCAGGCTGAGTCAGTTGTGCCAGTGATGGTAACTGGTGAGTGATCTCCCTGTCCTTATCTCAACCCATGAGCTTTTTCATCTCATTTTCTTCCTGTCTTGCTGAGAAGGGGGAGTGATAGAGCACCTTAGTGAGCACCTGCCAGCAGCTGAGGTTAACCCACCAGAACATTAAAGCTGGTATTGTATTCTCAGTCTGAACGCATTTATTTTCAGTTTCTGGCTCTTGTCTGTGTGACTGTACAACCCTTTGTCAATGTGAAATCTGTGACTTCCAGAAGTGCAAGGATATTTTGAGGCCCAAGGGATTGTTTTGACTAGTACAACATCCTGCATAATACAGATCAGAAATCTTAGCCAATAACATAAAAAAGCATGTGTCTTGTGCTGGTATCTACAGCATATGTTACCAAATGATTCCTTGATTTAATGATCTTCAGTGACAAAGGAAATAGTACTACGTTGCTTACTGACTGCAAGTGAATCAGCCTTTTATTTGATAAATGAGGTGTTTGGTGTCCATAGTTCAGATGCAGTACTCGTTTTCTTGAATCTCTAATAAACTGGTTAATTCGTAGTAGTATTTTGAATGCTGCAACATTTTGTTCTTAAGCACTTTTTTTCCTCTCTGTATTTTAATACTGGTCCAATATCTGTCCAGGAAAAAAAAAAAGAAGAAAAAAAAAAAAAACAGAAAAATAAATCCTCAGTCCTTTCTAACACTTACAGGTAAATGACAAAGTCAAAAGTTTCTATTTAAATATTTAGAATAAGAAAAATAAAACAATAAGTCCTCTAAATTACAGACTTCTAAAATCAGTTTTTATCGGTCATTGTTCTGACCTGAGTGGGTTTTTTTTCTGCCTCATGAACATGCTGTTTAACAGTACTCTTTAGCAATAGAACAGCAACAGATTTTTCTATTATTTAAAGACTTTCCTTGGGAAACTAAAGTAAAAAGCACAATTGAACACATGTATCTTTAATCATCATGAAATATATTAGAAAGATTTTATTAGCATTCTAGGTGCTCTATCACCTAACTGTATTTGAAACAATTCACCTTTTAAAGATGTGATAGTGTGATTATGGCAGAAATATTTGTTTTATATTTTTGAGGTTGCTTTTTCTGAAATTCAGTGAAAGTTATTGTTGCCAGCTGTTACTGCTTGTTGCCTTGATTATACAACTAAGTTCCCAGCGTTTCGTGCTCTTTTACTAGTGGAGTCTTAGCAGTACAACTATCCCCAATGGCAAGTGGACTAGAAGAAAGATTATAATTGTGAGAATAGAGTGTTGAATTTAGCATGGCGTTGTTAATTTCAGCACTTAAGTGGTTACAAATTTTAAGTAGAATAGAATTGCTGATGGCTGCAATGAGAGGAATAACTTAGTGCAGGAAGGATGACCACATTGCACCCACACAGACTTGGGCCTGACAACTAGAAAACAGCTTTGCAGTAAGAGAACTGGGAGTCCTGGTGGATAGCAAATTAGCCATGAGCTAGAATGACACCCTTGAAGAAAGGAAACCAACCTCCTGAACTGCATTAGGAAGGGTGCTGCCAGCAAGCTGATGGGAAGTCTCTACTCAGGACTGGGGAGACACTTTTGAAGTGCCAAGTCCAGTGCTGGGTTTTCCAGTATGGAAGGGAAATGGAAATACGGACTGAGTCCAGAAAAGGACCACAAAGATTATTAAGGTATGAGATCATGGGGAGGTGCTGAAAGAACTGTGACAGTTCATCCTGGAGAAGGGAAGGGTTAGGAAGGATCTAATTAATGTGTGCAAATACCTGATGTGGTGCGGGAAGGAGAGTAGAGAGGGAGCCAGGCTTTTCTCAGTAGTATACCAAATTAAAGAAAGGACACTGGGCACAAACTGAAATACAGAGAAATTTTCTTTAAACGTAAGGAAAAAAGCCCCACCACATTTTCTTGCAATTGGAACAATAGAACTCTGCACCAAGTTTCCCAGAGAGGTTGTGGAGTCTTCTTGGATATTTTAAAAATCGAACAAGCATGACTGTAGCTCAGTCATGGTAACTCCCTGAGTTGAGCAGAAAAGTTTGACTAAACCATCTCCAGACTTCCAAGCTTAACCATTCTATGATTCTGCAATCCTATAAATTAATTAAATTCGTCTTGCATAGACTGTGCAATACAGATGCAAAGAAAAAAGGAAAGAAAAACATGTATTCTCTAAGGTAAATGAAATACAAACTTCTAAATTGTATGGTAGGATAATAAATGGTAGGATAGCTGGTGTAGTACTATACACAGTATAGAAAAGAAACAGAAATAGGTACAATCCAAGTTACTGGTTTTTTCTGCAGTTTAGCTCCTGATGTAGGTATCTGAAATGGGTCAAGTAAATCTCATAAAGATATGTCTTTATCCCACCATAGGTTATGAATGAAGACTGTAGGAAGTAATCAAGTGATACCCATGTTAGTTCCAGAAATTAATGATGAACTCAGCCTCATATTTTATACTCTGAATTTAGATGCTTACCTGTAGAAATCTAAAACTTTATCCTAAGTGTCTAGGCTTCCTCTTTTAATTTACTGAGCACAAAAGCTTTCATTTAAAGTAGGTACCTAAACCAGGTTGGCTAAATTTCATTGTAGAGTCCATTTACCATAGTTCTGTTGAGTGTAATAGGAGCACCAAATTCACACAAAGACATTTTGGATGAAATTTAGCTCCAGAATATATATGTATAGGACTCAAATAATTTGTTATACATGGGCATTTGATTGAATACCTTGATGCTACCTACTTCTTTTTAACTGCACTCCCTTCTTTCCTGTTTGACATCCACATGCGAACATTGTGGGTACCCCAGGATATTTCTAAACTGGCATTGCTGATGGTTAGACAAGAGAAGTGAGGTTTAGGTTGAGGTTCATTCAAAAAGGTATGAGTGCAGGTGCCATGTGTGTAACCTCGTGATGCATCTGTGACTCATTCAGATGTGAAATGGAGGCAGATGTGAATTAGTCGGAGATCCAGGTGTAGTCAGTGGAGTCCTCAGTTACCATAATTGAGTCTGGAGACCCAGTCAGTTACTAAACTGAATGGTGTGTAGTAGATGTGTCTACTTCAATGTGAGAGGCATTGTTTTCCAGACTATATTGACTGGATTGACATTGTGTATAGGGGAAGCTTAGACACCTAAATTTAGCTGATTCCCACCAATCAAACCTTTTGTGTGAGATGAATCTCAGTTGTTCTTGTTGCTAAGGGAATACTCATATCTTCTGGAAGATTTATCAGTTTTTCTTATCTATCTGCACATAACATTTTTCAAAGGAGAAGGTAATTTTTAAATTCCATGCCTCATTTTTTACAGTGCTAGATAAATAAAAATACCATTTGCATACCTTCGTCTTCCTCTTTTTTAATATTTTTTTGGTATAACTGAAATTAAATCATCCTACCTTTTTAAAGCACAGTTCTAAGGAAGGATTTCTAATAATAATTTCTGTTCCCTAATCAGCTTTCCTTCCTCCAAACAATCACCAAATATTTACTGGAAACTATTATAAGTCTCATGCCATTTTGAAAATTAGCAGGTCATGAAGTGCAGATGATGCATTTTGACTGTCTCTTTAAGAATATCCGTATGGGACATTCATGGAATCCAGGAGTTCCTTCCTTAAAGCAAGTATCTTGGCAAGCTTTGCTTTCTGGGAAGGAAACCTAGACTTTTGGAAGAAAAAGCGTTTTATCTTAAGATATAACCTTATGCATAAGTGTCTTCAAGTTTGAACTAAACTTGTCCAGAGAATAGGTGTTCATTTTATTATGCTTATCTTATGGCTTTATCTTTTTATTTTTCTCAGATTTTTTGCCTTTTTTTTTTTTTTTCCTAAGGAGAAATATATGCATAAGAAGGGAAGTTCTCTGAATAAAATTTGAAAATTATATAGGTGATGAATATTCTGTTTTCTTTCAAATATTTTGCTTCCCAAGGAATGCTTTATATTTTTGTACATACACTTGCTCTGTTTGTCTTCAACAGGAGGAGAAGGGGGAGGAAAGAGGAATTAAGTAGATGGGGAACAAATAATGGATTATATTTGCAGTCTAAAACTCATATAATTAAACCTTCTAGAAATAGGAGTAAGAGTTGAATCATTTCTTAGTGCAATGCTATATCCCCTTCATGCTAATCCATGTAAACACATTTTAAGATAAGTCAGGAGAAGGAAATAATAATAGAATACTTACCTTTTTTCAGTGTGCATCACATGGTAAATGTCTTTGCTCTGGGCTTGCAAGGTGAAGACATGTCTTCTACAGAGAATCTGTCTAGATGTGGTGGCATCATAAACAACCAAACTTAGGACATATTTAACTGTGGCAAGGAAAGAAAAAAATATACAAAATCTTTTACAAAACATTCAAAAACTTTGGAGTTTTTTCCCATCTTGAAACAAACAAATAGCTAAAGACATAAACCAATCTTTAACTCTTCGGGATGCTTTGAATATTTTGCAGCTTTGGCAAAAAGCTTTTCAATATAAACCCCATGCTACATCAACACAAAAAAACTCCCAAAAAACAAACAAGCAAAAAACCCCCAATGGAACAAACAAACAAACAAACAAACATCAACAACAACAACAAAAAAAAACCACATAAAGAAGTTATTTAGTAACATCGGACACCTTTGTGAGAAAGAAAAAGTAGAAAAATATTTTCTTGTGTATACCCATATATCATTTTTATACCTTTATCAGTGTTTATAGCTCCATGATGAAGTCTTAGACATCACAGTAGGAACAGATCTGGATGTAAAGCAACTGGTGCTGAGAACACAGAGTTTGCTGTGTACATTTCCGTGGCAGTTGCTCTGGACTTTTGTGGTCCGTGGAGTGAATGTCCATTAGTTACTGAAGAATAATTCTAGTTTCATTCCATTCCAAAGGAATCCCATCCTTATGCTCCAAAAGGTTTTCACAAATATGTCAAATGGAGGTGACTAGAAGATTCATGTCAGAAGTACACTCCTGCAAGTTTATGTAGACATAATATTTAGTAACATATATTTCTTTCTACATGGAACAACTCACCTATTATTTTAAACAAATGTGCATTACTGAACTGTCATCTAAGTACTTCATGCTCAAATATTCCCAGCATATTTATGGTGATTTTAAAGTTCTTCACTCTGAAAACCACACAAAAATGTCATTTTCAATACAAAACTTGAAATGAAATTTTATGTGCCTACCATTTAGGAGAAAGATTCTTTTTGCTCACTTGGTGATATGCTCTACTACTCTTTCAGATTAGATCTGTGTTGTCTTCAAGACCTAAAGAAAGTGTTTAAGTTCATTGAGAAAGATAGAATAACTTCTTTCTTTTAGTTTATCTTTACTGTACTGTTCTATTCCACAGCTGCATTTGTTAAATAGTGTCATGGAGATAACTATTGAAGACACACTCATATCAAGTAAAAGTATCATTATAAATGATTGATTCATCTAAAATAACTGGGAAAAAATAAAAACCTTCTCAACTTTATAATAGTTGAAAATTCTAAAATCCAAGAGCCTTATGGTGTGATGTTTATCACTTTACACGTCCTTCTTTTTTCTTATGTAAAATATATATGACTGACAAGAGAGTGTGATGCAATAATTGACCAGTTTTGATCTTAAGCTTTTACTGAATATTAAAAAATATTTTTTGTTACAGAGCAATGGTCAATTACTGAATTTAAGGGAAAGCAATTTATTAGTCAAAACATGTTAAATTGTTGCAATGTAAAATGTACTTAAAATATGCAAGCACATATTTCAATATTGATGAAGACACACTGTAACACAGCAAAGGCATAAAAAAACGGATTTTATTTTCAATAGAGAAGTAAATACAATTTGAGTGTTTTGCGGTTTTCTTCTTCGTTTAAATTTATGTGTTTTGCAAAAATGTAACAAAAGAAGCTGGTTTTAATTGGTAGTGTTATTTCAAGGCCCTTGAAACCCTGGCACTTACAGTTGTTGTGAGTGTGAATGTGATCTGGCAAGCACAGCATAGTCATTAACTAATGGATTGTAGCTACACTCTTTCAGTAAAAACATGTAGGTGGTTAGTAGTACTGTAATGTTACCAGCAATTTTAAAGTCATTTGTAGGTTAGTTTGTGAAATTAAAAGTGTAATCAAAAATTTCCCAGCACTGCTGCCTTTTTCAGCTGATTTAAGTGCAGATTCCTTAGATCATTCAGAAGAGAAACTAAATGACTTAAAAATAATCACCCACACCACAATGGATTAGTTGTTTGAATTACAGTTTCACAATTCATATATTTCTTCTCATGAGAAATGAAAGGAATTGTATAAGGTAGTTGCTCTCTGCCATTACTCCAGGTCTTAATATTTTTTTATTTTTCATATGCGACACATATTTTTCCTTCATTATTACTTCATTATGAATGGAGATCATATATTTCCAGTTGTAAATAGGCACTTAGTAATATGAATCCCTCTTGCATGAGTAACTACACTGTTTGGAGACATATTAATTATACATTTTGCAGAAGACTGAAAATATCTAACATATGTTATAGATGAATATAGGTCACTGTGACAGCTGTAATAGATAAATATATGCATATCTATGCATACAGACATGCACAGATAAAACACGTTCCGCTAGGGTTCAGAGATATTCAGATAATCTAGATGTTAATGATACTGACCTTTGTCTACCCAACTTCCCTTCAGCATTTAAAGAGCCAGCATGACTGATTTTAAAGATGGACATCGTTAAAAATAAGGTGATACCTCAGTGGTTACGTTCTGTTAATACCCTCTGCAGTCTTACAGACTCTCATGGCCACATTCTCAAGAAGTTCTAGATACACTCACATGGTCTATTTCTGCATATCTGGACTACTGTGTTAGCCATAGGATGCCTGCCCAGTTCATCTTTGAGTAACCTAACTAAAATAGTCCCTTTAGGCACCTGAAGATGGGGAAGTGTCTAGAGGGAAATTTGTCATATGAAGAGTGGCTGAAGTCACTTGGTCTGCTCAGCCTGGAGAAGAGGAGTCTGAGGGGAGACCTCATTGTAGCTGCAACTTCATGAGCAGAAGTGGAGGGGCAGGTACCACTCTTGTCACTCTTGTGAGCAATGACAGGACTCAAAGGAATAGCATAAAGCTGGAACAGGCTCCCCAGGAAAGTGGTCACAGCGCCAAGCCTGTCTGAGTTCAAAAAACATTTGGACAATGCTCTCAGGCACATGGTGTGACTCTTGGGGTTGTGGTGAGCTAGACTTGGAGCTGGACTTGAATGGTCCTTGTGGGTCCCTTCCAATTCAGAATATTCTATTATATGGTTCTATGATCCTGTGATTTTTTAACCTCAATTATACACTATGCACACTTCAGTCCCTAGTCTATAATATGAGTCATGCCTCCCAATAAAACAAAATATTTTGCTGTTTAAAAAAAAAAAAAAAGCGTCCTGAAAGTCAGGCAGCATTTTTGAGCTACTCTGTGTAAATGGCAGAAGATGTCATGCCAAAAGAGAGGAATGGGCTGAAGGGAGACAAATTTAGAGACTCTTGGGAGTTTTTCCATGTTATTTTGCAAACAATGGCAACATTATGAAAAAAATTACACTTTGAATGAAGTCTGGTTAAGCAAAAAATAGTGAAGAGTTCTAGAATCCAAACAGTAAGTTGCTTTGCATACTTTATTGTCTTTTGGGATGAAGGTTGATCCACAAGAACATGCATGAATAAATAAAAAAAATCTTTGAAAGAGCACAATGGAATTTAAAGAACCATTTAAGAATTAGCAATTGAATCCTTTGGAAGACATCTTAGTACAAAAGAGACTCATGGTCCACAGTCTTTCATTTTTGGAGAAGCATTTTACGTGACCTTTTTAAAGTGTCTATTACTTTTTGCTTGCTTGCTTGTTTGACAAAAAGTATATTCTACTGACACTGTCCATGCCTTAATTGTGCCTCCCCTGATGGGGGAGACTTTTAGAGTCTTTGCCAGGAGTCCGAGAGATGAAAGGGACCTTCAGCCTTCTCTGCTTTCAGATAGTTGTTTATTAAGTCTTATCAGAGAAATAGAGCCATTAACGTGACCCAGACATAGCACAGAGCAGAGAATGCAGGAGAATGCCAAATTATCAAGATTACAAAGCCTTTTCAAAGGTAAATTAACCAATGGTCACTAAAAGTGTACATTATTTTTACTTTTCCACCAGTGTATAATAAATCATCTAGTCACATAGAGAGGAACTGCGGAATTCTTTATCCAATCATCCCAAACTACTTCTACTGCAGAATATGGAATAGATGAAGAGACCTTCTGGTCTGGAGAACAACAACAATCCTCCATTTTGATGTTTTTTGTTTTTATCTATTTACTAGATTAATAAACCCAAAACCTCTAAATTTTTCACCCTGTGACAATCTTACATAGTATTCTATCACCTAATTCACACCAGTGTAGATTCTAATTCTTCCCAGAGGATAGGCAATTTTCTCCATGAACGAAGGTCAAAAATAGTATTGTCCAGGGGGGTAGAACCCTTCAAAACAGGCAGAGAAATATTCTCTGCACTCTGGGTTCCCACATTCTACTCTTCTGTCTATTTTAGTTCAACTGCTGCATGTATTTATTTGTTTATTTATTAACTTTGAAAGAATAAACCCTGGTAGTGCTGTATGTTGATATCTGTCCATATCTCATATCCTTTGTTTAGAATTCCGTATGTTTACGTTGGTGACAAGATAGAATGAATTTCTTGGTGGGTCATGTCCAGAAGTGACTGCTGATATTGCCTACTCTGTTTCACAAGAGTAGGGAAAGAAAAGGAGAGAAATTAGATGAGTGTTATTGGAGCAGCAGAGAAAGGAATGGCTCAGTAGGTGTCAGGTAAACTGCCAGCTGGATAGATTATGCACGACAGCATAGGCATTGTGGATGAAAAAATAGAGTGCTGTGGAACTGACATTGGTATAGGTAATGCTTTCAAGTAGTTTGAAACATTTTAGAACAGCTCTGTGCTGCTCAAAATTTAGAAAGCTCTTTTATTTATGGCTCAAAAATGTCCATGAATCATTATGTCACCTGAAGAAACTTGAAGGAAAGAATGCCTGTCCTCAGAAGACTGTGAAGTTCAGAACAATCTGGAAAACTTGAGAAAGAGAATGCTTAACTGGGGGAAAAGATGAGTTCCATATTGCTTAATTCAGCCTCCTTCCTTTTTGGTCTTGTCAAATGTTTGCCTATTACAAGATGCCAGCCTACTCAGTGTTGTATTCTGCCACAAGATATATGGCATCTCACAAATCTGGCAGTAGAATGACAGCAGTCTTCTACTTTTCTATCCTGGTTGCCTATTAAAATCTGTATAGCTGTGCCGAAGCTATGAAGTTGGAGTAGCCTGTCTAGACCAGACAACGGCGTTAAACTGTTGTGGAGCTAGATGTAATGCTTAAGAGCACTTCACCCTGACATCTGAAATGCATTGAGGAAATATTTGCATATTGCACCTTTCTGCTAACAACAGGGTTTGGTGGTTTTTTATTTTCTTTTTTAGATCATATGTGGTATTACTTCCTCAAATGTGTATAATTCCTATACATTCTGTTCAGTGCATCTGAAATTAAACTATGTGATATGCAAACAAATCTCTTTAACACATGAGGCATAGAATAGTATATTTAGTCCAAGTAACAAGATGACAAAATAGTGTTTTGTTGTGGGTTTTTTTTTCAAGTAAATTTGGCAAATCTTGCATCTTAGCCAGATTAAATAAATAGATCATTTCACAGAATCACAAGATCAATCAGGTTGGAAACGACCTTTGAGGTTATCAACTCCAACCTATGACTGAACACCACCATGTCAACTAGACCATGGCACTGAGTGTCATGTCCAATCTTCTCTTAAACACCTCCAGGGATGGTGACTCCACCACCTCCCTGGGCAGCCCATTCCAGTGCCCAATCACTCCTTCTGTGAAGAACTTCATCCTAATGTCCAGCCTAAACCTCCCCTGGTGCAGCTTAAGACTGTGCTGTCTTCTCCTGCCACTGGTTGCCTAGAAGAAGAGACCAACCCCCACCTGACTAAAATCTCCAGTTGTAGAGAGTAATAAGGTCTCTCCTGAGCCTCCTCCTCTCCAGGTTAAACAGGCCCAGCTCCCTCAGCTGCTTCTCATAGGACTTACGTTCTAAGCCTTTCACCAATAATTTATTAAATTGTTTAAATTATTTTGCTAGATGAAAAAATTCAAATCTATTTTTCACTGGAACACATAAGTGGCTTTAAACTTGGGTATAGTGCCTACACCATTAGCACTGGTTTTATTTTGATGAAGCGTATTTGACAGCTTTGATCATTTGAATTAGCTAGTCACAGTCAAAAAGGGATGATCAGTGTGGCCAAGTGTATCTCTCTAGATAATACTTCAGTAAAGTGTCAGTTTAAAATAACTGAGAGATGATCAGTTAGAAAAAAAAATAAAACCAAAAAAAAACCCCACAAACCAAAACATAACCCTCCCCCCCGATAAATAATTGGAAATAAACTTCTTGCTGTAGTTGAGGATCAGCTTTGCTGATAATCTGCCTTGTGAAACGTTTGTCAAACTGAGCCGTTCATCTGCGTATCAAAATGCCAAACTGCAAGCAACTTGAAAATAGCACTTTTTACTGTAACAGTTGGTTGTACCCCATAATAGATACTGAATATTTTTAAAGGAGAAGAAAGTAATGATTTTCATTGTTAGAGTTTTGTTTGTTTGTCCATTTGTTTATCCAAGGTTCTTTTCAGGCAAGAAATTGGACAACAGTTGTCCTTAATTATCATTGTAAGCACATTTGTTTGATGATCAGAAAAAAAAAAAAAACCTATTAGCATAGAGACCTGAACTTCCAGCCTGTGTGCACAGACATACACAGGTGTTCCTCCTTAGCCAACAAAAGTGGGTTTAGAAAGAACTAGAATGATCAGCTAATTATGAAGCCCGTGGTTCTTTGCAGATCTGTTTTACATCATAGGTTCTTTGATAAACTGTGCAAATCCAGTAATTTTTATACAGCCATTCAAAGTGTAATACAGAACAAGTACCTTATCTCTTGCCATCTCTTGTTTGCTCAGTCTTTTCATGTGCCTCTTACAAAACTTTGCCACTTGATGGCCTTTCAACTTTTCCCAAGTAACACTTAATTTATAAGGGTAAAGAAGAATCACCAGTTTTATCTTCATTAGCAAGTTATGTCGTAAACAAATTTGGCATACAAGACTTTCTGTGCCTTAAGATTAATTCAATCATTAGACTAACACCACTCTACAAATACCCATTTCAACCTATTGAATTTATTATCTAATATCTGTGGGCACTGATTAGCGGTTTTACTCATTATCACCCTGAACCTTCTAAATAAATCATGGCCTTAAATTGTTTGTGTGATTGTTCCATGAACTTGCTTTAACCTTTCTAGCTCAAGTGTTTCAACTTGATTTAAAAAGGATAAATATTTCATTTTTCACATTTAGTCTTGACTGTAAATTAGAACAATATATGAAAAAATTCTCTACAACTATAAAGAAAGTCTTTGTCACTTTATGCAGACTGGCTCTATGCAAGGAAACAAGAGTGTGCACTTTTATTTTCCTAAACACTCGTAATTTTCAACCTTATTCACCTAATATTTTTTATTGCCCACGTCCTTTCTTTTCTTTGTTTTATATATATGTGTATATATATAGGATGTGGGTTTCCAGGATTATATAGGTAAGAATTGGGTGTGGGTGCCCTGGCACTGGCAGTGGGGTCTGCAGGGTGGCCTCTGTGAGGAGCGGCTGGGGCACCCTGTATTGGGCATAGCCAGTTCCAGCTGTCTCCAGCCCACAGTTCTCAGGTCACAGCTGAGCCCTGCAGCCAAGGGGGTGGCATCTTGCAGAAAATATGCTTAAGAAAGGGTAAAAAGTGTTGCCTGGCAGTAAGAAGTGAGGAAGGCTAGGAGAAATATCCCTGCAAACTCCCAGGATGCTCCTGGACCTGGAGCAGAGATTCTTCTGCAGCTCTGAAGAAGGAGTTACCAGAGCAAGTGTATTCACAAGTCAGGAATTAGGGAGTGAAGTTGAGCCTCAAAAAAGGAGGGAGTCAGTGGAAGGTGTTGCTTTTCTTTCCTTTTTCTTTGTTTCTCGCCACCCAACTCTATTTTAATCGACAATGAATTAAATTTTCCCAGAGTCACACCCATTTTGCCCATGGCAGTAATTGTTAATCAATCTTCTCATCTCAATCTCAACTCACAAGTGTTTTTATCTTACTTTCTCTCCTGTCCTGCAGAAAAGAAGCAATGACAGAGGGCCTGGTGGGGCATCTAGTAGCCAGGCAAGGCCAACACACCACAAATGGCAGTTTGAACCAGTTGCCTAGGAAAATAGCCTCAGACTTTAGAGAAAAATTTTATTCGGTAGATACTCATTTTTACTGGTGAAGACCCCAGTTAAAACATTATGGCAAGTTTTTAATCAATCCTATACTTTTTCACTTTTTAGATTGCCAGCATTTCAACTTCTGTTTTATCTTCCTGAATCTTCTCTAGTCTACCTTCTGTAGTGTATTTAGGCCATGCTTACCTGTATAAGAAACTTGTCAGAAACTAACTCTGTGACATTACTACACAGATATATGTGAGGATTTTTGGCAGAAGATGTCATAACTCTTTTTGGTTATACATAATGAAGCTTTGAGAAACTAATGATGTTTTGAATGTATATATATTTGCATTTCAGAGGATTCTGTCATGTCACTGAGGCAACTTTCGTAAATATAAGATCTCAGAACAGGCATTGCTGAAGGAAGTGCTGTTCTCCCCCTGCTTCTGCCTGAAGTTTGGTTCAAGCCTTTACTTCTGAACAAAATCTTCCTGTGCAGAACAGCAAGCTTTCTCCTAAAATAGCTGTACAGAACAGCGTTTCCCACCTAGGAAGGCAAGCTTCCTTGCTGGCAAGAGAATATTATTGTAGTCATAAAGCCAAAGATAATAAGCTGTGTCTCATATATATTATGGTCAGCAGGGAGAGGTAGAAGCAAGAAACTAGAATCTATTACACATACATTGTTTTCCTGTTTTCTTCCATGAGGGAGCCATAGTGAATCTAAGTCACTCTGCTATTTCAGCTCCTTACAAGGGCTGTAAACATACCATTCAAATAAAACGCTGCCATAATATAAGGTTTTGCTGTCTGTATAAGTAAAAGGGAGCCTTGGAAGAAAAAGCAAAAAATTTGCCAATCCACTTTGTGCAACAGAAGCTCTTACAGGTACGAAATGGCCCGTGCTGTGTTATCACTCACCTCATTTACACTGCTTCCTAGAGTTTTTGAAGACTGTTTTACACAGTGATATAGTATAATAAAAATGCTTTGAAATATTCATATTAATTCTTTAAAGCATATTTTTCCTTTTAGTTCTTACAAAATAGAAGCTATAAATAAAAAAAAAGTCCTTCATTACTGTCATAAGCCAAAATTAGGAAGCCAAATCTGAAGCAGTGTCACTTTTCAAATTGAATCTAGCTTTGTCTTAAACACAGTAGTGTAAGAATTTCATTTTCTTGCTTTATTATAACAAAAAATGCTGGATTTTCATACTTAGAGGTTTTTTGGTTTTTTTTTATTGAAGTGGAGCAGGAGACATTGTGGGTGCTTTGTATTGTGTTCTATTCCCCTCCTTCCCTTCTCAACTATAATACATTGCCATTCTGAATGGCTTATCCAGAAGCTATGAAAATGAATTCTGAGTATTGAATAATGTATAACTAAACCTGAAAAATGCATTTTAGAAAACTCAGGGGTTAGTCTTTCAATTTGCAGTGTGAACACCTTTTTTTTAACCCAAAAATACCATTATTATTTTTCTTTCAGGTGAGTGTGTTTTTATTGCATGCCTGTGTCTGGAAAAGCATTCAGATCTCTATTTTTTTTCCTAAAATTACTGCTCTGACATACAACTGTGAACAGCTCAAAAGAAAAACCTGTAAACAGCTGTCACAGAATGCGTTGATGTTTCATGAAGCTTTGCTTGCAATCATTTTTTCAAAGTACTGTAAGAGTCTCTGCTTATGTTTCCATTATAGAAAGCCTCATTCTCTGCTAAATAGTGTGTGGATCTTTTGTCTGTGATGCTTTATTATTTCATCTTTTGGATCTATTTTTCACTTGGCTGAGTAGTCAACTATTTAACATGAGTTCAGATAACCTCTGAAAATGGCTTTTCCTGGTGTTTGGTATGCAAGACCTGTTCTCCAAGTGCAAGCAACAACACTCTTGAGGTTTTTTGGTTTGCCTTATTTTGGTTTTCTTTGATTATTTTTCAGCTTTTTTTCCTAATCTGACTACAAGGCATATTTAGGTGTGTAAGTCCACAATTGCTTACATACTTCCACCTGTCTGTGCAATGGGAAATCCAGACGTGGAATACAGGGGTGAAAAAAGCCCCAGTAGTGAATAAATGGAACAGCTTGGTCAGCATGTCAGGTTCTAAGGAGTTAAAAGAGAGCCTTGACTCGTTATAGTACGTCCCATGGGTCAGTGTCTCAATGGTTATGCAGAGTCTCTTGGGCTTGGGTCACACATTGATCAGAAGTAGCCTTTAAGCATTCATGTAGATGATACTGAACTCCAATTGTTTCCATTACTATCATAGTTTGGCCATATTGAGAGATGTTTTCTGTCTCTTCAAAAAAATCTTCAGGGGTCCCACTTACAGAAAGATTCTGCTCAGTTTTTTGAGCTTTCTAGATAAATTATGAACTCTGAAGATACCTCCTTTCCCATCAAATGAACCTGTTCTTGTTTTTAAATAATTGCTTATGATATAGTGATGTAACTAAAGGTAATATTAAAGCTGTCAAAAATGCAGATAAAATTCTAATTAGCTAGTACCAAACATATTGCCTGGTTAGTGTGGCAATTTTTATTTTGCAGGGAATGTTTTTGAAGCCGAAGAGAGTACTGCCATGGCAGGCTAACTTCTGATAGGTGATTGATTCCAGCTTTTGATTTTCATTGTATTCCTCAAATGGGATGAATTCTAAACCATAGAGCAAAAATAGTATCTGGCTCCCAGCAAGCAGTTAAAATGGGATTATAGTATATCTAGACTTGATACATGACTATAACCATATAATTCCCCAGTTAGAATTGCTTAGTGTGTTGGGCTTTACATGATGATCAACATTCATTTCAGTCAAAACACCATTAAAATAAATCAGAATTTACAAGTCAGTGATTTGAAAATCATGATTCTTGTAACTAAGTTGTTTAAACCATTCAGTTTGTTCACCTGTTTGAAATTTAGCTCCAAGTGAACGGCACTGGATTTTTAGTTAGTTCAGGCAAATAAAGCTTTTTCCTGTGCTACTCCTTTACAGAATTTTCCAAGATACAGTGTTGTCTTCATTGAGACCCAACACATGCTAACCACTGAAGGAGGACGATAGCATCAGTTGAATTGTGGTGCATGAAAAGAAAAGTGTTTCTTTAACCACTGAAAACTGTTATATAAAAACATAGCTCATGATACTAAGAAATAGCATGCTTGCCTTTGTGGTGAGTGCTGATGATCAAAACAAGAGTCCTGAAGATGAAAAAGTTACTTTATCTGTGGCTCCATGTTATTTGAAATTTCTGTATTCATAATACATTGAGGACAATGTCCTATATTTTATTTGGTTCTGAGTTAAGTTTTTCCTCCTTGCCCCCTCACCCCAACATGTGTGTGTATGTATGTATGTATTCCTAAGGTTCTCTCTTTTGAGTGTAAAATAAAATAAAAAGTAATAACACTGAAAAGCCGATGGGCAAAAATTGATTCATAAATGAGAAGGTGGCATTCATCTCGGAGGTCTTATTGGAAACCTAAATCTCAGTAAATTTGTAGCCTGAGGATACAATGGGCTTAAAGGATTTCTGTCTCTGAAGAAAAATTAGAACACCTTTGAGGTAAGGTAAATGGAAAAGGTTGTTTGGGCAAACGTGGAGCTCTAGCACTATTAAATGTTAAGCACCATCAGGGGGTATCTCAGTCATTAACAAGAGTGGCATGTTGAAGATTGTTTCAAGCAGGAGAAGAGTTATGGATGGCTGTGTGGAGGTGGCACAATGCCACAGGGAAATTACATCTAGCAAAAAGAAGATTTTAAAAAATATATTGTGGGAAAAATCCTACTGAAGTAGCATGCTTTCTTTACATACTTTCGAAACTTTTGCCCAAAATAACCCTATGTTGTCTTTTAAATGAAGCAAATCTGGGGCACTAACTTTGAAGTCCAGGGTACAACCAGTCCCTCTTGATCTTTGGCATATTTTGTCTTCACTTGCGGTGTAAATAGAAGTGTGAACTTAATCAAAACATAAGCATGTTCGCTTCAAATCCAGGTAGTTAGCAGTCTTGACTGACTTGGAAGTGTTTTATGGACCTTGTGTGTTAGTTTTGTGTATAATTAAAAGGGATCTCAGGGGTTCTGGGGGCAGCCAGCAAGTTAAGGTATCTGGTGTGAGAGTAATGTGTTGCTATCTAGGGAAGGAAAGATTTAGGAGCCAAGCTAGGATCCCTGTTTTAAGACTACAGAGTTTGAAAAGTGAGCAGACATGAAGTGTTATATCTCTAGGCACTAGTTACCAGATTTCTTACAACACTAGCACATCCTCCTGGCTGCTCTGCAAAATGGCCCTGAGATTAGAAACTGCAGGAAGCTATCTGTGTTCTCACCGTTGGAAATACGTTGTTAGGATGACAGCAGCTACATGGAAAACAGGTATTAAGACAGTTTTCAGCATCAAGAATATTTTGCTTTCCCAATTTGCCTTAAGGTACTGCTTAGAGAGAATAGCAGGTAGTGTGGTCTATGCTGTAATCCTATTTGAGAGTAAATAGTGAGAAATAGCATAAGTTCATCTTCTAATGTATAATGTACAATGAATTGTACTGTGGGACAGTAAATTGTGCTGTGGGAAGACCCTAACATTTTACTCACAGGGTGATCTTTAGTTTAATACAGGAATAACAGTTCCTTCTTCACCATTTCCTATATTATTTATTATCATGTGATACCCTTGCAGCTACTTGCATTGGGTTTATGTGGAAGGGTTTGCCAGTGGGAGGACTACACGGATCACTTCTGTGAGAAGATGCCAGAGGCTGACCCCACGTCAGGCAAAGCCAGTTTCACCTGGCTCCAAGAGAGATCTGCTGCTATCTGAGCCAGTCAGTGACATTAGGAGCATCTCTTTGAAAATATTTAAGATAGGGTAAAAAATTCTGTGCAGCAGAACCTGGAGAGAAAAGTGATAATATATGAGAGAACCACAGATCAGTGAATGAGGAGGGAGAGGAGCGACCTAAAGCACAAGAGCAGAGATTCCCCTGCAGCGTGTGGAGGTCCTTGGTGGAGCAGGTATCCGTGCTGCAGTCCATGGAGGACCCTGTGCCAGAGTAAGTGGATGTGCTCTGAAGGAAGCTGCAGCCTGTGAAAAGCCCTTGCTGGAGCAAGTTCCAGGCAGGACCTGTGATCCTGTGGGGGACCCTTCAGTTAATTCCTGAAGGATTGTGTGCCATGGTAAGGACTCATGATGGAGCATTTTTTGAAGATCTGCGACCCAGGGGAAGGACCCTGCTAGAGAAGTTCATGAAGGACTGTCTCCCATTGGAGGGATCCCACACTGGAGCAGGAAAAGAGTGTAAGGAGTTGTCCTCCTGAGTAGGAAGGAGAAACAGAGGGAATGGGTGACGAACTGACCACAGCCCCCATTTCCCATCCCCCTGCACTGCTGGAAGGGGAGGAGGTAGGGAAAATAGGGAGTGAAGCTGAGCCTGAGAGGAAGACAGAGGAGGAGGGGAGGTGGTTTTAGATTTGTTCTTGCTTGTAATTACCCTACAATGTTTAAATGACAGTAAATCACATTAATTTCCAAAAGTTGAGTCTGCTTTGCCTGTGATGGTAATTGGTAAGTAATCTTTCTGTCCTTATCTTGACCCATGAGCTTTCCATTGTACCTTTTCTCTCTGTTCTGTTGAGGAGGGGGAGTGATAGAGTGGTTTGGTGGGAACCTGGTGACCAGCCAAGGTCAACCCACCACACTACTATAATCAAAGATTGATTATTTGTAGGAGAGTTGTCAACAATGTGACCTTTCAGTTTCCTTTGAAGTGCCGCTAACAGCTGTGCAGCCCACAGATTACAAGGTCTTATTTATCCTGCTGTTTCTGTATACTGGGATTTTTTTTTTTTCCCCCAATATTTACCATCCTTACTTTGGACCCTACTAAAAATGTAGTTTTGGTCCCCTTTATAGTGTCCTGGGGTGTGTTTGATCTCTTTAAATGATCCATGGGACAGAAGATTTCATCAGTCCACTTAAATTTTGTCTCTCCCCTTCTCCATCATTTTAAATCTAAAGCAGAATAGAAAGTTCTTCCTATCTGTTATTTTGTCTTTGGTCCACTTGTACAAATACAGGTACTTTAGACTAGATTATACACACAATTTTAGGTACAGTTTCTGAGATTACCTTTTACTTTGTGAAGCCTTTCATAGGTGCATATATGTACACCACGCAGTGTGTCTCACTATTTTTTTTCTCCAATGATAACACCATTTGACAAAAAGAGAGATACCAACAGAGACAAAATGACACTGATATGCCAACTGAAGTATGAGCTATTGTAAAGCACTGATATTGTAGTTTAAGGTCTGTCAGACGCTTACTAATGTCAAAAGGGAAAACATCAGGCCTGAGGAGGGTTATGGGTAAAGGAGGTAAAGCGCTGTGACCCAGATTACCACAAATTGTCAGTATTCGCAGATGAGGTGCAACTACACATATCTTGATACCTTCTCTGCTTAAATAAATACATTATTATTGATAGTTGTTACTGAGAGGTTTAGTTCATGTAATTTTGTTTGCCAACTAATGCTGTAGAAATTAATGTAAATTCATTGTGAGAAATTTGAATAATTGAATTTAAAAAAAAATTACTTAATTCACTCATATTTCATCTAACATTGTCCAGAAGAAATCCAGCTTCAAGGAATGAACACATTTTCAGAAACTGATAACATAGCAAATATATATAATCATGCATGTAGAAAACTAATGTGGTACTTTACTGGATTTGCTAAGCTCTTTTTAGTGACAAAATTGCTCTACAATTCTTAACCATCTTGTTCAGGGTATTTAATGTCTTTAAAAATTAAAACTCATTATACCTATTTCATATTTAATACAAGCCTTAGAGTTCAGAGACTAAAATGCAGTGAAAGAAAAAGATCAGTTTCAGATTAAGATGTTACTTCACTAATCTTGCAGAAACAGATTCAGGTGATGTGAACTTTTATATAGTCTGCACTGAAACATACACTTGGCAAGAGAAATTAAAGAAATGCATGTAAAGCTCAAGTGTTGGGTTCATTCCTTAACTAGAAGTTTTAGGTTACAGATTTAATGCGTAGCATCTGAAAATGTTAAATATCCTACATATTAAGGCTACTTAATTCAGATTTAGCAGTCGGAGTTTTGGAGGCCTGCCACGTACAAAGTAAAATGAGAGAGGTAAGCACTCTCCTAATGTTAAGAGGAGCCATAGCCTAAAATGATTTTTGACCAATTTAAAACCATAGATTTGCACGCTGAAATCCTGTGGAAGATTTGTGCTTCAGTCAAAAGTTTGCATTAAACCCAGAATAAATTGTCCTGATTGCAGTATCTATGAATCAGCATGAGAGATTTTTGCCCTGTATTTTCAGAGTTTGAATAAAAACACCTGCTAAAACCAATTGAAGCTATTGCCTGTTAGGGGATTTTGTTAAAATGTGATTATTCAATGTAAAGAATAGCAGTATCAAGGTATTGTTATCAATAATAACATAATATCTCTTTCTTCCGAGCAAGTGTGATATTGATTGACAAGGAATAGCTGTAGAGCAAACTTCAAATTACAGTATTTATTATGAATGTGACTTGCAATTAATTATTTAAGGGACACATTTTGTCCTCATTTACAGTATTGAAGTTCTCTGGAATTGGACATGCTCATTAACAGCAAAATGAAGCTCTCAATTTAAGAGTTTCACATGATTCATGTTTTGAATAAAGATGTTATTCTTATTAATAAAGTTTAAAGCATATAGCATGTGTACCAAAATCAGACACTACATCTTTTTGAACAGCTACAATGAGTTCAGTTTTTAGTTACTTGATTTTTGAAGAAGGAATTTTGTCTCCTGTATTTGATGTGAGAGTACGTGATTATGCCATTTACAGTCCAGTTTTCCCAGGTTTTGATGTAAACACCCATTAGTGATCCCCAGCTCCATTTCTCTCTCTTACCTTGTATATCGTAATTTCCTTTATGTATCTAACCATTGGTTAACATAGCTGATACCTTGCTGATGAATTAAGAGACAGGTGAGGCATATACCTGATCCCAGGAAGCAGAACATTTAGAAAATTAGTTTCTACACTCTTTATGTAGCTCTCACTACAAAAGAACAGTATTCAAGAAGTCATTATACTGAGGAAAAATAGTCTAAGATCAGGAGTTAGAAATGGTCAGAACAAAGATTCATGTGTCAGTAAACTTAATTGTCCATTTGTGATTTAGATTATGTTTTCAGGCTGTGATTCACAATTAAAAATCCAGTTCTAAGGTTTAATGTAAATAGCTTCTGTGGACCTGAATTTGTAGCTGAGGCATTAATAATCCTGGAGAACAAAAATAAGAACTGCTTGATTTTACATAATAACCTATTAAATGGAGCATCACCCAAGAGTATAGGAGATTGCACATAGGATTGCTTTGAGGAAGGAATGCAAAATTCATTGCAGATGAAAAGTGAAAGATTCCCTTGAAGTATGTGGGATGCTGGAGTCTTGTCCTACCATGGGAAACTGCCTGTGCCTTCTGTGTTCTGACCACTGGACACATTATAGCCGTAATTATATAGTGTATAAAGAAAAGCTGTAAGAGAAGTACCAGCCTATCCTATTCCTGCTTCTGGGGTATTTTCCTGGGTTACTCTTTCTCACTATGTATGGAAATCTGGAAAGCAAAGTAGAGAAGAAGAATGGAAGGAACTGGCCATGTATAGTAGAGAACAAATGCTTTCAACAAGGTAACAAATGGGGACAACCAGGGCAATCTTCCCTTAGTACAAAAAAGATGCAGCAATTGTGAAAAAAGATTTCTTCATAGTGCACCTTCACGGAACACAGATGGGACAGCCCAGTGACAGCAGTTCCATAGTTTCATGACAGAAGTACGGTAAAGCCTAGTTATTAGTCTTGGTCTAAAAACAGCCCATGGGCAGATTTTGTGCACTGAAGAGAGTGATAAAGGGATCAAGGTTTCAACGATGCAGACAGAAGAGGAATGATTCTGAATCAAGAATACGAACCGAGAACACAATAGGCAGAAAATTGCAAAGCCCTCTTCAGCTTTCAAGATATGGTCATGTAGCTCTTACTTGGAGGCACCCAACCGGTTATGAGGCATAGCAGGCCTGAGTGGACCAGAATTAGTGTCCTGTGTGTATAGCATCGAAAGTACTGCCTGGGGAATGACTGTCCCCTCTAGCCTTCCATCTGCAGGGAGGCAATGATTTTTTAGGTAGTCAAACATTAAATAGTTTCGGTAAACAGAATTGAAACAATTTTTGGCTGTTTCAACTGCATCAGTTCTAAACACACCAAACTCCTCTGTGGGCTTCACTACACTTAAGAGGAACAGTGAGGATGAAAGAAACAGTAGATGTTCACTATTCCCTTTACAAATATCTCTTTTAGGATAAAAGAAAGCTTTGCAGTGTAGAAACCTGCCAAGGTCAGAAATAGAACTCAAAATCATCCAACACCCTGTTTTTGCTGTTTACAGTTGGGGAGAGAAGAGGGTTTAGTCATCAAACTGGAATCTAATTAAGGAATTTTATTAAAATTCCATGTGGAAATTCTTAACGTTTTCATTGTTCCTCTTGATTTTGCATAGTTTCCCTCGGGAAAGGGAAAGAATTATTATGCCAACACATTATAGTTGTGTAATTTTGTTCCTCTTTTTTTTTCTTTCTGTTTTGTTTTGGGTGGGGGGGTTTGTTTGTTTGTTTGTTTCATTTTGGTTTTTTGTTTGTTTGTTGTCTTCCCCTTCTCTGGTTTAGATTCATGCTTACTCTTCCTGTTTCACTTAAATTTAATCCCTAAAGCTTGTTAAGTTAATATGCAATCGTATAATCTTTTGATTATTGACTGTCAGTCAGATACCTTACTGGGAATCAGCAAAGTTTGCTGAACTTCATAAATCCAAGTTTATAGAGAGGCAGAACTTTTACTCTGTAAACAACTTTATTTTTTTTAAACCAGTAAGTCATCCACTACTATACAACTCAAGCGGAACACCCAATCTTAGTAAAATATGAAAGCAATCTCCTGTTGCTAGAACAGGTTGCTTCTATTTTGGTTGCTGTGGAGCTCCACAAGCAATCAAAGTGCAGACATGAGCTATGACACACTGCACCTGACGTGTTCCATTGATAGGTACTGGGGGGACCCAAGCCAGTGAAACAACTGTACAGGAATTTTATATTTCCACACAGCCAAACCCTAACCTTCAAGCAAGAATTCAAGTTAACCTTAAAAAAGTAGTTGCGTTGAACTTTCATACTACAGGCGATCTACTTTTATGCTTGTAAAGTAAATTTAATAGGAGTCCAGTAAAACCAATCCCAACAGTGCTTGCAGTGTTTTCTCCTTAGTGAGATTTAATTGCAGAAGATCAAATACTGGGGAAGAGCAAATGATGTAAACACACCTAATAAAACACTTTATTGGTATTCATATGATTAGATGCAAATTCACCAAGTTCTTTCTGTACTTCCTCATGTTCTTCATGTAACAGCAGGTTTCCACTGAAGTTTTCTCTTTTTCTCAGAGAGTTAAAGATTTTTTTGCACTTTGTGAATACCTAGCTAGCTATATATTTTTCTATTTTATTTTCTTTTGATGAATCTGTTATATTTGATAACTTTCTTTGGCTTTTTGCTTAGAAATTTAAGTCAAAATATTGGTTACAGGTTTTTTTTAATCTTGTAGATAATATGTATAATATAGGTGGCATTTTTTTGTTCTTTATAGATATGTTCTTGAAATTAAACATAAATATGGGTAAAGACGAAATGCAATATGAACGCAGGGAGAATATGCATCATTTGAAATCTAAAAATTAGCTCATAAAGAGTGGGTTCACAGTGTCTCATGATGGAATAATTTAGTTATTCCTGAACATATACACTGTATTTTTAACTGTAAAACATATTTCAATTTTGCCATCTTATGATCTTACAGAAAAAAAAAAATTCTTCACTATATGTTATTCATAAACTCCATTTTATCAGCTAGTGCATGATTGGAAAATGCTCTGACTAATAATTTTACAATGGCAATTGTTCAGTAAATTAGATCTTTCTCAAACATTTTTGGTAAGGATTTAGAAACAAAATCAAAGCCATTTAAGATGGGAAATAAGACCTAAACAAGGAAAAATAACTAAGAAGCAAAAGGAGATATTTTGTGATTATAAAATGTTTTTCCTTGAACATTTTCCTTGTCAAGCATAGCTGTGAAAAATGAGGTTCACTTTTTGTAAAATTTTAAAAAAAAGTTTAATAAAAGGGACAATTAGGAGACAACAGCAAAAAGGGTATTATGGCGAGGTGCTTTGGCAGAGAGCCAAAAGCACACCTGTACATCCAAAAGATCATCTTTAAAAGTACATCTCTTATTGCATATTCATCACAATCATGCATAATTCATAAATTCTTTGGAGTTTCTATGTATCATCCCATCAGCCTTATCTTCCTCCTTGGCTCCACTATGTCTCTGCTCCCTCCATAAGTTCTTCTCTCTGGTTTCCGGTTGTCTTCTTCTCTGATAAGATACTCCAGGAATGTGAAGACTTTCTCTGCCTATCTTTTCTAAATTGACTACATAAAAAATAGACATTCTATATCATGTATTACATTACAGAACCTCGGTAAAGTTTTTCTAACATTATGTAACGTGAAAAACCAGCATCACAATATATTCATAACAATTGCTATTTTTCTTTTAATTTGATGTGGTAACTCTTCCTGACAACCATACTACATTTGCGTTGCATTTTTTATTTCAGTAGTTACTTTTCACCAAGTATTTAATGCCACTCAGGACAGTAAAATTGAAAACGATGTAGGCTGCAGCAAAATAATTGATGTCCTTTTAGGTTTGTCCCATGAGAATGCTCACATAATAACCCAAATCCCCTTGATTTAGGTCTTGCAGTTTAACCTGTCAATATGTAATTATGGTTCTAAACCAAAACAGATTATTTCTCAGTTTTAGTGTGGTTTCAGCCATGCAGAATGGAGTGGAAACACCCAAGGCTGGTAAAAGGGATTGTCCCATTAGTAGTTTTTTATATAATGACCTCAGGTGACTGGGACTATACTCGCATGTATCAGTTCAGCTATCTGAAAGAAGAATCCTTTTCTGATCCCCTAGTTAATATAAAAGGACTGGAACTTTAAATTTGATTACCACTAGTACTTTTAAAAAAACAATGGCACATTTTTTACATACTTACTGTTTACTGTACTTTAACAATTGTTGGAAATATCTTCCCAGGCAGACTGGGTAAATAACTCTCTACAGATAATATTTTTTGTCACACCAATGCATTTTCTGTTATGGATTGTAATTGATTTTTTAAGAGCAGTTTTATGATGGCTTAACATTAGTATGGATTATCAGTAGCAGTGCAATTTCCCTCAGCAAAGAAAAGGGGATCAGTTAAGGTAACACCTCTTCTATTAATATATTTTTAGCAACTCAGCAAACAATGTGGAAAATGTTCATTCTTTCTCAGTTCCTATTACTCTGTCAGCTGTTCATCCTCACCTCCAGTTTGGCAAGTGGAGCTCTTTAATTGCAGCAAACTGGGATTGTTCAAATGTGTTACTAAAATAGTGAAGTTTTTAAGAGCCTCTGCTTACTGTGCTTTGATAGATTTCATGAGTCTGTGGGCCTTCTATTAAACCAGTCTATTGTGAAAAAGGAGAACCACAACAGTGGAAGGCAATTACATGTGCACTCTTTCCTATGCAATATCTATCAATGCAATTACTATAGCTTCATTTTAATTCAGCTGGGAAGACTGGTGGCTCAGTGCAACTGTATTCCCTCCTCCAGTCTCTGCCAACTAAACCACAGCGTTAAATTCTGAGAAATTCAGGAGCTTCTGATAGGAGGAAAATTCCTGCTGTTATCCATTAACTTGAATACCAATGACAAGCATCAGTCATACACTTCAGAAATCAAGAATGTATGTCATTAAAATTAAAATTATGTCATTGCCATTGCTGAGATTGACTCATGAGAAGTTGTCTTCAGGCATCTTGACAAGCAACAGCTTCAGCTTGCAAAAGGTTGGTTAGCAGAATAAGCTCAAGGAGCACCTGTCAGAGAAGGAAGACTGTAAAGGGGATTGTGTCAGGCATATCCAGCCCTATTGTGACCAACTTTCATTAAAACCAAGCAAACCATCATCTTCTAGGCCCATAAATTCACATTAATAACTGCTCAAGTGTTTCTGGTTTTCATTTCCATCTTCTGTTTTACCTGAAAGTTTCATGGTTTTTACCTACCCTGCAATGTCCTGTGATACTGAAATTGGTAGAGGACAATTTCAGACCTGCTGCCACTTATATTAAGCAGTAATGATATATAATCAACTAAAGCATTCATTAAATAACAGAGATGTTGAGCATCTCTGCTACTTTTTAATGGAATAAATCAGCATGAAGGCCAAAAAAATTATATGGTGAATACTGTCTCTTAAATAAATGCTTTTATTTATGAACTACATTGGTTTTATGTAAGTTAAAATATTAGAACCAGGAACAAATGGTTTTTTAGTGGCTTTCTACTAATTAAGAGAATTATGCAAGCAATTCAGTTTAACCAGATATTGCTGTTCTTTGCTTGAATGGAAAAGCTTTCTATTTATCGATATTCTGTAAGCACTTACTTTTTAAAAATCTCATACTGTGTTTAAGTTGTTGCATTTTTCCCTGAGCATACAGCTCAATAGTTTTCATTTATACAAACATAATTATATGTGCACTGAAGCCAGAATAATTTCAAGAGTCAAGGAAACAGGAAGCAAAATATGCCTTTTAAAATACAAGTCTCATAATAGGTTGGTAAATGTGATTTTTTTTTTTTTTTTAAGCAAATGCTTAAGTTTAATAGACAAAGTATAACAAACACTGTGTTGTGTTTTGTTGCCTTGGTAATAGGTTTATTCCTGCAGCACATCAAAACATGTAGTTTGGTTACTTGGAAGCTATGAAACTTGCTAGGAAATGCATGACAATAAATCTCCAGAAATAAATTATAAATTCACTTTAATAAAATCTGCTCTACCTCTTTCTCAAATTCTTCTAAAATATTGCATTTCCGTTTACCTCTTGTACGTTTTCTCCAAGTTTGCTACCTTCACTTCCCTGTGTTTTAGAAAGAGATGACGTATAGTAGTATTTTTCTTTCTTTTATTAGGAAGAAAAAGCTGCATTAGAGGTATTTGGAGAAAACCAGACATTTGGAATTAGTGTTTATTCCCTCAACTGACATCAGCTTTATTGTTTGGAGGTTGTTATGGTCTTTAAGCAAACTGACTATGTCTTAATGACTTCAAATACAATGGTAATACTAGTAAATTTTGAAATCTGATATTACATTGAGTAGAACCATACTTCATGGAAATTCATACTATTTTTGGGAGAAGATACAAGGGAAATTTTCAGGATCTGTGAAGAAAATGTTACCTAAACAGGATTTTCATCTGCAATTATCAATCTTTTCAGAGAGGGAATAAGTATTGCTATTCAAATAACCATTTGATCACAATATGGATATTTAATAGTTTTAGGACTTTTTTTTACAAAATAATCGCATAAGAAATTTATATTTCAATATAATTCTGGATTTAAATATGTTTTCAGGAGATACACGCAAAAGCTTATGTTATATTTCATTGGATTAGGTTCCTTTAAAATTCTTCATTTTTGACCAGAAGGCTATCAGACTTTTCTTGTACGACCAGTGCTCTGTAAACCATTTACTGTTTGTGCTTCCATCATCCTCTGAGTGCTTTTCTTTTCAGGATTTTAATACTGGCTTGCTAGGTATCTCCATCAGTATCACCCCTTCCAAAATGATCCCTTTCTGGAGTTCGTATCATACTTTGTGTTTTCACATCATTCCTCCTGCTCTCTTCTCTCTAAATTACAACACAAATGCATTTTGATTAAGTCACTGGATTGTAAGTGTTCCATAATTGTCAAGAGTACTTGAATAGTAGTTTAGATCTTTGTGTTCTTGAGGTGTGGCAAAAAACTCAAAAGATGTATGCATAGTCGGTAAAATCCGAATGACCTCTGATTTGATCCCATCTTTTACTTTCTCTACTGTTCCTGTCTTGGAGCACCAGTAGATACTAAATGCCTACTTTGTTTAGGAAATCTAGTAATGTGCACTGCAGTTAATTTATTTGGGAACAATTACTCACAGGGACTAAGGAGAGACCATTACTGCTCCTGTCCTCTTGCTGGGGGCCACGCAAAGGGAAAGTGAGTGACAGGATGCTTAGTGGTGGTGGTGGTGAGAGGTTTCAGTCTGCGCTCAGAAGCGGTCCTCCTCAAAACTCAGAGGGTGCAAACAGGCACAGAGATACAGCTACTAAGCAACTGGTTTTGTGAGTGTTAATATATTGGAAATGTCTTATGAGACCTGCTTTGGTGAAGGTGATTTTATAGTAATACAAAAAGTATTCTAAAGTTATATTAATTTCAGGTGCTTCTGTTGACATTGATATTTAGGTTTTTTTGAGAAAAGACTTGTACTTTTGCAATTAAATATCTGATCTTATGTATCTGTTCACCTAGAATTCTTTTCTGTAAAATATCTAGAAGTTTGAAGCAGCCTGAGATTTGATGCCACTCAGAGTATTAAAATCTAAATAGTATGTTTGAACAAAATGTAAGTTTATTTTGCTTTCAATTTTATAATTTATATGGGAACTTTTCCATTAGGTACTAAGAGTTGCTTTTCTACTGCCTTCAACTGTTTTCTGTACCACTGTCTTATTGACAGATTTCTCTGTAATCCCTAACACAAAATTAAAATCGACCTGTAAACTGTAACAAGTGTTAAATGCTCAATTCACCCCCTACTAGCAGCATTTTTTTTTTTTCTCCTTATACCTTATTAGAATACAAAAATTCTTTCATAAATACTTCAGGGAAATTATAAAATTCTTCAACATTAGACTGCAGAGATGGGTTATTTTCTAACTTGGTGTCTCCATAAGTAACCCCTAGCCTAATATTTAACTCTGCAGTAGAGAGAGGGAGAGACCTGTTGACTTGCAGCACTGCAATAAGCTTCTGCTTCTATAATAGCTGCAATATATAACATTCATAAATTGCAACAGTATCATCTCTACTGCCAGAACATAATTTCTGTTAAGTACAGCCTGAATTCTTCGGGAAATCTTCTCCCCGCATGAGCACTGTAGCCCATGATCAAAGTGCCATGTGATTTTCTCACAGAGAACTTTTCTTACATCTCTCATAAGCAGCTTTAAACTTTTCCTTCCTTCCTTCCTTCCTTCCTTCCTTCCTTCCTTCCTTCCTTCCTTCCTTCCTTCCATCCATCCATCCATCCATCCGACCATCACTGTAGTGGAAGCAAGGATTCCAGAGCTAGATGCTCACCCTCACTGCTTATACCTCTGATGGCCCTGTTTAAGTTCTAGATCCTTTCTGCTCCCTGATTAACCTCTCTATATCCATATTGGTGCTTTGTAAAAACAAAAGGAAGAATGAGAGGATCATGCAAGGAATTAATAAAAGGGTAATTCAATGCTGGACGCTGCTGTGCAAGCACTGAAAAGTGAGACAAACCTAGGGTGCAGAGAGGCTCACAAATATTAAATTGTGGCAGTCATTACTGCTTTGCAAAGAATGCTTTCTCAAGAGAAGATAAGTTTGTGGCATCCAAGCTTCAGGAGTTGGAAGTTGGTTGAGCAATTCAGTCCTGACTATCTCGCCATGGGGAGGTGGTGATCTGGCATAGGGACCAGCCATAGAAGTACAGTTTATTTTAAATTATTTTATTTCTCTAAGAAATTTGATTTGATAAGAAAATATTTTGGCTAACAATACAAGATGCAGTTCCTTTTCTTTTAGTCTCAATTAAAGCAAAAAAAACCCAAAACAATAACTTCCTGTCTGTCTAATCTATCAGATTAGAACTGTCATTTTAAAGTTCTAATAAATATCTGCAAAACTGAGTAATAATTATAATTTTAGATACTTACTTAAATTTATTTTTCATAACTCCTTAAAAAGAAAAGGATTGCCTTTCAACACATGCCACATATTTGTTGGTGGGGTGGTTTATATATTTTTATATAGAAAGGTATATAAAATTATGGTCACTTACATTTTAGAGAATATTAGCTTTTAGATCAATGATTGGTTCAAACCATGGTGAAATTTCTGACAGATCCGAGGCAGAACACCATCAGAGAACAGGGATTTTTTTACTGTTTTAGATCAGATAATTAACTTAGAAAATATTAGCCCATGCAACTAGAGAATAAAGGCCTGAGCAAAACCACATTTTTTATACAATCCATGAGATTTATCATTATTCAATAATACATCTAGTGACTTTCATGCCTTAAAATGATTGAGTAAATTATGAGAAAATGACTGTCTAATGAAATCCAGATGGAAGCTTTTTGTCTCATTGGAATTTTCTCCCATTCCCTCTGCTATGTTAACAAATCTTTCTAGCGATTTCAATTTACAAAAGATGTTGAGAATATGATGGGGAATTTAACTCAGTAAAATACCTAAAAAGACCTAATTTTTTCCAGAGGAAAAGGTCTTTCAATATTTTATGTTTTGTCTTCAGAAAAAATTTGAGCCTTTAAATCTCACATAAAATATTTTTAAAAGTTATCTGCAGATTCCAAATACGCATTTTACTAGTGTAAAATCCTACCAGATTTTAATGTTGGTGTGGTTTTTATTTCCTCTCATCATCTGGGTTTCTGATACAGATAGATGTGTAATGATATGCTGAACATGTAAGTGCTTTCACTGAGTTGCCTTCAATTTGTATCCATTTATCCTTCAGCCTCAAGTTTTGGATTAAGAACTTTTCCTTGCAGAGATAATCCTTTGTTTCCTTTTCCCCCCACTACTCAGCACTGCTCAGTACCCTTTTAAATAAAAGAAATAAATTATGCAGGTAATCACAAAATATTTATTGTAAGTATCACCAGGATTTTAACATTAGTGGTGAAAAAGGGAAGAATTGATACTTGAGTTCAGGGATAGTAGTGCCAGCCTAATAATTATTAACTGCAAGCCATGGTGGAAGAAGTTGCAAGGATTAGTCATCACATCAGATTGAACACAGGAAAAGTGTACCAAAAGGAAACCTCAGGTGCTGGCTGTCCTACCACTAGAGACAAGTACATATTTAAAGAGAAACTGGCCATATTTGTTGATATGTGCAAGTACTTTTGTATTCTCAAATACAGGACTACATCACATTTTCAAGTATATAGCATCTTTTTTGGGTTTTTTCGGTTTTTTATTTTTTTGTATTGCATCAGAATTAAGACTGTATTTTAGTAAAGAAATGGACAATTATTGTGATGAAAGCAAAGACAAATGGTGTTGTGCAGTTTGGTTAGGCCTTTTTTGCTTTTTCCTTTTAGGGAATTAATGTTTTAGGTTACTGGGTCTGGTTGCAGTGGATTGAACAACTAATGAAAGGAAGTTCCATCCTCTGTTATTTTCTGTATTTCAAAAATGCAATCATATTCCAAGTTCATTGTTCTGCCTTCCTTCTAGCATAACCTGGAAAAAAAACAGTGGAGAAATTAAAACATTAAGAAAGAAAAAATCCTTAGGAAGCTTTACTAAAAACATCCAGCAGATTCACCTCGTCTTGTCATCAGTCCCTAATTTTCTCTTTTGGCAAAGCATTCCTGTCAAGCAGGTACAGATTATATTCCTTCTACCATATGAAAAAATTCGTGCTCCTTAGGAAAACTTTCCTAGTATGCCTGGAACAAAGTTTCACGTGGTTTTGAAATATACCTCATTGCAACAGCTTATAGGCACCAGTGAGTCAGAGGGTATGACAAACAATAGCAATAATGTGGGCCCGTTTGTTGTGAAAGCCAACAAAGATTAATGAAGGAAACAGTGTTTCAAGCTTATGGAGAGAACAGTGGCAGCTCCAGAGGGCAATGTCTTTTTAGAGCCTCTGTTCCTCTGCTTTTGGTTAAATTGGTTTGAGAAAAAGTTTCAGATATTTCCATATGGTGGCTGAGAGTGACTGAATATTGCACTGTATTCTGTGCAATTGCATAATTCTGCATGATTATAGACAGCTGGACTTTCTAAAATGACCACTTAAATGATGTATTAGCTTAGGTAGCTTAAACAAAGCAACATAAAGCCAATTACTTACACTATTGATAGATCCACTGCAGAAGTGTAGTCCACACTATTGGCTATTTTTTCTGTCTCTCAGATCTATTAGAATTGTCCTCTTTGTGAACTGCTATGGGAGCAACTTCTTTGTCTTGAAGACTCACTACCTTTTTCTTCAATCAAATTAAACTATTTTGTGTTCTAATTTATTCCCATTTGATGGTGTATTGTATTGAATAAACGTATGCAGGACTTTCCAGGTGTTTAAGAATTAAACATTTCATGCATACTTACAGAGAGATAGACAGACAAACATAAAACATTGGAATCTTAGCAAAAATTTACGTTTACTTCAGGAGAATCTAGATTTCTATTACCACAGGGATGCTGAGAATGTGTAGCACAATAAGGCTGCCAAATAACTGTTTCCCTAGTACTTTTTATTTTCAATACTCTTATTTTTTTTTGGTGCCTTTGTATTAGCTACTTAGAAATAACTTTAACACTGTTATTTAAGATCTTTAATGTGTTTGCATAGTTCACTAATTCTATTGTCTGCCTGCCTAGTTACAGAAAAACAAAAATCTTGATTGATCTACTTGGATGTTTGGTTTAAAAACATGTATTAAGCAGAACAAAAAACCCCAAAGAGATGTTTACTTACCTTAGTAGTTATTTGTCATAAAATATGTAGATGCATAAGGGAGTGTTGCACAAAAGGGTGTTTTAGGGTGTGGAGCTTTGTTTTGTTTGGGTTTTTTTTTCATCACCAAAAACCCCAGTTTTGGTGATGAAGAGTTTTTACAATGTAAATTCTCTCCTGACATCCATGCAAAATTAGCATGTTTTTAATAACATAAATTGGCAGTAAAATAGCTGTTCCCATACTGTTTTAACTCATGTTTGAGCTGAATGAAGTTTTAAAAAGTAACTAGTAAAAAAAAGGAAATGAAAACACCAGATTTTTGTAATTAATTAGGGTTTCTTGCTTATTCAACAAAAAATTCATTGAGAAGACCCTTGTGACTGAAACAGTGCTAGACACTCAAGGGTAGCAGCCTTTCCACTTTGCTCCTTGCAAGGATTAGTATGGTAGCAGCATACAACGTGCGGTTTGTTTATTTAAGTTAATGCTTTAGGAATGCAGCCTTAATCTGATGGGCCAGAGTAATTTTTTGAATGACTATGTGTTTATCCAGCATTTAGATGCAGCAGCACTTTTGTTGCTGGAATAATTTCACTGTAGTGGATGTTTTCTTCATCCATGTAAAAAACACATCCTCTATTTATTTCAGGATAAGGCACTCAAGGGGTTAACTAAACCTCGTTTCTATGGTGAGAAAAATAAGTGATATCGATTAGCAGTTGGTGCAACATTGCTGGAAGGGCTATTAAAGCCCTAAAGTACAGTACAAAATGATACTGAAAGCATCATGTACTCCCTAGACTGTCCTACACTAGCCATTCCTGTGTTTGAGATGTCCTCCTGACTTTGCTTATGATTCTCAGGAGCTTTGTTATACTCGGTGATTTAAAATTCTGAAGAACATTTAATTAGTTAAATGGGGCTAGGGTGAAGGGGAATTACCCAGATGTAAAGGCGGCTGTCTTTCTCCTCAAACAAAATTTGAGAGCTTTTTCATTAAGAAAGAAATCATTAAAGAATTGGATCTTATAGCTGTATCTTTTATGCAGCTTCACTGTATGCAATAACAAAGTGACAGCAAGGGACTGGAAAGTGCATGTTTCTTTCCCTGTGCAAGCTATTTTATGTTCTCAATCCATGTATCCTCAGAGTGAACCAAGAATACACTGGACTTTGCAAAAGTGGTATCACAGATGATCTACTCATATTTATCACATATTTTAAGAGAATTGCTTGTCAAGAAATTATTTTAAAATTAAGCTAAATATAGAATAGCTCAAGGAAAACTTGTGTTAAAATTAGATCAGAAATTGCATATCATTAGCTTAAATCTCTTTTCGCTTAGATTGATGCTAATCCATTTTTTCTGTATATCAAACTGAAACTACTCATCATGACATTTTCTGATTCTTTCAACAAAACAAAAATGTTTTTCAGTAAAAATGTTAAGCACAGTCAAGTGCTTTAGGGCATTCTTTAGATACTAGGTAGTGTCTAAATAGTGTTTCATCTGTCTTTTGCCTGGGTCTGACTCAAGAGACCCTTCTCCTGGGCTGCCAGGTGGTTGTGACAGGTTAAGAACCAATGAAGGAGGAAACTGGGAATAGTCTGAGTGTGACCTTGCATGGTCCATGCAGATGTCCCAAAGGAAAATTCCAGTCCCTGTGTCTTCTACACTTGGATTACCTTTGTTTAGAAAATTTGCAATTGCTAAAAGATAAACTGCAATTTCATTAAAAGGTTTAGTGATCTGATTTGGTTTTTATTTTAATTCAAGTTCTCTGGTAGGAAGCTATTGTAATCCCCTAGCAATACATCTGTTCCAACCTCAATAATTTGTTTCTAGGACTTAACAAAAGCAACTGCTAAAATGGACTTTTCTAGCAGAAGTTGAGCAAGCAAGGAGGTGCTGTGGCAAAGCTCCACATTTTTCTTCTGCTATTTCTCTTCAACTTCAGTATATTGTCACCCAGTCTGCATTAAGTGGTTGGAATTAGAAAAATATGGTCCAACAAATAATTTTTTACAAGTAGATTAAAATCTAATAATAGGATGTGCACCCATGCTATTTATGTTCATGTATGTACATTTATGCCCTTAGTAAAAATAGTATCTTTTTCTCATTAGGACAAACGTGCATATCTTTTGTTTATTAGTAGTGCTAATATAAAAAATCTTAAATATTAATTTTGCTTGAAGGAAATAAAAGGGCTCTATAATAAGAGTATCTTTGCTTAACCTAAATGAACTGTCATTCAGATTGGAACTTGTAAATGTATTATTTAGGAGATACAGGATAGAACACTAAGTTTTCTAGACAAACGAATGTTACCTCATAACACAGTACATCACAGAATAACTAATTTAATTCCTTCTTGCAAGATATCTTGGGAGTCACCTGACTGTGTATTATAACACACTACCAGACTTCCAAGATTAACTAGTTCACCTGCTCCAAAATTTTAATTAGGTAAAAATTTGAAAGAAGCCAATCTTCAATGAAAAGTTCTATCATCTCAAATTAACTCCTTCTGAGTTAGCCTTCCATAAATGAGAAGAAATGAGGTATCATCCGTCCATGATGAAACAGACAGCTTCATAAATGCAGAAATCCAAGTGTGTTGGTGGTTTTGTGGGGCTACACTTGAGTTTTAAGTTACTGTATAAAGCAATAGTGATTTGCAAGAGCTTTTTCCAAAATCATGCTGTGGCTTCTTATTCAACTGGTGAAGCAATGCTTATTCTGTCTTTTGGAGCTATTACTACTGCCTGCTTAATGTTTCTTTTTACAAACATACTTTTTGTGGTGACACACTGCAATATTTTCATTACACCATGGTATTGTCCTTCAGTTTTAGGATACAACATGACAAGACATATGCTATGATTGCTGGGTAGTCACAGTCCTTTGGGACTAATGTATGAATAATGCACATAGGGATCTTCTGAAAATACTGTGCGAGAGACTGAAATGTTAATGGTTAATGGCTTAACCAACTGGCCATTTGCAAAAACAGGGAGTGTTTTGGTGATGATGTGCAAGGTAACAGTCCAGTCCTCCATGCAGAGGACATGAGCACCAGAGGATGCCCAGGAAAATCCAACCTTTGTTTAGCATGATCTGGGTTTTGAGCCAGGTGAGGGAAGGGACCAATAAGCAGGTGATCCTCGAGGTGGGATAGTGCTTTTTATCATGTGCTATCCTCACTTACAGAACAGGAACAGCTATAAAACTCCCCCCAGGAAAGTACTGGGACATTCACTCATAGGCCTGAGGGTTTTCATCCCTTCTGATGGAACATAACTGCTCAACGTGAGAGGCTGACATGAGAGGCAGCTGTCACGTCTTAGAAGGTGTCATAAACGATCAAAGACCCCTGAAAAACCCCACAGGGTTGCATCAAACACTGTAAAAACTACCCCCACTCAGGCGAGGTATCTGGCCATTCCCACCTGAATCTCAGTGTGTATTAAACCACTGAACTTTGTGTTTCATGGGCTTCCCCCACCTGCAACAGATCAGGACTGCAATCATCACTTCAAGCAATGGACATCAGAATTGCAACAATCAAGTCTTGTCACTGGATTCACAGGTGGTGGTATTTTCCTCTCTGCTATTTACTCTTTTCTTTCTCTTTCTCTCTTTTTCTTATGTTATTTAAGTGATATTTTTATTCTTTTATATTTCTACAGAAAATAACCATACCTCTTTTCCATTGCAAATGAATTGTTCTAAAATAAGCCCTGCATATATACAAATATTTATAAACACCAATTATCCAGTATCATTTCACTCTAATCTTCCCAAAGGATCTAGTAACAAGAATCTGAATTACCCTCTCCTTCAGGGACATGTTTTAACATACTGGTTTACTGCTATTTTCTCAGCCCCCTCTCTTCAATTCTACTCCCTAATATTCATTTATTGCAACTTACTTTTCCAGATATTCCCAGAGTTCCCTCTATTTTAAAAATCAACCCAAATATTGTACTTCACAGATATCTAAACTTACATTCAGTGATGCAAGAAATTACTGAAAAATGTTGAAAGAACTTAGGAGTAACTTGAACAACAGAATTCCACATTTCACATTATATGGTGACAAATCTCACTGAGTACTGAGAGAAAGTACTTCAGAAACATCTGCTAAACATAGACACAGGTAATGATAAACTAATCAAATGCTTTTGTGGATGACTGTCATCCAGCTTTACCTAAGAACAGACAAGCTGTCAAATCAAGCTAGTCATTGTTAGGATTCAGTCAAGAAAGACTCAAGAAAACAGTTCATTTGAATCTCTTTCACGTAAATAATACCTTTTCTGCCAATTATTTGATCTGAATATTACATAAAGAGAAATGCATCAATCCTGGATTCACCTCTTTCATTGACATGCAAATTTTCCTGTTAAATTCCGCAAGAAAACTGCTATCTCCCTTCCCAATATTCTGCAGTTTACACAGAAATTTTTACTGTTACTTTTGGTGAAAGAAGAATACGCCACATTAGTGTATTTATAAAACTTCTTGTGTGCCTTTTACTTAGTGAATGGTGATTTTCAGGTCTGTAGTTCCAGTAGTCTCTTTGAAGTAATGTGAAGAACAGTAGTTTGCTTTGCGTTACAGTAGGGAATTTAACAGAGTCTACAAATATATGCAAATACCAATAGCCTGTTCTGGTCGAGATGATTATTAGGCTGTTGTACTGCCTGAAACTTACCTGGTATCAAGGGTCCACGTGGTCTCCTTACAAAAGGATTTAAGTCACTGTCATGTCAGTGTGTACGTCCTGCAGGGAATGTTTTTGGCCATTTAACTGTGAGAGTGTTAGGCACACAATATAAAAGTAGGCAGGAAACACTAAAACCAAGCTACAGCACCTTATTGATTTGCATTAAATAGAAGAACTTACTACATTTTCCTTTGGAGATTTTTTTACCTTTTTTCTTTTTATAAAGTGAAATGCACAAATCCGGCTTCATAGAAGTAGTAAAAAACCCATATGGAAATGGAATCCCAGTGAACTGTTTTTATTATAGCTGATCAGATAATTTTGCAAGACTTAATAAAATCAGGAGCCTTTTCTTACTTCATGGCCACCCAGAACCAGGTTTTACTAGAACCATAATGCTACAATAATTAAAATAATAAACCAGCTCAAACAAACCTGTTGCAAATAGCTTTGGCTTCTAGTCTGTAAGTTTGTGTTGGAAAAGAGAAGATTATGTCTGTCGAAACTCTACTTTTGCTCAAAAGTAAGTTGGATTACTGTGTGCTCTTTAGCTTGGCTGCTCAAATGACTAAGTCCACAACTGTAATAGTGATATTCTTTATACACATTAAATCTTTCTATGGTGAAGTATTTTTTTTTCACTGTAACTTATGACTTCTGAAAGATGTGAAATGATTTAATCAAATAGATAGAAGGAAAGATAGGAGAAGAATGTGATAAGCATGAAATCCAATGTAAGATGTAATTTTCCACCAATTTAGTGTCTACCTTCAAAAGATATAGTTGGGTAGAGGTTGGGGTTGAAAATAATTAGTTTTTGTTGTCTGTTGTTTGCAGGGTGAATTGGGACACAGTCTGAACAAATGATGTTTCTTGCAAAACTGTATTAAAGCAATATCAAGAAGAAAATTGTGTAAAAGCAAAGCATTTTGCTATTGGTACACAGGTCTCAGGAATTTGCAGTTGAAAATATTAATGATTTTTGCATTAGTCTTAACTGCAGGAGATGAAGTCCTTTTTGACTGAGAAATGAAATGGCAAACTGTGACTTCTTAAATCATATACTAATGAGATTTTATAGCTTTCTGTATTTTTATTTGAGTTTTGTTATTTTTCTCCCTAAGATCTGCCAGCCAGCTCTTAATCATTGTAGGGCATTTGTGGAAAAATTGTGTAAGTCTTTATCAGTTCTTTTTGTTTTTCCTTTTAATGGAGAAACTGGTCTTGTGTACTGTTTGGCTAGTGTCACAGCAAACAGAATGAAATAAATGAGAACACAGTGATATTACCAGGACAGAGAACAGGAAATTGGTGCCTTTTAGGTTAGGTTATGCAAACAAAGCAATAAAAAGACCTTTTTTTTTTTTTTTTTTGGGAAAGAAAAGCATATTCCTCTCTGTTAGTTTTCATTATTTCAGAAGCATATGCAGAACTCTTTTCATCCTTGTCCTTATTCTTCTATCTAAAAAAGCAGTTTTCATTTTAGAGAGATGAGTCTTAAATATAAGACAGCCTCAAAATATCGTTGGTCTGCTTCCTGCTGCTGCCCAAGAAAGGTAGATGTGAGGCACCACATGTGGTAGAGAGGCATTATGGCTGGATTGGAGGAGCAGCAGTTGACAGGGACAGTATCAGGACACTGAGTGTTACTGTTGCTATTCTATTGCTTTGTGTTTGTCTCTTGATGTTTGTCTAGTGCTGAAAGAAGATAGGGACAATTGAAGTGACGTGACCTATCACCTCATATGTGCTGTGACAGTTCTCTCCGCATGCTATGGACCCAATCGCTCCCTGGGTAGTATAACAAAATTTCAATTGATTTTGGTGGGAGTTGAACTGAGGCAAGTAAGGGCAAAATTTTATCTTTTGGCTGCCATGGTTCTGTGCTTGAACATTGCAAAGGCAAATAAGGGTCTGTGTGATTCCATTCCTTCTGAGTAAACTACTGTTTGAAAAAGATTAAAAACCCAGAAACTTGCTGCAATGTCATTATCAGTTTGAAGCCCCAGCTTGTGTCGCTGTAAAAGGAAGGGGAACATAAGCCAAGTTTTTGAAAATGTCAAGAATTATCTCTGCTTTGTCAGATTTGAGAGTGGCATCATGGGGCTTAATTAGACATCGTGTAATAGAAAATGCAGGGGTGTTAGTCAGTAGTGAGTGTCTTTCACAGAGATATAAACATTCATGCTGCTACATTATTCGACATCTTTCCAGTGAGCTTGCGAATGACCTAAAATATAAAGAAAGATTATTCTGCTATGAAATGTCAGGCTCATGCTCAGGTATAATTTCTTTCCTATTTGTTTCTAACAGGTCTCTCCAAATCTACCTAAAAATCAGCCATAATGATCAGGATTTTTAAATCTAAAACCAGCAATTCTCTAATTAGGTTTTTTTTTTTTGGTTGGTTGGTTTTTCAATATGGGAAAACTTAAAAATACACTGTAATTGCAGCATTTTTTTTCCTTTGTGAGCCTTTAAATTTGTAGGGGGTTGAAAGTGTTGCATTCACAGAGTTCAGTTATGCTTTCCTAAAAGTGTATGCACATGAGCTTCAAAAAAGCCCAGATACAATTAAATACAAAGTTTTTCAGTCCCTTGAGTTTTGGGAATATTTTTGAAGAAACTTAGCTTTAGAGAAATGTCATCTCTGAAAACTATATGAAGTACTAAATTTTGGAAGGTCACTAAGTCCAAGATAAACCCTGGTACCAGTTCTATACATAATTTCTGATCTTTTTTCTCCCACTCAAATAATTAAAGCTTTAGGTCATACCAGAAGACTGAAATTTAAATAATTCCAAAGGAGACATGCATACCTAAACATATTGTATTATGTAATACATAATTAATTATGTAATAAAAGGTAACAAGAGATGTTTGCAAAATGCTACTTACAATTTGTGGTTGTAATAACGCACTTTCCTTCCTGTGATGCTTAAATGGCCATTTATCGTGACATAATGGATAGATTATGATAAGATGCATAGTGAGTGAGATGTTCATATTTTTGCAATAATCATAGAAGTAATAATAATTAAAATAAGACATTTGCCCTCCAGAGGTGGGATTATATTGATGTAAAACTATGATGTGAAAGTAGCCTTTCATAGTACTTGAAAATCTCTATCCCCTTCACTTGCATTGGTTTACAGAATGATTCTTTTTTTTCTGTGTAGTAGCAGTTCCTGTTTTCCTTCAGAAATTTCAAGTACTCTTTGTTCAGTTAATGAGATTTTTTTTCTTAGTTAGGCTGCTCAAGTCTGATACCACGGTTTTTATTTACCAGGTTGGTGTAATAAAAATATCTTGTATCCTCACTGATATCAAGGGATTAGAACAGTCTGAATAGAGAGAGTATAGTTGTCTGATGAAAGGGTGGGTGCCTTGAACCCTTTATGTTTGATCAGTCTGCCAATGCCCCAGGAAAGCTGAGACCCTTGTGCCTGACTAGTCTGTCAGCGTCTCATAATGGGGACTCCACTGGACAGTCTGCTGGTTCAGAGGGCTGCTTAGGAACACGTGCCAAAAGCATATCGGAGTTGAATCTTTTATTATAATTTAGAAGAGGGACCCCAGTCTTGGATTGGCCCACTTTTGTCAACTATGTTATCCACTGTTGGACAAAAGTGTCCTTGAAGTACTAACACTAATCAGTTTAGGGAGCAACACACTTTTATTAACAAACATACTGATAGCAGAAAATTGTGACAGATTAATATTTGAAGATTGCTGGTGGTAGTAACTGACCACAAAAATGAATTTGAAGCAATATAGAGACAAGCTCAAATGGCCAACAAAAACTATCGTGAGATAATAATTTAGTGCACATAAAGTTCTTACCAATAGGCATCCCCATGGGGTAGAAGACAGGTTCAGCCCATGGATTGATCCCAGAAGTTATGACGGAGTTTTCCCTAACTTCTCCCCATCCCTAATTCACTTTTATACTATTTCGTTACATTTAGGTAGAACTTGAGTAATTCTAGTCATACGTGCTTTTGTTACTGATTGGTGTAAAATTCTCTCATTTTGCTATTAATTATATAGTCAATAAAATCTGGAACAGTTGCTCAGTGAGGAGTGGTCATACCTTGGAGGTCTGTAGCTCTGGGATGGAGGTGTGCATTAATATTACAATGAGATTATAATGAACCAAGGTCATCCAAGGGAAGCGATTTCACCCCAGTCACTGGTTCAACAGGTAGACATTTTCTCCTCTCACCCTTGGTTAACAGCTGCCAAGTGGTTCATCTGCTACATGGTGCTGTCAGCTTCCCATCCCTGCAAGGATTACCAAAGAGCCTGCCCACAGGGTCTTTGCTCTGTTCCTCCCTCCATGTCATCCCTCTTAGCATGTGCTTATATGCAGGCTATGTTGTGTGGGGAACTACCATGGAACAGGTTCCGTGCATGCCAGCTGCATTCCATCCAGGAAGTAGCAACTGCATTTCACCCTATAATTTTTGTACTGGTATAACTTCTGTTAGAATGTGAATATAACTTCCCAGTTTTCCCAATCTTATCCCTAGTTGTCTTCCTACAGTAGTTTTCTGAACATTGATTAGAGAATGAGTAAATCTCTTCCCCTGGGCCCATGTATTTGCATACTGCATCACTTCCTTTGATGTATGGATATTATAAATGGTAGAAATACAGAAATTTATAATGATGGACACCATTTCAACTCCATAGAGAAATGCATGGCAGTATCTGTTATGTCATCTACTTCTGTGTTAGTAAACACAAAATAAATACTTCTGAGAATCTGGAAAACTACAGTTTGAACTTTTTTTAAATTATCTTTGACCTATCCAACAGATACTGCAGTCATGCATTAATTATGGAAATATTTTTATTAATATAATATCCTGTCACATTTTGCCATCAAAACAGCAAGAACTGTGGTTGTATCCATTCCAAGTAGTTGAACATAGATTTCATTTGGTTTTATTTCCTATTTTGAAATTGCAGAGATATACTTTAGCCTAGCTAGAGTTTTGCTATGAGGAAAATGGACGAAGCACCATCACTCCAACATGCACAAGTTTTCCTACTGCTGGCTCATTAGAGGGAGTATCTGCTCAATGATTCTGGCTCTAATTGTTTACACCTTTTAAACAACTGGTGTGTGTGGAGAAATCACTAGCTCTTATATTAGAGATAAATTACAGTTTTTAAGAGAAAAAATGTCATTTTAGTGTTTACTAAGATTATGGGTTAAAAAAACCAGAAGCAAAACAAAACCAATGAAAAAACCACACACAAAGTAAAACAAACCCAAAACAAAATAGCAAACAAAAATCCAAAAAAGAAACAACAAAAGAAAACCATCAGCCAAACAAACCTGAACATCTTTAAAAACCAACTTCATAACAACTGCCTTTTTTTCACCAATTTTCCAAATAATGTGCTACATTGTAACCTGTCACATTAAATTATATCCATCATGTAGCACTATAGCACCTGATTTGACAGAAAGGGATGTGAAGTGTTACACAGAGGAAGAGAGCAAAAGCATTTTATAAATGCCAAGGATGCATTTGTGTGTTTGTGTATCCTTATTCATCTCGTAATTAACATGTAAAAGCCATATTTTGCTCACATTAAGAGTTTGACTTAATCCCCTTGTACCAAACACATTTTGAGTGCAGAAGAAACCTGTGTCCTTAGCCTACCCTGCCACTCTAAAACACATTGATGTGTCTGTTATGTAATACCAGTCCTTCAAAGACTTGTCTGTTGACATTTGAGTGATGTAAACGTATTTTAATTCTGGAGGGAAAAAAAAAGGACTTTTTTCCCCACTTTATATCATCTAGGCTTCTCTTGCATGTGTGTTTAAAAACTGGGCGCTTTTTCAGCCACAAACAAATCTTGTAAGTCTTAGAAGTACTTTCAATTTATTTTCATTCTCCATTATTTTTTACAAGTAATAGTAGATTAGCAGAATAATTTGTGTCCAAAGGATTCAAAACTCCGAAGGTCAGCTAGCCTCATCTCTTCAAAACAGTGTTAAATTCAGAGTTAGATCTGGTAGTATGACCTTGTACTTTCCTTTCACATGTAAGCATTGTATTACCATAGTTGGCAACTGTCATGTAGATCATATAACAATATCCAAGTTTTTCATTTTGTAATGGGTCCTTTCTTTTTTCTAACCTAGGAGCTTTTATTTTTGCTTTGTGCAACATCAGCAAAATGTTACGCTTAAGCAAATAATGTATTAATAACATGGAGTAATAAAAATCATTAACAAAATTACACATGAAAGTAATGTACTATGTTGTCAGAAGTAGCAGTTCAATGGTCATTTTTGTGTTAATGTCAGCTTTGGATCAAATCGGAGCTGATTCTGTTTTTGTTCCTAGGATTCTATTGTTTAGGATCTCTTGAGAACTGTTCCCAGTCCTTGGTAAGGCTGAAGGAAAGTGCTTCAGAAAGCCAGCCAAATGCTTTTATTTTAGCAGTGCAGGACATAGAGTCCCTGCTTTACTTAAAGCACATCTTACACGGCCAGATAGCTTCAGCATCTCTTTTAGTATCTATTCCTACTATTCTCTAAGAAACATTATTTGTATTTTCATCTGTGTTTTCTGCATTACAGAACAATGGGTTGTAAGAGTCCTCGGGAGGTTGTATAGTTCAGCCTCTCCAATGAAGCCAAGAAGCAGGACCCTTGAATAGTGACCACATTAGGTTACCCATGGTTTTTCCATAACTGAGTCTTAAAAATCTCCAAAGATGGGGATTTTGCAACTTCTCTGTGTTGCAACTGATCTGATTCAGTGCTGTATAAAAGTTTTTCCTAATGCTGAGTAGGCATCACAAGTCACAGCTTGTAGCGGTTGCTCCTTGTTTTAGAATTTGGCATTGCGAAGAGTTTGACAGTAGTGGTTGGAGATGTCCAAGTAGTTGTAGGCTTATTCTCCTCTAAGTCTGCTTTTCAACAGACTGGAAAAACCCAGTGCTCTCAATTTGCTCTATCTGGCAGGTATCTCACTATCTTGTCTTCCACTGAGTGCTTCACAGTTTTCCAGCATCTCTTGAACTGAGACACAAAACTGAACACGTATTCCAAGTGCAGCCTCAGTGGGATTGAGTTGAAAATAATAATTTACCTCTACCAACTGACCACAGTTTGTCTGATACAGTCCTGTGTGGGATTTGTTTGCCACAGTTTGATCCTACTTGACCTGCTGTTCACTGTAACACCCAGATCATTTTCTGGCTTTCTGGTACTCAGCCAGCTGCTTCCCAGTCTGTATCAGCACATGGCTTAATTCTGTCCTAGGTACATAGTTCCGCACTTTGCTGAACTTCATGAGATTTCTGTTAGCCAAATCCTCCTTGCAGTCAGTCGTATCAGCAAGCTCTTTTAATATCCTCTGGATCCCATCAAGTCTCATGTATTAGGTCTATATTTGTGAGCTCTAGGGCATATATAAAAACCTGAGAATAAATGTAAACACAAAGTCAGGGTTTCGGAGTGTGAGTAATACCTCTGCTTTTCTCATCAATAGGCAATAGATTTTCACTTGCCTTGGCCTCACATATTCCTCCTGTGAGCTACCATCTCAAATTTTATGCTTTGATCCTCATCTGGTACTCATGAATAAAACAGGTCCAGGCAATACTAGTTTCATATATGAACCACAAGGAAAGTTTCATTTCTCATAGATAATGCAAACCTCAAAACTGACTGAAGCATATAAGTATTTTTTGGTGTGTGTTTATTTTTTTTAGGTTTTTTTTCCTTTCCGTTTTACTTTCTTTCCACAAGTGCTGTGGGCTTTCCCTGTTTAAAATCCAAAGACAAAACTTTTTCATTAAATGGTTGTGACTAGCCAAGAATTCCAAAGTGTAGTAGGAACAGAAACAGACACTCTGGAAATGCTATCAGATTTATTTAATTTTTAATCATAGTATGAGAATTGAATCCGTAAAAATACTGCTGCTTCAGAAAAAGAAAATAAGTATACATGGTTTTCTGTTAATAGAGGAAAGATTGCTGAAATCCTCTCTGATTTGTATTTGTGGTACATATAGCAATGACAGTCATTACCAAATTCTGAAACAGATATTGTATTTTCTTTGTATAGCAGGAAGAGTCAAAGTCTTACATGGAGAATAAAGTGTTAAAAATTACTAATAAAAATACAAATATGAAACGATCATTAAATAATGGTAAGTTGTGTGCTTATGCTTACTTTCTATTGATACCAGTTATGACACAGTATCCCTAGAAAAATACACATACAAACCTTATAATTAGCAATACAGCAAATTGAGTTTATTCATTACTAAATAAACAAATCTGTATTTTTGATGTGTCATAGATTATGCAGTTATGTAGATACATTTTCTTCCGTAGAACCAATTCCTTGTTCACTTAATATCACTCTATTACTTTCTCTATTTTGTATAATCCTTTTTTTCTCTCTGTAAGTCCATCCTTTTGTGAGATTTTTTTTGTTGTTGTTGTTTCATTATTTAATCTCGAATAACCACCAAGAAATTCATGAGGAAAAAAAGAATGACAAGACTAAGCAGACTTTTCTCCTCAGTGAAACCAGATTTTTACTTATGTTGCACTATTTTTATCCCTCTAGAAATTTGGCTTGGTAAAGTTCTGCTAGCAAGACAGATACAAAATTTTAATGCCAGGTGTGATTAGAATTGTTGTGACTTAATGAGTTGTCGTATAATATTTTGACAAACTCTGATGGACAAATTGTGTACACTTTTCACTTACTGCCTGATAACTTTAGTGATCTAGACAAATGCATTAGTGTTTTCTACAATTTGATGTACAATTGATTTTCCCATTCTCTCATGCCATTCCCTTAGGAAAAGCATTATGTAAAATGAGAAAATAGAAATGAGGAATTTTTTTTTCCCCCTCAAAACTCGGTCATATAAATTGTTTATAGCACTTCATAAATAAAGTCCTTGACAAGTAAAATTGACTCCTTCTATGGCTTATATTCAGGAATGTATTAAAGATAAGCCACCAGTACAACACACTGGGAACTGAGTGTTGAATAAATAACTAAATGCACCACCCAACAACCACTGACTTTTCTCATATTTGTTTAGTGACTAAAATAGAGACCATTTCCACTATTGTCCTGTTATGGCATTTTCCTTGGACTATGCATTTTTGCTAATGAGAATTGTGAGGGCCATCTCTGAATTGTTCTCCTTCTACATTTTTTTCTCTTTATAACACGGTGAAAAAACTAAAAAAGAAACCATTGTTTTTTTGAGAAAAACAGAGCATTAACAAATATTTGAAAGACATTAATGACTAGTCAAATATTTTGACAATATATAACTGAAGGAATATTCTGAGAACTCAACAATAGTCAATAAATTGGATTCATTTTTTAATGTTGCTAATGTCCTTATAATACAGCAACTGTTATTTCTCTGATGGGTTGTTAAAAGAAGTAATTACACATAGTGAAGTGAAATATTGTTACAGTTGAAATATTGATGCAAAGAAAAAATCATGGTTTATGTTTCTTCTTTTGGGAAAACTGCAGCAATGAGACTGAGTTCAGGTTTTGTATTTGGTCATTTCACCTTTGTTTTAAATATCCATATTAATAGCCTGAAAATACAGAGTGATGAGGTAGGCATATTTGCAGATGACTTATTTAACTTCAAAGAGATGTTCATTCAGGATCAGAGAAGTTGGAGGGAGGGTATTAGGTATCCAAGGGAGCTGAAACAAATGGTAAATGAAACATAATAGCAGTATATTAAAATTGTAGCAAAAAATAGCTTAAAATGGAATTGAATAATATAATTTCTAGTCTTTTAAATTGGATATACCAACTTAAAAAATCCATAACTGTATTTGTATAATTTCTAGTGGTACAGAACTTAAGGAGCATTTCAGCTTAACATATCGATATATTAAAACAAAAAGGCAAGCTTTTAATATGGATAAGAAAAGGGATAACGAAGAATAGAAAAGATGTCATAATGCTTTAAATACCTCTTCTGGAATGCTATGCAGTAGTGTCTGTCCTGTATCTTAAAAGGTATCACAGAACAAAAAGAGGTTCAGTGATGTGTAACGCAGTAATGAAGTATGTAAAAAAGTTGTGTTGAAAGAAACAAAAACTACTGCAAAAGAAAAAAGGAATGAAGAACATTGTAATAGTAGTTTCTCTGATTTATATTATATATCACGTATTTCCACATACCAAACGCTATATGACTCCGAACAAAAAGAAACAAGGACAGTAAATTGAAGTTAAATGTTGTGAAACCCAGAAATGCTTTTAAGTTTATAGGGGGTTTTTTTAATGTACATGCAAGCAGTTTATGCTGCTCATTAAGGCAGGACATGATTTAGATCAAATATTAAGAAGGTTTTAAGAAAAGAAATAGTGACATTGACAATATATTTAACTTCCCATAACAAATTGTAAACCATTTTATTGAAACGAATATTTCAATTTAAATGCTAAAGTATGCTCTGTCTTTTGGATTGAATAACCCTAGATCTGCCTGTTGTAGGTTTCTCATATCTTCCTCTGTCAGAGACAGGATATTGAATTAACTAGCTCTTGGACAAATTCCAAAGTATCAGTTCTCTCTTTTGCTCAGTGCACCATGTGTTTATAGTAAAACTCTATTAATACCAAACTAAATCCAGGTTCCCTGTAGTGATGCACAGTCCTTATTTCCAAAATTGAGAAGGGAAAAAGAGATGGGAATGAAGCCAAGCACATTATTGATGAAGGGAAATAGGTGATAGAAGAAGTTAGTAGATTGTAGATATATAGAATTTATCAGTATAAGCCCAGGCAGAGGAACAGTATGGGAGGTTCAATTTTGATTTGCCTTGATCTGGTCTTCAGTTAAAAACCTCATAACTAAAGTAAGACTCTCTGAGCTTTGAGTCATATTTGCTTTCTTCTGTGTGGAAAAGAGGAGGTACTAAATTTAACGGTCAGCTTGTAAAAACTTTAGGAACAAGGCTAATTCATGGCCCAAAATTCTGCTAGTTGTACATGTCACAAGTACTTGCCATTCTGTGTGAAGTAGCTTGTTTGAACTCTTTTCTTATTCTAAGTAGTTTTGCCAAAGTCAGTCCCCAAAGTTGCATTATTCAGCGGGCAGAATTTATTATCCTTAAATTGTTCTTCTATCTGATATATTGGATAGACCTATGTGCATTTCACATATTTTCAGAAGATACTGTATTGGCAGCTTTAGCGTTCAGACTGTTCAAGGCCTTCATTTTTCAGAGTTTGGCACAAACTTGGAGTCTCAAGAACGTTCATACACATTTCTAATCAACCACTCTAATTGCACTGCTAATAGATGCCATTGAATTTGGTGTCCTCTGAATTTTAATTTTCATATTTATTGTGCTGTAAGCTTTCTGGTCACTATCAAGGTAAACAATTAGGAGATTATCTGCCTGTTACCCAGCCATCAGCGCGTGCTGAAGAGACACTGTCTTCATAACAAGAGAATAGCTTCATCCTTCATGCACAGTTAAGAATTTGCAGCTGACTTGGCTGCATTTGGGGCTCAATGGACAGAGTCCATTAAATCATTAACTTTCTTTCTGGGTATAAGTTTTTTTAATAACATCATAACAAGGACCAATGGCCAAGAATGTCTGTCCTATTGCGGCTATCCCAATACCAAAACAAATCTATGCCAGAAATTGCTGGATAGAATCTTCCAGTCTCGTAACAGGCCTGAGACCAAGGTATGCATTCCCACCTTTGTTTCTAGGACTTTTTGGTTTTTTGAGCCATCTCCAAATATTTCATTGTAAAGAAATTTTTCTTTTCATAGGCAAAATATTATTCATTTCTAAAGTGCTAAGACAAGCATCCTTGACATCTCTGACAGAAAATTGCTAGGCCTGAAAGTAACAAAAACGTTACTGAAGTGCAATTTGTTCCATTTAAAAAAAATTTAGTTACCTGAGCTTAGTACTAGCATCTTCTCTCTGTTCTTCATGTCCCTTAGCTTCATCCTTCAGCAAATACTGACTGTAACTGGTAGATTAACTTGGATTCCTATTGTCCTTAAAGATTCCAAACTCCAAATTATGCACCAGGCTATCTAGTAGTTTACCAGCATATCTGGCAAATTTGTGCACCAGATGTGCTGCAAATAATTCTAATGCAAATTCTGTGAATTTCATGAGGTCTGATTTAAGCCTTGGCTCTCTTCATTTCATTCTGGGCTGTGATGACCTTAGTTCTCTTCTCTAGGATTTGATATGACTTAAAAGCAGTCAGTTCACAGGAAACTTAATGTCATAGCTTTATTAGCTTTTACCCTGTGAAAGTCAATATTTTCTGGTGCATTGAGAAAGGGAACCCCCCTTCACTTACATTTTTTGTTAAGTTACGATTATTTTTTCAAGACTTTTAAGGACAGGGTAATTTTCTTTTCATAACGGTATGGAAGACAGAGGATCTGAGAAGAAGATGAAAGAGAATCTGCTGTTCCCCTAGCTATGCTTGCATCACAAGCCTTTTTTTCCCCAGTTCTTTCATTCTTGCAGGTGCTCTATTTAATTATTATTTGTTTGATTAACTACCCTTCTAATTGAAACAGGAGGGAAAAAACACATTGCACTGAGATTCAGTCATCCTTTTGATTTAATTGACTGCTAGGTGAAGTTTAGGAAAAAGTAGTCTTTTTGTTTTCAAGGGAAGAAAAGATAGGCCTTTAATGCAAAATGAAAAGATTTAATAAAAACAAATAAAAAAGAAAATTTTTCTGTTTGGAAAGTACTTGAAGGTCTTAGTTAGATCTCTATTATGGAAATATTTATTGGAAGTTTAGATTTTTTTAAAAAGTGATTTAAATTATTTTTTGACATATTTAGTACTTCTATGTTTAAATGAATAATTTGTGTTAAAAAACAGTGAGCAGAACACAAAAACTTGAACTGTACTGACATGGCCAGTAAAACACATGGTACCTATTGAGAACTATGATTTTTGACTTTGAGAGAATTTTACCAATGCAAATAATGTAATAGGCAGCACCGAAATACTGTCACCAAATTATGAGCTCACACATCTCACCAATTCCAGTAGAACCTCTATAGCTGGCTTTGGTAAATAAAGTTGTAACATCATGCTCTTACATAGAACCCCCTCTGGTTTTGCCCAGCATCTTATTGATGAAACTGTCAAAGCTACCTGCTAGGAGAAAGTTATATAGCTGAGCCTTCAACTTAATAAATGGTGCACAATAATCTATGTTGCCAGACATCTATAACCAAAGATTCATTAAGTCAAGCTAATTAAATAAAAACAGTAAGCCAAATAATTAAGACAAGAGTCATGACCTGTAATGACCTCAAGTCCTGTCTACGGCAGAGAATTAATCTTTAATCATGCCTAATGGCTGCTTGCATATTTAATGCCTGCTACACTTACTATCCTGCCCAAAGGGAATCTTCAGTTTCTTTCCTTCTTTCCTTAGTTCCTTTGGGAATATGTGTTAATTACTCTTACAGAGAAACGATAGTGCAGATTTTCTGAGTTTGTCCTTTTCTCTCTTCTTTTTTCTTTATAATTCTCAGAAGCATAAGTGCACATAAACTTTTAGTTGTGTCCTCAGTGGCATCACATGTAGGAATAACCTCAAGAGTTCCAACAGCCTAAGTTGCATTAAATTTGGGAGAATGAAAGTGACAGTTTGATACATGTTTCAGGTCAAATTGAATTTCTTGCTGAAATGACTAAGTTGGCAAAACTGGCACAGTCATATCAAATGTGCTTTGATACTCTTAACAGCTGGTTTTTAATAATCTTAGGGGAAATTAAGGATTTTGTTGCCAATCTTGTTTTCTCCTGCTCATAGCAGGAGGAGCTTGGTCATCAGTTTATATGTTCATTTTTACATTTGTTCAGTTCTTTGATTCTGTTTAGTTTTAGGAGGGAGAAAGGTGTTTCTCTTAGAGTTGTAGATCCCTGTAAGGGAGAATATGCCCTGTCAGATTTTCATAAGCTTTCACACTGTCAAAGAAATTTCTATTCTAAGCTCACAGAACACTTCTCCTCTTCACTGCTGCAGAAAAAGATAAGTATCATGAACATAGTTTAACGAGACTTCTGCCTTTCCAGGGTAACATACATTTAAAGAAACTGTGATAAAGTTGTCCTTTACTGCAATAAGTTCCACCTTTTGAAGAGCTGCTCTTTTCATGAAAAAAGTGCTAGGAAGCTAGCAAAAAGAGGTTACCCTTTTTGAGGTTTTATTTTTGGAAAAGACAAACCTTTTTTAGAGAAAGAACTTCTCTTCTACTTCCAGTTACCAGAAAAAGAATCCCAAACAAACTAAACTTTGGAATGACCATTGCCAAGCACCTGTGGCCACTAACCTTCCCCTGTATATTCCTGCTTATGTGATCTGCCATTCAGATACTTATCTTCAGCTCAGTCTCTAAAGGACCCTTTGTCTAGGTGTCTGAAATCAGCTAAGCGTAATTTTTATGTGTGGTGATTTTTTTCTTCCAAGTCTGACAGTGAGAAGGCACTTCAACAATAAGTAAATTCCATTATCATCCTAATTCTGTAAATCACTGAAGTATGTGCTTAGTGTTCTGTGTCTTGTGGACTTCACATATCAGATACCCAGCCAATGTAAATTAGCATAATTTCACTCATAACTGAAATCACTTTGATTTACACCAGCTTTAGAATTGACTTAGCCTCAGTTTCAAGAGCTGAAGGTGGTTCCTGAAGAGTCTTATATTTATTTCTTCTAAAGTGTAAGAGTTCAGTACTCTTTGATCAAGTTCTTTTAGATACTCCATGTGTGAATGGCTAATGTTTATATCAAATTTACTTATTTGAAGACAATTGATGTTACAAGGGATTTCTGATTTAGCAGAGTGATACGTAATATGCTGAAAACGCAACATGAATGTAATTTATGCTTAGCAAAATATAGCAATTACAATAAGTAATTCAATCACAATGCCAGTGTGATTCTCATTATCAGTCTCCGTAATATGCTTAATGAAGTGAGGTTTATATCTTGTATAAACTCATTTTTCATTTTTTCCTGTACTTTGAAGTTTTCATGTATCTTCAGATATAGGAAGGTGAAGCACTTGCACCAGTTGAATCTTTGAATTCAGCAACTTCCTAGATTTTATGTTTAGTTTTTTCCCCAAGTCATTATATTAACGGTCATAGATTATTTAAACCCAGAAAGAAAAGTTAGATTTCGTACTTTTAGAGGACAGAAACATGAGGCTATGTCTCAGCCCATTACAGAAAGACTGTGTAAGCATAGCACCAGCAAAGAGTTAAACACAGATGAGCATGATGAAGCTAAAACAGATCAAAAGATCTGCACATCATTATGTGTACAAAAAGAAAAAAATATTTTCAAAGCAACCCCTTTCATTGTTTTAGAGTACTTACTGCTTTATCTGAGTGACTTTCAGGTGCTCATTTTTCAGGCAGTGTACATAAACTGAGGATTGCATGAGCAGGCACCTGATGTGTATGAGGCAAGTCAAAGCATTCCAGTGATCCAGCATAAATCCAGGGATTGTGCTGTTACTTCTGGTGAATTCCTACTATATAAATATTTTCCTATCTCTGGACTGGAAGATACTCTTCCAAAAAACACGAATCTTTAAGTGGTAATGGTGAGTTATGGTGACAACACATATGGGATGTGATGCAAGTCCTTAGTGTGATCCTGTCATCCAGAGACTACTCAATCACACAGGTGGAAAAATAAAGTCTTCTTTCAAGATTTAATTTGTTTAAATTCAGGTTCAAGCCAGTTGATCCTGTTTTTCAGACTGGAAGACTGAAACTTATTGCTATCTGACCTCTCACTCTGGATGTCCAAGTACTCACAAACAGTGGCCAAGTCACGTACTCAGTTTTCATGTAGATGAGTGCTGACCTCTTTCCTGTGTTTTCTTGCTATTTACTGAGGCGTGCCTGCCTGGTTGAGGTTTTATCATTTCAATCAGTGTCAAGTCTGTAAAGTTTAAAATATTTTATCTGCTTATAGCTCTGAGAACAATTATTTGTGTTAATTCCAAATACTTGTTGAGGTACCAAATAGCTCCCTGGGCATGGAGCAGTTGGAGCTCCACATTGGTGTCCATCAGGGCAGGGTCTGGCAGCACTCATCCCATTTCCCCAGCCACAAGCAGGGCAGCCAGGGACCACCTCCATAGGGATGGGTACAGGCTGAGGCCAGGCTATGAGCCCACAGACTCAGCAGTGTCTATGACATGGCAGGGCAGGACAGTGAAGAGCTGGAGACCAGCCCTGCTCTGGAGTTGCTGGAGCAGGGTCTGATGGCCCCAGGGGACTGACATGGGATCCTGGGCCATGGGCAGGGTACAGGGAGGTTGCTGGGGGCCTGGGCAGGTACAGTGAGTCCTGTGAATGCCCTCAGGGCCTTCACAATCCTTTTTCTAAGCCACTGCTTTCCTAGCCACTTAATTTTTAAGTACAATGTTAATTGTTCGTTCCCAAGTATATTAGCTTTTATTTGTACTATTAAAATATGTCTTGTTCAATAGGGCCTTTGATATCAATGATCCACATCATTCAGAAAAACTGTTATGTCCTTAGTATTTATTATTCCATCAATCTCTGCATCATCTGTAAACTTCACTAATAAAAACACCTACTTATTCAGTAAACTACTGGTAAAATGCACAGAAATTGTGTTGGGTTTACAAACCCTCTCTGCAGGACCATGACAGGTGCTGAGTTAGTAGGCCAGCACTAGCAGCAAGAGAAGTATGGGGAGAAAAGAAAACCTTTCTCCTTTCTTTTGTGTTTCCAGTTAGATATTGTGCTGTGTTCACAGGGAGTGGAGTCGTTTGGCCACAGATTCCTCTGTCAGCTGTTGGACTGTTTAAGGGCATGGGACCCATTGTGTTAAATGGAGACTGAAAGCAAGGTGCTCAGTACTTGTAATGTGGGGTGGTGCCGAGGCATGACTGTGTTTGAGGCAGTGCAATGCATCAAAACCAGTGAGCTTGTGGGAGTGGCAAAGAGATGATGATGATGATGATGATGATGATGATGATGATGAAACAGTGTCAAGGACATCGCTCCACAAATTGACAGATCTGTATGACTCTACTTGCAAGGTCAAATTGTGGTATGCTTTAACCGTTCTGTGTAATGATGTAGGAGAATTTATTTTTTTAATCGTTAGCTAGAAAGTTTTATTATATTTTGTGAACTCCTCTGTCACATGCCTAGCACCTGCTCACTGCAAGTCAGTCTGTTTCCAGCACTTTGTAAAACCTATATAGGGGTTTTGAAGGAGGATAGGATTTCCTTTTTTTAGTTTTTTAAGCTATTAAAGCTGCTTTAAACTACTGGCCTTATTTGATAAGAAGTCCTGCTGTCACATGTTTTTGGCTTTTCTAAATCAAATAGAACACAGAGATGAGCTGTACTTGGGGACTGAAAGAACAAACAGTTCGTCTTGTGAACTGAAATGTCTGCTATGAAAATATGAGCATCTTCAAGACACAATAAAGTGCTAGGAGTAGTGGAGCATTAAAATGGATGTGAGTTTATATAACTGTTTGCCTCTGTTTTTTCTATTCTGTTTCTTTGAAGATAGATAGGAAAGTAAGCACATAAAAGTGGGCTAAATTAATGAAAACATTCGGAGTTGAGTATCTGCATTTCTACTCATGTGTCATTGGGATGGAAAGCTTTATTTAAGTGCACCTTTGTCTCTTACCTAGACAAGTAGGATAAGTCTAATGAGTGTGAGCAGACACTGCTTGTATCTGTATAAACCCTCTCAATGCCTTTTGTCAGGCAGAAAAATAATGATAAAAAGGAAAGAAGATTAGCCTTTGACAGTTACAATTTTCTATAAAGACTTAATAGTCATTGATGGTGTTTAATGTGTAACGTAGTGGATAACATTTACCTTTATGATGGAACTTCATAAGGAAACAAAAGCATTGGCTTAGTGGGTATTAGCTGTAGTTGGACATTATGTGCTACAGAAATCCCAGCAGAGCCTGCTATTCGAAGAGTTCATTGTTATTCAGTTTGTTAACATGACAATGATCAAAGATATGCAGGCTAAACCACTCATTTATTCTAATTAAAATAACTGTTTCCATCTGTTATAGGTTTTATCCTTATAGTGTGTATATCTGGCAAAAGAGTAATTGGTAACCTTAAAATGTTAGAGCAAATGGCATAGTGCATTCTGGCTCCAGGAGCGCTGTGATTTGATGCAGAAGGACCAGTGTTTAAAGAGCAGTCCATTTTTTCTCAGTTATAATAAAAGCATTGGTCATTTACTGAGGGATGGGCTCCTGGCAGCCCTCCAGGTAGCTTAATACTTTATTTCGTATTACAGTTGAAAATGTGACAATAAGAAAAAGCAGACTGATGTATGCCTACTTTAGGCTTTCTTTCATTTCAGAAAAGCATGCAAAAGCTGGCTTTATGATAGTCCTACTGATTTATTCAAATCAAAAACAACTCTGTTAGTTGGAGAAGTTGGTAGGTGGAGTTTACTGAGTTACTAAGCCTTCTTTGCTTTGGTTTTTACTGCTAAGACCAGCCTTCAGGAATCTTAGATCCTGGAGGCAAGAGAGAAAGTCTGGAGAAAGACAGACTTTCTCGTGGTTGAGGAGGATTGGGTTAGAGACCACGTAGGCAAACTTGACACCCACAAATCCATGGGCCACGATGAGATGCACCCACGAGTGCTGAGGGAGATGGCAGATGTTATTGCTAAACCACTCTCCATCATCTTTGAAAGGAAGGCCAGTGGTGTCCTGGGGTGCAATAGGAAGAGTCTGGCCAGCACATCAGGGGAGGTGATCCTGCCCCTCTTTCAGCCCTGGTGAGGCCACATTTGGAGTACTGTGTCCAGTTCTGGGCTCCCCAGTTCAAGAAAGACAAGGAACTACTAGAGCAAGTCCAGAGGACGGCTAAGAGTTAGGGGACTGGGAAATCTCTCTATTGAGGTAAGATTGAGAGATCTAGAACCATTTAGGCTGGACAAGACAAGACTGAGATGTATTGATGATGATCTCGTCAATACATACAAATATTTTAAGGGCAGGTGTCAAGAGGATGGGTCAAGAGTCAGTCTTCTCAACCTTCAAGATTGAGAAGATTGACTCTTCTCAATTCTTCCTAACAAAAGGACAAGGGCCAATGAGCACAAACTGAAACAAGAAGCTCCATTCAAATATAAGGAAAAACTTCTTTAATGTGAGGGTGACAGAGCACTGGAACAGCCTGCCCTGTGACGTTGTGGAGTCTCCTTCCCTGGAGATATTCACAGCCCCCTTGGACGCAATCCTCTGCAACTTGATCTGGGTTAGCCTGCTTTAGCAGTGAGATTGGACTAGTTATCCAATCCAGCTAGGATCTCTGGATGTCCTTTCCAACTCCAACCATTCTGAGATTCTGTGATTCTGCATATTGATTCTTGGTACATTTTATTTCCTGTGTGTCATGTCCTGCAAATTAGTTGTATTTAATTTAAATTACCTGACCTTTTAGAATTGCAAAATAATTGTCTTACAGTCAGAGAGGGGCTGGCACTGAACTGATCAGCTTGGTCAGCAGTTTGAACATCATCAAAATATTCAACCAACTGCTTCAAAATAAAGAACTGATGAATGTGCATATTCTTTTCCATTTTATATCAGCTCTTACACTGCTCTCATCTCAGAACCAACCTCAGAAGCTGTAATTAGGTTTGAGAATGATAAGTGATACAGTCTGCCTTCTTTAAGAATCTAAATTAAGTTGTATTATTTAAGTTTTGCACTGGTAAATGTTCTGATCTTAAATCTTTACCTTTGGTTGAGCAAGACTACTGTTTTATCTTCTGTATCCAAATGACAGTTACTGCATGGTGAGAAGGATGAGATATGGTGGTGATTCTTTCACCTGAAAGTAGCAACTGAAACTACCACCACCTTTGTGAAAGTTTTCTAGTTTTGTTGCTTTCACTACACAGGAACCAGACCCAGTGTCCTCAGAGAGTCAATGTTACTCTTTCCAACTGGGAGTGAAAGCAGCACTAGTACAGTGTTTATGATCATAGTGCTGGTTCACACCTGAGCCCGCGTCTCACCTAGGTGGGTGCATGCATTACTTAGGAAGTGCAGCTGGACATCAAGGCTCAGCTGGGAATTCATACTTTTAAGTGCTATCTCAATGCATGAAGCAAAGTAGGATATACTTGGGCTCTGGACTCAGTTGTGAAGCAGCATTACAAGATGAGGTAGCTACAAGCAGATTTCTGACTGCTGCTGCCTGTAACCTGATCTGTCTACTTGATGTTTTGGAACTCAGGAGACTTTTCTTCAAGCCCGAGAACCTGAGTTAATATCATGACATGACATCTATAGTCTGGAATTAAAATGTTTGGTTGGTGGATTGGGGTGCAGACTTGTGAAAAATACTAAACCATGGCCCATTTCCTGTCTCTGGCTGCATCTGAGAACCAGACATGAATAATAGTCATAATTGCAATATTTTAATAGTCATAATTGCAATTGTGAGAGCTGTCTAAAATAAAAGTGTCCCAGTGAGTGAGTTGCTTTATTGATCTATGTTAATGCACTTTTTTCCTGTTTTTTCCTTTATTTTTTCTTTTTTAACAAAGAGTTGATATTTCTTTCTCTTTTTATCAAGAAGAAAATGCTCGTTGATAAGTTACTGTTCTGTGGAGATTATGTGTCTTTCCTCAAAATAGATTGTCTAAATACCAGACTACATTTACACATCTAAAAAATCAAGGTCAAAGCAGCTGCTTGCTGTATTTGTAGTAATGAGATTTGTAGGAAAAAAGTGTGTCAAACAATATTAACAGTCTATATTTCCCTTTATTTCTGAAATCCCAATTATTTTTCATTTATCCCTTCCCTGGTCTCTCAAACCCCACATGATTTTATAATCACCCTGAGTGAATACTTATTTTTCTTAAGAGCAAAGTATAAATAATACTTGTATTACATATATGAAGTGCCACTGAGGACTGACTAATTATATAAAACTCAGATTTACTTCAATGGCAGAGATAAGATCAGTTCCTTATTTTAGCCAATATTGTGAAATAAGAAAGATTTCCTTTGTGACAGAGACTCTTGTTCCTCAGACATTATCTCTCTGTCCATATTCCTGCATAGAACATAGCTGTGAAATAGAATTTATATTCAATTCCCTCCTGCAGTGGCTTACCTTTCTCTTGTAGTTTTGTCACAACAGGTGGTGGAAAAAACCCCAACCAAATAAATATTCAAAGACAAGAAAAGCCCGAAGACCTGAAAATAAGCCAGAATAAAAACATAGCAATGTTATTTATTTTTACAGTATACTGTGATATAAATAAACAGTAAGAATGAAAGATGGGAATAGAAACAATATATTAAGTAAGGACAAGAACACTTTAAAAACACTGCTTCTTTCTCTGAGAAGCAAATCAGTCTTACTTTTCCCTGACTTTTTCATCTTTTCCCTTTCTTCTCATCCTCCTTCACCACACAAGCTTTCCACCCCATCAGTTAGGCAAACAGCTGAATCAGCTGTTGATGGAGATGAACATTAAGTGAGAGATAAAACTTTAGCAGTGAGCAGGAACTCACTGGTTGGGCATTGAGAGATAAGTAGATAGAAATAGAATAGCAATCTCTTAAAATGATAATGAGAGAGAAAGTGTTTATAAGTCATGAAATGATAACTGGGAGATGCTTATGGTTTTACTGCTCCTGATGACAGCTTGGAACATATTATGTCAAAGCACCTCAGAACTGTCCAGACTGAGGTCTTGTTTTAGCAGTTTGTCTACATTATTTTGCACTATTAAGACATAAAATTAGCCACCCAGCTGTCAAAGAGAAAGGAGAAATGTAATCAGAGAAAATTATCAACTCTGTTTTCCTTATATTATTGACTTGCCACTACTCAATCATCACCCTATCTCCGTTAAGCATATGAGGAACTTAGGCTCATATTTTTATATTCTAACTAGTAAAGAGTGTAGGTCAATGCAAATAAATTCTCAAAGGGTACAGTGTTCATATTGTGTACATTTTATTCTGGACTTGTTTCATTTTCATATTTTAGATTAAATGCATTTTAGTGGTTGCAGTGCATTGGAAATATTTCTGTGGTAATAAGTGAAGTGGCCCCATAGAAGCAGGTGCATGGAGTGGAACAGGTGGTGTTGAGGACTCTGTCCTCACTGAACATGTTTTGGGGTGTGTATGTGTGACCTTGAGAGTAGCTCTGGCTTGATCTGGTGGATTGAGTACCCATTACTGGTGTCTTAATCCAAGAAAAGCTCTGTCTGTGTGCTCTAGTAATTCTCTGTGCTGTGAGGCAAAGAGCAGTAAATGGGAAATTCAAGAGATTCCCTTCAAAAATGCACTTAATATCAAAAGTAAAATGCTAGTGTAGATGCTCCTTACTTAAAATACCTAATTAGGCTATGTGAATGCATACTTAATAATTGAATCTCGACTAATACTGAAAACTATTTAATAAATAGACCTATTAATACCAGTAATGAGACTGCTTCACAGTGAAGTGCTACCCAGTATGAGTAAGAACATGAAAATCTTTCTTAAAGTAGTAAATTTTAAACAGTGTTCAGAACCCATAATTGACGGACTCATTTGCAGACCAGAATTAATATATGAGCTTTTGTCATACTAAAACCAGCAAAAAACTTAAGCTGTTTCAGTGTGTTCTTTATGGCTTTTATTCATAGATTCATGGATTGTCTGTACTGTAATTTTTTACTTACCTACAGTTAATACAAACTTTAGAAAAAAACAGGCATCCCAATATTAAACATTTATGGAAAAGACTGGTTACTGAAAGCTGTTAATATAGTGGTGATTAAAGAGCACTTTAAAGGTATGTTCTCCAAAGCAGAATGTTTAGGACGTCTAAGCTTAAAGGAAGTGGCCAGTGGCAAATAAAAGATTTGTCTTATAACAGTATTTCTAAAGTCACTAGTCAATGCCAAGCAAGGTTGACAAGAATAATAATATATAATTCCTTTTTAAAAAATAACTCTAAAACTCAGGTGCTTAATTATTGATCCAAGTAATATTTTGCTTTTAAACTCATCTGGGGGCTAAGAGCCATTAGTTAAAGCATCTGACAGGAACTCTTCCTAAAGGATTAATGAAATGAACTCTTCAGCAGTTTGTGAAAAAGGAATTTTACACTAGTAGATTAAAGAAAACAGACATGTAAAGCATACTGAGTCACTTAGAAAGAATAATAATTACACTAAGGTTTCTTCCATTCCTCCTTTCCCTGTACACTGCTTCCGAGTGGTAAGTGGTACATCGGTCGAATCCAAATGGTAATTAATGTGGCATGTGAAAAAAAATAATTTTCAGGCTGAGTTTGCTACCTTTATTCATACTTTGTTACTTCATTACCCAACATATCTGTATCTATTACATATATAGATAATATTATATAAATGTGTGTGTGCAAAAATAATTAATATTGATTAATAAGATATTCCTCATTCTAAGGAAAAATATCGTAATTATGGACCTGTTTGTTAATCTCTTTCTCTTCTTCTGACTGTTAAGACATTCATGAATTTTTTGTACAGAAATATTTCACAGTGTCTGAGAGGTATGTGTAAGGTATTAAAGTTCTGTTATGGCTGTTTCTGTTTGAAATCTCTACCTTTTCCCCTGTTCTGTAAAGTCAGCATAGAAGTTTTAAAAAATTAGATACCCTAAATGCTTTTTGAAAATCTATTCTTGTGCCTGTCTGTATTTCTTGAAGCCTAATACCTTTAAAAACTGAGTCCAAAGTGACTTCGCCAAGACATTACTGGAAGAGAAAGGACTTTAATGCAGATCGTAGGTTTATGCCCCACCCTTTAGATCATTTCCTTACCCTTTCAGTCTTTCTGTGGTCACAATTGTTATAAATGTCAGTTTGAGCAAAATTACTAGTATTGGAGTTACGAGCCAAGAGTGGGGAAAGGCTGACTTAGATAAATTTTATTTTGCACTCTTGCAAGCCAATTTTCAATAATCCACTTTATGGCACTCTACACCCTGTTGAATTGTGGGATAAAAAAGTGCAACTGACATAATTCACCACCTTGTATCTAAAGGCAGACTCTCATTTGGAGAGAGGTGAAGTAGAAAGTCAAAATTAAATTGGTTTGGTTTATTTCAAGCCTCAGGAGCTGTAATGACATATGCCATTTCACCTAAACAGGTATTTTTAGTGTTTCATATAGAATCAAAAAGCATGCATTGCAGTTCCTATCTATTGTAGAGTTAAATAGACGTTTTCACTTGGGTATACTCCAGGAGTGAAATTATGGCCCCATTCAATCTGATGGAACTTTCTGCGATTGACTTCAAGAGGGACTAGGACTTCACCCCAGGAGTGTACTTTCAGGCTAGCTAACATCTTTTTTTAATGTACCCCCTACACAGCCTATTAAATATTCTTGTCATTACAGAATACAGAAGAGCCCATTTTCCAATTTGTCTCGCTCTGACGAGCACTGTTTCACAGAGCTCCTCTCAACCCCTGTTGTTTCCTACTTACTAGTTAGAGCATGAAAAAGCCAGTGGGTCAGAGGTTGCTTTCTCAGTCATCACATATACCTTCTAGCAGCTAACGGAGCATGAAGGCTTCCTAATGGGCAACCTGAATTTAGTTACAGGCTTTTGACATACCTGGTCCATCTTTTTCAGAAGATTTTTGTTATAGGCATGGTTTAGTAAAAAAAACCCATGATTTGAAACAGCTGGCCTATGGATGTCATAGGGAGAGAAGGCACCATGGGAAAGAACAGGAAAAAAGGGTTCCGAGAATCTTCTATGCAACCACAACACAAAAAAAAAAAATTATCCTGTGTTTTAATTACTATATCTTTTGTCACTCCTTTCAAAAGAGCTGCTTTAAATTTGTAGTGCATTTCAATAACCCTGAAAACAGATTACCTTGGTACATGCATAGAAGCACCCCAGAGTCTGTGCATGCTGCCATCTCTGCAACAGTGCTCTGGCTGCTGCTGTTCCACAACACTGCCTACAGCTAAATGGAAGACAGAGCTGAAAGAAAAACACATAAAACCGGTTATTTTTACCCAACAATGTTTACTAAGGGAAACAGGAGGGCTGGACTTCATCACAGTTACATTTGAGAGGATAAAATATGACAACTGAAAAAACACTGAAGCTAACTGCAAGTTTTTTGTGTGAAGGATCTAATCTGCTAAGACCTAAGATTTTCTTTGGATTTAATGGGAAAACTTAGGAGCCTCACCTGATGCAGTTAGTTTAGTGAATACTTATCTTCTACCTAGATACTTATATTAAAGAAATGTTTTCATTTCTTTGTGTAAATAGAATGAAAATCAAAATCTTAATGATAAATTCAGGATTGCCCAAAATCTGAATTTACTACCTGTTTACTTAATTGCACCTGAAAAAATACATGATCCTCTGTTCATATAATATTCTGATCATACAAAATACATGAAGAGCCATATAAATTTAAAAAAAACCAAAACCCTAATGGATGCAGTCTCACGAGGACGCATTTGTTTGCTTGATTTTCACTCAGACATTCAGATATAGAATCCCATGTGATCAAATACCAATAATTAGATTAAATTCTATAGGTTTCCTTTCAAATATACTAATTATCAACACATTTTCAGCTGTTCAAAAATAGTGTAGGTCATAGTTTGAAGGAAGATGAATAGAAAACAATTGCAGGTTTGGAACTCAGAACTTCTATTGTCTTTTAATTTTTTTGTTGTTGTTTTTGTTTTTGTCATTTGCTTTTCAGAACATTAGACATACACTTTTCCTCAAAATCACTCACAATTTTCTCTGATACAACTATGTGCAGGCCTGCACTTTATTTTACTGTTTGTGTAGATTAAAAGGTCTGCTTAGGACTTATCTTCAAAGCATTTTACAAACAAAGCATTCTCCTAACTGTATTCAAGTATGCAATCATTTATAGAGCCTGAAGTGATTCTTAATTTGGGAAGGTTTAGAGTCTTTTTATGTATAATAGAGATGGTTAATATAAAACACTAGTATGGGCCTGATCCAAAAAGAGGATAAAAAAACCCCTCTATGCCCTGCATATCTAATGCACTCGACAGTTTTTAAGCTGACTTACTCAACATACTGTATCGTTGCTATGGTTACTCTACAGTACACTGTCTCACACATGGCCTATATATATATGTAGGTATATATATATGTAAAGGTAAAGACCACTCTATCCTTACATCACAGGACTTCATACAGTTTATCTTTTGGGATGCTCTAATTCACTGATTGAAAGCTTTTTAATGTATATATATGGTATTCATGGAGAAAATAAAAGCCCTTGCTTTCCTTCATTTGTATTCCATAAACATCAGAAACTTCAAATGCTATTGCTACTCCACTGTGTGAGTGCTTATAAAACTATATACACTTGACCAAAGGGGAAATTAAAAAAAAAAAAAAAAGAAGGATCACAGAAGAAAAATGTTCATATGCCTCTTTTACATCCATCTTGAAAGACAGGTTCATTCAATCAAATATCATGTTAAAAATGTGGTATCTCATTCTTGTTCACTTTTGTTCCCAAAAAAAGTTACCAGAAATGTGGGCTACTGAACTGGGTGTGTGACCGTGTGTTTGTTTGTGATTTTTAAAATCTATTTTATTTCTAGATTTCTATCTAGTAGACTCTGTGTTATACTTTATTTTATAGTACAAATCAACCATGTTTATGTTTTGCCTCTAAAAACCAAAATTAGAACAAAAGCTTGTTCTAATTTGGATCTTGTCTGGGAACAAGATCCTGATAAAGTTCAGTCTGAACTTCAAGAACATCATTTTAGCAACTTCAATCCCTTTTGTTTTCATGATATATCACATTTGAGATAAATGTGAAGGGTGAGATAAATTAAAGATAATATCACAATGATTTTCCATCCAAAAGGTAGCAGTTGGATACTTGAACTGAAATACTTTGTTGGCAATAATAACAGGTTGGGCTTTATTGGCTTTTTTGGCTGTATTGGTCTGTTTAGTGTCTATGTAGTTAATTAACTGTTTTTATCATAATTTAAAAGACACAAGACTAATTCCATTGCTGTTGTTGAAGTGAAAGAAAACTGGCTGTGTTGAATATATGGATGGGTGATTATCTCACAGCGCTGAAAGCCAGATGGGACCAGAAAGGCACAGGACAATATTTGTAAGCAATGCAGAGCTATCCTTTTGCACTAAGAGCTAAACCAGGGATTTGCCTCTCCAGTAGGCAGTCATCCATCACCTTCTATAGAGATTCTTTTTGTACATATCCACATTTTCAAGATTTAATGTGAGTGTACAGAATCAGGTAGAAAACAGAATGAAATTAGCCTGTTCTTTGGATATGCAAATTGTAGTCATAGATTTGAAAGGACTTTGAATCATTTCCAACTTGCACTTACCTTTCAGTGCTACAGAAACATATTTGCAATCAGAGCTTAGGCAGGTCTTAGCTGCACGACCTTCTGTAGTAGTTATCATTGGTTTAAATCAAATAAAATTATTTTCTGTACAACCTGCAGAGCTGGTTTTATGCATTCTTTGGTTTACCAGTACATTTACTGTGAACTTTCCAGTGTGGCTAACTAACTGGTAGAAGCATTAGTTAATGGGATAAAAACAGTGAAGGAATCAGTTTAGAAATCAGCAGTCTCCCAGGGACTTGGATATCATCCTACTTAAAAACATCTTTAGTGTGAATTCTTGAGAGATTTCTATTGGTGGATAAAACTGCAGCCAATCAATTTCTCAATCTAAAAGCATTTCTCATACACCTTAAGTGCACAAAAGGGAAGAGCAAGTGTTTCCATCCATCCCTAGCTCTTTCCAAAGCTAGATTACCTCTGTTGTCCCTTAAAAACCTCTGCAATCATTACAATGAAGAAATGGCAAGTAATGAGGCATGTGAACCATGAAGAGTAGGATACTCAGCCTTTCCAGGGAGAAATTCAACTCCCAGTTTGAGAAATTAGAATATGCTTGGAGCCCTACAAATTTTTTTAGTAGGTTGTGGAACAGTAACTGCAAAAGAATAATTGAATATTCTTATAAAGATTGTAGTCACTTTCTACTTAATCAAAATGGTTCATCTACCTTTTTTCCTCTATTGCATTGCCACCTGTCTCTCTAATACGAATATTCAAACAATGAAATGGAAACAGGGTGACTAGATTTTGGGTCATGCCAAATGAGGTGTTTTTTCCCATCTTTATTGTGGGAGAAGAGATGTCACTCATCTTTGTCTGGTTTTCCCAGGGTAAAAATGAATGTACTGACAAAACTACAGAGAATTACAAATGAAAAGATAAGAATCATTATTACTTTAAAAGTAGTTTTTTTGTAGTATCTTTGTTGCAAGTTGAAATATAAAGATATCACTGTTTTAAGGATAGGGTGATAGCCTCACACATATGGCATTCAAAATATGCTTATAGGTTTTATTTTTTTAATGATGTTTCTGGAAAATATTTAGCACTGCACATGGACTAAATGGCGTGGGTTAAACATAACCAATTCTAACATTATGATTACAGTGTTCAAATCCGAAGCCAAAAATGTAGCTCTGTTTCTCCTTTTGAAACTTGGATTCAAGAGAGGAATCATTTAAAAAATACTTCTTTTTCCATATCCAGGTGTATAGGAATATGTTGAGGAAGAGTGACCAATGTTTGCTGTTCTAACATTTGAAGTAGTTTCAATTGTATAAATATGTTGTATATGCTGACCTAATCCACCATAAATATCATGTGTTACTCTGGATATGTCATTAAAACATTTTTAGGATCTGAGCATTAGCCTTTACTTGTCATCAATCTCCTGTCATCTACTCCCCTAAGATTACGTCTCATCAACCCAGTGCTGAGTTTAGATACCTTTATACCTCTGAGTGACTATGCCAGTATCTCTGGCCATGTATGTTACAGGGTGAAGAGCTGGCTTTATGTCACCATCTTTACTTCCTAGTGGGCATCCACTATTTCTGACCACATTGTTTCCTATAGTACAGCTGTGGCAAAGTCTGAAAGCACCTCCATAGTACTCAGGAGTTACTGTACAGCCTGGGCTGTTCTGTGCTTGGCTGTGCTTGGCTCTGGTCGTTCTTGGTCAACACAATTACAGAAATGTGCTAACACGCTCAGGATGGTAAGGAACTTGGGCTATGGACATTTCTGAACATACCCTTGAACGTTTCTTATGTAAGTAGTGGGGAGATCTAGCCCTAGAAGTTGGCATGTGTGCTCATCAAACTCTTGACAGTCATCATATGTCTTAGTTCCTCTTCCACAATGCTGTATAATGAAGAAAGGTAAGGTAATCAATGTTTAGAATTGCAACAAAAATCACAGATGGGCCTTTCTGCTACTTTCACCTAAAATTGTGGGTAAAACACTTTCTGGCTTATCTGCTTTGTCTAAAATGTGGTTTGGTTCAGGCTGAGCATCTGCAGTAGACAAGGACAACAGTGAGAGGAAGCAAAAGTGATAACCAAGGACATTCTGTCTATTATTATATTATACTGAACTGTCAGGAAAAATTAAATCAAAAGGTTGTCTGATCTCAGAGGAGAACTTTAGCTAACATATACACTATTCTGACTTATTTTTTACTTTAATCAACTCTTTTTTTTCTGTGCTCTCAATTTTCACTGTTTTTCAGGACTGACAAATGGGCAAACATGACAGATACAATTTCAAACATTGAAAGGTGGGCTAAAATCTTTTCAGAATGTTATTAGGCACCATATTTTGTTCAACATTGGTTTAACTGCCTCATGAAGTTCAACAAGGGCAAATACAAGGTACCATATGTGAGTCAAGGCAATCCCAAGCACAAATACAGGCTGGGCAGAGAAGGGATTAAGAGCAGTCCTGAGGAGAAGGACTTGGGGATGTTGGAGGATGAAAAGCTTGACGTGACCTATCAGTGTGAGCTTGCAGCCCAGAATGACATATTAAGTCAAAAGAAGTGTGGCCGGCATGTCAAGGGAGGTGATTCTGCCCCTCTAATCCACTCTTGTGAGACCCCACCAGAAGGGCTGCATGCAGTTCCGGGGCCCCCAGCGTAAGAAAGACCTTGATTTCTTGGAGTGAGTCCAGAAGATGGCCAAAAAGGTGATCAGAGGGCTCAAACACCTTTTCTATGAAGACAGGCTGAGAGAGGTGAGGTCGTTCACCCTGGAGAATAGAAGGCTCCAGGGAGACCTTACTGCAGCCTCCCAGTACCTAATGGGGTAGAAGAAGAAAGCTGGAGAGGGCACATAGGACAAGGGGCAAGGGGCAATGTCTTTTAACTGAAAGATTAGCTATAAGAAAAAAAATTTTTACTGTGAATGTGATGAGACACTAGAACAGGTTGTGCAGCGAAGCTGTGGATGCCCCATCCCTGGAAGTGTTCAAGACCAGGTTGGATGGGTCATTGAGTAGCCTGGTCTATTGGATGGTGTCCCTGCCCATGGCAGGGGGAGCTGGAATGAGATGATCTTTAAGGTCCTCTCCAACGCAAACTATTCCATGGTTCTGTGATGATTCATTCTATGCTATAACATCTGAACTATTGTCACAGCACAAATATTAGTGAGGGCATGTTCCAGTACAGAATGCTAGTGTGAATTCTTAAATGCTGCATTAATCCAGTAAAAAATAGAAAATACACCTTGCTTAGTATTAGGCATTCAGATAGTCTTTCAATAAAATGTAGACATAGCTAAGTGCTATCAGTCATTGCTGTAGAACTTCAGAAAGTCAAAATTTGATAAAGAGTAAACACCTATCTAGAAAGTGATATACAGTGAAGCTTTTTTAGGTTGAGTAGTGTCAGCAAAGATGCCCTCTTCAAAGTCAGGAAATTTTAAATGGCTGCTCCAGGATGGAAGAGATGGCATTTAAAACGTGGCTGCTCTCTCAGTTTTATGTGACCCTTCTGTGTCTTAAATAACATTGCTATGTCTCCTAACTGGTACCATCCTCATTCTGCATTCTCAGTAATGTTGCAGTATTATTATGTACTTTGCTGATGTCCGATTGCAAAAAACTATTGCTAATCGGCTTACTTGAGCTTCCATATATAACTTTTAAAGAGCTTATGAAGGTAACCCATTGAGATTAAGGAGTCATAAGGCCTGTTGTTTTCAGGTACCTGACAGGGAGATGGAAATGAACCCACCTGCCCATACAGTGCAGCAAAAGTAGAGCAGCTTTCTATCAGTCATTCTCATTTATCTTTAGTGTGTCAGATTCAGCACTTTATCATCAAACTCACTGTGTTATCACTGCAGAGCACTGTAACAGGGATAACCCAAAAACTGAGTTGCAAGATGTTCAGAGGTTTAATATTTGGTTCAATATGTAGCAGCATGTTTTTTCCCATAGTGATTTAAGGTTGTCCTTTACCCATCTTAGAAAAGACTATTCACATAGTAATAAGTATTCAGGAAACAAATGGGACATTAAAAAGATGATCAGTGTTTCCTTTAGAAATACTGAAGGTGAGCAAGGAGAAAACAAAATCCTCTTCTGAAAATCAGAGTTTCCACAATGATTATAAAAATATTGCAAAAGAACCAGTTAGTATATTTCAAATATTTCAGTAAACATGTTTGATACTTTTCACCCAGTATAAACTCTTTTGGATTACAGTGCAAGACAACAGCACTGACATGACACCATTTTACTACATAAAACATGCAACATTCTTTTTTGGGGTTATTATTGAGAGAAGACTGAAAATATTTGTAAATTTTACAAAAAGGTAATGTAAATAAATCATACTTCAATGACACTTGTTACAGTTTAGAACACATACAGTTTTCTGGAAACAAATCTCTTAGTGTCTTTATCTTATTCAAAATTGTGCATTTTCTCTGCCAAGGAGTAGTGTTTAGAACACTAATATATTTACTGCATTCATTTTAATTTCCTTGGTGGCAAGATATTTTCTCAGAAAAATGATTTATATATGTAAATATAAAAATATGTTTAGGACTTAATACGACATTGCTGGGCTTTGATCATGTAAATGTATGTAATTGTGTAGATGTCTGTCTACAGTATAATTAAGAAGAAATATTCATTCTCAAAAACTTTTAATTGGAGTATTTGGGGATAAAGAAGGGCAGTTTTGTACAGCATTAAAGTTTTTCAGCACAAATTAGAAATCTAAGCATTTCCCCCACACAAATGTAGTTTTTTGGTGGCACTAATATATTGCATTGACTCCCTGTGTTGTTTCTGTGTTTCTGGCTTATATATATGTAGTCAGGCTAACTGAAGTGCCAGCCATGTCAGCACAAAGCTCAGAACAAACTCATTTGCCTTCTTCTTTTGAGTGTCCTTCCTCTGTCTATCCAATTAACACCAGAGCAAAACATAATTTTTCCTCCTACCCATGAGGCATATGAATGCATCAGAGTAGGTTACTCCTGTCTTTCCTGTCATCTCAGCTTTGAGGTGCAGACAGTGACATTCAGGTGTTCTGAAATGTTGCCAGAAATTTTGGTTTGAAAGGCCAAATGAACTGAATTTGAGCTATGTTGAGAAAGTAGTTATTAAAAAGAGGTAAGAGGGAGGAGTAATCTTTTTTCTAGCACACAGATATGTGGTATAGTGTCCACTGAATGTGCCTGTCTGTCTATTCACCTTGTAGTAGTGGTTGGTGAAAATTTTCCAAGTTAAACGTCTTTGCTGCAACGACTGTAATAGTACCTGTATCATCTATTAGGTGTCAAAATGTGACGTGTGTTTTGCTGTGTTAAGGGGAAAGGAAATTGTATTTGCTTTACATAAGGAAGTACTTTAGACTAGCAAATTTAAACTTTTTGAAGAGAACTTAAGGAAACATAGCTAGCATGATTGAAGTTATAATTCCTGAGTATCTCCAGCTCATCCATGCATGTTGATTAAGCCTAAGGAGACAATAAAACGTGGCTGCATGAAAGTAATGTTTGATGTCCGATTGTTTCTAAGATATCATGAAAGGAAGATTATTTTTTCTCTGTGGATTTTTTGTTGTTATATAAATAATTGCCTTCCTCTTTATCTGATCAAATCCAATTACGTCAGATCTCCCAATGCCCAAGAGCTTTTTGCTCTTTGTTTTTAAATATTTCTCTGAATTAAAACATTTTAACTCTTGGGTAAATGTCTCCTCTCCCCTCTACTTTTAACAAATCTTGAAGTTCTGCTGCTGAATTAAAATCTTTAATACAAACCTTTTGAGTCTAAATGTGTTTTATTTCTGGTAGCTAAAGAAACTATAGGGAAGAGATTTCAGTTCCCCTTTTTCTCTCTCATGGTATTATCTCCCCTAATGTAACTAGGCTTGTAGCCCCCACTGAGAAGTCTTACCAGTAAAGAAAAGAGAAGCACAGACATCCAAATTTAATTTCCAAGAGTCACTGCAATGTTTTTAATGTTGTATTTTTAAAGGACTGACTGAATAGTTTTTGATTTTGAACAATTTTTTCTCTTTTTCCCCTGTACTAAAAAGAACTCATCAGCTGATCAGCTGTATCCTGCTGATGGTGTCTTGAACTGTGGGCAAGTCCCCAGCAAAGCCCTGTAGCTATGAGAGATGAAGGTAACTGCTGTGGGAGCATCTAGGAAATAATGTCTCACATTAAACATATTAGGCTTGACAGGTTCTGTAACTATTTAGGCTCAAATTTTCCATTCTGGCTAGTTGTGTCAGGACCATGACTTGAAAAAAGTCCGCCAAAATGGTTCAGCTGTTTGCAGCAGCTAGGCTGCAGAAAAATGTGTTGCTTTTCAAAGCTAAATTGTAAGTGACCTTGAAACTTGGCAGAGGAGTGGCATTTGTGTCATGAATGTTTCTTTTGCTATCCTGTGACAATCCAGGCAAATTTAGCCAAGTTGAAAAAGCACATATGTTCAGTAGATACTTACCAGAAGTTCACTACTGTTACCTCTAAAAAAAGCCACTGAGCATGTTTTCATCTCGTACTGTTCCTATTGCTGTCCAGATGATGAGATGCTCTGCTTAAATACATCAAAAAATGCTTCATTCAGGTCAGAGCTGCAAGGTTGAAACTAATCACACCTGCTGTGATTCTGCTTTGAGCAAAGACTGGCTAGGAACTCAAATGGGAGCAAGGGAATTTATCTTTCACCTGCTTTGTCCCTGTCTCTTTACTCCTCTCCTTCCACAATGCAGCTGAGAAAGCTGTCAAGCAGAGGTACATGGCATTTAAGCAGCCAGAGTGCTGCATTGGTAATAGGAGTTTGGGGAAGGTTTCCCTGGATAAGGAGCAAACGAGAGAGAAGCTGGGGAAGGGGAGCAAGTGAACTGAATTAAATTGGATGAGGAATTATGGGACTTAGAAGTACACAGTTGCGGAGAAGGTGGAAAGAAAGAAGGATATAAAAGAAGAGATGGTTGCTTTAAATAACATGTAATAATGATATCTGACATACGAAGCTGCAGCCCCAAGACATTTTTCTCCAGAAACTGGTTGCTTTTGGTACAACGTTTCCTCTAAATCACTCCTGCTGTTGCTGTAAAGTTAAACTATATAGCTAGAATTTTCCATTTCCCTTAAGCAGGGTATTCGTTTCTTTGAAGAAATGGTGTATTTCAATCCTTTTCAGTCTGTCGTATCTGAGGAGTTATTAACTTAGTTTACTTTTTCTCTGCCTTTGACAAATCTGACATGGATTTGTCCCACATCTCCCAGAGGTTTCTGTGCACAATTAGCCATTGGATTCACTGAGTAATTACTTCATTTTTCATGTAAAATGTGCTTGATTTATTGTATACTTGGGAGTGGAAGGCAGAGATAGGTCAACAACAGTTAGAGATTAGCAGAGAGATTCTCTGCTGCTGTGGCAGCAATCAGTCCCTGGGGACGCTGGCTGTGTGGAAGCAGTGCCACTCAAGCCTTGGCAGTGGTGCACCATTTGACTTTGCCACTCTTCGGTGGAATTAATATGAGTGACTGCCAGGCAGATTTTAATCCCTACCTGGCTACAGAAGCCAGCAGATTGTGGAAATGGTGGAAGTGTTTAAAGAATGTGTTTGTGAAAAAAGCAGATACCTTTTCCTCAGTGGGAGATGTGATCTGTCTTAGAAGCTATCTTCCAGGCAGAGTGGTTTCAGTGTACTGCGGGAAAAATGTAGACTGCCATATCTTTTCAGTCAGGTGTTATTTGTACTCACTGTTCTGGGTTAATGGCTTTTTAAATAGTGGTTTCAAAATAGTTATGCTGTAAAATTATGTGGAATAATGTGACTTTTTTTTTCCCTGAAAAAACCAAAAACATGGAGGGGCTTCTTTATGAAGAAACATGAGCTGCTGAAGGTATCTATAGATATAGATATAGATATCGATAGATAGATGGTAGATTCTGATAAATAATATCATGAAAATAACCATATAATGAACCCTCAAAAAATTTCAGTTGTTATGGAACTCACTATATTGACTGTATTTTCTTATCAAATGTATCAGTGTTGGTAATGATTATTCCTTTGTTTTTGTCATTAGTTGTTTTATTTTAAAATCTTTCTAAGAGGAGAAGTATAAGGAAAATTGAATGACACTTTTGAATATGAAATTATTTAACCATAGGTACAATTTACAACAAGCAGTAACAACCACTCCTTGTGAAATGATATTAGAATTAATTTTATTTAAAGATAGTGAGGAATTTTATATACAGAAATATGAAAAAAGAGATTGTTTGGTGAATCTCTACTTCTTTTGTATATGAGATCAAACAAGTGATTAAAATAGTACTGCTTAGCCTTAAAATCTATGTGTATTGGATGATGGTTCTTTGCTAAGCTTGTGCTGTCAAGTCTGTCTCTCAGTATTCCTTTTATGAGAAGCTAGTCAGAAATATTAGGTTATGGCGTTAGATACTTAAAAGCTTTCCAACGATAATGAAGATAATTTGTAGCAGGATTTTTTTGTCCTACTTCGGAACACACGTAATTTTTTACTTTTACTCTGCCAATTTAATTTTAATCAATGCCACAATATAAAAAAATCATTGCACTGAGAAGGCTTTTTGCTATCACATGATACTCATGATACACAAAAAGCTTGGTGTGTACATATAAACTCAATATTCCACAAGAGCTCCCTGTAAGCATTAAGAAATGAGACATATGTGTGTACTGATTATAAAGATGCAGTAAGATGATATGATTTTAAAACAGGGAACAGTTCAACACTGTATATTCTAGCATTTAACTAGCTTATACTCCAGCAAGGAAGGGCAGCTTCCTGTCCTGAGGACCATCCCCCTCTCCTCTCCCTGGGAAGTAACCAGTAATTGCAGCATTTGTGTAAGTAAAGAGGATGACCAGCTAAATCTCTCACCAACACCAACTTACAGTACTCTGGGAGTGATTACAAGTTGTACAGGATTCATAGAATTACACAACACAACTCTTAAATAAATTAAATGTTTTCTAAAAGTTAGCCAATTCTGGGAAGGAGTTTTGTCAGAAAGGCTTTGTTGAGGGTTGGTGGGTCTGTGCTGGCATGTAGACATGAAGCAGTCCTGTCTTGGACTGAGTAAATCCAGTGCATATCTCAGTCAAATAAGTGTATCTGGCATTTTCAGTGCGTAACTTTATTTTCTTGGTTTTGGTTGTTTTTCTCTAGTAGTATCTTGCAGTATTTTTTCATAATTGTCTGTGTTTATAATCTTTATCCCAACAAACAACAAACTTAAAGCTCCTTTTTTTCTTCTTCTTCCTTTTATTCTAACTCCAAACTTTAAAAAGAAAAGGAAAGAAAAAAGACCCCCAAAACCAGATTCCATAAATTCCTGTGACATAAAATACAAAACATATAAGATTTTAAGTGATATCAGTGAGAGTCTATGAGTATAATTTCTGGTATGCTGATGGGGTATGACTGTCTGATTTATGAGCAGAAAATCCAGACAAGTGATTAAAGTGCAAATGTACCCTTTTCTTCTAATCTTACGACTTTTCAAATTTTCCTGTACAGTTGAACAGAAAGACAAAAACTGAATTCCTGTGTTAGTAGTGAAAAAACACCAAAAACTTTTAAAACTCTGAATTGTGAATCATGTGTAGAACAAATTTCTTGGTTATTACTATTGTAAGATTTGAAGAAAGTCCATCAGGAAAAAAAAGTCCCTTAAAATAATATTAAAAATCCTCACTGTTCAACAGTTGTGACTATGTGGTAGAAAAGTTACCAATACCATGACTTTCCCATTTGATTATAGTGGGCATAATCCGTGGTGTCATCCAAGCAATGCAATAACCCTTTTTAAAATATCATTTTTTCCTCATGTTTTTGCTTTCATTCACGAAATATAAGGTATCGTGTGACTGATACGGAGAGAAGAGAGAAACGAATAAAAAACCAAAAATTCAAATAATAGTGAATATTGTTGGCTGAATCTTTTTGTAGGCTTTTTTCTGGAGGTATTCTGTCTTCAAATCTGTTCTTAACCCTAACCTTAAGGATGTCTTAAATTGATGCTAATTTTTTGGCTGATATTCTGAGTTTTCCCAGTTTGGTCTGATACAGAAATCATTTAGATGCCATTTAGAAATAATTTAGAAACAATGAGAAATCATTCTCTGTTTTATAAAAATAGACTGAATAGTAGCTGATATAAAATACTAATAGTAAATGGATATATAAGAGAAAGTACTGGGTATTTGTAGCTAATATACAGGTTTTGTTTTAGGCAAGTTTTGGACTATATGTTTCTAAGATTCCCTATTCAGTAATTGGTAAAATAAACTTAGTTTTAGTAACTCAGTCTTTTCTTGTAACCTTTTTCAGAAATAAGAAGTAAATAAAAAGAATCGCATGTAAAAAAAAAAAAAAAATTCTCTTGTCTAAAAGGGAATTAAGAAACAAAAAAAACCAAAATTCAAACACACACCTTCCTCCCCCCCCAATACTTTAGAGTTTAGTTGTCTTCCATATTTACTATTTCCTCAGTTACATTGTTTGTTTTTATTTCCCCTTTACTTCAATAGAGGTAAGTGCAGCTTAGGGGGAAAGTGAGATGCAGAGTATATCTTTCCTCTCATTTGTGATCTTTGGCCAGCTTTTTGATGGGTAACTTTTCTGATGGTTTATCCATTATTAGTGCACATTAGAGCGGCACCAGAGGACAGTCAATGCTATTGATTGTGAGGCTGTAGTCATGTCAGAGGCCTGATCTTAATCACCCTCTATTCCTTCATGATAAACCTAGTCAAGCTGTATTATTGCTACAGTACCTGAAAATGGAATAGCCAGACAAATAACTTCTAATTCACCTTTTTCCATCACCAATACAATGTCTCCTGCAGGATAACTGAAGAGATGAATCTAAGATTTTCCCTTTCCTATGTATTTTCTCAGATGGCTTTCTCTGTAGCTGATGGGTTTTTTTCAATTATTATTATGCTTGAAACTTGTGTTTCTACTTTTCTCAAACTATTTGTGATTATCTTGAGCTGGAAAGGATGCTATGACCTTCCATTTACACAAAATTTCAGGGGCTAAACTTTCTACAGGGAAGACAGAGCAAGATCCATTCAGTGTCTTAGGGGCTTTAAATGATTATTTTTTTCATTTTTCAGTACAGGTTCCTAAATGTTAGAGTCTAATTTTATTCAGTACATCTTGCTGCAGACATTCTGCTCAATGTGGGAAGTTATTCAAATACTTATAGGACCCCAGAGTGAAAATACTGCTATTGCCTGATGATTAGAACAGCTACCCAGGAGATAAATATGCAGCTTTCTGTTTCTCTTTCCATTAATTTTTAATTGTTTGTATGGAGTAAATTGACAGCACCTCCCAGAAATGTTTCTAGCATATCCTTTTGTAAAGAAGAAGCAAAAAGAGTCACATCTGTTCAGGCAAACAAGTAGCGAAACCTGGGTTCTGTGTGTTCTTTTAAGACTGAGCAGTTTCTAACTCTTTTCCTCCTTTTGTCAGTTTTGAAAATGCTGTGATTTATTACTTAATTTAGTCTGGTTTTCTTAAAAGTTTCCCATATAAACACTTAATTTTACATGTTTTTAAGATTTTATATCAAAGAATATGAAATTTATTGAATGTGTCAGTAACAAAGACATACATTGCCTGATTTAGTTTTGTTTCTTTCTTTATTTTGATTTCTACATATTCTGACTTTTATAATCCTATGTAAAATATCCGCATATCTACAATTACTGAGATAACCACTGTTTCAAGGTAAGAAATTTGCCAGCTATTTTCAGGGTTGATTACTCATTTTCAGCATCCATTTAGAAGATTAATCTGTGTAATACTTTTTGTATAGATCACTTTTGATTTGTTAAATATAGCTTTTTATACCTTTTTCTTTAACTGATGTCAAATTGATTAGACACTAATGCCCTTGTATGTCCCTAGACTGTTTTCATCTGAGAAACAGAGGTAAGATAGTCACTTTACAGCCCTCAGAGATTTCCAGCTGAAATAAGTTAATATCTGAAGACTCTACTAAACTGTCCCTACTTTCTATCCACTCTGCTCAGTCATAAGAACTATTAACCTTTGATTAACCTTTGTGTTAACTATATATTTTCAAATTCCTTATAAGCTCCCATGAGAACTGAAGGCTAAATTTCAGCCAATCTTCACAAAGTGTTTAATTTTCAGGCAAGTAAACTAATTTTCAACAATCAGACCGTAAACATTGGGAAAAAAACTAAGTTCATGGGCCATAAACACTCATCATAGCTGTGTGTAAAAATACGTCTAATTAAGCCTGTGGATATTAAGTGCATTCATTAAAATATGATTCAGAATTAGCTGAATGGTCTTACTTTACAAGTACTTTCCTTTACAAGGAAAGTAAATGTAGGCTCTGAGCAAGCTTCGCAGCAGTGTAGGCAAATTGAACCTTGCCTCCTCTGAGTAAAGTGACATATAATTTATTTGGTCTTTACTGCAAGTGATGTTGGAATTACATTTTGAAGGTGATGTTCTAGTCAGTCAAGATAAAGTGTACTTCAGCCAATGCATTTAACCAGTCATGTACATTCCTACACAAATTCCTCATTTAGAATTTTGTTACCAAGTCCTTCCTTCTTTATGCTCAACACTTACTTAATTTTTCCTTTTCTTGACAAGTTTCTTTTAGTTTTAGTCTAGGGCTATTCTGATATACTTTGAAAGGCTTTGCTCATTTTATTCACCTCTCCTTTCTCTCCTCTTATTTTTTCTTGTTGACTTGTCTCTCTAGCTATTCCATAAAAAAATCCTAATATTATGCCTTACGCTTCATCTCCTCAAATTAATCTGTTCTGATATGTTCTTCTCCTAATCTCTTCTTAGCTCACTTGTTTGCTCAGTCTTTTTTTGTCCTTTCCTTTAGCAGTGTCCCTGGTTCTTTTTTCTTTTATCCTTGTATATCTCGTCTGCGAATTCTCTAGAGACTTGTGGCTGATCTGCCCTTCAGAGCTGACCATTTGTAGACAGAGATGATGAATGGGACAGAGGGCTGGCAAGGAAGTTCCAGTTAGAGAAGCACAGCACTTGCTGTTCTTGTGGAAACTACAGTGGGACAGCAAGGTAGTTAAAGTAGTAAGTGAATAAATGTCTTGAGCTTTCAATCTTGGTTTATGAGAGAAACTGACTACATTTCTGAAAACTCCCTGTAATGCTGGGACCAATCTTGTAAAATGGCATATTCTTGACATGCTTGAATAGCCAATCACCCAGAGTAAATAAGCATCAACAAGTAATGAAAAACGAAATCCAAACTATAATCTGTGTATGAGAAAAGGGCATACTTGGTTCTAAAGGAAATTAATAACCATTGTACAACACCATTGCTTATTGAAGTCTGAATCTCTATCACAGATAATTCTCTTTTTCATTTTCCATTCCTTTTCATTTATTTGAATACAAAACAGTAATTTCTCTAACACAATGGTGAAAAAATAATGTGAACATTAGGTTTTTAAGAACAAGAACTTACTTTTGACTGTCTCCCTATTTATGACTCATATTTCTTGTTTATATAACTAAATAGTGATGGATAAATAAATTGCTTACATTAATTCTGTTGGGAAAACTTAATGTACCGGTAATAAACATTTCATGTGGTGAGCTATATAAAAATACCTTCAGGAAAATTTGTAGTGGTCTTTCCAGCATGTGGTGTTTTCCAAGAAAACACTCAAAGACTACGTAATGCAGAGACTTTTTTTTTCCCCCTCCCTGTTTAGCACTTAGGTACTGAAACCAGACATGTACAGAAAACTATACATGAAACCAGATGTGCAGGGGATTCTGACACATACAAAATCAAGGTATCAGGATACTAGGTACAGTCTCTTGGCTAATCTTTGGTGATGACTGCAGACAAGTGGTGTCTCATGGTTTTTGTCTGCAATTATATATATAAAAGTAGGTGAGTTTGGTAGAGAAACTCTTAAGGTGGTATACTTGGGTCTAGAGGAACAGGGACTATTTTTTGCACAGCTCTATGCCTAACTGAAAACTCCTGACAGGAAATTGAGCGCAGACATAAAGTTGTTCTATCCCAAGAATGCTGACAGGACAAGCACAGACACAGTATTCCAGCTCAGAGGTCCTACCCAGTCTGGGTGAGCAATGCATGTCCCAGGCTCAACTGAGTTGGTCAGGATTTTAGTATGTTTCTAGTAATGATGGGCATTCTAGCGGGGTTATTTAGCTTGCAACACCTAAGCAAGAATCTCAGATTGTGATTACTTTCACTGAGATTTCATCTCTTTTTCTTGACTTTAATAATAATTGCAGTTTAAAATAAAATATATATATGTTACAAGTGTATGCATGCTTAAAAAAATAATTGCAAATAGAGTATATGGAAATGATCAGAAGTTGGTCATAAATGATTTTTCCAGATAGGAAAATGACAAGACTTTTGAAGGTTACTGTATTTTGTATAACTTTAAGCACAATGTCAATACTAAATAGGTTAAATCAGTTCATGTATTTTCCACCAACTCAGAAGTGCTTCCTCTTATCTATTTCACAAAGCTCAAGTGTATTTTCAGATAACAGCTGAACTCCACAACAGATATCATATTTCATCTAACCACCATCACCTGGCTGACCTGCAATAGCTGTTTTGTGATACAGTTGTAATATGTTGCAATTTTCACCAGGTTTTTTTCATTGAACAGCATGCCTTTTGTTGGAAGTTTCTTTAGATATACTACTTTAACCCCCTACCCCCTCCTATCTGGTATCAAAATAACCACTATGACTGTGGTAATTTTTTAAATGAATTTGGCAAACCCTATTACAATCTTAATCCTATTTACTCTGTGATTCATTGTATCTTAATTAATCTCAATAAGTTTAGAAACTTTGGTGATTTAAATCTACAAAATTATTTTATGTGGTTTTGATCTTTACCCAAAACAAGTAACATGAAAAAAGCCAATTTGGTGGTATGTATCATTGTTTCCTGAATTCATATGAGCATAATAAGCTGTGAATGGACAAAATTAGGCAAATTCACACAAGAAGGAAATTACCCATCAAATTAATCTGTTCTGAAGGTTTTCTTATAGAGTAGCTTTTGCATGTCTGATCTCTTTGACAGTCTCTGAGGTATCTTTGAATTCCTGCTTCATTCCTACATTTTAGGCTGGAATTAAGGAAGAGGAAGGGTAAAAAAGGGTAGTTAGGAAATTAGAAGTGAAATGTGTAAGAAATTGATTTCTGTTAGTTCTGCGGTCTATCCAAAAGTGGCCATGTTCTTATCCTAACACACCTTTCCTTAGACTAATCTAAAAACTACCTTGGTACTTACAATATGTAACTACTGTTACATGCTTGTACACATGTGCACCTAATACATAACCTAATCAATATTGTTCTTCACTGTATCAGTGAACTTGGAAATGGAACTGACAGAGAGGGAGAGGTGCAGAGTTACAGAGACTGTGTAGACACAAACAAGGTGGTATTTCCTGAGCTGCTGAAAAGCCCTCCAATGACTCTCCTTCACACTGTTCACTATGGTATTTGTTTCACACTACACAAATACCTTGTCAGTCGTTAAAAACTGAGATCAGTATGAAAATGGTGTGTCAGAAGTTATGAGCCTCGTAGATCTAATACTTCTGTTCCAGTTCCAAAATGGGATTGTATAGTTTCTAGAAATGAGTGACAGGAAACTTCTGTTTATAGCCTGGTGCAGAAGCAGTAAACCTCATCATGGTCCATTTCCTTTCCAATTGTTCAGGAAAATAAAAGCTGAAAAATGTGAAGAAAATGCTAAAGAAGCAATTTTTCACTCTGCTAATAATGTTCTACAACACACAAAGCCGAAGACTGCATTTTATCTCTGTGAGTGTAACTCAAATTCAGACTAGTAAAGGGTGTGAGTGTGAAAGATTTAAACATAGGTCTTGGTTTAATTTAGAACTGATTGCTCATTAATCTTTGGAATAGTTATTCAAACTGTCTTCCAACTGCAGGGGAGGCAATTGGCTGCTATCTTCAAACCCTGCTGTGCAGTATTCAGTTCTTCTCTGGCATGATATTTAGCCTTTTGTTCAATGTTTACATACAAAAATTATAGAGAAAATATTGCTTAATGAGCTAGTATAGTTCGATCAAAGGAGTTAGGCATTCAGTGTCTGCAAGTTGGTGGCCTGTGTGAACCCACTTGAGTTGTTAGATGTAAAGCATCATTATTTCACACTTTTGATTTGGTGAGGCAGGAACCTCTGACACCATGGAAACTGAAGGACTGCTTGAGCTGCTGATTTAAAACCACTAATAAGATGTGCAAAGTCTAGATTTAATTGTGAATTATTACTTTGTCCCTCTCTGAACCACAGTTTGATTTTTCTCTTCAGTGGAATAAAGGAGCAACTTTGTAGGTGTGGACTGAAAGATTCTGAGTCTTTTTTAGCTTTTGGCTCTTCCTTATGAAGACCTCTGATGTCTCCTTACCACTAAGCGGGCAATGAAGTGGCAAGAGTGATTTCCAATCTGGACACATATTGCATGTTTGCTTGAGCAGGAGTGAACTTTTCCTTTCCTTTTGGGTCATTTAAAAAAGACAGGCTATTTGGTCACCTATATAATTCTTTCCGTGTTGACTGAGGTTCTTCTTTAGTTTGATTGACAAAGACTGAATCTTTTTGAATGTCACAGAAGTGTTAAGTGATGTAATGTCAGTCACATTGGAAAGCAGACCATGAACTGTCCGTCTGAGAGCAGAGCTACTAATTGCACAGTTCCACTGGTGACCTTGTTTAGTATCACTCTTTTTAGAACAAAATTATCATGGAAGAGCCCAAGTTCATCAGCCTTTACTTTCTGACTTGGCAGAGAAATAAAATACAACAGAAAAATAATAGCATATTTTGTAGAATAACAACTATTTTTGGACTGTATTTGCAATGAAGGAACAGCTCTGCGCGTGTGCAAAAATGTCAATATAAAAGCGTTAGTGAATTATCAATTGAGATGGCATTTATTTTTGAGAAATATATGCATTTATATGTTAGTATAATGATTAGAAAACAGCATACTAGCAAAACCTAAATAAAGAATATATATGAATTTCAGGGCCGCTGGCCTCCAAGTAATGTCAAGGAGCCCGAGGACAAGGACTTCTCATGTTATGTAGTTTTTTATATCCCTGTTCTGGCAGCAAAGGACAAATTGAGTAATAGGAAACTCATGCCAGTCAAAACCCTTTTATTTAGTGTAATCCCTTGTCAGGCTAATGTAAAAGCATATATCTTATTTTAATGGGACTGCCACTGATTTGTCAAATAAAAAAGAGTAAGTTGTGTAGCTCAAACATGTTAGTATTTCTGTCTTAAAAAGACACCCAAATGCAAACCATTGCTGCTGTCTGCATCCATCTCACCAAAATATCTGACAGTGGCCAGAGAAATTAAAACAGGTGGTCATCCATGCAAACAAGTCAGAATTAAAAGTGTTTTATCTGTTGTGAGTTCTATTATTGCAGAAAAAAAAAAATAAAGGAAGGAATATTCTATAAGGATATAAAACAGAATAATCATAACATATACTTTCAACATATGGAATTTTAGTTACTATTACATTATCATAGATCTGTGAATTCTGTAAAGAGATATTATATTGTATTAGTTGTCTATCTGTCCTATATGAAATATAAGACATCGTGTTTTGAGAAATAAATAACACATTTTGGTTTCACTGGTGAAATATTTAATCCATTTTTTTCTGCCAAATCTGCAAATTTTAAAATTTTCCCTCTGAAAATAGTCACAGGTCATTCTCTGTTCTTTGGTAATAAAGTGATAGTAAAATTGTGTGTCTGTATGAAGCATAAATTCTGCCCCACAGTCATGGAAATATGTTTATATAATGATATATATTTATTTTCATAGTATATAGTATAATATGTACTATATAGTATATACTATAGTATATATAGTCTCATATGATATGAAATACATCTGTTGTCCATGGAAAAGTTGAAATTTCTTTAATATTTATTTTATTGAAAACCAAAAGCTTCTGTCTAAAAACTCATTCCCATCATAAGTGGAATTTTCTGTATGAAATATGTAACCACGTTTAATCTGGTGAGGAGATTTCATGTTGCAGTTTCTTCCCTCACATTTCTGGCTCTGAAGGAAAGTGTGGAGTTTAGGAGTGAGAGCAAAATCTTACTGCCTAGGCATGTTTGTTCAGAAAAAGTGGCTCAAAAACTGGCTATTGAGCGCTTTATAGATGGTAGAAATAGACAAGCTCTTATCTCATCTGTCTCACTCCAAATAGTCTCCTCTTATATTCAACCCTATTATGCTTCTACCGTGTTTACCTTCTTATCATTTAGTTCTGATAATCTGAGTAGCAAGCCCCAGTTCAGAAAAGAAAATACTGAGATATTTGGTTTTTGTTCTAAAACTTGCCATTAGACTAGTTAGATTCTTTTCTCTTCCACTCTGTACTATTCCCAAAACATTACTATTTTATAGTTTTGTCCATGGCTGTCAGAATAAATGCATGAAGCCATGTTTATGGGTATTATAAAATGTATGAAAATATGCTAAGCCCTCATTTTAATGTACTGTAACTCCAACACCCCAGAGATGTAATGGAAATAGTGGGGTAGCCTTTAGAGGTCACATATTTGAGTGCTTCTCCTGCCCTGCGAACACTGGGAAGTGACGTGACACCTCCAGCCAGTGGATTATTTCAGTCTGCAGGTGAGTGCACATGATCTGTACTAAATATGAGAGCCCTTGTGCAGAGACTAATTTTAAATTAAACATGAATTATTTTTAATTCTTTTTCATAGGTTCAGATGTTCCTAAACTAGTAGTGTTGAGTATTTTCTTTCTTCCCTTTCTCTTTTTTTTTTTTTTTTTTTTTTTAATCTTTAATCTCTTTGCTGATCAGCCATAAAAAGGGGCTTCCCAGACAGGACAGAACCAAAGGACATCTGTCAAAAGAATATAAAATTAGAACAGTTAACATGGAAAAGGTGGGGGGTTAAAGGCTTCAATGTGGTAATTCAAGGGTATAAAGACTCCTTATACTTAGGGAGAGACAAAATAATAATTTTCACCTATTAAATAGGTAGAGGTTTTTTTGTTGGTGGTGGTGGTGGTTTTTTTTTAATGAGTTTTTGCTTATCAGAAGTGATTTTTAGAGTCCTATACTTTTAACTATCTCATGTCCCAAGCAGCTGTTCTGTAGAGTTACTCTCATGAATCTTTCCCATTGTCAAACACCACACCTTGACAAACTCATTTCATCCTTCAATTTATAGTCAGAGCTTCGACTCATTGCTTGGCTTCTGACTGCCTGCTCATGGGGCTGACTGAGCCAGTGAGCCCTGCTCTTCTAATGTGTTGCTGCTTAGATGGAATATTTCATTGTTAATCCCACTTGATAGGATAACTCTCACTGTTAACAAAGACTCTGTAGAATAGAGATCAGTGTCAAGCATCATTTCAGTGTAATGATTACAGGGAAGACAGTTCTACCACTCTCCTCTGTGGGTAGCATTTCTCTACAGCACTCAACATTTTACTATTTCTGCAAACAAACAATACATAATATATGAAAGTGATTTTAATCTAAGCTAAAAATTTTATTCTAACTTGGATTAATACCCAAATATTTGCAAATAGAAATAAGTGAAAATGTAGAACTCATCATAATAAAAATATTCTTCAGGTGTCATAAAAGACCTGGCACAGCAGTAATGTTATTACATTCTTTTAGTAGAAGGGTTAAGCCAAGGAACACTCCATAAAACATGAAATCAACAATAGTAATGTAGACTAATCTCAAATCGAACACAGAATAATCCGAAGTAGAAATGGCAAATGAAATATGGCCTCTGGTATTAACTAAATAGCACAGACAGTGTTTCTGTTTTCTCATTAATATCTTAAGCAATATAATTTGGAACAGCAGCTGAACCAACCACTTTGGGAATTATCAATAGTTTTAATCATAGCAGATAAATAAGTCCCTCAGCTTTGCCTCAGGGTCCATTATTTTCCTAAGCAGTACAAAGCTGCTCATGTAAAAGCCTCTGTCTCAGGTCTTCCTACTTAATTGTAACCACTACATACCATATGTATTCTACTGTCTCCAGCTAGGTGTTATTAATACAGAAGCTCTGCATTTATTATCCACTGAATTGCACTTCTTCAGGGAAATATAAATTAAATTAAATTATTACATACTTCCTTAGGTTAGTAATAAAGGAGAAAAGGAAATGTAATCTTTTTTTGATACACTAATTCCTTGTAAAACAGGAGGATTCAAATCACATTAGGATGACATATAAAGAGTTCTCATAATATTAAAAATATATTTTCTTAACCTTAGCAAGGATTAGTTAATTTCTTTCAAAGTCATCCTATTTTCCCATATATTACATTCATCTGAGCAAAAATAGCCCCCCAGAATAGAGGAATAAAAATTATATAATCCACTAGATAACCCTGATTGACCAAGAAACCTTGAAAAAACAAAAAAAACACCACTACACAACAATAAAAAACCCCAAACAACAAATAAACAACAACCCAAAACAAACAAAAAACACACCAAAACCCCACAACCAACCAACCAACAAAACCCACAAACAATCAAACTACCAAACCCCAATCCCCGAAAAAGGAACATGAAGTGTTTATTTCTTTAAGTGCAGCATTGTGGGTTTGGATTGGTGCTGTTGTATTGACACACAAAATGTTTTCACAACAGAATAGTTGTCTTCTGAAGTTAGATGTCTGTCTTCTCAGTTACTATTGGAAAGTGATGGACTGTATCTTTGCCTGGAACTTGCATTCTAACGTCTCTTTTTCATTACTAAGTGATGGAATGCTGAAAGTCAAACAATTTTTCTAAAAAGTCATATGGTCTGCTCATATCTGAACTGTTCACTTTGCAGTGTAGTATCTCAAACTCTTTTATGAAGTTAATAGCAATGTCTGCCTGAGGCAATGTGCTCAGAAGCCTTCTACATAGATTTTAGAAGAGGGATTACCACCAAATAGCATTTCAGCAATTCAAATTGTGAATTTCACATATGCTGGCAGCAAAGCTCTGCTGGGTGATTTAAAAGTAGGAGCAAGGTGCTATGGAGCTGACATCACCAGGTCAGGCTGAGGTCTGACCTAAGTTAGATTTGCAATATAGTTTTCAGGTCTTTTCAGGAGATACTGTCCCTTCTTGCCTGTGAACAACTCCTGGAGTTTTTTCTCTTTACATTATGAGCTAATTGTATTGCTTCAGTCAAAGGTAAGAATTTAATTTGTGCTATCACAGAAAAAATATCTCTGTTCAAAATAGCATCCACAGCTTGGTATTTCTCATTGCAGTCAAGTGCTGTATCTCTTCCTTCATAAAAGGTGCTACATAGTTCAGCCAATGTGATCCCAGTTCACATCCATGTTATTTCAGACTTTGATCAGAATGGATCTGTTCTTACAGTTTTGCCCTTGGTATAATGTATGAGTCTATTTTTAAAGATGTGTCTCAGCCAGCAGTGTAGATGCATCCAAAGCATTTATATCTTTCTGTAAGAGCAAAACTGAACAAATAATCATGATCCATCCCATATTAACATAGAAACTTTTCTAATTTGAGTAAAAATCAAACCCAGGTTTTGTTTACAGAATAGTGCAGATGCAATTAACTAAGGTAGCTATTATTGTTGTCTTGCAGTGCTTCTTTAAAGTTGTCATATTTTTGGGATACTCTTTCAGTTCTACAGATAAAAACTATGGATTTTTTTCCTTCCCATAGGTCTTTGTGCCTTAGATATATCTTAGCTTTTGTTTTGGTTTTTGGTTTGGGTTTTTTGTTTGGTTTTTGGGGCTTTTTTGTTTGGTTGGGTTTTTTTTTTTTTTGCTTTGGGAATTTTTTTTTTCTTTTTACTAAGGGATAATTATTTTGTTAATGAGTGAGTAGGTTAGAGGCTTGAAAAATACTTAATGGAATTTTGCATGTTGTTGTCATGTCAGGCTGTGTGAGTGAAAAGTATACAGAAGCACAGTGGGGCATCAGGTCCAGGAGGAGAAGGCTAAAAAATATGGTTTTTATTAGCAGAGATTGAATGCCATACTCATCTTTTTTTTTTTTTTTCCCCCGTATATTAGTCTTGAAAGACAGAACAATGGACTCGTATTTTGCTAGTGTTTTTTTTTAAACTACAGAAATATCTAAATTGTGAAGTAATGCATTGAAACTTGTTGATGAAATTAAAACTATGTCGTTCCATTAACAGAGGGCTCTTGGTTTGCTTAAGGACATGCAGTAGCAAAAGCCAATTAGGCAATTATAACCTGTTATGTAGCGGACACAGGCAGTAGAGAAAATACCCTACACCACCAGCTTCTTCAAATTAAATCTACAGTTTATTAAATTAAGTCCACGTAAGATTAGATACTTTTATTTCATTATGGAGCTTCAAGATAAACTTTTTGTTTGAACTTTGTGGGAGGGGAGGTAGAAATCCTGACTTCCACAATTTCAAGGACAAAGCAAAGCATAGTCTTTTCATTTTCAGGATATTTTTAAGCTAAAGAGGGTAACATCATTTGTATGCTGACACCCTTCCTATTGTTTTCATTAAGGAAAGAAGAGTGAGAGTCTGAGAAATCTTGAGGCGTGCCTGATAAGAAATTTTTAAAAGATGACCCCAACCTGTGAAAGATGATTTATGAAATCATGGTTTTCATTATTAGAGTTAGTGCTGACTCTGTTGTTTTTGATTGATATGCCTGGAGCTTATAGGCTTCATTTTTTTCTCTAAAGCAAAGAGCAAGGGCATTGGAATTTTACTGGAGAACAAAGTTATGTAAAAGAAATCCACGTACCAAAACAGGTATCACTGAAGATAAAAGGGCTACAGAGAAAAATTATTTGTGGTTTTTAAGTTGATTTGTAATATATATAAAGCGTAAGATTTTAACAAAAGTTTAGGGACAACAATATTGAAAAAAAGAACAATTCACTTTTTATACACAATGACTGAATGTAAGATATTTCAGATAATTTGATTCCCATCTTCATATCTGTCACTAAAATTAAAAAGATAATAAATTAAGTCCGCTTAAAATTCCCTCCCGCCAAAAAAAAATCCCAGAAGCAAAAACTGTAAGAAAGTATAGAAGTCATATCTACTATATTGGCATATGTGTGGTGCCTAAGTTGACAATACAGTGCATATCTCTTCTATTGAGGTTACATAAAGTTATGACTGCTCTTTAAAACACTTAAGATGTCTAAACTGAGCTGACAGCAAAATATATCCTACATTAAGATGTAGTTTATATTTCATGGACAGTTCACCCATCCTCTTGTCAATGTCTGGGTAAATGACAGTGTAATTTTTTTCTCATTTTAAAAAGTCCAAATTGTCAGAATAATATTTCTCCTTCAAAAACAAAGCAAAACAAAAAAGTCCTGAAAATTTGTCTTATGTCAAATTCAGACTAGAGAGGGAGAAAGTTACTTTGTTTGGAGAAGTGAGGGAAAAAATTATTAATGTATTTTTATGAAATGAAATTTTTGACAGAGAGTATAGTACATTTATGGAAAACAAGGTAAGAACAAGTTTTATAGCATTATTTCCTATAGTTGTTATTATAATCTTGTTTGCTGAGGGTTCTTGTGCAAGTTAAGTTATGGAGGAACATAACACTATAAGAGAAGAATGATATTGCAACTCACCTGTCAGGGTCCAAAATCACAGAGTCATAGAGTCATAAAATGGTTTGAGTTAGAAGGGACCTTAAAGATCACCTAGTTCCAACCTCCCTGCCCTGGGCACGGACACCTTCCACTAGACCAGGTTACTCCTGGACACATATTTTGTTGTCTTATGATACTTAGTTTCACAGGTAATGATATATATGGCACCTATTGCTAAACATCATGCAGCTGAGGCAAAGGACTTTACACTGGAGTTTCCATTATCATCCATCTGCAGTAAAAAAATCCATTTGCTGCAGAAGCTATTGGAAATTGCCAATAAGCACAGTGGAAGCTAGATATAGAATGAAACTAGTACTACCACAGCCAGAACATGTTGTCATGAATCAGTTTACCTGCATTTTCTGTGAGCTAAGCACAACTAGCTGGTTACAGATAGGTTGACTTGTACATGACTGTAAAACCTCATTTGCTTGATCACATAGCTGAGCCCTAAGTAAGCCTTATTGCACCAGTAAAAGTGCATATAACCACCCAAAAGTAAAAGAAGGAGATGAGGGAAATGTGGAGAGATGAAGAAAAGAAAAGAGGTTATTCTAGTGAAGGTTTTACTGCCTATGTATGAATAACTTGTACATAGCAGCTTTTAGACACCAAGGCATTACTAATTCTGTTATTAATATGTGTTGTGCAATATTAGCTTCATGGTGTAAGCCAAAACCTAGTGAGTCACAATCTGAGCTACTGATTTTGGGGAAAACACTGTAGACATTAGTTGCACTCTGCATTGCACACAATGCATAGTGTCACTTGCATTATTGGTAAAATTCAATACAAATATAAGAATCCTGGTGTATTTTTAGTATATGCAAACTTTTATACTTTTGAGAGATTTAAGTTTTGTCAAATTGTTATGAGAAAATTGCTGCTCTGAAATGCCACTGATAATAATTAGAGTATTGCAGAAATTGCTTTGTACAACTGTCTCTTTTTAGCATAGATTCTAAATAGTGCCCATAATTGCAGTGCTAAGGATAGTACTAAACAGTCATTATGCAAAGGTGTGTAAGTGAGGAATTGGTGAACTTCAAGAAGTTGATGATATGTTCTTGACACATCAATTAAACATCAGGAATTTTCTTAGATCATTAAAATACTGAAATGCATGGTTCTTCTAGTGCCTGCTTAGGTTTTATTGGTTCATTTCTTAAAAATAAAGATGTATTTTTTGTTCAATTCTGTTTGCATGCATGAATTTTTCTTTTGACGGACTAAGCAAACAATTCAATCAGGTTTTGTAATTTTTCCAGTGTGACTTTTATCGAAGCAAGCTATACTGAACTGTATTCACTATTGGGTAGTACAAATTTCAACTTTGTTTTAACCTGCAGTCTTGTAAATGAGCAAGAGTTTTGGGGACCATAAAAGGTAGCTTGATTGATGTTTAGCTCCTAATACAAAATTGTCTCTGGGCTGGAAGATCACAGAATCACAGAATGGTTGGGCTTGTCTGGAGATCATCTAGTTCAACCTCCCTGCAGGTTACACAGAACTGTGTCCAGGCAGGTTTTGAATATCTCCAGAGAAGGGGATTCCACAGCCTGTGTCAGTGCTCCATCACCCTCGCAGTAAAGAGGTTTTTCCTCATATTTGGGTGGAATTTCCTGTGATAAAGTTTGTGCCTGTTGTCCCTTGTCCTGTCATCGGGCACCACGGAGAGGAGTGTGGCCCTGCTACATTCCTTTTGATGTGATTGAGTAAGCAATCTTACTAATTTTTAAACAAAATATCGCAGACAATGTTCCTTCTAACACCAGAGCTACAACTTACACATTTGTGATCTAGTAACAGTTTGTATGAAAGAATTTAGACAGACCCACATGTAAGATATTTTATTTCTGCCACAGAACAATCTGTTTAGGCAAAAGATGTTTTATTAGCAGGGTTGACGAAATCTGGATGCTTCATTAATCCCCATCTATTGATTTTTTGCATGGGGCTGACTCTTGCGTGTGTTCTCATTAGGTATGTTCATTCCATTACATTTCAAGAAACGGAAAGCCTTTCTTTCCTCACTCAAATCATACCTCTGGACCGTCTAGTAGAAAAATGTGAATTTAGATATATGTCAGGTTTTTGTTGTGTTGTTTTTTTTTTTTTTTTCCCAAGTACTTATTTGAATTCATATATTATTTATTTTAATGCTAAAAGAATTATAAAAAACAATATGTAAAGCCAGCAATTCTTGTTTCAGACAGTATGATTTTGAACTAAGGAGTTAGTACAAGGCATTTGTGAGTTCTCATGAAACTCTCATCTGTGTAGATGAGTTCATACCATTTAATAAAATCATTGTTTAGTCCTTTTAGTCCTTTTTTAAAAACCATAATACTGGCTTCAATAGCTTAACTGATTTCAGTGGTGTTCTTCTTCTTAAGGTAAAACAGTGAAATTTTTGTAAAAGTGAAGAAGATTCCACTTATTTGCCATTAGTTTTCTATTCAGTATTTCAGAAAAGTGCATTACATATGAGGCTCTGTGCTCTATACACCCTGGGATAGACCGATCTGTGTTAAGGTAGATTTCTTAAATATAGATTCCAGCCACGGAAAAAGATATACTCAACCATATTTCTATGAAATGAAAGGAAATATGCACCATATATCTTCAAATCTGTTAGATGAGTAGTTAAAACACCTCTGTACTCTGATTCTCCGCATTGATTGTAAAGGGCACTGTCATGACTACTTCAAACTTACATGTGTAACTTCTAAGAGTTCTAAAGTTAAGTGAAATGATTCTCTCTTTAAGCTGTAAATGATCACTTTAAACTAATAAGAGTTTTGTAACACATCTGTGAAAGTAGAGAATCTGTATGTTCATCGATTTAATTTTCAATTTACAGATTTGTAAAATACCAGCAACGTGCACTAATTTTCCCTCATAGAAGAAGTATTACAATTTATTCTGAGGATGAATTATACCAAGAGATAAAATACAACCATTCTGTTGATAAAAACCTCAAAGAAAAATGATCCCCTATTTTTTCCTAATTTTTTTAAAGGACTTTTCAAAACCTTCAAAATTTAGTTTAGGTTTGTTGTAGATATGCTAAAGATATGCTTATTATGTAAAACACTGATAATTGTGTTTATAATATTTATGTACTGTCTTTCTTCACCACTGTGTTTGAACACAGAGTCATTTCTGGGGCTTCTAAAGCATTGAAAATAGATGATTCCATAAACTGAAAAAAGTCTGTCCATTCAAAACAATTATTTATGAAATTCAGAAACCCTGAATCATTTTATCTTTTATGAAATACTTTTGTTACTTTTTTTTGCCCACCTTCTTGCATGGTAAAGTACAATCCTGTGCTGAATCTCTTTGAATCAACTGGAGTCAGATTATAAGTAGTGGCATGATAAACAAGTAATCTTTTTTCCAAATACCTATCTTTAGAAACTTTAGGCTTAGCCCAGCGCCAGAGTTAGAGAATTATTTTGTTTTGGCATATGAAATGGACATTTGATAGCTAGATGTTGCTGGTTTTATTATTTCACGTTGGAGATGAAAACTCTGTTGGGATTTCAGGTACATGTACAGTTTAAGAGAATGTGCTAATGATTTAGGGACAAAGCCTAAGCCATTACTCAGGGACAATTCATGATGCCAAGGGATAAAGAATTCAATCACATTACTGATACTTGTATCCTCTTCAAATAGTTTCCCTTTCTTTTAAGGAGCAATTTTTGATCCATGAGGAACAGCAAGCAATTTCTTTGTTCTTGTTATGCATATAAATTAATTGGGGGGACAGGAGGGAGGAGGAGAGGGAAATAACTCTAATGACAGATAAGTTTAAGTATTGCATTCTCTTCCTTGACAGCACTGACTAAAATTTCTTTCCCAGAATTCATTCCTGGGCTATTATAGCTTTTGTATGTACTTCTAGTAAACATAATTAAACAATAATTAAATATTTCTAGCTGTGCTGTTCATCAAAAAGAAGCAGAGATAAAACATGTTTTCTGCAATTAGTAATTTGAGTTGGTCCTTTTATAATTTGGTTCTGACACCTGCTTAGACAGAAACCAAATTTAATCTAGAAGTAATTTCCCTGCACAGTATTTTGTACTGGGAAGAAAAGCATGAGGCCAAGACTGTCTTTGATATAGATGAGAAGCCTAGGGAGAGACATACTGTTACATCACGCAAAGAAGATAAGCATGAATATCATAGATTTAAACACAAGAGCCTGTCTGAAATTTTAAAATCTTAGAAAAGCAGAAGTTGTGCGTACAACATGGATCAAGGACAAAGCAGAACATTAATTTGGTAGAAGCTGGAAAATCCTGTAAAAATGGGAATGCAATCTAGAAGAAAAGTCTTGCTGATTAGGCTGTCTTGTTGGGTTGAACTTCTACTTGCAAATTAAATGCCATGTAATCATGCTGAATCCTTCATTAAAAAATGAAGTAAAATTCCTTTATATATGAAAAGTTGACCCCAAGACTCCTAGACTAGGTTTCAGTGCTTTCTTAGTCTTCTTGACCAAACAGGAGAAACTGAAACCCCACATTTTATTACTAGAATGAATCTCTCATGGCCTAAGTCAGAAGTTCCAAAACAAGGGTTAGAATTTGTGCTTGAATCTGTGTATTTGCTGGTGTGTACTTGACTTTTTTTTTTTTTAATTGAAAGTTGGAGTTTTACTCCAGGGCTAAAGGAGCCAGGACTAACTAACAGCACCAACTGTCCATTTTAGGCAGTGGTTCTCATTCCAGTACCATCCTTATCCTTGAATATTTGTCATATATTTTGCTTATTTTTCCAAAAATAGGTTTCCACTTCTACTGTCTTCATAATGGCAATTATTTTATACTCCACCTCAACCTTTACACATCTTCTGTATTAAAGCTAGGAGAAACCCCACAAAAAGGTCCAGAACTGTCTTTATCACAAAGAGATATTACACAGAGAGAAAGAAACACTGTACTAATGAATTTTAAAAGGGAAATCCCTTCTACACATATAGATTTGAGTTGTTATATGGCTGTAATTTTTTAGAAAAAGATAGGAATCGTTAAATATATACCTGCTTTTTGTGCCACATTTTTTTTTTAAAGATTTTGTGATTCTATAAAACTTGTATTTGCTTATTATTATTTTGACTAAATTATTATAGTAGCTAAAGGAGGGAAGATATTAAATATTCTCATATATTTCTCAACACCATTTGACAGCAGTCATGGGAGAACAACCACAAACTAAATGTTTTCCCAAATCCTTCTGCCTCCCCTCTGTTCTGCTGCCTGAGTAGCACGAGTCTGCATGGAACTTAGAGCTTACAGAGTCTTTTGATGGCTTTGCCTGTGTTGGTTCCTGCAGTATCTGACTCACTCTTTGCTGTGTGAGTATATATGGCTTTGGGACACTCCTGCATATTAATGTATATCTGAGTAGAATTTATTAATACAGCATTTAAAATGACCAAATTCCATGCTATATTCCCAGTCTTAGAGTGAGAACAGTGAGAATAAAACAAGAAAATTCTAAATAAAATAGTGGTTTTTTCAACTGAGCTCTGTAAAGGAACCAATTTTCAAGTCTGTGGGCCATTTTCAATTAATTTGTCTGCCCAAAAAAAGAATTTCCCTTGTGGAGAAGAATCCTTTGCTTCTATGTTTTGGATCAGTGAATTTTGTCGCTTTTGGTATTCAGAGGAAATCTTGTCTAGGGGGAACTATAGTATTTTATCTTTATTTGCTCAGACCATTTTGGTTCCAGAGTGGGTAAACCTTGGAGTGAATCTCTAAATTGAAAGCTAAGTCTCAAGACATTACATCCATTTAAAGATTTAACTGGACTTTTGTCATTACTGTAATTGCTTACCTGAATTCCAAAGGCTGCTACCTGCAGAAATGCTCACCAATGTAAAAAAGTTCAGATGGTCCAAAATTAAGCTCTTCCACCACTTACTGTTATTTGATCTGAACAGCTACATGTTTAAGAGTTCAGTCTGGATGTTCAGTGTACTAAAATTAACCCATGTTAGGATGTAGCTTACCTAGCCATAGTAATTAAAACCATGCTGCAAAGCAGGGAGAAGAATATCTGTGTACAGAAGTTCCAGATAAATGATTATTTGACTGTCCAGCCCTGATAAATAGACATCCTGAATTTTTAAAACTAAAAAAAGTCTTCTGTGACTTAAGTACATTTTGCCTGGAGGAACTTCAGTCAGTTTGAACCTGAAACGCAGTCCAGGGATGAATATTTAATTTCACTTTCCTTATAAGCGAAGTCGAATCACTTCTACAAGTCTGTGGGTGACAGTTTCAAATTTCAGCTCATGAAGCAACCATCAGAGAATAACATTACAACAGAACAAAAAGTTGGTGTCTCAGTAACGATATTTTAATATTACAGAGCCGTAGTAAAGAGATCTGCACTCCCTTGTGAGCGCTTCTGTTGACTTAGTAATCAATATCATCATAACAAGCAGCATATGTAAAATCATACCAAGAGCCAGTGCCTGAGGATAATGGAGAAATGCATTCTTCACATTTTCCTGGGTTTGCAGTTTATGACTTGTTCACTATAAATGATTCAGAGCAGTACTATTTCCACCTGCAACCCAGATATGAGCACTGAAGGCTCGTGATGCGCTCTTGGGACTTTCACATTTGTGGTCAGAATTACTCACATTTATCTCAATCCCAAGGAAGTTTTCTTTGGGGTATCTCCTTGCCTCTTCTAGGACTAGGGTCACACCAGAACATGGTTGACCAGCTTCTGGAATTAGCATAGTGGAACCTACTAGGCAAGCAATTTCGGTCACTTCTACATTCTTAGGCAGAACCTTCATTAAGTGTGTCTGCATCCATGATTGAGAAAAAAGATTGGTGCAAAGAAAAGGGACCTGTCACTCTGGCCAAAAAAAAAGAGAAATGACAATAAACTACATGGAGTTGGAACAGCAAGAGTATAATCATAGGATCATAGAATGATTTGGTTTGGAAGTGACTTTAAATACCAACTAGTACAACCCCCTGCAATGACAGATGAACCCGGGGATGTCTTCATCGTGATCAGGTAGCACAAAGCCTCATTCAACCTGTCCTTGAATGTTTCCAGGATGGGGCATCTGCCACCATTCTGGGCAACCTGTGCCAGTGTTTCACCACCCTCACAGTAAAAAATTTCTTCCTTACTTCTAGTCTGAATCTATCTTCTTTTAGTTTAAATATATTATCCCCTGTCCTATCGCAACAGTCCCTACAAAAAAAGTCTGTCCCCATCTTTCTTTCTCATAAGCCCGTTTCTAATACTGAAAGACTGCAAGGAGGTGTCCCCAGAGCCTTCTTTTCCCCAGGCTGAACTACCCCAGCTCTCTCAGCCTGTCTTCATAGGAGAGGAACTCCATCTCTCTGATCATCTTTGTGGCCCTGGCCTAGACCTGATCCAGCAGAGGTGCACGTCTTTCTTGTGCTGGGGAGCCCAGAACTGGACACAGCAGTCCAGGTGGCATTTCATCAGAGAAGAGCAGAGGGGCGGAATCCCCTCCCTTGCCCTGCTGGCTATGCTACTTTGGATGCAGCCCAGGATACAGTATATTTTCTCAGCTGTGAGCGCATGTTGCCAGGTCATGTTCTGCTTTTCATCCACCAACGCCCCCAAGTCTTTCTTTGCAGAGCTGCTCCCAAACCATTCAATGCTCAGCCTATATTTCTGCTTGGAATTGCCCCTATGCAAGTATCACACCTTACACTTGGCCTTGCTGGACCTCATGAGGTTCCCATGGGCCTGCTTCTCAAGCTTGTCCAAGTCCTTCTGGATGAAATACCATCCCTCAGGCATGTCAACTGCACCACACAGCTTGGTATCATTCTGCAAGCTTGCTGAGGGTGCAATCAATCCTTCTGTCTATGTCATTGATGAAGATATTAAACTGTACTTGTGCCAGTACAGACCCCTGAGGCATACCACAAGTCACTAATTCTAAAACTGTGCTTGGTTTTTCAATGTTTCATTGTGCTATAATAGAAATAAGAGACATAACTGAGTCCTGATGGTGCAATATCACGGCATAAATTTGACGCTGACAAGTAGTTACGGTAAAATAATTATATAGTCTGTTAGCTATTCAGCTGCAATGTTGCAGTGTGTCTTGAAGAGTCACAAAAGTGCATAAATAATTATTACTTGTGTTTAATAAAATAGCAATGAGCTGTGAGTTGTTAAAAATAGTATTTCTGTCAAAACAATGAAAACTCAATAAATTATGTTTTGAAAATTGATTTAGAAATGTGTCTTTGAATAGTTTCAGATCCTCACTTAATTGCCTGCTTAGCTTCATTTGGTTTCATAAATGGTATCTTGTCTGCATACAGTTATTTACATCTAGGGGTGGGGGGGTAAGCTTGTGTGCAATTTTCTTCAATATTTTTCAGGGGATAGTTTGTTCACTTTTCTAGTAAGATGAATGAAGGGAAGTAAAATGTGCTAGTTTTTTTCAACTGTGTTCTATTAGATTGATTCTTGTAGCTTAGTGAGATCAGTGGATATCCTTTTATATTTCAAAACTAAATATTAAGTGCTTTGCTGGATATAGTCCTAATCACTTAGCAGAGTCTCGGTAGTTATAAATCCAGAACATCGAAACCAGTAGTAGGATGTCAATGAGAAAAAACTACCAAAAAACCCAAGCCTCCCTCCCTCATCTCCTAATAATTGTCCTCGAGATTTTAAAACAATTTTAAAATAATTTTTGTTTTTAAAATATATCTGTAAAATGTACATTTTGAGAAGAGCTCTAATGTGTGGAGTAAAAGAATATTTCTTGGCTCATCCACTGATCAGGTGATTTCCGAATGAACATACATGTAAATGACTGTCAATACAATGGATCTTGCATGCTTCACGCTGAGGAAAAATGTATGTAATGCAAAAGGGAAATGGAGCAGAAATGAAATGCTAGTGTTAATTTTAATGCATTTTAACAAACTTAGGAGATGGCAGTCTTCAGTCTATAACACTCTTTAGATTTCAAAAGAATCTTTAACATAGCATTAGTTTAAACTCTAGCATAAAGGTGAATACATGAGTAAATCCAGGGGAGCTTTTAAATGTTATCGTTGATGTGATTTATAATTCCTTTTTATATTTCTTACCAAATCCCGTTGGTCAATTTTGTACTTCAAAAAGTCAATTTTCCTCATAATAAATGTATTGAGATCATGCTCTGTCTTACCACTTTCAAGGGTGTCTAACTAAGAAAACTAGGAAAAAAATAGGGAATATTGTTTTTGCCAAGAGGATGAAGGAAGACAGAGGCTTCTTGATGTGGTAATAATTAATCAATCACCAAAGGGTGAATACTATTTGCACTGAAGTGAATGTATTACAATATTGGTAATATATCCTTGAAACACATACCTTAGGCACATTGGTAAAATATAATTTTAGAATTAATTAATAAAGAAGATAATTATTTAGACCTTTGATCTTCAGTGTGTTTCTACACAAGTTCTTCTACTGAGATGTAACCAAGAAGAGCTTCACACAATATTCTGTACCTTCAGACACCTTTTGCTCTCAGTTAAATTTGTATTAGTACTGGCATTTACTGCAACGTGCTGTTGCACCTGGAAATTCATAATCAAGTCTCCTTTGCTTGCAGGTGAAAAAGCATATGCTGTTAGGCATTTTCTTTTTAATTTCTGGCTTTTGATTTACTATATCATTTTATTTCTTTTTATTTTCCAGTCAGGTATCTGTTACTTTTCCACACACTATGTAAGTGTTTTCAACAGCATAGAAATCTGTTGCCGCTTCCTCCTTATATGTTTCGTTGCATTGCTGGAAAATGGCTGTTTGAGCTTCTGTCATGAAGTATTTGGGAATCAAATACAGGTTGTTTGTCAGATAAACCTCTAATATTTCAGAGGCTGTGAGTTTGTAGGTGACAGATGAACTACTGCATGTGACTTTTTTTTTTTTGCATCTTAATGTTTGTGATAGTGTGTCTTCTTAAGACCCTTTGCTGATATGATGCTGCTGTACCCCACTGAAAGCAATACATTTATGTTGGGTTAGAAATTGAAATTTCTGAGCATTTTTCAAGACCAAATTGATAGCTCAAATACCATCTAGGTATCGATTGTGATCTCATCCCTTAAAACTATTAATGTAATTCTTACTGATTTCATTTGGAGAATACTGACCACAATTCTTGTTTTGATTCATACTTTTGCACAAAAATGGACAGACCAGTATGAAGCAGGCAAATTTTTAAAATAAAAAAATAGAAGGAAAAAAGCAGAAAGAATAAGCTTTTGTAATGGGACTCCTGCCCAAAAATAGAATTTTATTCCTAACTAGTCTCTTTAGTGCAATTTTGTTTTCCTACCCAAGAGCAGTAAATGAGATAGCTACATATTAGATGGTTGCATTATGTCAACATATATATGTGTATCCATCTCAACTGTAACTGTCTTGTTCTTATACCAAATCACTGTGTACACCCATGATTAGCTTGAATACTTTTTCTTATCTGGAAGGTACTGCTACCTAGTAAGATTTTGGAAAAAAAGACCTTGATCTAAAAGTAAGGTTACTCTGTGTTCCTCATAGTGCAGAAGCCTATAGCATATGACTGTCAGTACCCAGGATATGTCTTGAAACATATTAAATTCTATTTTTATTTTCATTTAAGCAAGGAATGTGCATTTCCTCACTAAAACTGGAAACAAGAAAAACCAGAACCACATTATGCTAAATAGTGTTCTTAAGTTTGCATAAAAATTGTTCGAAACAAATAATGATTTAAAAGCTTAGGTAATGATTCTGGAGACAGAATCTTCTAAAGGAGGTTCTCTGCCCATGCTTTGTATTAATTTAGGAATTTTAGCTATAGTCTGATATCAGTAACAATACAGAACACAAGCAAAATAAATATTCAGTAGATTTACATTTTTCATATGGAATACACTTATTTCTTGTCAGAATGAGAAAGCTCTGTATCTGCCTTGCCAAGCTGTGGATTATGACTAAAACATCTATAAATAAATTCATAACAGCTTGAAACCCAGTTTTAGTTTAATTAGAGACAGTTCAAAGTAACTCGTCTGGTCCTGTAGTTGCCTTGAGGTTTTGCATTTCTCTAAGTGACTTACTAAGAGCCCCACACCAAGCATTGCCATCTATAGTAAATGAGTTTTGCTTTATGGCTGGTCAGTTACATTAGGAAAAGCAAGGGAAATGAAAATCTGTTGTGCGCCATGGGAGGCGGACAGCTCGTTTCCATAATCTCTTGACCTCCCGATCTGATCTTGTGTTTTCAGCCTTTTCAGAGCAATTTATATTTTCAAGGCATTTGCATAGCTAGTCTCCTGCAGAGCCACTATCCCTGGTTTCTGATCTGGATGTGTTCTGCTAGTTTGAGCACTAAACATTTTAAAATGTATGAATTCTGACAAGCAACTTGTGACACTATGATAGAAAGTATATTTTTAAAGCTATTAAGTACTTACTGCATATATACTCTATATTTCACTTATCATTTGACAGCAGAGTAATTGCAAAATGAACATTTAGATTGGATTGAGGACACCATAAGCTGCAACAGCTGTAGGTGTGAAGAAAATCTTGGTTGTACATGCTTTGCAGTATGTCAAAATAAATAAATAAATAACGTTTGCCATGCTTACAGAATGCACAAGGTAGCATTGATACTTTCTTGATAAATCTTCAAGACTGAACTTTTACAACGCTTGCTATATGAGAGGTTTATTTCTGAGTCTTGAGTGAGTGAAAATGCCTTTTGGAGTGTGACTTAGAACATGTGCTATTCATTTACTATGGAGTAGGCTGCATAATATCTGTATCCCACCCTACATCGCTTAATTCAGTTTCTAAGATTGGTATTGGTTAGATAATTTACTTAAGCACAAGCCTCAATATTTTGCTGGATCAGCCGTACACGTATTTATCAATTATATTTTATGATACTATATAATAGAAGTTTCACAAATATTTACAAATAATATTTGCTGCATATGAATAATATTTGTTCCATTTAATAGCTGTTCTGGATACATGTTTGTTATATGGGCAGCATGTTTTTGGACTGTGCCAAAAAATGAAAATTGTGAAGAGTCGTTTGAGTTTCCCAGAAAAGAAGACTCAGAAACCTCTATGAACAGTCAATCCCAAGCTTGTTTTTAGCTTGAATATTAGGTTTTGCACAAAATGTTTTTAAATTGAAGTGTACTGAAATTACTGTAACCAAAACATAAGTGTATTGTTTAAGTATTTCTTACCTTAATGTAAATTTTCTTGTTCTCCCAGCTTTAGTGTCAAACATAAACTCAAAAACTATTGTTTCTTCTAATTTTGGGTCTGACTAGTTAAGCTCCTTCTAATGACATAGGCTATTTGCCTCATTAATGTAATTTCATTGTTATTCTCAGTTATTATCTTCAGTACTAGGCTGTTTTCCAGCAACAATTGCTATACAAGTCATACTAATTTGTACAGTTTCACTGCCCTAATATTCCACTGAGATACTACTTTAATTAAAACATGACCTTATTATTCATAACTAAATGTGAAGCATAACCTTTTATCCTCAAGGAGTGTCATCAAAGGTTGCATCTTAGTTCTGAATCAGATCAATGGCTGTCATGCAGGATGAAGCTCTTATCGTCTGTGAATGGCACCCGATGGTAATTTATAACAGTACCTGCCAACTCATCGATCTTTAGAGGCACACTGCAGTCATTCTCAACCTGCTTTAGATGCTTTCATTTAGCACTGCCTCGCCATTACTCCCCAATGATAGTCAGGAGGCAATTCATAAAATCAGAGTGAATTACCGTGTTTATATGTGTCTTAGTATGAAAGGCAGTAAGCAATTCTCTGAAGGCTGAAATAAGTTTGTATATGCTGTACCATCAATTTATTTTGTTATTGTACCTGGAGGGGAAAAGACTTTCGTTTTAAAAGGTGAGCAGTTCTGTTTCAGAGTTAGGGGACTGTGAAGCAAAGCTGAATAGTTGTACCTATCTTGGAGAAAGAGTGAATGGAACACCCTGCAATAAAAAATAGCTAGCCTCTGGTCAGCATAAAAATTCATTACCATGGCAATTGAATACACTGTAAGAAAAATAGCTAACAAAATAACCAAATGAAGTGGGTGCTGGCCTATATGGATGGTAAGTAAGCATTTTTTTTTTCCATAATAAAAGAGATTTTTGCAAGAGTTAAAGGCTCTTGACTGGAAACCCCTACATTGTCCATAAAGGATATCAGTATCTGCATCACTGTACACAATCCACTACCCAGCTAGTTCTGTAAGACAAAGCATCCTTATGCAAAGTGTCCTTCTGTCTTGACCTGCATTCAGTTCTTTGACCTCCTGTTCTGCACTTAACCTTGGCATTTGGTAGACCCTATTGGAGTGGAAGGGATAAGGGTAATGGAAGACGAAGGGCTACACAGAAAAATGCAGAAGACATTTTAAGAGTGTTGCTGAATTTAGATAACCATTGTGAGTTTGTTCTTATTGAGTTGGTACCCTTAGAGGGAATTATTCTGTTTTTCTTTTCTGTCACAACCAAGCTAAAAACAAAAAATACCTTTCTTGAGCTGATACTGTTAAAAAAAAAAAAAAAAAAGGTAATTTAATGAAATAATGTTGTTTGCTTGTTTTGCTCATCGTTTAGTACCAATTGATTACTCTCATAACATTTGATAGGAGTAGGTCTAATCAAAAGGTCAACTGACAATTTCTGTTACTCTCTGGTACTGGTTATCTCAGATGGCAGAACACATGCAGCTGTGGAGCCAAGCATTTCACTAACCTTTTGCAGCTCTGAAGGTGTTGTAATCTTTTTTCCATTACTCACCATTTCTGTGACGACTATCTAGAATAAGACAGTATTTTGCTTTTCCTGTAGCATAATGAAATAATATTATGGAAACTTCAGATCTATAAATAAAGGTAATAAGGTTTTAATATTAAAGAAATCTTAGTATAATTAGAAGGCTCAGCAAATTGGGTGCTATAAAATACCTAACGTGTCTTTAAATTGATTGAACTACAGAAAGAAACACACACACACAAAAATAAACTAATTAAAAAAATCTTTTTCTATTACAAATTAAATTAACTTTTATAAAAATCCATGAATTTTGCAGTTAAGATTCAGAAATCACAATGAAAGAAACATTCTGTTACAAATAATTAAAATAGTACTAAATAAAATCTGTCTCAGAAAAAGGAAGGCAATCCAGTTCAAACCAGTAATTTCCATCACATGCATTGCACCAGCTATGCAAGAAGATATTTCCAAAATCTTTCAGAGTGACTCTCATTTTCCGTTCTGCCTCTATTTTTTTTCCTAGTTCAATCATTGCCATTTCATTTCTTACATAGTGTCCCACTGTTACAAATCATGGAATTGTATTAGTACAGGATCACTCCCTAAGGAAAAAAAAAGCGACTGAAAACAAAAACAAAGTCCTATATAGATAAGCATCAATAAAAAGGTTAAATTGTGTGCTTAGTATTTTCATTTGACAGCTTAGTGATGCTTTGTTGAATTCCTTTTACAAGACTTAAAAACAAAAAAAAGGTTAATTCTCCTCTGAGAATGATCTGTGGATTAATGTTACATACCACAATACTAAACTTTTGTCCTTGCCTTTCCTAGTTTAATTTTAATCTCCAAAACATAGCTCACCTGGAATGTTTCACGTTCTTTTTATTGAATCTTTTTCATACTAGTCTTCCAGTTAAGAAGGAAAGCATTTTTTCTTCCTTCAAGGCAGAAGGTTTTCTAAATCTTAGCACTATGTCATTTTGACAATGTACTTCAGACCAGAAAAGAAAAATAGTAATGAAGCCTGTACATGTCCTAAAAACTGTCTTTTAAACTTCTGTACCAAGTTCAATTGATATTTTTTACTAAACTCATGAAATTTACCTGATTCCTTAGTGAAATAGGTGTATATATTTTTTCACTTTGTGGCCTTGAATGTTTGAGCTTTAATTTTGAAGGTGAAGATGCCTTATTCTAACATTAACCTAGGGTTCCATACTTGAGTCCTTGAGAGTGCTACAGTAAAATAGTCAAGTGAAATAATAAATACCTACTAAAGTAAGCTTAGTCTCCAGTCCATCAGGATTTACAGATCCTATTCAGCAGAGGTGCTGTCAAGCCAGTCTCTCTGTACCGGCACAGGGGGTTCTCCCATTGCATATGCAAATGATCTATGACTTTGTGTTTATTTAGTTCCCTGACACTCACAGAATGAATGAATGGACATTCCCATCCTTCCAAACTATAGAAATCCTTCTGAATGACAGTCATGTTCTCCAACATACTGGTTGCTCCCCCCAGTTGGTATCATCCACAAACTTGCTGAGAATACATATCATACTTGTTTGAACTTAGTCTTGTTTACCTGTTACAGATATAATTAAGTCATAGACTCATAGAATGATTTGAGTTGGAGGGGACCTTAGAGATCGTTTAGTTGCAATCTTGCCTGCCATGGGTGTGGTTACATGCCACTGGACCAGGTTGCTCAGAGCCCCGTTCAACATGGCCTTGAAACTTCCAAGGATGGGGCATCCACAGCTTCTCTGGGCAACCTGTTCCAGTGCCTCATCACTCTTGAAGTGAAGAATTTCTTCCTAATATCTCATCTAAACTGCCCTTCTTTCAGTTAAAAGCCATTTCCCCTTGCCCTGTTGCTACATGCCCTTGTCAAATGTCCCTCTCCTGCTTTTTTTGTAGGCCCTCTTTAGGTACTGGAAGGCTGCTGTAACGTCTCAAAAAAGGCAACATCTAGAGTGTGGTGTGTTGTGTTTTTAGAATTCCTTGGTTGTTTGAGGTAACTGTAACAAGCATAGAACATTTAGGATCAAATATTAATTTTATTACATTTTTCTTCAATAATTTTTAGAAATTATAAGGATCATGAGATTTCCAACTGTGCCTTTCAAGTTGAAGTCACATATTGTAATGCAGTTTTTCTATCTCTGCAGCAGAAATCAGCTATTCTTTTCCTAGACTAAGTTGTTGGTCTATTAAAGACACTAGCTAGCACCTTTTCTAAGCTTTTTGTTGATTTGTTTGTTAGAACATGTATCTGTGAACATGCAAAATGTTTGCTTTCTGAGTCACCAGAGAACTCAGGTGCAGGTAATACCCCTTTTTTGATATAAAGTGACTTCGGTACTTTTTTTCTCACTAGATCCTGCCTAAATTCAATATATCCGTGATTTAACATTTTGCTCATGCAAATCTTCCCATCTTCCCAGGTCTCAGTAATACTAGCTAGATCATAAAAGAGCAATACCAATTCCAATTTATCTTTTTTATTACCCAGTCTTCTACCATTCATATATAGGCAACTAAAGTATTTCTGTTCAAGCTTCTTGTTGCCTTGATTAGTTTTATTCTTGACATCTTGATTTTGCACTAAATGAGTGTTCATTTGTTTCTCCTTTACACTCTCCTTGGTAGTTGCTAGTTTATGTACTCTTAACTGTCTGAGTCAGCTGATTCCCCAGAAGTTCTATGAATTCAGATGGATAAATAGCACATGTACTAAAGTGGATCATCACCAATAAATTCTTGCACAGTGACTAAAGACACATAAATAATCCTGTATTTACGTTGTGAATAATATTTTTTTTAGTACATCTAGTCTAAAGTGCTCTGTAGACTTTCTCTATAGTCTGTGGATAAAGGTATCTCTATTCTCTAAATTTAAAAGTAGTCTTGAAATGAGTAATCATCTGGATTTTCTCTGCTGATGGAAGAAAAAGCCTAGATAAGGTCTTCCCAACTGGAATACCATCTCTCATGTTTAGGGATAGAACTCATTTAATGATTTTCTGTCATCTGGAAATGGTTGTTTCTTTTCATTCACCACACATTCCAGAACATTGCTGCCATTCCTAATTAAAGATGATTGAATTCTACCCAATGGAAAAAAAAACCACCAAAAACCAGACAGATAGTAGGATGGATCCATCCTACCATCTGTCTGTTAATGCAGAAGACTCTTTCTATCCTCAGTAATGAGACCTTGAAAAAAATTTTTTTTTTTCCCAGTTCATTAAGTTCTTTATGTTTGTGAGCAGCCATGGTTATCCTGCTAGACCAGCCACACAACTGCTTTTACCTATTTTCTTTATGATGAAATAGGGATAATTTCCTCTAAAAGGACCTTTTTCACATACAGAATTTTCCCTGGACCTCTAAGCATGTGTTTGTCTTTCTATGTTCGTTCTCATCTCTCTCCTGACATCTAGAATATTTCCATATCTCCTAGCCTGTAGGGATAAATTGTAACTCTCTTCCTCTGGTTTCCACTTTTTGCTCAGTATCACGTGAGCATAATTCTTAAATCAGCTTATCAAATTCTCCTCCTTTGTGCTTCTCTTTCTTATTAGAAGATATTTATTAACCCTAATCTCTGTAAATCACCTGTCTTTTTTTGCAACATAGACCTTGTTTGTGCAAAGAAAGGTCCTTATGGCTTCAGAAAAGAACTAAAATGGAGCATCAAAGCCTCTTGCAGGGCATATCCTCCAGGGTTATTCTGATTTTACACTTAAATCACAAGACTTTTTCTTTTTTCTATCTACTGCTTTGTAACATTTTTTTTAGGATGTAGAAGGCAGGGAGAGGGGGGCATGTACTGTGATTAAATGAAGCTTATGATGTGATTAAAAAGTGATTATTACAGTCTAGTTCATAGTCAGGAGAAATACCTGGGACTCCATTTCAGTACCAATACTAGCTTACTTCAATCTATGTTAAAAATTTTGGGAAAAAAAGGGTCAGTCTTTAAATGCCCTAGAACAAGACATTTAAAATAGATTCTCTTGTTCTGTACCAGTTCTTAATCAGCTGACAGAATACTGAGAAGAAACCTCATTGAGTCAGCACCTGCTACAGGCCTTTGTAACACTTTTGTTTCAATTAAACAGCTGGAATCTCCTGGAGTAAGATTTTATGAAGAAGAAAAACTTAATAAACTGGTTTGCAAACACTAAAATCCAATCATTATGTTCCTTCAATACCTCAGTTTCTCCATCCATAAACCAAAAATAATTATCTCTCCATTTAAAACTTACTGAATTATGTTGAAAAGAGAATGCCATAGGACAAGTTAGTATTATTAACATCACTATTATTGTTACATTTATAGACTGTAATCTGCATAGTGACTCATGATACAAAAGCAATTGCTTTACATGTGGTTCTGTGACTGAAAGTACAATATGGTATTAAAGGCAAACATGTACAATTATAGATTGCCAGCACACCAGAAAAAAGAAAAAAAGGGAAAAAAGGATTACTCACCAAACCCTAGAAAAATCCTTTTTTTGCAGATAATATATGACTCAAAGTCTTCTTTTCTCCTGATAGCTCAATGCTAAGTCTTGTCTCCAGGGGAAATCAAGATCTGCATTTAAATAAAGATATTAATAACTAGAGCTAGGTTTTATTTTCCAAGGATGGTAAGTGTTGTAAGGTACTTAGTATTAGAGAGAATGTGAAATCAATAGTGAATGATATTCCAAATATTCTGAAGAGTTCATCTTTTGTCATTTATCACATCTTACAGAGTAAATTACAGGTTATATTGTACGGAGTCTAATAAATCCATTATTCAGGAGTTATTGGTGGGGTTCTGTTAAAGCAATTCGAATTTAACTTTAGTAGGAGTTCTCAAACACTAAGACACAGCATATGTTCATTAAGGCTTGTCACTATTGGATATGAGAGAAACAAAAAAAGACCCCCGTAAAAAAACAAAACACAAAAATCCCCTACAACTAAAGAAAATAAACAAACACATAGCAAAACAACTTTATTGGTGGAAGCAAGTAGTTGCGTAATTTAGTTTTGGAATAAATTTTTAATGTGAAATGAGAGTAACAGTGTTCTGAAGATTATGTAAAGGTTGGGTTAAGGAGACTCTTAGCTGTTATGCAGACAAAAAATCTGATTCCATAATTTTTAGTGTGAGCGGCAAGAAGCAGTGATACAGGGCTATAGGGTTCTGAGCGGAGTCAGATGCCTGAACATACATCCATGATTAACTTCTTTAGTGGGAAATCCTCCAGAACTGTGACATCTTTCTTCATGTTAATAGGACGCATTAATTTTTAATGGAATTCACTGGGAGAATGGAAAACTGCCCAGTGTCGGAGATCATGTTTGAGGCCACCTCAGGAACCTGAAGGTCCATGGGATCTGACCAGATGCATCAGATGGTCGTGAGAGAAGTGGCAGATGAAGTGGTCAAGCCACTATCCATCATATTATGAAGTTGTGGCAGTCTGGTGAAGTTCCCATTGACGGGAAAAGGGGAAACGTGACTCACATTTTCCCATTTTTGAAAAGGGGAAAAAATGAAGACCTAGGGAACTACAGGCTGTTCAGTCTCATCTCGGTGCTCAGCAAGATCATAGAGTAGATCCTCCTAGAAACTATGCTAAGGCACATGGAAAACAAGGAGAGGTTGGTGACAAACAACATGGTTTTACCAAGCCCAAGTCAAGCCCAACAAACCTGGTGGCCTTCTATGATAAAGTTACAGCCATGGTGGGTAGGGAAGAGCAAATGCCATCTGTCTTTGACATGTGAAAAGCATTTGACACTCTCTTGCATGACACGCTTGTCTCTAAAGTGGAGAGACATGGTTTTGACAGATGAACCACTCAGAAGATAAGGATTTGGCTGGACGATTGCACTGAAACAGTTGTAGTCAACAGCTCAGTGTCCAAGTAGATACCAGTGAAAAGTGGCATTCCTTAGGAGTCGATATTGGGACTGGCACTGTTTAACATCTTTGTTGGTGGCATGAACAGTAGGATCAAGTAAATCCTTGGCAAGCTTCCAATGGCACCAAGCTATGTGGTGCTATTGAAATGCTGGAGGGAAGGGATGCCATCCAGAGGGACCCTGATAGGCTTGAGAATTCACACCTCATGAAGGTCAACAAGGCCAAGTGCAGAGGGCACATTCTGTGGGTGGAGAATGGATTGAGAACAGCCCTGCGGAGAAGGACCTGGGGATGCTGGCTGACAATAAGCCCAACATGACCTGGCAAGGTGCTCTTGCAGCTCAGGAAGCCAATCTGGGCTGCATCAAAAGAGGCGTTACCAGCAGGCCAAGGGAAGTGATTCTCCCCATCTACTCTGCTCTTTTGAGACTCCACCTGTACTATGTACAGTTCTGGGGGCCCCAATACAAGAAGGGCATGGAGCAAGTCCAGAGGAGGCCATGAAAATGATCAGAGGGCTGGAGCGCCTCTCCTGTGAGGACAGGCTGAAGAGCTGTTGTTGCTCAATCTGGAGAAGAGAAGGCTTTGAAGAGACCTTATAGCAACCTTTCAGTACCTAAAAGGGAGCCAACAAGGGAGGTGGAGTGAGAGGTTTTGCAAGGGCATGTAGTGATAGGGCAAGGGGGAATGGCTTTGAAATGAAAGAGGATAGGTCTAGATTTGATATTATGAAGAAATTACGAAGCTGGTAAGGCACTGAAACAGAGAAGTTGTAGATGCTCCATCCCTGGAAGTCAAGACTGCATTGGATGGAAGGTGACCCCACCTATGGCACAGGGGAATTGAAACTAAATGATCTTTAAGGTCTACTCCAAATCAAGCCATTCTATGATTCTGTGAAATACTAGTTTCTGTCTTTATATCTAATCTTGTTAGCTAATGTTCAGAACATTGTGCTGTACTTGGGCCTTGACAAAAGTTAACAAAGTAAAGAACTAAAGTCCTCTTTGCTTTTCACTAAATCTTGTGATTCTTCTTTGCTGACAGTTTTGAAATTCCTACACTTTTTACTTTTGTGGATCTGTAAGTTGGTGTTTTTTTTAACAGTACTTCAAAATCATCATTTTTAAAGGTGGCCATGAAAGATGTAATTTCTACTTTCAGACTGAATAACTCTCCTCTGTTCCAGCAAAAAGTACTGTTAGGAATTTAATTCTCAACAAGACACTGTCAGCATATCTCCTTCTAATTTTGCTTACAAATAGTATTTCCATCTGTGTGGACTGGGAAACTGAGAACTGGGAGAGATCCAAAATCAAATTGTTTCTATTCTGTCAACTTACTGTCTTTTGATTTTTCATTGTTTAAACTTTATAAATCTTTTCAAAGCTTTGCTGTTTAAGATTGATTTCTCAAGACAGTGTCCAGCAGTGCAATTATGCTGAGATGATCATGCTTCATGCTGTTTTTAATCTCTTTTAGGTAATACCAAAAAAATATAATGAAATAGCTGACTCAGCTGCTCACTAAATTCCCCTGGCTCTAGCTGGGCTGGCTTGGAAGTCAGCAAGGGTTGTTTTTAACAGTCCCAGATGGCCTCCTGGTGTTTTCACCATCCCACAGTGATTGCTGTGTATCAGGTGAAGGACTAAGCAGATGATGATCTTTGCCTGTGAGTTTCCTCTTCCAGCTGCAGAGGTGGATGGAGAAGGAGGAAGCTCCCTACCTTCCCAGTACAACTTCTGCCTTTTTCAGCTGTGGAAGTTGGCCAAGAGGAACAAAATGGTGCAAATCTTCCTGTATTTCAGCTTCAAATCCCATGAGCAGTACCAGAAACACTGGAGAAATATCAGGGAAAAAATTAATACTGAAAGCAGGGAATTAGATCATAATCTAGGGAACACATTATGGGAAAAAATATTCTTTAACCAGAGTAATAAAATTTCTTAGGATCTTGCTTAATTAGTGTTTTTTTTCCACAGAAGTTGAAATGGCTATATATATAAACTAAGGTAGATACACAGTTTAGTAGATAAATCTGGTTTCAGCTGAGTTTACCTCATCTACTGTTCTCTGTCTCTCAGCGTGTATTTACTGCAGCCATGATGAATTCCTGGGCTTGCATAAGATGTCATGTCACTACATGCAGAAACAGGCCTTGTCTTTGGCCTGCCCTTCTTCTGATAGACTTGGCTCTGCTGGAAGGTAACTGCAGGTAGCAATGGCTTTGGTTTTATTAATTCTCTATTATTTTACCACTACTTTAGTGGTTAAAATGATAGCTGAAAGTAGATTAATACTTACTCATTCACACATGAGTGGGAGGAACTGTTGAATGCATTTGAAACTTAGTGGTTTTTAAGTTATGATCCTTCTCTAGTGAATCTGTAAATAAAAAGTACCATGCCCCAGCAACCTCTGATGTGTAGTATTCATTAATAAAATGACACTAGTAAAAAGATCTTTGTCATATTTTCACTTTATATTGTTATACTCTCAATAATTGTTTCTGCAGCACTTCCATTGTTAGACAACATAATGTGCTTTTGTCAAAGTACAATCTTTCTTTGTGCTGAAAACAGGTATATTGCTGTCCTCATTAAAATAAATTGTCAACCAGGACTATATATCTAATTAATTAATTTGCTGGCTTTTTATAAGGAGAAACAGTGAATAGAAATTATATATAAATCTGAGTGAAATGCTTCTTTCCAGGTTTTCAGTATTTGACATACACTGATGTATATCCAGGTAAAGACAGTATTTTCTTGGCTTTATTTTCTCGCTGTTACAGAGAAGACTTGAGGTCAGACCTTTTGCTTGCATAAATCAACAGAACTCAGCTTGCTCTAAGACACTAGCTTAAATTCATTAGGTGGTTTTTTTCAACAAAGTAGCCTAACTTTTTCCATTGAAAGACCAAAAATTTCTTTTTCTTGTCTTTTTTTTTCTTACTATTATTTAGCTAAAAATGTTCAACAACCAGTGATAAAAATACCAAGTTAAGGAGGGATTTGGAGGAAATGGACAAAAAAATTTAAAAATAGGAGGAAAATGCTAAGAAGATGAAAATATTCTGAAACACAAATACTGAATAGCTTGGAACAAATAGGAAATAAAGATGTAGCATTTCTGTAATGATAAGCTACACTGGGGCAAGAGTTCATGAGCTGAGATCTGGCCCGGTGTGGTCTGCTGTCAAGGCTCATGTTTTGTTTTCTAGGATACAACTGGGTCTGTAAGAATTGATTTTTCAAGAAAGAAGGTGGGATTTTGTTAGAAAACTCAAATTCAGCAAAAAGTTCAGAAACATGTCAGTTCCAGTGAAGATTGTCCCAAGAAATATTTCCCATATCCATCAAGCATTTTCAGAAAAGAGAGAGGAAACACTTACTCTGCAATATTTGGTAACTGGTGTTCACTGGCATGTAGAGAACAGTTCATGACCCTGCTTTGCCTCATTAGTGTAAGGAACTAGAATACAGTCCTCTTGAGGGATGCATGACTCCAGTCCCTGCCAGCCTCTTCTCTTCCATTGTTTCTCATTCTGGAATGGATGTAGATCTCTCCCTACCCTTGAGAAACTTTGTTTCTTCAATTGTGGAATAAGAAAGTTCGTGAAAACTTAAAAAGTAAATAGTGATGGGAAAACAATTTCCCAGGCAGCACTATTTGTGGTCAAGTCTGGTTTACTGCCATGGTGTGTCCCTATCTCAGCTCAGTGCTTGCTCCCAGTAAGTGGCTGAAAAGCCACAGATTCGTTAGAGAAGTTTAGAATTTTGGATATAATATGAAAAATATTTATTTCTGTCTTTTGTTGCTTTTTGCAATTTTGTGCTGTTCTGCTAAATGCAAATTGCTCTTCATTACATTATTTTGGTGGCTTGTTTTCAAATGTTCATCCACATGTTTATTTATAAAGAGATTGCTATGTATGATGGCAATCACAGTGTCAGTAAGAATAATAATTCAGCAAAGCAAAGCCACTAATCATTGAAGAAATATGTAGGAAAGGCTAAATTAATACCAGAAAAATATACCCACACTACACTGAAAAAATACTCAGTTTGGATACTCTGCTTATGATGAAGTCTAAAGCATTAGTAGCTACATGCTCACAACAAGAAAATTTGATAGTTGAAGGAAAGAAGTACTAAATACCTTTATTACAGCAATGCATACTATTAATGAACATAATAAAATATGTGAATTAATATACAAAGCAAAACAGTGTATGAGAAAATTCAATGCTAATAGTCTTTCAGAGCAGGAGGTGGAAGCCCCATTGTTATTTAAAATGGGAGAAAATGCAGCATTTTAAAGAAACAGACTCTGCTGCAGGGTTTTTGCACCAGACCAGATGCTACACTGTTCTTGCAAAATCTGACAGAAATGGATACTGGATTTAGCAGATGAAGATGACAGTGTGAGTCAGCTGCTGAGTGCATAAAATCACATAGGTAAGCTGATTTTTTGAGAATATCATCAATGAGTCCCAAAGGAACTGCCATCCAGAAGACCTTTTCTATTTTATTTAATCAGTGCTAATGACCAGACAGTGAAGAAAGACAAGCTTTCCCAGTGACTGTACCCATTTCTATTCTGAAATGCCCTTAAGGTGATTCTTCTGGTTCAATGACTGTGCAGAGAAGGCAGATTAACTTATATGCATTTCTTTAAAATGGTCTAAGTGCTTTCTGTATCTAGTGTAATTTGGAGCTTGGAAATTACTTGGGACCTTTATACATCTTCGTTGCTTGACAAAGGGAGAAAGGGACAGTACCTGTGGAGGTCGATGTACTATATTTCTATTGCTATGTGGAAACAAGAAAGAAAATACTCCATCAGATTGTGTGGGTTTAAAACACACATTTTCTCTCCTTTCATGTGATATTATATTTGATATTATTTCCTAGGGAAAACTGGTATAGAATATTAATTTTTCACAGGTTCTCAGGGAGTATAATGAATAGTATTACATGGGGCTTGGATACTCAAATATGTGCTTACTTTGTAATATAGTCAATTTGTATTAAATTACTAGTTTTCAAAACAATTTTGTTTCAGCTTGAACTGACATTTTCAGAGTCAAGGCAATTTAAATTTAGCAACTTGACTGCACTTCTTAATTCAAGTGCACGTTTGAAAAGATTGAGAAAACTGTTACAATAGCTTAACTGTAGCTCAACAGTTTTAGGGCCAAGAGTAATAGAGAGTTGAAATCATTCCTCTCTCAGCACAGACTGCTAAAATAATCTGAGGATTAAATCTGCTATTTTGGAAGTTTACAGAAAAAATTAGAACTGATACTTTTGCTCCCCATCTAATTCTTCAGTGAGACAACCGGGCTTCCAGGTTCTTCCAGGAAAATATAAATAAGCTCTTAATGCCTCCACAGGAAAACTCTGGGTAGTTTTGTTTTGGTTGGTTGTTTGGTTTCTTTTTGGAGGTGGGGAGTGTTGGGTCTTTTTAGTTTAGTTCTTTAGGAGAAAGAGTGAAAAGCAGAATTAAAAATCCCAAATCTTTCTCTTAACACCATACTTTTCTGGACTGTCTGATTGCATTCAGATGGGATTTTTGGATGGATTACCACCTTGTCAGCTAGACCATGGCACTAAGTGCCACATCAGTCCAGGGACAGTGACACCACCACCCTTCTGGGTAATCCATTCCAATGCTTAACAACCCTTTCAGTGAAGAAATCTGTCCAACCTGAACCTTCTGTGGCACACCTTGAGGCTATGTCCTCTTGTCCTGTTGCTGGTTGCCTGGTTAGAAGATGTTGAACCCCACCTGCTACAACCTCCTTTCAGGCAGTTGTAGAGAGCTGTAAGGTCTCCCCTGAGTCTCCTTTTCTTCAGGCTAAACAATCCCATCTCCCTCATCCAATTGTTACAGGACTTACTCTCCAGACCCTTCACCAGCTTTGTTGCCCTTCTCTGGACATGCTCCAGCGCCTCAGTATTTTTGTGGATGCAGTATTCGAAGTGCAGCCTCACCAGTGCTGACTACAGAAGGACAATCACTTCCCTGGTCTATGGTACACAAGGAATATCTTCACACTCACCAAATATTGATAAAATAAACTGGAACACAAGAGAAAGAACATGATTTGATGTTGCAGATTCTTCTTACAGAATGTCACTTCCCATGTAGCTGGTTAAGGGCAGACTATAGCTTTAAGATTGATGCTAGTCCATTCTCTTCACTTTCACATGTTGTAAAGCCTGCATATATTAATTATTTATTTTCCTTTTAAATTAAATTTTTATTTTTTTATGATTTAAGAAATGAAACAGTTGTTTTTTCAAAGTTTCTTCTTCATGATCTTAAAATTTCACTTCAACCCAAATAAAGGTGAGATATACTGCTAAATGAGCTGTGAGTGACTTCATAGTGAATTATTCATAGATATACATGAAGTAAGATGTCCTTACTAGTTTTCAGGATTCTGGCTCTTGCATCAAGATCAAAACAAACATAATTGAAATGATGCTAACAATGCTATAAAATATAGAAAACTAAGAGATGGAGCGCCTAGTCTCTTCAGGTTGTAGCAGAACACATCTTGAAAAATAAGTGCTTTCACAGCTACCTAAAAATCAAATAGAGGAAGCTCTGTGAGATATTTTGACAGTCTGTTTATCAAAAATTCACTGTGTCTGGAAGAAAATCAGGAAATCTGTTTACATTCCTGTTAATTTTAATGCATTAAAGATTTGCAATATATAAACATTTGTGTGGTGGCAAAAAGCTATGCAGTTTAATAGTGGCTCAATTTCTTTTACTCTACAGTTACATATTTTCTACACAGAGTTAATTTGGAGAAATAATTTGGAGTTACTCTCATGTGCAATACCTGTTTTTGTGGACTTCTAACCTTCTGCTTTGGGATCCAGAAGTATTAATGAATTTACTTGTGAAATCTTCATGAGACATTGTTAGTGATTTTTCAGCAGTTATCACCTATGGCAGTGAAAGATTTGAGTCCGTATTTCTTTAGTGCAGGAAAGCCTATGAAATCTACCCAAGGAAACATGGAAACATGGAAACTTATTGGAAACATGGAAACTTACTGGAAACATAGACCCATATTTCTACTCACTCACTGAGGAGAAACCTGTGTCTTAGGCTGTTTCAACATTGAGATGCAATGCAACATTTATTGTCATTTCATGGGTTAAGCTACACTCTCCAGTCAAGTCCTGAGTTTTTTTCTAGGAGGAATTCTGAGCGACTTGGTCCTATTTTTTGATAAGTAGACCTGTGTCTCTAGGATAGAAGAAACTGTGGTGTTCTCCTGCATGTTCCCTAATAGGAAGGATTGGGAAATCAGGTGTTTACCAGTGTTGAAGAACATGTCATCTAGAATATAACATCTATATTCTTGCTTCTTGACTTCTGTGATTAATATTTTTTTCCTTATTCTTCATAGAATGTAAGCCAAGAAACATATTGTCAAACTTGCTCTATGTAGGAAAAGTCTGAAGTGTTTCATGGTATCTTTCACTTTGATATTGTCACTGATTTAAGGTTAAATGCATTCACGTGCCATTTGCAGAAATCCCTCTACAAATCTGTCAGAAGACAGAAATTCCTTTGGGAAATAAGTTAGGGTTGGAGCAAAATTAATGAGTCAAAGACTATGGTCTTTCAAGTCTCTGGACACTAAATCATTCCTGAGATGCACATCAGAGGACAGAATTTCACCTCCTTCCACTAATCTGAATAAATATAGAGGATGTGAGAGTGTTCAGTTACTTTCTTTTCCAATTACATCTGGGTTTGTTTAAATTAAAAATAGGGAGGATAAAAAATCTATTCCTAAATATTTAGGGGTTATGTAAGGACTTCTTACTTAAAAAAAATAAAACAACAAATACCCACATTTTGGTTTAAGTAAACAACAGATATGTTGCTGGATATTAGAACTTATGTCTTTACTCGACATTTTCTGTGTCATTCTTCTGTGATTTACTTCCACTGTAATATAGGAACAGTCAATACTTACTTGGTATTTAAAAAAGACAGAAATCCTATCTTGTTCATACAGCAAAAAAGCAGCAAAAACTTGGAAACAAAAAAAAATGTTGGTCAGAAATTCACTTATTCACTAAAAACTGTTACTTCAAAAATATTTACAGTACTTCATTCCCTAAAATATTTTCCCTTATGATTCAATTCTGTGTCTTCTCTTGTCTGTGGCTTAGATATTTCTTGGTTCTAACAAGGTGGTATGAACACATTTTTTGTCTCTTGCTTTACTCCTTTGTAGCTCTAACAGGAGCCCTAGCATACTGCTAGTGTAAATTGATGCCTGGCTTTACCCATCTGATTTAAGGTAGCTACCTGAAGTACTGAAGTTAATTTTGGTGCTCTTAAAAGCACTGAAATAAGAGTCACAATTACTAGGTTTTTCTCTGTGAAGAAATAGGCATTCCCAAAGGATGATTCGTTCATCTGTGAGTCTGTCTTTTCATAGACGTCTATATGAACCGTGTTCTCGGTAATTACCTGAAGTTAAGCTGAATAAACTGAGCCTTCATCATTATGCAAAATGACCATGGATGGGCAGATTTGGAGATTTAGTTTGAAAAGGGAAATAGAAATGTAAGTTTCTCTCCAGTTCTTAGCCAGCGTGCAGCAATCCTGAGGCCGTGGCTATGCATGAGGCCATGGCTATGCATGGCTGAGCACTGAATGCTTGCTCATTCGGTGCTTGATACCGCTGCTCAGACTGCCAGGAAATGTCACAATTCTGGATGTTTTGTAAGAAGGACAGGATTAGCCACAAGGAAGTTAACTAAGACAATTCCATTTTAAGATCTGAGAAAAAGGAAGCATCAAGGAATTAACTTCAGTCCAATGAATAGTGGAGTATTGCTAAGCCAATTAAAAGGCCAACTTCTGCACCAGAATTGTTTAATTTGTGCATTCAGTTAGTTTACTGCTATTGTGTTTTGTAAAATGCCTAAGAAAAATCTTGTGAAAATGAGTTGGTGAAGGGATTTGGGAAGACATGATCAGATGGTTTGGGAACCAGTACTGAGATTTTAAGTGCAGGGGAAGGGAAGGGAAGGGAAGGGAAGGGAAAGGAAGGGAAGGGAAGGGAAGGGAAGGGAAGGGAAGGGAAGGGAAGGGAAGGGAAGGGAAGGGAAGGGAAGGGAAGGGAAGGGAAGGGAAGGGAAGAAGTTGTTACTTCATCTGTCTTTACTCATAACGACACTTCTAGGAGGGAGTTCTTTGGACTGACATTAGTTAGAGAAGCCAAGGCTTGTCTGTCTTTTAAGAAAAAAAATTTAAATATTAATTTTGTTTAAAATGTTCAAGAAGGAAGTATTCAGCTCAATTATTAACAGAAGTCTGGTTTTAGTTAATACCCTCACTGTCTGAAAAACAATAATTAAAATATCATGCCTTACTTCTAATTCTGAATAATAAATGTGCAGGTCTAACTTTTACCAATGTTTATATACATCATAAGTATATATGTCCTTTACATCACCATGCTGAATCATGGAAATATGCTGTTGGAAATACTAGTGGTTTTAAGGCTAGGTCCATAAAGAGAGAATGGTTCAGTTAAAGAATTCTTATTCCCCAAGAATGTAAATATGCTTTGGAAGTTTGGTACATTACCTATGCCCCAGAAAGAAGAAGTAGTAGATTTTAAATAGTATGATTCACAAGAACTTAAATATATAGGGGGTTTTATTTATTTAGTAGTTGATTTTCCCCTTGGCATTTCCTACTGAGTAGCTTAAGAGCATGCATTTACTTGCGGAAAGAGGAGAGAGGAACAAAAAACCCAGGCTCTTATTCAGCTTGGGGTTGCAATGAACACAGAGAGGAGTGTCATGCCCTAACTTTGCAAGAGTATTCTTTTTCTCATGGGATTCATGGGTGAACACGTCCTGGAAATTGGGATTCAAGGTCAACCTCTTCCCACAAAATAGAGAATAACACAGTTCTGTACATTTTTTGTAACATTCCACTGATTAAGCAAAAGATTCAACATATGAGAAACTTTTGCCTAGATCTAGTGTTTGATGAAACTTTAATGCCTGTTTCCTAAAAGATTACATCAAGTACAAGGCTATAGGAATATAATATCTTTATTCTGAATAAAGGCTTTCTCAATGTCTTTTCTTCTTTCTCTCCTGTGCTTCAATGACCAACTAAAATACTTCTTTGAATGAAAAAAAAAAAAGAAGAAATATGAGTCAGGATCTTATTTCTTAAACTGAAAATGCTGAAGATCCACAAAGATGGGATACATAGTTTACAATAATATTCTCTTTTTCTCCTGAAAATGCATAGATAGAAATAGTTAGAAATGCAGAAAACTGGAAAGATGACAAAACTTAAGAACATGTGATTCCAGTTCCAGATCCCAGGACTGCATTTCTGAAGTAAATTATTTTTGTAAAGAACACCTAAACACTTCTGGAGGCTGTGACAAAAATGTCAAACATTCTGAGCAGACCAGCAAATTCTGTCAAGCCATGTATCCTGCCTGTGATGACAGCCATTTGAAACCAGAATTTCATCTTCTCCTTCTGGACCATGACTACATTCTTCCCTCCCTTTTGGGCCTTTCATTATTCCTTCAGGCCTAGTCACACAGCAGTGTCATTTATAGCAGGCCTCAGCCCTTTTTTATAATGTCTTTCCTCTTCAATCCACAAAAAATGTTATAACATTCTTTGTGGAAATGGCTTTATTTGTTGTTTGTACTGAATGCAGTGGATATTTTTAAATCTGTTGAAAGAGAAGCTGTGCAAAAGGCCACAAATACCGTATGGTCTCTGACCTGCTTTCACATTTTTTGTGTGGTGGTGAAGTATTGTGGTGCAATGGCCAAGCTTCTGAATGTCTTGTGGGACAGGACACCATTTGGCAATGACACAAGTTACATTTGCAACTGAATGTTCTGATTGGTTTGGCCTCAGCAGTAACATTAGGGCACCCTAGATAGGTCCTGATGCATTGCTGGCATTCCAGGACAGGCTTTGAGCACAGGCTTTCACAATTTCAAAGTGTAAGGGAGGGCTGAATCAGCAGGAGATATTCCCTGGCCTCCTACTTCCGCACTAGTTTGGGCAGCTACAGCACTCAAAGGAGAGGTGTTGATGTAAGGTAGGGTGCTTTCAGGGATTGGACAAACAAAGGCATTTTCTAAGTCCTGTCTTCAGCACCAAAGTAAGGAGTTTCGCATCTCTTCCCTGAGACCTACTTTGGATATAGTTTTTTATTCTATTATAGCTGATAGAACTTTTCTCAGCTGAAGATCTGCATTAAGTATGCATTTAGTTTGGAGCACTGCATGCTTTCATAATAAATGTTCACCTAAGCATCACAGCTTAGGTATTTTGCACACTACGGCTCATGGAAAAATATGGACCCTGGCATTAATTTCTCACTATTAAATGATTGTAGCAATAATTACACTAGCTGTGAGTGTAATTGAGTGAAAGTGACAGCTGTACCTCTCTAGCAAATGTATTATTTTGGGTTGAACTTGATCAGTAAAGCAGATCCTAATTCAAGAACAGTGCATTTACAGGTTGCTCCCACATGCCTTGAGGGCTACCACTCAAGCAAACAGAATATTGAGGTTTGTAACAGTAGCAAAAGAACAAGTTTTAAATGGGATGGAAATAATAACATGAGAATAGGAGCTTCCAGGAGGGGTATGTTTTGGTTGGAATGCAGAGAGAAAAATAGGGTTGAAGCAGAAGGGGTTGCTGGCTTTCCTTTCTAAGCTGGCAACACTCCAGGTAACAAATGTACTCTGAGAATTTCTCATTCTGACCTCTGCTTAGCTATCAGCACTGAACTGGTCTTTTTCCTGAACTTGTTTTCCTAACTCTAACTCCGACATCATGTCTTACAATCACTACTTCAGAATGGTAATCTATATTGGAAAACTATAGATTAGTCTTCTGAGATAAAACCACTTCAGGTAGGTAAAACGTTTCAGGTGTTCCTACCAGATAGAAAAAACTGCTTTATATCTGGCTGCTATAATTAAGTTTTATTACCATGTAGCAATATGTCTTTCCCTGTTTCTTCCTCCATATTATGTTCAGTTCCCTTTTATAGGCTCATAGACAAAAGATTTTTCTTGCTCATTATTATATCTAGTTCCTGGGTGTGGGAATTTTTTGTTTGCTTGCTTCTCTGGTCTGGTGTTTTTTGATATAGGAATTTCCATTACCAATATTTTAAAAAATGATCTTTGAAATTTTTTTTGTGAGGTCTACAGTATGTAGTTCACCAAGTCTCAGCAAATATAGCATTTAAGCACAGTAAAAAAAGTCAACCAAAACAATGAAGTAATTTAGATTGAACAACTCTAAAAATATCTAATTTAATGGCAAGATTATTTTTCAGACTGTCTTGTTTCAAAACTGTAACATACATATTATTGTAGCCAAGAGGCTTTCAGGAAAATTTAAAATCAAATTCAGAATGCAGTTGCATTACACGTAGAAAAAGATATAACATCAGAAATTGTGCATTTCTACCTTCTTTATTCCTTTTTTATATCTTCCGTGGGTTTATGCAAATTTTTTTATATCTGAAGATATCACAGTTTGCCACTCAATGTGTGTGCTGAATTTAAATTGAAATGAAACAGGAAGATATTTACTAGTTGCTACAATACTAAATACCAGAATATCTGAAAGCATTTTGTGCTAGATAGTATTGTGATGAAAAATAGAGAACATGATCTTGCAGGGAAACTGCTGGATAGAGAAACAGTAAATTAATTTAAATTGTTTAGATACACATCTATGCATGCATGTACTAGTTCTATTAATGTGAATGATAGTCTTTTCTTTAGTTTCACTGATCTTACTCCTGACTTTTTTACTGAGAAGAGCAGCTGTCAGAACAAACACAATGTCTGAACAAAGACCCTAGATTTTTCTTGCTTTTTTTTGTAAATACAGAGCTTTTGATCATGTTACTATGAACACCTATGGAGGTCCCACCAAAAAGTCACGTATTTTGTCTTCAAGTCATGCAGAATACCATTAATTATTTTATTTGCCTTTTCATCCGATCCTGTCTGCTCTTATGTACTTGCTGACAGCTGTACTCAGTGGTGTGACTCACAACCTTCCCTGGAGCAGAGCCCTTTGAGCATGTTCCTTATTGTGTCGCTCAGCTGCATGGAATCTATTGCCCTAGGTTAGCCCATCATGTAGGCAGCCACTTAAAGGAGACTGATTCACTTTTAAACAGAATGTGTAGCAGAACCCTAAATTTGTGCTGGCAACATTGTCCATACAACTCTGAGAAAATTCTGCAGTTAAAAAAAGTGTGAAGATCAGGACACTCTCCTGCTCCTGCTTATTAATATTAGCTACAGGGATTGAAGAAAAATGCTTTAGTTTCACATTCTGTTACTGTATTGATCTAAATAAAATGTTGGGGTTTTGACAGTAGGTGTTACAAGTTATACAACTGAGCTACAGACTGTTCAGATATTGTTTGGAGATTTCTCAACTACTATCCTGGACTGAGTACTATTTACATAAGAGAGTATATTCTAGGTGAGTTCTTCACTAAGTTGATCTAAGAAATGCAGTCCTAGTGCATAAAAACCCTGTCACTGTTACAAGGAGGACAAATTATCTGTTCATTGCTGCACTAATGGAGTCATGCTTCTGGCAAGGCACAGTTTACTCAGTGCAAATGGTCTTCAGTTAATATTCCAGAGCTTTGTATTGATGCAGTATTATTTTACTTTTCAATTCAAATGAGATAAGCATTTACTCACTTGTGTCTTACCTCCTCTTCATGAGAAGGGTAAACATACTGTTGAAATCAAGGGCATGTTTTCTATTGCAATTTATAAACAAAAAAATAAGAGTTTATCCAAAATGAATAATCCTATTTTTATGCTTACATCTTTTTTTCAGAGGCAGGAAAGCAGGCTAATAAACAATGACTCTCTCTTTCTGTGATATTAAAGCTTAATTATCTTGTTACTTCTTAGTAATCCCACAAATAACATTTTGAACAAGGCATCATTAGATCTGTTTCAGTTTCTATGTGGGTAATCTATAGGAAGAGAGTTAGTAAAGTTTCAAGAACAAATTAAAACCTGATTACTTGACTGCAAAGTCAGTTTTTTGTGAAGTCTTACTGGAATATTAGAGAGATGTGTGAGATGATGTATTCATTCTGTAGTGCCTGCTTATTGCCAGAACTGGGGAAAAATTATTCTCCTTCATCTCAGTACTTCTTAAAAGACGTACTTCAGTCAAGAATGGTGGATATTCTGAAATTACCGTGTCTTCCTCTGTGCCACAGAAACACAATAGTCCTTAACAAGCCAAACATCACAAACTAGTCAGAGATTTGTTAGAAAATGTATACTTTAGCAATTGTACTAAATGAAAACAAAACAGAAAAGATCCAAGAAGTTTCTGCAGAGTACTCTACTGACTTCCAACAAAACGATATTTAAAAGTGGATAAATGCCATAAAAGTATATTTTCAGCTTTCTGTGACTCTGGCAGATGAGCACAAATTAATTCATGCCATAAGCATGCAAGCTTCTGAACCCTTCACTGAATTTCACCAAGGGCAAATAACTGCTATAAAAGTATTTTCATGCTTCTGTGGCTGTGCAACTAAACAGAACCCTTTTACAATATTAGCCAATGCAAATCAAAATTGTCAATATTCTGTAAGTAGAAGAAAAAGGTATTATTGGTCTCAGTGTTTGAGTGAATCCATGTGTGAGGCAGTGTTGAAAAAGGCATTTGATTTCTGACTCAAGCTTGTGTTTTCTTTCAGTAATCAATGACTTCACCTATGCAATAATCAGAAATTTCAGAATGATCAATTTCTTTTCATATGCCTGGCTATTTACTTTGGATTTATAGCTTCTTTATCAGCAGAAGAATGAAGTTTGCGAACACTTTAGTTTTCCTTAATAGTCAATGCTTCCTTTTGATCCTGCAGTGTTTGCTGAAGCAAAACACCCATTCTCAGTAAAATAAGGGCTACAGAGCCTTCTGTCCTTGCTAACAGTTTTTTCCAGTGAGTAGGACTGGTTGCACAATGTAAAGCCTCTGAATTATGACTCAGAAATCTTGAATTCTCTTCATAAATCTGCCACTGACTGTTATAGAACTTAGAACAATTCATTTGATCTTTGTTCCCATCTATCTTTGCATTTTTTCTCTGTTTTGTGCACGAGGGTAATTTTAGCCAATGGCTTGTCTCCTCACAAATTTGAAAAAAAATTTTGGATATGTGGTCTAAGTCAAGAACTCTGGAGGATACTGTCGTACAAAGAAATGATAAACCAAATCTACAGGAGGCTTGATAAATGACAAGCATTTCTTTTTTGTGTGTGTGTCAGATAAATAAGACTTGCAGTCCACTGTGAGAAATCTTCATAAAAACAAGCAACTTTTACTTGTGAGCTCCTTGTCTTTAACTTTCACTCACTCTTTATTTTTTTTTCCCTTTTAATTTATTTTTCTGCGTAATAAATACAGTGATTTTATCCACTGATTTCCACCTGCAGTTAAACAAAGACTGAGGAAAAGTTGCTTAATGCTGCACTTAACTATCCTTCCAGCAGCACATATCCTTTAAGACCTGTGTTTACTGACAACACAGCAAGCAAATGCTGTGAAGGTTAAGCGCAGTAGTTAAACAAAAAGTAATCCTCCTACGTATTCTTCCAAGGGCACTGCCAGCAGATTATCAGGACAGGAGGATGGGAGTCTGACATTAAGTGTTCTCTGGTTCAGCCAAACTGAAAGATACATGAAAAATACTGTTTTCCTCTCTACCCAAGTGTGCCCATGTTTTTTATTGGAATTTTGCATATGTTAATTATTTGTCTCTAACAAACAATTCTTATGGTTTGTTATCTCTATGGAAACCAACTGTTGATCAAATTCTGTCTTAAGGCATAGTATATTTACTTCTGATGTTAGTCAGAGGAGAAAAATACAATTCTTAATATAAATTTATCATCACGAAGGACAGATCATAGGACTAATTAGCCAGATGACCCATGCAGCCCTCATTCACCAAATTCTTTAGCAGAATAAGACGCTCTTTCATGTAATATCATGGTGTTTATTTTCAGTTACAGAATCTCTTAATGTAATACAATAGGAGAGAGCATATTTTGAGGAAAATGAACAACTTGTGTATGTAGTTTGGCCTTAACAAGTTAAAATACGTAGGTTGAAATTGCTTTTGTAAAAATTAAGGACTCTATGAAAAAGACAAGAAGATTTATAAAGGAAGAAATGTATTTTGTTATCCATTTCATTACTAGTATTTGTGGTGAATATTTAGAGCAAGATACCTGCTGCCTTGAGGACACTACTTCTGTAAAGTGCCTACGTTAAAGTGACTTATTAGCATACTTAGTCCTTATTGGTATATTTCTTCTAAGTACTGCACTGCAAAACAATAGGACCTTCAGCTAAAGTTATTCATAATACCCAACAATCAGAATACCTTTTTTGTTTCTAGGAAATTAGTAAACAGGCTGTTGTTAACCAAGGAAGAGGAAATTATTTCAGCAGCTAGGGAAATTGCACCACTCTGCCACTGAATCCCGAAGGAATGAATCCAGATGCATTAGTAAAATTGTGCATTTTTAAGTCAGCTGTAGCAACATATGAAAACTCATTAACAGAGAGAGAGGTAAAAGGGGATTGAATACTTTAACAATTATTTTGTTTCTAAATATTATTTTCTTCTTGCAAGTTATTATTTACAAAGACTTGCATTGGTGCCTTTTGAAGCTCTTTTTCTAGCACTAATTTCTTGATCTTTAATTACCACCCAAGTCAGTCCAGTGCTTACATATGAAACATAGGTTAAATCAACACTTTTAGAAAAGTATAATGGTCAAATACTTACATTCATTTAAAAGTAATATTAAACTATTATTTTTTAAAGAAAAGGGTCTTGTTATTAACCTTGTGATGAATCTCTGTGTAATTGGTAATTAAGATACTCTGTGGTGGTAAGAAACTATGTTAACAGTCACACCTATAAGAATGAATTTACTCTGACTATCTCTAATATTCCTGAGTCTCATTTTGGCGTAGATGTTCACATTTCTTTAAGCAAAGCCTATGCTAGTGAACTGTGAGAGAGCAGGATATAGAAAATAAAATCGTCATCGTATATTTTTTTTAAAATAAAATTATCTTGCCCTTGATTCAAACAATTACAAGAGTGTTATTCAATAAACCTTTCCTCATTGGCAGTTCTATTATATTTAACAGGGTTTTCAGCTAGGTGACACATTTTTCTGTAATACTATTTTGTAACATCACCATATCATCTCATGCAAGAGTGGGTAATGCAAATTAATATTGTAGTGATACCCAGTGACATTAATTGGACTAGCTTACTTCACTATTATTGAGAAAGAGGATTGTCTAAAATGTGTTTAGAAGACTTGCAGGAGAAACAAATACAATGCATCATGAATGCATTTGTCTAAGCTACTAATAATTTCCTTGGTTTTGCAGAATGTTATTAAAATACCTAAGTATATGGTGCATAAAATTGCATTTTGTACAGAATTGATGAGAAATAAAAAAAAAGCCAAAAGAGAAATGAGAAAGGCTAAAAGTGGAGGTGTAGGAAGATGAGTGTGTGATCACCACATGAGGAAAAAAATCAACATCAGCTTGAGTGACATGCACTTAAAAGTAACTTTCCATATTGTAATTGCTGTCTTGAAAATGCTGGCCAATTTACAGAAGATTTACTGGTTATATTTGTCTTTTCCATTTATCATAGTCAAGAATAAAATAATCTTCCCTGGATACAGCTAGAGGGATGACCTAATAAGATACTAGATAGACCATTTTATTTGCTACTGATTTTATTGTCAGCTAAGCCATGGCTGCAGACAATTCAGCTGAATTACGGTTTGTGCAAAGCAAACATATCTTCAGCCACTGATATCCATATGGTCATTTAAATGGGCTTCTGGGATTTGAAATGGCACTTAAGGTAATATATTTCTTTTAAATATATATAGATACCTATTTTATATTCAAATTTAGTCAAAATTAATAGCATACTTTATTTGTTCATAGATTTTCAGAAAAAAAAGCTATTATGCATTTGCTACAAGGAAAGTGTTGGGAGTACTTGTATGTGTAATGGCATGTAATATTATTTTTTCATAAGGTGTGAGTGAAATTGCTCCAGGCTTTTTTACCCAGAGGTTTTTTATCAAGGTATGGTAGCGATTTCATTCCTCACTGGGATTATAACAATGTTAATGGGGAGTGAGATATCCCCCACCCCCCAACCTCCAAACAAGTGTTGGGATTTTTAATTGGGTGCCTTTCAGCAAATATTTGGAAGAAAGGCTGAGGCTGGATCTCAGAATCCTAGTGGCTCAGAGGAGACAAATTATTTCTAAGTCACACCATTTTTGGCTTTTTTTTTTTTTTTATTAGTTCATGGGTCCCCTGATTTTGTTTTGTTTTAATAAATTTGTGATTCTTCCAGCCTTTTCCTCTAGTTACTGAGCTTTGGGAAAACTAGTATTTTATTTTGTTCTGAGTTTATGCTTGAACTAAAGAGGATGAGAGATTGTTCATGTGTCCACTCCAGTGCACAGCCTCGAGGAAACTTGCATAAAAGTAAAGTTACTGGAACTCGGAGTAAATCAAAAATCAGAAAACCAGATTAACCTCCTGTGACTGCTAAGCCTCAGGGAACCAGGTCACAAAGAGGCAGAGCCACTATAATTGAAGTAATTGTGTTACATATTATAAATATAGACCAATGGGTCCATAAAAATGGTTGTCCATTCAAAATACCCCCTGTGCTGCAACTGTAAGGAGGTTAGATGTAGAGTTTCCTTTTGACATGACTGCATAAATATATATACAGCATGATTGGAGTTGATCAAATTGAGTGCAAAAGATGATTCGTAGTTCACAGTTCATGCATTTTGAAGTTTTTATGTGTGAAAGAGATGCTGACACTTTAAATGTTAAGCATACAAGCAAGGGCCAAGTGCACTGGTACTCTATGCATTTTGAGAAGCAGTAGCTGGAAACATCTGCTCTGTTGCTCTTGGAATGAGGATGCCACGAGCTGCTCTTGCACTGTCAGTGCTGATACTCTCACAATGTATAGAGCTAAAAGACCATGTCGTGGCAGGAAGGATGATAGACACAAAAAAAATCACATGTGCATTATCTTTTGAACTTACTGATTTCCTGTCAATGAACTAACACCTCATGGATTTGGAACTGCTTTTAAAATGAGTTCATATGCTTATCAGAGTTGACAAAGTGACAGGGGAAGGAAAAATAATTCCCTGCTGTTTCCTTGATTTGCTTTCCTATCCCTTGCATTAAGATTTCATGGGTTCAACTTGGAAATAGGCTTTCTTTGAGACTTCAAACAAATCAACAGACATTGAAAGAATGAAAACTATTGCTTACATTAAAATATTTTCTTTTAAAGAAATAATTAACTACCACTTTACTTTTAGTACCAGTTAGTTTTAACATTATTTATGCTCAATTATTCTACAGAAAATATACTCCTAAACTGCTAACCTATCGAGCATTTGTATTGGATGGTTGGCTATTACTTGCTGCAAATATGCTTGAGTGTTACATGAATATTGCAAGCTCTTCATATCACCATGTGCTCAGCATTTGGAGTGGGGAAGACACACTTCTAGTTATTCTTCAAATCATTTCCCTACTGAGTATTTCCGTATATGTGTGTATATGTATGATTTGGTATAACTGTTTCTTAGCGTAATCACTCGATATAGAAATCTTGTAGATGCTCCAGATAAAGCCTTATAAAAACACATTTAAGAATGGCATGACATTATCTGTATTTACAGACTGAGTTTTTTTCTTATCAGGAGTGAATGATTAGGTGGGAAAACAAAATATTTTGAAGTCTGCTTAAAGTACTGACCCTAAGAATGACCTTCTAATGATTGTATAGCTTTACTTTATTTTTGCAACATGTAGGTAAGTAATGAATCAGGCTTTTCTTACCACACAAAAAAAATGTCTTCTCCACTCCTGCAACTGGTGTTGAGTGAAAGTCATATAATCTGTTTTGGACAGCTGTCTCAAAGAATTGTCCTCTGGAAATACCCCCCTGGATACAGAGTGGGTCTGAGGCATTCATTTATAGTAGGTACACTCTTTTAGGTGGATAAAGCCAAGGAAGATGAATCTCACTCCTGGTTTTCTCACACAAAAAGTCACAGCAACTGTGGTTTGAACAAAAAAAACCAAAAACAAACTTGGCTCTTCTTTATGATATACTGATAGCTCAAAACCATCAAATTCTACATTCTCAGCTGGTGAGTGGTAAATCAAGCTGAAGTTAATTAGTTACATCTTGAATTTTCCCATCTCTTTCCTTCCCTTTGCTTCCCTCCCATCTTGGAAAAAAGGTTGTTGTGCTTCTCACCCCTGCTTGATAATTTCCCCATTAAAAAAAAACCAAAACAAAACCAAAACCAACCAAACAAAAAACATTGGCCAGAAGCTGCCTCTGCAGTGAACTCAGCTGTGTCCACCTGTCAGACTTGCCTATCAGATAAGGTGCCTTATCAGGTGCAGGTCCATTTCTGACTTTCAATGGGCTTCAAGTGTGAAACAGATACAAAAATACGCAGATTAGGTAAAGTAGCCTCTGGAGTAGCCTCTGGGTCTACACAATAGCAGTATTTGTGGCAGCTATTAATTTTCTTGGCAAAACCTATCAGTACCTGGACATTAACCACACATCTTTGCTCTTCCTAATGAGATTTCCTGTGCTCTTCTATGCATAATTTGTTTGGTCGGTCTTTGCCTAAATTTCCCACCTTTTGAAATGTCTCACTACTTAAGCAGGTATTGCAAGGCTTGATTTATTGAAAAATCTAAAGCTATCTAGGTCTGTGGTGAAGTTTATTAGCTGGTGATATCTGGTTTTAAAAAGTGTTTTTATTTTACTCTGGTGTCTTAGCTGCATGAAAGAAAGATAAATCTCTGCATGTGACCCCCAGGTACTTTGTCTGAGTGACCTAACTAAAGAATATTGACATGAAGGCTGGAGTTTTTGCAGAAACAGTTACAAATACAACATTTTCATTGATTCAGTACTTTTCCAATAACAAAAATGTTATTTATTGAATTTTAGGGAGGACTGAAGGCCAATTCTTCTGCTTTGCAATTTATGCTCCTGTTTCACTAAAGCTATGCCCTTGTTGATATTTGTGAGCTATTGGTTTCAGGAAAGACTGGAGTGATAAACTATTCACAAGTACTTTTGCGCTGTACTTGTCTGCTGGGCATAAGAATGTTTGTTCCTATGAGCTTATATTTAGAACGTAAAGAGCCAGCCTTCAATAGGTCTAAAAAAGAGAAATTATTTTCAGAGTTAACATGCAGAAGTGAAATATAATGATACATATATAACACTATATTACTAAGAGCAAAAGAGTAAAAATCAAAGCATTCTGGAGGTGCAGTTCTTGAAAGAAAGGGAAAGAAAGAGACAGAAAGAAAGAGATAAGGAAAGAAAGTGTACTTTGCTAGTATAGAGTTAATTTTCTTCATAATAGCTCATATGGTGCTGTGGTTTAGATTTCTAACCAAAACAATACTCAGATAATACTTGATAAGACACTTAAGTGCTAGCAACAAGGCCTTCTCTGATCCTCACTGTGACACACAATTGTGTGACACACAATTTGTTGTGCAATGGGTTGGGAACTGACACAATCCTGCACACAACCTGAACCAACCAGAGATACTCCATACCATATAATGTCATGATTAGCTATAAAAGGAAAAATAGGAGGTTTTAGGAACACTAGGCTTTTTTTTTTTTTTTAAGAACTTACTGCAATGTGGTGAATAGTTGTCTTTGCATCGCTTCTTTTGTCCTGTTTTCATCTCTCTTCTTCACTTTTCCTTCAGGTTTTTTTGTTTGTTTGTTTGTTTGTTTGTTTTGGTTGGTTTTTTAATGTAAACACCCAAGCTTCCATGCTTTTATTCTTCCCTTCCTCTTCTTTCATCCCACTGAGGGGTGGGAAGAAATTGACTGAGCATCTGTGTGATGCTTAGTTGCCCTCTGGGATTTACCAACAACAGAAGGCAGTGATAAAAGTAAGGAAAAAATCATACTGATTTCTGATGCTCTTTATGTTAGGGTATATGGATTTTTCATTTGTAGCATATTAATTAAAATGTGAGTGAGAAAAAAAACCAGTGGATTACACTGGTTATTAGCAGGTACTTCAAGATTACAGTTTCAGGGAAGAAAAAGAGTCTTAGTATAGCTTTGTACACAGAGTTATACCGACCTATATTAATCTTGAAACTGTAACTGTTCCATTGTGTAAAGGATTGAATTATGAAACTCCTTTTACAAGCCTTACTATTTTCTGGTTCTTTTGACTACTTAATAGCACCACAAAGCAGTTACTTTTGAAATTATTGAGCTCCGTGGCTATCCATATAGTTGTTAGAAAAGCAGATCATATTTCTATTCAAATGTCTAGTGTCCCTTTTTATGTGTAAACTAAACTCAGGAGGTTTCATGGAGAGGAACAGATGCTCATGCAGCTTATCCCTAATATACGAACACACATTTCTTTCTGAACTGCATTAGAGATTGTCTTCAAGGTTTAATTTCCTCATATTAGGCTTCTGTCCTCTGATGGGAAGCTGGATAGATGACAGAAACTGAAAATAGTCTTCTATGGTAGACTAAACAACAAGTGTCACTTTCAGCGGCAGCCTGCAAGACGAGATTTTCGAGTATTTTTCTTTAAGCAGTGTTACCTTGCTGTACTTCTAGATGAAATCTGTTGGCTTATTTGTATTGGACAACTACTTTAAAACAAAATCCCATAGGAACTTATGCCTTCCAATACATTGCTGTCCCCACATGGAACTCTTGCTATGTATCTATCTGCTACTTCCTTAAATAACTACCTCTTTTTCATAGCCCTATTTCCAGACATTGATTTCCCTTTGGCTACCAAACTCCACTGGTTCCTTAAGTCTTGATCAAGTTTATTTTTCCTCAGTCTCTTTGCGTCTCTTTAAGTGATTTCTTTGAAGTGGCCTTATCTGAACTAAATATTAATTTTTCTGCATTGCTGAGAGCCATCATACATATTTTTCTTTTTATTTAAGGTTTTTAAACTGCACAACTCTTTCTTTGTAACCCAGGGACAGACCTGACTAGGATTTCATCTTGTGGTGTTACTTCTGCCAGATGTAGTAAACAGTGAAAACCTTCATGACTTTCTCTGTCTACAGAAGCAAAAGAGTACTTAACCAGAGCAAGATATATTCATAGGAAACTGAACCTTACTGGCTAGAAAGAACCACTGGAGATCCTCTGTTGCATTTTAAATGTCTCAAAAGCCATGTGGAGACTCCACAGACCCTCTGGGTAATGTCTTCCAGTGTTTTCCCATTATCATGTTAAAAGTGCCCATTGGAGAATCTCCCATGCTCCAGCTTGTGTCCATTGACTCCAAACCAGTCACCATGTACCTCCAAGAAGAACAGGCTCCATCTTCTCTGTGCCCTCCCACAAGGTATGTGAGGTCTTCCCTGAGCCTTCTCCTCTTAAAGCTGGAAAGACCTCATAGCTTCTCACAGCCTCTCCTTGCACACCATGTGTTCCATTCCCCTCATCTCACCAGCCTGATGACCTTTACTGGGCCCACTCCGTGTACCAGTGTCATTCTTGTGCTGGGGAGCCCAAAAGAGGACACAGCACTTGAGATGGCACATCTACAAGAAGTAAGTTTTGAATAATTAAAGTGATTTAAATGCAGAATCGCATCCTTTACATGTGCTTGAGATGTAGTCTCACAACTACAGAGAAGGATGGCTTTCCTGGACCTGATGAGTACACTTCTGCTAATGCATCCAGGTTGTCAATTTTTGTCTGTGTTTCAAAGGTGCACTGATGATTCATTTTCAGTTTTTTTCATCAGAACCTTCAGATACTTGTCTGTCAAGCTTCTTTCTCTCCAGCCGGGACCCAGCCTATAGTATTGTGTGGGGTTATTCGCTCCCAGATGCAGGATTTTACACGTTACTGAATTTCATAATGTTGCTGTCAGCCCATTCCTCACACCTGTCCAGGTTCCTCCAAATAACAGTCCTGCCCTGAAGCATATCATCTGTTCCTCCCAATTTTGTATCATCTGCAAATATGTTGAGAGTGTCCTCTCTTTTATCCTCCAGGTTTTTAATAGTCATTGAACAATATTTTCCCCAGTAGTAGTAAAAGTTGGCTTTTTTACTGCCAATCACTGCTCTTATAAGACCAACAACAGTCCAGCCTATTTTTCTCCCATTTCACTGTGCACTTATCCAGTCCACAGCTCATGAATTTGACTGTAAGAATACAGTGTGAGAATAAGTGTGAGACTGCCAGAGATGCCTTGCTAAAGTCAAAGTATGCCACATCCACCATTCTCCTTCCATGCATACAGCCAGTTCTCTCATTGTAGGAGACAGGCTGGTCAGTTGCCATAATGGGGCAAGGGGTTCATCTGTGGCTGCTCTGTTGCAGGCTAAATTGTGAGAAGGAATGTTCTTCTGCACAGAGAGCAGAGAGGTGAAAGAGGCCCTTGGTCCCCAACATTTTCTGTGTGAATATAGAAAGATCACTTGTCAAGTCTCAGTCCATGATACCTATGAGACAGGTCATGATAGAGGCTTATATTAATTAAAGTCTTCTGTCCCCTCTCAAAGATTTTGAGTAGTAATTAGCCAACCCAATGAAACATTAGTGCTCCTACTCTAAACCACATGATGCAGTTTCCATTTCCCCCCATTTCCAGTTACTCATCTTGTGAGACTCATCTCACTTAACTTCACTTTGTTACCTAGATTACCTCTTTAGTTACTGAAAAGAGCTTTTCTAGGATATGAGTCAACTAATTTATTACTAAGACCTACCTGGTAATAAAAGGAGATCATACTCTAAAAATAATAGTTCTTTTTACCATGTATAAAGAACTATGTCTTAGTTGTAGATTTAGTCAGATAAATCTCACACGGAACCATTTCTTTTGAATTTCCCCAGGATATTTCTATTACAATTCAGTTGTTATTAAGTGGATAGGAGAAAGTATAAATCTAGATTTACCTCATGTCTAAATTATTCCTATTCAGAGGCCCTTGAAGATTTTGCATAGCTTATGGTACATTATATCTCACACTAATCAATATATGATTGAGTTTCCTTCTGGTGCTCTTAGTTGTGTTCTATTTCCCACGTATGAACAATCTGTTTCCTTTTGCTGCTGCTCGTATGAGTTGTTTAGGCATTTGTAAACATGTCAGTTTTTTAAGGGATTCAATCTTGCCTGAGTCAAAAATAATGGAGTTTTGCTATTGCCTTCAATACATGCAGAATCAGGTCTTCAGTCTTTTCACTCTAATGTGATTCTAATTATGTTACACTTTTGTCCTTCTTCTGTGCTTTCCCTTGCAACATTAAACTTAATTTGTTAATTACCCAGCATTTGCAAATTACGAGGCAAATCTGCAACTCATTTCCTTTGCTGCTTGCTCTGTGTCCTCCCTCTTAAACAAATGGAGTGATAAGCATATGACTGTTTTTTGCTAAGCTTTATGTCCTTTATTAAAGTCTGGTACACAGTTGCCCCCCTTACAGGTTTGTCAGTTTACCTTATCAAATTACTTTACTTTAGGTCTACTCTGATTCAAAAAGACACTTAGGGTTTTAACTATCTACAGCTGTGTTAGGAATAATAATGAATTTAATGAGACTGCTCATGATGAAAGTTAGGTTTGTCTGTAATTACTGTTTGGTAGTCAGGACTGGTTTGAGAATAATTTATCACAACGATAAAAGCATTTATGAAATTCTGTAGATACTGGAATAGCCATTTACCTAATGCAAAAATGGCACATCTAGAAGAAGTAAGTTTTGAATAATGAAAGTGATTTAAATGCAGAATCCTATCCTTTACATGTACTTCGTGAAACACTGCTGAAACCACATTTCTGCTGGGGTAATCATTTATGTCAGTCTGAGATTAGCTAAAAAGAATATCTTCTGAGAGATTATTTGAAGATTTATATTGAAAAAGCCAACCAAAAAAATGGCTTTTTGTAAGAAATCAAAATCTCTTTAAAGGTTTTCTCCACTTCTACTCTATTCATAGAGTTCTTCTTGATACCATCCAGAAGAGTGTCAATTGTAATGCAGATATCTGTCCAACAGGAAGTGTACTGAGATTGTAGGATCAATTTTCATAAGCAATTGAATAGCCATCAGTCAGCAGTGATGTTTCGTTTGGACGTTTTAATGAACTGAATCACATACAAACTGATATATGTCAGAAGTTGAAAAGCTGTAGTCCCCTTACCAGACTTTATACCCTTTAGTATTCCAAAATGTTCTATTTCATTTTTCTTCTGGTTTTTTCTCTCATTATTTTTTCATAGTATTCCCTTTTAACTGTCTTCCAAGCCTTGTCCTAAAGCCTTATTTTTCACAAGATATTTTTTTTATTCCATGTTTATATTGTATCAAGCACATTTAAGTCCTCAAATTTGGCTGTCTCTCTTGGGCTTTGAACTAATAACACTAATAGTAAATAACTTCATCTCCAGGCAAAATTAGACCTGAAAAATGAACGTAGCAATGCTTGATTCCCCATAATCATCAGAATGGTACTTTAACTGTTCATAGCTTTTGGATGCACAACCCTGAAGGTTCAGGTCTCAGATGACATTTGGAAGATTTCCAGGTTTGGATTCTTATCCTGCAGCAGGAGTTCCCTGATGCTCCAAGAATCCTTACTGCAAGTGCAGGGCTGAAGAGCATTTAAGCCAAGGACTTGGGGCTCCTTCCTCCAAGAACAGAGGGCAGTGACAATCTGGCAGCCCTGCAGCCGCAAGTCTGGGACTCAAGGAATCTGTCTGCAGGGCTTTCCAAATGCCAGCATCTGCCTGCAGCTCTGCAGCTCAAACCTCTGCCCATCACCTGGTATCTCCTGGCTGCAGAGCATGTTCATGGTGTGCATTCACTGATCATTTATGCTCTGTGAACTAGAATAATGTTTAGTAGTATTTTTAGGAAGCTGACTTCTAACTATATTCTGGCATGCTCCATTATTTATGGCCCAAATTTTAGTAGTCTTAAACTTTTTATAATATCAAACTTGAAAAATTATAGATTTGCAATATTTTGATGTCTGTCTTCTGTCTTTCATGGCACCGTTTTAAAGATGGATGTCTGATTTTGGCTATGTACAGCTGTAGTTTTTCATGTAATAAAAATGCTTGCAGTCAGGTGTATACACAAGGGCCTATAGCTGAAAATTCAAATATGAGCCAAAGCTGAAAATTAGTCATCCTAGAGACTCATCAAAATTGCATTCTTTCCCTCCATTCAGCCTTATTCCATGTCTTTCTCACTTGCAAAATAAACCACATGTAATGAGCTCTTGGTTATTCCCTTTTCCCCCCCTCTTTCACTACTAAGTCTATCTACAGCTTCTAAGAATACTTACTGTAAATGTACCACTATCCTTTCAATTAAGCTGTGATGTGCTAAATGTAAGCATATACAGTAATTTTCAGCTGCCTTTTTTTTCAAGTTTAATTCGTATTCATCAACCAACTCTTGAGTTTGCCACTAAAATAAGGATTAAGTATTCATTTGGCATGCTTATCATACACTGGCTACTACTATACCAGGGGAACCAGATGGAATAAAAAAATCTCATCCTGAATTTTTCCAAGGACTTTTTCTTTAAAGAAAAAAATAGGAAATCAGTAAGTAAATAATAATAATAACAATAGAAATGTTTACAGCATGGATTGGAAAATGTGTTTGTCCTTGCTGCTGGAATCACCTATCCTCATATTTAAACCTACTGTTTTCAAAGATGTATGATCTTTTCTGACATGAAATTCTTGAGACCTGCAGCACTTTAGTTGCTCCCATTAGCACATGAAACAATGACTAAAAGTCTCAGTGTTACACAGCAGGTTCATCTTAACTGTTTCTCATCATATTTCATTCCTTTTGTAAAAATCCTCTAATTCACAACACTCTTACCAAAATAAAAGGAAACCTAAAAACCAACCAACTGAAAAAGAACCTTACCAAAACCCAAAACCACCACCCCAAGACATCCCCAAGAGCCCCAGCTATTGGAAGAGGTCATGAAAATTTCTCTCCTTCTGGAAGCCTTCCAATAGTTAAAACTGTCTTCTTTTTATGCCTCTGAGCTACAGTATGCAAAAGTCAGTCCTACTAAGATATAATTAGAAGTGTAGGATATTCTAATGCTGTTTTACAACTGGTGAAATCTGCTTCAGCTCTGTCTACCACCTGATTACCATGGAAACCATTGCTGGCCAACAGAGTAATTCTGATCAAAAGGAATTATTATTAATCTTCCCAGTCAAGGGTGGATGGAGGTCTGGACAGCTTATGTTAAATTCTCTGGTACAGGCTGAAAAGTTCAGTAAGGGTAAATATTAATTCTTAGTCTGTTAGAGAGCAAGAGTATTTCGTTATGAGACAAGTACAGCCTGCTGTCCAAAATTCAGGTACTAGCAGATTGCAATATAAGCATCCAGGAATTGGACATAAATAAAGGTAGTTTTCTGGATGGTAAGGAGCTACAAGGAAAACTGACATAAGAAAATTAACTGTCTGTTTCAAGGATAGTGAAATGATAGCTTAAAACCTAATGCTGAAAGGAAAAAGTAGTAAGAATGTTGTTCACAGGTTAGTGTTTAGACAGGTAAATAGCTATTCTTGCCAAAATATACTCAAGTTAGAAAAAAATGCTTTGGTCTTTTGGCTTTCTGTAAAAAAAAAAAAAAAAAAAAAAGAAGAAATATGTAATATGTCTGTTAAAGAGTGACAATTGCCATGGTTTGTAATAAACATTGAAATCTACATATTTTACAGAGATTAGAGAGGAGGTGATAGAATCTGAATTCAAACTTCTGCAATTTGAGCAAAGAGCATTTGTTTATAGCAAGACTGCGAAAGCAGAAGAGAGGCCACCATTCTCCAGGAGTTCCCTGTCTCTTGAAACACATGCAAATTGATCATCATTTGGTGTTTCTAGACTTGAGAAACTTTCCAGGCCACAAATTGATGTTTATAGCAGACAACACTCACATAATCATGGAATGTTTTGGTCTTGAAGGGGCCAATAAAGGTGACCTAGTCCAGCCCCCTGCAATGAGCAAGGACATCTTCAACTGGACCAGATTGCTCAGACCTTGAATGTTTCCAGAAATGGGGCATCCACCACCACTCTGGGCAACCTTTGTTAGTGTTTCAACACTCTCATTGTGAAAAAACTTTTTTATATCTAATATAAGTTGACCAATGCCATGAAAAACATGATACTTGTACATCAAAACTGTAGAATTCCAATTTTCCTGTGATTCATATTCAAAAAGGCTACAAAGAGAGGTTTTAAAAAGCAGAAAATGTCACGAACTTAGAGTGAGAAAAGAATGAATGTGGAATCTATACTGAAAAAAACCTGTAATTGTAATACTTTTTTTCTGCTTTAGGTAGAATAAGAAGGTATTTTTTCCTTTTAATCAGTAAATATGTGTTATTTTACTTTTTTCTCATTTAGTAGAATGAAAATTAGACACTTAGTTCCCAGTGAACTCACTTACAATTAAATACATAGATAATTAGCAGTTATTTGTCTCAGTCAAGCTGTTCTTCCAGGCTATTTCTGTATACAGTGGGTTTAGGTGCCTTCAGACAGTGATTTAACTCCATCTTAAAGTGGTGTTATTAACCTAAATTTCAAAGTGGCCTTTTATTTCTTTTAGCTATAAAGTCAGCATGGACAGTACGTTCAATTTGCTTTTTTGAAGACTAACCTAGGTGAATGAATCTTCTACTTGAGAATCTTCCCAGTTGGCTGAGTTACTTGGTGGTTAACCACTTGTTCTCTTTGTCTAGTACTGCCCCAGTGATTTTAAAAAAAAACACAGGCCACACTGGTATATGTTTTCTCTGTAGACCAGATTGGAAGATTAATATCAGGCTGGGGTGGAAAGCTGTTGGGAATGACAGGGAATGGATCATTTTTAGTACAGCAACAAAATGAGGCCATGGCAACAGGAGGGTTGGTTTTAGGTTTGCTTTCTGGTTTTATTTTGTGTTTGTGTGACTGGATTAATACTGACTGTCTAAACATAGTTATGTTCGTAGATTTTGTATAAATAAAAAATGAAGGAAACATTTACCTACTCTAATGATTTGGAAGATGAAAGTAGGTACTGGTATGTTGGAAGCCAAAAACATGGAAGGATTCTGTACCTCATCATTGTACTTTATAATATCAGACTCTCAGTTTCCCAATGGGAAATAAAACAGGACTTCTTTCTTACTGTCTTCACCCTTGGTGGCCAATTAAAAGCTTTTTTGGTTCCAGCTGAAGACTTGGCAGGTCTACTGTTTTGGCCACAATGTGATGAGGAATATAATGAAAGTTAAAGTTAAATTACAGTTCAACACCTGTGGCTGGCTTGGCTCTGTATTCACATTTGACACCAAGCCAAGGCAAAGCCAGAGTGAGAGTCTTCTAATGTTGTTTCTTGGCAGTCAAAGTCACCTTAAATATCAGTTAATACATTTATCTTTTCTCATTTATATAGTTAGCTCCAATGCTTTGACTTCCCTCTTGCTCAAAGGGACAAACTAGGACCTTGGCATGTTTCCATTACCACAGGTTTGGCTGAAGGAGTTATTCAAATTTAAGATAAATTTACTTTCTGAATGGAAAAGATAAAGCACAGCACTTACTGAACTTTATCATGAAGCACACTGTTATTTTCTCAAAATCTGTTTTGAACTTCTGTTTGAGTAGGTATCTTGTTTTAATCCCCACTAGTAACTTGGCCCCAAAGAGCCAATTGCTCACTTTCCCTCCAGTGGGGTGGAGGAGAGATTTGGAAGAGTAAAAGTGAGAAAATTTGTGACTTGAGATGAAGACACTTTAATAAGTAAAGCAAAAGCCACATGTACAAGCAAAGCAAAACAAGGAATTAATTCAGCATTTCCCATGGTCAGGCAGGTATTCAGCCCTCTCCAGGAAAACAGGGCTCCATCATCCACAACAGTTACTTTAAAAGAGAGACGCCATCAACGCCAGTGTCCCCACTTCCATCTTCTTCCCCCAGCTTTACATGCTGTGCATGATGCTGTATAGTCTACAATGTCCCTTTGGTCAGTTGGGGTCAGCTGTCCTGGCTGTTACCCCTCCCAACTCCTTGTGCACCCCTGGCCTCCTCACTGATGCAGTGAAAAGGCTTTGACTCAGTGTTAGCACTGGTCAGTGATAAGACACTCCCCATGTTATCCACCCTGTGTTTTCAGCACAAATGTGAAGCATAGCCCCGTACCATCTACTGACGATATGAAGAAAATTAACTCTATCCAAGCCAAACCCAGCACAACAGGAGATTATTTTCTATTCTGTGAAGTCTTTTGAGATTTTTTACGTTTTGTGGTCTGCATTTAATAAAACTAAGATTTCTAAAACTCTACAAGAGAAAAGCAAGACCTATTTACCACAGAATAGCCATATTTTGAGGACTACTTTACTTTCAGAGAATGGGTAATAAATTGTTTTTAAAAATTGACATGAATGAGGCGAAGCAGGTACTTGGAGCTGGCTCTTTAAAGTAAAACAAATCCATTTATTGACTCTTAGTTAGGTTTCTCTCAGTCTCATTATGGTTGTCCCTCTTTGAACTTTTTATTAAACAGGCGCTTGAACAGGATCTTTGTTTTTTATCAGGAGTGAGTACTCTAAATTCTCCTTTATGTAAATCAATATGCCAAAAAATGGAGTAGGGACACAGAGCAAAAAGGAATGGTATTTATCTTACAGGCAGCGTCCATGTATGAGCAACCTATCTAGACTCTGATTACAGGCTACAGAAGAGAAAGAAAGTTCTAGGCATAATTCATCTTATCCTAAAGCAGATATCTGATAGATCAAATAAATTCCATGCTAACAGCATCTATTTCTCTCAATTGATTCTGAAGGAAACTAAACTGATTAGTTTGTTGCCGACTAATGGTTTTGCGTCAAGTAGGTAAGATTAATTGTACCCATGTTGTTACTATGGTCTAATGTTTTGACCATTTGTCTGAAAACAGATGAGGAGACTCAGGCCCCTTAGAAATACAGTAGTGGGACCACAAAATGTTGCTGGTACTTCACAGAGAGGTTAGATTAGCAATAGAAGATGACTGGGGTAGGCAAGTGTACTATACTTGAGCAAGGTGTGGTACTGAAGGCAGGTGTTCAGACATGGTGTTTAGGAAAACAGAGTACCTTTAATTTTTTATCAGTGAAATACATGTAGTTATTGAAAATGTTTCTAAATCTAAAACTATGCCATTTAATTACTGACTGTCTTAACTATTACTCCTAGTTTCTTAATGAATTTGTGTGCGTACAAGCTCTATTAAAAATAAAGTTAGTTAAATCTTTGTTCTTTCTATACCTCTATTGCTTTCAATGTTAATGATGATTACATTACAGAAGTGGTATGTGAGCATTAGCAGGTTTCTACCATACTGTTCTTTGACTATATCAATATACACTACTGGTATTAATGAACTACGTGCATGTAAGTATTTATGAATGCATATATACAATCACATGTGTATGTTTTCATAGCTGTTATCTGTCCTTAGAAATGAAACCTATAGTACTAAGCAAGACAAACGTTCTCATATCACAGTAGAAAGATTGCAGGTCACATGCTTATTTTTAATGATTAGATAGTTTTAATCTCCATCTCAACCCCTTTCTAAATGCATCTCAATAAACATATATTGGGAAATTTCTTATTTTATTTCTATTTGATTTCTTCGCATTGTTTTTGGTTGTTTATTGAATGGTTTGGTAGGGGATTTTGTATGATTTTTTTTGATCCATTGATTTCCAGGTTACAGCTAAGAAATACTACACAGTGTCTGTTGCGTTTCCTACTTCAAGGTATTTTTCTTAGAAAAATAAAATTTAAACCCAAAATTAACAAACCCAGTCTTAACTAGAGGAGACAAGAGCACTCTGAACTTAGAAAATAGAAAATCTGGGACACTGTAATATAATTCATGTCTAAAATACGTGCTGAGGTATAGTTCTGCTTTCATTCATATGCAAATATTATGTATTTGAAAGGGAGGGATTTATAGGTGGTTTATTGTCTATTAAGATTTATCTGTCCTATTATAGCTACAGTCCAGAGGGTGGAATGCTACAGAGAAGATCTATTAACAGGACTGACTAAAAAAAGAAATAAATTTAGAACTGAAATTTTAGATAATGGGTCACTGCCACAGTTTTCAAGACTGTAGTTCAATCTTCAAAAATGTACTTCTATTACAGCTTCTGATAAAGAAATATTGCTGTGAAATTTTGCCTCTAGAAAAACGAAGTGCAATTCTTGCTTTTCAGGAGTTGAGAGCTGAGACCAGATTGTGCTTTAGAAAATCATAGCTGTCATTTTTTCTACTCTTGTTCCTAAAGGAAAGTAAACTATGTCAGTTATGGATATCTGACTCATTGTTTCTTTTTGCAGTATCTCATCAGTGCTAGCCATTTCAGGGTGACAGCTGAGTAAAAGCTCTGACTGCATCTCCATCTACATGTTTCCACCTCTCCCAGATTTTGAGAAAAAGTTGCAGCCCACAGAGACAGCTGTTCTAAATGCCTTTGGGTTAATTCTATCCTTTTCTGACCTGCATTTTAATACAGATAATAGGAGATAGTAGACACGTCTGAAGATTCAAAAGGGCTGCAGATCATACCATTAATACAGTCACAGGTAAAGGGATACCTATGCTGAGCTTCTGTTTAGCTAAATAAATTTGTTGTACACGCTAAGTGCAATAGCTATGATGCAGATAATTTTTATGTGGACACATGCCATCCCTCGTGAAATTTGTGTTGACTAGGGAATGCACCTTATGAAGCACCAGGAACTTGCTGATTGTTTAATCAATATTTGTACTGCCTAGTCAAAATAAAACCAATTTCTAAGCCTGTCTGAGTTCAAGAAGAGTTTGAACAACGCTCTCAGGCATATGCTGTAACTCTTGGGTTACTGGTCCTGCCCAGGGCCAGGAGTTGGAGTTGATGATCCTGATGAGGCCCTTCTAGCTCGGCATGTTCTGTCATTCTCTGATTCTGTGATACTGTAATACTATTAGTCAAACTGCAATGCTGATTACACTTATATACGGTTTTACTAAAATATTGCTAATACCCAGTAACAAAACAATGAGCACAGATACATACAAAGTTTCTCATATCTGTCTGCTTTTGCTGATCTTATGGTAGCCCTCCCAATGCTCAGCTGGATCCCGAGGTAAATGAACCATTTGCATTACAGAAACTGTAATACATCCTGCCTATTCAGTTACAAAAACTCCCTCTTTGGCAATTTCCCCTTAACTTTCTTAAAGCATAGACATGTGTTTGTGTGAGGACATTTGTCAGCTTCTATTCATAACTGTTGTTTAATTTTAACTTTGTGTTAATTCAACTTGGAATAATTTTCTTATCCAAATTACTAAATGACAACTATAAAGCCATGTTTCTATCCTTTGTCAGTGATTGCATCAGCTCCAATACATTCCTTATATTGATACCATGCCAGTATGGTGGATAGTTATCAGAGATCAACTAGCTGGAAATACAGGGAAAGGAATGAGGACATTATCACCCCTTGATGCAAAAGTCATCCATATGAACAGAGGTATTCCAGGAACCCACGTTATTACTGTGGCTGCACTGTGAAGACAGGATGCTAAGGATGCCTTTTGTTTGACTGTTACATGAAACATAATCATCTATCATATGAGGTGTGTATTGCCAGTAGAAATTCTTTCTGTGATCTCACGTAAAAAAATATAAGCCTGTATACTTAGAAAGTTACCTAAGCAGTGAGACTTTTATATCATATCTTTGGCCTGCCTCTTGCCTTAATGGTTTCATTTAAACTGATACATATAAAAAAGTATATGATCAGTGACAGTGTATGATCTGAGCTCTTGTGAAAAAGGAAGAAGCTAATCTCATGAAAATTGTTAATAAGTCTTAAAGTATTATCAATGTTTTAACATATTCACTTTTTTTGTGGTATTAGGGAGAGGGGAGTTGGCTAATGTGATAAGAAACCAATTAATATGATCCAGAAGCAAGTGTATGATAAGACCTTTGTTCAGAATATTGCTGGCTTTGATAAAACCTCCCATACAGTCATGCAATAGCTTCTTCATTGCAATTGTGACAGGTTTTTTTAACGTCCACCGTAGGAGAACATGGGGATTTGTTTGTTGCTTTTTGTACAGCTTGGAGCATTATCAGCAATGAGGTAACAACTTGGAAAATATCAGATTACCTCTTTCTTGAAAAACATCTCTATTACCAGCCCACAGCTAAAACTCATGGGTGACTGACACTTTTTAATTTTATCTGAATATTCAGCTCAAATGTTATCCCTTCCATTTGGAATATAACAATTATCATCCCACTAAAATACAGATACTTTATAATTTAACCTGGCGTGAAAGAGCTTCTCTTATGAACCTCAGCATAATCTTGGTTTTGAGAGATGTGGAACTCAAGTTTAAATAATGTGTATATTTATAGGCACTGAGTATGCTTCAGTAAACACATGAGCTTGAACACATACTTTAAATACAGCTTCTAAAAATGTTATGTATTCTACATATTCTTACATGCATGTTCAGCAGACTAGTTTTTCAATAAATACGAAAAAAATATTGAAGGTATTTAATTTTTATTGATTATGTTGTCCTATGCGGTATGGTGTTTCAATGATTGCTAAGTGCATCTTTAATTCCCCACTAGAGTTTAAAAGTGGTGAGATCTGAACAATTACATTGTTAGATTTTCCTTTATTTTATAGTCTCTTTCATGTGCTGCTGCTTAACCTTTTATTATATGTAATGGTTAATTTCTCCTTACCATAGATATTGGTTAACTCATAAATTGTTCTGTCGTAATGGAGTCCTGTGTCTTTTAACCATGCAATAAATCCTGTGTTGAAGCAGTGCTGAAACTATTTTGACAGACATTTGTAATTTTGGATTGTGATTTGCCTGGGATCTCCAGAAGCTTGTCATGCTGTGTCACTGTAAAACTATAATATGTAAGACAATATATATTTCCATTTCTGATTTCTTTTTTTTCCGTTAAGGCAAGTCTGTTAATGTCTGCAATAAAAAAGCAGATTTTTAAAAAGAGATAGTTAAAGAGGAAACATGCAGTGTAGAGCAGGTAAATAAGGAAGCTTAATTCTTTCTATCTCATAAAGGGATAGGCAAGACATTAAAAAGAAATGAACAGTGGAAAGTCTAAAGCTAATGAAAGAAAGTGAAAATTACTCTTTCTATACACAAAGTGCATTTTCTTTAATTTCTTTCTGATCATAAGTTTGGCAGCCTGTGCTGGAAAAGAGTAAGGCCAGCAGATGCTGCCTTCTAAGGCACGTTCAAATATGTTCTCAGCTTGAATTCAGAAGACACAGCTGACTTCATTTTAAAACTGGGGTAAGAAGTTGAATGCAAGATTTAAGATCTGGGTGACAGCAGTTAAAGAAAGCTAATCATATTTTAAGTTAAATTTTTTTGAATTTGTTGCCAAAAGGAGGTTGTTAAACACTGATTTGCTTTTTCGAAATGGAGAATTAAAGCCTTCACCAATGTGCTTCCTTTTTTACTTCTCCTCTCCCAATAAATGAGATGAAGTTGCTCTTTCTGAAATAGATGTTGAACTTAGTAGCTTTGAGATTAAGGCATTGCTATGTGTATTTTAATTCCATTTTCATTATGTTACTTTAAATATTTTCTTTAAAATTCTTCTTTTGCATTTTGCATTTTCAGTTCACTATGTTCTATTCTAAACATCACTGAGCTTGTAATTGTTTGAGGCACAAATAATAAAAGCTAATTTGTTGACATTCCCTGAAACACTAAGGAATCCAGCCGGGACTTAATGGATTTCTCTATCCCTTCCTTAAGAGGCAGTTTCTAGTTTAATTCCTTCTCTGGCAAAGTATGCTTCATTGAAGCGTAAATTCAGGGATCTAAAGGTTATGAATATAGTCCTTTGCTGTCCTATTTATTCAGCTGGGGTCACGAAAGCTCAGCTTGAGATACCAATCCCTTTCTAAGACAGAAAAAGAGAATACAGTAAACAGAATGAATTATTTCCCCTATGAAAATAGCAAACACATTCAGTGATGTTATGCACTACTTTTAAAAATTTGATAGTTACTATGAGGATGGCCTCTCAAATAATCAAAATACCTAACTATTGTCATATTAAATCTGTGAAATGTGAAAAGCTTATCTAAATGAAATTCTTCCCTTGGATCTTCCAAACAACTCTATCTTTCTGAGGTTGTTGCTGTGGATATTCTTTTTTATAAAGAAAAAAATTTTTCTTGATAAATGCTTACATTATTTAGCTCACAAGCTGCTTCATACTATTATCCAACAATATAACTGCTAATTCTTATTGTTATAATGATATTTCACCCTGGATTGTCTCAAAGTCATTTACTTACTTTACTTACTGCGTTTCATAGTGCTCTAAATTTCTAAGCATGAAGTGGATTGAAAAAAAAAAGTACTAGCTGGCTCTGATATAATTGTAAGAGAAAACTGTAAGAGAAAATAGTAATGTCTGAATGACTTAAAGTCCTTTCAATCACTGACTCTGTATCTATCACTGTGATTTTTGTAATTCCTAGGAAATATGTACATTTTATATTACATATAAAAATTTCTATTTTTAATTGTGGTTAATGTTCCTCTGTCATGTCTTCATGCAAAAGGTGATAGTCAAGAACATTCTGGATATAAATGAGGAATTTGTTGTTTCTAAGGGAACAAGCTTAGTGTCATCGTTCTTAAAAATCACAACCAAGAGCAGGAGTGGTGAAATCAGTCAGGGAGTGAGGATGTGTCATACAATTCTTGATCCCATGTTGCTGCTGCCAGGAGAACCCGGGATAAAGTTTTGAGGGATGAACCCAAAGAATACAAATAAAAATAGAAGCCCTTAAACACATGTATACTTCGAGAAAACACTAAGTACTTTATATTTGGTGCCCACATCTAAGAGAGGTGTGAAAGCTCCTGTTATAGTCGGTGACCCCTTAGTCAAAGTACCTAAGCATCTAAGGCTTGATTTAGCTGCTCACACAAAGGTGCATGATACTTTGTATGATAAAAATCTGCTTAGGTCAAGTAAGCCAGCTTTGATGGTAACTTTGATTAATTTCACTAAAATAAAAAATTTGAAAATCACACTTTTTAAAATTTATTCGTTGCTTAATACTCTTTTGCTTAGCAGTAATCAATTTCCACACTGACATAAAGCCCTTGGCTTTTACTCCCTAATTGATTCTCTTAGGAGCCACATAAGTGCCCTGCAAAGCTAAAAGTTCATTTCATCTTTCTTTAATTGCACATTAATTTCATGTAACTTTTACAAGAACATCATTGAAAAGCAAGATAATTTGACCTATTCTTTTATAATTAAAGAACTACCAATGCAGGGGAAAAAAACTTGCTGAAATTCTCCTTATATTAATGAATTAGGCTTTTAATTGATTATACATTTAACTTGTCATTTAAAACTATGATAATTATAGGTTAGCTTTTCAATTTAGTTGGTAATCTGCAAATTCTTATTTAATAAATGTATTAATTAAAATATATAGGCTTTATCTTTATTTCTGTGTGACAGCTGTCAACCTAAGTTGATAATTTATGCAGTGCAATATCAGAGAGCACTCACAATCATTTCATTCTGTGTATAGTTTAGAGCCATCAGAAAGGGAGGCTAGCAGGCATAATTTCTAAGATTAAAATATTAATACAGTTCTTTCAGTAATTAATTAATCTGTAAAAATTTAACCTGAAAACTAATTTTTGCTTGTTTCAGTTTGTCTGTGTCTCCAGAGTTTTCCTTTGCCTCCCCACCTCCCAGCACCCCACAAAAATGACAACCTCAGTTTGAATTCAGCTGTTTTCAAATATGAAAGTAGGTGGAAAATTTGTAAAACGCAGCCTTGATACCCCTGTTTAAAATCACAGCTGTGCTGATTTTGAAAGAAAATACCCAATAAAATGTTCTGCTTAAAATTAATTTACCTGTTAGTAACTTTTGGTATTTTGTGTGTACGCTGAACCTGGCTGGCATGGAGTTGATTTTCTTCGTAGCAGCTCATACGATGCTTGGGTTTAAGATTTCTGACCAAAACAGTAATGGTAAGACACTAATAATCTATCTTTTGCTGAATACTGTTTGCAAGTCCATTTCTGCTTTTCACTCTGCTTCCTTCTCCCCGCCTCCTGCCAGTGAATAGATTAGTGCTGAATAGGTTCGGAGTTGAAACTTCTGTGCAGATCACCTGAACTAATCAAAGAGATTCTCCATAACATGCAACATCATGCTCGGCAATAAAAAGGGAGAGAGGAAGTTTTAGGTAGCTAGCCATCTTTTTCTTGGGGCCTGACTGAACATTTGTCTACCCTTGGGTATGGTGAGTGAGTCCTGTTGAATAATTTTGGTTTGTTTTCATCTTCTCTCTTCTCCTACTTATTAAATGATTCCTCCTATATTCTTCTTCTTATTTATTTATTTTTAAAAATCTTGATACAAAATGATTTATTTTTGTTTTATTTTTTCCTTTCCTCTTCTTCTGTTCTAGTGAAGGCTGGATGGGGGAAGTGAGAGAGCAGACACGTGGCACTTAGCTGCTCATGAGGGTTAACCCACAACAGTAGGACAACTTGTATTTTTTCTATTCCTAAGAAAAAATAACTCATGGCTATATGTTCACATCTACTTGGATCATCATAAATAAAAGGAGAGAAGAAATAAAGTATGTATTTCTTACATATAAAGTATTCCTTTAAAATTTTTACAGTGAATGTGAAAAAAAAATCTATCCAACTCACCTTGTGATCAGTTTTCTAAAGAGGATTTAAGACGTTTCCTTGATTAAATGATGGGAAATGGATTATAAACTACAGAATTGTGCAGATTTGCTCTAATCATGATAAGCACTTCTGAAGCCAAACACGTGAGATGTGTGTGAGGGAAAAATCATGCTAGCTTACTGATGGCCTTCTAAGTAGAATCAAGAGGAATAGTAACTATCAAATACTTGAAGTGGGTTTCTTTACCAAGCTGGTAAATGAAATCTCACATCTAGCCAAGACTTCAGAGTCTTGGCAGTTCCAAGACTCCACCAGCTTCTATCTTCTTGTTCCTGGTTATTGGTTGCTCCCATATCTAATTCATTATTCCTCTTCTTCCAAGCTGCTTTATGCTTTTTTCCTACCCAAACTGTTTATTTCAGTTTGCATCAGTGTCCTACCATTTTCCCATCACTGCAACAAAATATTTGTTTAAATTTATTAAAATATCTTTTTTGAGATTTCAGACTTCCATATGTTTAGCCACAGCATGTCCTTTGAACTATTAAGTCCATGTGAAAACTGATGGACTATAGACCCTCTTGTCTGGTGTCTTTGTGTGCTGTAGTCTTCTTGGTGTACATCTGTCCATGTTGCTGAGAACTGTGAATAACACCTTCAGTACTGCTTTTCTCCAGTGGTAGTGGGAGCTGTGCACATGCTGGAGTAAGTGTCAGGCAACACAGCACAGGTAAGAGATGATAGAAGCCATTTTAAGCCTCTTTTATTGAAAGAAATAAGCATGCTTTAGAATATCAACTGTTTTTCTTCTGGAAGATGCACCTGAAACAACAAAAGAGAAAAAAGAAAACAAAACCAAAACCAAACAAAAAACAACAAAAAAACCCCAAACAAAAAAAACCAAAAACAAACCAAGCAAAAAAAACCCAAACACCCACATTCTAAATTAATCACTAACTAGAATCACCAATCCTAGTTCACTTTTTCAGTACACATTCATTTAAGGTAACCCCCCATGGAATGGAAACAAGAACACTTGCTAATGTTACTTTTTAATAGCATTTTTAATTTCATAGAATTATTAGTCTTATGTCACAAATTTACCATATCCAGGATACAATGCTTGTTTCCAGCATCTAGGTTACATATGCTTTTGTTATCACAAAATTATTTTATTTGTTGTTTTTATTACATTTCTAAAATGTATTTAGGAAAAGAGAATGCAAAAAATGTTTTCTATGACACCAAGTTAAAGTTTTACACCTGTAACAAATTATCTGGACCATATAAAGAGACACACGTGGTTTAAGCACACACCCTCCTCTTCCCCCATCCCGGTGGAATGGGAGGGAGAATGGAAGTAAAATTTGCATGTTGAGATAAGAACAGTTTAATAATTGAAAATAAAGTAAAATACAATAATAATGTTAAACAATAATAATGATAACAAAAAGTAAACAAACAAGTTAACAGCAGTGAAATTGCTCACCACCTGCTGACCAATGGCAGACCCCCCCATTCCAAACCCAGACTTCTGGGTCGCCCTTTTGGGTAGCTTGCCCCAGTTCATACACTGGGCATGACATTCTGTGGTGTGGAATATCCCTGTGGTTAGTTCGGGTCACCTCTCCTGACTGTGCTTCCTCCAAGCTGCTTTTGCTTTCCTCCTCACTGGAAGAGGATGAGACAAGAAAAAAGTACTTCCCTTAGGATAAGCACCACTTAGTAAAAACCAAAACATCAGTGTTGTTATCAACACCCTTCTCATTCCAAATCCAAAACACAGCACTGTAACTGAGAAGAAATTAGCTGAAACCAGGACACAAACATTGAAACCTAATGCAAGATTAAAGAGTAGGGCACTTGTTTGCAAGTCTACATAAAGAGCATAAGAAAACAAATTTTCTTCCAGTTAAGAGTATTTTAGTTTAATGGCTACTTGAGCATAAGTTTTGGGGACAGTTGTTTTCTGGGTCTTCCTGCATGACCTTGTTGCTGAGAAGTGATCATAATGTATTATTTCAAAGGCTTAAAAATTAGTTCTTGCCATATTCTGGTCACTGCACAGTGAGAGAAGTGGTGAAGAAAATATTGCTTTGAAGGCAGTGTAACCCCACATGTTCAGTAGAAAGAAAGCAAACCTCATCTATCATCTTTGTGAAAAGTCCCCAAATAAGGTCTTTGATGATCCTAGCTAGCCCTGTGGCACTGCAGTATTGTGCTGTTAGTTATTAGCTTCTGGTACCAGGCTTTTACAGGCTCTGGAGTCTGTAAATAAGCTTTGCTCTCATACTAACGCAGCACAGTTACAGTCCAGGCAGTTGTGTTACCTTTGTGGTTGTGTGATAATTGCTTGGCATGTGAGTGCTTTCATTTGATCCCTATTCCATGTAATTTTCTATCACCATAACCAAGAAAGTGCATTTGAAATTACACTTTCTGCAAAAGAAGGCACAACACTTGAATGTTGGTTAGATCTGTTTAATAGCCTATTCAACATAATAGATTTAGTTGTTACTAGGAGCATAAATTCATAGCGTTACACAATCTGGTTTTTGTTTATTTAATCCTATAATTTTAATCTGTACACTTATGGGAGATGATGTTCATGAAATTTAATGAAATCTGATCTTGTTAGTGTCAAAGGAATTTTGTGATTGTCTTTTTTTAAATAAGAAATTCACATATGTTAATCAAGACTTCTGTGGATTCAGATTTCCCTTTTACTTCATTCAAAAAATTGTTGCTGAACATCTACAAATTTTTATCCGCAAATTAAGAAAATTGTTTCCTTCTTAATGGTTGTTCTTTAAGAGTTTATACTTCTATAGTTATTATTTGCCACTTCTCATAAGAATTTTAAAAAAAGGAACTTTTTCCAAAGATAGCAACTTCATTAGAAATAGACATGGTCCAAAAAAGTTACTTTAAAACAATGAAATTTGTGTTATCATCTAGGTGCTGTTGATAAATAGTTCAATTCTTGTGCATCACAAGCTGGTGTAAAATTGGAGTCTTGGCAACATTTCAATGAGATGCTAAAAATATAAGTTAATTCTCAAGATGTTAAAAACCTCTGGACATTGAAATTAATAGTCTGTCTCCCACCTCTGCTATTTTTTTAGACCTGCTTTACAAACAAATTGTGAAACCTAGGGGCAAGTAAGCTGTATCTATGATATTATTTGTGTGATAATAATGCTAAAAAACATCAGACTGGGCAGCTCCTCGGCCCCTTGCAGAACCATGTCACATCATTGCAAGTAATGATTTATCTAGCCTTTGCAATAGCATCTACAGCGATAGTGCCTTGACCAAATACCCTTAAGGAGCTTATTTCTGCAACAAATTGATCTTTAAGTTAATACACTTTTCTTATTTACTGCCACCACTTTTCTGTTCTTTGCTTTTGGCCAATGCCCCGTCGTTACCATTTTCTAGACTAAATAAATTCCTTCTTTCTTTTATATACTATTACCCTGGAGGTACTTGAAGAGACTGATCATGTCCCTAGTGTTTTCAGTTTGGTAGATGGCACTAGATCATTTAGTGTTGCTTCATATGGTTTATTTTCTGGTTGTTGTGTTTCATTTTGTTATTGATCCTTGTGTTCCTGTAGTTTGTTCTGTCCAACTCCTTATCTGTGAGAAATAGCATTGCAGATACTGGGCAATGGACTCATTGGGAAGACGTGCAGCTTCCCTGCCCAAAGTGGAGCAGTAGAAGTGTGTTTGTTAATGCTGAACGTGGTCGCTGTCCTGGGGGTCCTGGTACCATAAGAGATGGGTCCTTGAGGTATGCCACATAGTACAGTCATTATTGGTGGGAGAGACACAAAACCAAGTAGCACTTGAAGCTCCATTTTGAGTGGGAGATTTGTTTTGTGATCTTTTCCATGGTCTACACTGAGATATGAAATGAACGCTATCCCATAGATGACATAGAGGTGGTGAGGAACAGCAAGGGAAATGTCCAGTTGGAGTGTTCATATTACAAAATGCCAGGCAAGTTTTTTTGCAGAGTGAGATTGTTGTCAGACACTTACAGTCTGTAATCATCTTCTTTTCAATTCTGTTCTGATACTCTTCCATTGCACCTAACTATGCATCCAATTGCATACATACTCTTATGGTAAGTCAGGGTATTAATTTCTACAAGGGCTGCTTCTGAGGGTATAAATTTGTGTCTTGTCAGGTTTGAGCATTCCTTTAGTGATGAGGCTTTCACTGCTCCTAAAAGTGAATGACCCTGGAGAAACCAGGGCTGATTATTTCATACCCACCTCATCTGATAGCTTTAGAGGTACCTTGAGGATGGAATTGGTAAGTTTACACCTTCTCTGTGTGTGTATGTATGTGCTTATAGGCATACTCTCTTCATGTATCATTCAAATGTAGACAGTGGTGGAATTACTTCAAGGTCTTAGAAATCTCAGCTGCAGTGCAATATAGTAGACTTGTTTCTTTATGTGCTTTTTTTGGTTTGTTTTGTTTTCTTTTTCTAAGTGTGGGCCGCTGAGGTGTTGACTAGAGTGATATTGAGTGCAAGCATGGATATTTACACCTAAACAGAAAATAATCTCCAGAATTTCAAGGAGATGGAAGACTTTCATGGTAGCATTAAAAACAGAGCAGGTAGCAGAAATCTTGTTTCAGCTGCCACGCTTTGTAGTGCTGCTTTCACCTTGGATTCATTTCTACCAGTTGGCTGCACCTGCACTCACCCCAAGGGGCTGATCCTATGCCAAGCAGTGCCGAATGGCTCATGTGCAGGGCATCACTCATGGCTACCTCCTCCCAGAGCAGACTTACTGTATCCATGCTACATAGCACACATTTCTGGCTCTCTGTAATGCCTATGTCACCCTAAGACAAAGCAATCATTTTTGTGTGCTTTCTCAGGTCAGGGTGTTGGAAATACAGTGTACTGCAGTCCTCGGCATGAGAATTTTAAAGCACAAAAGGGAGAATGAGGGTGGCCTCTCCTTAGATGTGTCCTGAGGGCAGGCAGGACTGTTTTCAGGCAGACAACCTGTGGAAAGTATGTTAGAGGACTGTGCAGGGCAAAGGAAGCAAATCTGATGTAGTCATGTCTATACAAATGGTCCCTGGAAAAAACTCTGCTCAGAACCATACCCAGGCTTTATTTTGGAAACAATTAATTGGTTTTGAGAGATTTGTGGAGCCACGAAAAATAGGGAATGAGGACATGAGTAGTAAACTGAGTAACAAAGCTATTTAGCTTACATAAAGGTGTTTGTTGACTATGGTTTAAGGCATTATTCTTCACTCCTTATCTCATAAAATTGTATTCCATAGTTTTCTCATTTGCAGATTTGTTGCAAAGCGTAGTTTCACATGTATCAAATTGTTTTACCATTCAGATAAGGCAACAATGTGTTTTGTCCTGGCTATCTCTGAGTAGTGATATTTAATGATCTGACAGCCTTGTTCAAATGAAGAATCCATTACTTTAACAGCAGATACAAAATTCCAGAGAAAAATAATATTTTAAACAAAAAAGTGATCTATGTGTGGGTGTGCCTCACTCAGCATTTATTACCCTTTATGGCAACTCAAACAATTTAAGAGATACTTCTTCCTACTCCAGTGTGTCAGCCTGGTTCTTTTGAAGAATGTGCGTTCTCTGTGGAAAAAGCAGTCATTAATTCCATCTTAGTTCTTGCATTTTTATGTGTTTTGCGTACAATTCCTGCACAGATATTTTAAATAAGTACAATTATCAACTTCATTTTTCATAATACCAGCCTCACATTGTCCCTTGCAAATCTTTAGCTTCTTATGCTTGATCTTGAATCATTCATTTGCTTCCTACTTGTGATGTTATTTAATACAGCAGAATTTTAATGTGACAGTTTAAATGTTATAATGATATGTATATATTATGTATATATAAAAGCTCATTGTTTTTTATTGCTTGCCAAAAGGAATATATGCTGAGATTTTGGGGTTCTTGTTGAGACTGGGTGTCAGGAAAGATACCTTAAAACATGTGTTTTCTATTTCATTATAAGAATCGGACCAAGAGCAAAGTGAATCTGCTATTAGAATATTTCTGTGTGTATTTGCGCAGTACATACTCATCTCTTCTGCCCAGTGTCTAAAGAGACTCTCTTTAACCAAATTTGTCAAACATGATAAAAAGGATGAAAATAACAAAGGTAAAAGATGGCAATAGTCATTTCTATGGGAACCAATTTTCCAAGCTCCATGGGTTCTTCTAGTTCATCAGACATACCTGAGGTAAAGGGGCAATGTCCTGCATCAGTTTCTGTCCAGTATCACTCCAGTGTTGCAGGTCAGAAGAAAACTTTATGGACGAATGCAGTGCCAAGCTAACTTCCATCTTGAGACTAGCAGAACAGCAGTGCACATTCTTGTATGGCTGCATTCTGTAATAGATTTTGAAAATTTCATGCAGTGATCAGTTGGCTATTTTTATGTCTTCAAGGGCTTTGCATCTAGCTGTTTTGAATTTCATTCCCTTCCTCATTGCCCAGTAGTACATGTAACCATGTTACAGACCCATCAATGTCAGTTAAATCATGGTATGTAAATTGGATATAAATTTGGGATGATCTAGAGATACATTCCTCAATGGAGAAATCTGCACTCAGTGATATCAGTTGAAGGCTTGCTTAGAAAACAAAGAAAGAATATGACCTGGGATTTACTCCAGAAATATTGAAATTTTTTAGACTAATAGAGTCTTTCAGGTTAGAAAAGATCTCCAAAATCAGAGAGTCCAATGTTAGACCGAATACCAGCATGCCAACTAGATCACAGCACTAAGTACCACATCCTGGGGTTTCTTGAATACTTCCATGGATGATGATTCCACCACTTCCCTGTATAGCCCATTTCAATGCTTAACCATCCTCTCAATGAAGAAATTCTCCTGATGTCCGTCTTGAACCTCCCCTGAGAAAACTTAAGACTATGTCCCTTGTCCTATCTCTGGTTGCCTGGAAGAAGAGGCCAGCCCCTACCTGGCTTTACCCTCCTTTCAGGTAGTTGTACAGAGCAATAAGGTCTCCCCTGAGACTCTTCCTCTCCAGGCTAAGCACTCCCAGCTCCCTCAGTTTCTCCTCATAGGACTCACTCTCTAAACCCTTTTCTGGACAAGCTCTAGCACCTCAAGGGTCTTTTTTGAACTGAGGGGCCCAGAACTGGACATATTACAATACCCAAGGTGTGTCCAGTGCTGAATGCAGAGGAACAGCCACTTCTGTGGTCCTGCTGGCCACTTTATTTTTTTTCACAGGTCAGGATTTCTTTGCCCTTCGTAGCCACCTGGGCACACTGCTGGCTCATAACCAGCCTGTTCTAATATGGTATCTATTTTATGTTGAATATTTAAATATTTATAATTAATTTGATTATTCATGAAAAATTACTGAAAAATTAAAAAATACTAAGAGTTCTACCAGACTATAGGAAAATATTGGAAAGTTTGGAAAGTATTGTTTGGTTCAACACAGCACAGTTAGAAATATTCTATCCTGAGGGAAAAAAACCCCACTGGATTTTACTTTTCTTCTTCTGCATGCTTCTTTTCCATTATTTTTCTTCTCACTGAGAGCCATCTTTTCTTCTTCCTCAGAGAAACTTCATGCTCTTGCTTCCTGCTAGCTACAGAAGTCAAAAGTAATGACCACTTTAAAGTTTTATATATTGGTTTCAAGCTCAGCAGATCCAATAAATTAATGAGTACTATGGATCTCCTCTCTGACTTACTGCTTAGGGCCATCTTCAGGCAAAAAAAAGGTTTTGCTTCCTAACTGGAAAGATTCCTTTAAAACCAAAAAGAATAGAAAGATGATAAGTAATTCTGAACCTTTCAAGTAAATGACAAACTTTTCAATTGACATCAGCAAAGGCCAGGTTCACCCTTCGTTCTCTGTGAGGTTTGAACAAAGCATGGAGATAACAAGCTACAGGAAACGGGCCTAGGCTCCCTTCTTGGTTCTGTTTGTTGCCTGTACGTTCCCACGTCCCTGTTGGGAAATTGCAACTATAACTGCTATGTTTTCTTATCCATAAAATGTCTGTAGGGAAAATACTGATTCAGCAGTGCTTTAACACTTAGGAATGTCTCTCTCTCTCCCACTGACTTAGAATTTTTATAGGTTCTTCATCGTGACTTGGAGTTTGAGCAGATGTGCCAAAAGACAAACGCATCATTACTGAATTCTGAGGGATTTTTCACATCACTGTATTCTAAGTTGTTTAACTAGGTGGCTTTTTATTTTCCTTAAAAAAAAAAAAAAAAGAAAAAAGAGGCAAAGTGTAAGCATAGAAAATCTGTTGTATCTGTACTGATATATCTGATATATCTGTTCTTTCAGCCTGTAAAACTGGAGTCTTACATGTATGTCCTTTCAAGGGAATTGTAGAGGTTCTACACCCAAGACATAAGATAAATAAAGCAGGGTGAAAGTCATCTTTGGACTAAGTATTCCATGAACTCAGGAGAGTTACATCTGTCCTTATCATAAGGTTTAAACACAAAAGGAAATTATAATTAAAGAATTGTAAATATACATAGTACTTTAGTCACAAATAGTAAGTCAAGGTTACCTTCTCTAGTCAACCTTCCGTGTATTAGGAGACCTAATTACAAAAGTGACGGTGTCCCCTTCAGCTGACTAAAGACAGCACAAAACTATCCACTGTTCATTTCTTGTCCTAACCTCATTTACAATCAACTCAGCTTAGGGGAAAATGGAACTCTAAAAGTTTTCAAACATTTACAAGATAAAGAGAGATGCACTACATTTGGATATATAGAATAACGTCTAGTTTTACATGTTTCTGAGAAGGACATCATTGCAACTGAATTGGGACTGAAGGGTGGCTGGAGAAAAACCCTACAGATTTGTTATAGCAAGGCTATAAAAATAGAATGGGAAATATATTTGTCTATAATATATTCAATAAAGCTATAGTTAAAAATATATTTTGAAGTGTTATACACTAAAATGCCAAAACAGCATGCCAGTTTCTTAAGTATGTTCAGTAGAGTGTTAAGTTTATAAACATGTTCGCAGAGGTTTTCCATGATTAACAGCAGCATATTCACTAATGTCTTCTTGTCTATTTCAGATGTGTATTCTTTGTATATAGCTACCTAAAAGTGCCTATCGCTATTTTAATGTGTGAATATATAGCACTAAGGCCCAAATCTTCCATTAGACATACCTGAGCAGCTCCCTTAAAGCTGATAAGAGTGAAGTGTGAAAGTGTTTGAGGGCTGATCAAGCCTAAAGTCTTTTCCTTGAAATTCTTATTGAAAGTTTAAATTAAAATTGTTGAACTCAACGAGGTATGTATAGTGTTACTGTATGAAAATGGTCAGGTGATGCTAGACTTGACAATTCTTTTTATTTCATCAGAATCCCTATAGTCAGTATCTGGTAATGTTTATGAGGGTTAAACAGAATTTTAAGTAGTTTGTTCTCACCCCTCGAACTGCAAGTGTTAACCAGCTGTAAGTTTAAAAAAACACAGCTTAGTGAGAGTTAGTTGCCTCTTCTAGCAAAAAGAAGATAAACATGAAAATCTAACCCCATGTGTTCTGAAATATATGTCTTTGTGCATACAGTGACTATTGCAGGAGAGGAGCTACTGTATGTTTTTTATTTGATATCAAATCACTGTGCTTGGGAGAAAGGATGGGAATACAGCTATTTTTAATCTTGTTTTCCACAGAAGTACTTCCTTCACTTACACCCCCTCATCACACCCACAACGCACATTCATTGTATAATGCTTTATTGTTTAATCGTTCGTTTAACAAAGATTTTAAGTCAAGAAGTTTAATTTATCAGTTGTGTAGGATTCTCTTCCTCCTCCTTTCTTCTTGTCTAAAGTAGGATTTGGTACTTTTTGTGCAGTGATGTGAAGGTAAAAACTGAAGTGTTGTTTTATGTATTTCCTTAGGCTCTCCTTTTACATCAAGAATTTATTTATTTTTTAAAAATAATTGGAAACATAATCCTTTAAAAGGCTCTGTGGTGGAAAGGCTCTATGCTGTGGAAGCAAACCAAATTGTGGTACATAAGGATTAATTTCAGTTCCATTGTTCAAGAAGTATTTAAAGGACTGTAGTCAGATCAATATGAAGTAAAAAATGTAAAGTAGGTAACAAATAGAATTTAAACATAAATCTTAAATTCAAAATCTTGCATATGTATGTACTCTGAACTTCCTGAGGGATTTTAATTGTGAGTTTTTTGTTTACTTAGGTTGTGGGGAAAAGACAATGTGTAAATATATGGGACTGATGATAAAACATTCTGGTCTTGACAGTTTCAAGCAAAAGTAAGAAGAGCGGGTTTATTAGAAAAGTGGATAGAACAAAAACTTTAAAATTTCCTATAGCATTTCACGAACTTTGCTCTGATGCTCTTGTTTTCAATTTATCATCTAAACATATATTTTTTTTCTCATATCCAGCTGTTGAGAGAAAAAGATCACAGTAGTTCACTTAGCAGGTTTGTAAGGGTATTTTTTTCTTTCCACAGGCTATCAACACCTCGCTGTATTGTTCAACATTTCAAATATAAATTTTGCTTCCTCTGCTGTTCTGTTACATTTCTTCTCACACATTCTCACTGACTTGCTCGCTCAAGCTCTCAATTCTCAAGAATTCTGAAGTATCTTGCCCAGAAATAGGGGACTGCACCAGACCTTTTCCACTGCTTAGGATGAGTAATTTAAGGCCTCCTAATTTATTTGTCTAAAACAAGGACCTAAAACTAAGTAGTGATCAGGGTTCTGTTGCCCTAAATTTTGTGTGTTTCTATGATTTTTTTCGTTTTTTTACTTTACTACTGAGTTGTGTAGTGAATGTAGTAAGTCACAAACAGTAGAACTCTCTTACTATTGCTTGCAAACAACTGTATCCTCTATCGTATATTCACATAGGAATAAAAACATTATTTACACAAAAGAAGTCCTGCAGCATGGTTCATACATGCATAATTTGGGACTGTGTCACTCTAGAGCAGACTGGCTCTGTCCACTCCACACAGTATCGACCTGTGGATTTCCTTAGAGCCCCACCTGGTACTCCTGTACAGGGCATTAGTAACAGCTCAGGACATTTTGTACTGATCTGAAGGCTGTGTTGCAAACCATCAAAGAGGGTTTTTGTAGCATGAAACAAAGGATGCATGTAGAGTTTCATGTTGGGCAAATCTGGTCCTCAAGGATGCTAAGGCTGTTTTAGGATACCCGTGTAAGCCTGCTGGAGAAGTGCTGATAGGGAACAGCACAGGGCACCACTGTGGTGACATTCATGTTAATTTTAGAAAGGGACCCTGACATGAGCAGCTCTGTGTGCTTACAAATTCCTGGTCCTTGCTCAGTGAGTCCCTTGCCCTGCACCCCCCAAACACACACTTGAGTTTTTTTGAACCAATGATCTTCTTCTCCAGTCTCTCACAGAGCTGTGCTGGGACTGACTCCTGCTGAGAGCTGGTTAGAATGCTGCAGATGCTTCTGCAGTTGTGATGGCTAGAGCTCCAGTTTGCTCCCTAGTCTCATTCATTTAACAGTACAGATATAGTCTGTGTATATTTCTTCTTATCTTTGTATTCCTATAGCAATGCTGAACCGTTGCATCACTATTATTATGGCTGATCCAATCTTTGGTGTTTAACTGACTTTCTACATTCTATATGAAGATATATCTATAAATACACACACATGAATCCAGATAAAACTGTTTTCAGTATTTTCAGATATCTTTCAGGGAAATAAAAATAGCCTCATACTCAGAATTTAGAACTATACCAGCATTTCTTTGCACTAGTTACTCATTTGCTTTTTTTCCCTTTCATATAACATTTCTCCCATCAGCTCCAGAAACTTTTGAAGTACTTGCCTAACCCTGGAATATTTGTTTGGACTGCTTCCTGACTTCGGTCATTAGGTTTTATAAACCATAAAGCAGAGACTTTATAAACCACAAAGCAAACTACAGTACTGGGTTTATCTTGGCAAAAAGAGCCTTAATGCTCTAACAATTTTTCCTTTATAAGCAATGTCCCTATTGCGCTGCGGATGCCAAAAGCATCACATGCTTCTTAATCTCTTTAGTAGGCCCTAAATTTTAGTTGTGATTTATAGCCTCTCAGCAACTAGTTTCTAGTTTCATACTCAGCAGTATCACGGTCCTCAAGTTGCTGACCTGCTCAGCAAGCTGTTTAGGTGAAAATTGTGGCACCTGGCTGGTTTCCAAGCATTTCTGGACCTCCATTATTCTGGAATCCCAGTGTTCAGTTATTTCAAACCAAAGCAACTTTTCCAAAAAACCTAAATAATAATTACACAGAAAAACAAATTAAATAATGTGCCAACTTAAGAAAATTAAAACTGCAGCCTAGTGAACTCTTGAGTATATAGACCAGTATTTGGGGTACTGGTAATAGAAGTGGTATTTATGCCTTCTATCCTTGTATTGTTTCATTAAAGTCAAAGCTGACTTGAAGGAAAATGCATGTGAATAATCTGTTTTTTGAAAAGCTAACTCTGCCATTCATGGTTTTGGCCTTTCTTTTTTTAGTAATAATGTAAGTAATAAATAAAGCAGTGATTTTCAAATAGTACCTTACAACTCCATTGCAGGAAGAACAAAAACTAACAAAAAATGCTTTCTTCTCGTTACTGCTTTTGGATATTGTTCACCTGTTCAGGGCCTAAAGTAGAAATCTAAAACTGATTGCCCAGATGTGGTGAGTTTGGTCTCCTTGAAAGAGATGGTATGTTTAAAAATGCTTGTTATTTACTGAGTATCTACTTTATTGCTTCATTTTTTGAACATCTCTACCCAGCTGGCTTTAGGAAAACCCCTCACCCAGGAGTTTTCTATTTCTCTGAAATGATCATGAAGGTCCCTAAGTTGTCCTCAGATAGAGACCTCTATAGCATAGATAAGTGAAGGTATTTGACAGAAATCCTACCCCTTCCGTTTGCTAAAGCCTTAAATTTGTCATTGAAAGATGTTGTTTAATCAGTGAAAAAACACTGGTATGGATTTAGCATTCAAATGGCATTAAAAATGTCAGCAGAGTAACTGAAAGTACCAAAAATAATACACAATGTTAACCTTATTTTAAAGATTTGTGCATGTAGCTTGCTTAGATGATAGCAACCAAATTGTGATTAATATTTACTGGCAGCAGTTGGAGCAGCCTGAATGAAACTGCTTTTTTTACTACCAAATCTAGACATCTTAGAGACTTCTTACAAGACACATTAAATAGTTTTTTGTTTGTGAGTCTTCACCTCCCAAAAGCCACAGTAGCAGGCATTGCCTGCCTCTTGTGCCAGTTACTCTTTACTGCAACACCATCTTTCCCATGAGTGAGCAAACTGGACCAGTAGGGGGAAAGCTCAGCTTCTGATTTCTTCTTGCCAGTCTCTCCCTGTTTTTGTGTTTTCTTTTTTGGTGGGGTTGTGTGTGTTTGGTTTTCTCGTTGGTTTTATTTTTTCCTTTTAATCAAGTAATTTCTCTCCATTACACAAAGGAAAAGTAACTAAATTAAAAGACTTTTCATGCCAAGCCAGTGCAAAATTTAGGGTTGGTTTTTTTTGTGAACTTGCACCACAGGAATCAGAGGTCACCAGAGATTATAGGATTTGTAAAACTCAAAAGCACAAACTCAAGGGTTGCATGAACGACCCTTTTGTATGGAGAAAAATTGCCTTGCAAGAATCCATTCCTTGGAACTTTATTTGTCTTTAACCCTGTAGTTGCTAGAGGACACAATATTTGAAAGCATTTTATATTGGGGGTGGTTGGTTGTTTGAAGGTTTTTTGGTGGGCCATTATTTATTTTTCACAGGGAGTAAGGCAACACTGCCTACTGTCCAGCAAAATCATAGTTGGAAATGCTAGCATATGAACTGAAATATATGGTCAGGAGGTTCAGATAAGGAAAGTTCTGCTCTGAAAGCCAATAAATGCATATACTGTAAGCCACTGTTTTATTTCTAAATATCAGCATGAATCTTGTTAGAGATTCAAGACAAACTGTTTGCCTGAAATTAGTCAGACTAAATCTTTCATGTAAAAATCAGCTATGACTGTAGGGAGTTTACTTTATTACTTTGGAACCAGGCACAGTGAAAATAGATTTTTTTTTTCTTTTCTATGAAATTAGTCAGTTATAACGAAATGGTTAAGGCTGTGAGGTGTGGCAAATCCTGAACTATGTTTCTCCTAGATTGGGATTGCATGTGGGGCAGCAGCAGACTTTTCCATGGCTGTTTGCATTAGATGAATGCTGCTCGAGGGCATGGCAGTGGAATTGGCTTCCATCGCTTACACAGTTACATAATGTACTTGGAATGGAAAAAGGATGCTTCTCCATTAGAGAATCCAGAAAACTGTGTCCCTTACTGAACCCAGTGTTTAATATGCAGGAGAGAGCACTGAGAGGGGGAAGGCAGGGAGAGAGTGAGCTGTAACATAGGGCTCTTATACAGCTTCATAGCAGTTTGGGCGTTTGTTGTTTCATTGGGTTTTGTTAGTTTGCTTTTTTTTCCCCTCTTCCTATCTGTGCCTGAGCATACTAATTGCTTCTTTTGCTCTTCCTTGTTAGTTCTGTTAGTTCTTCAAATGCTGTACTGTGCATAATGCCTTACACTGAGGGGGAAAGTGTGAAGGTCAGCTGGTAGTATGGCATCTCTTTAGCGAGAAGGTTTTACCCTCTAGTATTCTTTACACATGGTCTTTTCACTTTTTTCACTTACGGCAGTACTTTTTATTTAATTTTTTACTTGAATGGATGATCTGTTTCTGAGGGACATTGTTTCTTTTTGTTGCTTTGTTAGGCGGTCTTTTTTTCTTTCTTCACTGTGTTTGTGTAGGTCATGTGAATTATGGCCAGAAGTTTTCCTTGGAAACCTCGGCTTGAATTTATTTGAATAAGGGGCCCAGGCACTGTTCTGTAAGAATGCCTTTATGAAAGGCCTATTGTTGAAATTTTGGAACAGGGAAGAATGTATTAGTGCAGCCCTGAAAGTGACTGCAAAAATGATGGTACGGCACTATGTACTTGTGTTTCCTTTACTCTTCCTCAGATAGGCTCAGTTACCAGCCAGGGAAAAAAAAAGAATTTTTTCCAAATGCCAGGTCAACAAAATCAGCCTAGAATCAGACAGCCAATCTAATGTGTGTTTTCTGATGATACATACTTTATGCTTGTAACCTAACTAAAATCATTGTTGCTGTTTGAATTTGAAAATAAATTAAGCTCATTTGCTTGTATGTGATCAGTAAGAGTGGCAAACTCACTTTTCCACAGTAAAAGATGAATGTTAGAAATAATCATTAACAAGATCCAGGTTTATCCTTGTCATTGAGTTGACCTTTTATCCACTTAGAGCTGATGTTCCTGGTGTGCCTTGTAAAAGAATTCTAATTCACAAGACAGACATAAAATCTGATGACTGTTGGGTATTGAAGAAGATCAAGCATTTGCACTTACTATTTTGATCTATTAGCTGTCAATGGTATACAAGTGTCTTGAATAGATATAGGTACATTTTATAATAGTAGTTATAAAGAATGCTTGTAAATGTTCTGCCTATAAATCATCTGCTGTACCACAGCTGCATCAAGGCAGCATGATCTGGATGACACAAAATCATGAAGGTTTTGAAAGTGAATACAGATAATGTACTTTAGAGAGCCAATTTGTACTTAGTTTCTTATAATTTATTTTGTTGATATTAATATTGCTAAGTTTGTGATACGTTGTCTTCTCTTACTTTAACGTTTGGTATTCTCATAGTGCATTTTGTAAGATGAAATAAAAACATGATATTGATTTAAAGTTCTAGGAATGAAGAATTTTTGTGTAGGTGAATTTAACGTGTTGCATTTTTTTTGCAGCATGTCAGCATTAATAGGACCTCTAGTTTATAACAATGTGAATAGTGACATCTGTGCACTATCTGTTAAGAATATTTAATAAATCAAAAATCCAGGTCAATCAACAGCAAAATTGCAAATAATTGTAACTTCCAAATATTAAAATTAGTTAAATGAATATTAATGGTTAACATCAAAATGCAGTGGCGTATACCGTTTCTCAGTAAATGTACAACAGAAAAATCTGCCTTCATTTGTAAAGATTCAAAATACTGGATTTTTTTTAACCTCGAAGGAAAGTTTTGGCATGCTTAGCATGAAGTAGCTGGACTGCTAACTATTATAACTCTACTCGCCTTGAATCTTCAGTTCACAGTTCTAATCTTGAGAGCTAAAGTTTCTTCTCAGGTGATGCAGTTTTCGTATATGTAGTAAAAAAGAGTGCAATTAATTTATTGTAAGTGTCTGTTGCTAAACAGATACTAACTGGGTATTACAAATAGGCTCACAGGCAGCCTCTTTTATATGCTTTCTAGTTTTACACTATGTTAGTTACCTATTTTTATTATCAACTATGCATTCAGATTTACCTTTTCTCCCTCTGCCTGTAACATCTGGAGTTGGAATACAGCTTTTTTTGCAATAGCTGGCCTATGTAGCGTAATACTATGAACAGGTGTGTAATCATAAATATTTATGCTTTCCTTTATGCAGAAATACTTGTATGTTAAAATTGTAGAAGGGTTATTTACTGATTTTATATCAGCATATTAATAATTAAGTGAGTCATAAAACATATGCACATTTCTTAACACTGTGGTTTTATACCAATATATATCCCTCTGTACAACCATCTGGCATTAATTAGTAATAGGTAAATTACTGTAATTTTAGTACAAAAGAAATAAATGTGTCAGCTGTGGACTGCATAGTATTACTGTATCCACTTACCTTTCACTGCAGATTTCATACACAGAGCTCTATTAGATGTAACAATCTTTCTTTTTACTGATATTTTGTTTACTTAACATAGATCTAATAACTGTTTTGATTGTGCTATACATATATATTCATAAACATAATATATAATTCATATTATATATTCATAAACAATGAATTCTTAGGCACACATATGTGTGAATTGGCCAAACATTCCTGGTGTGTATATATATAAGGATATAAGTATGGATATGGAGATATGTTCACATATACACCTACACACACATATGCATAAAGGAGTGTGTATATACAGTAACTCTAAGAGTAATCCTCATATCATGCCAGAAACAGGGTGTTTTTTGTTCTGAGAAGCCTCTATTGTTAAGAAGACACCATACCAGTAGCAAATGAAAAGTATATATTAAACAAGCAAAGGAGTGAGGATTGGGACAGAGAGAGATGAAATGGGTTGCCAGTTATTACAGAGGAAATCATCGGCAATTGGGAAACTGGACTTAAATCTTTGCGGTTTGAGTAAAACCTTTAACTCCACCCTTTCTGGATTTATTTCCATCACATATAAAAAGAATTCACCAAAATTAATTCAGCTCAATATGTTGTAAATGGGAAATAAACAGACAGAGTTTTCAATTAATTGAATTAGATTAAATCTTGAGATCAGAGTGCCTTTTCTCTTCACCAAAAAAAAAAAAAAAAAGAAAGAAAAAAAGAAAAAAGAAAATCTCAAACCAACCAAACAACAGTTTTCTGCCAAAAATACCCTGTATTCAGATTTACAAATATCCTTTGTTCAGAAATGTTAAACATGTCAATCGGTAGCAGAGACCAGTGCTGATGTGCAGTGTATTGGATGGCCCTTCGAGTTCACAATGAGTCAGGAGATGATTAGCTTTTAAGCAGAGTTGCAAAACCCAAAACAATGACCATGTATGCAACAGGAAAGTGATGATTTGTCTAAATCAGACCTTTATTTAGCCAGCTGTTGACAGCTAGCACTGGCTGCAGTGAGATGGACTGGCTGGATCGTTCAGCAGCTCTGCCTCAGGTTACAGGGGAACATGGACAAGCAACCTCAATTTGGTCCCTCTGTGTTGCTGAGGAATAAATTCAAAGCAAGATTTGGTAGCTATGGAACAAAGAATAATTGGATCATTGTGTTTTGAGGGGAAATATACATGGCATTGTATACAATACACAAACAAAAAAGAATCTCACATTTATTTCTGCTCTAGCTTGGGTTTTTTTCCTAAGTTTTTTATTGTAACTTCTTTTTAATATCAATGAAAGAATCAAGGTCTCATCTGCTGTCAAATGCTTTTAAGTTCTCCTGGACACTTATCTGTGTCTAGAATGTGATTTGCATAGATGGGCCCAAACCTTGGTTGGGCAGGAAAGCCTTTCATATAATTCAAGACTGATATAACAATGATCTTTACATTCCCTAGCCTTTAGTAGTTTGGATTCCATGCTGCTTTTTGACAGGTATCTTCTCTTGCTTCTGTGCTGTAGTTTTAGCCTGTCTTTTGTGATATAGTTCTACTCTCATTTTTCCAACTTATTTCAGCCTATTTTTATAATCTTTCAAGTCCTGTTTGAGTTCTAACTTTACTTTGGAAATACAACAATATTTTGCTTTGATATTTTTTCTTAAAAACTTTTTTTTCTTTTTAGGATTCAGTTTTTCATAAAACCATCTCAGTTTGAGTGAGGGTTTTTTATTGGTTGTTTGTTGGGCGTTTTTTTTCCAAATAATAAAATATAACACCCTTGAAAGTAAATAGCATTAACACAATGTAATGTGTTTCATGATATTTTGCAAAAGGGTTATTTAAAGCTTATTTACAAACAGTTCTTTGTATCCATATAATGTACTCAGTACATGAATAGATTTGTCATTTTTACCTATGCAATAGATGTACAAATGTGTTACTATTTTCTCACCATAAATGTTTGTTTGTATCCTCTAAACTGAATGGACTTTTTGTAGTGTGTAGCCTCAGTGGTGCAAGAATTTATCATTTTTTGTTAGTGTCGGCTTACTTAACATTTTAATTACTTTAATCAATATTATTATGAATTAATGAATTCTCACTAGTTTTTCTCAGACAAAACAACAAAATATGAAAGAACTTGATCAGTCAGCATGTAAGATCGGGAGAGCAGAAGTCTGTTCAGACATACAGATTTAGTTATTTAAATACTTAAATAATAAATATGTATGGTTATTTAATAAGTAATTTAAAAATATTCAACAAGCAATATATTACTATTTGGTTTTATTTCTAAATACTTGCTTAGTCTACAACATCACATTATGTAATCATCTAAGTTATCTCTAATTTATTTCCTGCAAATGGTTTCACCAGGGTAAAACAAATTAATCTTGGTTATTTAATGCTATTTTGGAGTCTTAATTCCCTCCTGCTGAGCCTGTATTATATATATAAGGACAGTGAATTACTAGGTTTCTGGGCTATTGTTTTACCTGCTTCTTTACCAGCTTCTGAGAGAAAGAGTAGAATTGTGTAATATTTCAAATCTAAAAAATAGTTTTATTTCTATTAGCAATGCTTTCTACTCTGTCTGAATCTACTGATAAAAACTTCAATTTTTCTGTCATTCCTATTTCTGTTTGTCCATATGTCACATTGGCATTACCTTTAGGGCATCTGTAAGCAACTATTTTATATGAATTCTTCATATTTTTATGTTAGTAGAATCTCTGTCCAAGTGAGTACCACAGGCTATCCTTACAGAATTTTTTTCAGCACTCATACATAATCCTGGACAGTGAGCTCCTGGCAAAAAACAGAAACCACGTAAACCTAATGGAATCAGAGAGAGCAAAGCATACTTCAGCAGTTCTGTGTCCTCACATGCACAACCAGTGTTCTTTGCTTTCCTGGATGCCCCAAGTCAAAATAACTCAATATGCTAAGGAAAAGGACAAAAGAGTGTTGGTTGAATATAAATATGGCTTGTATCTAGAAAGCCTAAGAGGATCACTAGTTCCTAGCTGATATAACAAGTATGTTTTCTGAATGTCCTGTGTGCTTCCCAAACAATTATGCACATACCACGGGACTGGAAGCAAGAGTATTTGTATGCGTGCTGCTATCTTGTTGGCACAGCTGGACTCTTAAAATATGTTTCTACCCAGTACATGATGAATTATTCTGCAGACTGTTATTCTGTAATTCTGTTGTTTATAGGTTGCTTTAGGCCACTCAGGAAGTCATGAGCATGGTCAATCAAATACAGAACACTTATAAATTCTGGCTTTAAAGAACACATATAAACTTCTTGCCATGCAACACTAGCTTGAATCACCTAACCTGAATAGTAATGTCTGTGCCAGGTGTTGTGAAATAAGTTGGGGTTTTCTTATGGAAGCTCTGGAATGTGATTGTACCTGACTGTTCTTGTAGCCACTGATGTTCTTGAAATATTGGCCCCATAACAAAAGAGATGACAGCAATTTCTGGATCCTGGAAATTTTTAAAAATAAAACATAATTGTAGTTTAAAGGAATCACACGTGGTGAAAATTGTGGTCTCTTGTTGTGGAAGATGACACAGTTTTGAACTGCTCATATCTTCATCATTTCGTACAATTAGATCTTCAAAATTCTGGAAGATTTTTGTTAGCTTAATTTTGAATGATATAAATATATGATCTTCAGTTCTAAAATACTGAGTGCTCTGTTTATTCCAGAGTGATTATTTATGAATAATAATGCCCTGACAAGAATGGAAGACCTGGCAAATCCTTGATTCAAATAGGATTAATATAATGGCTATTAAAGAAGTCCTTACTTAAAGTACGAGTCCCTCTGCATGTGGCTGAGGTGCCTCTAAGAGCAGTGGGACACTGGGGTGTCTTGTGCCTGGGCAGGAGTGAGTGCTGTGAATTTAAAAAGGACCTGCTCCATGGAAGTGCAACACTTCAAGGTAAAATTTGAAGCATGTTTATCAAAGCCTCTATTAATAGGCTTGGATTTAGGCTTGGCCTGTAAATGAATTGTGAATTAAATTTTATTCTAATGTGGATAAAATGTTTAGTTGTCTGATGTGGAGTCAGTTGCAATTTCAAATCCAACTTTAACAAACCTTTTCAGTCCATTATTTCTAGCCACCTTTTGAGTAGTTAAGTATTTTCTACAGAGCAAGGAACACTTACACAGCAAGAATAGAGATGGAAGCAAATAAACAGGCTATCCAGAAAGTACCTATGCTGCTCTCCCAGCAGGATCTCAATAGTGGTATTTGAATTCAGTGATTGAAGTAGTGAGATCTCCTAGCAAGGAACTCCTATGCACTTAGTGATTCACTTTTAAAAATCCATTTGTAATAAATTATTTCATGGCATTCCTTTAATTATTTATGATACCAAATGGTCATTCAACATTCTGACTCACGGCTTGATCCACTTACACAAACACAGCTATTCACTGCATAGTTTTCAAAGGTGCTAGGCATTTTCACTTTACTCAAGCCTGGTTTAAAATGCCATTCAAACTGCAAACAGAAGCCAAAATTGATTAGCTGTTCAAAAATCTAAGCCTTAACTTGCAACTGTGGCATTGAAAGCCTTGCCTATATCATATATCTGTATGTATATAAGAGTAGATACACTGTGTTCAGAATAAGCTTGTTTTAAATAAGTACATAAATACTTTAATATGCTTTTGAGGGTTTTTTGTTTGCTTACTAATTTTCCTTAAACATACTTGATTTAAATTCTGTACCATGATTAAAATATAAAACAATAAATCAATGACAAACTCTGTACTGCTAGTCTAACTAGTGGAATTGCATTTCAGATCTGAATCTCCTCTTGAGAATTAAGCTAAGGAGAGCTACCAGGACAATCTTCTGCAGTAAGTGGTGATCTATTTGGTGGAAATCGTGCATTCAGAATGGAAATGAGCCTGCTTGCAAAACTCGAGTGCATACTGGGATAGGCAGCTTTGAGGAGGAGAAACCCTATTTTTCTGTTATGTTGAAAGCTAGCTGGCATCATTAGAGTCTTCAAATATGACATTGACAATTGAGATGAGCATCTGGTAGCATTTGATAATGGTCTACCACTGGAAATAAGGTAATAAATTTCCCCATAATGGTTCACTGCCAACAGTGCTCATTTATGAGTGAAACAAGATGACCATTTATTTTCCCAGTTGGGCAATGTTGCAGATTTGTGTTCTGTTCCTTTTGGTGAAGATCTGAAAGGGCTATTAAAGATATATTGTTGCAAACTAAGTGCATTGCTTTCAAATGTTCTGTGTGACAACTCCTTGTAATTCTGTTTTAATGTTGAACACTTTGCAGATATATTCACGTAGGAATATATCTGAATGTGCAGAATCCAGCTTTTTCCTCCTTACTACAAATACATGCTTTCTACATTCAAAGAGTAAAAGCATAAATTTTCTGTTGTAGGCTGGAGGAAAGCTGTGAATTGTGCTATTTTAACAATGCAACAATCAGCTTAAAGCTGATTCATATGCACTTAAAACAGCCTTTGTTTCTGCCACCTCTGAAACAGAAAATGCTCTAGGGCCTAGATTCACAACCAAGCTTATCCAAGGGAATTTTTCATACTTGCTGAAGTATGCACATTTAGGAACTATTCTTAATTATGAATCCAATGTTGGTTTTTTGTTTTGCTTTCATCAGCCGTGGTGTGTCTCTGGGAGTAGCAGAAATTCTGCACTGTTTGGGCAAATATCTAATGTTAGTCTAGGTTGGGATCTTGTGCCTTTAGACTTCTGGTATAACTGCTGGAGAATACAGGCACACTTCTACAATGCGGGAGTAGCTGGGTTAGCACTCAGCCTCCTTGTGTTGTCATAAGATTATGACAGCTTTGTTAAAAGCTTTCTCCTCTTGTCTCATTGCTAGTGTGTCGAGAGGAGAAGCTAGGTAACTCCAGTTCTCTGTAAGAACATCTGTGCTGAAGTGCCAGCCAGGACTGAGACAGTGTGTCAAAAAAGACTAGCGAGTAGCGCCCGTTTGTCAGTGCAGTAGTCTGGATTTGATGGTTTAGAAGATCACTTCTGCTGTGCTTTTCTTGTTAAGATACTGAGCAGACGTCTGGGGACGTTTTATGCTCACTGAGAGTGTAACATATTTTGCTGAACAAAATTACAGTGTATGCTGCTGCTCCTGCTTTTCCAGTTAAAAAGATCTTTTTTCTTTTTTTAAGCATATGTACATGGGGAGGGTGAAGGGTGAAGGACAGTAAGCTTGTTCATGATAAATGAGTTGCTGCAACAAAAGGCATTGTATTGCTTACTATGTGTACTTGTCGTTAAGGAGAAGTTGTAACAGCATCTCAGTTTCTGCATTACATGCATTTAAGTGCCTGTCCACTAAGGACGCCTGCTTCCACTGATTCAAGTAGGGAAGTTGGCATATTATTCCCCAGTGCACTAAACTCTATGTTGGCTTCTATTAAATGCTGCCAGACAGGCAGAACAATATTTGAAACAAGACTGTTTGAACTGAAATGTAATTGGACTCATTTAAAGTCTTATTACAATGAAATCTGACTTCCTCATTGTAATTTGACTTGTAGAAACCTCTCAAAAAACATTACCTTTTGCCACAGGCTGTAAATTTAAATTCTGCACAAGGTAAGCATAATGAGAAAAGAAAGTTCTGACATGGCTGGAGATCATATCAGGTCTGGCTTGATTAATTATTTCCACACGATCAATCAGCACCTTATTTAGATAACTGGAGGCACTCACTAGTTAATTTGTGAGTGTAGAACAATGAGGGCAAGCATTTATATGGTCAGTCAATACTCCAATTAGTGTTAGAAAGTCAAATGCAGGCTTGAAAATAGCTAGTAGAAGAAAGGGGACTGAAATAACCATAGCAGCTTCTCTGGTTTTAGATAGCCTTGCTCTGATTACACTGCAGTGACTCTACTCACCCTCTCCAAAACTATTTACCTAGTCTTTCTAATAATCTATTTAATTTATATATATATGTATAAGTTTCTATATGCTTTTAAAGCTAGCTAAAATAAATACCAACAGTGCATTCATTCATGTAACAACCCTCACATTCCCAGCTGTATATCTACTAATTAATCTTCTACCTTAATGGCACTTATTTTCACCTGCAAAACAGACACTAGTTCTAGGAAGTAAAAAACTGCAAAAGCTTGCAAGGCAGAAGTCATAGAAAGGATCAATTACTGCTCCATGTACTGCCTGCTGCAGGGATTAATTTGCCTGAAATATGTGGTGGCCAAATCTGGAAACTGACTCCTGCATTCAGAATAAACTCTCTGGCCACAATGTCAGATATAGTGGGATAACCTGGCAGAGGTTTAGGACAAACCTCGAAATTACATTGTTGTTGTTCCCCATAGCATCTAAGCACTGGCAAATGCCTGTATATCAGAAAAAGAGAAATAATCATTTTAGATAACATTATACTTCTCCACCTTCTGCTTGCAAAAGGAAAGAAGCCAAATTCAAAATCTGACATTTCAGTTAAACCATTTCTATCAACATAAGACTGATTTTAGCAGAATCTTCTATGCGGAAAAAGAAATTTAGAAAATTAACAACACTTTAAGAAAAAATTTGAAATTTTTAAATATTTAAACATACATAATATCAGTTAACCAGCTCATTATGTCATTAAAAAATCTATGAAGTAAGTTTTTTATGGGTTTTTTTTGATATTAACTAAGAAATTTTGGAAGGAGGACTTTGGCTTTGAGTCTGATGAAAGAAAAAGGCACACACATTTATAAGGTGAAAACGATATCATTACTATTCTTAGATTTTTTTTTTTTTTATTAGAGCACTAATATATTCTATTACTTTTATATTTGATATCTCTTTTTATCCTTAAATCATAATTTCCCCATAACATCAAGCAGATGAGATGGACGAGAAGCCATCATAAAATCACCAGCACAGTTGCAATTGTTAGGTTCTGCAAAGATGTAAGTACAAGGATCATATGGAGAAGAAAGAAAAAACAAAAAAAACCCAGATCGTGTTATCTCAGAAGTCCTCCATTATTCAACTCAAAGTGAGTCTGAGGTACCTCATTGTTAGACTGTTGACTTGACTTCCACAGCAATGACTTTTGCTATTGTGTGCGTTCCTGATTTTGCCAGCCTTTCAGGGAGAAAAATGATTTACCTTAAAATATACATGTAAATATATAAAGAAAAAATATTTGCACACTTCAGTGCCATGAAGTGCAATAAATTGATATATTACTTGCTTGGTACTGCTGCCCAATAGAAGCTCTCTCAGTTTCTTGGAAGATTTTTGAATCAGTTTCTAAATAAAGTCTTCAGCAAGGTGCATGTAGGTGATCTAAGATACGATGTAGTCGACAAATCCTTAGTCTTGTGTGACCTTACTGGGTATAAGTTAAGTAGGTGATAGATGGGAATTATTTCGACGTGTTTATCATAGGTGTAATTTTTCTGAATTGTAAGCGCAATAAATGTGGCAGGAAAGAACTACTCTGCTCACTTGGGTTAAACCAAATCAAAGTGATTAATTGATTTTTGAATTCTGTGTAGTTAATAGGCCAGTTGGATAAACTATATATTTGGCACCAATACCAGCAATACAACAGATAAAGAATAATACTGTACACGTACAAAGTGTGAGTGTACCCCTAAACATCTCTGAGTGCCCTCCAATAATCCCAGGAAGCTCTGACTGAGCACACACAGCTATGTGCTGATGGACAGAACACCCAAACTTGTTTCTCCCGGGGTTGTGAGTGTTCTGCCTTTGTGTGTGACCTGTACCTGTGCTTCTCCCTAGAACCCATGGCTGGTGCAAAAGGTCCATGGGTCACACAGGTAGTTCAAGGTCAGGTCCCCAGCATGTGGTCCCCTTGTTGTTCCATGACTCAGCTGGAGTGCAGCTGCCTATGCTGTCAAATGGGGCAGAGACCCCATTAGACCCAGAAGGAGGTCAGGACAATGATGAGATGACTTGAGGCACTGTCACACTGGAGTTGGAGTGCTGCTCTCTTACTTCTTTGTTCCAAGGTGTCTGCTCCATCACAAAATGTCATGCCTCTTTATTCTTCCAGTCAAAATTATTAATTTTCTCAAAAATCCCTTGCAATTATCTGATTATTGTTTAAACCAAGTGATGGCAATTTCATGCAAAGCTTGTCATTGGTAATTTCCTCTTTAGGGGTCTCTGGTTTGGGGCAACATTGTCTCAGAATAGTACATTCCATTTACACACACTGTTAAAACTCACTGTCCTATCCATTGTTATAATCTGCTGTCAGCCTGAGCATGTTAAAAAGAGGAATCTTGGCAGATTCCTCTATGATAAATCATCTAACAAGGTTTAAGGATAAGAACTTCCAAGTAAAATAGAGGAATCTCAGGGAATGTGTTAATAACTGTTTTTGGTCTTACACCCTAATACTATCTATCTTTGGTCTATTAGCATGACTATACCTTGAGAAAGAAGTCTATAAAAGAGAATTTAGTTAAGCTTCCTCTGACAAAGTAAACATTTATATACAAGATAAAAAACAGTTAAAGGGATATGGCAAAATAAGAAGAGGTGGTTGTGTCTTTTACTGTGTGTCATCCATATCCTCTCCAGACTGATTCTTTTCCTGCAACTCCTGCAGAAACTGTAGAAGTGCTAATGTATCCCCTTTACACATGGCTCTATGCCAAGCCATAGGATTTTGTTATAGTCCTCCTTTCCTACACCTCTTACCATATTGAATTTGTCCTTGGAATGGACGACATCATTAGGAGCAAAGACTTAATTATAGCCACTTAGAGACAATTTAAGAACTGTTGTTTAATTTACAGCAATTTTAAAGTGGAAGCTAGATGGTAGTTTGGAACTTCAGCAGTTTTAAAACACTGACACATAAGACACTTAGTCAAAGGTTTGTGTAGCACAAATTCATTCTCAAGGAGACATGAAAGCAGTGAGGACTCTCAGACTAATTTTTTTTAAAGCACCAGTGTATATACCGAGGAGTAATCTGGCCAAATCTTTTCAATATAGTGGATTTTTATAGTTGTCTTAACTGGTCATTTTGGCTGGAGTCTATCTTGTCTATCTTTAGACATTTACAGTATGCACATCTGCATTGGAGATGGTTAACCTTTAAGAGAAAGATGTCCATTTTAGGGTATAATTCATTCGTCTATCCTGGCTGGCTTCTTTATGTAGAAATGAATCTTATGCTATAGACACTTGTTTTTCATTCTTTACATAAGGTGCCTAGGGTGATTACCTCAAATGTGGATATTTAGTTTTGTTATAATGAATTCCATTCCAGTTACCTTATAAGCCAAGGTTTGAATAGAAGCATTTGCTTCTATTTAAAATGCATGTGCATGAGGTTTTTGATAGATTTGTTTTCTCTATATGACAGTATCTAATTTAATCTTATTACTTTAGCATCTGTAATTCTGGGCTCTCTTTTCTAGTCCCTATACATGTGAATTTGAAAATACATATCATCTGTCATACTCCTGAAAACATGATAAACTCATGGTAACTCTGTTAGCCTATGACAATTTTATATCCAGATTGAAGAGGATTATATTAGTGCAGTTATTTTTAAAGATTGTTGTTGTCATCATTTTTTATCTCTTTGTGAGGAGATCCTGATGGTCAGTCAGATATCACCAGGGATTTTGATTACTTGTTCTATAACTCAAATACATTTCAAGTTCTCCATTTCCCTCTAAATATGAAGAATAGGGAGACATAACTCAATATACTTGTTCCTTAAAATATAGTAAGGTTTCCAGACTGCAACTGGGTGAGTATGTGTTTCTTCATTTGAAACTAGTGAATAATCCTTAGCAGTTTTAGGAACATTGTCATTATAACGGGATGATTTCCAATTCTAAAATATTCAGCACAGAGTAAGAAAATAAAATAAAATCCCTGTGGATTGGAAACGAAGAGTTGATTTTTAACTGACACACACCATGCCTTCTGTGGGTAAGATCTGGCTGGTAAATATGCTTCATTTTGTCATCATATTTCACATTATTTTCTCATTCAGTCATTTATTCCTACAAAGAAAAAAAGTAAATTTCTATTTTGAAGAAATATATTTTTTTTACAGCTGACCTTACATTAGACTGTTGGTTTCGCTAAGTGAAATTTACTGGTGGTCTGGCACCGCTACGGATTTTTTTTCTAGTTTCTCCTAGTAGCAGACTAGCACAGAAATGGCCTTCCCTGCCTTCCTGAAAGCTTTTATGTGGACATGCCAGATAGGAAAGTAGGTAAAATCAGATCCTGAAGGCCCATAAAGGAAATGTTATAATGTAGATTACATACTTTTTTTCCAGTTGGTTTATTTGTTTCAGTATATTTTTTATAGCAGGACACTGCACTGTCTCTGGTTTACAAGGCTAGATTCAGCCTGAAAATGGATAAGTTGGGAAATACGGACCTCTTTTCATGATTTTCCTCATATCAGTGGTGAGCCTAGTACAGATCTGAAAGATGAGAAAGCACATTTCATGGTTTTATGTTGTATTTTAGCTTCTCTATAATTTTCTGCAATTGACATACTGAGAACCTGAACAACACTGCTTGCTGGAACTGTGGAAGGTCTAACATCAGGAGTTCAGAGGAAACAGAGTTCTGTGGTATGAATATGTGCTGCCTTTGTAGCGGGGGAGATGGGTGTGAATGGGGAATAAAATGCTGTTACCCTTCTTCAGTTAAATTGCTGCCCTGCTTAGCATAATGGTGACATATAATGAAGTTTTAATAAAGTTTCTGGCTACTTTAAAAAAGGTATTTTAAGTTTTTGGTGATCTACTTGATATTTGGCTGGTGCTCAGAGAACCTTTGCAAATATTCTCTAATGATACATACAAGAAAGTAATAACTATACGCATAATGTTGTCATGAAAACTAATATAGTCCCCAGCCATACTACTTTCTCCCTTTTACTTGAAAACCATCTTTCAACAACAACAATATTAACTATAGAAAAATGTTTTATTCTAAAGGATACTGAAGAAAATCACCATTTCCCTTACCAGTGAATGTATTTTTTTCTCTTGTGTATAAATACACACAGCTCTCATAATCCTCAATGCTCTCAATTATTTTTAGCTTTGACTTAGTATTAACTGGTGAATATTACCAGTTTCAATGTATTTCAATACATTTATTCTGAATTTCAGTTCATAACTCTTTATGCATATAACTGAAATTAATTTAAATCTCAACCTTAGCAGAAATTATATTTAATGGGCTTCTACAATCTGCCCAGTCTGTTCATATGAGAAAATTTTTTTTTTTTTTATTTGATGTAGAAATGGATGAAGGAAGCTCAACAAGTTCTAAAGAAATTCAAAAATATGAGATTTTAAGAAAAAATGTTAGATTATTTCTACTATTTCTTAGCAAGATTTCTGAAATATGCAAACACATAACCCAGTATTATTTAACTACGTGATATTCCTCAGTCAGATAGTTAGATCTTTTTCCTTTTCCCCCCCAAAAAAAATTCCACTTCTGCAGAATCTATAAACTTTTGAAAATGTATTTCTTTCTTTTTCTTTTCCCATCCCAAAAAGAAAGTAACAAAATCACAAATTTTATTCCTGAAAATAAGACTTGGAGTCAGTTAATTGCACATGATTGTGCCTTTACAATTCTTTTTCATTTTTCTTCTGTTTTGCCCTGGGGTGTTTTTAGATAAAAGTTCTGTTTATGAGCAAATTAGTTGTCATTGGTTCTTTGTTGTCAGGTAATCTTTCATTGATGCTGGAAACCTGAGCACGTACATGATCAAATTTCTCTAATTTAGAAGCTGTATCATTAACAGTTTTAGTACATGCTAAAATACTTGGAAGTAGTACTTTGTTGCTGACAAGGTATTTTTGTCATCTATAAAGAACTTAGAAATTACAACTGAGCAGGCATCCTCCCTTTACAAGAGTAACTTTTAATAGCTAGAAAAATTGCAAACTTCCTCTTAAGTGTAAGTTACAAAGAAAACTGAGACCCTGCTTTGATATCCTTGTGTATGCACATCTGAAAAAGTGAAATGTCCCCTCTCAAACTAATTTGATAGATGAGAATCAGTTGTTTACTATTTTCACATAACCCTAAAGCAGGTGTGATGGCTTGCACGTGGTCATGATGGCTGTGTTATATTGAGAGTTGATCAAGTATGTAGAAGCAAATTTTAATTTTTTTTTCCCATTCATTTCTAGACACAGGGGTATCTCCTGAAGATAGCAACACTAACAGTTGCAGATAATAGTATCTTGGACCACTGAGTGAAGTATGTTTATGAATTTTCAGATACTCTTAATTTTTGACAAGGGATTATTTTTTCTTTCACACCTAAGAAGTCAAGACATGAGCACATGGAGCCTGGACAGTTAGAGTCCAGCTACAAGTGATGTCACACCACTTGTGCAGTTCCCATGATACATGGTTTGTCTGCATGCATACTAGTAAGATTCTTTTACTAAGCAAACAGTGTAAGATCATCTCTGCATATTTGGCAGTGATGATGTATAGATAGGAGAAACTTTTTCACTCTGATGATAGTCAAGCACAGGAATAGTGTCCCTGAAGGTCTCTGAAGTCTCCATCCCTAGAGGTTCTCCTGACTGGCAAAAGCCCTGAGCAATCTTTGCTAATCTTTACGGTGGTGCTACTTTGAGCACAGGGGGGACCAGAGACTTCCGGAGATTCTGTCCTGACTTAAACTCTTTGACTTCTCCATTCTTTTGGGCAGCACCTGTGCTGTGCCCAGGACCTGCTTCCTTCCATGACTTAAATGTCCGGAGTAGTTCAAATTTTATCTGCTAATATTAAGATATGTGATCAAAAAGAGATATTTGCCAACTCAAGTACATCATCAGTTGGGGGAACATCCAGGAGTGCCCCTCTAGCTCTGGAAGTCATTGTGTTCATCCTCGTGACCTGATTTCACTGCTTTCCAGCTAGCAGCTGCAGATTTGAGGGGGAAGCCTCAGGTAATATAATCACTTTGATTGAACATGTGCTGTCCCATTTATTTTCTGGAAGTTAAAAGAGGTCAAAACAGAATTTCTGCATGTCCTATAGCAGAGTTACAAGAGCACAACTTGGCCAAGGACTTGTTTCTATTCTTTCTTCTGTAAACAGAAAGCAAGTTTGCTTGCAGAATTTTTTTTTTTTTTTTTTTTTGGTAAAATACACAAAACAATCTATTTTCCAAGGAAAGGACTTAAATATTTATATGGAAGCAGGTTTAGATTGTTTGGAGTTTTTTGTTTTGTTTTGGGGAAGGTGAATGAGAGGAATGGGAATTTTCAGATTTGGACCTACTTGTGTGGAGATAAGAAGGCAAATAAATTATTTTTTAAAATTAAATATTCTGCTTAGAGTGCCATTCCACAAGTAATCAAGTTACTTTTCTTCTTAATTAGCTTTTATATTATTTATATAATAATTAATTATTATATTAACTCCTGATGGTATTTTAAAATGTTGAGTGCATTACTTTTATTAGATTTGTGTTCTTGATTTTCTCATCAACTTGGATATTTCCTTATAAATAAAAAAGGGTTTCATAGTTGGTTGAAACTTAATGTAATGCTTTTTATTTGGTGCACAATTCCTCTCTTAAATAGAAATCTAAGGGGTTTTTTTCAATAAATTTGATAAAATTTTTGCTTAGTATATTTTACTTTGGACATGTCTGACAAGCCTATATAGTAGCCTGTAAACACGGACATGTTAGTATAGTTGCTGTGTTTGGTAATATGTTGTCAATGTGTCACTTGATACCTTAAAGTGATTGCTTCTGAAACTGGAGGGGTTTTGTTGTTGTTGTTGTTTCTAAAAACAGCTTAGGTTATCTTGAATTCAAAAACTATTGATTTAAAGGCATATTTCTAAATTAAAATTGATTATTTCAATTATATAATCAATATAAAAATATTAGTATACTATCTAAAATAATTCTTTTTTTTTCACTGTGTAATTTAATAAACCTTGAAAGATCTGGGTTTTGTATTTTATATTAGTAGAGGCTTAAAGTATCTTTTCCTGATTGAATTCTCTAGAGCTATTGCTCCATAAGAAATGAAATCTTCTCAATGTTTCTGGTTTTTATATTAAGGCTTTATACTGTCATTCATAAACATGTCATTGAAATACCTTCCACGTAACTTGACTATCAATAGAAAATCTCTAGTGACAACATAGGATATATTTATCCTGAATAAAACAGCTCCAAGGAATGCTTCCAGCCACTGGAACCAAATTGTCTACATTATTAAATTGTTAAATTTGTCCCTCGTGTGGTTTTTGGCCCAGACCAAATGTGACTCTTCCAAGCAGCTCCTGGGCACAGTCCAGCAGTCAGAACAGACCAGAGACCATCCCCAGTAGGCAGTTCAGATGTGCCTCATCCTGACCTGATTGTTTTGGGGAGCGAAACAGTTAATTAGCAGCAGCACAAGCTTTACATGCTGCTGGTCTCAGTGCCAGAGAACAGTCCCAGGATGTCTAAATCATGGCCTTGGAGGCTTTTCTTCTGTCTTTCCTGTATAAAAAATGTCCCAGCGAAGACATTTTATTCCTCTATTTTTGTTTGTAATATGCTTTGCCTATTCTTTTGGAGATCTTTTGGCTACCAGTTTCCTCACCATTGTGTGTTCCATTTTGAAGTTTGTGGACCATTTTGTTCTAGAGATATTACTACCAAGGTATTTCACATGTAAAGGATTTGAACCAATCAGCACTACATAAATTTAAATCCCTAACGGAGTGTAGGAAACCAGCACAAGTGAAACTTTGACGTTGTATGTGATGGCTGTAGAACCATGTGGTAAACCGTGGCAGTAAAGAGTAATACACAGCACGAGGTTATGTTTTAATCTCACACTATAAAGTGGGTAAATGCCAGGGAATGTAGCTCATTTTTAGTGTGCAAGTTCTGCTTTCTTTTGCTGTCTTATTTATTTGAATGTATTTAATTGCAGCAGGACATGGATACTTGAGTTGTAGCAAAGTTGTTACATAAAGGAAAGACAGAGGTTGCACACTGATCAGATCTTAAAGCTAGGTGTAATTATATTGCTTCTTGGTGCCAGAAATAAGAGGGGAAAGGAGCACAGTATACTTACATCTCAACTCTGTGAGCTACCAGATGTTCTATAAATCAGAGACAAGTTACTCCTTTACTAGAGTATCTGAAAAACCTTTATAAAATATTATTATGTTGCCAAAGTGTTGAATTACAACAACTGCAATATCTCATGTTTAAATCCATTTTCATTTAAACACATAGTTTTGCACTCTACTTTCTCCTTCGGGCTTTCCAGCAAAGGGATTTCCATAATCATTCCTATAAAGAGGAGTTAAAAATGTAGCCCAGAAACACATTTTGAATGAGTATTTCTATTTCGGTGTAGTTCAGCTTTCTTGGGAAGTATATTTTTAATATCTGACCACTTTTGCTTATACAGAGAAAAAGAATGTAATATCATTTACAGTTTTGTTCCCAGGAAGGTCCATTTTCAGTCTCCCTCCAGCAGCAATTACTTATAGAACTATTAATATTGCTTTGAAACAACTTCTGAAGCACTTGCAAGTGTCTGGAGAAACAGGGACTTTCATACAATTTAATTTTTCTGAAAAACTGTAAGATTCTTTTGCTACCAATTACTGTATTTTTTTGCTATAAGTTTGCCATAAATTAGTGGTATGCGAAACTTGAGGAATGTAATATTAGATTGATGCAGACTATTTTCCAGAATTTTTTTTCCCCTAGGTTTTGACAGAAATAGCCAGTTCTTAAGAAAGACTTATTAATAGATCCCTAATAATCTCCTAATTCAATGCATTGGCCTTAGGAGAACTCTCAGTACAATTTTCATACACTGGTTTCTAAATCTTGTTCTGAAATGTGATTTATTTGGGATTTTCTGTGTCATTATATCTCATTATCAGTACCAAATAGCCTCTGCTTCTCAGACCTCTGAAGGTTCTACCATTTTTTCACCAAATGATTGGTTTTGTTAGCTGCTGTTTAAGTATGTATGGTCTGTGATAACTATTTGTATATTGATCACCCTCTACCCGCTGTCATGTGTAAGACAGTAACTTAAAAGTAAACATGTTCAGATACATTTCCACATTTAACCTAATGCCCTTCAGAAACCTTGCCGTGGTTACTGTTTATTTCAGACATTTACAGCCTCAGGTATACTCTGGGAGATGTTCTTTTTTTTCCTTCTCTGTCTGTGTGATATGCGTGCTGTTGTGTTTTGGTTTTATTTGTTTTTTTGGGATTTTTTTTTTTTTTTTGGCTGAATAACATTTAAATACATACTAGGCAGTGAAGAACACGTGCTTTTATGTGTGACATTTTATAGAACCACTTCCATGAACATTCAAAGACATAATTGGAAATAGAGGTGCTCAGAGGTGTTACTAAAATGAGCATTCATACACACATGATTTCTGTCCAAAAGTAATGTCTAATCTAAGACCAGATAAAACAACTGGTTGTGATGAATGAGGACATGGTGGAGGAAGGATCAGCATACCAAAACAAACAACAGATGATGGATGCTACTTTCTCTACCTAGGACTTCACTGAAAGTGCTCATTTGTGACAGAGTAAAGCAAAATATAAAAATATACCCAGAATAGCCAGCAGCAGTAACAGATTTAGAAAGAAGTTAGGAGAACAATTCAGTGGAGAATTCTTGAAAATATCTGCTACTAAATCCAGTGCTATACTCTCACTGATCTTATATAACACTACACGTTACAATTTATCTATTGTTGCAGGTAGTTGTATATTGTATGAGCTTGCCAGTAATATATTGCAGATAGATATTTTTGTTTGTTTGTTTACCTCTTTTTCCTTTGCAAAGTTGTGCAGAAAGTTCGATGAGTTTCAGACAGGTTTTAGTATTACTCTGTAGAGTTTCAAATTTTAAGTTCTTGTGAATAAGCAAGATTTGAGAAGTAATTTCACAAATATCCAAGACCCTGAGCAGTGGAAATCAGTGCATCCAGATTTTGTAAAAAATACCTGCTGGACTCAAAGGTATGAATGATTTCTAGCTAAATGTTGATATGTTGTAAATGCTTTGTGCAGCTTCAGTTACATTCTTCAGCAGGGGAAAATGAAATTTCTTTTACATGCTTTTTGAATTGTGTTTTAAGCATCGGGCAAAAAGATCTCTACCTTCAAGTGAAATTCCAATGCTAGAGCAAATTAACTACTGGGGAACAGCTTCTTCATTAGGTCACAAATTTTTAGTGTTCTATGTAAAATGCTATTCATTGCCAGAGGAAATTTTGTGAGGAGAAATGGGAAAGAGAGCAAAAAGGTGAAAATAATTAGGATATGCAGATTAGAAAGCAGTACAGTTAGGAATATATGTGATAATGAATACATTATGGTATTTTAGGTGGATTAATATCAGTGCTAACTTCGGAATGCAGTGGAATGAGTGAATATTTGGTACCTCCCTAGGAATATTTAGAAGTGAAAGTATTTGGTGATAGACAAAATGTTTTGGTTCTCTGCCCATTACTGGACAGTACTAATTTAAAATGGGTTCCTTCTCCAAGCCATGGTTCAGTTTGTCTATAAACTTCTCAGTCTGGGTTTCTACTTCATTTACTTTTGTGTTTGAGCACATGGGTGTCAGTAGGTATGACTTTCTACTAGAAAGCTTAGCAGATAGTATATTTCAGTGTTTTACTGACCAGAATTTGCCAATATGTTGCTAAGAAAGATCACCTTGTTTGATATCTAAGAGCTTGTTATTTAAACAGCTTATTAGGCTGAAAGCTAACAATTAACTGAATTCAAAACTAAACTAATTCAGACTACTTTAATCTATGTGATGCTTTAGGCTGTGTTTCTATTGTATGCAGGAACAATTCTAAAAAGCCTGAAAAACTTGCTTTGCATTATGAAAATTTTGTTTCCTATGAAAGACAGCAAATGGATGTTGATGATACTTTCACTACAAGGAAAAGATAATGTGAATAGTAGTAAACCACAACGGAGGTAATTATGAATGCTGACAATAAATTGCACTAGTTCCAAATGATGCCTTTGAGCAAACTGGAAATATCACAATACTTTCTTTAAACTTTGATGTTCATCTCACATATTTCATAATAAGGATTTTTCTATATTTGAAGCTGAGAAGATCTATTTTTCATTAAATACTCCAAATGAACTCTTCTGTTTTAGCTGGTTTTCTTACCCTGTTTCTGCTTTAATAAAATTCTTCTGTTTAAAAAGGAAAATGTCTAATCTGAAGCCTGTTCTCATAATTCATCCACAGAATCTTAGCAAATGGATGTAAACCAGATCATCTAGATCAGTGTTCTTCCCTAATTCAGTAAAGTTCTATTTCTGATTTTCACTGTAGATTATTTCAGGTTTAACTTGATTTGCAGATAAAGCCCGAGGTGACCAAAAAAATTGTAGCTATAAGATTTAGAGTTTGGGTGATGTAGCAAGGAAAGAAAAAAAAAAAAAAAGAACTCTGAACCAATCAATTTTTAAGGGCACTACAAGTGTTTAAGAGATCCTAATGAAAAATTGTAAGAAGCAAATTCATTAGAAAACATATATATAGAAAGTAAGATTTGAAGTAGCAATTCTTGCAAGACAGTATGGGGAAAGTACATTCTCATTAAATCAGGGAATGAGGTGCTGAAGAACTAATATTTTTAGAGAAGGAAAAATTAAGTTTGTGGTTAGCCTATTTCCAGGAAAGCTTCTTAGTGGATTAGAGGTTGTCTACAGATAGGATTGTCTATATAATTAGGCTTAGATTCATCCTATTACTAGATACCTTGTCAGGTGCCTCACTGGAAGTTTATTAACTGCTAGCATGCTTTTAAGAGAAGAAAATGCCTCCAGGGAGTGATTCAAGGTGCTCAAGATTTAAGGTATGTGGAACTCCTGAAGATGTTCTCACCTATGACCATACTTGCTCTTGCATGTCTCTCTTGACTGAAGTGCTGGTGTCATGAGTACAGTCACCTGATTCTGGATGGGGGAATGATATAAATTTCTTCAGTAACAATATCCATGATTGCAAGTAAATTAGATTTCCAAGCTATTTTTATATTTAAAAGCATTTCTAGACAGCCCAGGTTTTGCTGGGATGTTTTAGTCTGCCTTCCAACAAAACTCTGCTATGTTCCTTGGTGAGCCCTAGTTCTGATTTAGCTGCCTGTCTTTGAAAATCATTTTGGAAAGGAAGGAGCTGCCATTTGAAGGTAATGATTGCTCTGCAGTGATTATCCACTCCCTGATGTCACACACACATACGGGTAGGTGAGATGAATCCCATTGATATCTAAAATTCTGAATTACTGAACTCTGCTGTTAATCAGACCCTCTCATATTAATCTGCACAGAGCAGCTTGTGACCAGAAAGTTCAAGTCTGACAGTTTAATGCTGCTCACAATATTCTTTCCAAACATTAATTTCCTGCATTTATTTTTAGTTTTGATTTGGGGTTGTAAATATGCTTTCTGACATTCAGCCTAATCTTCTTCCAAATATTTCAAAACTGCTTTCTAGAAACTGTGAACAGAATTTATCTTCTGAATTTTTCAAGTTCACTCATCAAAGCCATTACTTTGTTAAATCTAACTTTTAACCAAGGTTTTTTTATTTCTATTTTTTTTTACTTTTACCATTACAATTAATGCTTCTTGTTCTTCCATGTTTTTATTAAATATTTTCTTTCTCTTTGCATTTGGTTTCTAGTATTTGCATTTGTATACAATCTTACTGATGTAATTTAATTTAGTCATATAGTGAAAATTTTTTGTCCATTTTTCTCTCAAAAGGTTATTTTTACCTCTTTCTTATTTCTAAAAATCCTTTTTTTTTTCCTCTAAGAAAAATGGTTCAGTCTTTGCAGTTAACCTGGGATTTTATTAGTGTATATCCATTTTCCTTCTTCACATAGATTTCCAGTGCCACTTTTGGCAAATAATTTGGGTTTCGAAAATTCATTTCTTTTTCTGGGCAGAGGATAAATCCATTAGCTTTCTGAAAATCTCATACAAAACTCCATTATGATAAAAATGCTGATCATGACTGGCTAGTCATATCTTGCTAACTTTGCTGTTTTGAAAGCCACTGGACATTCTTTTCATAATCTTCACAACCTCTGTGTTTTTTCCAGCTGGAAACCTTTTTGGTTGAGAGATGGGAAGCTGAAAAACTCTAGCATGTTTTTTCAAGGACATAGATAATAGATTTGCCAGGTTTGTTCTTTCCTGAGAGCCATTAGAAAACCACAGTGTAGGCTGGGTCTTCAACATGACAACAGAAGTGGGAGAGTAATTTTTTTTCTGCCTGTTCTAACTGATGAACCAAAACACATGGAATCATGAAACAGAAAATATTTACTTAGGAACCTGTGGTACTTGCACACAAAAATAGGGGAAGCTTCTTCCTAACCATAACTATTTGAGAAATATGGTTATTTAAGGCAAAATTTCCACACCTGAATATGCCATAAAGTCTGCCTAAGTAGCTGCTGTTTTTCTTTCCTGCTTTTTTAAGCATTAATGTTCCAATACCATTTCAGTGCTACACTCTAATTTCTAGAATTCTCTCAATTTAACCACTTGAAAGTACATGACAAAGGTCCCCTTACACAGAAGCATCTTTATTCAATATAGAGTTTTAGTTACACGATCACATTTTTAAGCTTGTGTTTAAGTTTCACAGAGGTCAATGGCTCCTAAAGCTCATGCTTGAAGATGAGCATGTGCTAAAGTGCTTTTCTAAATGGAGATAGATTTAAACACATGCTTAAGTGCTTTCCTGACTCTGGGACCAAATTATATCCAGGGCCAAACTTGTATATCTCTAGTGAGATTAATCTAGCACATACAACTTTTGATTTTATTTCATTCTTTATATTTTCTTTGTTCTTTTCTCAGATGTTTCCCATTTGATACTTTGATGTTATTTGTGTTGCAGTGGGGATCCTGCAACACGCATATATATCAAACCAGGAGTCCCGTGGAAAGGAAATATATATGGACAGACAGATTCTTGATAGCTGTTTCAGAGATGTTTATTTCTCCAGCCGCATGGCCGGAGCTCTGCCGAGGAACTGTTCCAGTCACGGGACCAAGGGTCCTTCTGCCCGCGCAGGGAACACAAACCAACCAATGGGAACGAGGCTGAGCAGGGGCAGGGAAGCCCCGTGTCTGTGCCCTCAGGGCCCCTCTCCCAGGGCTACACGGCGGGGGAGAGGAGACCCCAACAATTTGTGCTCTTTTAAAATGAAGACTGTATGAGTCTGCAATTTTTTTTTTTTTAATTAATCACACTTTGCTGGAATTATGTATCTCAGCATGTTATCTCACTCTCTGAATTCTCATAACTCTGTCATGTAGAGCTGTCCTTCATTTCTACCTCACACAGTCTAAGCAAGACCTGCTAATGGCAACCACTCTGGAGCTTCATACCTTATTACAAAATGAATGAGTCAGGTGACTGGTATCTACATCTCTTAAAGTATGTTTGGATGTAGAAATAGGTGGAGAAAGGTATAGAGATGGTGAAAAAGTTGAAACTTGTGTTGGATGTTTTCAAGAAAAGGAAAGCAGGATAAAAGGTTTGAGGGTCTAGACATTAATAAATTATCTTTTATTCTGCAGGAAACATGAGCTAACTTCACTTGTAACAAAACTACAGCTAAGGCTAACAGTCGAGTCTAGGCGTTTTGGAATGCCATATGCTTTGCACTCACTAAAAATAATCCATCACATTGCCTCCTTCTGTCCAAATCCTGTATGATTAACTCTGCTCCCAGCAATCCAAGCTATTCACAAAACAGGGACTCTGTTAACAGTGTATTTTTAAAAACCTGGTTGCTGGCCAGTATTTATAAGGTTTTTGCCAGGAATGATTTGTATAAGAACTGCACGGTTGGAAAGAAAACCTTTTGGGGTTTTGTTTATTTTTGTACTGTAAGTGAGGCTACTCATCTGTTTAGAAAGTACCTTTGAAAATTCAAAGCTTAGTACTTCACATGAGACTTTTCACTCATATTCAGTGCCTCTGGCTTACAAGCAAGTGTCATATGGTTGCAATTAAAAGGATGTCACAAAAACTTCATTGTAAGTAGGGTAACATATGCTCTTAAGGTGTTGGTTTCAATTTCCAGTGCTTTGAGTCTTGCTGGGGTTGGGAGTCACATCTTTCACAGCTAGTCAGCCTTCCTGCCTTAGATGTGTCAGCTGATGGGGTGCCAGTTAAAACATCTTCCGGAAATGTTGACAAGTATCTGAAGGAAGAAAGCCAACTTCTCCAAAATAAACAGAGGTGACTGAGGAATAGGAGTGGCAAGTTTTGCTCCAGAGGTGGTACATCTATCAGTCAAGCTGACTATATGTGGCATTTGAGAAACATTTCTTCTTAAGGGACAGAGAAGGGGTTTCAGTATTTCTACCTTCTGCTGTGGGAACAGCCACAGACTTGCCAAACATGAGCCAGAAATAGGAAAAACAAGTAATTAAAAAGCCCCAACCAAACAGCACTGAGAGCACAGAAATGAGAGAAATATAAGATGTGTGACATTCATGCTTATCATAGAAGGCTAAAGCAGCACAAATTCAGTCCTGTTGCAAGAATGAGCTAAATTAGTGGGAGAGACTCATCTTGCATGACTGCACTCTTAAAATGCATAGCTGCAAAATTTGTTGGATGTGTTTACAAAGAAATGCCTTGCAGAGCTATTTTCTCATTATGAATTTGTTAGAACAGGGGCAGGCATTTGACTCAAGTTCTCGATTCACGTTGGCACATGTACAATCAAATTTTCCTAGATTTCAGCATAATCTTTACATCTACTATGCAAAGAGAGCAGGGAAATCAATCTGCAAATTGCACATTCGAACGCTATAACAACATATTGCCATTTGGTCTTCCTTCATGCAAATTTTTTCCCTGACAGAGATTCCCCCCCACACTTTCATTTTAGTCCTTTATTTGGCAATTGCATTTCCCTTCCCATACGGCTCATGTCTCAGTGTACACGAGTAATTCAGCTCTGGCTGTCAAAAAAATTAGCAATTTAATGTGCTGGGCGGAAAGTAGCCTTTCTTAATTATTTTCCCATATAGCCCAAATATATTTTTTCAGTTATGAACACTGGGGGAAAAAAATCCTGCTGCAGACAAGATCCTATTTCAGTCTATTGTATGACTGAACTCATCATCACTTCCATAAAAGCTTTAAACATATTCCCTTTGCCATCTGTGTTAAAGTTCTTACGAGGAGGGAGGTGCTAAAATTCCAGTTGATGTTCATATATGCTAATATTTTATCTTAGCTGCAAAATCTTTATTTGGTTTCTTGGCCATCTACTAATGCAGGTTTATGTCAATGGTATCTCCAAAACTTGTAGTAAATTAAATTAAAAATCAAATTAATGTCCTTCGCAATTTATAGCAGTGGAAAGAAAATACTTTTCTGACACTAATGATGTCTCTCACTGGTGAATTCTGCTTTTGTACGGGGTGATTCAGTTCAGAATGGCAGAGTTTAGCAATGTATCTGCTGTACTGTATATCTTAAAGGTGACAGTATTGAAATGTTGAAAGTATTAACTGTGCAAGTAGTACCAAGGGTATTTAAAAATTCCGGGTCTGAATCTAGCTGAATAAATTTTACAAATTTATTTTGTCCTGTTAATTGTTGTCACCTAAGTTGTTTGATTGGACTCTGCCTAAACCATATTAATTCTTTATTTTTAGGATATCTTCACAATATCACTAATCACTATCACACTAATCTAATTTTACAAAGAAAACAAACACAAAAAAAACCAAAACAGAAAAGCAAAATATCCCACACCCAAAAATCACCTCCTCACCCCTGCTGAGAGTAGATTACTCTGCTCTGAGTAGAAAAACGTAAGTCTGAGAAAGATTTAGAATGGGAAGGTTCAAAACCTGACCATATACATACGTTTTTTAGAAACACCATTGATATTCATTAAAAAAAGTAATTTTTTCATCAATGGGGTAATTTTTAAAATGTTAAGAGTAGAGTAATTTTGAACAGCCCAAGAGCAGTGTCAATATTTGGCTTGTGATGACCTTAGTCAGAAGAGGGGGCCCTCCTCACACTCAATTTAGGGACTTGCTATGCTTGGTGAGGGTTTGACCACATCATACATTTAGGTCAGGAGAGGAGATTTGGGCTCACTGTGTGTAATGTATGAGATTATGGGACAAGGACCTGATCTGATTCAGGACATGACATTAAGCCTGTGGTAATCTACTTTCTTTCTCAACAAAATCTAGCACTGCATTGCTACATTTGTATATCATTAAATGCCTTGAGGGAAAAAAAAAAAAATGAGAATAACCTGTCAAAAGTGTACTTTGTGTTTACAATTCAGTCTTGCAGAACTATGTGGTAATTAGTGTTTTCCACTGGTGTTCACCACAAAATAAGTTTTATTTTTAAAGTCTTCTTGTGATGCTTTTATACTTTCCTGCCAGCAGCATCAATGGTCACAGCTGGCAGAGATCTATATTTCTAAGCCATGTGTTATACTGACAGTACTATGAAATATGGCCAAAAAAAGAATATGGCATATTATACTGAATACATAAAATTTTATTTTTTCTCTTGATAAGGTGTCCTGATTAATCATGTCAGACTGAACAGTTGCTCAGAAGTAGCATGGAATTTTTAATGCTACCGCACAGGACCATCAGCTTAGAAGTGGCTTACAATTACTGCTGTCAGTGTTGCTATTCTTTTTCTTTTTTCCCCTGTGTGGATGAAGAAAAAACATTACAGTGATTATCTTGTAGATGCATCTGCATTAGTATTTTGGTTTGTATCTGTTGTTCTGTCCTAAAAAAAAAAATCTGGTTTTCTCTGTTTTTTTTTTTTTTTCCTCTGTTATTTTGAACTGCAGAGCAGTTTTAGTGTACTGATTCAGTTTTAAGGTAGACTTCTTTCAGAGAGAGCTAAACTCTGGCAGGTACGCACCAAATGCCTTCTCACTTTCTTTGGCATCTGAACCAAACTCTGCCTTCAAGGAAGTACACGCATGGTAGGGATGGTCAGTCCACAGGGCCAGATAGAATAAAATTCAAAGCAACAGTCCTTCCCCAGCAGAGGGAGAGGTAGAGAGAGATGAGCTTTTTTGGGTAAAATGATTTAGTAAACCACCCCAAACTACTTGCTATTATGCCTAGAGGTAGCAGACAGGACTCTGGAAGCTAAGGGACATATTCCATCCATTATGAAAAAATAAGCCAAGCTATGAAAGGATTGAAACATTTTACTTCGGTGAAAATTCAGCATAAAAGGCATACAGACATCTAGACTAGATTTACAAATTTCAAGAAGTATACATTTTCTGGGGAGGTAACAGAACTATAATTATCCATTCTGTGAGGGTGGTGAGGCACTGGAATAGGTTGCCCAGAGAAGCTGTGGATGCCCCATCCCTGAAAGTGTTCAAGACCAGGCTGGGTAGAGCGCTGATGAACCTGGCTTAGTGAAAGGTGTCCCTGTATGTGGCAAGTGAGTTGGAACCAGAGGATCTTTAAGGTCCTTCCAACTGAAACCATTCTGTGATTCTATGAATTCCAATGTTTTGAATCCTCTTTGAGCACTGAGGCACATTTAGTAACACAGCCACAAAGTGTGTATAGGTACTATTTTCAAGCCCTAGGTGGGTATCTTCTCAGATCTGGAATTGTGAAGTGGTATTCTTAATATCTCAAATGAAAAAGTGTGTGTTCTGTTATGGAAAAGTCATTTGAATAATTCTCAGTCATCTATTCAATTCAAACCATTGTATTCCTGTACAGCAAATTTCAATTTATATAGAAGAATGACTGGTTTGAATTATACACATTTACTGTTAAAATGCAAAACTTGAAACAGATGGAGGACTCTAGGAGTGAATTTATGAGATTAACACACAGCTCTTCACATCAGCTGGGAAATTCTTTGTGAGAGTGTAGGTAGTATGTGCTTAATACATCCTGGTGGTGCTTTTGTGTAGATTGAGAGTTGCATTGATTCAGTAGAAACACACAGTGGGGGCATGTTTTTATGTAGATTATCTCCTTGGTTAGCCAATATAGGAATAGAGAAGATCTTAACTTGAGTATTTGAGAAAACAGAGTGGTGCCCCATTTGAATGAATTATCTGCATCTTGCTCTCAAAGACTTTCTCTGATCAGAGATTGTATCAAAGAGTTGGTTTACCTTTTGTGTGTTTTACAAGTAAAGATTTATCAGCTTTGAGGAAAAAAACCATTTTGATAGAGCTGGGATAATTGTTTGATGTGTCAGATCAAGCTGCCTGAGAATACAAACAAAACATATATGTTTGTATAGTAGTGATTAGAGAGGATGATATCAGTTTCTAAAATTCATATTTATCACTATTACCTTGGATTTTTCCTACGTGAAGTTGAGTATTGTTCAAGTACATGACTTCAGGCTGTTTTCAGTGTAGTTTCAAATCACCCAGGGTTGCTAGTTTGAAATATGTGTTTTAAATTCTTGAAAGATTGGGTTTTTCCTCATTCCTTTGTGTTACAGATTTGTGGGCTGTCTGTGTGGAAACCGCTACTTTGAAAATAGTGTCAGAAGCATGTCAAGTACAATGACAATGCACGTTTTGCAATGAGCATTTGCTCAACACAAAGCGATCTGTGAGATCTACTGTATGGCAGTCGTGAAGGCGATAACCCCTTACAAACAGCACATCTTGAGATTAATAAACACTACCTTGGCTTCAGCATCTGGAGTGCGAGTTCCATTTTGCATAGAGTGACCTTGGTGGAAGCAGTGAAAGAGAAGTGTGTGTTTGTGTGCAGGCGTGTGTGACTGAATTTATGACTTGCTGTTAATACCAGCTACAAGGAAATAACATACCTCGCTATTTCCCGCTTTCTTACTTTACAGCTTTATTCATCCAGGAGATATACTAAAAGAACATCTTTACCTCTGTTGTTATCAACATTGTTTCCTTTAAGATACTAAAAGAAAACATCTCTGAAAGATGCCCTCATACATTCTTGTTTGAGGGCCAAATTCAATAGCTGCTAATAACTCATGAAAGTTTGATATTGAATTAATTGAGTGCCTACCCTTTATTAACCTTTATCCAACATGAGGTAAATAGTCACTGCAGGTAACCTATTGCAATAGACAGCTGGCATAAGGTGGGTTACTTGTACCTTCTCACGACTGTAGGTGTTGTGGGTTTCTGAGTTTGTGTCCTTCCACATTGGGTCTTCTGGCTGCTTCCTTTTGAATGCAATTCATCTTCATCAGTTCTCTAGTGAGAGAGCAGAACCTACTCATCTGTTTTACAGCCAGCAATATTTTTCACTGTTGTTCAGAAAAGGCTTCTAAGGGCAGAATTATTTTATTTTTTAGAGAAGCAGTGCATGTTTACACTATTATGCATTATGACTTTGCTATGTGAGTGGAAAAATTTTAACTGTCATATTATTTTGGGGGTTTTTTTACGGCCTGACCAAGTATTTTGATTTAATTTACCAGTGACTTTCAAAATGTCCTGAAGAAGGACAGGGGTGGTATCCATTCCATGTGTACAGTGCTTCTTATCTGCTTTTCATTTGGTTCTCCATAACTGGCTGACCTACATGCAGCAACATTAAGAAAACATATTTTCTTCTACTTTTGAATTTCAGTTTTAATTTTCTGAGGCAATAAACAGTGTTAGAAAGCCTATGAGAAACCATGTTGCTAAGAGCCAAAGGTGGGGGAGCTTTAGCATTTGCAACCAGAGGTTATAAAAATAATATTCTGAAGAGTCAGAATCGACCCTGGTTTAGATCATGTGACGAGATTACACACACAAACACACACAGATTATTAATAATAAAAACATTCTCAATGAAAAAATGAGCAAAAGAAGCATCATGAGATGGATAGACATTTTCAGATACAGGGCCTGATTATTTCTCAGTGAAGTTTTTCTTGAAATAGTTTCTACCCAGTGAGTGCCTTCTGACTCATAACATACCTCAGAGAATTGAAGTATTCTACATGGTAAGTTTAATAAAATAGCTGAGTAGCACACTTTAGAACCTAGTCACATAATAAAGCCACATAGCTGTGCATTTTGAGACCATCTGTATTGTGAATATAGCAACAAGTCATTCACATCATTTACCATACAATAACAGTCAGGGAGCTATTTTAGGAGCAATGGTCCTTACATTGCAGACATCTAGCAAGACACTGCAAAATACAATTTATTTACTTCAGTGCTTCACAAAGATTAACTTTATCCTTGGGAGGCTAATAACCCTAGGCTCCCTTAATAGTCCATGGAAAGAAATAAGCTCTTTCAGTTGATTCTGAGCAGACCCCTAACTTGAAGGATGCAGACCATTTGGAAAGAGTACAGAAGAGATCAAGAAGAGATTTCAAAACAGTGATCTGCTTGTAAAGATTGTGGAAGTTTGACTTGTCATGAAGGGGAGATGACAGAGGGATATGAGTGTTTTAAAATACATAACAGACTGCTGCAAGGTCTGTTGTCAATGTAGACAGTGAATAAGATAAAACAATAATACAGTAAAGAAGGTTTATATTAAACAGTAGAAAAATCTTGCAGCAGTGTAGATATGGAAGCATGCTGAAAGAATTTCTCTCAGTAGATTACAAAGACGCAGTCATTCGTCACCTTTAAAAACAGGTAAGACAGACATCTCTAAGGATGCCATAAATATAACTCATTCCACCTGGAGAAATCAGTAGAATAGATGATCTATGGAGGCTTCTTAAAGCCCTATGATTTTATGAGTTCCTCAAGAATAGTTCCATTTTATGGAATGGGTTAAAGTGATTTCTGCCTTTAAACAAACTTTAACATCTGCAACCATTATCCTTGTTTAGTGTGCTAGAATATCCAGTGAAAGGTTATCAGATGCTGTGTTCATTCCAATAAGGGATAATCAGCCCATGGACTCTATGATTGATTTCCTGCCTATGAGCAGCACTTCATACATAATTCACTTGACACTGTATCATCTTCTTACAACACACGTGTATTAAGGCATTTGATGTTATTACCTTCAGTATTGTCTTAGCTCTGCTGAGAGGTTTGATTCCCCACTGATTCTACTTTTCCTATGATAACTCAGTTTACTAATAAATTGTTCTGAACTGTGAGTCAAGGTTTATACCCAATTTTCATTCTAGTACTTAAAGCTTTTTCAATCATCTCTTCATTCACTGCTTCTCCTGAAAATGTAGATTTCACTGATATATTTTCAATGCAACAAATTTATTTTTGTCATCGATACACATATTTAATAGAGGACATATTGGGCTTACTTCTTTCATTTTTACAAACGAAGTAGAAAATAATTGTCATGAACCAAGTTCACCTATTATGGATTTGTAATTCAATACTATTTGTCTCTGTGTGCTTGCTTATAAAGAATTTGGTCCTACAGGATATATTAGTATGTGCATTCTAGGTGAAAACAATAATAAATTTAACAAAAAGCGAGAGACTAAGATTTCAAATGGGCTGTTATCCTATTTTAAATTTATATTAAACAGCAACATCTTCTTTAATCAGAAATTCCTTGAAATTAAAGTCCTTTAGTATTGTCCTTAAGTTGAAATTCTCAAGAAGTATTAAGGATTGAGATCTTACATTGTAATTTCCTAATGTTCAAATTGAATCTATAATTTTTGCAAGTAATCTAATTATGATTTGTAAGATTAAAGTTTTGGTTTAATTAGATTTTTAATCGTGGCAACACCAAGTGTGTTGCTGGCTAACACTTTTTCAGTGAGTAAAAACTCAATGAATTTCTGTCCGACACCACCTTTTGTCCTTTTCTTACAACATTTATTAAACTTTCCCAGGCATTTTATTTGAAGTATTTTATCAAAGTTTATCTGGTCAGAAAAAAAAAATAAAAGCACTATAAAAATTGTCAAGTGAGTTGAACTAGAGAAGTATTAAATACAGAAATATTTAAATGGTCACATACTTGTGGATCTGACCCTACAATCAATCACATAATCGAGTTGCTATTATTGCAATTAAAAAAAGATCAAAAATTCACTAAAAGCACGCAAATGTGACTGCAGCTACAGGCAATTTAAATTATGTTAACTTCCTGCAATAGTAGTTCAATCTCATCCTAATCTTAATTTTACTTCATTCTACTTTAAATCATGCTTGGCAAAACTATATAGAAGTTTTAAACAGCAGGTTCTATTTATTTTCATTTTATTTATTCTCTGTCTGTAAATTAAGCAGAGCAGTTAATCTTTTATTTCCTCTCCCCTTTTTCCCCAGTAGTACAATAGGTACAATTTAAAGAGCCTGCACATCCCCCAGGTGAGCTGAGGTGCTGGAAAAGCACAACACTTATACGTTGTATAACAGCTAAATAAAATGATTAAAAAAATAAAAATTGTCTAATTATGTGGTAATGCCATTTACTATAAAATCTGCTATATTTTCTCAACAATAGTAGGGAAGCCAGCAAATGAGAAGGGCAAATTATTTTCATGTAAACATTATGAAGTTGTGTGATATCTAGTAGCACAGAGGTCATAAATCAGCAGTAGAATGGGCAAGAGAATATAAAATACCATGACATTGTGTGAAGGAAATGCAAGCCATCTTTACTGTCATTCTGCTCAGTTTTTCTCTTTGCTAAGAAAGGCTAGATGACCTGAATTCAGGCTACAGAGAGTAAATCAGCAGAATGTTGAAGAGATTTCTATTTTTAAGAAACTTTAGTCTGACAAAAATTTTCCTGCACACATTATTTCTTGGCATTTTCTATATGAGGAGATCAGTGCCAGTTCTTTAGGGTTACATGTTCATGTCACTGGAAACATTTTTATTTTTGAAGTTCAGAATAATGGGAATATGCATGAGCAAAATTTTTTTATTAAAGAAGTATATAAATGCCTATTACTTGTGATCCAAGGAATAAACTTGGAAACAAAATGTTGTTTTAAGAAGTTAAAGAAATCAAAAGGCATATCTAAGCAATCAAATTTGGTCTTTATTTTTCTGTAAACTGCCTTGAATTTTGATCCTTGACTCAGGATTTTAAGTGTTTGAGATTGGCAGTGCTTCGTGTGCGTAGTCTTCTTGGGAGAAATTTTCTTTCAGCTAGTAGATGAACCATGAAATTGCTGAAATCAAATGGAGTTTCAGGATTGCACATAGAGCACAGGCAGTTTTTCTTTGTTTACAACAGTGGATAAAACAATGTGCCTGATGAGCTAAGCCAAGGAGAAGCATTTCTGCAGAGATACATTGTGAGTTTTTGCATTGCAAAAACCTGCATTGAATCAGTGAAGCAAATTCTCTGCTGCTATAAATTGTTGCAGATTACAGTTTTGTAAAGGATTGCTGCTGTCCAGTCTGTGCATCTTCCATTTACATTCCTGTGCTTACTGTCCTATAATTCTACCCAGGGTTCTTTCAGAATCACGTTTACCACTTGTGTATCTGATTCCCTTGACAAAATCAATTTTAGACCACTAAGGACTTCAGAATTGGCTTTGGGCTACACAAGGTATATAGCAAAGGAAGAAAATTTATTTTACATGCATTCCTCTAAAGGGAGTAATTAAAAGGGGCAGGGGGGTAGTGGTTTGAATTGCTTTGGTATAGAATGAAGTATCCAATAGAAAAGTGAGGTTTTTTTAACTGGTAGAAAGATACGGACAGTCTTTCTGAAGAATGAACTGATGAAAACTATGTCTCTAGTAGGATTAATTGCATCTTGTAAATTATTGCCTTCTGAAGCCCCATAAACAATAACAATCCACAGTAGGTGTTACAATGCTAATGATAATTGCATAAAAAGAGTATCGAAATTGCAATTATTAGAACTTTTTCTTTCTTAAGATGCTTTATCTGTTGTGGTAATTAAATTTAATTAAATTTTCACAGGTTAGGAGGTATTTTTTTAAACAACTTTTTTTAAATTACTCTGGTACTTCAAGCAATAACAACTATCAAGGTCATCCCTTTTTTTCCCCCATCATATCCTGCAAAATGAGTTTCTTAAAGTCTCTAACCATTTAAAGGAGAGGTAATAGGCAATATACTTAGGGCACATGATAAGGGGATTTTTCTAGGGGAGAATTTGCAGAAAAGAATTGGTGCTTTTTCTCGCTTTTTTTTTTTTCTTATTTTTCTTTTTGTACAGATCAACTCACTAGAATTCACATGAAAATCAGACAGTGTTTTGATGAGTGTAAAGAGATGTCCTCTGAACAAACATAAAATGAGTCTGTTAGATCTGGGATCCTAATACCAGCTTTAGAAAACCCAAAAGGAAGCAGTCTCACAAACTAGAGTGCATTCAGGTATACATTCATTAAGATGATAAATAATTATCAAGGACTTAAATGTACACTTTTTTTTTTTTTTACACATACTAAGTACTTTCACTAAGTTAAATAAGAGCCATTTAATTTCATGTGCAAGTCTTTTCAGAGATGGCTTCTAACTGCAAGTGCTACAGTATAATGTTGGGTGTCCATATAAGAATGAATGTAATGCGGTGACGGAAAAGAACCTGGTTGTTTTGTAGTTGGCTTTCCTTTAAAGGCAAAAACCCTAAACAAACAGGTGTTTGACAGGTGCTCAGAGATTTGAAACATTCAAAGTGGTCCCAGTAGAACAGAATTTGTGGACCAAGCACAGGTGAGATGATGCACGGTAAATGCAGTCTAATTTTACACTTGCAGAGTTTATTATATGTGTCTCATCACATCAACTTTAGCTATAGTACCTCCTCCTTTGACTTGCTACTTGATACCCTGTTTCCTGCAGATTGTCCTTCATTGTCATCTTTAAGGCCACCAACATGAACTATCCCACTGCCATGGTGTTGGACTTGAAACAAGCATGGTGAGAGGGTAACGCAGAGTAGGACTGCAGAAGAATTTTTCACATGTGATGCTCCTCAGCATCACATCCTACAAAACCTCTAATATAAGACTACAATTGTGGTGGAATGGAAAGTTTGTTGATCCTAATTTAATGTTCTTCATTTACATGCTTTTGTGCTAAGACAAGAAGGAGAAAAATGGTAAATATTAAAAGTCAATCAAGTTTTATGCACAATCTAAATGATACCTCAGAATCACATAAAAAGAGGTATTTAAAAGAATAAATGTGACCTTTTGGGGCAAAAATGTCCAAATGAAATAATTTCTAGCCAAGGATCAAGTATTTTAATTCAGAAATATGTGCTTGTACACTAAAAGATCTTCAATGCAGATTCTTTATGCACCGTTCCGTAGGTTGACCTTCCTGGATTTTCATCTCCAATAACCTTTTAGAAATGGTAGACATTTACATCATGTAAAGTTCTATTTCCCATTGGAAAAAGCCCCACATTTTTATGGGAAATTTTCAGTTAAGACTACTGAATCTGCTATAAAATTTATGCTTTGTTCCTGCTAGTTCAGGTAATTGGTTTCTCACTTCTGTTTCTGTTTGACCTATAGGGAAGTCTGTCACAAATACAGAGGCAGATAGGATGTGTATGCCATAGGAACAGATGATATCAAAGGACACCACCGGATTTGAGAAGCTGTGATAGCTTCCATTTCACACTGAGCTGAAAGTAAATTTTAAAATATTGTGTAAAGGGATTATCTGTGTTGGTCTCTGTAGTCCCATAAAAAGTATCAGTACCTCGTTTAATAAAAACTTTTCTTCTTCTTTTGCTGTATGTTGGGGATAAAAACCCCAACAAATGAACAAACAAACAAAGAAGTAGAACATCATCAGGCAAATTGTAACAGATTACGTTACTGAGGCAGGCAAAACTAGGGAAAATGTTAAACACCATCAAAGCCTAACCAAGACAAATATTTTGGTTCACTCTTAAATGTGAAAGTCAGATGCACTGCTGGGTTCTAATAAGTGGCTTTTCTATTTAGCCAGTTGTTTCTCTTCACAACATTCAGCCACCTAGTGACTAATTTGTGCCAGGTGGCATTTCTCCAAATATGTGATATTTCCATGCCTGTGTTCACAGCTTTCTGCAGACAGACAGATAAAAATGCACCAGCATATCATTCTACCTGTGGATGAATGAAAATGCATATGAAACTGTGACTAATTTAATAGCAGACCAAAAATGCAGTACAAAGCAGAAGTTTTTTAATCATTTTAGAGTAAATGAAATTGTTATTAGAAAGCTCAAGAAAAGCTACGAGAACAGGCTAAATATGTTTGAAAAACAAAACCATGCACACCAGAAGGACAGATCTATACCAAATATAATAAATCACTGTATTGTAGAAGCTTAAAATAAATACTGTTATCCTCCTATTATCAGTGTTTATAGCAGCTTATAGTGAACTTCAAATAGCTGTTGCATTAGTCAGGTGCTTGAAGTGAAAAAAGAAACTAGATGACTGCCAGATTGACAGAGCTCTCTGGCTTATTTGGATCACAGAACCCAGAAGTTTGCTGTAGTGTACATTTAGTTCCTACCAGTTCGGTGCATCAAAGGTAGGTCTCCCCCACAGAACTGCCGAACAGCAAAGAAATCAAGGTTTCCCATTTCCTTCTCTGTGCTGGAGACTCCCATTCAGGAACTTGATGTAGGGCACACCTGGCCACTGTGAAACTTCATCAAAGGGACTTTGTTCTCAGAAAGAAAGAGTCTTAGAAGAAAAAAGCTTGGAGGTGGTCTCCTTACCAACTGGGAAGGAATATTTTCAGTCCCATTTTTTGTGGGTCTAAAATAGGAGCCACATGTTGGTGATATGAAAACATTTTTGGAAGAGAAGATGAAAGATATCAACTAATTTGCAGACAAGATATCCCAGAAGGGTATATAAGAAAAAGGATTTATTGGCCAAGAAATAAAGGGTGAGAAAAATTATTAACAATAAAAGTGATTTTTTTATTGCAAACTGTTTTGCATCTGAGTAATTTTTTTTAATACTTAATATTTCTGCTTTCCAAACTGTGAAATCTACATCTTTTCACTGAAGATTTTGAAGCAGCAAAAGAGCAAAACAAGAGAACAAAAATGCAATGCATTGTTTATGTAACCTGTAGTTTGTATCTTGGACTTTGTGTCTATTAGACAAATAGGACTAGACTGTAGCAGAGCATTACTGTGTCCAAGACACAGAAATGTATTCATTAAGAACACCTTACTCTTGATCCTTATAGCATTTTAAACTCCCTCTCCACTGTCCATGGAAGAAACATGAAATGAGCTTTTGTTAGCATTTCCTGATTACTAAAATATAGTTATCTGGTAGTTTTTAGAAAAGTTCATGGGATTGTCAAACCCTGCTGTTTAAAAGCTGTAGAAGTTCGACCATTAGTGGATTTTGACAAATATGTTTTCCTCTTTATTTCTTTGTCTCCAAGGTTTTGTAGCAATATTGATCTTCAAGTCAATGCCTCATTATGTTGTTCTGTGAAACCACTCATATCCTATTGCTATGTAAGTGCAGCCACTGAAGAAAAAAAAAGTGTATTTTCAAGGAAATAATACTTGGATTACAAGCAAAATCAAGAAAAGGAAAAGCAACAAAAGGAATTTCACTTGAATCTACGATCAATAATATTTGACCTTATCTGGTGCTTAATTGGTTGGTTCTTCAAGTGTTTAGAATGGTAGATTACTTACCCTGGTTAGTGGGGCTGTTTTACAGGAACTATGTGCCTTTGTATTGATCAGGACTGTGTGTTTGGTCATGATTACACTGTAATGGATCATTCAATGGAAAGAATTTACTTGAGCACTGTTAGCTCTTAATAAGTCACCACATGTTCACAGAACAGTGCGATTATTCTGTTCTGTTCCAGAACTGAAAGATGCTGAAGCAATAATATTAGGAGACAATTTATAAAGCAGTGTTATCAAACTGGAAAGATTAAAGTTGAAGTATAAAGGATTTGTGATCTGTGAAGAGCTATCAATACTTTTGACTAGTTTTGGTTTTAACTTTAAATTTATTCAATTGTTGCTATATGGAAGTATATATGTGTAGAAAGATATGCTTATCCATACACCTTTGCCTACACAGGGTTGAGTGTGTCCTGTAAGTAGGATTATGATTAAGCAATTATATAAACACATCCTTGTGCTTTAGGTGGTCCTCAGTAAAAAAAGATTTTTTTTTCCTTCCTTTTTCTAATTCTTATACTAATTTTAATTTTAACCTTGTTAAAATTTATTCAGTTAAATGTGGATGATGGCCAGCTACTGAGAGCAGACATTCATCACTTAAAGATACTTTGCTCAAAAGGACTAAGATACTTATTACCTGCAGTTCTGTTCATTTTCTTTACTACATTAAATTTAAGCATATTTCTTCCATTTCTATGAAAAGTAATAATTTAAATTAGAATCTCCTTAGATTTCTTTTAGGTCAGAGTTGCATTCAGGCATGGGTTTTTAATTATTGTCATTAACAGGAATTCCTCTACTTAGTAAACCTCCAGTTTCATGTAGATTTCAGTAACGTCACAGCCAAGCATAGAAATCCTAAGAAGAACTCATTATCTAAACTGCGTGTCCCTGTGTAATTATGCAAGTCATTCAGCAAAACATTTCAGTTATCATTAAACAGCCAGTTGGCTACTGTATATTGATATGCACCCACAATGACTTCAGCTGAGGAGGTATTTAGTGTTGCAGTGCATAAAATAAAAACAGAACTGTTGACATGACATATTTAGGACAAAAGAAGCATACATACACTAGTTAGAAAAAGAAAAAAACGGCATGCTGAATACTTCTGGTTTGGAGACACTGTACAATTTGTTCATATAAATCCTTTGCAGAGTTTCTTTTTCAGTTATGAATTCAAAGCATACCCTACAGCACTTTCTCATGCAGCAGCAGCTAATTGAGGGAATTCTCTCTATTATTTATGGACTTTACATTAGCTTAAAATTCCTCATACTTCACAAGTAGTTGCTTTAGGATGGAGGAGCATAACCTTGATCTAGATTCTTCAGTTAGATTCACTTAAATTCATGTATCCTTACTGCTTCTCAGCCTATGTCCCAACTCTGGTTTTATCTGAAGAAAATGTTCTTCCTGGGCTGAAAGAGCATGATGCATCTTTTAATAGAATTATTTTTCACTGGAAACATGGCAGGACAGCAATTGCAGCAAAGAATTTATTTAATGCAGTGTGGAACGCAAAGCATCTGAGACAAGGGCAGAGAAAGATTTAAAGATAGCTGGTTATTCAAGACTTTTGTAGATTGTGGATTCCTACTCTAATCAGTGTTCACAGTGTGATTGAGTAGCTTTATCTGGAAAACTGTTGTCTTAAGTAAAAAAATTATTTACAACAGAGTCTAGTTATATGTGTATGTTCATGTAAAGGAAATAAATAAAACATTTATATGTAGATTTTTTTCCCATCAGAAAGGCAGTGTTTTTACCAGTGAAATCTGTGTATTTGACCAGTAAAACACCTTATTTTCTTAATGCAAATAATAGGTATAGCAATTTTTTTGTCCTACAAGTGTCATTTTCTTTATCAGACATACATTTTTGGTTAGGAGGATATTTTTCATCTGAGTGACCTTTCAAACAATCATCTGTACGCAGACAAGTGTAATGAATCTTCTTCTGTTTTCTCTTTTCAGTTCCGCTAGGTATTTGTGACAGGGTAGTTCATTATGGTTTTTTCTTCTGGAAGTTGCCTCAAACTTTTTTTTGAATGAAAGGCATTTTTTTTACCCTCTTTTGAAAAGAAGATAAAAATAAAATCAAGTGTTTCTGTAAAAGTCTTGACAGGACAGTGAAATGCAAGCAGTAATTCCAAGGACTGGGTAAAATGCGACACTGACCAGGATATTATTTGTGGCAGTAACAATTAATGTAGGAAATATATTTGCATGGGTTTTCAAAAGCAGACTGGAATTTCTGGAGGGGGAAAAAAAGCCACAGTAGTTCTTTCCCTTACTCCAAGTTTATTTTTATAAACTGAACATGTTTATTGGTTTGCTCACACGCATAACTTCAGACAACCAAAATTCCATTTCTCTTTTTATTAGCAAAAAATCACGATGTCTTTGATGTACTTTCATTGGTTTTGCTACAGAGTCTGCCTATACCATAAATATGCCTGGAACTGTGTCATGGCAATGAGACCAGCTGGGTACCCTGTATCTATGTGCAGTCTCAGGAGCAGCGTGGCTGCATGCTGACTGCCTGCTGGGAGCAACCCCTGCCCCATGCTCTCCTCCCCACCCTGTGACTGGCAGAGGTTGTTCCAGGAGACAGCTATTCCAGGCCAAATCTCACTTAGGCACTGTTTTTTTTTTCATTCAATGACTGTGAGACACTGAAAGAATTGAGAGGTTATCCTTAGTGGCTTAGCCAAACTTTGTCTGGTTTGCCTAAAATAAAAGTGAAAAAAAAATAATCACAACTCTAAAATAATCACTGGTAGAGACATGTATATGTCTAGGCATGAAATAACACCTCTTTCCAATCACACCCATTTCTGTCATATAAAAAATGTCGTCAAGTGATTCATAAAAGCTAATTTATTGAAGTTTTTCCATAACAAAGTGCATATATGCCAGTGATGTAGAAAGCAGGCTACTGCTGGGAACTATTCCTCCACTAATCAACACTGTGAATAAAACAACAAAAAAGCTATACTTTCTTTATAACTGGGCTGTAAATTCAAAAGTGAAATATAGCAGAGGAAATGTATAGGAAAAATTCAGCAGGAAAATATCTGAAAAACTGAATATATTCCAGTGATTAGTTTTAAAATTTGGTCTGAAATATCTTCCCTAGCAAACGCTTAATTTGCTATATTTATTACTGGAGTTTGCAGTTAAAAATACCATGGCATTAAGCAGGAAGAATGCTGGTAAAATATGTTAATTGGCAATTAAAGGCAAGGATTCTGATATGATTTACTCTACTAAACTTGAAATAATGTTAGCTCTTACCAATTTAAGTTCAATATCAGCTTTTGACTAGGAATAGGCAGTAACTTAGATAAAAATCTCAGAATATTTTTTCTAAATCAGTTTTTCATGGATGCTTCAAGGGGGATAAGCAAAGAAGGGGCCAGCTGCAGCTTTCTTCAAATAGCAGAGAGTAGGGAAAGTGCCATTCTCATTCTTTGTTCATTATTTAACCCCTATGATTTCTTTCTTGCTTCTTCAAAAGATCTGTATCATCAGTTACTTTGAAAAGTACAAGTATTTCAAACCTTTTGATTATAGATTGCCAGGGGTGTAGCCTTCCTTTTGTCTATTTTAAATATCTAAATTGGCCTTAGAGAATCTAAAGAAGCACCTCACAGGTCTTTTTGACTAGCATTTATAGTATTTGAAGGTGTTGAATTTTTTCTCTTCTTTGAACACCAAAAGCTCATCTGGATAAAAGAGGGCTTCTGTACACTTAGGGACAGTGGAAATTCTCCAAGGAAATCCTGTGGTTCAATGAAAAATTCCATCCATACGAGAGCTGTATAAACCTGACCCTCATGACTACACTACCAGTAATTCTAATAAAATCATATATAAACTGGCATTGGGTCATAGCACAAGATACAGTGGTTATTGCTGTGCAGTGATGGATGGGCATATAATAATGTCAAAAACTGATACTGATGCATGAAGGTTCTTGTACTTTCAAAATAAGCAGCCTTCACCTTGCCTTCAAAATCTTGTTGGGGGAGGGAACCATTTCCCTTTCTTGGCCTAGACAGATATTTCAAAAGCTTATTCCCTGATACTTGTTATATTCACAAACTATTTGTTCTCGCTCTTTGCATGATTTACAGCAGAAGGGATTCACCCTACATGAGAAATCATTGTTTGGAATAAATAGTACAGAGGTGGTATGCACAGCATAGAAGATAACCTGAGGTGAATGACGGCCAAGGGGGTGTGATGGGAGTTAAGTTATGTGTGTTTCACTTATAACTGTTTTACATCCCTTTGTGATGTATAGGTGGCACAATGCACGCTGTGAATCTTAAACATTTGTATTTCTGTTTCAGCTTAGAGGAGGGAGAAATAATGTGCTCTGTATTAATTGGATAACTTTGGCTCAAGCTTTTAAGTGTGACAAATGGAGATGTGCCAAACTGGCTGAAAGTAATTCGGGTTGTCAGTGAACCACAGTGGCTGCCAGTTTGCAGACAATTTCTAGTCTTCTTAGGTCTGTCACATCTCTTTCACACTACCTATTTACCATCTGAATAGAAAGCCAGCACTCTGAGACATAAATAAATGTATTTTCTTTAATATGACAGAGTTTCTTTGAGGCACTTGCATTACACTGAGCTACACATCATGAACCAACCTGAACTTCTGCAATGACACAAATTGCAGACAGGTCTCCTCAAGCAAGCAACAATTAAAGTGCTGCAGGAAGCCAAAGAACATAATTAATGATGCAGCGACTTTGTGGTTGCCATGTAATTTTCTTATGTTGGAAAGATGCTTGTGTTAGGTTAGCTCATTCTCCCCAGGACACCTGAAAGGATATTTGCAATAGAACAAACAAACTACCCCTGTGGCTGTGACAGCAGAAGGCTTTGTTGCTTTATGAGTCTGATCCAAAGATGCCTTATGTTCCTTAGTTTACAGGAAATCCAGGGTAAACCTTTTATTTACAGATAGGGAACACTTGCCAGAACAGAATAAAAAAGCAGCTGATTAATCAGCATGCAGCCTTCATCTTGTAGGGCCTAGCTGCCTGGACCTTTTTAACATTTGGGAGATTAGCCTTGGTGAGAGAAATGTTGTGTGGAAATGCCTTTGATAGCTCTGTGCTTTAGTCTATCATGCTTTAGAAAGGGGATCACTCAGGGTTTGAAAAAGTCTGCATGTTAGAACAGGGGATGTTCATGGCTGGATAAAAAAATTACCTCATTCTAGTTCTGTACTGCTGCCCTTTGAAGCAAAATGAGAGGAAAGCTTGCTCTGCAACTTCAGTTGATAAAATCTGTTTTCTGGAACATTACCAAGTCTAAACATATATCATCTATGAAAAATAAGGCAGACAAAGGATTGTATTCCTAAATAGGCTTGGAATACCTAGGCAACTGCTAAGAAAACAAAAAAAAGGAACAGTGCTCCACTAGTTCGACCCTTAAATTATGCAGCTGTTCATTACCAGAATTATATATCTCATGCTGCCCTTTGGAAGGAAGGCATGGTGCACAGAGCTGCAACAATTACTGAATTATAGTACAATAAGAAAGGCCTCCTAAAGTGTCACATGCATGTAGAGGAAGATAAGAAAGGGCAGCTTAAATTCTTGGCATTTTAAAGAAGGCAATCAAGAAACCCTTTGAATTCTTTGGTGTTCTTTCCCTGCAGTTCATCTACATTTTTATGCATGTCTGACAAAGCATCCCATTCATGTGTCAGCACTCTCGTCTCTGGATGCATTAGTGTTTATTACAGGCTGAATTTGCAGATGCTACCATTTGCAAACAGTAATAGAGCCAGTTGTGTGGCCTTAATATTTATATAATTAATAATGATTTCATGCTTCCCTCCCCAGTGCTTTTGAAATAAAAACGGCTACATTAACATGGTCAAGCATAACAGGGCTCAATAAAATCCTGTAAGCCTAAATTGTTTTGCCATAACAGGCTTTGAATTTTACTCTGAAATAAAATGTGTTGTGTTAATCAGCTTACTGTTAATGAATGATTCGAGTGACACATTTGGCATATTTTTGCACATTTAGCTATGAGATTTTTTTTTTATTGATCACACAAAAAATGTATACTCTGAAGAGTGGGGTGGTGTGCCTTGAATCTTTGGTATTTGAAAATAATAATGTGCATTTTTCATCTCCCAAAAATTTATCTGTGACTATGGTCTGGAAATTAGCCTAATTAAGCTTTTTTTTTTTTTTTTATTTTTTTTATTTTTTTTTTTTATTTTTTTTATTCCTTCCCGTTATATTTCCAGATAGTGTTTCTCTTCATGCATTTGGATTGTCCTAAGAACACCCATAATCAAACCCAGACTTTTGATGAAGCAAAGGTCATACAATATTTCTAGTTGAAATATTAGTTATCCAGAAATAGAGCCTGTTGGTAAAAATAAGGATTACAGTCTCCTGGTATATTTAATGCAATAGGTGACTGCATGTTAAATGATTCCTCATGTTGACAAAGGTAAAATCATAAGTAAAGGTAATTTAGTAATACATCAGGCTCTCTATTTTATTTATTTCATTGGGACTAGAAGATTTCAGTTATTCCTACATTTTGAAATTAAAAAAAACAACCAAGTAATAGATGTTGGTAGACTGGGAGAGCATTTAAAGATGTATGGGGATTTTGTTCATCTGTTGTTTTTTTTATTCTATTGATTTGTCCAGAGTTTTGAAGGTGATCAAGTCAGTAAATTATCTGTCAATCAGGATCAAATTCTAAGTAAATATTCTGTAAAAACTGGCAAAGGAATTATTAAGGACAGTAAATATTTTAAAGTCTGTCCTTCTGTTGTGTAAATATTATAAAACTTTAGAAAAAGTAAAAGCAAAGCAAATCCTTTTGATTACAAAGACCAAAAAAAGGAATGACTTGCTTCTCAGAGGATCCAACTGACAGAGTTTGTATGTCTGGGGTTTGGGAATGATGAGCAAATACAGAGAGAGCTCTGATAGGCTTACTGTGTGGCTATGCCTAAGAAACAAGATCCCCATTATTAGAGCTGAAAGACACTTTCATTGCTTTTGTCTCAGATGCTCTTTAACTATGTTCACAGAATAGCTTTTCCAGAACTTCTAAGGATTGTGTGTGAGGGCTCTTGTGTCTTTTGTCTTATAGTCCATTTACTTTGCTCTGCTGTAAGCTAGTCACTAAAAGCTTGTATCACTTCTTATTTCAATAATATCGCTACTGTGTAGATGGGGCAGAAGTCACTTTTCCCCTTGCTGCTTTCTCAGTGACCCAAGAATAGGATGCTTGAGAGGGGAAATAATTAACAAAGTCATCAATGCTTTTTGTTGTCTCCTAGCACAAGTACCTCAAGTAGTAAAGTAATTAACACTACAAGGGAAGTTGTAACTGTCTTATGCAATGACAGTTCAGAAGTCTTTCAGAGACAAAAATCTTTTAGTCTTCAAGACATCTGTTCATCTTTTGCACTTAATCAGAAGCAATATACATAAAACATACATAATCAGAAGCATAAAACCGTATGGAAATCCACCATCAAGAGAGGAATTGTAGTTCCCTCTTTGCCCAAACCAGTCTGTGGTAGAGAAAACTCTGAAGGGAGATTATGTGCAGGATTCTGGTGTCAGGGCCACATGTTTATGGTGCAAATTACCATGTCAGCACCACTGTGCCTGCATAGCTCCTCTTCTGACAGATGTTGGGCTGCGAGTGGACTTCGTGTCTATTATTTGCTCATATTATATGTTTGTGGTCGATAGATGAGGTCAGAAGGGGAACTTCAGGACAAGAAAGTGGGTTTTACAATTGTTCTGTGTAATGGGAGAATTTCCAAGAGGAAGCACGAAATGAAAGCTTATGGGGTTAATGGAGTAGAGCAGAAGATCCTTAGCCCCATGTAAAGTTACAAATAGCATAGGCATTATTTTAAAACTAGAAATTGTATGTTATTAGGCTCTTGACAATTCAGATTTGAATGATCTTTGCAGTTGTAAATGAAAGCTATTACTGGGACACTCTCTTAGATTGCTTACTGAAAATTAAACTGTGAAAGCTTGCCATTGCACTGTTTTAGCAATACAGTTGCTCTATGGAAGTTTTGGTTTTAGAAAAGAGGATTGCCAAACTGAACTAAAGTAGTACCTTTCAATTGGTAATGTTACTAGCTTTTAAGATTAGGAGCTCTGGTTTTGATCTCTCAGGATATGGTTTGAATAATGTGAATTATTTAGAGTTGAAATTGATTATAATAAGTAAAATGCTGTGCAAATCCTTTAAAGAAAGATTTTTTTTTTCAATTAAAATACAATAGGGCAAGAAGACATAATTTTTTGTTTCTTGTCCTAACATTAGTCTGGTTAGCAATAATGTTTGTTGCAAATTTGTATTTACAAGTAAACTTACCTAATTTCATTGTTTTATACATGGCTGATATTGAATAGTATTGGCTTATTCTTATGTCTCCCTTACAGGGACAGATACTGGGGGTAACACCCTCTGACTTTAGTGCTGCTGTAACAACTGATATAGCTGGGAATTTGGTTTCTGATGTCTGTGAGCAGTTCTGCCTTGAGAGGAAATAAAAAGAGTAAAGGATTTACATTTGTTTTGTGATTCTTTGTTCCTATGGATATTGACGACACTTTTTTTCTATGAGATGAATTTCAACTTTTCATCTCTCCTGAGAATGAATTTCAGGCACTATGGGAGAACAAAAGAGAGCATTTCTAAGTAGGAAGAGTGCTTTCAGCCCAGATGCAGAAAACATGACATCCCCCCACAGGTCTGGCTTGCTAGAGGGTTACTAGTCTGTCATCCTTAGCACAGTTATCTCAGTACTTCTTTTGACTGACATAAGAAGACTCAAATTCGGGCCTGTGAGCTGCAGATAGCTTTTCCTGAGATCAAACAGAGAAAAGAATGTCTATTTTGGCTTTAAACATTGGATTGTAAATATAGGGCTGTTGTTCTTATTATTGACAAGTACTTCTTTGTACCTCTTTCTCTGCACACTCCAAATTCTATCATCAGCCATTAGCTCAAAACAACCTACCAGGAGTTGTTTTTGTTGGGTTTTTTTGTTTGGTTTTTTTGTTGTTGTTTTTTTTTGGGTTTTTTTTGAAGCAACCTTGAATGCTTGCCTTCTCTTTACGGCTGCTGCTGCTGCTGTTAAAATATTCATATCCTTGATTTTAAATAAATAAGGCCTCTATGTTTCTCTAAATCAATGTGGTTAAAAAAACCTTTCTTCCAGGGAATTCTGGATGAATGCCAGTTTATCCTTACAATAGAAAGACACTTTCCTGCTGGAGATTTGTAAGCTTTGGCTGAAATGTAAGGGTGATTCTGACAGCAATCCTAGGGTAAATTAGGAATAATTTAGGTGAAGTCAACTGGTATTGGTGTAAACAAGATTACAACCACCCTTTGCATATATGAGACTCAAATGTATCTTGGCGTAAGTCCCATTGTTACTCTAGAAATGTGTTGGAATGAATGTTTCAATAAATATTTGAATGCTGGCAAACATTTCCCTGGTACCTGTCTTAAAATAGGACATAGACATTTTAAAAGGATGTATCATGTGTCAGTGGGCAATAAATAGAAAGGATTCTTTTGAATGCAGCAATTGATGTAGCAGTTGTTTATCTAAGTCATGAGACAAATGGAACAGCTTGTGACAAAAGAGAAAAACATATCCAGTGTGAATTCTCTTATTCAGGAGGGAGAGATACCACCTCGTTCAAAAACATCACTCTTACTATTATGATTAACAGGATGCTTTACAGGAATCCCATCTTTCAGTGGTGCTTTGCTTCAGGGAGATATCAAATGGGCCTCTCTGAAAATAAATTAGTTTGCAAATTTTACTCTTTGTTCTTCTTGGCTTCCTCATTTAACAGTCCAGAATAGGCCTTAAGTACTTACAGGGCATCCATTGCCATGGTATTAGAGAGCTGTGTAATCCACAATTTGTTGTGTTGCCTTCTAAGGTACGGAAATTCTATTATCTTCATTTTATTGGTGAGCATAAAGGCACAGAGGAACTAAATGACACAGCTAAGGTCACACACATTGTCTTTGATTTGGGAGATATCTTGAAATATCTGTCTTGTGTTGCTCCAGCTGTAGAAGCTGAGGATGCCATGTATGCACCTGATCTCGGCACTTTGGGTAATTTAGTAGTCCGGCAGGGAGAAGCAGACGCTTTCAGGGCACAATTCATCTCATCGTAAAGTAAAACCTAGAGGAGTTCAGATTAATCATGTTGTGAAAGAGCCTGTTTAAAGAATTCGGTTGATTAGCTGAAAGGTATTCTTCAATTAGAAATGCCAGTATTTCATCAGATCATTCCTTCTTCTAGTACCTTCTTTTACTAGATGAGATTTTTCGGAAGCATTCATAGTGAAAAATCCCACCTTCTTGCTAAGAATTCTTATCCTTAATGCTTCAAATTCTCTTTATAAGGAATTATAAATGCTTTTATCTATCTTGTATTAGAAACAGTACATTGTGACTATAGTGTCTTAATACTGTATTGCTGCACGGGCTTCTGTTGTACATCAGCTGCCTTGACTGTGGTCAGACATTAAGCAATTAAATACAAGATTTTAATCATCCACTAATAAACACAATAAAGTCTGCTGGTTTTATTGTGGAACATCTGCTAATATAAGAATCTAAATTTAGGGATGTAGTCCCATAGTCTCTTTATCATACACAGTGTCATCAGATTTATTCTCATGACAACACTATATCTTAATTTACAAAGTCATTTGATGTCTCTATTTGTTTATCAATGGTTTTCACCTTTTTCTCTGTCTGGTTTTACTCTTCTAAATGAAAAAGGTTAAAATCTCCTAGTCTTCTCTAACAAGAAAGACTCCTCTCTTTTTTTTTTCTTTAATTCTTCTGATACCTTGGTCTTCACTGAAAGTACTTTACATTTTTATGTCAGAAGCACATTACATCAGCCATTTGCCTATATAACCTTTGTCTATATCAAGGTCATTACTAAAAATATTATTCAGGATTAGTTCTAATATTGAATTGTGTGGGACCTCTCTCTCAAGCTCCATCTCTTCACTTATTGAATCAACCTACAGGTTCTATTAGTCTATATTCTTGCTAAACTAAGATAATTTACTATATGCCACTTTATCACATGCTTTACTGAAGTCCAGAGAGATGAGATTTACTCAATTTCCTTTGCTTCTAAAAATGAAGTAATTTAACATGGTAATCTCACATTATCTACCATTCTTAAAATATATGTGTCAGACCTTCCCGTTTATCAGTTGTCATGGTGTTATACTTTCCCTTTTAGTTCTGTTTTATTCCTTCAGATAAATTCTTATAGATTTGGGGCAACTTGTGCCTGCTTTGCTCCCCTCCAAGTCTAGGTATACATTTATCACACCCCAGTCAGGTAGCACTCATCTTGTACTTCATTTATTTATGAAATGGATTGGTGTTGAATGTGGATTTTCTCTCTGATTAATTTTGCCCATTTGTCTGTAGTAAATGCCTCCCCAGTAAACAGCAGGTACCAAACCAAGGTACACAAAGCATGGACAAGGAGCCTTAGGTGATATGCAGCAGAGTTAACATGAGATCAAGCAACTGCTTCTAGTTGGTGTTGTGACTGCTGCAGCCCATGCTGAGGTGGGCATTTGTGCAATTCTTTAATCGGCCCTGTCAACAAAGAGATATTTCTAACTCCATCTTTTAGCTGTAAAGTAGTAGGACTCTGAAGGTTTACTTAGAAAACTAAGTAGAGACACAGAGAATACATTCTCAACAAACAACCTTTAGAAAAAATAATGTTTTTAGTGTTACTGCCTTCTAGGAAAGGGATGTGCAACACAGCATTGGCCAATTTACCGAGAAGTTTATGTCATTTCCATGTTCTTTGACAACACAGGTATAGAAACTGATAGAGCATAAAGTTCCTTTGAAAGTCAGACTACTGAGAAGTTGCAAAGTGATTACCTGAGACTGTGAAATAGATTAATTAACAAAGAAAAAAATGCAGTGCTTTATAAAAAGTTCCATATTCAAGGTGTCTGCCAGGTGTTTTCTGCTTTCAGTGCTATTTTTCTCCCCACAGCAGGGAACAAAATTTTCCATTATAGTCAGGAATACTGCTATCACTTAATGCCTGAATGGGGGATCAAACACAAGTTGCCATGTAATCAATCTTTTTAAACTTGTGAAGGATTTGTCCTCTCACCTTGCACTCAAAAAGGCTATTAGCATTAATGGAAGTTTCAATTGTTTCTTTTTCAGTTTTGTTGGCCTGGCCCACTTTCCTACAGCTACAGCTTTGGTCCCTTAATACTTCAAAAATCCATACTGCTATGGTGAGAGATATCTGTGAAAGTGAAATTCAGAAATGAAATTCCATTCTATTTTTTTGTGTCGCAATGCAGGGAAAAAAAAAAAAAAGAAAATTATTTTCTCTAGAAAAATTCTCCCGAAACTCCTCAGCATGTGCTTTGAGACTGGTCTGAAAGCCTTGGTAGAATATGGGCTCCATCCAGATGGAATCCACTCACAAGTGACAGAGCTCAAAAGGATTAATTTTGCAAGTAAAAAAGTCAGTTGTTTGATACAGCAATTAGTTTCGAAGAAATAATTAACTGTGTAAGGAAAGGTTTCCTGATCTGTGCACACACATTAAAAGATCAAAGTGATGAAGTATTATGGCAAAGCCAAGAGTAAGACGTAGCTCCAGATTCAGATGCTAAATCTAGCTATCTGCAGTGAAGGCGTGTACATAATTGGTGCCATAACTTCTCGTTTTGTTCAAGGGAGATTTAGTCAAAGCAGTATAACCTAAAGAGCTGTTCAGATTCATTTCTGAACATTAGGTTTGGTGATTTACCCTATTTTATTGACTAGACCAACTGAAAAGACTGACAGGATGTCTGCTAATCAAAGGGAGAAATTAGAAAATACATATATCTGTGGTTGCCTTGTGGGTATATACTTTGTAAACATCTAAAATTTGATTTCAGCCCTATGCTTTTCTTCTCTGTAGCACTACATCACCTCAATCCTTTAAGCAGAAAATATATAAGAAATTTTCTCATAGTCAGTTCAGATCACAGGATCATCAAGGTTGGAAGAAACTTTCAAGATCATCTAGTCCAGCCATCTATCTGGCCCCACCATAAATAGTCCCTCCTAAACCACATCCCCAAGTGTCACATCCAGATGCCTCTTGAGCACGTCCATATGAATTTCTCTAGAACTGAACCCTAGGCTGGAATGATTCCTACCTTACTTAGCATTCTGTGTTTAATAACCTTAAGTTTTATACCTAAATGAATTACAAAAAGATGCCACATCGCTCATTTTTAGTGAAATCTTGTATCTAAATTTAGTGATTAAATTTATAGGAGAAGGATTTGTCATACAGGCAGCTGAGAAGGTGGTGAGAGGAATATTTTTTTGGAGAAAAATACAGGAATACTGATGAGAAGTGAGTTGAAAGAATAAGCAGAACTATATAGGGGCAGCTTGGAAAAAAGAGTCCTGAGCTGGAGAACTTGTGAAGGGAGAATTGTTATGGTATGTAGGGAAGCTAAATGCTAAAGGAATGACTTTTCAGATCACAACAGATTTGGTCTGTTTCCTTTAGGGCATGCCTTCCTAAATCAGGCTTACCTGTAAAATTCATTTTGTGTTCTATAGTGACGAAAGGCCAAATTTTACACCCAATGAAGACGGTAGCAAAACTCCAGCCTATTTCAAAGGGCAGGAGGTATGTGACCAGTGAGTGTGTGGAGAAAGAGCTTCCTGTCTCTGTTGTCTCTGCAAATAAATTGGCCTGAAAAACATCACTTTGTCTTACCAGTAAAGTAGTCTACTATCTCAGTTCATCATGATTTTAAGCATTTGGCATTGCTTCTAAATAACTTGCTGCCTCTGAAGTCACCATTAAATAACTCACTTGATACAAGGGTAATAATCATCTTAAAATTAACTGTTAATTCCCTCATGACTACAGTTTTTTAACAGTTTCTCTTCTAAAGCTAAATTGTTGGCACAAAGCCATGCATTACTTGCTGGTGTTTGCATGGAAAGACAGGGTGTCCTAACCAAGTGTCAGTGATCCTTTTCAGTGTTCTTGGTCTCAAATCAGCCATTGAACCCAAGCACAGGACAAAGTCATTAACAGAACAATAATTCTTAGATGTTTTGACAAGGCATTCTATAAACGGTAATTAACATCTGCAGCGCCATTCCTCTCACGGAGGTGAATGGAAATGTTAAGTGAGCTAAGTCCAGTGACTGCTTTCCCTATTTTGGTAAATCACCTTTTTTGTTTGTCTCTTTCTTTATAATACAAGAAGAAAAACATATTATTTCTCTCAGGTTGTTTATCTGCTTCGTAAGTTTTCATTTCTACAAGTTCAATAAACACAAACCTGTTCATGCTGCCCGTTATTTTCAGAAGCTTGAAACTGATAAGCCTATATCATACATCATTAAATATGAGTCCAAGATTATATCATGCATGTATTTCTAAATTTTTTTTCTTTATTTATTATTACCCTGTGGAAAATATAACCTTTACATCTCAAACTGGAACCAAGAAAAAAGAGTGTACTACCAAGTATTCTCAACTCTCATGCTATAGAAATTGTCGAATTCTTATGTGACTGGACAAGAAATATATATTTCTAGACACATTTTATAACAATGAAATGAATTCTATGGATGTAAGCAAACCTTCAGATTTGTCTTTGGGTATTATAAAACCCCAATGGTTTGAGGAAATCAAACCAACAGTTTTTCTTGGCATGTTCCTTCCCAAAATTTGCTTTATATATGAACCAAATTTCCCACAATTTTTTTGCTACTTAAGAAACCAGACTGTGTACAGACATAAAGGAGAATGTGAAGAGCTTGTTGCATGTGTAAATGTTCATGATCTGTGTTCATAGTAACAATTCTTCTTTGAGCATCTTGCTTAATCCATTTTAATCTATTAAAAAAAAAAATATCTAATAATATTTTCTTGCTTAAAAAAGTGCAGGCACCTGGAGACATCCAGGATATTCCTTTAAATGTGTTAGTTTAGACTTACTGTATGTGCACTTTGTGCACTAATTTCAGACAATACTTTTACTTTATACTTTGATTTGGATGCAACTTAGAGTGGCCTACTTTCAAGCTATTCTTGCGTGCATAAATACAATACAGGAAAAAAAAAAAGGTGTAAGATGTTTGGAAGACTTGATTTGCTGAGATTTTTCATTAAATAGGTGGAAGACAAAGTTATCAAAAAAGAAAGTTTCCTCCATGAAATGTGGATTCATTATTCGTGTGAAGCATTATTTGATTTCCTCTTTAGAACAACAAAGAATTTTTTCTTCAGTCTTCCAGGTGATATTTGGAAGCCTGAAAGTATAGCTCTTGCTAAGTATCAGAATAGGATTGTGCGAGTAACCAAAACTATTTGGTGAATACAGATGTTGCTTCCATATTAATTTTCAGTACACTGAATGTAACAACTAAATGCAGCACAGATTAAATTTTGAACATGGTTTAATAAAATGTGTTTTGACTCAGGAACATTTGCTTAATGGGAGTTTTACTTTAAACTATATAAGCTCATTAAGAGACTTATGGATATCTCTTCTGAAAAATGATGTAAATGAACATAGTTTTTAAAGAAAAAGAAGGAATTGTAGCATGGGTGTAGCTTAACATAATGAAAGAAAGCACTTTCTAATATTCTCTGTGTAGTATGCCTGCAGTTCTGACAACTCAACTGGCACTGATCTGAGTTTTACAAAATTAGCTAAATGAGATGCTGTTATACAAGCAGAATTAGGAAATGGTTCTTTTGTCTCTGGATTGGTTTAATGACATCTCTGACATCTGTGTCCTGTGATACTTATCAAGGATACCTTTTTGTGTAGAATAGAAGACAAAATCAACAATATAATCAATTACAATATAATAAAAGCTTACTAGGCACCTAATAATTTAAGCACTTTTTTCTGTCACATACTTCAATTATTTAGAGTCATGCAGCTTAAGTTACGAGAACGAGTACCCAGATTTAGGTCCAAATTCTGCTAAGTGAATGTACTCCAAAAGGTCTTTTCAAGTCAGATAAACTACTTATTTACATAATAGTATGCATAAGGCATCTGCCACAAATTTGCAACAAATTTGGTTTAACCTAAATCTGATTTTGGTCTGATTTGTACTGAAGGAAAATAGAAAAAACACAAAAGTGGCAAGAAGCATACTTTAGAATTAGGTATTCCTTAAAAAGATGTATTTCAACTTAATGTTTGTTCACATAGTTGTAATTAACCTAATTACAGAATGAATTGTATACTTTTATGCAAAAAATAGTCTTAATTATCTTTCTTAATTAACACTGTGTTTTTAACACCATAGCATTTATGTGCATTTTCATATTCTTCTTAGATGAGCAGCTGTCTGGAATATAACATTTGTAGCTTTTTGATATTGCCTTTTTTTCCCCCCCTTGAGTTCCTTGAAGGGGGAGATTACTTTTTTCCTCTCTTTTCTTTTATTCAAAAGTCATGGGAAGAATGTTTAGTTTGACACTTTCTGCTCCAGATGTTAATCTAGTGCTAGGAAGATAATACTTAGAAAATAAGATTGAATTTTTAAAAATACATCTAAGTGATAGAATTTGAAATGAAGCTATGCTGACTGTTCCCGGTGTCAGCTTTATGTCATATATACTTTTGAAGGTCCCAAAGTAAATAACTTGGTACCATTTTTCCCCAAGATTAAGGTCCAGAGTTGCTGCTTTTGGAGAGAAAGACACTGACAAGGCCAGTCAGGAATACCTCATAAAACTGTGGTTTGTTGATTTGAGAAAAAGTAAAACTTACAGGAAAGCAGAAATATACTGAAATTTGTAACCATATTCCTAGAAGTCTGGAAAGGTTGTATGACAGCGAGGTTGTGCGCTTAAAGTAAGATAGCTTTTCCGTAAAAACTTAGTTTTAATGAAGAATGCTACTATTCGTGATTACAGATGGTAACTCCTGCTGTGATGCTATCCTGGTTTTCTTTTTACATGTTTCTGCAGTGGATAATAAGAGAAGTAAGGTTATGTTTTGGAGACTGTAGTTCTCTAGTCTTTTTCATCACGTTCTTTTGGACACTCAGCCTACTACTATTTCTATAACTTGTTTGAAATAACAGTTTTATGCAACTTTAAAACATGTAGTGTCACTTTAAGGAAAACGTAAAATTCCATTGGAAAACAGTTTCTCTTGTAAAATAAAAGTTCTTGTGATAGAACAAACAAACCTTTGTTCTTAAATGATCAAGGATATATTAAGCTAAGGGCTAAATAGTAGTAATAGTGATATTTCAAGATTACATAAAAATGGGCAACATTTGGGCATTACAAAAGAACTGGAAATATTCGGGGAGAATTACTGAATGACCCATCAAAGAGGATTAACAGACAACAACAAAACTACTAAAATTTAATAGAAGGTTTGTTTTTCATTAACCCTATATATAGGTTGAGAATATCCTGGAGAAAAGTACAGTAAGAAAAACAGTATGCATCTCTGTTTGAATATAATTTTTTTTCCCTACTTTAAAGTTCAAATATATTTGTGATGCAGTAAATAAATAACTTACACAGATACACTTCTAAATCTGACCTATAAACATAATAATTTTGACTTTTTCTCAGTTCTATGTTTTGCAGACTTTTAGTTGTATGATCTGTTCTACTTGCAAGACTTCAGCAAACCTCAAAAATTACAGTCTTCTATCTCTTATAAATAGCAGATTTTCAGGGTGTTACACCTGAGATCAGGAATAATTTTGAAGTATTAATTTTCTGAAAGATAACTTGACTATAGCAGGCTCCCTCTAGTAAGTCTCTTCTAGGCTTCCCAGAATCACCATCCTGAATATGCATGAGATGCATCCTCATGTGGGTATTTTGGATATTGTAGTTTTCTGCTGGTTTATTCCTGGCCGCTGGAACCATCTTGTGTATAGTGGAAAAACTCAATCCAAATGCATTTTCAAGATATCAGAGTGAATTAGTCTGTCTTCTGGAATGGCAGCAAAGTTGTAGACTCATCCCATCCATTATAAATACTTAGAGCTGGATGTAGTTGCCATACATGGATTCCTTATTTATCAAAGGACAGAAACTCACACCTCCAGAAAGTGAGTCCTGTCTTGAGAGAACTGAATCATTTTGTGGAAATGTTTCTGTCTGTTGATAACAGAAGGTTAGGATGACTCCATACCCTGCTTGAGGAAAGCAATTAAGGGAGCGATTGCGTTCACTTCAATGTTCACAACTCTATTATTTCCATCCTGTTCTTAAATTAAGGTAGAGGAATTACATGAAAAAAAAAAAAACATAAAATATGTATAAAAGTAAAAATAAAGGATAGATATAGATATAGATATATAGATATAGATATACGAATAAAAAAGATCATATATATATATTTACAACACAGTTCATCATAGATATGTAGATGATGATGATGAGTTTTGCCTTTATTCAGTTATTGCTTGATAAAGTCAATATCCTTGACTTGAATATATCCCAAGTTACCCTACCTGTGCTCCAGGGAGCCAGGATATGTATTTATCAGAAGTCAGAAGATCAGGCTTTTGCTGTAAGTTAGAAAATTATCAGGAAAACCAATTATTTTAGACATTTTAAAATACAATGAAAAATCTAATGAAATTCAGCCTGAATGGGTTTATTTTTTCTGCTGTAAATGAGTTAATGATCAGGCATATAACAGCTGCACAAAAATTATACAATACTGTGAGGTGTAGAAATAAATATTGTTCAGCTCAGGTTCACAACATTCTGCTAATTCTTCTCATTTTGACTACCTTTTTTCACATTGAAGCCTACCTTTTCTCAAAGAGAATTTGTAGAAATTACTAACCAAAATCTGATTTTATGTTAAACAGTTGAGTGGGTCTTCCAAATAGAGACTTGTTTTTGACTGACAGCAGGTTCATGTTTGAGGCATACTAATAGATGAGAAAATGTGACCATGTCAAAAGTGGTGCTGTCTCAGCATGTTGCCTGTAAAGCAATTCAACAAAATATTTTGATCAAGTATCATAAATATTTAGGTGTGAGAGAAAAAAGATAGTAAATGATTGTGACCGTGGGGTGCTTTATGAATATTTTATTATCACCACCCATCATCACCTTTTGGGAACAAAGACTTTTTTTACGCAGCAAAATGAAGAACTATGTAATGAAAAAGATTAATGCTGAAAATAATATTACTCCAAATATTTGAACACTGGTCTCATTAAGTGATCCAATCAAATTTAAAGGGTTCATTTGAATCCTCTGAGGAGTTTTTATGCATTAGATTGTCCTGCTAAAATTAAATGTATGGCAGGAAAAAACTGCCAATTTTGAGGAAGTAAAATTGGACAAGATAGCATTCTTCAGAGGAGTAGTTTGAGCAGACGAAAAGATGGATGAGTTCCATGCCGTGCTGAAGATGGTTGCAAATTTATAAAGATATGCTGTCTGCTCTCTGTGTGGCATAAAGTCTGTCTAAATAACAATATCCTCTCAGGGAGAGAATCCGCTGTTCTGGCTGCCCATGTATTGTTGAATTTGGACTATCTCCATTTGCAAATGTTGACTTTTCATCTGTGCCCAAAGAATGAAATCTGTATGAGAGATGTGTAAATCTTTTAATCTTTATTTATTTGTTAACAAACGGGTTTTTTTGCCAAATCCTGTTTGCTTTTCTTTTCTCCTGCTCTTCCTGCAAGGTGACTGTCTGCATCCACAATGTGACACTTCAGCTAAGAATACAAATTGCAGTCATTTGTGTGTCTTTGTTTGTTTGTTTATTTACTTGTTTGTTTTTAATGACAGAATGTATTAAGTCAGAATAACAATCCCAGATATTATTTTGTATCTTCAGTATTTCTAAAGGGTATGCTAGAATTGGCTACATTTGTCAGTGAAAGTGTATACAAAATGCAGCTTTATGTTAATGGCTGCTGATACATAGATTTTTAAGACCAGAAAGAACCACTAGATTATGTAGTGAGCCTACTTTTTTTTTTAACTATAAATTTTAAAGTTTTACCCCGTTAATTTAAAAAAATAAAAATAAGTAGTGGCATAAAGATCTGAATACAGGCAATATGCAATCCATTATAAGTAATTTAAGAGCTGGATTTTTATGACCAGTGAAGAGCACCGAATCATTCAGGTTTGAGCTGCTCAGTTGTAGCTCAGCACCACTCCAGACCATGGTGCTTTGTAACACCTCCTGTGGCATCTTCCCACACCCTTGTTGCAAGGACCATGCCCTTGTGATTTCAGATTGTTGCAACTTGCCTTCAGAATGGTCACAAGCTTCACATTGGTTAGTACGTCTATTTGTTCTTAAAGACTAGGCAGCACTAAGTAAACTTGACTCCTAGTATGTTACAGGCTCAGAAGACACAGGACTTGTGTGTCCACTTCCTGACCATGTATACATGGAAATGCTGAGAGGTTTACATACATGTATGTCATGCAGAAAAAGTAATTGGAAATAGGAACAGAAAGTTAGGTCAAATAAAAATAGCATCCTTATAGCAGAGCCATTACTGATGGAGGTGTACCTTGTAACTCATAATGGTATTGGATTTCTGGGAAATATACCAGAAAAAAAAAAAAATGTAACAAACTAAGAAACTAGGTAATATTCCCTTTCATTATAGCTTTTACAGTAGAGCAGCTGTAGGGGAAAGGAACTTGAGACAAGAAATGCAAAATACTTTAACTTCTTCTTTGTTTACTTTCTTATCTCTGAAAATATATGGATATGAAGCAACCTCAGTCATCAGACAACTGTGTAGAAACAAAATTCCAAGTATTTGAATAATGTTGCCTTCAAAATTTAGCTGCCCATGGAATTAAAATCACACAGAATTTTTGTACAAAGTAATGTACATGATATGGAATCCATCTGGATCACTTAAATACTTCACAGAATAGTGTAGAAAATCTTGTTGAGCCAGGTTTTCCCACCTTTTCAGAAAACACTCTTGTTCCTGCTTTTCTGTATCCCGGGCAGTCCCTCCCACACACCTTTACTTGCCCTGCTTCCTGTTCCTCTTGTCATCATGCTAATTAAGGATTTTCGCATCTTATCTCTCCTAAGTAATGCAGATATCAGCTAACCTTACCATATTATTTATTTCAGCCTTGATGAAAGAGAAGTCTGGGCCAAGACAGGGAAGAGAAAGTAGCAGGGGTTTCTTGATCTGTACCTGAGTACAGAGGATGGAACACCAGGAAGGCACGAGAGAAGCAGCAGGTTACAAGGTGGTAGTGATAAGTCTACCAAAACTGGCAGCAGTGATGGTAGGAAACCAGGGACCTTTGGACAAAGTAATATGAGGATGGAATATGAATTGACTGCAGGTAGAATGAACATGGAATAAGTTACTAAAATATATAATTTTAGTAGTCCCTGACTGTTGCTGTTAATAATACAAAGGAAGCACATCCAACACAGTATGTGTGTGGCTTTGTAGCTGTTATTTTTTTTAACAGACTAGAAATAATGAACATTCTTCCCAATTTATTTGTCTGATACTTAAGAGCAAAAAAAAGTCAAAAGAATCTTCTTCAATATAAACTATTTTCCAGTTTTTATATTTAATAGATGAATAGTTGGAAAACCTCTATGAAATTAAATAATATCATTTCAGTTCCAATATATGTGGGGAAGGCTGTAAAAACATGTGGTCTCAGAAAAGGTCATTTAATAAAGTAGTCCATGGAAGCTTAAAAAAGCTTTCTGTATTTGAGGATAAGTAGAGCTGAAAATGTTGCTGTTGTTTTCTTTTCCCTTTTAAGATACAATATGAAAAGTTAAGTAAATACAATTGTCTGAAACACAACTGTGGCCATGCTCAAATCCACTGTACTTAATGTTAGCATCCTCAGGCAAAGGGTACCTATTCATGTTGTTTGAGACCAAAAAGTCTCACTGAGTGGAACTTATCTTGTGGCCTCAGCTCTTTCAAAACTGAAGAATGAATTTTCTGGCTGTAAGTAAGAGAGTTTTAAAGAAGCAGGTTGAAAAGCAGCTGGTCATCACACCAAAACCTAGTTGCTAATTGCAGCAGTAAGTTAATCAATGAAATAGCTGTTTAGCTTCTGGGTACCTTAAAAAAGAGATAAAAGACCACACAGACATTCCAGCATTAGGGTATGACCAGCTCTTGAGTGGCATACATTATTTTCCTTCTTACACCTGTCTGCTTTTGAGTATGCAAGCCATGCATCTGCTTGACAGCTATTAACAGAATAAAATAACAACAAAAAACCATTTTTGGGTAAGATCCGATATAAATATTTACAAAGACAATTTAAGGGAGTGTTTGTTATGCACTTTTGTGTTTGCTTTCAAAACATTTAACTCCAGAGACAGATGGCTTGTACAGTTTTATCAGCACTTGTGTCATTATATATTCAAGCAGCCAAGACTGATAACCAGCCTCACGGATTATGGATTGTTCAGAGAACAAATACTTGAAAAAAAAATCCCCCACATATCAATAAAGTACTTCAGTATGAAAAAGCTTGATATAGAAATTGCAGTGGCATTTTTGTGAAGAGAAAGGAAACAAATTAATGCAATTATAAAATTAAAGCAGCAGGAACAGGTTTTTAAGTGGTGTCATTGTATGTGGTAATGAAACAACTTTAGAAAATTGGGTGAAAACTATTGTTCAGCAGTGGCGGAGGAGAAAATTACCATTAAGGCAACATTATGCTTTCTCAATATATAGCAGCCTTCAGTCATGCTATCCCCAGAAGATCTCTCTCCTATCATATTCTCATGATCGTTACACTTTATGTTACTAAATAGCAACCTGAATAATAAAGAGTCTAAGAAAAGAAGAAACTTTTTATGATTGAGAACATAATAAAACAGAAACTGGAAAACCTAATTGCCAAAAGACTGTTTTCTTCTTTTTTTTTTCTTGTAGGTGAGATCCTCTTTTTTCCCTTTCATCTTTTTCCTGTGTCTCACAGTAGGACATTTGTAGAACTGCCTAAATCATGATCACCACCATTATTAGCAATAATATTTACCAAACAATGATGGTTGCATCTAAGGGCCTTAACTGGAGATAGCTGTGGCAGGCACCACACATGTTATGAGTGAAGCTGCCTTTTTCCTCAGTCAGTAAGCATGACCATTCCCTGTACTAGCTCAAGAGTAAAATACATTATCCTAACAATCTACACTTCTAAAAATACCACTTTTTAGAATTCTTTTTCTCTTGTGGTGGCTCAAACCAAAAGTTATTAAAATAATAATGGTTAGTTATACATTAGATAAAGTCTTGCAAGGCATTTTGTAAATTTAAACCTCACAATATTTTAGCAAGGAAAGTAAATATTCCCTGTATTTTGCAGATTGAAAGCATGAAACAGAGTACTGGAAAATATGTGTACACATTTGAGTAGGAGTCTGAACCTCTTCTCAGTTCTGGACATTTTTACACACAGGCACATGTAGAGATGTGTGCAGACTGTAACATGCCTCACAGCTATTCGAACAGTTACACAGCTAAAAGAAGTGTCTTTCAGGTGTTCCCTGAGATTCCCAGTCCTCTCCTAAAAGAAGAATATCTCGCTCTGTCTACAGCTGTCACTTGGTGTGACCAACATCCATACCCAAACTGTAATTGGCTCCATAAAGACTGCATGGTCTTGCCTTTGACTGATACTCTGCACAGGGAAAGGTGACTGGTAGAGGACTTGCACACAATAATTTATTTTTGAAGTCTAAGTTGGACGGTGGTATTTTGTTAACCAGAAAAAAACCCAAGGAGCAGTTCTTGAACAGGCAATAATCTCAGCATTGTTACCCCATTCCTGTCTGCTGCTCGCAGTAGCAGCAGATATCTCCCAGAACTCTCCAGGAAGTCTATCAGCTTAGAGCTGGCTAAAGCAAAGGAAGCTTAAAATTCATTCCGAGTTGAACAGCATTAGCTGCCTAGCACTGTTACTAAAGAAAGTAAAACACATGAAGTAAATCTTCCAAAGAGTTTGACATGTAGCTTATAGGGCCACATGCATATTTATTCTTAAGTAAAACCAGCTTATTGCTCATGTAAATTTTAAATTGAAATGATAGTCTAATCTCTTTAAATTTATTTAACTAAACAGAAGAAGTAACTTCTCCCCTTCAGAACTATTGTACTGAAGGCTCTTCTGTTAGCCTTTTATTCCACTGTAGATTGGAAGCACATAGTGCATGCACTTTCTTGAAATGTGTCATTCTGGGTCAAAAATGTTTTCTTTCTGTTTTGAAAGTTTTAATCTCTGAAAAACCTTTCTTTCTTTCTTGGTCAATTAAAACAGTACTGTACTGGGAGAGCAGACAGGTTGAAAATAGCTCTGCCACTTCTCACTGTATTTGTCTGAAATGGGAAGAAACTAATTAAAATCGAACTTTAGTTGACAGCCAAAAAAAATTTTTAAAAATCAGCTTTAAACCTGTAGAATAAGTTTTTGAAAAGTTAACAATGTACTGTGAGTACTTTCTTATAATTGTTTCTGTTTGGGTTTATTTCTCTCTAAGTACCTGCCTCAGTTTGGTTAGAACTTCATAATAGTGGATTCAAAGAAGACTTTCATGCAAAAAAACCCCACCTCTCTTTCAGGGAATTATGATGGGTCTCATTTTAGAATTGTGGTTCATGGTTCTCATTGAAATCTCTGCTAAGCTCCTACTTTACAATTACTTTTTTCTTTTTTCTTCATGGTTCTGGTTTAATTATTTCACCTTGTATTGATCTAAATGGAAAGTAGCATTGATTTTATACATTTTTCATGCTCTAGTTTTCAGCAATAGGGCACTTTCTCATATGGGGAATGCAGTAGCAACTTTTATTATAGCTTATTATATTTTATTGTAGCTTCTTATTTTCTATCACATCAACAGAGTACTGTATATTCTCTAGATACTCAAAAAGAGTTGTTGCTCAGAGATAAGAAGATTAGCTAATTACTAATGTAACATGTAGAAACATGCCTGATGGTATTTTTTATGTCTGTCTTTAAAAGCAGTGGGAAATGAATAGGGGTTTCCACAAAATTAATTGACTTAATTTCAGTGTTCAGAAAATGATTTTAGTAAGGGTAATTATTGTATATGCATGGAGTACAAGAGAACAACATATTCTTTGGCATTTTAACACAGAAATCTTTGTTAGAGTGTCTTCACTTATCATTTTGAGTCTCAACTAGATTATTATTAAGATACACTTTTTTTTTCTGATACACCACTGACATTTTTCGTCTGATTAGTAGCTTTGCTATTCATGCCTACTTGCTAATGTTCTTCCTCAAAAATAAATCTATAATTTCCTTCCTGTCACTGGGCTGTTTAATCAAGGAAATACGTCTCCTTAACTCTTCAGATGTTTTCAGTACTAGTCCGTTGATCTACTCTGAAGTCAAGAAAAGGCATCTCAAAATTCTTGCTCAAAATTACAACACAGCAACGAATTCTGGCAAAGCATATCCCAGATATTGAGAAATAGCTAGCAGAAACACACAAAGTGATTTCTAGGCCTTTTCCCTGGCTTGCCCTTCCTCATACATCCAGCCTTAGCAGATGTGCAAATTAAGTAATTTAAAAATGCAGTAAGACTGCGAGGAGTTTAGTGTTGCTGAAGGCATGGGTGACCTGTCTGCTTGATAGCAAGAGGCCTGTATCTGGCCAGCTGTGTCCTCAGTAGTGTGTGAAAAATTATGTAGATATTTAATATGTATAGTACTTCAGCAATCTCAATTTCTGTCTTCTGTGTTCTTGTATTTCTAGCTTACAAAGAATTATGAGAACAGTTCTGTATGAAGTGCAAGATTTACATAGGCCTTTTTTTTCCTCCCCTTGACTTTTATGATTGTATAGCATCTGAGATGTGTTTAATGGTTAGAAGAGTTACAGATTTTATTCTCTTTCCTGATGTGATGTTTTGAACTGTTTCCTGATTTCATATTAAATCAAACAATATTTAACTTATCTCTTACTTGTTGAGAGTATGCATTGGAGTATACATCCACTGGGTAGATACCTAGAACTATGCACTAATCCGTGTTTGTAAAACAGTAGACTAGAATAATCCTGCATACAGAGCATTCCTTTGGGCAAATCTGTTTCTGGATAGTACAGATATTTCTCAGTTTGCAGTAGGCTGTTAGTTCACCAAGGTTCTGCAGCAGTAAAGTGAGTTGAAAGCAGAAGAGAATACATCCAAACGATAGGTCCTTATAAGCATTAATTCACATGCGGAGTCTACAAGGGTAGGTTTACTTCCTCAGACATTTTCACTTACCTAGCTCTGTTTGCTTGGTGTGAATAAAAAAAAAAGGAATTAATTTTATTCATAGTAGGATCCAAGACCAATAGCATAGAGATAATTGAACTGTTTTTCCATTTCTGGAAACTAGGTAGGTAGCATATACAGGGAGTATATGCCCTACAAAGCAGCTACTCTCTAACAGAATGAAAATGTATGCACAATATTTGGTTGTAGGATCATCGTTAATTTTCTCTTAAGGTCTTGTATAATTTTAATGCAAAATATTGCAATCTAATATTATGTTCTTTTTTTTTCTCCCCTTTCTCCTCCTTTTTTCTTTCTCTTTTTTTTTTCTACAGATGGGCCTCTTGGTCCACGAGGATTAGCTGAAGCTACAGAGATGTGTACTCAAGAATGCCTGGTTTTGGGTCACTCAGACAACTGTTGGATGCCTCCTAGCTTGGGCCCATACCAACAGCCAAAGTCTCCTCTCTCCACCTTTGCACCTCAGAAAGAATGGGTTAAGAAGGACAAACTAGTTAATGGACACACATTGACCAGGACCTGGAAAGAAGACAGCAACAGAAACCAGTTCAGTGATCGAAAGCAGTATGGTTCCAGTGAGGGCCATTTCAACACTGGCAACCACATGACTGACATTCCTCTGGCCAACTTGAAGTCTTACAAACAGGCCCCAGGAGCTGTGGAGAGTCCAAAGGAGCACCAGCTATAAGAAATGGTTACTTTGGACCAATGACTTTAGCCTACTTAGACTTGCTAATACTATGTGTGCGTCAGAGCTTTATGTACTGGGTAGACCTCTAGAACTATGCTTCACCTAGCAGAGATATACATATCTTTATGTTAGCACCGTGGAAGGTATGATGTCCTGCAACATGAAAGAGTGTTTCTACTAGTTGTGTGGTTTTGTTAAACAGACATGAGTAAAATCTGCAGAGATCTCTCCAGTTTGAAAATATCCTTTTTTGTTTCTTTGTTTTTTGACCCTGGACTGCTGCTGTGAACAACAGAAGATGCATTTGGAGAGTGAGAGAGTGCGAAAGCTCAATGGATTGCAAAGATTGAAAAGCATATCCAGTTAGAAAATTGTGCTTTTGTTGTCATTGATCTATGCTGAGACCATTATACTTGAGATCATATTGCAAACAATTGAAGCTGTAAACATAAAACCTATTGTGCTATTAACAATGTTAGTGGACACTTGTAAGTCAATCAGCGTTCAAATACTTGTAAATAGCAACAATTATTACTTACAATTTTTGTGTACTTATAATGTTCACTTGAAAAGATACTGTAGCATATTTCTGTGTTTCACAGTTGCTTTTTAATTTCTTTCATTTGCTTTCTTGTTTTGCTTTTATTTTCAGTGATGGTGTTTCTGTGTTAGTAGTCTGTCTGACACACAATGTTCCAAGAAACTCAAGCCACTTGTATTAAAAGTGAAAAGAGTGATGGGGTGGGAAGGAAGGTTGTTTGTAGAAAGGGAAAAAACCCTTTTTTTCTATGTAGTAGCAAACGATGCCAGCATTCAGGTAGAATTTCTTCTTTTTTTTTTTCTTTCTTTTTTTTAAATTTAATATTAAGAAATGAAAGGACTCATGTAAGGGCTTAAAAACTTAGCAGTTTTTTATTTAATTTCCATTATGTTTCATAAAACAGGGAAATTGCAAAACAAAAGCATATTTAAATGTGTGGTGGCGGGTGAGGGAGAAAGCTATTTCTTTGGGATCCTTGATCAAATTAGCTGTAGTCTGTCATTTAATGAGTGGTAGCTGATGTTGATCCCAGCTGAAACAAATGGAGGAAATTCTACAGGAGCAAAATACAATAATAATGTTTTTCCAGTTGGGCAGGTGTGTGTCTATACCTAAGACAGTTCGTATTGCTGAAACAGCAGCATTTGTGTTGATCTTCATCTGCGATAACGTTGTAGTAACATGAGTGTTTTTAGACCATAGCCACAGAATATTTAATGTGTTGTGCCTTCATGATGTAACAGAGCATTCTCCTGGTAGGCTAGTTGGGGGAACTAAAGGGTTAAATCTCTAATTATTGCTGTTTAACTGTTTGTTATCATAGTTGGTCAATGCCTGGCAGGTACCAGTATCATGTCACCTCAGTCAAACCAGCAGAGTGACTCCTAATGTTAGTAAGATCTAAGTTGCACGCAAAGCAAATCCAAATCCAAAACATTTTTAGATGGTTTTTGTTAAGGCATGAAAGATGATTTACACAAATAAATAGCATGAAAAAAAAAAAGTCCTTACAGAAGAAAGCAAGTTACTTATACCACAGTAAAACATCAGTCCTAAAGTAACAAATTTAGCTAATCTGAAGGTGATTTTATTTTTACCAAAACCAGAACTTTTTTGGTTTTTTCTTTATTCTTTTGTATATAGCAGTTCACTTTTATTTTTTCCTCCACAGTATAAAAGGCTTAAAAATGGGTTAGGGGTGCATTGCTTATTGCAGTACTTATGTCAGTTTGTGAGGGGTGTTTGATGACTTTGACAGAATAAATATCTAACCAGTTATCCTTGTTACTGCTTTGCCAGTTCAACATTATTTAGTTATTCAGCTTTTGCAATAAATGTTCTGAATTCCTGATTGTGTTGTGTTAGTTCTTGGGCAGCTGCCTAAGGGACTTTATTCCTGTTAATTTCTCTTTCTTTCTGTTATTGTTGGTTGGTTTGTTTCTTTGCTTCATTCTGAATTTCCAGTTATTTTTCTAAGCATACCATCGTCCATTTGGTTCATATAGATATGTGTAAGACTGGAATATGCAGCAAATGATAAATCCTGAGGGCTATATTCTGCCATTCCTATGTAAGTAGGAAATTATTCAAAATGAGTTATTTGAATTGGGAAAAGTGTAACTTACTCAGCACAATGATGACAGAATCTAGCCCATGTTTTGTTAGGCACGTGGAAAAAGCATCCTTGCATGAGTCTTTGTAAAAGTACAGGGGTAGCATATAGGAAATTCAGCACTTATCAGACTTCGGTCTTTCTTTTGAGAATAGAATAAATTCATATCAGAATACAGTAAATTTTTTCCTATAAGGAAAATTTGAGTAGTTACATAATAATTTTTGTTGCAGCATAAGAAAAAAAAAAGAAAATGCTGAACAGCCTTGAAAAATACAGATCAGTAAAAGTACTTATTTTTGAACATGCTGAGTTTTAAAGCAGAGGTGCACTGAGTTCTATATTAAAACCAGAAATACAAAAAATATTTGAAAACCCAAATAACACCAACTAGTTTAAATTACAAGTGCCTTTTTAAACAGAATACATTTGAAAATGTTTCTATTGTGGACAGAAAATAAAAGATGTGACTGTTGCTGCAGAAAGATAACTATATTCTGTTCCAACCTTCAACACTTTGTCCTATTATCAACCTGTGCAGGAGGAACTAAAACAAATTTGGTTTAAATTGCTCACAGATGAAAATTTTCTTACCAGATTTTCTCAAATTCTGTGTAATTTTAGAATCTTAAGACCTTAGCCAACTTTGAAATGGTTTTTAAAAGAAAAAGACAGGAGAAAAATAAAGCCAAGAAAGAAAGATATTAAAAATAAAGCACGAGAGAGAAAGAGAAAGAGAAAGAGAAAGAGAAAGAGAAAGAGAAAGAGAAAGAGAAAGAGAAAGAGAAAGAGAAAGAGAGAGAGAGAAGGAAAGGAAGGAAGGAAGGAAGGAAGGAAGGAAGGAAGGAAGGAAGGAAGGAAGGAAGGAAGGAAGGAAGGAAGGAAGGAAGGAAGGAAGGAAGGAAGGAAGGAAGGAAGGAAGGAAGGAAGGAAGGAAGGAAGGAAGGAAGGAAGGAAGGAAGGAAGGAAGGAAGGAAGGAAGGAAGGAAGGAAGGAAGGAAGGAAGGAAGGAAGGAAGGAAGGAAGGAAGGAAGGAAGGAAGGAAGGAAGGAAGGAAGGAAGGAAGGAAAGAAGGAAGGAAGGAAGGAAGGAAGGAAGGAAGGAAGGAAGGAAGGAAATATCTGCAGCACTGAGAACTGCATCTTAATTCAATTTAAGCTGAACTAATATTTCCCAGATGTTTCCACAAAATCTGGATTTGGCACTAGACATGTATTTAATAAGTGCCTGTTCATTCACAACCATTTGGTTTGCTCAATCAGTAGCAGTACTACTGCTGTCTAAGAAATAAAGAGTGGGAAAAAAAAAAAAGGGAAAAACCCTTCAGGAATTCTGTGATATCTCAGATGATGAGCTTTAAAAAAAATTTAAAATCCCACTGCACCCAATGAGATGACAGCTGAGTATTGGTGACTATTCAATTTTACTATCTTTGAGGCTAAATATTACTTAAAATTGTTCATAACCTGTCATGATACAAATGCCTCTCTGATGTCAGTTCTGGCTTTTTATTTTCCTTCAGACTGAGTGTCCTTTATTTATTTCATAGTGCACACACTTAAAAGACTGCTAAAAAGGTTTGCCAAATGTTTCTTTCATAGTCCTCTGTTTTTGCTGTCACTGACCAAAGCCCTTTGTCCAAATAGAAAAGGGAAAGTATGTGTAGATATAGTTATTTAGTCCTACTTATTCCTCTGCTGTGCCAACTCTTACTAAAGATAGAGCTTAAAAAGCCCCAGAAAGTTCAGACTTGAACTGTGAAACATTTTCTGGTGGTTTAAGTAGTGATGCACTAGAACAGATTGCCTAGAGATGGGTTTGGTATTTTGAAGAAGAGAAAGGAAAAATAGCTAACAACTATACTTTGTTCTTTGTCAGAGGGAGCACATGGATTAGATGCCGTCTTGAGATCCTTTACAGACAATGTAACTTGAAGAGAAAACATGATGGTGGAATTACTGAGCCCCACAGCATGAGGAAGTCATATGAAAGAAAAATGTTGTACTGGATTTTCTTAGAGAACTAGGTAAAGGAATTGCCTACTCAATGCGCCTTGTTGGAGTTCACCTGGAACTCTATGGAACACTGTATGAAGGCTAAAAAAGAAATAAATGGATCAGAATTAGGAGTATGCAGTATACATCAATTTTAACAAGTAGATAGGAAGAAAATTATATTCCCATTCCTTGTTTAATGTGATTATTACCTTAGTGAGTTATTATTAGGATTCAAGATCAGAAGGAATCTTAAGGACTTTATCATGGAATAAATTAAAATAATGGAGAAACTTAGGAAGCTTTGGATACATAAATGGCATAAATGCAGGGGATGTATATCTGTGAGAAAGTAAAGAGCAGGAGTGATAAAGACTGATGTAGCTGACATGAGAAAACAAAGAAATAGAGAAAAGACGCAATATTGATCAGAAGTTGAATCTTGGGATGTTCTGAGGAAAGGGAGACATTAGTTACTTTAATGAAAGAGAGGGCACAGCAAAAATCATGGAACACAGAAGTAGGTGATGTCAGGGGATCCACAGGCCACAAACTCATGCCATGCCAAAAGACACAGTGGTAGGGTCTCAGAGCCTTAGGCAGTACCTCAAAATATGTTACAAAAGTATGCCACTGGCATGAGAGCACAGCAGTGGTGTCATATTCAATTCAGACAGAAGAACGAGTTTTGGTTTCCTGTGACCACAAAGTACTTATCTGATTCAGATTACAAAACTTTCTTATGGCATGCATCCTTGCCATAAGAATGAACAAATAAGCAGTGAGAGTTCTGTGCAGGACATGTCCTCATGTGAGCCAGTTCAGACTTTAGTCTTTAGCAACTAAGTACTCACAGCTCCATTTTTCCCCATTTATTACACTTCTGTGCAACTGTGTTCCAAAGTCTTGACTTTAATTAATTAATATGCCTGTAATCATTGCTGCTGTGATGAAAAACTTCAAAAAGGGGACCAATTCTAGAGCACAGAAAGGCATTTTAAGATACAGAAAACATGATACAACATAACCCAGAGGTGTGAATCAGCTCAGTATATCATGGATAATTGAGCTGTAACTCAATTAACATTAGTTTTATTAACTTGCCCTGCTCACCACCTTAGTCGACACATCCATCAAATATAATTCCCCCCTAATCTAAAACCACCTCTGACTTTTCCTCTAGTTCCAAAAAGAGACTCTCATTGGTAGATGCTTCCTTTTAAAATTATGAGATACCCTTTTTTCATGCATTATTTGAGTTTCATTTTGACTTCTCTGAAATATACTACCTTATTTAACACAGCCGCTTATGTTATAAAATGCTTTTCTTTTTAGAGACCATTCAATACTTTGTTATCAACCAGCTGAGTTGAAAGTCAGATCTTAACATAGAGGGCCAGATTCTGATCCTTCAGGCTTTATTGAACCTCTTACAAAGTAAAATGTCAGGACCTGTCCAATAATTAATCACAGAAATAGCAAGTCTTTTAGTATACAGTGGTCAATACAGTAGTATATAAAGCTTGAGAAGAAGTAAATATGCCATTTCCAGGTTTTTAAAGCACAATGTAGTTTACTTATAAACTGAAATACATGCCAATAAATGAAGAATTACAAGCTTGGGTTTTTTTGTTGCTGTTTTCGTTTTTTTTCTTTTTTTTGGCTTTTTTTACATTGATGCAGACACATCACTTTGCTGGACAGTAATAGAACTTCTGTGCTGACATGTACCCACATCCTGCCAATAATCTGCATCTCTTTTGAGACACTGAGTGCACTTAATTTCTTTAGAACACAGCAGTAAGCCTCCTCTTGTAGGAATAGCTCAGAATTTCACAGAACTGGGTTGGCAATGAGAAGAATATCACAGACATGCATGTCATATGCTATGTTTTGAAGCAAAAATGCTTACTCTAACTGCAGCGTCTCATGGTTCTAATTACAGGTGTAAGTTTATACTGCTACCTTACTGTACAATAGCAAAAATTAGGATGTTTTTAGCTATCAGAAAGGATCTGAAATTCTCACTGTATATTATGAAAAGAAATGACTTAAAGGAAGTAATGTCCCTCATTTTCAAAAGTAAGTTGTTGTTCTTTTTTTTTTGCCACAGCCATTCTTAAATCCACCTGTTGTGCCTAGGTATTGCAACACATTCTAATATTGCATGGCATGTAAATAGATACCTTAATTACTCATAATGATATGATTATATACACATATATATATATAGATTATATATATATACATAAATATTATCAGTCACATAATTATGCAGTATTATTTAATGGAATTTTGGGACTATGGATTTTGTTGTTTGATGTACTTTAAAATGTATGAAGCAGCATATTATTAAGACTATCCTCACCAATGCTTTTGATTATTTATTCATTAAATAAAGTGCTTTCTTTTGCTTGTTATAATCCTGTTTGTACAACCATGTGATAATGTTAAAATGGGTAAGTACTGTACGGGAATTATAACTGTTTCTTTTCTTGTCTAAATATATACCTATAACAATATTTATTAGTGATCTGAGTTTTAAGAATGTGTCTTTTTATGTGTTTACTATCTCTTTACACATAATCCAAATTTAAAGGAAAGCTAACATTTCTTCATACAATTGTGAATGCCCCAATAGCTTTGAGATTATATTTTTACTTTTATCCACAAGTGATATTAGGATGAGATCTGTACTTTAAATCAGACATAAAATTAATGCATAGTAAAGTAGTTAAGTTTTGTTTACTATAGCTATCAGAAGTAAACATACATTCTTAATTTCTCAGGTAAAATCCTCTTGGATCAGATAGGTTGAAACTCTAAGAAAAATGTTTAGAACAGCTGATTTAACATGAGATGAGTCAGAAGTCATACACTAAACAGCTTTTTTTCATGTTTCATTGTCAGCTTCCACCTTTGTATTGTATAGAAAGGATCAGCTAGAATGTGTGCCTCTTTGAGGAGTTCAAACTTTTACTGTTAACGAAACTGGGAACTGGTTTTGGTAAAACCTTAGATATACCAAAGTCAGTGGGATTTTTTATTATTATTTTAAAAAGGCAGTAGCCAGTATTTTACTAGCATTTAAACCTGTTGTTATGCAAAGGTAACTCATCTTCTGTCATTTCACTCACTGCAATATTCCATAAGATTCTTCCTTTCACTTCGCTTCGCTTCCCTTCGTTTTGCTTCATATCCCTTCCCTGCCCTGCCCTGCCCTGCCCTGCCCTGCCATCACACCTGAATGCCTTGGATGTTTTCCAGAGGTAAGTGTTGTGCTGCCATAAAATGGTAATCAGCTTAAGACAGCTGAGAATTTCTAATGCCTACTCAAACTGGACAGTTCTTTTAAGTTCCTTGGTTACATTTTAGGGAATGTCAGATGGGCACTATTTCCACCAGCCATTTCCTAAGATTCCCTCCTAAAATTTGCTTTTTCTCATATCACTTTAGAACCCCCCTATCCTCCTCAAGGATTTCAACAGTAACCTGAATCAGTTGCTGTGTTATATTTACCTGTATCACATCCTTCATAGGGTATAGAAAGGGATATTTTTTTTCTATTCCTTTTCAGGAAATTGAAAGTGGGAGATCTGTGTGTGGTTCTGTATCTATGTAGACTTTTTTGACATCTTGTCATATGGGTACTAATAGAGATGAAGGTTGTTGACGTCGTTGCTCTCACAGTGGAGAACAGGAGAAAGAGTGTAGCAGAAAGACAGGAAAGAAAGGGGATAGACGATTAGGGAAGTATTAAACTGTTGCAGCAATGAAGAGAGTTAAGTTTGAGCCTTCATATCTCTCTAGCACCATAAAAAAATGACCCTCCTATCTACATAGGTTTGCACAGCATATTTAATACCATTGTCTTGTGGAAAAGGGGTATCCAGAATTCTGGCAAAGGTGTACCATTCTTCTCTGAACTTCTTCCATCTGCTGTTCACATTCCTTCAAAGAAGTACCTCCTTTTTATTTTGACATTGCTCTTTTTCTGACTACTAAATTCTTAAATTCTTAATATCAAATGCTTATAAAATCATTATCTACAGATAACTTGCAAATAATCTGTAGGCCTAAATTAGGAAATTATGTGTTATCAAATAGCAAAGAGGAAAGAAAAAAAGGGGAAAAAAAGAAAAAAAGACAGTACACAAAGAATTACATTCCTCATAAACAATTCACTGCATAAGGAAATTGTTTAAGAGAGCTTTCTTCAAGTTTATATATTACTTTGTGGTTTCAATGAAAGTTTATAGTTTCTTTTGGGAAGAGAAAGTTTGAATTCTGTTTACAGTGTTTGTACTTTTGATTTTGGGGGGTTTTTAGATTTTTTTTCTTCAGGAGTATTATTTACGACAGGGAACGACATAGCCCTGTGCTTTTACTGCATGATCTTGCACTTTTAGGACACTTAAGCTATCTTCAATAGAAAGTTCTTCTACATTATTGATAAAGATCATGCATAATTACTGTCTACCATGTGGTGTTCAGCCCCCCAGGGAAAAAAATTAAAATAAAAGGAGGCAGTCACATAAAGATGACAATTTTATTCACTACCGAAAAACAAACAAACAAACCAAACCAAGACCAAACCAAAAAAACCCAAAAAAAAAACCCAAAAAACCCCTGTACTGTGTTAAGAAAGCAAAATTTATGATAGTCTATTCATTCAGCCAGACCTACCTACTTGCTGAGTCAACAGCACACTGTTTGCTTCCTTCTTTAGGAACAACACTGAATGAAACTGCGAACAGTTGTGCCTCAAGGTGAGTCTAAACCTCACTCTTCTAAGAATTTTTAAAAATTTCTCTGGAGCCTCTAGATATATATGGTTTTGAGGGAAATAAAGTATTTTGTAGGTCTCTGGCTCCTTAGATTTAGGTGCTGCTTAGATTTAGGTGCACCTTTTAAAATAATCTCAATTTCCCTAACAGGTAAACAGCTGTTTTTGAAGATCTCCAGAAAGAATCCTTTCATTCCCAAGTTTAGCCACATTAGATCTCTGCTTTATGTAAAATCAGAGTGCAGAACCTCTTCCAAACTTTGCAGCTGACAGCTGCAAAGTCTCTAGATACTCTACCATGTCAAATTACCCATCACTAATATTGAAAACCTGAAAACCTAGAAGCAGAACAACAGTGAAAAAGAGAGATTGAAGCTCAACTGATTCAAGAGCCCTCTGGTTCAAAAAGAAACCAAACAAACTCTGTGGATAAATGAGCGAAAGATATATTTAAGATTTTTAGATTTTTATTTTCTTCATAAAACATGTGCCTGCAGGGAAGTATATTGCTAATATTACATTTTCCTTGGATGCCCTACTGTGTATGGTTCAATTACTGTGCTAAAGGCTAAACTCAATAAATTTACAAGCAATAATTCTACACAAATATGCATTCAGTCAATATATGGTTCTTATATGAAAAGTACTAAGAAATCGAGGCTCTCTGCATTTCTAGAATATCAAATGCACAATTACTATTTATAAGCTTGCAGTCACAGACTCTGTAATTCCTTAGTCCTGAACAATTGCATAATTACGAATTCAACTACATTAGCATTGGGAGTAGACATGGATGATTTCAAAAGGGATACTACTGATTTAATGAGGTCTCAGCCTGTACATTTCCAAAATTACACAAATTCTGTTTAACAGCCAGCCACTGATGCTTTTGGGTATTTGAACCAATAAATCAACCAACGGCCAACCAAAAGAATCATTAAAAATGAAAACAAACAGAAATGAGAATGAAATTGCATTTTTCACAACATGAAGCTACCAAAACCCTATATCCTGACTAGTTTCCAACAGTCTGTCTGGCTTTACTAGAGATTGGTTGCTGCTGAATCTACTGAATACCTAAAGCTGCCATTTGTGACAGTGGTTTTGTATTTTGAATGTTTATGGCATTGTGATTATGCTAGGATAAATATGGCAATAGACCATGGGCACAGAAGGGCTATTCTGAATTCATTGCCCTTCTCTTGCATTTGCCATCTCATTTTTCCTGTGTGTGATAGATAGCAAATTATCAGATCCTGAGACTGTGGAGCTGGTATTTTGCCAAAAGTAAATAGCTGTCAGTTCTGCAAGAAAGGAGTTTGTAAAATTTCGTGATACTTGCATCTTTTTCTTGAAGGTATCTTTATTCTACAAAGGTCCCTGTATTAAAAACTGCCTTTGATTTCAGTGGGAGACAGATTAGCTCAAGCAGTAGTTTTCATGTTGGTGGTCACTACACCAAATAAGGATGAAAGGATATGTCAGCCAGAGACATCGCAAAACTCCTTAAATTCGTATCCCCCCAAGTAATCTTGCTGTGCAACAGACAATTACTATACACAGAGGAGGAAAGGGGAACGAAGATCTTAACATAAAAAGATTTAGTCTGCCTAAGTTATAGCATAGTAGTTGCAGATCTATCACACAGTGCCCAGCGGTACATCAGCACTACCTCTTCCCATGGTGGACCTCCATCAGTTTTAATGGGTTTTTTTAGTGCTTATAGTGTAGGATCTGCACGAGTTCATAAATTCCTCACACATCTCCATCCAACAAGCTGCTCATGGACTTAGGCAGCTGTTGGCTTCACCAACATGTTCACTGGATAAAATCAATTAAATTCTTATCCTCAAAACAGGACACCAGAGCCTGAACTACAGGAGAAGGGGGTCATCTTTATCTCTTCATAAGCAGTGGAGAATGGTGAGAGCTAATTCACATCTGCCTTCCAGCCAACAGGCCTTCTAAAGATCAGGCTGAGCACTATGAACTGGGTTAGTGTCCTCAGATTGCTGAGCCCTGTCTAGAACAAGAGTAAGTAATATGGGAGGCAAGAACTACCTCCAACTTTCTTCAGCATTCCAAAGAGGAGTTATGCTGTATTAATCCCCAAATGGTAGGCCTACAATAGGCTATTTGCTACATACTGCAGAGGGCTGTAGTGCAGGTGGCAATGTCAGATGGGGGAGGACCTCTCCTGACTTCTCCTAGCCCATCCTCAAACATCAAAACAGCTCTCCTGAGAGACCTCTCAGCACCTTCACAGCCACTACTGGGGACAACTGACCCCTGTAGACATCCACAGAGAGCCCTACAATCACTCTGATAAAGCTAGGATGAACAACAGAGTGCAGATGGATGTGGCTTCTCCAAGCCAGAGCATTCTGCTTCCATGAGGTGTGCATATAATGCCACTAGAGAATGAAAAAAACTATTGCAAGGTTCACCAGAGAGGCCTTCTCAGATAGGAAATTTATTTCTTTACCAGATTTAATTTCTGCTACTGTGTGAAATATGCACATTTTCCTTCTTATATGATTTGCCTGCTTTTCCCCATTTTTATTCTAGTAGCATTTCAGCCTTCTGGCTGCAAGAAACAGATGTCAATGTTCTTGTATAGTCTTTCTCTGTTCCTACCTGTCTTTGCTCTAGGAAAACCTCCCAGGATACCCAGTGTAAGTGACATGTTTTAGTCCTACAGGACGTCTTTGTCTTTGAATCTTTTTACCTTTAGTGGAAAGGCCACTCCTTTTCCTCCTTTAGACCCTCACACAAATCAGATTGTCCATGAATTCAGTTTTGCACAACAAAGTATGTCCCAAAGATTGCACTGACTTGCTTCAAGACTTGCTGTGAATTATCTTTGTGGACAGTACCTCCATATTTTGAAGGAAAATCCTGCTTTTCAAAGATGTCAAAGCGTGTACACTTGTAGGTAATTATGCACAGCGGCTGCTGTCACAAAGTCTGAGGGTTTTAGAAAGGAGACAGAGAACAGGATAGGATGGGATGAACTTGACTGTCTGTAAAGAAAGGAAGAAAAGTGAAAGGGAAAATAAAAATATTACACTTGATGTTTGTGCTTCCTGTAGCCAAGACCAGGATGGACATCTTCTTGTGGAAAGTCTCTCTATGATGTCTTAGAGTATTATACAGCAGTTGGAATGTTGTTCTGGATCATGGAAATTTTGATGCAAAAAAGGGGGGGAGAGTAGGGAAGTAACTCCAAAGAAGAAAGAATGTGCAGTCCAGGTTTTAGGCTGTCAGAACCGTGTGCAGGTGGTTTGCTGTGTATGTGCTGTAAGCGAAACTTTTCCCCAAACCTCATGAGTTCCACTGGAGTCTGAGGAGGCCTGAGTGTCTTGAATACAACAATGCTCCAACACAACAACTATCAAGCAGAATGATGGACATCCTGATACACTGAGATCATCACTTTTTCAACCTCTGTGAACTGTAACTTGCCTCTCCACCCTTGTTCAGAAGCGGAAACTCCTCATTTCCTTGTCCAAACTTTGCCCTTTCTGGCTGTAGATCCCCACACAAATTCCTGACTAATTGATCATACAAGCATCATGTTGCTTGAATCAATCCTGAATTTTCATTAAAGCCTGCCATTATCTGTATGCAGTCTTCATCTAATCTGTACCTCTTTTGTGTCAGTCAACTCTACTTCCCCCAAAACCTATGTTGTCTTTGTCAAGGTCTTTAAAGTATTGCTATGATTCAGATATCAAGATAGGCATGCATGGTTGCAGGCTGACAACAACAGAATGTGGATGTCTCTCAAAAGCTCTGTTTTGGACAGTCTTGATTGGTACCCACGGTCCTGGCAAAACTGAAGTAATGACTATGTAGCCAGTGAGAGCATATTATCAACAAATCTAGAAGTGGGATATTATTTGTAATATATGTGAGAGGGCTGTATTGCAGATGTTGATGTTTTCTAAATCTCAGTGTGTAACTGCAGATGCCTTTTGACTACAGACATTTATCTCTGTGTGTGTGCGTGTGAATGTGGGGAAGAAGAAGTTACAACTCTGATGAGTACTAGGACATCTATAACCCTGAAGAACATCTACTTTTAGTCAGATGAGCTCCACCTATTGTGACAGCTATTAATAAGATAAGAGGTTTTTTGTTTGTTTATTTGTTTAATTTTTTCACAGGGCTAATAATTTCCCTGTATGTTTACCAATCTCTGATAATTATTTTCACAATGAGAAATTCCAAGTCCTAAAATAAAAATAAGTAATTAAACCAGCAAATAAACAAATAACATATAGCGAGAAGAACATATATTCATTTCTGTACTGAATCATTTCATTTGAATACTTTTAAAATGCTCATAAATTTTTTTAAATTTTTTTTGTTAGATTGAAGAGTTTTATTCTAGATTCAGAATGCAATGGAGAGTGTACATAAACACATAATTTAGTTCCATGAATTCAGAGGTACTGAAAGCCTGATCTGTAATCTATTGAAGTTAATTAAGCCTTTTTTATCATCACTTAGAAATTAAAACAATATTGTAAACTAAGTCATTCGTTTGGCTATTTAGAAACAAAATTTGAAACTAGTGTTATTAATTAAAGTGAGGCTTTGAAATTAGTACAAAACATTTGACTCCAACTGCAATTAATGCAGAAACTTAAAACAGAGTTTCTCATCAACTTAAGTGTGAGACAATGCTTATGAACTGGTTTTCATAAAAGAATCCTTTCTCTAACATTTACCAAGTATGTTTTGCTATATTGTCCTTCAGAAGTGAAGAAAATATCTCCCATTGTATTTTCTTGAAATATTGTAAGGGGTAGAAAAGAAAAAAAAGACAATCACACAAAAAGAATCAACAAACAAAAGAGAAAAAAAAAACAAACAAAACACTGGGGTCATCCCAAATGTGGGATGTGTTTTATCAATTGTTTCCATGAATAGTCCTATGGATTGCTGTTGATATTTAATTTTTTTTTCTTTTGTTTGCTATGGATGCTATACTTCGTTCAGGTGCACAGGATCATGGACATCAGAAGTGCCTCTGAATTGTCAAGATCAGATTTGCATTCTGCTGCCATAGGGGAACCAGATCCGGCAATATTAGCATCCCTCACATGCAGTCCATAGGAAAACAGAGTTGACAGGTGCATTCTTTGCTGTCTTAAGAACTGGCTGGATGGTCAGGCCCAGAGATCAGTGGTGAATGGTGCTGCACCCAGTTGGTGTCCGGTCACTAGTGGTGCCCCTCAGGACTCTGTGTTGGGATCAATTTATTGCCTTTATAGACCATCATCCCCGGGATGATGAGGGGATCGAATACACCCTCAGTAAGTTTGCAGACCACACTAATTTGTATGGGACTGTTGATCTGTTGGAAGGTCGGAAGGCTCTGCAGAGGAATCTGGAAAGGCTGAATCAATGGGCCAAGACCAACTATATGGGGTTCAACAAGGCCAGATACTGGGTCCTACACTTTGGACACAAAAAACCCCTGCAGTACTACAGGCTGGGGCAGAGTGGCTGGAAAGCTGACCAACAGAAAAGTACCTCAGGGTGCTGAACATGAGCCATCAATGTGCTCAGGTGGCCAATAAGGCCAGTGGCATCCTGGCCTGTATCAGCAATAGTGGGGCCCGCAGGACCAGGGCAGGGATTTTCTCCCTGCATGCAACACTGTTGAGGCCGCACCTTGAGTGCTGTGTCCAGTTTGGGCCCTTCAGTTCAGGAAGGACATTGAGGTGCTGGGGTGTGTCCAGAGAAGGGCAATGAAGCTGGTGAAGGGTTTGGAGCACAAGTCCTATGAGGAGAGGCTGAAGGAGCTGGGCTTGTTTAGTGGGGAGAAAAGGAGGTCTTCAGTGAATACCTTGTGGCTATCTACAACTGCCTGAAAGGAGGGTGTAGCCAGGTGGGGGTCGGTCTCTTCTCCCAGGCAACTGCAACAGGACAAGAGGACATAGCCTCAAGGTGTGCCAGGGGAGGTTTAGGCTGGACTTTAGGAGGAATTTCTTAAGAGAAAGGGTGATTAAACATTGAAATAGGCTGCTCGGGGAGGTGGTGGAGTTACCGCCCCTGGAGGTATTTAAGAAAGTACTTAGTGCCATGGTCTAGTTGATGTGATGTTCAGTCAAAAGTTGGACTCCGTGATCTCAGAGGTCTTTTCCAGACTAATTGATTCTGTGATCCTGTGAAAACCAAATACAGAGACCAGCAGAGACAAAAATGACCTTTTAACTGGAGACTTCTATCCTTTACAAGAGATTAGCAAGACCATGCATGTTTCTGCTAGTAAGTAAAGATTCAACTCCCTTCAACCTGGACTGTAATGTACCAGTCCTACATGTTTTAGCAATTTTTATTACTTGAAGTTGTATTTCAGTGTGTCCTTGAAGTGTTTCATTTGTCTGTCCTGGTTACATGTTACTTCTTTAAGTCCAATGTGCACTGGCTGCTGCAGGATGCCAGTGTCTTCTTTCCTAGGTGCATGACCAGCCCAGTGCAGCCTTTTTACAAGGATCATGGCTACAGTCCCTGGAACATAACTCTGCTCTGAAACTTTTTTATTGAAAATTTTATCCTGCCATCTGATGCACAATATGGTCCACAGATGGTGCAGATGACATTTGTCTAGGAGTCATGTATGTCGTCACTAGCCCATGTCTTCAAACCATTCAGCAAATTGGATAACAGAGCTGCTTTATAGACTTTTAATGTGATCTACCAATTAATGTTGAGCTGCTGTTTGACCTCAGAGTAGCCTGCATCCTCAGCCTCATGGTGCAGTACAAAAAGTGGTATTTTTCCTTGGAAATTTTAGAATAAAACCAGAATGGTTTTTATTCTAAGAAGAATGAAGGCAGGAAATATTCTTGTTTTCTTCTAAAGGTTTAGGTTTCTTTTTAAGTCTGGTTTCCATTGTTTTAAACTGGAAGCATTCTAGTTGCTGACTTCATATGTCTATTAAGACTCAGTGTTTAGCAGTTATAGTTCACTCGTGTTTCTTATTTATTGCTATAAATTGCTAAGTGCCTCATGGAAGGGCCAGACTTTGATCACAGCAGGCAGCAGGCAGTTAAATGTCTTATCAATCTGAGTGTACAGATAAACAAGTAGTCTGATGCTTACAGGACATCTGTTAAAATATAAGAAATACTATATGTGACTAAGGTTGTAGAGTTTCTCTCATGTTCCTATTGTTCAGGACAATTAAAAATAAAAAGGGAAATTTTAAAACAAAACAAAAAACCCCACACCACATCTGCAAACTGATCAGGTTTTCCCTCTTTGATTTGTCTATGGAGAAAACTTAGAACATAAGGGGAATGTTTCATCTGAACAGCTGCTTTCCTTTCATTCCACAGAATCACAGAATGGGTAATATTACCTGACTGAAGGAATTTTTCCTATTTTTTTTTTTTTAACTTATAAAAGTGTAAAAGAGTAAAAGAGAGTTCAAATTATGCTATACTAATGCATTACTGCTATAGAGGGTACCTTTTTCCTCCAGATCTACTGTAAATTATGCAGTACTAGGCTTTTAACTTTCTCATATGGAAAATTTCTTCTGGGTAGCTGTGTTGTCTTCTTCTGGACTATATGTTCCCCTCTTTTTTTTTTTCTCTCTTTAGAATCTATTTATGGACAATCAGAGCTGACTGATGTTTTAAGTGAAGACACTATTAAATCACTTGCTGCTTACATTGTACTTTTCCTTTGCAATATTTTCTATTTTAGTATTCCTTTCTTAAAAAAAAAAAAAATTCTAAATTACGAACTGAACATATGTTTCCAGTGAGCTTCCCAGGTGTTTAGCCCCAGTGACTACAGTTAATTTGAACCCAGATACACAGATGAGTAATTCAACTGAAATTATTCCTTTCAATGTGTTTTGCCTATAAAATACCTTATCTTTTATTCAATGAATCTCCTCCTCATTTGTCTGCATTTATTACCTCACACTGAAGTTCTTGTTTTTTGTTTTCTTCTCAGAGAATGTAGGCATACAATTCAATGCATTTTATTAAATTGACTTAACGAGTATATGGGGTCAATTAAGTTTCTACTGTTTTTCATGCTTGGTTAGTTATTTTGAAAGGTAGTATGTTGCTTCCAGTTCTTTCCTCGGGTATGGCTGTGCAATAGTCTTAACAGTCTGTATGTGTCCCTCAGATGTAGACATCAGGTTGTTTACCATCTTGTCCAGACTGGTAAATAATGCTAGTGCTAATAATGCCCAGTGTAAGCCTAGTTCCAGTCAAACAATGGATCATTTTCCTTGCTTTTGAGGTTTTACTTCCTAAAGAACACATTATCCACAGCATTCCTCATCCTAATCATGTCTCCTTAAAGGCTACCTAGAAAATCTGCTGTATGATGTCTTGAAACCTCAGAGGAAATATAAGTACTAGCTTGTGGGGTTTTTTTGTTGGTTTTTTTTGTTTGTTTTGGTTTTTTTTGGTTTTTTTGTTTTTTTTTTTTGTGGGGAGAGGGTGGAGGGGGGGCTTGGATAGAAACATTTGAGTCACTTTGTATTTTCTGGAAAACTTAAAGTGAATTTTCAGAAAAAAAGAATAAACAAGGCACTTCCTAAAAAATAAAATAAATCATTAACTGTTTACTCTAGCAAAAACCACATCAGGTTCTTTCTCCTTCTGTGGTTCCACAAACAAAATTACAAACTATCCTCTGCATTCTTCTCTCCATTAAATATTGCTATTATACCATGGTGAGTCTGTTTCTTACAAGTAATGAATTAAAGTGTTTTTAAATAACATTTCCCTTTCCCTTTCTTTCCTATACATTCTTCTAGGACCAAAACCAGCATTGAGTGGAAGGACTTCCAAATAAAAATATTTCAAATTAATTTAAACCCTTCATCTAAGTATGCAACAAGTCTGTTTTCCTTCCTGGTGATTTATTAATTTTAAATATTTCTATATATACTAATTTCCTTCTAATTTTAAAACATCCTCAGAGGCTGCGGCAGAAATTTACAGCACAAATAGATTGTGCTAGAGGGGAAATGCACTGTTAACTGTAAAACATCATAGGTCATCTACACAGGTTTAACAAATAAATTTCAGATGCTCAGTATGTGTCAAGAAAAAGCCAGCGCTTAATTACTTAATGGCATGTCTATGTAGACATAAGCAAAGGTCTAGCTGATCCTGCTTTGGGGTATTATGACTGACTCTCTGTGCCAAAATTCTTTAAATGCTGTTTTCTAAGCTTTCCTTTCATAGAAAGGATTACGTTTTTAAAGCTAAAATACAGCATAGCTGTTCAAAAGTCACAGTCACTGTAGTACTACTATGTACAGCTAATTCACAAATTTCTGTTACCTTGTTTCTATTTACCTTGTCAATATTACATTAAACAATATAGATGGATCGTGCCTATTTTTCAGATAATACAACTTCAGATCTCAAGTTCAATAATTTGTTTTTGCTCCAGAAACTAAGAAAAATTGCACCCTTGGAAAATGAAACTGTTGTTTCATGAGAGAGGGAGATACTGAAACCTAATGCTTCCCAGATTTGCATCTGTTTTTCTCTAAGCCGTCTTCCTATATTCCATGTGACAGACCTACAGAGCAAAAGATAGCACATCTGGAAATAAACTTGTGATGGTTGTGACTATGGAATGGACTTGATGTATCAGACAGTTTTATATTAGGTTAAGAGATGTTCCTTGCTTCGGAGAGGGGAGGAGCACCTCCAGTTTAAATGAGTTGAAATTATGTTTACTTATAATTGAATATTTGATATATTTTCTACGTCTAAACAGACTTTTTAAGTGGATTAAAGATGGACTCTTTTTTTTCCCAGTCATAATATTTTAATATTAAGATTATCAGAGAAGGCTGATACTGTATACATTCAAACAACCTTCAAAGCTCAGGCAATTCAAATGAGGAAAATTTCAAATGTCTCATCGAGTCACTTTACCAATTCTCTCATTGCATGAACATGATAAAAATCTTAACTCATTTGAGTTTCATTTTTGAGGCAGTTTTTAGAAGTACGATGATAGTTTACTGTCATTGCATAATATTTCCAGAGGTTTGTGATTTGACTTGTGTCTTATTGGGTAAGAGTGCTGCATTTTTGTGTTTATTGACAATTTGGGTAATTTTATGGTACTGGGGAGGGGAGTTGGGTGTGGGTTTTTTTTTTTTTCCTTCTGTTTACAGATCTAGCATCTGAAGGTTTCTCTAGGGCTTTTGCAGAAGTAGTTTTGGTGATTTTTTTGCCATGGTAGGCTTTTCCATGTGGTTGGGTTTTGGGTTTGATTTTTGTTTGTTAGGGTTTTTTGGGTTTTTTTTTCTAAAAACATTGGATAAATTTTTTAACACTTTCATCCCTGAAAAACCTTTTGCTCTGATTTTAATCTTCTCCTTTGGAGAGAAGTAAATTCACATGAACAAAATTATATAAATCTAAACACCAGTTTGTTTTATCTCTGATGCAAGTCCATTATTTTTTATGATTTTTTTGAAAGAAAGATCCCAGAAAGTTGCATTACTAGTAGAAATAAGAGGAAAACTTTTATTAGGGTGAGTCTTACTTGCTCTGACTGCTGGAAAATGCATAATGCCTGTGGAACTTTAATGCAAAAAGGGTGCAGTTTAGGCTGTTGCTGAAATAAACTGTTCCCAGATCCAAGAAAGGCGTGAAAATTTTATTTCCTGTGAGTTGTGTTACAATGGTCAGTAAATGCTGATACCCTTACCTCTAATGACTATTTCAACAAGAATTAAAGGGATTTTGTTGTGCCAGTTCTGCCAGCTGGTACATCCCTGAAAATTTCCCCCTGAATCAGTCCAGAAAATCCAACCACCCCTGAATGATGAAGGTGCAAAATGAAGGGTTCTCTTTCACTTATGTGTTTCATCCTTTGTTCTGTCTTTCCCTCTTCTTCAGGAATAGAGTTAAAACTAAAGCATGTCTTACATTGCTGAAAGACACGGGGCCCCAGAAGAGTGCCTTGTTTAACAATTTGGATGTTTTTTTCTCTATTCTATTCATCTTGTGTACACACACAAACCAACATGAGACATCCAAGCATGAAATGATCTACAGCTCTGAATTGTAACATATAATGCACTGGCTTGGGTGGGAGTGAGACCTTGCTTCCAGATGAACAAACACTGTGTTCATTTTACATTCTACTGTATGTTATAAAATGTTGCAACAGTCTTACAAGGCACGATCTGAACTGCACAACTTATTGTTCACATGTAGTATATAGGTATTAGGTTTGTTCTTTTGTGAGTGGATTAGAAAAAGGATTAGGACTTGATCAATTCAAACATATGATCTTCAGTACAGCGAAAAACTCAAACAAAAACACCAGGGAAAAAATACTAAGAATGCTAATTTCTGTTCTGTTAAGAACAATACAAATGCTGAAGCTCCAGAAGGGAGAGACTACTCTCACTCTCTGTGCCATCTTCAGTCACAACTCTGACCTAAAAATTACTCTGTTGGGAAAGGAAAAGAAAGTAGAGCTGTTAGATTGTAAAGTCAAGATGCTCAGATATTTAGGAGGCCTACTCAAGCCTCAGTCAGATCAACTCCCTGGTTGTCTGCTGCCACCATCTTCTACAGAAGGTATTGTTAGAGCTGAAATGTGTGAGCTGCAACAGAAAGACTTTTGTCTCCTTCTGTAGTGGTTTGGTCCAAAATACTCATTACTGTTTATCTGCTGTGAGATAAGAATTAGGAGAAATGCAAAACAGGCACCAAACTTGAAAGAATATAAAGAAGTTTATTAACAGACCTAAAAGAGGAAAAAAAAAATTATACCACCTTCAGAACTCTCCTCCTCCCCCCACCTTCCTCCCTTCTCCCACTGACAATGTGAAAAGACAACCCTTAAGATGTTCAGTCTGTTTACCACTTCCATAATAACCTTGTTCAGTCCATATAGAAAGAGAAGTCTCTTCTTGCTCATGCTATGAAAACATTATCACAACGAGACAGCCGCCCACTTCCAAATATTGTTCAGTCCATTTAGGAAGAGGAGTCTCTCTGCCTGCGTGTGAGTCCTTTCCCCCGACTTGCAGCTTTTCCCGCAACTGCTTTCGAGGGTCCACTCTTGAAGTTTTTTGGGGTACAATTTTAAGGTTGAGCCGTTCAGAAACAAAAACAGAGGCCCTTCTCCTTCCCTGGGAGCAAAGGGTCTTCATCATCTTCATCTTTAGGACTATCTCTGGGAGCATCTCTAGGAACTGAGGTTTTCTCCTTTCCCATTTGGAGCAAAGGGTCTTCATCATCTTCATCTTTAGGACTATCTCTGGGAGCATCTCTAGGAACTGAGGTTTTCTCCTTTCCCATTTGGAGCAAAAGTCCTCATCTGGTTCATCTCTACGGACTGAGGTTTTCTCCTTTCCCGTTTGGAGCAAAAGTCCTCATCTGGTTCATCTCTCCCTGTCCAAACTTCTCATGAAATTACAGCTGCGTCAGCATCTGCCTATCTCAGCGCAGGTGCTTCTGCTCATGAGTTGAACACTCCACCCCCCATATCTTCATGAAATTACAACAGGATACTCTGATATATCATAGCTTCACAAAAGAATTTCAGCTTTAAGCATCTCCTCTCTCTCTTCCTTCAGGTTTTCAGCTCTTCACAGCAATAAAAAGGGTTAATCTCACCTCGGTCTTGCAGCTTTGCAGCTGGAATGTTGAATTTTTCTTATCGCAGTGGAGAGGGGGGAGAGCCGAGCCGCTCCGGCTGCCCACGGCAAGGCAGTGGGGGGGGGGGGGTTCCATGGCTGGAACAGGTCCATGGCTTCAGGATGGCCGTGGCCCGGCCCGGCCTGGCCCAAGCAGGGCCTGGCCGGGCCCGCTGGCCCCCACACGGGGCCTGCAGCCACCTGTCCCAGCGCCGGAAACGGGAGAGAGCTTGGAGGGGGAGTTTGCCTATTCTTAAATGTGGATCACAGAGGTGATCACAACTTTAAGTGGCTTAGAGAATTGTCCATATTCAACCTGGCCAGCTGATAGGTTCTATCAGTTCCCAGAGGAAACTGTAAGCACCCCTTAGCAAGGACGTCCCTTCCGGGACTATGCTTGCTAACCTATGACACCTTCACAAGGATATAAATCCAGCTCCATGCTTTTGTTCCATATTGCAGAGCAAGAAGCATTCTCCTTTCAATGAGTGACAACAGAACTGCATATGCACATTTTTACATGGTATCTGTATCTGATAAAGTTTACCCATTGGCACGCATTGTCATTAAACTTTGTTCAGTATTTCTAATTTATATATCCTTAAAATATGATATAGTTCAGTTGCCTTAAGTTTGGGGATTTATTTTTCCTGGTGAGCTAGGGTGGAGTAGAAAGTATTGTTGGTAAACCCTGCTTGTGAACTAAACTGACACTTACAGCAGGAAATATTTTGGACAGAGTAACTGTCTCAGTGGGACACGGTCTGGGGGGCAGAGAGCAGTGCTGAATCACACTGAAGTAACTTAATGAAACTGCAGGGAGAATCAGGAAATCAGAATATTTTCCCCCCTTCTGAGATCCCCTGTAAAAATTCTGTAACAGAAACTTATGACCTAGCAGGGTAGAACAGGGAGTTTAGACCAGCTCTTTTTTAAACAGGAAGTACTTTAATTTCATAAGTGGCAGCACTGTGGTTTTCATTGCTGGAGATGAGAGCACTGTCAGCATTTCTACATTGCAGTAACCCTGACCGTAACTTTGTTGGGAAAAGAAGCTGTAAGACTGCTTGCGATGGCAATCATGCAGAGAGACTCTGCAGGAAAACTTCTGGACTTACTCCAGTCATTACACATTTGGAAAGAGCTTCACACAAAGGTATTTCGTGCATGAATAGTCCAGAGGAATAGGTTTCTGGACCAACTGGTGTGTAGCTAATTTTAAAAAGTCAGTTTACCATAACAATTATTTTATGGGCTGTAGAGCAGATCTCATTAAAGTAGGAAGAGAATAATAAATTAAAGGAGAACCAAACATTAATATGTCTAATGCTGCCTCTACTTAAGAGGAACATTACAAATGATAATGAGGACACTGTTCATCTTTGTGGGGGATGATGGTAAATATGGTAAAAATAGACTAGGGTTATATTCTCAAGAGCAATTTTCTGATGTAATTTCTTCTGTACTTTTTTTAAGCATACTACATAGCAGCTTTTTTGTACTCAGACACCCTTACACTACTATCCTGATTGTTTTGTCTGATTGTTTTCTTATCATATTGCTTTCTCCTTTTTAAAAAAGCCTATGTGTAAGTTACTATAGATTTGTCTCTGCTGGAGTTCAGAACACTTCATTCTTATATTATCTTTTTTCTTATCTACCTTGTATTGTTGCCGTTGTTTTCCTTTTCCTGTAAGTCTCAAAAGAGCTGGTCTCATCTACTTGTGTATAACATGTACCCATGCATGTGTGTTGGTACACTCACACTCTGCTTGAGCTAACTGGACGAAAAGGCAACATCAAAAATTACACATATGGGGTCCTTTTCTATGAACCTGAATACACACTTCTCTCCAGTGAGACTCATAAAGTGGATCTAGTGTCCATACTTACTGTAATTGTAGGTAAAAATTTATGTTTCACTCTAATACAATGCAAACTGCTGTATGGAAGACTGAAGATCATGTGTATATGTTTCCATGTGGCAAATAACTGAATAATTAGACATCAGTCTTACATCCTTATTTCCCTATGTTATGTACTTCTCTGGATTTTTCTATATTCACAATGCTGATTATTTAAAATACTAAAAGTTTACCTTTTATTCCCTCTGGTTTTATTTGCTAAATTCGTTCAAATACATTTTACTTTAAAAAAATGTTAATTTTATATATCAGTTGTATATAAAAGCCAAAGATATTTTCATGGTGTTTTGTTATTCAACTTTTATTCTTCCATCTTCAGCAGTAAGTATCAAAGAACAACAATTGTAGTCAACAGGAGCTTTCTCATTGACTTCAATGAAATCATACTTAGATCTGAGCTGAGTACATTTGAAAATCTCACCAACTATTAAGCAATTCTGAAAAACACCACAGAGATGCCTAAAATTCAACTTTTGCCATCCAAAAGGGAGAAAACTCTCCTGGACTCTTTTCTTAATGGTAGTAATAGCTAATTCTTTCATACTGCTTTTATTGGTCAATCTTGGATCTCGCTGCAGAGGAGATTGACACCACACTTTATTACCGCAGGCCTGGTTCCTACGGTATATCACCGTGTCCCGCAGCTATAGGGAGGAGGAGGAGGAGAAGATCCAGCAGGCAGGAATTGTGCAGCAAGATTGATTTATTTAATTATTTTACAAACTCCTTTATAGACTTTTTTCTTCATAGTCTAATTGGACAAAGGACCAGCCACCCCTTGGGGGTGATTGGCCAAAATCCTAAAACATCCATTATCAAAATATTTTCTACTATACCATAAACAAGACTTTCCAAGGTTGCAGGTGGCTTGGTTGTTTACATTCCCTGCTACCTCTTCTGTGAGAGAGAAAAGTCTCTCACGGACTTAGAAAAATAACAAGAAGATCCTCACTAACAGCATTTTTGTACCTACAACACTTCCCTCTTTATGAACAGAGAGTTGGAGGTATAGTGAGGGAAGTGACTTGTTCACCTCAGCATTTGTGCAGCCATTCAATGCTGATTGAAGGCCCAGGGTGATTTAGAAGTGTTGTGTTTAAACAAAAAACCCCACTCTTTGGGGAAATAATCACATAAATCATGAAACATATTTACGACATGGAAACAGTATCATGGATTAGTGTAAGTGAAGTGGTTCTGCAATCATAATAAAACCACTTACAGTGCCATGTCTTGGAGCTCAGGCTCAGTAGCAAAGGCTCCTCCACCTCTGTGGGCTGCTGCAGGACCTCACAGCAGCCACTGAGGTGAACAGTTCTGACTCTTCACAAACTGGTGATAAAAACAACAAAAGTGCTTGAGAAGTCCGTCTAGTTTTTGCTTGGGTTCATATGTGTTTCATGCACTCTGAGTTTGCTCATGCTTAGGTAGAAAAGTTCAAAAGCAAAAAATATGCTTTAAGTTCATATGAAACAGTACCATAGTTTTCATAGTTAGGTTGAGAGCAGTGCCAGATTACTACTTTGCACTGACTCTGAACACATGGCATAAAGACTGGACCTGAGTTCTAAGCACCCACATTTAGGTTTCTGTTTATCTGTGGAGTGCAGACTTAGTGTTGAAGCTTTCATTATTGCCAGTGTAATCCAGAAAGAAATTCAGCTTGGGGCTTAATTCAATTGCCTAATCATAGACATTTAGCATTAATTTGAGACTTACAGAGATAATAAACAAGGTTTCATGGGTTTGCATTTACAACACAAGGCATATAGGAACCTCACTTCACCCTGAAATACCAGATAGATGCTAGCCAAAGTATTCTTACAACTCAAGTGACAGTGGATAGAAATACATGGGTAGCTAAACTGATCTGATTACTGACCATAATGTGAGCTTAAAATTTCAATATATAGACATATAGACACCTTTATTAAGATTTTTTAATTAAAAATGGAATTTTATCTTCCATAGAGGGTATTTAGTATGAGTTCGCAGAAACTCTATTGGCAGACAAGCTTTTTGTATTTTAAGGAAGAAAATTAAGAATAAATCCACACTTCTAATCTAACCAGTTCACTGGAAAAGAATGCAAACTAGAACTCACTATATAGCAATAGAGTCAATGAGCTAACAGAGTTCAGTTCTGTTCAAGAGATCAACTACTGCCATGCTAGTTTCCCTATGCAGCCTGCTTTGACTTCCAATACATTTCCCAGACAGTAAGATACTCCTATAGATGCTATTTTTCACCCCTGTAGAGATATCTCAGGTAACCTAGAGTATTTCAAAATCTTCTGTGTTTAGGCAGATGAGTTAAGCCCTTAATGTTCAAGTTGTGAGGGAAAATAATTAATATTGAAGTCTGAGTTTCTTGAGAAATGAGGCCAGAAATACCAGAAAATAAACATGTAGCATGCAACAATAAGTATAAGCATACACTTAGCTAGACCTTTCTTAGGAAGTGCTAGAAAAACAATTAAAAACAGATAATGCACAGAGGGTGAAGATATTAACCAGGAGAAATATGCCGGACCAAAGGGTGAAGTGAAGACTTCAACAAGACAATTACTTCCTGATCAGTAAACACAATCTTATTTATGGCTTGAAACATATATGTTGGAACATTTTTAAGAAAACAAAGACAAAAATATCCATAAATGAACACTTGCAATAAGAAGAATGCTTTGATATAGAATTATTTTAATCTCTTTGTATTTCATAGACACTCAAGTCTGAGTAAATAGCTTCGATCATAATTTATTGTTGAGGCAGAGAAATAGACACTTTCACAGTCAGTAAAACAGTCTCTTTCACACATCTGTATTAAGATGAGATGAATCTTGCTTTAGAACAGTTTCTCTCCACTGGGTAAGCTGACAACTTTCTTCTTCTAACTTTCATGAGAAAAAGCAGGTCTCAGACAATGCTGTCATTTGATATCCTTCATTCAGTAGAGCTGTTATTCGTACAGTCCTGTAGAAAGTCTCTCTGTTTTATCTATTTTGTATGTAGGAGAGAATCACTGAAAAACTTGACACTGTAAGTTTAAATTGGCATGAGCATCCTGGGCATTTCAGACACATATCTTTATCCTCTTAGCTGTGGCTGCATCAATAAAAATGTATGTAAGAATCTGAATGAATGTCAGTCGAATGAACACCAAACTGAGCAAAGCATAAATAATAACAATAGAAAAAGAGGATGTTCATTATGGCTTCTAGTAAAGAAAAGCTGCTGACTGATGAAGTTAAGTTCAGGAAAAGTGAGATCTACTTCATACACTTGCAACTTTTCTCTATTATCGTCTTTGACTATTGTAAAAACACTCACTGTAATTACTCAGTAAAAACAGAGGCAACATTTCTCTCCAGCAAAACTTGTATTTGGCATTATTCAGAAAAGAAGAGATCAGGAAAAGTTGTATTTGTTTCTTCATTGGGGCATCTGGACACTAGAGTGATAAAATATTAAGACTGTTTAGCTGACAGATAGTAGGGAGGAATGTAAATTGGTGCTTTAGTGTCAGCTCACAGGGGCCAAAAAAGGGAGGACTGGAAGCTGCTCTCAGCTGCCTCCCTGGCTAAGTATGTTATACACTGAATATACTTTGATTAAGATAAGTAGGCTCTTTGGCCTCATTATCCTTAAAAACTTACTCTGAGACTGACCTAGCATTCAAATACTCTGATAGCCTAACAAAAAAATAAAGTATTATAAAAATCACAACTATCATGGAATTTTGATTGTTTGGGTTTTTTCATTTGCTTGCTTGATATGATTTTGTTCTGTTTTGCTCTGGTGGTGGTTTTGGGGTTTTTTGGGGTTTTGTTTGTGTGTGTGTGTGTGCTTGTTTTACCACAGAACTGATGGCAAAAAGAAGAAATTATAAAGAAGAAAAGGCTATGTGGCTTAAAAGCTAAATGGAAAACATCAATTTCTGATGATGAAAAGAAGATCAATAATAGGATATGTGTCTTCACATTGGCTTGGGTAGTGGAGCAAGATTTCTGGAAAAGAAAATTAATTTGAACTGAAGTTAGAAAAATCACACGTGTAGCTCAAAAATCTATAAGTGAAAAAAGGAAATAAAAAAAAATGCAATGTTGACTAAGTCTCTTTGTTCTTCCAATCACATTTTACAAAATAGCCTTTTTGTGACATTATTTAATTATTTTTCAAATGTACCTGTCTTGTTCTGCTGGAGGAATAATTTATTGGATTGTAAAAGGAAAATATGAACTTACTTACACAGATAAAGCCAGAATATTAAATTTACCTAATAAAATTGTGTACTCATACACAGCCATAGCCCATGTTGTTGTCATGCTGGATGCACAAAGTATAATGGTCGTTTCAAAATTACATCCTTTTTTCCTTCAGCCTTAAGAAAATTTAGTCTGAATAAATGTTAACACATGTTCAATGTCAAAAAGTGTCCAAATATTATCATATATCCTTTCCTATAAAGAAAAGAAAATCTTATAATCCATATGGTAAAGGATGAACTGGTTACAGATCTTACCGTGGCATGCCTCTTGGAGATTCATTTATTTAAACTACAAGAAGTAAGTGAAGCTGAACTTCCTTCCTCTATGTTGATTGTGTTTGCTGACCTCTGCTAGGGCCAGAAGTACTGCTGTGAGATGCTGTCACTTCCTTCACAGTTGTAACTTGGCACTGTGGCTATTGTCCCTTCAGCAGGGATCCCTTGATTTGGTGCAAGATCAGAAGGCATTGCTCGTGCCTGGCATATTTATAAACTAACATATGTTGCTGTGATTCTGAATCGTCACTGTCCAAGACAATAGAATGAAAAATAACAGAGCTATTCCTACATATATACTTTTTTCTTTCAATAGCCCACTTTTTAAGTCTATTGCTTGATTCATTCATATCCCTTTTGTCAAAATCTTGATTTAAATACTTAAATATTGCAATGTGTGGAATGAAGAAAGTATTTTTGTCAGTCCTAAACACTTAATATGTAATAAAATTGACAATTCCTTTAGAAAAGTGATGTTTTGACACATTTCAGTTTACCCTACCTTACTTTCAAGAAGCATTTTGCTCTTGTTGCAAGATAAACTAGTGTTAAGGATCCAGATATAATTCGGCTGTTGGCCAGGTTCCTTGAAATGTGTCTGCATTCTATTTATAGGTATCTGTTTTAGGTAGTGATTATCAAGATAAAAAGTGTACTTGCTTCTAGTTTGCAGATCTTTTTTTTTTTTTTTGCCTTTAGTATTAATCTGAATGCACAATTCAAAAAAAAATTGAGGTGTTTACACTGTGAAATGTTTGCAAAACTTTGCAAGAATTTGATGTGTTCTCAGTGCTACGAATACTTCTCAGTAAGGGTATCATTCAAATTATTCTCAACTAAATAGATTCCTATGTAAAGAAGTAAAATTATGCTTCATATGGGTATTTTATAGGCCTCAGCAAGGCGAAGACTTTAGAGTACATGGCACATCCATATTGAGGTTATCAGAAAAAAAAAGGTAGGCATGATGAACATAAGAAAACACAAGAGAAAGAAAGACCTGATTTGAATGACCCAGACCCAAAATTATTCATTTGATATCCCAGGGTACTAAAATAGTCTTAAATGGAATAATTTTTTTTTTGCCGCTACAGAAACATTAAAACCTTTCATTAGCTAAGTCTGGAGAATTCCCAGAGAGAATATTGACAGTCAAGGGCCTTTTTTATGTGGAACTGAAAAAGGCTTTTATACTTCAAGAAGTTACCACTGCTTTCTCGGGGTCTAGTTATGATTTTAGGTTTTGATCAGAGGACAAAGAGGACAAACTGTTGCCAGAATACTCCAGAGAGAAAAAAAAAACAAAACAAAAAAACAACCTAACCAAGACAAAATAACCTCAGATATTATATGTTATCATAGTTTAAATCCACAGCAGAAAAACATGATGCTGGCTTTATATTCAACAAAGTTTCAGTGATTTGTTGGACTCATGTAGCTGACTTAACTGGACCCTCATCTTATTTCGAGTTAATGCAGAACCAAACTTCCCCTCATTCATGAAGACAGTCCTTGAGTTTGAAGTTACAATTAGTAGTCAGGACCTGGATGACTTCATTGGTTTATAGTTGAGTCTGGGCTACTATTTAACTGGCAATGCTCAAGACACTTGTGAATTTTCATGTCCAACTTAAACACAGTGGGCTACATCTAAACCACTCCCATGCTTATTTTTGGTGTGTTCCTATTTCAGTAATTTACACATTCATATTCATACATATAGAACATAATTTTATACACACACACACATATATATACACGTATTTTTTTTAAATTCACATATTCGTTTTGGTATTCATATATTCCTCACAATACATATGATACAATCTAAAAAAGGTGTAAAAGACACAGCAAAAATACAGCCATCACAAGTGAAGACAAATATGGCATGGCAAACCAGCCTATAGGTTTGATACTACTGCATGGGGTGCTTGAAGAGCTGCATTTAAATTATATTTCCTGTCTCGGTCTTGTTTGAATTTACAATAACTTTCTTGGAATAAATCTGCTGTCTGCTGCGATTCTAGATGCTTAAAATAATGAAAATCAAAACAAAATTTGACTGTTAAAATATTTACCACTTTTTTTTTTAACATACCACATTTAGTTTAGTCTAGTTCTATCATTGCAGTTTGCTAAGACACAAAATACATAGGAGATAAAAATGTACACTTTATACTTGTACTATCTATCGCACTTCATAATTGTAGTGGTTTGGTCCAAAATACTCATTACTGTTTATCTTCTGTGAGATAAGAATTAGGAGAAATGCAAAGCAGGCACCAAGCTTAAAAGAATATAAAGAAGTTTATTAACAGACCTAAAAGAAGGAAAAAAAATTATACCACCTTCAGAACTCTCCTCCTCCCCCCACCTTCCTCCCTTCTCCCACTGACAATGTAAAAAGACAACCCTTAAGATGTTCAGTCTGTTTACCACTTCCATAATAACCTTGTTCAGTCCATTTAGAAAGAGAAGTCTCTTCTTGCTCATGCTATGAAAACATTATCACAACGAGACAGTCACCCACTTCCAAATATTGTTCAGTCCATTTAGGAAGAGGAGTCTCTCTGCCTGCATGTGAGTCCCTTCCCCTGACTTGCAGCTTTTCCCACAACTGCTTTCGAGGGTCCACTCTTGAAGTTTTTTGGGGTACAATTTTAAGGTTGAGCCGTTCAGAAACAAAGAGGCCCTTCTCCTTCCCTGGGAGCAAAGGGTCTTCATCATCTTCATCGTTAGGACTATCTCTGGGAGCATCTCTAGGGACTGAGGTTTTCTCCTTTCCCGTTTGGAGCAAAAGTCCTCATCGCTTCCATCTCTCCCTGTCCAAACTTCTCATGAAATTACAGCTGCGTCAGCATCTGCCTATCTCAGCGCAGGTGCTTTTGCTCACGAGTTGAACACTCCACCCCCCATATCTTCATGAAATTACAACAGGATACTCTGATATATCATAGCTTTACAACAGAATTTCAGCTTTAAGCATCTCCTCTCTCTTCCCTCAGGTTTTTAGCTCTTCACAGCAATAAAAGGGTTAATCTCACCTCAGCCTTGCAGCTTTGCAGCTGGAATATTGAATGTTTCTTATCGCAGTGGAGAGGGGGGAGAGCCGAGCCGCTCCGGCTGCCCACGGCAAGGCAGTGGGGGGGGTTCCATGACTGGAACAGGTCCATCGGCTCCAGGATGGCCGTGGCCCGGCCCGGCCTGGCCCAAGCAGGGCCTGGCTGGGCCCGCTGGCCCCCACACGGGGCCCTGCAGCCACCTGTCCCAGCGCTGGAAACGAGAGAGAGCTTGGAGGGGGAGTTTGCCTATTCTTAAGTGTGGATCACAGAGGTGATCACAACTTTAAGTGGCTTAAAGAATTGTCCATGTTCAAACTGGCCAGCTGATAGGTTTTATCAGGTCCCAGAGGAAACTGTAAGCACTCCTCAGCAAGGACATCCCTTCCGGGACTATGCTTGCTAACCTATGACAATAATGTAATTTTTGAAAAGTGCCAACAAATTAAACAGTTATAATTAAATTCTGAACTAACATTTAGTAAAAGTACAGTATTCACAATTGTCTTTCAGCTTCCTTTTGTTGCATCTCTATATGTTTGCCCCAATAAATTAAAATATAGCTCTTGCTAATACCATTGTATATCATAAAATGAAATAGCTTCTCCTAAATAGGATAGGCATTAATTTAATTAGCAATCACTGTTTGCACCTGTGGAAGTCAGTACAGGCTAAAATTGCAAGATTACAGCTTCCATAGTATTTTTCTTCGTGTCAGAAATTGCAAGAAATTGCAATTGCCTGGTAGATGTAAGTTCATGATGAAAATGTGGTAGTAGGGAACAATAGATCACTGTAGTTTTCTCTTATTAGCACTTTCCTGATCAAAAGTTTGCTAATGAGTCCAGAAAAAAAAATTAATAAATATGTATGAGTCTATATGCTTTCAACTTTACAGCAAATCTCATTGCCTGAAATACTACAGTAACCAATAAAGTAACCACCGACCCATTTTCACTTTTGCTTTGTAAAATGAAGTCTTATTAAAAGCATATACTATACTTTAAATAGTAGAATTGCTTTTCCCTCAGAATTACTGTTTCCAAATCCAAATTGCCAAAGACTGCTCTATGAGCCTCTTCCAGCTGCCTGACTTATTTTTTGCTCTTGTTTTTGTTTCTCATTTATAAATTGAAAAGGATGTGGAAAAATGCATTCCTATTCAAATGAATCAGCTTCTACATAATAAAACAAATGCTGCAATGTGATCCCTTTCAGGCAAACAGCTCAGGAAAGCAACTGCAAGCTTTTTCTTACTTCACTGCTATGCTTTATTGCCGAAGTAAAACACTTCAGGGAGGTATTAAATATGCATGCTATTCTTTTTTCTAATTTTAGTGTGAGAATTACCCTCAGAACTGTGTTTATACAGTGTGCAGAATATAGCAATCTGTGGCAGAGTTAAGAAACCCATGAGGAGGTATCAAAGTTTATGCATCTTACTTCAAATTAAATCTCTGCATCAGCAGGGTATTTTCCTCTTATCTTTAATAGAGGCAAGGAGATGGGTTGAGAAATGTGTTAGGTGGCTTATGCTTTGTTGTCATTTTTATCCTTCCCTCTCTAAAACTAAAGAGACCCATTAAAACTATTCATGATAAGCTCTAAAACGTTATTTGCTATCATTTGTTTTTACAGTTCTGTGAGATATTTTGCTTTTTCTAGGAGTTCTGAGTTGAAATAATTTTAAGTATATGCATCAACTAAAAACATTATGCCTTACAAAGCCACCTTTTCTGAGTATTTAAGCTTTCATTTTGGAACTAAAATCTTCAATCTGAAGTCAATTTATATTTCTCTAGGACTTGGTATTTTGTGGGGTTAATTTACAACAGTCGTCCAAATTCCTTTTCTAAATTATATATGGACTACTCTTTTTAATTGTAAATTGGAAGATAAAAGTAATACAATCTTAAAAACCAAATTAATCTGAAAATGACACAATTACTTAATTCAGGCAAGTATTTAAGCACCTGCTTCAAGCTGATTACTTAATTTGAGTACCATCAAAGTCAGAGGGAGTTAAGGACATCCTTAAAGTTAAATGTGTATTTATATGCCTGGGATCAATGTCTACAATTCCATATTTGGAGGAATGCAACATTCATTTGTTAATTTGATGGCATGGTAGGACTGTGACGAAATGGGAGCCAGTAAACTCCTTGCAACACAGCTCCAATAGCTTGCTAAAGATATTTAACTAGGTTGTAGGATACTAATGATTAAGCTTTTGTTTCTAGTCATGGACAACTTTGAGAAAATAGGTATTTCATTACTCCGTTAAGTGGTCTGAATTGTTAGTTATTTTTGTGATAATGCAACTAGAAACACCTGCATGAATCACTGAGTGAAACTGAGTATCTCATTTGGGTTGAAGGTTCTGCTTACATCTCTGTACATAAAAGCTAAGTGATGAAATACCTAATGGTCATCTCCCTTGAAGGCCTGATCTAAATTCAATTAAAATAATTAGAAAACTTTTCACTGAGTTCAATTACCACTGGAGCCTACTTTTTCAGCTTTTACTCACACAATGTTCCCAGGGGACACAGTATGAGTTCTACATGGCCAAGACCTAGATAAAAATGGAGTGACTTGGGCAGCAGACTTGTTAGAGTAATTGAATATATTTTCTATTTTTTACATTAACATAGGCTGTCAGAAGGTGAGATTGTGCATAAATAGTTTTTATCCAAACTAAAAGCAAGTACATTTGAAAAAACAATTCTCTTCCATTATGGCTCTTCATGATGTTGTGTACAAACACAGGAAGTTGGAATATGTGAGATAGACTAAATGTGAAACAGCGTAATCAAATATGGAAGCACTGCATGACTGCATTAGTAAGAGAAATGCAGCATAATTTTAGTATCTCTGCTATTATCAATCCTCTGCTGGAAACCACACTCCCCATATCTTACATCTTTTGCAATATCTTATTCTGCTGTTCTTGATTCTCTACCACATTCTTTGTCTCTGATAGTCTGTTTCATGTCTTCTGCTGGGATATCCAGACTTTGGCAACCATTCCAGAACCATCTTTACCAGTATGTTATATTTTATTTTTGATGACATTCTTGTACATTCCTGTTGCTCTTCTGGATCTTCTCATATGTTATTTCACATTACTGTCCAATCCACTGCTACTCCTCCTTAAATAGTGACATAATCTAATTAATAATTTATTTAATTTTTTGTGGAACAACTTAGAACTTGATTTTTCCTTTACAGAACTAAATTTTATATTATTAACAAGGAAATTACTGTACCAATTTTATAAACTTTCATCTGGATGGGTAAATGCTACAGTCATCTCAAGACTATGCAAAATTCAGATTCCCCCTCAAGTTTCACAAAGTTGTTTAGTAAGGATTTTACACTTATTACTGGAAGAGTATCATGGGTTAGCAAAGCATAGTCCCGGAAGTGATGTTCTTCCAAAGGGGTGCTTACAGCTTCCTCTATGACCTCGCAGAACCTATCAGTTGGCCAGTTTGAATATGGACAATTCTTTAAGCCACTTAAAATTGTGACCACCTCTGTGATCCACATTTTAAGAATAGACAAACCCCGGGTAGCGCTCTCTCTCGTTTCCGGTGCTGGGACAGGTGGCTGCAGGCCCTGTGCGGGGGCTGGCGGGCCCAGCCCAGGCCCTGCTTGGGCCAGGCCGGGTCAGGCTACAGCCATCTGGAGCCAATGGGCCCTGTTCCAGCTGTGGAACCTCCCCCCCCTTCCCCCCCTCCACAGCAGGGCTGTGGGCAGACGGAGCAGCTCGGCTTCCCCTCTCCAGTGCAGCCAAGATTCAGCTGAAGCTGCCCTGCTGTCCAGCAAAGATCATGTGACCAACAGTGATAAGCGACATTCCAGCTGCAAGGCCTGGGTGAGATTAACCCTTTTAGTGCTGTGAAGAGCTGAAAACCTGAGGGAAGAGAAAGAGGAGATGCTTAAAGCTGAAATTCTGTTGTAAAGCTATGATAAGAGTACCCATTGTAATTTCATGAAAGCACGGAGGGTGGAGCGTTCAACTTGTGAGCAAAAGCACGTGCTCTGAGATAGGCAGATGCTGAAGCAGCTGTAATTTCATGAGAAGTTTGAACATGGAGAGATGGAAGCGATGAGGACTTTTGCTCCAAATGGGAAAGGAGAAGACCTCAGTTCCTAGAGATGCTCCCAGAGACAGTCCTAGAGATGAAGATGAGGAGGACCCTTTGCTCCCAGGGAAGGAGGAGGGCCCCTATTCTTAGAGATAAAATGCTCCCAGATATGAGTGAACTTTTGTTTCTGAACAGCTCAACCTTAAAATTGCACCCCAGTAGCTCAAAAGTGGACCCTCGAAAGCAGTTGTGGGAAAAGCTGCAAGTTGTGGGCAGGGGACTCTCACATGATGCGAGCAGAGAACCAACCCGGGCGGCTGTCTCATTGTGATAATGTTTTCATAGCATGGGCAAGAGAGACTCCTCTTCCTAAATGAACCGAACAAGGCTATTATGGAGGTGGTAAACAGACTGAACATCTCAAGGGTTGTCTTTTTACATTGTCAGTGGGAGAAGGGAGAAAGGCAGGGGGAGGAGAAGAGTTCTGAAGGTGTAGTATGATTTTATTTTTCCTTTTTCCCTCTTTTAGGTCTGTTAATAAACTTCTTTATATTCTTTCAAGTTTGGTGCCTGCTTTGCATTTCTCCTAATTCTTATCTCACAGAAGGTAAATAGTAATGATAATTTTGGATCAAACCACTACAAAGAATAAGATCTATATTCAAGTATTTGTTAGGTGGATGAGGAAATGTTTTCAAAATCTTGGATGAATGCTCTAATTATTTTGTAAATGGTTACCATGATGGAACACTAATTTTGGTTTAATTCATTTTGTCTTTTGTATCTGTTCTTTCTGCTTATTTTATGCTTCAGGTGTATTCCACAAAGTATGTCTTCATTTGAACACTAGAACTGGTTGAAAAAAGCAATTGTTTCAATTAAAAATGTCACTAATGTTTCCCAAATGTGAACAATTTTGCTGAATGATTGAAAACACTTCTATTTGTCTATAGAAATGGCAGTCATATAATCTGGTTTCATAATGAGTAATTGGAAAAGTGGAACTCTGATAATTTTTGACTGAAGGTGATCTACAAATCTACCCTTTTCCATGTGATTGAATTTAGTCTGTGAATTCAACCACATCATTCAGCAACCACAACCATTCATCACACAACCCTAGGGCTGTGTGAAGTCAAAGCTCTTACTGTTTAAGGACTATGCAGTTGTAGACACAGAAATAATCATGGTCTCAGCCAAAATGAAAATAAAATCCTGACAATAAACAAGATAAAACACACTAATTGTCATTGGTTTGCATTACTGATTAGCAGGCTTAAACAAAGAAAAAGGTCATAAAGAGTGGATTTTATTCTCCACACCTCTGAAAAATATATAAGCAAACAAAACACAGTCATCAGCATAGTTCATTTAGCACCAATTACATATCCATTATAGAAAATGCATTTACTATGCTAAAATGAATAATGCTTGGGTTTTATGAGATTAAATTCATTAGAAGACTGGTCACAGGTCTGCATCACAACATTTTTAAAAGTGAAAAATATCTCTTTTTTAATGCTATTTATTTAAATATGCATAGAATTTGTGATATGTCTATAAAATACAGTTTGTATACTAAAATGCATACACATTTACATACATACATACATATTACATATGTAGTTTATGTACCTTTATACATGGTCTATATGTTCATATGGTTGTATGTATTTACATGTACACATGTTTATGTGATCCAAATGGTAAAAACAGTTACTAGGCTTCTGAGTTTAGCCTCATATTTGCAAAAAATGTCAGGGTAAACTCAGAAGTTTAGTAACTGTATTTTAGAGTATAGGTATGACAAAGAGCTGTAGAAAAATCCCTGCTTTTAGAACTTCATAAATATGACAATTTTTGATAGGGTATAGAAAACTGAACACAGTAGCTATGTATAAGCTCCACATCTACTCTGCAAGAATTTGTATGTACATATAAATATTTTTATGTAGGAATTAAACAAATTTAAAATACTATTTTTCCTTTCTGAATGGGACTAGAACTTCTGGAGGTGTAAGATGTCCTCTTATGGAATTCAAAGCTGGGACAGTAGCTAAGATACTCGTATCTTTTGAATTATATGCAGTGGTGACAAAAGAGAACTATCTAATTAGGTCCTTTTCATAAACTGATGAGGTTCAGAAACATCTCAAAAATCCTTCTATAGCAATGCTCATGTAATTTCTAGTGATTTTCTCCCTTTTCTGTATTTTTGATTGCTATCAAATATATGGCTTAGATTTTTTTGAAACTACTTGAAGTTTATAGATAAGATACTCCCTCAAATTCTGTAGGTTACAGGCTTTAGAAGATATCAAGTCTATTTATCTGTTTCTGTTCTGAAGTTGCTGCTCTTAAGTATAAAATGTATTCTTCTCATTTTGTAGGCAAATGTAAATTTTTCAGGAGATAAAGTAAACTTCTTAGAATGTCCTCTTGACTGGTATCTCATTCTAAAGTCTTTGTTCATTGATTTAAAGCCTATCTCACAAACCTACTCTAAATATATAGAGATAAAAGTCTGCATTCATATTTGGCCATTTCTTAACCAGGAGTACATTGACTTGAAAAGAATGAAGCAACTAAAGTGGCCAGGGAGATAAGCTGATTTGATTTAAGATAAGCAGTGATTAAAAGAATGTTAGCATTCACAGATTTGCTAAGAGAGAGCAAAATGCTGCATGATAATCCCCTGGCTATCACGCAAAGAGGTACATACCAGAGACAGAAATGGAAAGGATCACAGGAAAATTGTATAAGTAGGAGGAAAACAATGTGATAAAAGTCAAAGTTGATATGAAAACCAGAAACTTCCAAGTTTTCCATCTGATGTATTAGACTACAATTGTGTTGGGGAAATGCTATATTAGTGGAATTATATAAATCAAACAGGAAGAAGCATAAATACATGGGATAACTCTGTGCAGATGTGAAAGGCAGAAAAAACAGCTATTTAAAACCAAAGCACTTCTAATCTCTTTAATTCATGACATAAATAGTAGATGGAGGAAGAATGAAGCCAAACCCAAGTATAAGTTGAGAATGAATGAAATAAGAAATATGGAGTGCTTAGATTGTCTTGCAATTCCAAATAAAAGGACAAGATTGTTCATGTCATGGAGTTCAATCAACAAAAATCCCCAATAACCAGAATTCAGTCACAATTTGGTGCCACACAGCATTCCAGTTTACCTACTTTCTAGGACTGCTTTACCCTGAAATTCATTACTTACTCTTCTTCTTAGCCCGTATGCTCACTTGCCAATGACAGTTTAATTTGTCATGCCTACTCAGTAGTGCCTGTTTTGGGCGAAAAGGTACTTCACTTTGTGACTCAAATATAACTCAGATGCATGATTCAAGACCAACAAAAAAACCCCAAACCCACATGTATTTGCCACTGTCAAATTAGTGTGTAAACATCATGTCTCATTTGATAGGTGTGATGTAGTTTAAGAATGAAGCAGGAATTTGTAAGCTTGTTTTTTTTGACCCTGTCAGATAGAATGACTTTGAACTTTCATCTCCTAGAACACTTCTGTGACAACCAGTCTGAGGGGTACCCTCAGCAGGAGATCTTATTTTTTTTGAGTACAGATCTCTGTGGTGTTGTGGATGGGCCTGTAATGGAGTTAGAAGGAATGCAAGTTAACCTTATACAACAGTTAGTGTTCACATAGAGGGATGGAACTATCTGTAGAGAGATTACAATAAAAAATGGTAGGTTCAGGTGCTATTTTCAGCTTTTGTTTTGATCCATTTGAGTTTTTTGGATTTTTTTCCTATTAGAAATAAAAATCCCTTTTGATTAAGTCTTATCCTCTGAAGGTGATGAGAAAAACTGATTCAGGCAGATGAACAGGATGTTTATGCCTATCATTTCTTATCTGTTCTTATTCAGAAATTAGAATATAATCTTCACTACTCCTGTAGGGAATTTAATTACTCCTATCCTTTCCGGCATCCAAATTTTTGCTACAATAGTGTACCTAAATTAGAAAATCTATGTTTCACCTACAGTTGTATTTCATTAACTGAAGGAACTGAGGTAAATAAACATGCACACATATTAATTTAATATATTACTAATCATTGCCTGAGTTGAAAATGCATCAATACATGACACATACGTTGACATGTTTCTATACTTGTCAATGAGGAAAATCACAAAAATCACCACATTTCGTATTACATTTGAAATTTAGTCATATTCAGTGAAAAAGAAAATAAATTCATGTCTATGAAACAGGGAAGAAGATTTTTGTCTGTTCTTAAATTACCTTACAAATGAAGAGAATAAAAATTGTGGGACAGCAGGTGTAGTAGAGAAACAGAATATGAAAATATAAAATAAAAATCTCAGTTTTCTTCCATCTTTTTAATTAGCTGATACAAAAGCCTAAGGTTTCAGATGTTGTTTGAAAATGAATTATTCATTTCTGAAATCTGAAAAAATAAAGGTTTTATTTTATTTTAGATCCTTTTTTAAAATCTGTTAATCTATTTTTAATCTCATTTTGATCCTTTTTAATCAGTAAAGATTATGGTAACGTACTGGTTTAGTTACAATATTGGTTGATTGGCTTCAATAAGTAAGCAAAAAAACCCAGTACCCTGTACATGTTTAAAGGGAATACAAAAGCTATCTAGTGCACTATGTAAAAAAGCCATGTATATATATAGAAGTATTTGGGTTTTGGGAATAGGACCAGTCATATTTCTTATGGCTGAGAGATAGCAAAATGCTTTGGTCCATTTAAAAACTGGTTTAGTCAAAGAATTAGCTTATACTATTTAGCACCTGGCCTATTTTATGTCTTCTCATGAAGTTCAGGGGCTGCAGGCCTGGAACCTGTTGGAGTACTTGGTAATGTGAGTGCCAACACTTTCCTACCATTGTTCTTACTCCCCAAGTCTTTTGGATGCATGGGATTGTGTCTTCTTGGACTTCCTGTAGCTTCTTGCAGCAATATTGACAGCTTCCTTATCAGTACTACATTTACTTCCTGTTTTGCATTGGAGAAGTTCAAGCTAAACAGGCAAATAAATAAAACCCTGATATGATTCTGGCCAATCTAACTGTTTGAGAAAAGTTTCTCTGTAGCTTACTGCTTATGGTGTGACAATTCCTTCAGCCTTGCTAACCAGAGTGTCTGCATGGGTTGCTGATTATTTCGCAAGCTTTAGTCTTGTCTAATACCAGGAGTGACCTGTCTCATAAGTTTATCTGCTCACTGAAATCTGTGGCTTTTTAAACTTTCTGTATTTGGTTTGTGTGGCAAGATTTTGGTAGCAGGTGGACGGGCTACAAGGATGGTTTCTGGCAAGAAGACACCAGAAACTGCTTCCATGTTGGACAGAGACAGTTCTAGCTGTCCAAGATGGACCTACTGTTGCCCAAAACTGATGTTACAGAACTTCTGCCATAACATATTTAAGAAATGGTGAAAAGCACTGTGTACCAGCAGCTGGGAGAGAGGAGTGAGAATATGTGAGAACAAGGTCACTGAAGACAGAGGATGAGGAACTGCTCCAGCTGCCAGAGCAGAGGTCCATCCTCCTGTCCTTGTCTCAACCTGTGAGTTAGTGTCATATTTTCTCTCTGTCCTGTTGATGGAGTAGCACTGATAGAGTTGCTTTTTGGGTACCTGGCAGCCAGCTGAGGTCAACCCATCACACTTTTCTCATGAAGAACCGGTTGGGAAAAAGTCAGTAAGTACTCATCCACCAAGGGTGTGTCTTGGTCAAACACATCCATGAATATATCCTATTTTAAACACAACAAAGTCTTACTTCATAGAACCTGATCCCAAACTAGCTTTGCATACAGAAAATGTATAAGGTATAGAGATTAAATCTTAGCTACATACAAATTTATAAATGGGTTTGTTGGTTTCATGTGTGCATGTTTCCAGTTCTTTATTGGTGCATTCTGTGCAACCAACAAGAAGAAAAGATGAAGCCCAGAGTCAAAGACTTACAGAAGTATAAATATGTGTACAGAGGGACAGGAATGAAAAGCTAACGTGAAAATTTGTCTTGTGATTTTTTTCTACATGGTGAAACTTGGCTGCAACAGTAACTATTTCAAATACCCCAGGTCCCAGGGAAATAAGTTCCAAGTGCTAACTCTGAAACATGGACTCCCAGAGACCACTCTGACCAGAAGTACTTTCCCTTGAAGAAAGAACTAAAAATTTTTGTCAATTTAAGTGTTGTCACAGTGTAAAAAAGGTATCAAATGTAGTACTAATCACATATACTCCAAGTAGAAATTATTAAGGTGGCATAAATGTCACATTAACATGTCTTTCTGTTTATTCTTTGCTCTTTAAGATATATAGTAGCCCTAACTCTGTAGTTCACAGAACATCACTCCTCTGAATTACAGTGTATTTTGTCCTTGAATTCTTCTTCATATAGCTGTCATATTTGACAAAGTATCAGAAGCTTCTCAGCAGGATGAATTATTTATAAATATACCTAACATTTTGAAAAACAGATGTGAGATCTTTGAGGTGAGAATCACATGAAATAAATGAAACTATGTAGTATTATTGATGAATATTGATTGATTATCTATGAAATGAAAAGTTGATCAATATTTTGTAAAGGATTGCCTCATTTCAACTTCCTATATCTATGTTTATACCCTATTAATCCAGCATTCAGCACCTAGCTGCTACTGCTATTTCATTAAAGCTTGTACAAAATCTGGAAGGTCATGTCAGTGACACAGTTTTGACTGTCCCCAAGCTGCTGATTATTTTTTTAGGTTCTGTTTAATTCTCTCTTGTTTTCAAGAAAGTCATGTGTGCCTGCAAATGATGTGTAATGTTTGTTATTTCTGGATGAATGCACTTAATTATCTCTAAAAATCATTTAATCAACAGATGTCTCCTCCTTCTTCCTTTGTACTAATGATTCTCCATCTTTGTGAAGCTTTTTTTTTTTTCTGAGTCCTTGTGTTCCCTTTTTTCTTACCTCTAAAGGATTTCTCCTTCGGGGCAAAGCTCTCTCTCAGAACCAAAATTTGTGTAGCTGCTTAAAGCACACCATAAAAGCTTTGCAAACATTCCCTGGTGTATGTTTGAATACATCCATGAGATCTGTCCAGACAAATTAAAAGGAAAAAAAAATACAAAAAAAAAAAAAAGAATCACATAATTTTGGTAATTGCTACAGTGTGTTGTAACAACTAATGCTTCAAAATACCCTACAGTGCTAATAGCACTACACTACATGCAAGAGATGAAAATTTTTCAGGGTCCACAAATCAGGACATGTACAAAGGAGAAATCATCCTCATAAGGTTAGCACCACAATTAACAAGGGTTATGTTTTCTGGTAAATCTTAATGACAATATGAGCAAAATATTTAGAATCATCCTTCAAACTGGAAATATAAATAAAAAACATTGCTTTTGCAAAGTGACTTTTAATACTGTGGAGTCACCTCATTTTTTTTTATTGAAACATAACTTTTTAAGTGCTGATACTGCAATATTTTAATCTATTGCTACTAAAGTACCTGTGAAATGAAGTACTAATGATGAAAAATGTGAAATGTGTGTATATTGTTTGCATAGTATGAAACAAAGCTGAGAAAATTCTGCTTTTGTGCTTCAAAGAAGCATAAGCCTCTAAAATGACCACTTAGGTCATAAGAAATTCCAGAAAATAGTTACCTAACATTACTTAAAAGGATGCAATTCTTCAGTTTGAAAGAATTATTTTCATGCTTTTGGCCAAATATAAAACTGAAATGATGATGAGTATGAAAGACAAAACAATGACACAGCTTTCAAAACTACATTTCTTTTTAGAGTCTGTTGATTCACAGAAATGCCCTATAGGCTTGTTGACATAAAATTCAGTCTCTTAAAGAAATACAGACATAATGTTACAGAAATAGAATTTTGTGACAGAACATCCTAACAAGTGTTTTTCAGCCCCATGATCAATAGGATTGCTCAACTTTTTTTTAAGTCTGGTGTGTCAGTTATCCATTTCTATAAATCCATCTAACAACCTCATGCACTCATTTCAATAACAACTTCAGACAGCTTGTTATCTTAATATATGTAGGCTTATTTTTCCTAGACCCTTCATTCCGGTATATTTTATGGGAGAGAATGCCTTTCCATGCCTATTTATTTTAGTATTTGAACTACTTATCACTATATTATTATTACCTTTGGTGCCTAAAAATATTTTACATGGCACATATTGAGACAATTGCCAATTCTCTACAGAGCTGTCATTGCAAATACAGAATAGGTGGATATAATGTTTGTTACAAGGTAGGTACTTCATAGGATAAAACACAAGCATTTATACTCCATTATAAATTACTCTGTGGAGTTAGTCTCCCATTATAGTCAATAAAGCAAAATAGGTACTCTCAGATTGCATACCTGATTTAGAGGCCTAAACCAAATAAAACATAATGCAACATATACATGGCTATTTTCCTTCACTAAATAAAAGAGGATGGCAGGGATACTAGCTCTCACAGAGACTTCTACAGTGTAGACATTACATGAAATATATCCAAGTCATGGAAGAATTAAGCCTTTCTTAAGGACATTATGAATGTTTCTACAGCAAAAAAATCTATTGAGGTAAAGGTAAAAATAGCATTTTTTAGCATTACATGGTTTAAATACATTTTTTTTGTATCATGTCTTTAGTTGAAAACATTTGTATCCTAATCTGTATAGAAAATTCAGACCTGGACTACACTGAATAATTTTTCTAGTACAGGCATTTTGGAGCAAAATGTCTGAGCTGTTAAAGCCAGATATTTTGCTGGTTTAACTAATATTACAAAGGGAAATTGTCCAAATTTTTTAATATAAAAAAAATATCCTGTTTGGCATACCATTCTCTACACATGGCTTCTGTTTATATAGCTATGGTGGCTATGTATTGCTGTTATGGTGACAGGCTGTAGAATATTTAAGCCTCTCAGGGAAGCAATTGGAGAAATCATTAAGGAAACATAATCTGCATGGGCCCCAAGTTCCCCAAACACAGTCCCCCTGTTAAGAGTCAGTTTGAAAGATAGTCTAGTGATAGTCCAACTTAAATACAAATGTCATACCTTAAGGAACAATGGCAACTATCAAAGAATGGATGCAACATATTCATCATGTATTGAAATGTCTGTCAGACATGGTGATCTTCATGACATAAAACCCCCCAGGATTTCAATTATTAACTCTTTGTCTGGTAACAAAAATGCTACCTGAGGCAGATTTTAAATTATTCTGTAGTAATAGGACTATTTTACACTTACCTATTGAGACATTGGACAAATGACATGATTAGCCAAGTCTTTTAGCCTTTTTTAATGAATCCTATGGAGCTATCACACCTAGAAAACTCTACTTACTGAAATGCAGAGCAGCTATCTTTAGATACTAAAGAGTGGGAACTTTAGGGTTATTCTTGTCATCACTCATCAGATTTTCACCAGCTAAATATTCTCTGTACAGAAGTCTCATCTATCCTTTTGCACAGTCAACAGAGAAATGATAGAGTTTTTACAGAATGTAGATCATCAGTATAGGAAGAAATGTAGGATCTATGGAGAGGAGAAAATCATCTTCTTGTAGTTAGTCTCCTAACTAAGTAGTACTTTTTGGACTGATCTTAGCATTTTCTCACAATGTGAGAAAGGTTTGGGGCCCTCCTCAACAGCTTTACCTTGAAGCTGATTGCAGATCTTGTTCCTCAGGTACTTGTACTGAATGTAAGTTCACAAATAATCTTGAGAAAACATTTTTCTGTCTCTGCTGTTGAGGTTGAAGCACCAGCAAGAAGAAATTGGGGAGAAAAATGAGCAAAGAAAGTATAACTTTGATTTGCTGATAAAAACATGGTTGCATAAGAAAGAGGACCCTTCCATCTGGCTGTATTAATTGTTGACTAATTTAACATTTACAAAGTGATTCCAGAGGATTTAATACAATTACAGCAGTGACTTAATTACAGATCCAAGAGGGCAACATTCATATGATATATGCTATAGGGTGTTTAATTCACTTCACACACACAATGATGAATATATATAAAAGTACAAATGTATACCTGTTAAAAATTCCCCTAAAGTTCAGTGAAATATATTTAATGTCTTTGAATTTCTCAAAGAGTGGGGATTGAGCCCCAAGGAGTAGGTGTATCAGCCCAGGCCACATCATTAACTTTCAGTGATAGTCCTCCAAACTTCGCAAACCTGAGAATTTGCCAGTTCTGAAAAGTATACCATTCAGAGGGAGGTGATGGGCACAGCCTGCTACTGTCCAGGAGACCTCAAAGGACCTCACTCAGGACCACCATTTATAGGGTCTCAAGATGGTTGGCTTTAGACATCAGTCAGTTTCTGTTCTGACCAAAATCCTAGTAAGAAACTACTGGAATTTTTCAAAAGTCCAGTAACAATGGTACCATTCCACTTGGGCTACAATTCAGGTAAGTAACCTTCCAAGGCTTTTGGGAGATGAGTGATGATTTCTCGTTCCCCTCCTTGGTCAGGGAGCAGTATGGCAATTCCAGCCTCCCTTTAGCCATGCGAGAGTTCCTGGTACTGTCAAAGGACACTTCACTGCCCAACTCAATGCACACAGGCCAATGGCTAACGGGAATTTCTGAAATCGTAGAATGGTCCAAAGCACGGGGGTAACACATGCACCACCACAGATATACACACATGGAGTCATGGACACACACAGAGAACAAGGACACAGCCACAGCTGTCACTACACAGATGTATACAGACAAGAGGCTACCCTCAGCAGTCCCTGCATTCGGGAGTCACACCAGACAGGTCCAGATGGCCATGTCTCCTCCTCTTCTTGGGCTGGCAGACGTAGAAGGTCACTAGTGCAGCACACACACCACATTCCCCAGCTCCACAAACACACACATTTGTGATTTCCCCAAGCATTGGCACAATCCCGGACCCAGTGGATGGAGATTAAAGATGCTGCTGGCTCCTGTAGCTGACACCAAGACCCCACTGGCTCCAGGAGCAGATATCAAGGGCCAGGGGTGCTCATAGTCCCAGTCTGAGTCCAGAAGCTGGCATACATTCCCCTCATGCCGGTTCCCCCAGTAACTGGCACTGACTACTTGAAGCACTGGCACACATGGGATAGAGAGTGAGATTATGCAGAGGTCATTAAGAAAGGCTGTAATAAAGCAGGACAGACTGCAGAGATCAGGTGCATACCTCAGCCAGACCGGTGCACTGAAGGGCCCTGTTTTGCACCCAGCTGCCCCTTTTGTAAGTTTTTCTGTGACTGTTTTGTTCAGAGGACATTCTGGGTTTTCAGAAATCAAAAGAAAAAAAAATACATGGGGTTTATGGGAAAGATACAGAGAAACTTCATACTGATGTGTTTAGTGATGGGACAAGGTAATTATTTCAAACTGAAAGCAGGTAGCTTTAGAATGGATATAAGGAAAAGACTTTTTATGAGTGTGGTGACACACTGGAGCAGGTTGCCCAGGGAAGTTGTGGATGCCCTGTCATAGGCCATATTCAAGGACAGATGGGTGGGACTTTGAGAAAACTGGTCCAGTGAAAGATGTCCCTGCTTATGGCAGGGGGCTAGGACTAGATGATCTCTGAAGGGCCCTTCCAACTCAAAACATTGTGTGATTCTGTGAGCCTAATATCCCAACTAAAACAGTAACATGTAAAGAACCAGCAAATGCATAATCAGACTTTAGACCAGCAATTTTAAGCAGCCTTTTAAAATAATTTGTTTAATGTTATATGAAGAGATATGAGCTGTGCAAAATTAGTTCTGAAGGTAACACCTAGTCTAAACTCCACTTCATGAAACCTTTTATTAATATCTATACTGTTAGCAATTGCTACAGCCCTAGGAACAACATGTTTTTGTTCATCCTCATTTCCAACATCCACAAATTTTCCATATAATTATTAAGTTATTGCATTATAACATTTATGAAATTTAAGTAATCTCTGAATAGAAGTTTTAACCTTCCTTTTCTAGGGCTCTGACACTTTGATCCTCCTAGCACTGTGGTCTGTTCACATTATGTGAGGACAGTAATTGTGAAAATGTCTTTTTTTTATGTTAGTTTGCATTCACCTTGGACTTATTTCGCAAAGGTACAAACAATTACACTTGTTGAAAACTGATGGAGAATCAAGCCCAACTTGTTTCATTTACACCTATGTGATACAAGTGAATATACCACACAGAGTGCAAGGCAATTGAATAAAACAGCAAATGCTGGTCCAGGTTTCATAGAATGCATAATAAAGTATTTTATTCTCTGTTTCCCTGCATTCCCTAGGTATGCATGTAAAGAGGAATGGAAGAAGGAATTTTATACTGGGTTTTCTCTATTATTAAAGTAAGGAGAAAAAAATATATATATAATCTCCTGTGTCATTCATATGAGATATCAGTTAAAGTGATGCAGGTCTAATTCTGATTCAGATTGTATACTGCCTTGAAAAATTTTGGTCCCCATCCTGAATCTTTTGTGCTCATTGTTGGAACTGAGAGCATAATCCTCAGTTGTGCAATAGAAACAATTTGTTCCAGGATCCTTAGCCAGTAATGTTCCAGAAACAAGACGAACTACAAAGCAATTTTCCCAATACATTTATCAGAACAATGTGATACATGCTCAAGTGCAATAGTAGCAACAAAGCACTGATGATATTTCTAAAGCACAGCTTAATTAAGTTGTTGTTCATGCAGTAAATACAGCATCAGATTCCCAGGCCTGTCCTACTGTGTTGAGGGACTTAAGAGTTACATAGCAGACACTGGAAACAAGGACATGCCTCAGGCATAATGAAGAAATCTTGGGGGGAAAAAAAATCCAAAACAATGAGGAAACAAAGGGAACTCATGACAGATAATTTAGTACAAGATACTGGATAAAAAGCTATTTTTATTTCTTTTCATGCAATTGAAATTTCTAAGGAAAATAACTGCAATATAAATTAGGGGAATGAGGATTCTATACCAAGAGAAAGACAGTAACAATAATAAATAAGAATGTGACTAAACTTGAACTAAGTTACACTTAGTCTTTCATTTACACTAAACTAAAATAAATTAAAGCTTCAGTGGCAAGTGGTATTCCTCAGGGACTGATCCATATTGAGACTAGGGTTATTTAATATTTTCACTAATGACATAGAGGGATTGAGTGCATCCTCAGCAAGTTTGCAGATGACATCAAGCTGAGTGGTCCTGTTGACACACCTGAAGGATGGGATGCCACCCAGAGGGACCTGGACAAGCTTGAGAAGTGGATGTATGGGGAGGGATCTCATGTAGTTTAATAAGACCAAGCACAAGGTGCTGCACCTCAGTCAAGGCAACCCCCAGTATCAACACAGGCTGGGGGATGAACAGTTTGAGAGCAGCCCTGATGAGAAGGACTTGGTGGTGATGCTGCATGAGGGGCTGGACATGACCCAGCCATGGGCACTCACATCCCAGAGAGCCAAATGTGTCCTGGGCTGCAGCAAAAGCAGCGTGGCCAACAGGGAGAGGGAGGGGATTCTGCTCCTCTGCTCTGCTCTGGTGGGACCCCACCTGCAGTGCTGCATCCAGCTCTGGGGTCCCAGCACAGGAAAGACATGGACCTGTTGTAGTGAGTCTGGAGGAGGGACACCAAGATGACTGACCCTGAGGTTAGCTCAGCTGGTTAGAGCATGGTGCTAATTATGTCAAGGTCACAGGTTTGATCACCAGTCAGGCCATTCACTTAAGAGTTGGACACAATGACATTTGTGGGATCCTTCCAATCCAGAATATTCTGTGATTAGAGGGATGGAACATGTCTCCTATGAAGGAAGGCTGAGAGAATTAGGATTGTTCAGCCTGGAGAAGAGAAGGCTTTGGCACAACCTAATTGAGAAAAGGTTTACATGAAATGTTAGGAAGAGATTCTTTAATGTGAGGGTAGTAAGACACTGGAACAGGTTGGCCAGAGAAGTAGTGCTGCCTAGAACTGTTCAAGGCCAGGTTGGATGGGGCTCTGAGAAACCTGGTCTTTGATGTCCTTGATCACTGCAAGGGTTTGGACTAGAAGATCTTTAAAGGACATCTTTAAAGGCCCTTTCCAGCCCAAATTGTGCTATTTTTAATGGAAATGCTAATGACAATTTTATTTATATTGCTCTTACAAGGACTAAGAATGATAAATTGGAAGAAAAAGTCCATAGTATTTGCAAATATATTTCTCAGCTTCCAGGTTTACCTAAGTATAAAAACTGTAGTGATTCTTTCTGCAACACTTTCAGCAGGTACAGGTATTACTTGCTGTCCCATAACAGTGATGCTGACATATTCCTGCTCATGTAATTTAGGTAGAAAATCCAGCATAGATATGCCTGCCTGTGCTTGATTTCGTAACTAGAGATGCTGTGGATGAATGATCTTCTCTATTCACCTGAAGGAAATGAGAATCAGAACAGCTGGCTTTAGAAAGCAAATTTACTGTTGTTATTATTATTATTATTATTACTACTACTACTATTAACTCCCTTACAGCTTAAAGCATTTGATTGCATGGAAACTTATCACTTAATAATTCTGTGGGTTTTCTCCTTCAGCTGATGCAGTGATGGAACTGGTGTGTGATCAATGCATGCCATGAATTTCTCACTTACTGAATTTTAGCAATTCTACATTCCAGATTGCAATTAAATTTTTTCAATTAAAAAAATACATTTTTTTTAAATGTATTTAAAAAAAAATATAAATATATTTTTTAAAAATTCTTCATATTTTCCTAATGTTATTTTTAATCTGTACAAGCATTTCTTTTTTTTTTTTTTTTTTTTTCTTTTCCTTGCTCCCCTCGGTATGTTGTGTGTTTGCAAATTGATTTTTGACACAATGTTTCTGTACTGATGTATCAGAAAAATTCATTGTGCAGTGTTTAATGAAATAATGAGCATACTGTATTTATAAAGCACTGAATGGAATCTTGCATTTAAAAATTATTTCCTTTTCTAGTATTGCTTTAACAAGTAGATCCATGAGCCCTGTAACTAACAAAAAAGGAGTGTCCTATGCACTGATCAAAGCACTACCAGAGATTTATAAATTTATATATAATGTTACTGTCAAGGATTTTTGGGTTCAAGCCCCATTGAAGAGGAACATACAGACACACAGTTAGTTGGACATATGAGAACATCTGTACACCAATTATGCAAGCTGCATTACGAGTTGGTAAGCCTCAGTACCCTAGACATCCACCTGAAGAAAAAAACCTTGATTCTCTGATACAAGAGTCTTTAATAAATGCTAAGAAAATAAATGCACATTTTCAGGTTGTACAATTTGGATATTAAACTGTAAAGATATTAAACTTAATGAAAAAAATTAAATTTTAAAGTTTAAATTTTGAAAGGGTACCTTTAAATTTAAGTGTCATTTGAGAGATATAACCAGGTTTTTTCTTTCAGGGGTTTTGTACTAAATAAGACATATTTTGGAAAGCCCTTATCTAGGGAACAGCATCATCCTAAATCTACCAGTCTTTGTAATATCTCTAAGAACTCTGAAATATTAAATAATAATAAATAGCATTTCCAACAGCAACACCATCTTTTATAACAACACTGTTTTAGATGCAACTTAGTGGCCATTTCCATTAATATTTTACACATTTGCCAGTGTTACACTTTCTAATGTAATCTCTCAACATTGAATTCTTAGACCAGGGATTTCTGAAGAACTGCAGTGGCTTTTCATCTGATATCTCATCTAGTAACTCCAGCTAAAAGGGCAGTGTTGCACTTACACTTCTTTATAGCTCCTATCTTCTGTAGAAAGTCTGGAACTACTTCACAGAGAACTCTGCAGGGTGATTTCAGCTTTTCCTTTGAGGAATTTCAAAGATATTTTCCTTCCAATAGGAAATGTCTATATTTTTGTGACACTTTCACCAGGGGAGCACTGTGCCACACATGACAGGGGACACTGTAATATGCTTACCTATGAGATACTGTATTGCTGTTATTGAGGTTAATCTTTCGGTATTTTTGGATAGCTCTTAAAATACTTGACTGAAGATCTCATTCATGTGGCTTTTTCCCAGTGCTTCCAAATAAATCTTCAAGGCCTGCATTGGTCTGAAATAGACCTAATAGCACCTTTTAGATACAGAAGGTAGAAATTAACATTTGTTATTTGTGCCAGATTTTTTCATTAAGTAAGTTCATTGTTGCAGTGCTAGGTTTAGTTTAGCAAGCTGCAGCTTTCCCTGAGAGCTCAGTGGAGCTGCTTAGGGCAGTGTGACCATTGTCGCCCTCCCACAGTCCTTTCCAGATGGCTCAGCAGTTTTGCTCCGGCAGCTATCAGCTCTACAACCCAGTGACAGCAAAGGAGGAAAGAAGGGTCTCTCCATGAGGGTTTCAGAGGGGCTTTAATGGTTACATCTTGTCCTGGCTATCCCCAGAGGCAGAGAGACCTCCGGATCTGGGCACAGGGGGGTTTTCTCAGTGGCTCAGGGGCGGTACATGGGCGGAGTTGGGGTACAGGAACCAATAGGGAGAGCCCGAGGGAGTGGCCAGGGCTACGGGCAGGGGAAAGTGGTGTCAGAAAAGCAGTGGGTAAACAGATCACCGCCTTTCATCACTACTTTTGTCCAAATATTTAGAACTACAAGATAGGTAAATTAATACCTGACTAGGAAAATTCTCAAGATCATGCTTTCATGCACTGTGCATCAAATTGAACCTACTTTCTTCAGCAAGCTTTTGAGACATATAATTGATTAAATCACTGTCCATTTCTAGTACAGTTACAAATGAAATTGCATCCTGGTTAATAACATATTTCCATTTCTAATGAGAGGCAGTAGCATTTGTACTGACTAGATAGTTCTCGTGATGCTTAGAACTCTTCTCTCCTTGGTCTTGGCTCAACTAGTTTTATCTTGTAAGAGTTCCCAAGTGATAAGGGAATCCCTGGCTCCTATCTTAGCAGTATAAGCATAGCCTATCAGACAGGCTACAAGAAGTTGAGCGAAATCTGTCTGACATGCAGGAAGGATAGTATCCGAACCCTGTGGCAGGCCACAGGTGCCAAGGAGAGCAAGGCTAGATTGTGTTCAGCTCAGAACTGTAGAGGGCACATTCTGACTTGTTAGATAAGAAGGATGGGAAGAGAGAAGTGGCTAAAAGGGTAATAGGATGAAATCAGGCTGGAGTAAGGACAGAACCAATATACAAGGGGATAGTCTTTCTATAAGAGGATAAAGAATTCAATCAAGGGATGGAATAGGATCCTGGGTTTGTTAGTCCTATAAATTTTCTTATAGCAGGTAATATTAACCCCGTAGGATTATAAACCTCATATAAAGAGACTGGGGTTTTTTAAGGATAAGGTTTCATTATTTGATAACTGTATATAATGATGAAGCAGAATACTGAAGTAGTCTGTGATGGATTTGTTCATGTACAGCTTCAGTGACAGTGACATGAAACTCGATCAAGTCAGACTTGGAAATAAGTACATATAACTAATATGTAGAAAACGCTGAAAATTTATCAACTTCCTGGAGGATGGGGCTACTCAAACAACTCCAAGGTAAGTAGTCTTAGGACACTTAACGGAATCCGCTAACCACTTTCTTTCTTAGAAAAATGTAGAAATAATGATGGATCTGACAGGAGTTGAAACAGAAGCTGAGACTTGCATATGCTTGATAAAAGCCTACTTTAGAATTAAATGTTTACATTTACTGAGAACTTAAGATAATACCTTTAAATTTTGATTATTTGGTTCAATACTTCTTTAAAATATTAAATACAGGATGCTGCAAGCATCATCGGACCAAATTGACAGACCAACATAGATGACAGCAATTACAGGATTTATATTGCTCAGGATAACAACAATAATGACAGTAATTTTTTGCTTACTGAATGGGGTAACTCTAGGAGTAGGTACTAAGGGAAAGCAGGTGGGATGGAAAATGTCTCTCATAACTTCATAATTTAAAAGCTAGTTATCCAGATTCTTGTTATATTCTGTGATTCAAACTATAACCATAGAACCAATCTTTCAATAATAGACTTATCGTACTGCCAAACAGATGAAATTTACTGTGGTATGTCTTTGCCTAGCTTGAAGAAAAGATTACAGATTTAATCACAATGCAAATCTAAGAAATAAAATATATTGTACTGGATCTATCTGGCTGGGATGGAGTTAATTTTCTTTACCATAGCCTGTATGGTGTTGTGGTTTGGATTTGTCACCAGAACAGTGTTGATAACACACCAGTATTTTTGCTGTTGCTGGACAACACTTGTACAACATCAAGGGGTTTTTTTGTTTTTTTCTACTCTGCCCCACAAGTGAGAAGGCTCACTACCCCCACAGCCAGTGGGGTGAAGTGAATAAATTACCTCTTTGCTTGCATACTCAACTTTTTCTTCACCTATTGAACAGTCTCTCTCTCAGTCCATGAGGCCTCTTGCCTTCCACTTTTTCCCCATCCTGAAGGAGACGAGAGTGAGCAAGCAGTGGCACGGGTGCCTAATTGCTGGCAGGAATCAACCTACCACAAATGTAGATAGAAAAGAGCAGACAATAAAAGATTAAATATTTATTCAATGTGAGGCTTCTTTACTTCCATGATTGTTTTCATAAGCATATGCTTGTTTTATGGTTGATAGTATTGCAGTCATGCTAGATTTCAGTATGATTTTTGAGTGAGAACCTGTCTTTAGTTCAAACTGAGTTAGGCATTGACTGAGCCAGGAGAAGAAAGCAATGTAAAACTAACAATGGAGAGAATGGATAGCTGAGAAGTAAGTTCATTACAAGTTAGCAAACAAGCACAAATACTTCATATTGTAAACTCTTCTACACCAAACAAGGTAGAAGAATCCCTGCTGTCAATAATCATAGGGGAAAGGCAAGTAAGAGATGTTACCAGAAAAAAAAAAATTGCTGAAAACCTGAGAGAAAAATTAACACCAATTTTCTCTTGCAACATTTTAAAATAGATATTTTAAGCAGAGTTTTATGCTGAATGAAAGAACGAAGAGTTCATAATTATGAATTCCTAAGTGTATTTTTAAATGCTCTTTAGGCATACTGGTTTGTGCCAGTCACTTTCATGAACACATTATGCCAAGTAAGTCAAGTTGCAGACTAGCACTTTGTCACTCTTTTACCATGATCAATCACAAAATACTTCTTATACATTTTTCCTTTAAGCATTGCTTTTTCCTTTAAGCAATACTAATATTTAAAGTTCTCTTAAAGTAGCATTAGCCATAAAATTAAAATTATAAACCTAACTGAGAAAAAAAATGAAACTGCAAATTGTGCATGCTACTGAGCCAGGACAACAGTGTTGTGTAGATACTCATGCATGTGTTCCTTCATTCTAAGAATTTACAGCTCCATCTGCTTAGATTAGTTTTCAGACATTAAATGACTAGGAAGTCTTCACAGGAAAATTTACTTACTCTTTTTTCAGTCATTGCACTTAAAATTTCAATCACAGATATTCTTCTCTAAGCTTCCAGGAAATTTACCAGTATGCATATATGGAAAGTAATTGGATTACTTTCACTCCCCACATCCTCTCTTTGTAACAAAAAGACATGGAAGGCACCCACAGATTTTTTTGTTATCTATTGTAGTCTCTGTGGACATTCTTCCCATTATCTGGAGAAGCACGTCTTTGGTGCAGTGGAAAAATTCTAGCTCTGCAGCTGGCACACAGCAGTTTTCAGGACCCTTAGCATTTTCCTTAAATCAGACCTTTTTTTTTTCTTTTTCCTGTGACCTAAAAAGTGCAGGACACTAAAAAACTCCATATTCTTTAGTTATTATTTAAGACTAAGACCTCAGTTTTTATTCTAGAGTTACATTATTACTGAAAAATAGTACTGATGATCTATTTTAGATAAGAACTAGCAAAACAGATCTAAAAGATTCTTTAGATATCCAATCTTTTGGGAATTATATGTCACCTAAAGTACATGGAGGCCATTCTCCACAATCTGTTTCCTGAATTCTTTATCTCTGTGTGTGTTTCAGAGTGTTAGGGAATTGTTCATTCTACAGTTTTAAATAGCTCATCTATTTTCTAGATACCATTTGAAATAGAACCCCTGTGGTCCAGGAAAGCCAGAAGAAAATGTTTTGAACTAGCACGTCGACTATCAGAGAATTCTGACAGCAGCATGCAAAATAAAATAGTGAAAAACTCTTTCACATGTGTTCTCTTGAGGTGATCAGCAAGAACTCATTAACAGAACTTCCCATACCATTTGTTGCCCCAACAGGTTATGCTGAGGTTTTAATAGGAGTTTCATCTAAAAAGAAGAGAAAAAGATGCTTGAAAGATAAATAGTATAAGTTCTCACTTTATTCAATATAACTTTACTATATTTCAAGGTTTATGTGACATATAGAGGTAAAAACTGTATGTATGTTAATAATAAAAGTAGATCCCTGTGGTGTTTCCCTATACAGTTTACTTAAGGGATGGAAATACTTCACTACAGTCAGTGTCACTAGTAAACACATTTAAAAGCTGTGGGAATTTTAAACAAATGTGGTTAAAGCACAAAACCAAGCTGAAGTCCATGCCAAATGATGGGTCAATAAGAGGAATTTAGGATTTAGTTTCTGTTTAAAAGACAGCATGTGCTCAAGGCCAGAATTAGGATAGAATTTAGATGGTCCAAGGTTTTGGAAGTTGTTGTCACAACATCATAACCACAGGGTCTAGAAACTTAAAAAGAATTACTCTTGTCCTGAAACTATTAATATATTGGACTACAATTTTTATATCTGATTTACAGATTGCTGATTTTTTAAATTAACTTCCCTCAAAAAATGCAACTTTAAAAAGATAACCATCTTAATTTAAAGAAAGTCCTGTGCTTGTTCTTAAAACAGTTGCAACTTCTCAAATGCAGCAGAATTTATCTGGTATGTTCAGATATGACTAGTATTGAACAAAATACTTGAAATATATTTTAAAGACCTTAATGTCTTTAAACTACAACTAAATTAGCTTGCTCAATTGAAACATTGATATAATTAGTCAATGAACTCAAAAAAGAAAATGAACAAAAACCTGTCCCATAGAAACTGCAAAACCATGTTTTTAAGCAGTAAATTTACTAGTACTGTAAGTAGAGATAATGTAATTTTCTGTTTACTTAAGCCTGGTTACCAGAGTGCTGTGCATTTTTTAGAGGTTCCTTAGTAGGAAGCGGTGATTTAGTTCTAACATTGATCTATTGCATAAAAAGACATTCAGAATAAAAGACTTTCAATTACTGAGATGGAGATTCAAGAAGTCATTCAAAATTCTTTGCAAGTACAGCCTCTAATAAGAACTTTCCATTCTTAGATAAGATTTGTAAATGCATTCTCCAAGACAAACTTCTGAAAACTAGACTGTAGATGAGCACAAGTCATGGGGTTCAAATTAAGAGTAACTGCACAGAATCTTATATCATACAGAAGGTCAGACTAGATATTTTACTGATCCTTTCTGGTCTGATAATCCATAAATAGATGAATTTTGGATTTCTAATTTTACTCCTCATTACAAACCTTCACTCTAGAAAAGCACTGGAAAAGCATTGGTGGCAGAAAATAATAATCCCCCAAATTTCAAAACATTCTTTTTTTCACTTGGCAGTTAATAATATTCCCATGTTTCTAGCTAAATGATCCTAGAATTTTTATATATTTTAAAGGAAATTATTCTTTTCTTTTTTTTTTCCCTCCCCAAAGCATTTTGTATTCATTTTCAAAATTAGGTTGGCAGTTTTTGCAAGTGCCTAAGAGTCTAAGCTCTTTAATGATGCTGGAAAGTGTTATGTGATCTTTGAAAGAGGAAAATTAACAATAGAATACGATGAATTTTAGGTAGCAATTAGGCTGTGTCCTTTGACAGACAAATTTGGGCAAATAATCTGGTATTCAAATTGGTTAATAACAGCAGATAGTTGTACAATTAGTACTCTGGTTACTCAGATCCCATAATTCCGTTAGCAAATGTCAGTAATATGTGGCAATTATAGATGGGAGCTAGAAAGCTCAAATGTGTTTGTTATAAGCTTCTGTGGTTCTGATGCAGTTGGTAGGCATTTCAGGTTTGCAGTTTATTGAGAGCTTTGTTATTTGCAATTTTTTATATTCAAGTTGCCAGCCATATGAGAAGAACAGAACAATCTGCCTGTGCCAATGCAGAATGTAGGCTTTGCTATGTACCTACTTAAATGTAATGGCAATTGATTTCCTTTCTGAGAGTCTCTGGTTTTTTATAATACATGTAAGATAGCACATCAATTCTGTGCTTATTTAAAGCCCCATGCCAAAACTACAGACCATCCTGAATAGATTGTTGGCTCAATACCATGACAAAATTGTACTTAGAGCAAGAAAATTTAGCTGATTGGAACCTTATTTGTACAACCCCAGGAGTCCAAGACAAGCAGAAATTCATTCTTAACAATAACTATTCTCTTGTAACATATTCAGCAAAAAATGATAAGCCAACTATGCAGTGTCTACAGTAATAAAAAAATCTGTGTTGCTGAATGCTATCAGGATTACATTTCCCCTATTCTCCCTCTACACCCTCCTCCCCTTTTTTTTCTCTTTCTTTATTTATAAAGAAGTTGTGCTTCAAGGAGAAATTTCACATCTGTCTGAAACACGTGTTATCCCATTAAACAAAAAAACAAATGTAAGGGGAAAGACTGGAGCAGTCTTAATGGACGAAATAACTGTTAAACTGAGTCCAAATGGGGAAAAACCTCAAATTACTGGGTGATATAGTGAGCCAATAATCCTGTTTATAAACATATTTGTCTACAATTTAGACAACTGACACTGTAAAACCAAATGAATCTGAGCTTCTTAATATAATCCGTATATCACAGTACAAGTCGCTGAACTTCTAAGAGTGAGTTACAGACCTACTTCTTTGCTTTCTTTCTCTTAAGAAACCAGTTTATTGCAGTCTGGAAGTAAATACGGTTTATTTTAAAGATTTTTCTTACTGCATTTTGTCATTGATACAATGGAGATGTGAAAGCTAGCATAGGAATGCTGTGGATGGCTGCAAAGGCAGCGTTTACTTCTCTGTGGCAAAAATAAAAAAAACATGCTTTGCCACTTTAAATAGTCCTTTTGTTTTCCAAGTTGTGTATTAAACTAACTACTCGAGCCAGTGATGCCACCTGTCTTATTACTCTAAATCTTTTTGACTTGCAATGTAAAAATGATTTACTAGAGAAATATTTCAAAAATCGAATATATTTTTTTAAAAAGCTAAATATTTGTAATTATATCTTTGGCTGTTTGCATTTATGAAGTTTTGGTCTTGTACTCCTTCCAATTAATTGAAAATCCATTTCTGAAAACTATTTAATTTTTTCCCTGCTACAGTCATACAAGCACACAGCAAAGGCACAAGGTACAAGGCTGCAGATTTGATTTCAAAGAGGCTGTGTAGGTTTCAAGTCATCTTAAAAGTGTTGATCACTGCAGACCTTTTGCCCTCTAATCTATTTTCATCAAGCTAGATTTTTCATTCTATCCTCAGAATTTCCAATCATGCTAGTGAAAGAGGTGGATGCAAGGGAACAAAGTCATAATTCATAACCCTTAGTTTAGCTTTTCTTGAGGCAATGGCAATGTGGAGGATGCCTCAGTCACTACCTTTTGGCAGTGATCCTTGTTGAACTGCCTGGCATGGAAGGATACGTCTAAGACAGAAGCCTGCATTCTTTCTGCCTAATGATAATTCCTAGTAAAGATTCCTAAATTAGGGGCCACGCCTGCTCATTTCAGACAGCCTATGAATTCCCAAATGAAAAGGAAATTCCAATTTGGAGATTAAACTATTAAACTTATTAAATCAAATAAAAATAAAAAGTAGGTGGCATGTGGGACATAGATAAGTTACAGCAGAAATCTTGGTGTTACTGGGGGATTTTGTACATAACCCACATGTACAAGCACCAGAACACGTTTTATGATATGTAGCTTCATTTCTGGTTACAGAGCACCAATTCCTTTCTCAAAATAGTTTAAAAATGATCACTATTTGATATCACAAAGCTTGATCTCTGCAAACTCATTATAAAATCTACTGCCTACATCTATACTTTTGAGAAAGTCATGGTGGAAGTTCAAGCACTGATAATCCACAGTACTCAGCCAATGTTAGCTTAATTGCTGAGCACAATCTTGCTTCTGTCAACAGGCGCTCCCAGAAAGATGGCAAAAGCTCTGATCAGAGACCATCAGTTGCAAGAGACCCTTTTCAAGGGGAAGTATGATTGTAACAAGGTTTGGCTCCCATAAAAAATACCACTGTGTTGGACTGCATTATCATAACATTATTGTAAACATTTTACTAGGAAAAAGAAATACAAAAAATAGTTCTTTACTACACCTCACTTGTCTTAGCAGATGAACGTGACTCTTTCAACAATCACCTCTTCAGCAAAAGTTTAAAATCATAAAATATCCTGAGTTGGAAGGGACCCAGAAGGATCATCCAGTCCAATTCCTGGCACTGGATAGAACCATCCCCAAGAGTCACACCATATGCCTGAGAGCATTATCCAAATGCTTCTTGAACTTTGTCAAGCTTGACACTTCCCACTCTCCTCTTCCATGGTGAGCCCACCCAGTGCCTGACCTCCCTCTGGATGAAGAACATTTTCCTAATATCCAGCCTTAACCTCCCCTGACACAGCATCATGCTGTTCCCCTTGGGTGCTATTGCTGGTCATCAGAGAGAAGCGATCAGTACCTGCCCCAAACTGCAATAAAGTTAGACAAGTTCTTTGTAATTATTTACTGTCTTTGGGAACATGTAAGAGTTTAAACCTTTCTCTTTCTGGAGTCATTTACTGGGAAAAATATTAATCCTCATTTGAGTATATTAGCCATTAAGCATTTTACTGTGTGCTCTGTAGTAATTGTCTCTCATTGCCATCTATTTGAAACATGACACATTAAAAACATAATTAAATATCAACTGAGTAGATTGTCTGGGTTGTCTTTTCCCCCATTTTAGGTGAGTGTTGTAGCCACTGAGTTGTAAAGCCAAAGTGGGAATCAGTCCATGTTATCCCATCTGCAATGGAATGTGTGTCGAGGTCTGTCTAGCCCTGCAGTCATCTGAAGGACACCTAATCTACATTAGATTGTCATCCACTGGTGTCCAGGCCTTCAGATAGGTATAATGAAAATACGTAAGCAGCTGACTAAGATGTTCTGGATTTCTCTTTGCTGGTTTAAAATATGCTTGTAGCTCTGTATTGGCTATATTGAAAAATTAGAAACTTTCTTTAGGTGGCCTGGATTGCCTTATTGCCAAATTAGGTGCACTAGATTTCACTCTCATTATCTTGATAATGCTGCATTCTGTTTGGAATCAAAATCTAAAAGTGGTCTCAGCTTTTTTTCTGCAAAATGACCATGAACTGGCCCTTAATAACAAATTTTAATGTGTTCACCTTATTGACAATCATCAGTAAATAACAAAATGGTGCAAAAAGCAATTAACATAAATTTTAAACAGCAAGCTCTTAAAAAATTCTAATCAGACACCTACTGACTCAAGATCTAACCCTGTTGCCACTGAAAACAGGTCATATATTATTTTAATTTCTTCTATCAAGCTCGCTAGTTTCTTGTTCTTATAATAGCATATATCACTGTAGTATCTAAGTGTCACTGAGGAAATAGTAACTGCTCTAAAAACTGGCCAGTAATGTAATTTTTTCTCTCTCTGTTTCTCTTAAGGCAATTTTATTTTTTGTGTGTGTGATTTTAATCCCATCTCATATCTTTCTTTTTCTTATCTTCTGTTTTAGCACCTCTTCCGTTCCTGAGTGCCATCTCCAGTGATATTTGGAGAAGTTTATATATTAATTGAAAGAGTCTTCAATTTAGGTTTGTTTTTTATCTGGTAAGATAAAGTTTTGATCCTGTTGTTGAGAAAATGCTGTACCACTTATTGTTTTTAATCTCCCCACTATAGCCCCTACAGAAAACAGTTATAAATGCAAGTCATATTTATGAGGACAGACATACGCTATGAGATATGCTAGGCTTTAGAGATCAGCAGAGGTTAAATTTGGAGGGGGCTGATATGAGATGACTGTTTCAGGAGTCATCACATTAAGCAATGTTCTGAGAGAAGATGGTGGTGATTCTATTTTTATAAATAGGGAGATGCCCACATTCTGGATTTGCTTAAATTTTTTGCTGTTGTGGTGCTGCTACCACAATCCAGATATTAACAAGATTCCAGGCAAATGACAAAATGTGATGATCTATCACTATGAGGATGGGATAGAAGGGTATCTTTTATTATCCACTATTGAAAATAACTTTTATTTCTCAGTAAAGACTCATCTGGCAGTCTTGTCTGCAAGAAAATTAAGAAAACAGGTAGTTCACTTGGAATCCAAAACTTTAAAGATATTCTATTTCGAATTAGATAGGATGACTGACACCTTGAAGTGTCTTGTTTATGTACTTTGCAGTATCCACAGAACAATTTAGATTCTCACAGCTGTTGCCAAAAGTCAGTCTTAGTCCATTGCTTTAATTAATCTATGCTCATTATCAGGATGGCAGTCTTTCTATGATCATAAAGTCAAAGGAGAAGATGTATCATTAGTAGAATTTTTCGAGCAATTTGCAGGATACTGAGACATTAAATATTTTCTACCCTTAGTGAAGTTCTTTGATATGTAACAATAACAATGACATCTCTAAACACAGTCTTCAAATAAATACTTGAAGATCTGTGAATCTGATGGAAAACATAAAATGCCATTCACACTAACTAACTGCTTCCTCATTTCTTAATAAATTAAGGGGTGTTGCATAGAACATATGGCTTTATGACAATCTAGATATTCTTCCAAGATTATGAAAAAATACCTCTTGTTATGAAAGAAATATGTAATTTCAGCCACTTAGTAAGAAAAGAAAAAGTGGGAAGTGGATTCTGATGTAGAAAAATGCACAACCTACTTGATCTCTCCCTTTCTTTCCCTGTTCCTCTTTTAATGGATACTATATAGCTACAAGATAGAGAATATGAAAACACATGCTGCATTTATTTTTTTAGGCTGAAAATATGTTCCTTACTGGTATTCTATTGAAAAGTTAAATACATAACTTAAAAAACATTAGATTTGAACTAAAAGTAGAAAGGTGAGATATGAGGTGAAATTGCAGCAGAAATACTTAATAATCATAAACATATATGTTAGGACTCCAGCAAATTAATTCTAGACGTTGTATTTGAAACACAAACAAATGCACACCTGAATCTGTAAACATGTGGATATTCCCATGCATACACTGCCCCTTCCATGAGTAACATATGATCATAGATCTCTCCAGTAAACAAATAGTTCTGAAAAATACACTCAGTAATATTTAAATTACCTGCCAGTTAAGAAAGGACAATCAAAGACAAAAGGAGGGCACAAAGAACTGCAAAACTCCAAGATGACAGAATGTAGCACATACGTTTTGCCTTTTTTTTGTTTTTGTTAAAGGGGCAAACAAGCAGCTCATTCATTTCCTATCAACAGAAAAATGAATACAGATGAAGAAGTGCTAATTTTCGTCAAAAATATACAACATTATGTATCTGCCACCCTTATGTCTAAAGTATTTCAAATTCTTCCTTTCGGTGATCGCGAGAAAATGGAAAATGGACCAGAATATTATTATAATCTGGTCTATTTAAGGTCTCAAATGGTCATGGCAGGAAAGCTTAATGTTTCTATCTATAGCATTTATTTTTGGGTTCGATTAAGTGATAGGTTGAATGTCTTGGTGATTTCAATTTGCCTTATGATCTGAAAGGACAGATATTAAAATTTTAACAAAATCAGCCACGAATAACTTTCAAGAGGAGCTGGCAATTTATGTTACTGAGTAATACTCTGAAAACAAAGTTAATTGGATACATAAGTAACAATCAGTATGTTTAAGAATGGGAACTACTGATATTTATCAATTTTTTCATTACTAATAATAGTTGTATTAGGCCTCATAATGAAATGTGTATGAAACCTCAGTGTACAGAGGGGCCAAAGAACTATTAATTCTAAATAATGCTACTATTCTGAATTATGCTGAAAAGATCTCACCTTAGTAAAATGATGTACACATTCTTAGTAAAACAAACAAACAAAAAACCAAACAAAAATTATTGAGTTATGTAAGGATTTACCAAAAAAAATTTTTTTTTTTAAATTACAGCAAACATGGCATCATTACATTCCTGATGGTGGACACATCAGGTTGTATGTTCACTATGAAGTCATTGGAGTGACCAAATTTTAAACTGCCACCCAAAACTTGGAAACTCCAGCACTGACCATGTTGTCAAAGCAACTTGGATTAATAGTAGATAGCTTAAAGAGTAATGCATAATTCAGATGGTCCTGCTGACTTGGTCACTGCTCACATCTCAGATTTAATGATTTTGTAGTTAAGGACATAAATATTGTTGCATCCTGGTAAATATAATTTGGTCATTAGTAGTGGAAGGTTGTAGACCTTGCACTCACCTGACTCTTCAGGGTCTCAACACTTGTCTGGGCTTGTCCTGTTAGCTGGTTTCAACTCCTCAGTACAGCCAGCGGACTTCAGAGAGCAATTAATCTCAGCCTAAAGTAGACATTTACATTTGACCAGCCAATTCTTTGTTGCTTTAATTATATTATTACAGATTTTCCCCACGTACCGTAGATGTGTCGCACTGCTCCCTTTCTGATTTGGCAGCTTGCCTGTGCCAATTGTCCTTGTGACAGTGTAACATAGATGGTGTTGGGACACAGAGACCTTCTAAATCCTTCTTTGGCATTTCCTGATGAAAAAACAGAGAGAAACTGTAGGCAAAATGAACTTATTCTGAACTCAATTTACCTAAAAAGACAATACAGTTAAATGTAAAGCCAGGTCTTCTTGGCTTTTAGGCTCCTAGGGTTTTCCAGTTCAGGTAAATGTGGATATGATAATAAGTAACACGTACAGTTGCCTGAGCAAAGAGCTTTCATATATTGCTAAAATATTCTTTGAGCTTTTCTGTATTTTTGCTATTTAGCATGCACATTTCCACACTTTTTTGTGCTCTACAAATGTTTATGCTCTGAAGACCACAAAAGAATAATTTGTAATATTTCATGTCTATAAGTTAATTACCTAAAACGGGGGAAAAAATATAAAAGGAAGAGAATTTAAGATTACTCAAAAAAGGCATAAAATATAATAACCAATATTGGGTGGATACAAATTTCACAAACATATATTTACAAAGTTATGAAGGAATTTTACATGAACACTAATGGTGTTGGATAGAGACCACTAACAGTACTGCATATGCAAGTACTTGTTATGCTTGTTAATGTTGCTTATTTTATAAGGTATAATCCTGAACTGGCTGAAAAATAAGGGACTAGACATTAATACACAAGTCAGTTATACATATGTACCTTATTATTCAAAAAATTAATGAACCTAACTTTAAAAAGTTAGAAAACAGACCTACCAAAAACACCCATTAAACATTTACAAAGGCATAATTTTAGTGAATAAGAAAAGTCTTCAGACATGTAAATCTATGGGTCATGTCCTTTAATTTGTCATAGGTCTGCTGAAGTCAGTGGAATAATATTTTTCACTGAATGAAAATGCATTTTTTAAATATTTTTGTTCTCTGTTATCATATTAGTTTCTTGTTGTCTCAATATTATCTACAATTTTTCTACTTATTTGTAATTATGTAGAATTTCGTTGTATGAAATCTGAATTTTGTTGAATTATTTGCCATACAATACTTTCCAAGAAGAGCTGCGCTTTTAATCTAGGCAATGAATTTTGGCTATGCTATTCCCATTAAAGTCAATGGGTAATGAACTACTAAAATACTTGTTTGCCGCTTTGAAAATTTATGAGCAAGAAACAAAATTAAAATGTTCAGTGGCTACAGAGAGGCTTTGTTGTTAAACTTGCTCAGTATTCAGCTGCTCGTTTTGCTGAACTGCAACATGCGTGCTTCACTGGACACGGAAGTTTTAAATCTGCACTGCTGGTTATTTGTAAAAGCATCATCCACCAATTCATGGGTTCTAAGATAACATGGAATGGGCCTGAAAGTACACAGCTGTTTTCAAATTAGGAAGAAAAATACCAAGAAAGAGAATGATACATCATTAAAAGCATCTAAAAAAAAAAAAAGCGAGAAAAAAAGAAAAACAGAAAAAGATCCATTCATGTTCTGGACATTGCTTTTAATCTCCAGTCAGAAAAAAATCTGAGGCTACCTTTCAGCACTCAATATATATTTGTTTATTTATCTGGAATCCAAAGAATGAGAAATACAGAATAATGAAAAACAAAAAAAAAAATATCCCAAGTATACAATCTCTTTCTCTCTTTTTTTTTTTTTTTTTTGTTTTTCCCTTGAAGGATATAATCACTAAACAAAATAGCATGCTTTTACTGAACACCATCTGAAGACATTGCTTGGTAAAGAAAGTACTCAGCAAAGGATGTTCTCCACTTTATAAGACATGAAGACTAAAGAAAGCAAAGCCTGAAACCATTACAAGAGTCAAGTTAGAAGCATTAGGCTACAAAATACTCATACATTATTGAATACCTCAGCTGTGGCATCAGAGTACTTCTTAATTCTCCTTTTCACTGAAATGAAAAATTTATTTGTTAATCATTAAGAGGGACAATAAATCTAAGAAAAAAAAAGAATTATATTCAAACATTTGTGAATACAGGAAGCTTTGAGAAAATAAATACCTTGCTCTTTTGGAGTAATCTCTATGGTATGCTAGTACTTCAGGGGTCTTGCTTGTATTTAGCACATGCTTAGGGTCTTAACTGTGGTGTAATACATTAAAAGATATGTAAGGCTGGATATGTAAGGAGGAAGTATGAAGAGACAGAAGAGAGAAGGTAGGCATGTGCATGAGCATTTATAGCATGAAAGAAAGATTCTGGAGTGAGTCTCAGACAATATAATTTCTTTAATCTGAGACATTACCATATACAAGCTCTTTTCATGATTTACACTCATGTCATGGGTTGTAGTAAATAACTTTTTGGCCTCCAGTCTGTTTGGCACTCATGAGCAATGACAACACTTCTGTTCATGGTGTAAAAGAAGGATCACGCCAGCTGAGGTGCAGTTTTTCTCCGTCATCACTGGGCTAAACACCAAATATCTTGCTGCTTTATTGACACCACACTTACTCTGCTAGTTTGCATTTTTATTTAGGTAATTTTGTCAATACATTAGTGATGGCTTACTTAACAAAATTTGCTGAACACTGAAACCTTTTTCATTTTGGAAAGATAGCTCTAGGTCCACAATTTTGACAAGGTCCCGAGTGCTTTCCTCTCCCTGCCCACTTCACCTCCCCACCCCCACTTCTGGGTTCCCCCACATTGTCCATGGCCCAGGACCCTTTGTCAACCCCCCAGTGCCACCAAGCCCTGCCCCAGCAACACTGCAGCAGGACTGGTCCAGCTCCCCACAGCCCTGTCCTGCCTGGTCACAGACCCCTCCAAGCCACATCCACCTATGGGCCTGTGGTCTGTCCCCATTCTTAGGGAGATGTCTGATGCTGGGACTGTCCCAGGTGCTCCTGGGCTGACCCGCTCCTGTTCCCCATGGTGACCAGTGGAGCATCCTGGCAATATTCACCTTGAAATTGTCCAGGTTTGTGTAAGGGTTATGTTGGGATATTATCCAGCAATGAAGTACCACTCACAGTTTTGTTATCTTTCATTTAATCTAGGAAATTACTCCTAAGAGAATCATCCTGTGGGGGCACCTATGATACTGTAGAATAATCAGCCAAAGTATGTCAGTTATCAAGATGTAGTCAGAAATCTTTTTTGTTTCTCATCTACTTTAAAACCCTTATGAACATGAAAGCTGTTCCAAATATACCTAGGACCTGTGTTATTAGATAGGATCTCACTACCTGTATATCACCATCACAGTTTAACCCTATCCAGCACCCAAGCCCCACACAGCTGCTCACTCACTCCCCCACCAACAGGATCAGGGAGAGAATCAGAAGAACAAAAGATAGAAAACTTTTGTGTTGAAAGACAGTTGAATAGGGAAAGCAGAAGTCGCACACAAGCAAATCAAAACAAAGAATTCATTCACTGCTTTCCGTGGGCAGGCAGGTGTTCAGCCATCTGCAAGAGAGCAGGGCCCCATCACCCGTAATGGTGACTTGGGAAGACAAATGACAGAACTCCAAATACCTTGCCCTTGCTCCTTCTCCCCTCACACTTTACAGACGAGCATGATATCATATAGTCTGGAATATCCCTTTGGTCAGTTGAAGTTAGCTGTCCTGGCCATGCCTTCCCGCAACTTTCCATGCAGCCCCAGACTCCTCCCCAGTGTGGGTGTACTAAAAGCAGAAAAGGCCTTGCCTCTGTATAAAAAGGCTCAGCCATAACAAATACATCTCTGTGTTATCAACCCTATGTTCAGCACAAATCCAAAACACAGCCCCGTATCAGCCACTGTGAAGAAAATTAACACTACCCCAAGCAAAGCCAGCACAATCACACACATGCTCCCTTACAGAATGCTATAGCTCTTATAGGTGCTGTAATACATCAAAATGAACAAAAATTTTCAAGGAATGATGAGAAAGTCAAGACACTTAAGTTCAATAGCACATATTTTCAGTACTAAATGCGTCTCTGTGTCTTTCAAGATTGCAAGCAGCTCCAAGTAAAAGGAATGTGCCACATGGCGACAAGAACTCTTGTAACAGAGTGAAAACCTAAGAATTTCCCCTGCCTCGGCTTCATTTGCTGTTTGCTCAGTGGTACAAACTTCTGTGCAAACATCTATGAACACAAATATATTACTGTTGTTTTGCTAGTTCAGGAGAGAGTGTTTCACCTTTTCTGTTCTCTGTGTAAAACGTGCAGTAATCCAGGGGATGCTGTGCAGTGTACTAGCTGCAGAGCACATGGTGAAAGTCTGTATTTTAAACACCTCACAGAGACAATAAAAGAGCCTCATCTATATCTACAGGATAATGTGAATAAACTCAATAGGCAGCACTTAGTAAAAATATATCCTTGGAAATATAATGCAATATCCTAAAGTAATTTCATAAATGTGAGTCACCTAATACAATTATAATGTTATAAAAAGCCATTTCAGAGGCAAAAAATCTTCATGCATGATTAAATAACAAACTTTGTTTGAGCATACTGAGGATTTTTTAAATTGCAGCAGTACTTTTATTTCAGCTTCTTCTTCAGATATAAGATGAGCATTATATAGATTTATCTTCAGTTTTTAATTTTCTAGGTAGTGTTAACATTCTCTCTAAAGCAAGAGATGAAACAGAACTGAAAGCACTAATGCATAAAATACTTTCCTTCTTCAAAGACAAAGAACAATATACTTTTAAGTTTAGTGATGTAGTTTTCACCAACATAATACCTCATTATTCATGACATTTTGTCCATTATAGCATGAGATTCCTCCAAAGATAGAAGTAATCATCCAACAGAAAAGTCTAGTTAATTATCCATTGTCTGAGAAATTGAGCTGGTGTAATGGATGAAACATCAGTTACAGCAGTTGCTGGTGTCTACTGACAGAAGAAATGCATCCCTGAAATTACTGTACCAGAAACCTCAGAAATCTGATTCTTTCTTACCTGCTTTCTCTAGATGGATAGAAAAGTTTGTTTGCAGCAGAAAATGATATATATACACGCATATAAGACATATTAAATGTCTTAAAATTATTATGGAATGTTATATAAGCATTACTTTTGTGGAATGTACAAGGCATTGACTCATTTCCTATTTTCCATAGAGCAATTAGTGATTTTGTAAGAGCTGAGAAGGTACAAAATAAGGAACATATTGAGAGTAGGAATATATGTTTTTAAAATTTCACTTTATTCCATTTTTTAAAAAACACATATTATTAAAAATGTATTTTGTTTGTTTACTTTTTTTAAAGTACACAAAATACCTTAATTGTATATTAGTTAGGAAAAGGCCAACATAATATAAGTGCTTTAACACCTAAACATGACTTCTTAGTAAGTTTTTCAGTCCTAGGCAGCTAAAAACTTTGTCAATTAAAATTAACAAGTAACTAGAAGGGAAATTTAGACACTTTGGATACCACAAGGAGGAGCTTTGGCAGTTGTACTGGGGACTTCTAGGACAGCTGTAAAGAAAACAAAAGGACTAGCAAAACAGACTAGGAAATGAAGAAAAAGATGAACATGTACAGAGAAGTTAGAAATGGACAATGAAATTACATCTTAAGATAGGGAAAAAAGTGCCAGAGCCAAGGCACTCATGTGAAAAGATAGAAGATAAGATTAGACATTTTAAAAAAACTGATTTTGATTAAATTTGAGAAATAAGACCTGAGGAGAAAGGGAGATGTCCAATATTAAATGTTAATAGATTCTACTGTAAGAAAGTTGGGCCTTAGTTCTGCCTTCAGTTAAATTACAGTGAGAAGTGTATGTAATATAGAGGCAGAATTTGGCCCTTTTCCTTTGCCATTTTAAGGTGATTGAAAATAAAGAGAGGTCAGAATAAAAGATGGTTGGACCAGAGGATCATTGAGGTCCCTTCCAATCTGGTATTCTATGATTCTGTGATGAGATAGCTGGAGGATTATAGGCAAAGTCTCTTTTCTCTGTAGTCTGTTCCTCCTCTAATTCATTTTGAGCTGTGCTTCATTTGCTGTATCTGGAAAGGTTACAAACTGGCATTCTCAGAGGAGCTGTAAAGGAAAATGAGTCCTTAGGTACTAAGCAAAGAAATAGAAATAGCTGTAGTTTTCTGACAGAATGGTCACAAAGAATATTTGAACTGAATCTTTTTTTTGTGTGTGCGCCTGTCTCATAATGTATTGTGTTAGAGATCAAAACCAGCTATCATTTTTTATCAAAATGCTATCTAACTAAAAACTTTTGTAACACTAGCTTGTTTGCAAGTATTATCATCTACACAGGGAAAAAAAGGAAAGAAAAACTAACAGACAACTCCCCCTCAAATCGCCTGCAAAATAGAAGTATTACATATGAAAGTGAGTTCTTTGTTTTAAGAGTGTTCAAGGCAGTTGTATTTGTGAGCTTCTGTGGGTTTAGATCTCTGCTCAGTTCACAAATTGGAGAGCACCCTTAGGAGAAATTGTCTCCTCTTGTCTGCTCTAAGACATGCATTCTGAACATTTAGTGGCAGCACGAAGATTCAGCACAATGGGAATCAAGTATCAGTGTCTAGAAAAATTAAAATATGGATTTGAATTTAATCAAAAGATAAATACTTTACCATATGATTTCTCAGATCATTCTAAAGGCAGTATTGTTAAGGAAAAAACCTAAATCCTACATAATCACCTCACACTCTAGTTCTGTTATGGCAGAAAGTTTTCCAAGAAATATTGGGGGTTTTCAGGTTTTATTGTACTCTTACAAGTTAAGAAAATTAAGCACATGAAGAAATGAATTGACATCTTCAGGAAATAAGGTAGCTTATACACAGGAATATTGAAATGATAATATGACAGGTACACTGTACAGTGAACCTCCAAGGAGAGGAAAAAGAAAGAGAAATAAAAACTTCTATGAAGATGTAAGGAGGACAGGTTAGGGTAACAAGATTGTGCTTCTAGATTATTTGATATCAGCCTATTTCAACAACCCTGGCATTAATTGGGAATTCTTTGTGGCACGTTGTAGAATTGAGACAAAGTTGAAAGATTTAGGATTTAGTAAATTATTAGCTTCCTAAAATACTGTGTTAACAGCCCTACATGTGATAGTTTTTTGCCTCATCTAGATTGAATTTTAACCAATGAATAAGACAACAGTGATAAATCATTGAAATAATAGAAGACAATAAATTCAGATTAGTCTGAATACACAGTCCATAGCCATATTTTGCTTACATTTTTAGAATAGTGTTATATACAGAAATGGAGTGTACACAAAAAAAGTTGTAAAAATGGACTAAGAAGGCAACAGTAATGAATAGCATAAATAGTAATTTCAGGAGCCATAAGTTCTATGATCAAAGTCAGAGTAAATTTTAATATAATAGGAGTTATTTGCTAATATTTTGAAACAAAATATTGTTTTGATAGTTAAAATCTACCAATAATCCATTGATTTAAAAGGGCTGTGACATGAATACAATTCTAAAATGCATTTGATGTACATGAGTTCTTAAACCATGTAGACAATGTCATCCCTAGTTACTCTTTTCTATCTACCCATGCACAATAGTAGAAGGAGGCATAAATGGATATGAACAGAAGTGACGCCAGACCACTCTTATCTACAAAAATAAATTCACCTGTTGTGTTCCTCACACAGGTCTATAGTGGTATACACATCCCCCACTTGCAGTATAAATATCATGCACGTAATCTGGCATTGTTAGCTGACACACAGTATTGTAAAAAAAAAAAAAAAAAAAAAAAAAATCTTACTCTGAAGCTTTAGTATTGTTTTATGATTTTGCTGAAAAGTAGTAAGAAAAAAGACTGCAGAAACTTTGGAATATTTACTGACTCATGTTAACCAGTTACATGTTTCCTGAAATTTAAGGCTATGATATAGAAAAGTATGGTGAATTTCACAATTTAGAAAACAGTTTAAATGAGTAAAGAAGAAGGTTGGCAACTAGATTAAAACAAAATAAGGTTGTCATTTTGGTACTCATGCTCATACATGGACAATTATTGCCTGGATCTCCCATAGAATTTTGGAGAATTTATAACACTTTTTTTCTCTCACTGGTGTATCAGTCTTAATACTAGAGCATATGAATATTGAAGTTTGCCAAGAGTATGGTAATGGGCATTTCAGCAAGAAAAGAAGTTGATTTAGCATTTTATTTAACTTTGTGTCTTTTTCAATGAAAAATATTCTGTGAATTGTAATATTTACAAAATGTAATACCTTCTCAAAAAATAACGAGAGAATCTAAGTTCATTCAACAGTGACAGTCCCCTATAACAGTAATAATGATAGTGATAGTAACAACAGCAACCACAATCCTGGTAACAACAACCCCAATAACAGCAACAGCAACAGTAGCAACAGACACCTGAGACTCCTTCACTGAAGACCGTATGTTGTTCCAGGCAGAGCACTGGAAAGCACCTAGATTTAGATACACTGAGGTTTTCTGCTGTCTCACATCCCCAGGGGGATTTCTAAACAAAGGCATGTAAGACAACATTCCAAAGAACCTAGACCTTCAAGGGAGTGAAAACCTAGTTTTCTTGTAAATCCTACTAATACCTTTGGAGCTTTGATCTGTTCTTACTCTGGTGAATACAAATTATTCAGGCTTAGAAGAAATGTCAAAACTAGACTGAGTCAATCCAGCCTCTAACTGATTGGAAATGTATTTGTGCTGACAATACCCTTTAAATGTATGAAAAGGAAAAATTTTTTTAAATAGCACATAGTCCCTGCTATTGCTAAGTAAAATATTAGAAAAAGGGTTGACCATTAATATAGAATTTTTGCTATTGGTGTCTTGTCCTATAAGGAACATTTGCAAGGCAGACATTTTCTTAATTAAAAATTTGCTGCCACATTAAAGAAAAAAAACAACTGATCCCATGTATCAGTTATCAAATGGTTTATAGGTTACCCTTTGCTATAAGACGGTACAGAAACATATGTTGATGATGCCGTCTGACATGATTTGCTTCAAGAGATTGCTTTCAAGTGCTTTCTTTTTTAGTTCTACTAACCAGAAAAAAGTAGGAAATACAATCAGGTAGGAGAAGGCATTTTTCCTACTAGCACAAGTACTACACCTACATTTCTTGTTCTTATAACTTCAAGGAATGTTACTTTCAATCTCTTGCTTTATGCCTCTAAATATTTAAAACTTATTAAATTATGCAAAATTTTAAGCTTTATTTCTTACATTTTATTAACTTATGCTAATAGGAAAACCATATGATATTCAGTGATTTTATCATTATAACACACATTTATTTCTCTGGATAAATGTGAATTTTTAAAAAATCCTAAAAAACCAGAAATCAATCTGATGATTCACAATGTATGTTTCTTCCAGATTCAATAAAACATGTGAGACAAAAGTATTTCTAAATAATTTCTTTTCCTATATTGTGGCAATTAACATTTCAGACACCAACAAAAAAAAAAAAAAGTTTGTCTATGTTAACTATAATGAAATTATCTGTTATTATCCATTAATGTTCTAACCATTTTCCCATAAGAAATATTAAGCAATCTAAAAAGGAGCATATGTTCGTGCAAATTATACTCTCCCTTAAGATTTTATAAGAAGCTCATCATAATAAGCCATTATACGGTACTTCTTCAGCTTAAACTTTTAGATTAATCACAGAAAGGTTTTGTGCATAACCTTCTTGCCAAGAACATGCTTTAATGTGACAGGTTTATCCTCAATTAGGTTTTGTTAAAGAATTGTCTTTGTACTGTTTTCCATGTTTTGGTTTAGTACAAAGATGGTGCATTCTCTTTGCATATATATAGATGTAAAAGGTATTCTGTTGAGCATACTGCTTTTAGTGAATAATTAATTTGATAAAGTTGGGGTTTTTTTACTGATTGGCTTCTTTTGCATGCATATCTTCTCATGATCAAGATGACAAGATAACACAACATCATCATGCAAACACCGCAACTAAAACATAAACCCTATGCTGCACTGTGAAGAAAAGTATCTTTTGTAGTTTTATCTTATTGTTTGTACATGTCAATTAACCCTATTTAATATATTTTCTCATAAATAATTTGCATGTTTGAATGGTTCCATGCCTTTAGGATAAGAGAGAAAAAAATGTCTAACTACAAATTCCAGTCTTCTGTACATTTATTTGACATTATCAAAAAGTACCACAGAGGCAAAATGTCATGTTATGTCATAATATAAAATGACAAGCTCTGTAAAAACACATGAACAGCAAATCTTTTATCTGGCATTAGTTAAATAAGTAGCAAAGATATAAATGTCTTCATTTACAAGGGATCTAGATACCGTAACTGAAGACAAGTGAAATCTTTTAACAAACACATTTAAATGACTTTATGTGCATAAAATAACACGGGAGAATTAGAATGGGAATGCTCTTTGCAGTAAAATAGATAGAGTTACCATTCAAGCAGTTGATTTTTTTCTTTGATAATTTTATGTTCCTTTATATTGACTGAGCATTTCCACTTGACTAGGTACCAAAAAGCACAGGGCATTTCTGGTGTGCCTGGCCTGCAGAGGAGAGCTTTCCAGTGGCAGGCTGTTCTTTACCAAATAGCAGATCACATGGTGTTGTGAGAATGCATTTACCACTGCAAGTTGGCCACTGGTAAATTCTCAGGATAACACTGCTATTTGTGAATAAGCTTTTCCAGGTGTCTTCTGAAGACAGATCTGAATTTGATGCAATGTGGAGAATGAAATGAAACATTATAGTACAGAAGGCAGTGGGATATGACCAGTAGTCTCAAAGAGGTTGGAGTAAGAATTGAAAGGATTGCAGTAACATAATCACTTCGAAATTAAGATATTCCCTAGGACAAGACAGTACCAGAACTGAGATAAAGGTGATCCTCCTCCAGGTGAATATGTAAACATACTGTCTTCGAACACAGATTTATATGAACTATGGTAGATAAATAAAAACAAAGAAATAGACATTATGAGGGATTATATTTTAACTGTTAAAATAGTTACTTGCTCTTGGTAATAAAAGCAATTGATGGCGTATTTGTTGCTTCAGCATCTCTCAGATGTCTAAAACTTAACTAATTGTTTTAGCTGCACTAATAACCAATGCAGAGATATAATTTCTGTCAGAGCAGGAGTTACCTCAGCTATCTCTGGTACTTATATTAAGGTACAATGATAAATTGCTTTATGGATGCTTCTTTTTTTCCCCCCACTGAACTCCCCTATGACACTTCTCCCCTATGACACTTCTCTGATGACAGCATGAATCACCCTCATGAGTTCTTGTTTTCCTCTGTCCACTACTCAACTGTTGCTGAGCTCAACGCTATTAGATGATAGAGTGATTATCCTTTACTTTTCTGTCTATTTTTCTTTATGTTCATAGAATAAAAACCACAGAACTATTCTTTCTCATCTAAGAAGGTTTCTAACTCGGTTTCTAGTGTTGGGAATTTAGACCAATGTTTTACTCAAAAAATTTAGTCAGAAACACATAAAGCAGAAATAAAGCCATAAAACTAACTTACTCTCATATTGGTTTTGTCTGGGGTCGAGTTACTTTTTATCATAGTATGAAGCTAGGTTTTGAATCTGGGATAAAAACAGGATTGAAAAATCCAGATATGTATTAGGTATTGCTAAGCAGTGCTTACTCAGCATCAAGGCCTTTTCTATCTCAAACTTCCCCACCAGTAATTAGGCAGGGATAGTCAATACACTGTGTGGAGACACAACTGGGGCAGCTCACCCTAGTTGATATCCAATGCCATTCATGTGTTGTGGCCAGCTATAAAACCTGGGGAAAGGAATAGGAAGGGAGAGCATTCAGATTTATGATATTTGTCTTACCAAGTCACCGCTACATGTGATGAAGCCCTGCTTTCCTAGAGACGGCTGAACACCAGCCTGCCTATGGGAAGTGATGACTGAAATCCTTATATTTCTTTGCTTGCACAGATGGCTTTGCTTCATTTATTAAACCATTTTTATCTTGACACGAGTGTTTTTGCTTTTGCACTTCCAAATCTTTTGCCATCCAACTGCAAGGAACTGAGTGTGCAGCTGTGTGGCACTTAGCTGCTTACCAGGGTTAAGCAACAATAACTCCTAAATTCTTATGCATGACCTGTTTTTCAATAATTCGTGTGGTGGAGATCTTTTTATAGTCTGGCTTAGCAATTGTAAACGTGTTTGAACCTACAGGACTATTTAGTATTACTTTATTATCATTGCATACATCACAGGGATTAAGTGACTTAAGCATACGGTGAAAATATTTTGCTGTTTTTACAGAATTACTATGCTAAGAAAAGGTCTCCTTGTCAGAGAAAAAAAAAAAAAGTTTGATAGAACTCCATCTTTACCCTTGGATGCCTCTTTAGAAATCTACATATTCCTTACAGAATTTATTCCAGTCCTTTAGATGTGCACAGAAGCTCACGTGCCTGCGCACACGCACAGAACCAATGACAGCACTACAGTATTCAGTTTTGAAGGAAGCTGGAAGCTTTATTGGAACAGCTGAACTAGTTGCTTACCAAAGAAATGTTGCACAGTTAGTTACAAATTGGTACTGAAGCATCATTCCCATTAACAACATACGGCAGTCACTGAAGGAAAAATGTGCTGGTTTGTCACTTGAAATTCTGTACAAATGAATGATCACTGGGACCAGATATGTCCAAAGGTCAACTTGAGTTCTACAACAATATTCTAAGACTTTGACTCAGCTTGATCAATCTCATGACAAACAGTCCATCTGGGACAATTAGCTTCACTTTAGGTGCTGGCTTAGTTTCCTTACCTCAGTGGTTTTTCACTGCTGCATTAATATTTGATTGGGGATTTTTGTTTGTTTTGGGTTTTTTTTCTCTTTTTCATTGGCTTCTTTGGGTTGGGTGTTTTGTTTTTGTGGGGATTTTTGTTGTAGTTTTGGGGTTGGTTTTTTCTTTTGGTTTTTTTTTTTTTTTTTGTTATTTTTCCGGAGTCTCAGGTATTCAACACATTAACTAATAAGATAACTATATGAATTATAGCTTTCTCTATGAAGATAGTGTGTCAAATGAGATTTGTGTTGTGTGTCAGAAAGACAAAATCTGAATAAGAGTTAAAGTGTTTACTGCAGTGTGGTAGCATAATTTACTAAATACAGATTTTACACTAAAAGACAACTAGGATGACAGATACCATATATTGACAACTTCTCCACATATACATGGTATCAAAAGTAACCCACAGAAAGAATGACGTGCCTGCCAGTCCCTTTAAAGCTATAAGAACATAGAAAACTAAGGAACAATATTAATATTTTTTAGAAGTGTATTCCTGGCCTGAATAAAAACTCAAAACCTCTATGAAAACTCTTAGATATTAATTTTGTAGATTAGAGACAAATTTCCAGCTTTTTTAATTCAGTAATTAAAAATTACAAGAGTAGTTCAAGTAAATTTTCCATATTAATTCTGGTTTTCTGATTGTCTTAAGAATTTTCTTATAAATTGTGATATTAAATTTTTTTTTGTGACAATGTTAATTTACCATTACGTTGCTATCAGAAGAAGACAATTAGATGGGCTTTTCCTTCCCTTTCATTTTATATGTAACTATTCTTCAATAAACATTTTATGGTGTGCAGATAGAGGAAGCCATACGGGTAGATCTCAATCTTAAACTGGCATAGTGGCATACTTCAGTGCTGTGTGAGCTTGGGGCTGAAATTGTAGACAAGACTAATTTTCCATGTTGCATGAATGTACACTGCATTTGAATCAATCTAACTTGTTCTCCGATGATGTTCTCAATTTGGCAGTAAACAAAGGTTACACAGTGCAGCAGCAAAAATTATTTTTGTGTGTGTGTGTGCTTTGAGAACCTAAACCATAAAAGAGTTAGGGTCAAGTTTTCTCCTCAGGCTCTGATGATACACTCCCATTTCTCACCTGTGCATGCCCAGTATATGTGATAACTTCTCCTTTTCTAAAGATCCATTCTATTTCCCTGGTATCTATTTAGGTTTAATCCTACATGCTAACAGGCATCCCAAGGGCATAGGAACAGGCAATTCTCAAATGTTAGAAGTCAAGCTGGTGTGCAGAAGGCCAGTTTGGCTGAACAAGAATCTTCTCTTGGAAATACAGGAAAAAAGAAAGGTGTATGTCCACTGGGAGCAAGGCCAGGCGACATGGAAAGAAGACAGAGGTGCTGCTTGCCACTGTAGGAGATGGTCCTGTGCCGGGTCGGGAGTTGGACTCAATTATCCTTGTGGATCCCTTCCAGCTCAATATACTCTGCATATTCTGTGATTCTGTGATATTTCTGGTAGATATTAGGAAGAAATTTGTTACTGTGAGTGTGGCGAGGCACTGGAACAGAGGAGTTGTGGATGCCCCGTCCCTGAAAGTGTTCAATGCCAGGTTGAATGGGATTGAACAATTTGATCTAGTGGGAGGTGTCCCTACCCATGGCAGGGGGGTTGGAATGAGATATTCTTGAAGGTCCCTTCCAACCCAAACTATTCTATGATTATATGATTCTAACAGAGGCGAAGATTACTTGACAACTGAGACTTGATAGGAAATGAAGGAATTGAAAAGGACAATCATTTCAATTGCCATGGTTGGGGGAGGTGGAAACGTTGTTGCTTGCTACAGATGTTTGTTGAATGATAGAGCTCCAGTGCTGAGATTATTTGGAAACCCAGGACTATCACTTCCTTTACCATCTACTATTATCAAGACATCAGACAGATGGGGTACAAATTAACTGGAATCTTCATTACATGCTCTGCTTCTTGTTTGTATCATCAGCCATTTAGCCATTGAGCTTCTTTTCTTAGTGTCATTTTTCTTCCCCTACTCAATGATATTTACTTGCAAAATGACATTTACTTATAAAGTGACAGTCTTTTTCACCCTCAAGTGACATTTCTATGGCACACTGTGCAAATGTTTGGCAAAGATTTGCTGGATCGATTAGAAGAAACAAAAAAAACACACAACAGATGTTGATTTTCTTGTAGCTGTGACTATTGTTTTGAAAGACTGACACTGAATTTTCAGGTTTTTCTGTCTTCTTGGCAGCAATATAAAAAAGCTTGCCCAACTGCAACACACATACTTGCACCTTCATTAAACTGACTCTGAAGACTCATAATAAGGGAGGCTGTGTGTCATCTTTCACAAGATGAGCTGTTCTGAAAACAGCAAAACTATTACAGGACAGTCATGGAATTAGATGAACAAGCTTGCACTGACTTTACAAAAGTCTTTTCTCTAGCATCAGAGGAGCAAAGAGCCAATATCTCCAGCATTTCCTTTATTTAACTACTGCATCCATTTTTAAGAAAAATTAGATTTTCAGTAAAATCCTGAGCCTGATGAACAGTTTTTATTTTAAAGTATCAGTTTTCCATTACTTTGGTAACGAAAATTTTCTGAAGAAGTGGATACAAGAATGAAGAAATGTGTTGAAATTATGATACGACCTTCAGGAACTGTTTGATGTTTTCTTTTAGCTTTGTGCATTTTCTTATGCATTGCAGAAACAAGAAAGAATTAATCTTGTCTTGGCAAAACCTCAGTCATTAAAGATCCAGTGCTTCTGGCTGAATCTGTACTTTGCTGAATTTGGCACCACTAGCTCATAATCTTTAAGCTCAATTTTAAAGAAAACAGAGTCAAAATGTATCAACTTTCCATGTTGGTTGAGAAATTTTTAATAAAAGTAAAAATCCATGGCAATAAAAGGTGTCTGGATGTTTACGCTAGAATCAACACTGGAGGTTACATGTAATAGTCTAACCTTACTCACCTAGAATCATTTTATACAACTGAAAATGTCTGGGACATCTGCACGGGATTTGAAATACACCATGTGGGATGCACAAAGGCTTCTAGAGCAGTGGCTGGATGGTATCTCAAATGACTCTAAACTCTTCAAGTTTAAGATGCTCAATTTTCTGCTTGCTTGGGATTTTTCTTTTTTCTTTTTTTTTTTTTTTGTGAGAGAAAACTTCATTCCCAGTGTTCTGCTTCAGATCAAATATGGGATCAGTTTTCACAATCATACTGAGAGGTTTTCTCTTCAGTTCTCTCAGTTTCTTCTTTTTAATGAAGAGTTTCTAATCAGGTACTCTACGTATTGAAAAATCACTACTTAGATAAAAAACTGCTCCTCAGAAAAGGTAAGATGGATGCTAAAGAGAATGGGCAGACTTAAATTAGTCAGGTCCCAGGCTCACCCCATCTAATGATATTCACTTAATCCTTAACTTCAGAGGTTAACTGATCCACAGTTTTGAGTCTAGTTCTAATTTAGTTTTGGACTCTCCAGTGTCTCATGTGACATAGAAGTCAGTGTAGCACAAGGCAGTGCTCAGCCCAAGGACATCTAGCTAAAAAAGTCCAAAGAGTAAAAATGACTAACTAGGATCTTCCTTGCCTCTTGAAAGGAAATAGCTCTTCACTTACATTAAAAGGAGCCTTCAGTAAGAACAATTCCTAGTTCAGTGCTTGCATAGATGAATGACTCTAGCTTCTGTTACACTTCCCAGAGCTCTGCTTTGACATGCCCTAAAGCAAAGGTTCCATACAACAAGCAAGCTGTTGTAGGTTGCTTATTTCCCTTTCCTAATTGTAGTCAGGTATGACCCTTCTGTCAGACATAATGATACTTTAATTGAAGAAAATACAACCTCTCAGACATGAGGCCAAAAAAAGCTGACTTTATTAAAGTGTGGCCATCCACAAGCAATGGGATCTGCAGTAAGCCTTAAATGAGAGCACAAGTGGTGAAAATGGGTATATTCACTTATTTAGAAACTGATAATTTCTGCAATCATTTCCAGGTGTTTTAGTGAGCTCATTGGTATAATGTAAGTTTGGTCTGAGCTGGGTTTCACACGGATTTCCTTCATTCATGGACTAGTCTTGATTAAATGACATTTCAAATACTGAATCATAGTGTAAAATAAGCTTTATTTTTGTATTTCCTATTACCATGTCTGTATAAAATATGTGCCTCCTTGTGTAAATTTATGTAATATATGCAATATAGTAACTTTTTAGTAATCTGATTCTCATTCTATGTTTTAGTAAATTTTCCAGAATTTCTTAAATTCTGACTATGGATATTGAATTTTTCATTTTCCTTCACATGCTTGAATGAATGGATATCACTAAGTGTTGTCCTTTCTTCTCATAACCTCTGGAAGGCTCTGAAACGGTCCCTTTAAAAGATAGAAAAGTAAATAAAAGGATGAAATGACAACCAAGAACAATGCTCTGAATTACCACTATCTTGTGAGTATGGTTCCATCCGAATTAGTTTCTATTTTGGATATGAATTCATACAATATAGAACAGAAGTGAACAACAATTTACATTATGAAAATGTCAGATTTTGAAATTGAGCACGGTAGGCTGGACAATGTTGAATAGATTTTTTAAAAAATTGCTGCCCGCACACTAACACATATTCACGTTCCTATCAGCATCAAACAATAACAGTCTATATAATTTTTACCTTATACACCATGTAGAAATGTATTTTTAAAGTATTTTTATAGTATATGAATACACCAACTTCCCATACTCATTTGTATTTTAAACGAAAAATATGAACTTTTTTAATGTGTTAAGGTCACATGTAAACTATACTTATTCGATAGATTTCCTCTGAGGAGCATGTACATTACTATGACATTATTTTATTTAATTGGCTTTACTTTTGAAAAATATTCTATGAGTGTTTCATCTTTCACCTCCATTGTATTACACCAATGTGTTGTATACATTTGTACAAATAGTAATAATCTCTGTATTATCTTTCAGGAAACCAGTTTAGCTGAAATTAAATTGCATTACATTTTAAATCTACTCATAGGGATAAAATTATGTCATATTAAGGGTTATAGTCAATATTATGGGTGGTAGTTACAGTTAATGATGAAATATAGAAATGATACATTATATAAGTTCATAAACCAGGAAGAAAAGGGGATAACATATAGGAAAGAAAATAAGAGGAAAAATGCCCAGAAATGGAAACTCTCACTTTGCCAGTCTTTAGCTTACTTATCATCATAAAACAAAAATAGTGAACAGAGGCTTCAATTAGTTGGATAAATAGATTCCCTAGGCTGGTATAGAAAAATAGACCATTTATTAAAAGGCCATCACAATAAGAATTACAAATAGTAATGAATGTCCTTTGGGGAAAAAAATATATATCCCTGAGTAATTAACAATGAAAAATTTCCTGGGGGGGGAGATGAAGAAAAATAATGAAAATAATAAAAATGTTTTACAATGAAAAAAAATATGAAACAGCCTAATCAAGGTGCAAAGCACAAATTCCTGTTTAAAACAAGAAAAGGAGTGCTAGTTAATCTTGTATTGTGTAGGCAGATGGTAATGGTGTAATGGCTAATGCAGTGAACCTTATTTCATTCTAAGTTCTGTACCAAGGACTGATATGATGAGAAACCTACTCACATTTAGTAACCTTATATGGTAGCATATTTGGTCACATGAAGTTTCAGGTATACATATTACAGAACTCTCAAGCTGCAATTAATCAATTCAGTTGTGCTGTGAGAGTTCCAGTCCATTCTGTTCCTTTTTTTTTCCTTTTTAAAAAATCTGTTTCATCTCAATTCTCTGAGCACTGTTTAGGGCTGCTATCAGTGAATGTTAAAGAATTAGCATTAGCTGCAGTCTGTTAACACGTATTTATTTAGTTATGCCTTGGAGTGAAATATTTCTCTTGAGACTAGAGTTTGAAGGAACTCATTTGCTAGATAATTTTCTACAAGGGTGTATATTTTACTTCTTTTCATTTTATTAATCTAATTGAAAATAGATCTAGGTTCTTATGACCTTGAGTTAAATAACACTCAGGAAAGAGAGCAACTGTGATAACAGTACTACACAGATAAGATATTGACAGCCATAGACAACCATTGTCAAAACATTTCTGGTCAGTGCTCCAAGTCACATGATTAAATGCTGGCCTTTTTTGTTAGACAGAGATTGATTTAGCAGTCAAACAGTGTCAACAGCACTTTAATTTTTTGTCTTTTTGTTTCTTTTTCTTTTTTATTTTAGTTTAACTCCAAGACAACCTTTTGTTTCTGTGAACATTTACGGGATAGTCTTTCTTCACTTTTTTCTAATCCTTTCAAACTGACACTTGAGAACCCCTCAGGCACTCTTGTAATTCTTGGCAACATACTGTTCATTCACAATAAACAAATGTCTTGAGGGAAGACAAAAGAGGAAGAAATAAAAGTCATCAACTCAAGGAAAAATTGTTGCATATGTTAAACACTGGAAAGTAGCACCAAAGTAGTTTTTTCCATGTGACATACTGAATAACAAGTTGTCACTCATATTTTCTTGAAATTCCCTTTGAAGACTTTTTTTCCTCTCTTAACATTATATATTTTTGTGTTTATTTCAGTTTGGCTCTGGGTCCCAACACACTCCAGCTAAACAAAATGCTCCAGGCTCTAGAAGTATTTGGAAAAAAGGTTGGAACAAAGAGTTGACGCAACTATTGCACAACTTAAACATAACAAGTTGGAAGGTCTTTTTGGAAAATCTGGACACTACCACTTCTTATCTTGGCAGGATTTTTGAAAGGAACAGATTCTGAGAGCCGTACTTCTGGCTCCCTATTCTGGACTCATGATAATATAATTACAGGATGAGATTTTTTAATTCCAAATTAACTAAAGTTTGGAGCACATGCCTCTGTGTAATCATTAAAAACTTTGTGCTCCAGAAACAAAGTTTCTGAAGCAGGAGCTTTAATGTGCTTGAATTTGTACTTGCTAGGACTTAGATGAATTCATAACACTAGAACGGCATTTTAATTCTAATAACAGATGATTTACACAACCTGAAATGTTATTTCTAAGCCTAAATTCAGCAACCTATAAATGCTACCTACCTAGACTTCAGAGGCACCTGCTATGCCCCAGGTGAGTAAGATTTCTGTCAAAACCTTCCCTGAGGGCTGAAATTTAAACTACTGTAAATTCTTAGTGCAGACTTCAACTTTGTTGTGTTGATCTCTTCAATTAAGGATTACTGAATTAAAAGATGATTATCCTATATTTACATTCTTCTTAAATTTTGCCTTTTTTCCCAAGGCTTTTCCAATGGGTAACAAAGACAGCAGGTGATGATGAAGGCTCACCTAACTGAAATACTAGGTTCTGTCCTGCAGTGTTGCCTTCATTCAGAAGGGGCTGAAGTCATGGGAATTGTCTCTGTTTAATGTAATGAGTTTGATTTAGATGATAGATCAATAGCAACTGATTTTATTCAGAACCAACAAAACTTTAGAGTAATTTCTTTTTTATCATATATTATATGAATTATTGCTATCACATGTATTGTACTTTGACTATAGTGTTATCTTGTTTCTCATATATATGCAGACAAATCATACTGCTTATACCAAAATATTCTCTTTTCTTCCTAATCTCCTTGTAATGTTTGTTATTTGTATCAGTGCTGAATAACACAGAAAATAATGAAAAATGTAACTTCATAACCCAAAGGACTTTTGGTGCAAAAGCAGCTATTCAGGTGCCAGTTTAAATGCTTTAAGTTATCTAAAACCTCCACACCAAACTGGAAATTGGGCATAAGCCTATGAAAAACTTAAATCATTCTGGATCAGCAGCTGAGAACCAGACCTATGACATTGGAAATGGCATTAGACACATATTGCTGGATCACTGCCAGTGTGAAAGAAACATCTGTGTTGTCCCATGCAGTATCTCTGTCTTGAGGTACTAAAATATAAACAGGATCTCTGAAAGTTCCCCCTGATAGAAATGGTGTCACTCAGACTATGTTAAGAGTCAGTGAGGAACAATTTAACTAAACTGGTTCCATTTTAAGGATGAATCTTTAGTAAGTGCAGAAAATTTAAGACTCCCAAAACAAGGCTGCTTTAGAATAGAGTGGCATGATAAAGAACAGCACTGCCTAGACACTACAGTGATATAGTAGCAAAAACATTTTATTTCTAATAATTGTGAGCTGAAAAATATCTTTTATCTGAGAGTAGATGAAAAGTCTATTTATGCCTATTCTCTCCTTATTTAATTTACAGACATTTCTCAGCCTTACCAGCTTTGTAATCCTGGTTTTGACCTATGTATCTTTTAATTTTTTGTCAAGTGTGTGATATTGCACCCGTACTGGTCAGGCTAAACAATTAATGGGCCTTTTTTACTGCTATTGCAAAAAGAAGTTTTAAAAGGAAGTCCCAAAGGAAACAAGATCTGAATGAGGTCTAGAAACAGAGCTTCTCAGACCTTGCAGAATTACCAGAGTTTGCCATGGGTCATCATACAGAACAAATAACTATTGAATGGATTTACTTTTTAAAAAACTATTCAGAATTTCTTTTTATGTTTAATGTGAATTTAATACTAACATTTCTCACACACAGAGACATTCATAGAAATTAGGCACCTTCTATATGCACAAAGGCACTAGATAAATAAGCTAGTAAAATTATGGACCCTTGATGAACAAGTCGTAAACAGAGATAAGAGTTATATTTGCAAGTATTAGCTTGACTGTACTCATCTGGACAATTTTTATTTAATTTAGTAGAGATAAAAAACACTGATAAGTCTGTGTGACTCATTCCAGATCTTTAAAATCCTCAAGATAACATCTCTGAGGGATAGTGATCTTATTTAAAATAAATTTAATTTAAGATTTTTAAAGACGATCCTAATCTTTAGGTCTGCCTGTCATGTGCTAGGCACCATAAATGACATATCTGAATCTGACATCAATTTTCAGATTGCAATGCGCTTCCATGATTTTTGCAAAACCCATTTAAAATACTTTATGACAAGTTAAAAAAAAAAAAAAAACAACCAAACCAGAGGCCCAGCAGGCTTAAAATTACCCATGTATATCCAGAAAAACACTGGAGTGAACCACTATTCACCTTGCCTTCATTTCCACCAAAAGCAATCTTGTTTTTGATGTTAGACATGCTACGCACTAGTTGCAGGTTCCCCCAGCTCAATGCCTGTGGATTGAAGGGACACTCAGCAACTGTTAAAGGGATTAGCTGACCAAGGAAACACCCAGTGAGATCACCAGTCAGCATTTATAAGGAACTGTGAAAAGCTGCCCTCACATGGAGGATGAAAAGCCACTGTAGTTTATCGTGACAGTCTCAAGCAGATGCAGAACACCACATAGCCCCAGTAAATTAACTGTACTTATCATATATTACAAATAAGCAAAGCTAATTTTTGATTGCCTTGTTTCCATCTGTTGTTAGGTCAAGGCCTTCTTTCTTGTCAATTTTTCTGTCTTCAATCCACTACTTATGAGGTAAAACCAATTTCTTTTGTCCAGTCAGGAGTCTTGTCATGGCCACCTCAGTATTGATCCTTTTCTCCTGTCTTATGGTTTTGACATTTGTCACCTCAACTGCTCTTTCTACCTACATTTTTTCTTTTTTTGGTGATATTTGAAAGAACTGACTTTGGTCTATATTAACACAGTGTTAGACTGAATACAAATCATGCTGAATTTTTCCAGGGACAGCTATTCTTTCCAGACCTTTCTCTGACCTTTTTTCAAAAATTGAAACTACACAAAGGCAAACCAGAAGGCACGTGGGTACCAGTCTATCTCTCATAGTGGAGAACAGAGAGAATGCGATTGTAGGAGTTGTAAGAGAGTGGCTACATAACATTTAGGTGTTCTCTCTAAGAAGCAAGTGGTTGTATTTCTGGGCAGAGTGTGGCCCACAAAAAAGCTTTTGTTGTGAAGTAGGCAGTAAGACTGAAAGGAGGTAAACTACTGAAGTAAATTGCATGTATATGTATACACATATCTATATAAAATCCAACAATTTCCAACCAGACAGGGAGACCACTTCAGGTTCACCAATGCAAGCATCTACAGTATAGGGACCCTTATACAAGGTATGTATCTAAGTTCCTATTAGAGTCAGCCGATACAGCTAACAAAGCTTAAAAAGCAGTATCATCTGAATGCAGACACCAGAGGTGCCATTCAGGTGCTTTAATTTGTCTACCATCATTTCAGAAGTCCTAGGTTATTTTTGTGTGTCTTTAGTTGCTGGTTCAGAAAGGCACAGCTCTCTTGCATGTCCTATGTCAAATATCATAGCCCTGTATGGGTACTGTTTGGGTACACTAACATGTCTCAAAAGTAATTCCATGACCACTTTCAGGCATCTGAATCAATCTATATGTCTACATATTTTATATAGTTCAAATATAATTAAATTTATATTTTGTAATTTAAATTTTAAAAAGCACAGGACAGAATACTGTGCAACTGTCATTGCTTAAGAAAAATTGGTACAATGATTCACTGTTCTGACCAGGGATCTTTATAGTTCGCTAAGATTAGCTAAATTCAAACGGGCTTTGTCATCTAAATTACTTAGTTGAGTACATAGAATTAAAAAAATTCTCCAAGAAACCGAAGTACTTGATAAAGCACAGTGGTCCATAGTCAACATGACTGCCTACACACCTAGCATATGCCTAAGCATTCTGTTGTTTGAAGAACAAACAGAACCTTGCAAAATAACTAATTGCTTTCAAGTAAGTTGCCTCCCATCTAAAAGTGAGAATCAGTGTATCTCTGGCACAGCTGTGGCCATCTGTTTGTACCAAAACAATGGTAGGAAGCAGAAAAGGACTGCTCAGAATAAGAGATCTTTGGAAGAAAATATTGAGGTTTGTTTTATTTTGGTTTAGATTTGGTTTATTTTTTTAAACTTTTATGACAATGTTTGACGAGGGGTTGCTGCTGTCATGAAAAGAGGACACTTATTTTAATAGTCACACAACATTTTTCACTAAATGCTTTATGAATGATAAAAGAAACCAATAATTTTTAGCTTCAAAAAGCATTTTAGATATTCACAGTCAACAGTAGGCTCTTTCTGCAAAGGCAGGTACAACAAGTTAATGGATGATAAAGTGCCACTCCCTGGCAAGTATTGTTGACACATCTTTCTAATTCAATCCTTCAATTTGAATGGTATTCTAGAGGTAGGTAAGGGTTAAAGATAGATTACGACTAATAAATTATGTATATGGTGAGATTCTGTGCATTCTTTTTTTCTTGGTTTTATATCTCTCTTCTTTACCACAGTTCAAATTTGACCACAGGGTCAAATAAGGTTCCTCTTTTTTCCCTCCTCCCCCTCCTTTTTTTTTTAGTTAAACTTCCTTCATTTCTAAATAATGTAAGTATCCTGGCATGTACCATCTTTGACAAGTCAGAATGATTATTTCTAGAGTACTGTCAGGTTTGATAAGCTTTCCATCTTGTGTTAAATCCTGTGTTGGAGTGCTTAATTCTAACACAACCTTCCACAGTCTGACAGCATGACACTAGGAATCGACTGATACATGGAGGAAGTACATCTGGAAATTGAATGATTCATTGAACTTTTAGAATATGTCTTTCTCTATAATTTTCAAAATTTATTAGCATAACTCATGTAAAATAATAGTATAAGGTTTCATAGCATGAAGAATTTTTCAAGTACATGATAGATACAGATATATGTATATGTCTGTCTGTATGTATGTGTGTATCCATATATATATTTATATGAGTGTAAGCAGAGGCATAGCAAGACATAAGTATTAAAGAGATGCATATGCTTATAGTAAAATTATTTTTTCAAATAGGTTAAAAAGTGGTTTTACCATAAATGTTTTTCTGTTTATTTTTTATATTATTATTATTATTACTATTATTATTACTTATTTATTATTATTATTATTACAGTTTCCTTAGTGGCTTTCTGTTTCTGTTGATGAGTTTTATTTTATATATACGTTCACCTTTTTTTTCCAGTACGTTTGTCAGCTGTTGAAGACCAGTTTTATTGTGGTGTAGATACGGAAATGCATGTGGTATATCCCTGTACCTAGAAAGAAACTTTGACCACAAACTTATGGAAATGCATGGCAAAAGTAGCAATTCACTTAACTCCACAGTTATGAATAAGTGAAAAGAAGTGACCATGTCACAACACATTTTTTAATACTTTGCACCCTTCTGCAACCTAATTAATAAATGATTTCTCAAGAAAAGTGTGAAAGATTTGAAGAAAGAGGGGAAAAATTACTGAGATTTTAAGAACTGATTTAAAGCAAATGACTCAAGATTACCAAGTTTTTAAGCCTTAAAAGACTGGCAGATTACACCCCATTAATATCTAACATGAGAAAACATGAGGAAAATATTTCTAAGATTCAGTAGCAAGAAATAAATCTAGATAAATTTAGAATTTAGAATAGAACTAAAACACAGTTACTTAAGAATGATGGTTTTTAATCATCATTGGATGTGCAGGATTCTTTCTCACTTGAAGTCTTTAACCCAAAAAAGACAGTTTTTCACTGAAAATCCTGTGTTTTATTGCAAAGCTCTGAACTTTCAGGTGAAATTCCAATGGGCTTGGTTGTAGAAGAAATCAGAATAGATTAAGAAAATTATTGCTTCTGGTTCTTGGGGTATTTTTTTAATCTCTCCTTGGGAAAGGAACATGGCATTGATATTCTACTTTGCTGAAGCCTCACCATGTACTCTTTGGCATGTCAATGCCAGAGAGTTAATCAGGTGAAAACTTAGGAGAAAAGAAAATGGAGACAAAAAAGGAACAGGAAATTGGTTTGTGTTTGATTGTAGATTTCCATGAAACAAGACAATGAACTAAAATGCATTTAGAAAAAAAAAAAATACAGTTGATTTCACCTATCTATCTTGCCACAAAATAGATTAGGATGTTTTCTGTTGCTTAGTACAAAGATGAATGTCTACGATAACCTTGAAAGAATAAATTTTTACAGCTTTGCCTATGCTATTGTAATTCTTTTAGTCTTGAACAATTTAAAAATTAATTCTCACTTCCATCTTCCATACCCACCCATCTATTGTTCATGCCTCAACGTTTATAAATTCCTAATTCCTTGATGGACAGTGAGAGATACCCTAGCAAATTTCTAGTTGTACCCTAGTTGCATTTCTAGTCGAGAATTCTGTAGGGCTCTGACTTCTAACTTTAATAAATCTCTCTGTCAGACAAATGTTTCAATTAATATGATTACACATATATAGATAGAGGTGCCCTGTCTAGGAATACAGGACAGCATTTCTCACACTGAATGAGACTGAAATTTAAAAACGAATGTTTCATGTCTCAAAGAAAAGTTAATTTCTTGCAACTAAGAACTGCTTTAGGAATGTTGCCGGTAAAATGCGAGCCTAAATCTAGCAGTTCTTTTGCAAGTACAATATTTCTGCTGGTGAATATCCAAATGTTAGATCAGATAATGACACGTATATCTAAAATATTTTAAATATTTTCTCCTATGTCATCCAATTTGTCCTGATCTTTTGATTTTTTTATCCCACTATATGTTATGGTATCATATTTTACATGCTATTAATATTCTATTCAACTGGAGGATAAAACTTGAAATTTTAAAGAAGTCCATTTTCTTTTCCCCTTTCATAGAATATTAATTGTTGTTATTTAAAGATATTTGAAAGAAATTCAGCATGGCTGATATTGCAAATTGCAGCATTTATAACATGGATTTGTCTTAGTAGCTAGATAGATATTTTTCATTAAAATTACAATCTATTATTTATACTACTAATAAATAGGTCTAATGAGTATACCTCCTCGTAAATAACAATGGCTTTATCTAATAAAGGGTATGAGGATTCTGAAAATTCTATTTTGAAGTATCTAACTTTATTCAGAAGCGGGACACAAAATCTCTGATTTAGGTTCCTAAATACATATGCAGAATATCAGGACAGTCAGGTACCTCAAAATGGAGTGTAGAAACCAACATTCAGGAAAGAAAGTAGAGGCAGAGGTGTATCTCTTCCTAAGTTGTTGCCAACAGGACTGCTACTTGGAACTGACAGTCTGGAACTGTTCTGGTGAAAGGGGACCAAAAGGCACATCTTTCCTTCTCTGAAAGCGAAAATAACTTGTATTAAATTCTGCTCACTGGGAAAATGTTCTAAGTTTTGATAATAACAAGCACTGATATCATCTTCATTTTGTCCAGTCTTGATGTGCAATTTGTAGGTTCTGAATGATACTAGGCTTTGATCTATCCAGGCTCATAAATCTGAGATGTATACAGAGGTGCAGCTTAAATAGTGAGGTAAACATCAGTAATAAAAGGAAAGTAGTAACACAGGTTAAGTGACACTGAGTTAAAAGGACAGATGTCCAGGAACTAACAAATTTAGCCTTTGATGTTGTGAGAAGCCAATTCGCTTTTGTTATGCCTCAACAATGGATGTCAGAGGCATGTGGAGGATGGTTACACATGTGCCACGGGCAGGAGGCAACTAGAACAAGCCTTGTCTCTGAGGTGACTTCGCCTGGCAACACCCCACAGCAGGCAGTCAGTAGGAGACACTGTGGAGGGGCTTCTTCAATCAGGTCGGGAAAAGGTCTCCACCAATGGATGGCAAAGAAAGGTTGGACTGGGCCAATGGTTCCCTGTCCTCGGGCAGACTTTGGGAGGGGCTGGGGGGTATAAAAACCGACTGTGTCAAGGCTTGCCACTGCTCCTATAGCCGTCTTCCACTAGGGCAACTCCTTTTCCTTCTCCTTTTGTTATCAATAAATGGTTTTCAGATACAATGTTTTCCTCATTTGGCTTTGTTTCGTTCCTGACCGTCCATTTTTAAAAGAACTCCTCGCAGTTCCTCACAGTGGAATGCAACAGATATCTGATGAATTCCCACTCCAAGGACTTTGGTTGCTTGTTGCCTCTAATATATATTATGTTTTCACCTTTTATGGGTATCAGTCATTTTGTTTCTGTGAATTGGCAATTAATTTTGAAGAACACAAACTATTGCTCAATAATAAAGACAGTAACAGTATATTTTAAAGTACTGCATATATTAGAAACTAATTGCACACAGGGTATCACTAATCACAGTTAATTGCCATTGAAGAATGTAGATTGCCATTTTGCTGTTTGCATAATGAAAGTTTAAACTTGAATTCCCTTTGTTCTTTGTAACATGATTTGGTATTTATAATATTTTAAGATATCTTGCTTTTTTTTCATTGTGTTTAAATGCTTAAGGGGAAAACCCCTTAGACCTCAATATTGTAATTTGGAGACTGTAGTTTTTAATGAGAGGTTTTCAGTTTGACTCTTTAGGCATTTCTTGTTCATTATCTCATCTGTGACCTTCAAACATTCTGGAAGGAGATACTGAGATGATATGATTTCTACTTTTACCATGTTTGTCTTATGTACATCGAGGTCCCTAAATGGAGATAAGGAGGGCAGGAAAGAAATGCCATCAGTAGAGTATTTGTTTCTCTCACCATACCACCCCACTGACCCCCTCCCCTGCTGCCTTCCTGTGCTCTGCCCTCTGCAATAGCTGTTTTTAAAGGACTAGACTTCTAATTTCTGTCTGTGGCTCATATCTTGCATCTGGATAGGATATTAGTATCTTGTCAGAGAAAGGGATTAGAAAGGATGGACAACATAAAATGATAGGCAACAATGACCTTTCAGTAGTGATTGCCGCAGAGAGCTGGATTTTACTAGACATTGATAAGGCTGGGCTGCAGGAAGTTCTGCAGGTTATTTGGAGCACATGCTCACCAATGACTAGTGCATTAGCTGTGAACACTAATTAGCTTAAGCAAACACCAGAAAGAGAACGAGAAAATACATGACTAGAATGATTGTGGATAACTTCCCATAAAAAAGAGCCAGATGAAAAAGTTATAAAGCAAACAAATGCTAATCCTTAGCTAGGGAACCAGAGATGGGAGAAGGAAGAAAAATTATTCTGGAAATATAATGATATTCCCCCCTTTCTTTTTATCTAGTAAAGGCATGAGCATGAATGCATGTAAATTTGTACCATGTCACTATATCATATACTCTTTATCATTGACCTTAGAGAGATAAGATGTCTATCTAGGAAACATTTGGTCAATTCATTTCCATCAAAGGCATAAGGTATTCTGCCTATGTTGAAAAAAACCCACTGAAGATATTGTGACATTTAAACAGCAAAACCTATGTTCCTTTATGTCCACATTGGCCAAGAGTCTGAGAGTATCAACAGTCTTATCCGTGGGAATATTACAAATACCCTTCTTCAGACAGATATCTATGCATTTAACAAAGATCAGCAGAGTACCCACTGTTCTTATCTTTGTAATTTATTAAACAAAAAAGTACAGTGATTATATATATTCAAGGGGAGAAACACAAACATTCTGATAACAGATTACTTTTACTGGACTAGTCACAAGGTAAAATTTATGCCTTAAAAATATACTTTTGAAAATAGGTACGTATGTATTGCCTCCAATATCAGTAAGCAAGCTTTGAAAATGTGGGTATGAATTGCTGTTTCCTACAATTCCTATATGTAATTTTACCTCAGATATTGAGGAAATAAGAGTAAGTCAGTTCCAGATTTTTGAAAGGTAAGACATACAAGGACTGGTGGCACTAAAACGTCTAGATCTAAGTATTCTGTTCCCAGACACACAGATCAGAAAAATAAAGGCACATCTTCATTATCTTCAGTAATGAAGGAAGAATCCATTGCACTTATTAAAATCTTTAATTATTTATGAAATTTGGGATGAGTCAGAAAGGTATCCATTTTGTTATTTAATACCTTAAATGATTAAAGATTCATTGTATCATTGATCAACCAGAAACAGTAATGCTGAAAGCTTGAAGATCTATTCTGTTAGATAGTAGGCAGCTCTTGCAAGATGTTTGAGAAATATCTTTATCTTTCAAATTTGAAAAGCTGCCATCTGGAGCTGGACTCCCACTTTTTGCTGAGCAGCACTCCCTTGGCTAAGAAGCAAAGTCATACATTCATTTTGGGATAGCTTATTTATGTACTCTTGAGCTTCCCGTCACCAAGTAATTTTCAGCGCGATTCAATCTTCCAAAAATGGGGATTTTCAGAGGCAAATCTCCACAGAGATTGGAAGGCTTCTCATGTGGAATGGTCTGGGTATATCACCTCTGCATAGGCAGTTAATTCACCATCTTTTTTTTTTCAGAGTTTTTTGGTGGTATTTCATATAAACTGATAAGAAAAAAATAAAGTGAATGGAACTGGAGCCATAGTCTGTTGTGGTAAATGGTGCAATACAGCTGAGATTTGAGATAGGCTGCACATGCAGTGCAAGCAGTCACTGCTTTCTAGATGTCTATGCACATGACATTGCTGAAATACACACTTTTAAAAAACACTTTTGTAGAGGCAGCATACTGGCAAAGCACTTATTTTCAGCCAGTGGATAAAGTAGTAATACAAGTAACAAATCTTCAGCTAGGCAGCTCTAATTAGCATTCTAAGATAAAGCACTAAAATATTTTTAATGTCAGTGAGTTTTGGGAGTTTACAGGGGGCTCGTGTTTTTCCTCTTATTTTCCTTGAATACTCCTTTTTTGTGATATGTGATTAAGTCTGGAAATAAACAAATCATTGCTGTAGTCCTGGCATTAATAAAATCGTATACATCTGACAATGTGGGGTAGTAGATATTTTGGAAGCAAAAAGGAATGTTTACTGTGTTTGTGCCAGAAAGAGACGTTTAGCCTACAGCTATTTCATGGCAGTATTAGTGTCCAAGATCTGAAAGCAATGGAATAGATTTAGCTTGCTTGTAGACTTTTGTTGTTATTTTTGCATGGAAAATACCAGCAGAAAGAAAGTCTGAAAAGTCCCTCTATTCAAACAGTCATTTCATTTCAGGAATAACAAGAATCATAATTATTTACTCTGTATAACTGCAGTTAAACTCCTGTAAACTTACTTTCCACCACTGCTCCTCCTTCCTTTTGCTTTTCTTTTTTCTCTAGGTTACAGTGATGCAGTAGAATTCAGCAGAGCACAAGCTCGACTGATATCTATCTCAATTGATTAACTGTCTAGAAGATTTGATTTTCAGAATAGATACCCAAGAGAGCTCCAATTCATTAGTGGTTGTCCACATGTGATTAGAAACTGTGGGAGATCTAACCCCCTCTTTTAATTGATCCAGTTTCATATTCCTCATGGTCATTAAGTGTGTTAATGGTAACTTAGCACCTGCATTAAGAAACCAACTTAACAATATCCTATAAATGACTTTAAGTCAGCAGGTGCCAAATTTACAGGGAAAAAAATGACATGATTTTTGCTCTAATGTTACCGCAGGAGGCATATGAAGTAATAAAATGTTGCAATTGTTTAATCCATCATGATCAAGCAGTCATCATTTGATGATAATATGATTGTTATATTATTACTATCTTTTGTTACTTGATTGCCCCTTCTTCACTCAAGGGTATCATTCCTTTTTTTATGTTAATAACTACATTCATTTATGCTGCTCTGTAAGGAAGTAAGACTTTCCACTTTCTTCACTATAATGATATCATAAGATTGACGATAGCAAGCTGTTTTAGCTATAGTTTATACCAGAAACACTCACAGATTCTTTATTATTGTGCTGTGTTTAAACAGACATTGTACTTGAGAAATCTACCTTTAAATCATATGAAAGGAAGCTCTCACTTTAATAGCATGCTACTTCTAATGTTATTTTGATTCCAGCTGGATTGGCAGTACTTTAAATAAATTATGACAGAGAATGCAAGACAGAGTTTGGGAGTAATTATAGCAAATATTCAATTGCTATATTGGTTTTTAATGAGGGATGAAAGAGTTAAACTTTTCATTGAAAGACATTGTCCAAATGTTTCTTAGTTTCTTCCCTGAAATATATGTGCAAGATGACTGTACAGATAAATACCGCAAATACAAATTCTTAGAATTGTACCTCTGCACATGCCCAAATTTGCCCCATTCTGAGTGGCCATATGCCAAAACCCTGTTGGTTTCTGGAGAAATGTCTGTGCTCCCCAAAGTGTTCAGTCTGTGAAGCACTTTGTCGATGGCACATTTAACATGCACCTATTGGATTAGGTTGTCATACAAAATGGAGTTACTCTAGGCTTTGTTACTTCACAACAGTGTAATTGGCAATAATTTCCCAAAATATCTGAGAAATCAGAACATTCTGAGAATGAAAGGGAATCAGGTCTGTTGTAAGCTGTGACAATGGGTACCCCATACAGTTAAAAGACAGAAGGAAATACCAGAATAAGAACTGTTCCTTGGAACTGGTTAGCATTTAAGAAAAAATTAAGTAGGAGAATATGAGAGACATAGGTAAGGGGAAGAAACGAGAAAGTGAGATGGAAAGAGTAGGGTTTAAGGTGGTGGCTGGCAGGATAACAGAGGAACATCAACCTCTCAGAAAATGAATGTAGTTTCTAATAGTCCTAATGTTACAGAAAACCAACCTCACTGGCTTCTGGGCCAACAAATATACAAATATAATAAGTATAAACTTTAGGCTAAATGCTTTTCAGAAAAGAAAATATTGTGCTCTGAGTGGCAGTAGGACAAAAAGACCTGCGGCAACAGCCAGGTGACCGGATACTCAGAGGCACAGCTGGAGTCTGAGGATCCCAGACTTTTGCACACTTGGACTGGGGGAATATAAAATCCCTGGGTTTCCTTTATTCAGGGTCGCTTTCCAGAGACACTCAGCTCTGGCTGTTAATTTGTTATTTAGCTATTGCACCAGGACTAAATTATTTTAAAGATCAAGATGCCTGAGACAGCTATGGGAAGCCTAGGGTGGAGATGGTAAGGACTGTGAGATGAGGTGTGTGGGGAGTTAAGAGGAGCACCTGTTATTTCACTGAGAGATGCCTGCTGTGAAGGGGCTGCAGTTCCACTCAAGTTGTGTGGTTGTGACTGCCAGAGTGGCTCATGAATGGTCAAATGGGAAAGTTCCCTTAACAAGGGGAATTACAGTAAGATGAAGACAAGCATATCTGAGAAAATAATTGGAATGCTGTTTGCTATCCGTTGTTAGTTCTTAGATGAATATGGAACTGTACTGACAGAGTACACCTCTTTCCTCCTTTCCTAGAAAGCAGCAAGCATTTGGCTTGGTTATGAAGGCGTGTTGTTTTCTACTACCCTGAAGTGGTGGGAAAGAGGTTTGTTCCTGCAGCTGGGCTGTCTGCTTACCTGAGAAGTGTTAGCTGAGACACAGTATTAACTGGCACTACTTGGGACAGACCAAGGTTGTGTCCTTCAGAGAGGAGAAATGAGATCTTTGGGTGTTGAGCCAGAAACTCTGTGTTCTTTTACTTTACAGTAACATGCTCCTGTGATTCATCCTCTACTTATTAATTTCTCAGGATTCAGAACTCTTTAGGTGTTTTGCTTTGTCAGACTTCATTTGGTGATTGGTTTAAAAAAGAATAACTAATAAAACTTAAGTTTCATATAAATATTTACATATATGTTTATACACATATTCTTTTGTACTTGTATCAGATTTGTTTAATTAGCTCAGCTGAACTAACATTGTCATGACTGGCATAATGGTGTGTAATCAGCAAGTTTCTGTGTTAAAGCTCAGAGCTCAAGTTTAATATGAAAGGAAAATTGTCGCTAGCTGGGCGCTGTGGCTTGGTGGTGCTGGCGCGCAATGTGCCGCAACCTTCCTAGAAGCGTCTCCTTAGCGAAGCTGCTCAGCAGGACCACCACACACTCACACGCGCGTACACGCACATGGACAGCTCCTTAAAATGGGCCAACGGCAAAGAGGCAGGAAGGGTCTCTGTATAAAGTTCCACGGACGAGGTTTATTGCAGCCACACCATGAAGGGATCCAGGGATGAAGACAAAAGAACAATGGAGGGTCTGGGTTTAAGTACAGGAACGGATCAAGCATCAGGGACCAATGATCTGAGGGCATGCGGGCGGTACACAGGCGGGACTACAGTATGGGAACCAGTGGGGAAACTCTGGGGGAGTGGCGATGGGGCAAGGGCCAATGGGGGGAACCTGGAGTGGAGAACCTTCTAGGGCAGGGACATATGAGGTAATAAAGGGGAGGAGAGGCAATGGGCTAACCAGGGAAGTAGAACTGGGGTACTTTAACATAGTAGAACAATGCATGCTGGGGGAAGCCTTTCTAGTCACCCTAACCTAGGGAGGAATCTCTGGTACTAGGGACAGTCCTACCAGTGGACTCTGTATGTTCCTTTGTGGTAGGCTCACTGGCCACCACAGAAATGTAGAACTCTTCATGTTTATATTTTGCTTGTTGGAACTGACAATATGAATATAGTTGGTTCAAGAAGATGTAAAATGTGATTCTACTAATACTATCTTACACAGGAAGTTTACCTAATCCTTACCTTTCTATCTGTGTCACATCTTGATGCAAAACAAAAATGTTGCCAGACGGTCTACAATTATGTAGTTAAATGGGAAATTGTTGGAACCATCTGTAAAATCCCACCACAAAGAAAATCTAAATGTTTAGTATTTTACGCTTTTTGATAAAAGTCAAAAAAATTGCAACTATAAATCTAAAGAAGAGTACATGAAGCAATAAGAGGAAAGAATAAAATCACGGACTTTTGTAACAGTAATTGACCCAGCATGCAGGCGTTTGGCCTCAGTCAAGTAATGAGTGAGGAAAGGGTATAAGCCTAAAAGTTTTATATGTATCTATACAGGTATGTGCCTAAAAGTTTTCATAAAATTCAAAGAGCATGGCTAAGCAGAATACTAAAAAATGTCTTTTTTTTTTCTTTTTTTTTTATTCCTGGCCTCTTTTTTTGTTTTTCTGATCTTCTTAGTACAAATTCACAGAAGGCAAGGTGAGTAAAGTAAAAAGGGTGAGTAAGTAAAATAATGATTATCCTCCTCTAGCCTTTAGGAAAACCTAAATCTGTTGAAACTTTTCATTAGTATTTCCCTGCTTGTCTCTTTATTTCTTGATGAATTTCCCACAGGGGAAAAAATTCTTATTAACTGACTAATGAATACTTGGGTCATAAATATAAATTATGAAGATTCTGTAGACAACTATTGGGTACAATGTGAATAATTTAATTCTTCATTAACTCTTTAGAGTGAATATTCTATTATCCTGCCAAGTTTTGATTTTATTAGTAAATTTAATTTAATCCTTATACTTCTAATATGATATCAAAACAGACAGCAACAGTTGCATAAATCAAAACATGTGTTAATAACTTTCACAGATTTCCAGCCAAATTCTCAGTCTGTATAAACTGATTTTTGTATAACAAAGTCAGTGGTGAAATATCTCTTTATAGCAGTTGTGGGTTTGGCTCCTTATATCAGAGAAAATGTATCTCCTTTGAGACAGTACCTACCTGATACTGCATTTGTACATTGCTACAAGCCTTGTGCATTGATAGCCTGATGTGAGCAATTCAGACCAATATTTTTTTAATTTCAGTACAAAATGGTGAATGTAGTCTACACTGAGAGATATTAGAAATGCACAACTATAGTTAGAGCTATACAATGGACGAATAATTAGGAATGTATAGTAGCTTCAGCTGATGTAGAAAAACACATTGTCCTGATTTGTTCTCCCTTCAAAAAGCATTGTTTTGTTCTAATCAATAGAAAATCCTAGATGCATGAAAACTGATTGATGAAGATAATTCTCTTGCTTTTTAATGTACTTTATATACATATACAATAAATTTTCATAGGTTACCATTTAAGGATCTATGTGCTGAATATTTTATTGGAATATTTATGATGATGATAAGTGGAGAAAGCAGCAAACTGTTTGTCTTTATGTGGTCACAGGATTTGAATTAGCTGGACTGCTTCAAAGGAAAGATAAGAGTGTTCTGATGCTTGGGATAGAGCAGGCAGTGAATGGGAAGTACAGCATGTGCATATGTGCGTTTGTCAGCACATATGGAGACACCAGAATTCAGGTGGTTTAATCTTCTACTGTATCCTACTTCTATAATTTGGCAAAACATTTGTACCCAACAGAGCAGCTTGCTTGCGTGTCTTCTAGGCTCAGACAGAATTTTGAAATTTGGTGTACTCCAGGCCCTCAGAAGGACTCAGTCTGCCTACCAGGAAGACTGAGTGCTTCACAACATGCAGCAGTACTTTCCTTTTTGGAGTGTTCCAAAAAGGACTTGCTTGCTTTTTATGTTCTTACTGGTCTGAGCCCTCACAGCAATTCTCTGAGCAACTATATCTCTTCGCTTCTGCATTAATATAATTTGTCTTTGTACAGCTTAATTTGTTTGTTTGAAGTCATTAAGAGCAGAATCAGGTCTTGTATGCACACTTCAGGAATGACAGCACTCTCTTCTGTTTGGAGAAAGTGATTACTCTTAGTAACTAAGTATAAATATACCATGTATTGTTATTGCGATGTCTAAATGCGCTTGCATGATGAGAATAATTTGGATGATTACATGATGTTGGGGCATTGTATTTTTTAAGTTACATTCATGATTGTCTTGATTATGAACATTATAATCAAATTTTGTGTCTACTGGCACATATCTGCTATACATGCAATTTCTGTCTTAACTGACAAAACAGTTAAGATTTAAATAATTTTCTAACACAGCATTCCTTTTTCTCTAGGTTCAAGTGTTGTATGTTTCCTTTTTATAGTTCATTTTTCATTCCTTCTGTCTCTTTAAACTCTTAGGAAAGAAACAGGATCAAGCACTTTGCCTGAATGTTGCTTGAGTTAACCTGCTTGGCTTAAAATTTCATACTTAGGCAATGCTTGTCTCAATGATCAAAGGTTTAAAAATTGCTTACATTCCTACAGAAGCAGTTCTACTCTGAGTAAATACTTCTACTGGGTGGAACCTCAGTAGAATTTTGGGCCAACCTAGCAAAGCAGGATCAGATATTGGGCAAATTAAATTCCTCAAGACTTTTGGCAGTCAGGTCTTGAAACACCCTGCCAGTCTCTCTGGACAAACTACTCCATTGGTTTGCTGCTTTCCTTATGAAAAGTTTTTTTTCCAGCAAATCTTATCCTTACTTGGTTTAGCTTGTGCCCATTGCATTTCACATTGTGCTTTTATGCAGTATTGGTGTATGTACGCTTGGAACTACTTTCCTTTAAGTAATTTCACATATTTCTCTTTGAGTACTGTCAAGTGAATTAGCAGACCTGAAAGGTAGCACCAGTTTCCTGCTCAGGGCACAGTGCAATAAAGGACCTACTTATGCTGGCTTTGTCAAAAATAAAGCCATAGTCTTCTAATAGACACAGGTGTGCAGAGACATCTCAGACTGCCTTTATACTAGTCATTCTTGATGGCTGCATTTAGATATTATATTACCTTTTTTATCCCCTCCATCATTTCTCACGGAAATGACAGACATATTTTTCTTAAAACTTTTTATTTTTTTTAACCTATTTTTAAAAGGGTTTTACGTTCTTTGTTTAGGTAGTTCTTGTTTTCCTACTCCCCTAACTGTTAGGAAATCAATACTTAATGTACAGGAAACTCCTTCCTTCAAACTTTTACATTGACAGTGGAATACACAGATGACAAAACATACACTACAAAAAAACATCAGTGGCCTGAATGTTAAAATGAAATCCTAGTTTTCAGTGCTTCTAGACTTACTATGCCAAGATCTGAGATTTTACTAAGGTTCTTGTTGCACCAAGCAACCTGGTGTTCTGCAGAGGTAGTTGTGCAATGTAATTTGATTTCACTCTGTCTGGTAGTGTTCTGCTTGCTTGAGAGTTTTGGGGTTTTTCTTTTTATTTGTTTTCCCCTACAATGTATTTCCACCTTTTCTGTCTTCTTATAAAAGTACTTACAATTTAATGGATCTTCTAATTGAAGTGAAAGGTGCTTGTTTGCACTTAAAAATAGCTTTCAGTGAATTTGTCATGTACTGGTAATAGAAGAGCTGTCTCTCTGTTATTAGCACTGCAGAATAAACCTATGGTTAATACCTTATTTACACAAACTGAAGACGTCGGGTGACCTTGAAGCTGCATTGTGTTCAGTGCCCTTTTTATAACCTTAATTACCAGGGAATACAGCACTTTAAAGAAAGACTAACATTTCACTTTAACATCCACGATAATCTATTATAAAGCCAGCTAAGCCAGCCCCCAAATACAGAGAAATGTTATTACATGCTCAGCTAGCTGTCAAGGGGCCATGAGTCAGTGGCTTAGAGTTATCAAAAGTAACAAGGTTGTTCAGAATTTCCTCCAACATAGCCAGCCAGCTTATGAAGGGATTAAGCACTCTTTGATTAGAACAAATGGAACACATCCTGCCCTTTTAATTAGCATTCCCTTTCACTTGGTTTAGTCTGGTAATTTGACACTCTTACTAGCCAATGCAGGAAAAGACTTTCAGTTTTGGCCTACCCATGACTATTACAGCAGTAGTATATTAGTGTACACTAGCCAAATTGTGAGCAATCTTAGTGATCATGCTCAAAGTCCTGTGAAAATCCCAAGAGCATAATGTCAACAGACATAGAGTGTAATAATATTAAATGCAATGTGTGACAGCAGACTCCATGAGCCATTAGGCATAGAATATTGCCCTCAGGCCACAGTCTTTCTACCTTCTATCCTAGACAACCAAAAAGATTTTATGTCAGTTTTATTGATATTTTAAAGGTTTACATTTTCATTTCTAACTTAAGTCAGTCATAGCAACCTGTGTTTGCAGTGGTGAAGAAATGAGTGAAAATAATGAAGTGTTGATATGAAGACAGTTTGGTGTGGACACATTCACCCTTGCCACGCTGAAAAGAAAGAAAAAAATTGTTTCATTGGAACACAAACACTAACATCTTGATTTTGTACTGCCTTCCCTCACTCTTTCCCTGTCCTCCTCTCCCAGGCTTGGTACCCTAGTGTGGATTGGTATTTGATAAAGATTAAAGAAATTACAGGTGAGTAATGTTCTCTCCAGACTTCAGTTGTGCAAAACTCTGAATCTTAAACTTAATAATCACTGGATAAAATGGTCATCAATGTTTTGCAAGCTGCGTACTTTCTCTGATACCTTTCATTGACATGCATTTGTAATAAACCCCACTGTATGTTGCCCCTCTTTGTCTGAAATCAACTGCTTAAATGTGTTCTTGAGAATGTCATCCTACTCACCCATATCCTATCATTCCCTCCTTTCTTCTGTCCTTTCTTCTATATACTAAGTGCAAAATATCCAGTTTTATTTAGTATAAACAGTGGTGACAATCAGCTCATTTCAAGAGCAGCTGCTCATCTCCTACTCTTCCATCCACCAGACATCACCCCTTCCTCAGATCTGCCCTGTGATTTGCTTGTGTAATCACTCCCTAACACAGTTCAGTGAAAATTTTCAGTGTTAGAAAAGTTTTAACTTTTAAAAGTGTTTGAGCTAACCAAAATGATATTGACTTAATGGCTTATTTGGGAAGTAAGTATAATCTAATTCAATTAAATACTCAAATTTGACTTTTATAGTCTGTATTTCTCATTCCTAAAAGTCCAAAAGCAGAATAGCATTTGATTTATATGATCTTCTGCTAGACCACAAAACAACTAATTTGAAAATATAGTTGTTGGATTTTGGTTTTTTTTAAGGTCCCTTCCAACCCAAGCCATTCTATGATTCTATGATCAACTGTAATTAGATTTCATGTAGTGTCCCCCAAAGCTATCACTATGTGTCCCACCACACCTTTGTTGCCCTGCAGTAGAACACTGAAGCAGACAATATAGCCCACATTTTTGTAGATATTTAGACCTTCATTTTCAGTTCACACCAGGACTTTAGACTCACTAGAAATACATGAGGGAACTTAGTTATCACTCCTCTCAAATTCTATAAGTGGGCACTATTTTCTTAGGGCAGAAGAGCAGAATATTTGGTGTCTCAGTGCAGTATTAGATTTAGGAAAGTGCTGGGAATTACATAGAGTAGCCTGGGTTTTGTTCATTGGCCTTTTACTTCAAGTGCTTCATCTCTTATTTGGTTATTTGGCTGCCTACAGGCAGGAAGCAGTATAAAAAATCCGTAGTAGCTGAAAGTGGATTCTTCTCTTAGCAGAGCTCTTGCCCCTTTCTACAGTCTGTATTTTTGTGTGACTCCTGACAGAAACATTCAAAGGATATGCTTCAAGTTCACTTTTCAGACCATAACAATATCCTAAATCATTTTATAAGGCAAATTGTGCATGCTTCAAAAGTCTACATTCTAAGAGACAATTCTGGTCCATTTTCAGGGATACTATTAAAAAACAAACAAACAAAAAAACCCAACAAAATTCAATATGGAGAGTCTTTCTGAAGATAAAAAAATAAGTGAAATTATTTTTGCTTGAGAATTAATAAACCTCAGAGAACAGATCAATGTAGGAGGTTTTTTTTTTTTAATTTAAGAAGAATTTCTGTTTTAATGAAAAAAAAAATTCAGATTGCCTGTCAAAAGTAAGATCCTTTATAATGATGTATGAAATGCCACCACAATGATTTTTCTCCTTGATGTATATTTTTAAAAGATGATGGGCATGTTTTGGTTTGGGCATAATAATTTAAGTCATGCACATCATTGTAGTCTTCTTGTAACTTGACTTCTTGTTTCTTGTTTTCCAGTGTTTGGTTGGTTTTTTATTCTTTAGTATATCCTGGAATGTAAAAATCATTTGAAAATGACAAACCACCTAATTTCAGTTAGATATTTTCAAAAAGAAATTTTATTGAAGGACAAAACATAATGAAATTAAGTGAAAGAATTTCTTTTTTCTCTTCTTTTTATAGAGGCTTTTAAGACATTTCATTTTCTATGAAAGAATACTTTTTAGATTGTGTTTCTCTAATAGATTAGTAACATACAGTTAGAGTAATTGAATAGAAGCTCTAAGGATAGTCATTTAGTTTCAAGAATAAGTTAGTTCAAGTATAGAAACAATGTAGATAAGTTGCAGGATGAAATATAAAAATAATAATAGATAACATCATAGGGGAAAGTGGAAAAGGGGCAAACAAAAATTTACCCAGAATTTACCCAGAATGTGAGAAGAGGTGAAAAAAAAAAATGATATAACTATGTTTATGCATTTCCTTAGATAAGCTCTTTCATATGACAGGATTGAATACAGAGAAATACTGTGGAAAAAATACTGTTTCGTTTCTCTTTTATGTGTGCCATAAACACCTAATAAAGAATTAATTACACACACAAAAAAAGAAGGGTACACTTGTCATTTGCTAGTATGACTAGAAAAACACTTTGATTTCATCTGTAAATCTACATACATCAGATTGAAAAAAGAAAGATGGAGTAACATCTAGTAAACAAATTACCTTGGAACAATTCAACTGCTACGATGCTTTGCTTGTGTTCCACAGCTCCCCATGAACATATAAAGACAAAGACAGTGTGTGTGCACAGACACACATACATTTGTGTATGTTTACAGCAACCTACATACATAAATATACTAGAGTGCAACATAAGGAGACTCTTCACTAGGGGTGGAAATATTTGTGTATCTTACCAGCTATCCAGTTGTGCTCAGGTGTTCCCTAATGATTGTTCATTTGCTGCATTGATGTAAATAATGCAATTTCATGATAAACAACTACAAGTTATGTTAACAATCAGTAACTGAACTTCAACAACAAGAGAAGAGAAAATATCCATTTTTAATCTGTACCAATGTCATTCATTTGCCTTTTGAAGGGGAAATTTTAAAGAAAATAATTCTATGTTTCTAGAAAATATTTGGAAATTCAAAGTCTGGAGGTTTTATTTAGATGTGAATCTGTATTTTTCTAGTTTTAAAGGTGGTAAGATTGTGTTTTCAATCAAGTTTATTTTTAATAAACTTCAGCTGTAAGGTAAACAAGCAGGCTAAAAGACTCTGGAGTGTGCATATGATGGAAATGGAGGGATATAAAAAGTCTGTTGTTAGAGCAATGTCTAATGACTATTAAATAAAGGCGAAATTAAAGAAGCCAGATAAAGATTAAAAATATATCCCTACTTAAGCTCGAATGGAAAACACAAATATTTGTTAGTGCAATTCATAACTTATGATTACAGATTTGATGTATTTATGTACTGATACAGTAATTTATTATACATGGAATGTATAATAAATAATGCTAATTTAATTATGCCTGATCAAACCAATAGGGGAGGGAGGAACTGCAATTGCTTTCCTGAGAATGTTATAAAAGCTTCGCAGAATAAAAAGGAAACTTTGAAGTAAGGGAGAATAGAGGAGGGCCTCAGAAGAAGTTTAAGGCAAAGTTTATCACAAATGATTAATCCTTCTACTTGTTTTTGAAGGCGTTGATATTGATAAAGGATATTAATAAGAAATTAATGTTTAAAATGAATGCATCATTACAAAATCATTCTGAAATAACTTTAATAATAATACTATGACAATGAGATTGTTTAAGGGCTTGGTAAGATGCTGAGTACTTCAGCTATGGTTAGCTTCGTATAAATATTTAAAGATGCAAAAATACATTTGGAGTACATTACAAAATTACTTTTGTTAGCCAGTCATCAAACATTTTCTTCTTGAAAATATAGACACAGTTCTTTCTTTAATTTTTTAGGTTTTATATGTTACTTAACTTGCTGGTATTCTGTAGGTGCTAAGATGAGCTACCATATCTATCAAATTCTAAATTGTAGTCTGCACAGTTTGTATGGCACGGTATGCCAAAGGATTTAAAAAAAAAAAAAAGAAAAATCTCAGAAAAACCCACTATTTTTAAGAACCTAGAAAATGCCATCTGAGCATAGCAGCACATACATATTCACAACAAACTTTAGAGATCTAATTTTTGCAAACTCTAGATGGTTCAAGTAAAAGGAGAATTAATTCTACTGTAGTTAAGATAAATTCAAATTAAATCATAGAATGATTATATTATTCTTCCTGTTACTAATTTTAAGTGATAACTTGTGTAGCAACAGGTATTATGTATTTCAATGTATTGGTGTATTCATAAATTTGTCACATAGGCATACTTTGCCATCAAACTTCCTGCAAACTCTTTCTTGAAAGCTCAAATACATATTGGTAGAAACTATTTTACTTAAGAAAAATACTACTGCGAGCTCTAAATTTGGTAGGAATCATGTCTCCACAGATGCCCCTTAAGGAAACATTCTGTGGTACTGGTAGTCTGACAGAAAAAAGGGAGAACTACAAAGTTCATGAGAGAGCTGGTGTTCTCTCTAACCTTAGACATTTGATGTTCTGTCCAATTATGGGCATTCACAGGTCATGTCCACGGTTTCTGAGCTGTGCCACAGCATTGCTCAGGTTATTGGTCGTACTGGCAATTTTTGGGTGCCAAAGATTCATTTAGCATTGGTTGATCCAGCAACTTTGAGAAAAACATACACATATGTGGAGCAGAGGAGTCTAGTGTGTTGGAAAACTCCTCCCACTGAGGAGTGGATGAAGGGAAAGAGAAAGAAACTGGGAAGTTTTTTTGAGTTTCCTAACATCCAGTGAGGGGAACAACTTGACATTTAATTTTAGGTCTATAGTTTAGTTTAAGGCACAGTTGATAATAATACATATGACTCCAAATTGAGCAGTTCAGTATCACATTGAATATATATTTAATTCGTATTGAATATACATTTTGTCTGCAATTGACTGCAGAGCTACATTATACAGGGCTGGAAAATTTGGCCTAGCAGGCAGATATTTTGGATAAGACTTTTGTTACACATCTGTACTTTTCAGCACTTATCTAAAATGTCAACACTTATCTAAACTCTCCATATATCATTACTTGTTGTATTATTCAGATGCCTTTTTTTAAAAATTTTTGTTTTCCTGAGATAGACTTTTATTTGTGAAAGCAGCTGCAATACTCCATTCATAATTGCAAGTCTTATAGTATATAAGAATAGTGCATGCAACAATACAATATAGAAAATAAGGTAAAATTACAGTTCTTATGGTTTTTTTACTAGAATTAGTTACTCAGCAGAATCAGTTCTCTGCTAACTGACTAGTGAAAACAAAATACATCCTACTCACGTGCTGACATCTCTCTGTGAAATATTAGGCACTAGATTTAAAAAAAGCCAGAGGGAAATTTGGTGTTTTATGGCTTTGGAGGGATGAGATCTGTGTCTATCCTAGAAAATTAAGAAGAACATGGTTCTTTGGTCCTGAGGACAAAGAACATGGAAATTATTCAATCCATACAGCTATAATCCCCACCTCTGATAAATAGGTTTGGTCTGTTCAGAGATATGAGCAGTCATTTTAGCAACAGTGCTTTCTTGTGCTTAGTCTTAGGAATACTTGAGGTTTTTACAGGAAAGCACTGCTTGACCTCGACCAAATCTATGCTAACTGTTGAATAGTTTGGTCTTGTGCCCTGGCCAGCTCAGCATTTTCAGTAAAATATGGCTGACTGATTTCTAGTCCTTACACACGAACACTGTGCAGTGAAAGAAATAGGAAGGACTTCTGTAACACCACCACCCTGAAATGCCTCCTCCCAACATCCATTATTCTCTTTGCTATTAAAAAGAAAATCTCCCCATCAAATATTCCCCACACTCACAAAAAGCTACCAAACAACCAAAAAACCCACTACTTAGCCAATGATTTTATTTTCCCAAGTAGACGTGTCTCTGATCAGTATGGGTTATTTTCAGTTTATATATTTATCCAATGAAATAATATGTTTCCAAAAGATTTATACTGTAATATTAACATTTAGGTTTTCATTTTCTCTCTTATAAATGGCTTAATTGATCTTTTGTGACATTGGAAAAAGACCAATTATAACTGTTTCAGAGTTTGGTGGGGTTTTTTTGTGAAGTTCTATGAAAATTCTAATATTAAGCAGGGGTTATATTGATCTGCTGGAAGATTGAACACTGGATGAAGTCCACATTCGTTCTCTTGCTTTTCCAGGGCAACAGTGTTGAGCAGATGTGAGAAAGGATCACTGCCTGTCAGTGAATATGTACTTTATCAGATGGTTACTGCTACCTAAAATAGGTCTCATATTTTTAAGACTCATTTCACTCTTCAGTTGTCAGAAGCTTGATTAATAAACATAGGCACTCCTTTATTCCTGGCAGCTTTTCAGCTTAGTGTCAAATGCATGTCTCATTTAGTTTTAGTTGTTTAACTTCTTATGCCTAGTTATACTACTATAATGGAAACACAAAAAATTTAGAAAGGGCTGCCCCCAAAGTCTTCTGAAACCTGTAGCTGTTTCAATATTTCATTATTTCTGTAATAGTTCTGAGATATTTTAATAATAAAGAAAGAAACTGTTACTTTTAAAGCAGTTAAAAAAATTGGTGAAACTTTTTTTATATGTGGTTGCGTGTTCCAAATTTGTCATATGCTCTAAGATCATTCTTTCATAAGTTTAAGAATCTTGAGAAATATAATTCTATAATGGTACTGGCCATTATATTTTTAATGTTCCTTTTTGTTAGTCAGATGAAATTGTATACTTTTACAATGTGTTGGGATTAAGATTCATACTGCGCTAGAGAACTTTACAAGTAACCTGTGTACTAAAAAGTTATTAAAACTCTGGGCTGGACATAGAAGACATAAACATTGATTGTAGGAAAAGAACAAAAGAGGCTTTTTCTTCAGGATACAGACAGGTATATTGGCTTCATTGTCCCATTGATATTCACTGTGACGTTGATATTCATTGTGCCATTTGGGGCATTTCTTGAGAAATGGCCTGGTAAAGGAAGTACTCCAAAGAACAGGAGTGAAGTTGCACTATGCCACGTGTAAAAGCAATTAACCGGTACATGGATTTAGGGAATCTTTCATATGCATGAGTCATAGGTTTTATTTCCTGAATTAAGATGTGGGAAATCAATCTCAAAGAAGGAAGCATCTAGCTGTTTGACAATTTTTCTTCCCTTATTTGCCTCCTATTAGGAATAACTTCCTCATATGCCTAACACATACCTTCATTTACACATTTTAAAAACTTTTCTTTTCCCCAAGAAGATCCCTTTTGTTAAGGCTTCTTTTTAAACAGATGAGATCAATTTTAAATTAATACCACACTGGTGTATTTTTCCATATGAGTTGCCAAAGATTAGCATAGATTGGGCTGCACTTGACAGTCACACTGGACTGCCTGAGGGTAGTCACAAGTTTCACTGCCTCTGCCCAGCCCCTCCGGAGCTCTTCCCATCCTGGTGTAGTACTCCAGGGCACACATAGTACTCCCATGGCAGCCACCCTGGGACAATTTTATAGAATTTTAGAAGCTTTGTGAGTGTGAATCTGTCCTGCAGTGAATGTGTCATGCAACGGATGTGCATCCAGTAAAGAGTAACGTGGTTTGTTTGCAGATTTAGAGAGAGAAAATCCCATCCACTCAAGCTAAACTTAGGAGGACAACCCCTGTTTCTGGGATCCATCAAAGGCATATTGCCTTTCCCCACTGATTTTTAAAAGCCTTCAAACTTTTTTAGAATAACTGGGAACCTAAAGTTTAGATAGGTTGGACCCATGGTAAAGCTGCACAACTGTTTATTGGTAAAAAGACACAGACACTAAATAGTGTAGGATAACATGACAGGAGAAAAAGTTAAATTAGCACAAGATATGATACCTCAGGTAGCTATAAATGCCTGTGTTAAGATATCTAAAATTCAGAAGTGAATGTCTGTGACTCATCTCATGTCCCTGTGTCAGCTGCCCATAGCATTTCCTTTGTATGTCTTCTGTGCACCCCCAAAAGATTTGGGAAACTCAATTATTTATATTGAATCAGACCATATATATTTAAATATCATGGAAAGTTGTCTAAATCTACATGGAACAGAAGATGTTTTTAGTTATGATAGATGCAGTATGCAGTATTGATGCTCCAGTTAAGCTTCAAATCCATTCAGAAAAGAAAAGCTCTTTCTCAGGTATTTATGAAAGAGAGATAGTTAATTGAAGAATTGCTGGAACTCATATGTTGCATGACTTTAAAAAAACATCACTTCTCGAAAGGCTTTTTTAATACTAGAAGATAGGTTAGAACTAGCCTTAAAGTTTACCAAAAAAAAAAAAAAAAATACACTGAATGTGAAGAACCAGTTGAGTATGCACATGGTATTTTTGCTGCTAGGGAAAAAGCCAAACCAGAACACTAAACCTAAACAAATACTTCAGATAATCTTGAACAAAGAAGTGGTTTGAACTTTGAAAAAATGCATGCTTCTTTATTTCTTGTACATAAATATTCCTTTGATGAATTCACCCTCTGGAATTTGTGTTGAAGTATCATATACTGAGAAGTATTAGTGAATATGCCTACACAATGAAGTGTGAACTCATACATGTGAGCAATTTTACTTAAAGTTATTCTCCTAAGCGATGTTCATGCTTTGAGCACTGTTAGATAATGTTACTATTCCTAATAAAATACTCAATATCACTTACTTCACTACTCCTCCTTCCCTAATAATTACTTGCTCCAAAGATCAAGCATCAAATTCTAATGACATGGTTAACAGCGAGTGTAAATGTTAAGGTATTCAGGCTCAAGCAGTACATCAAATAGGAAAATAAATTTCAGAGTCAGCAGGACCGATACCTGACCATTGTTTTCTTCTAATTGAAACTATGAGAACTTCAGGTTAAGAACCCCAATGGACGCCGTGTACCTTGGCTCAAAATGGAACAGAATCAAAAATCCTATACAATATTAGTTTTAACCACATGGTCTACTACCAACTGCTTTAGTCCTGCTGAAAATTCTGAGGCACAGCTCATAAAACATTGCTGTAGGCACCCATTTTGATGATGTTGCACTATGCTGTGTATCTGGAAAGTATTGGGCTGCATCTCCACAGCATCCAGAATTTCCGTAATCGTGTTTTTAAACATCCTTTTTCTCCCATAATATTTTACAGAGGAAAATCTTAGACTCAAGTTATCTTCAATGCCCTCCAATATTTGTCTCCATCAAACCAGCCAAAAAGCAAAGTTGTTCTTCATCTTAGGTGATTTACTATAAAATTTCTACAGTGCACAGGGCTCTTCTCCTAGAAGATTTATTCCTACTTTGAGAATTGAACTGAGAAGTGAACAATGTTTACTGACATTCTATCCTCTAATGAACACGTTGTACTTTCTGAGGGTAACACTTTACACTTACAAGATGTCTACCTTTAAGAAATCTAGTCACCATAATTATGGGCAGGTACACTGTTATAACAGGCTGTTGTAACAGTGAAGGCTATAAAGTAAATCAGGCAAAAATGAGTGTAATACTGCTAGAATATGCTCATTCTTGTTGATGTTACCATTTGGAGTAAAGCCCCATTTACAGAGACATAAGAATTTAATATAAAAAATTTGAAAGCAAATAACTTCTTAATTAATAGAATCCCAAAAAATTTAATCTTCTATTAATAGCTGCCAAAATTCAGAGGAATCCTTCTTTCTTATATTGCAATAAAAGTACTGATTACTCATTACAGAAAACATATGACAGGGCAGCTTTCCTAACACATCTAATCACAAGTACACGATTGCTGAGATACTGAAAATAAGGAAAATTTAAAACAGAAGGACAAAACCCAGTCCTCCTATCCTTATTTCATGGACAACACACCAGTTTCAAGGCAGGATGCCCCATGTGTAAATAACAAAAAAGCCATGCTAAGTGTCTTATCTGTTTCTAAGTTATCTATGAAAAGAAGAGAAAGATGAATTTGATCAATTTTCCAACAGCATCATGTAGACAAAAGATAGTTTATACTATGAAAATTTCTTTACAGTACTGGTTTACACCATGAGATTCAAGATTTATAGAACAATTTAGTAATCAGTTGTGACAGGTGTATAAATATCATCTGATTTAAATTTTTTCTTAACTAGATTTGACTTTGAAGTTAGAGCATGTGCATCAAAATTTTGTCCAATTGAGTTTTGAGTACTACCAAAACCAGAGATTCCTCAGCAATTCTGAGCAACCTGTCCCAGAGTATGACTGCTCATAGTGAAAAAAATATTTCCTAATATCTAACTTATTGCAACTTTGTCCACTGATTTTTGTCCTTTTACTGTAAAACTCTGAAGACCATGATTCATTTTTCCCCACAAATGATTTTCAAGGAACTGAAGACACAAGTTGGATCTCCCTTACTTTTCTATCCTTATATATTTTGCTTCAGGACCCTAATTGCTGTGCTGTCTCTTCACTGGATTCACTGCTCTAGACTCATACTCACAAGTGCCAAATAGAGAAAAATAACCTTGTTGACTTGCTGTCTAGACTCTTACTGTCAGTTTGCTGAGGGTCTTCTTTCCTACAGCACATTCTGCTCATGTTCAACTTACTGTCTGCTAGAATGTGGAAAGATGTTTTCTAGCAAGACTGTTTCTAGCTAGTATTGTTTCACTGAGTTATTCCATCCCTATTCCATCCCAGGTACAGGACTTTGCATTTATCTTTCTTTAACTTCATAAGATTTCTATTCACAGTTTCTTCGGTCTCTTGTAGTCCCTTTGATTAGCAACCTTAGTCTCTGAGATAAGCCAACAGATCACCTCAGTTTGGTATCATCAGTGTAATTAGATGTGACTAAGCTTTTCTGCGTAATTTATAATAAATAAATAAATAATAGGTATCTATAATAATAATAATAAATAAATAATAGGTATCTACTGGTGTTGAGACATCCTGGAGTATTCAAGATATCCCATTAGGTTAACAGTTATGACACAAGACCTTGAGAATAGTATGTGCCCTTTGACAGCAATGAAAGCTGATGGGAGTGTATTCCCTATGCCATGAAGAGGCTTAGATGTAAACATCTGAAGTCAGTAACTATATTTAAGCAGTCCACATGCAGATGCTGACCTGTGAGCTGTCTATGCTGTCATTATAGTCTGCACTTGAGGTCTAACATGACATGACAAAGCATTTCAAATGGGTTGTGTACTTATCTTGAGAAAATGAATCAAATCTGTATCAAAGTGGAACTGAGGAAGTCTAAGGAATTACTTAGTTCAGTCTTTAAGAGACTTTCAAATTTAGTCAGCTCAACAGCTTTTTAGCCTGTATAGGCTTAGTTCATTTGCCCCAAACATAGGCTCCTGGAGCCATTTATGATATGCCGGGATATCCAAGATATACACACAAAAGTGACAGATGGGATATAAAGCAGACCTATGTCACCCTGGAGTAGCAGCTGGAGTATTTGGAAAATGGCATGAGATGAACACATTTAAGCAAATTGTTTGAGTCTCAGTTGGTGTATTGACCATAAATTTTATCAGTGTACTTAAACGGCACCCAATGCAAATTTGCTTGCCCTAAAATATACAACCCATCTCACTGGTATGGTAGTTAGGCCACAATGCTTTCAGGAGGTCTTTATAGTTCTGAAAAAGAAACTGGAGGACAGACAAAAAAACACCCAACACCAAAAATGGTACTAGTATTCTGTGTGTAGGCAGCTGAATTAAATCCTGCATAACGTGGGTGAATCTGTATTCCACTTCCATATAAAAGGATGAAGTATACAGGGAAGACTAGAATGAGAATGACCCTAGTACATACTGTGTTAATGTGGTTTTTTGCTAATATATATCTAATTATATACTGTGAGCCTTATGCAACACAGAATAAACTGTGCTTTATGTTTAGAAACAAGGCAAGAAGCATAGAAAGGTAAAATAATGCTTATCAACCAGCCCATTTGAAAGTCTACAAAATAGCACTGTTTAAGTAACCCCTTTTTTTTGTTTTTCACGTAAAACTTCACAGCAATTACAAATAATTTTTTTTACTTGGTTTACTATGCAGTTGAATGGTGAAACCTCTAAGACTTTTCTGAAATGAAACCACTAACAGAGATAGCAGGTGTGGTTTACAAGAGCATAAAACTTCCATCTGCTACATATACAAGTGTCTCTGCCTTCACATTTCTGCTAAAGATGATCCCAAACTCACTTCTTGGAAAACTAAGATGGTGGGCTGGATACACTAGAAGAAGAAAAAATTGTTCTTTACAAAGAAATGGTTGTTGAAAATTCATAACTTGAGTTTTTGTGCCATCAGGGGATCATTGCCGGAAATAAGGGAAAAAGTGAAAAAGTATAAAATTTTAGTTCTATATTTATATTAACCAATATTATAATGCTGCTACTTATAACTCACCTAACTCACCTCTGATTAACTGTACAACAGTTTTGCAATAAAATTAGATAAATAATTATATTTTAAAATAATTTTATGTACACCCAGAACCGCAGAAGAATTCAGGTACTTAGCTAAGCTGAAATTAAATTAGGTCTCCTAAAAGCAGCATTCTGGAGAACTTGTCCCATTCCTACCACTTAATCCAATGTTTGTTGCCACTTCTTTCTTTTTATCTGTGTAGTGCTTATTGATTTCATTTGCGCTTTTACTTGGTTCTAGAAATTTTTCACACTTCAATTTTCTCAATGTATGTGGAACAAAGATTTTGTATTTTTAATTTGAAAACCCCCACCATTTTTCGTTTTTATCTATTTTCTTCTTGAAAGTGTATCTTCAGATTTATTGGCATCTCATCAGATTTGGAAATAATCTAGACTTCAGCTGGAAGTCATGATACAATAACGTGATATTGAAAAAAAATCTACAAATCAGAATGTTAATTTATATTCTGGCTATCTGGTTGGAATTCCTACCATCATTTCTCCCCACCAAAATCATATCTTCTTATTTGCAAATGTTCATAATTCATGTTTGTCAAGCTCATTGTTTTCTTATAATTGTTGCCTTCAAGTTTACTAACAGTAGAATAGTATCCTAATTCCTTGGTTAGAAATGATAATCAAATAGCTTAGACTTGCAAATGTATTTTTAATTTAAAAAAAAAAAAAAAGGACAATAAGAATTTTAATACGGAAAAAAAAAGAGGGCAATAAGAATTTTAATGCGGAAAAAAAAAGATCCAATTTTTGGGTACTGTGCTTAAATAATTCATCAAAAATAAAATGGAGGCAATGGGTGACATAAAAAAGAACCATGACGGTTCATTAGTCTTGATGGTATATCACACAATGAAAGAATGACAAGATATTCAATAATTCTGAAAGAAAAGATGATTTTAAATATAAGCTGTATGTTTTGAAGCAGGTGTGTTTAGACAGAGTTGAACAGCAAAAGGAAGTATAGCTTAGCTTGTTGCGTTATATATATACGTATGTGTATTGTGACACTGTGTTTCTAAATTAACATCTCTGAGGCTGTTTGAAAGTGGTACACTTTAAAGAAGTATGCAGAAGTAGGTTTTAATTTAATTGACTGTTCAGAGAATTGAGTGAAGCTCAAAGTTAAGAGCAAATGCAAGTCAGAGAAAACTCTACTTCAGAGGAGAACTTTTCAGCGCATTATTCGTATGTTTTCTAGAAAACATTGTGGTCTGTGAAGTATAGTTTGCACTGAATATTATCACTGTGTAAGCTTGCACTAAATCATTTTTGAGGAACCTGGATTTATTCTGTATCTCAGATTTCCTACATTGGTATGTAGTTCAGAGAGCTGGCATACTGTCTCCAGCATCTGATATACCTTTCACTCCCAGCCCAGCATTTAAGTTGGGTATCTTAGTTTGAAGGATGATTCTTGTAGCATTCCCCCTCCCACCTCCTCATTTTTTTTTTTTTTTCTTTTTCTCAAGCAGAACAACCAACTTTGTTCTAAATTTGCACACAGTCCAAATACATTCTGGTTTACTTTGTTTTGGCTTGTTCTGTTAGATGCCTGTTCAACTAAAAGAAATTTGTCTTCTGCCCACAAGATATTGCTTTGTCCTATGTTAATCCTGTCATTTTGCCTGTAGAACATTATGCCACAACTTGGTGCATAAAGTCTCAGTAACCTTTAAAGATGACTGTAGCACAGGAATTAAACTTGAGAATTGAATTAGATTTTTCATGGCTTAAAGTCTGAGGAGTCTCATCCATGGAAGACCAGCTACTACAAGACACATGTAAGTTCTAGCTGGCATATAAAAAAAAATGCATGTGTAAACACCACATGTAATTTTAGCATAAAATGAAATACAGATACCCATGAGAAATAAATCTACAATTTAAAGAAAGAAAAATATATTGATTTTTGTTATCGGAGTTGTTTATATAAACTAATCTGAAATTCTTGAGCAGAAATTCTGATGGAAAGACAATTCAGTCTGTCTCCATAGAATATTGGAACAATTAACAGTAAACAGACATAGTAAAATAACAAACAGTCCGGAAGATAGCATTTTAAGCTTTATATTTCTGCTTTTCAGAGATTTTTCACAACTTGTTTCGTTTTGAGCCTTTGTATGTTTCTGTATCTCCTAAATAGTTTACTATCATATAGAAATTGTAATACTGTCCTTTTATGTCACCCATCTATGGGAAAACCTGTCTGAAAGTGAAATAAATATATGCTTAGGAGTATTGAGTATCCATGGAAGCATATAACGACTAGAGTTATTAGGATGTTGTTTAGTGTGCTGGAAAAATATTGAGATGGTTTCACAGTCCTCTCTTTTAAGTAAGTAGGTCCTCTACACTTTGTACAGAAGCATATACAGATCTTCATAAAAGTAATGCTTTATTTTAATTTAATTTCAGTGGATAATTCCACCCACATTTATAAATAGTAAATAAAACTGGCTATGATTGTAATTGAAAAATAAGTGCTTCAATATCTACAATTTCAACACATCGATGATGCCCTACAACAATAACAATTTATTTCTGAACTCCTATTTAACACAGAACATTGTGACAAGATTTGTCCAATATTTCCTTTGTTATAGAAGAAAATGTCATGTTTTGCTTTCAATCTCAGAGTAATAATCTTATATCTGAGGTCAGGGACTGCATTTTCAAACCATCATATTTTAGTGTGAGCTACTGACAAGCTGATATATGAAAAAAATGAAAAAGTCTATCAACAAAAAGTGTATCCAAAGGACCTTTAAAAGTAACCTTAAACTCAGTAACTGATTGTAAGCTTATGATATTGGAACTGCTCACAGCTATCTCCTAAAAGACGTCTGTAGATTTCACATACGTTTCATAACAGCCTAAGTAATGCAGGCTAACCCAATTTTTGCAGTATCACACTTGTCAAGTCACCCAGATGATCTGTGCAATCATATGGATTTATGATCCTAGAAAAATAGAAATTCCATGAGGGGATGATAATAGAGAGAAGCACTGAAAGTAATACCAGTTCCACACAGAAAATAGGAATCAGTTTCTGATAAGTACTTTCAGTTATGTTCGTATTTTCAGAACTTTTCCTTTTACAGTGAGCATCTTATTAAACTTCCTAAAATAGTTATAAAATAAATGTTGTTTTTCCATTAAACAACAAGCTCGACCTGATGGGAGAATAGAGCTCATTTTTACTCCTGGGATTTTACTTACTTAAGGAGACTGTGGCAGTTTGCTTCAGTTCACCATGCAGTGCAAATTCACTGGCTAAGCGCCAGATCAAAGAACTACAGTACTGTTCAAAGTGCTATGAGCTACAATCTGACTTCCAGAAGCATGAAAGAAAATGGAAAAGCAAAGAAGTAAAAGATGGACAAATTGCTTAAGGTTATAGCATAGTGGCAAAGCCCACTGATATACAGAAAAAAGCAAACAACAAAGCCACAGTATAACTCTCTGGTAGTATTTTTCTTTTCATTTCAATGGGGGAAAAACATTTAAAAAAGTGATCCAAGTATATGATAAAGCAGCAGTGTTGATAATGGAGAGACAAGATCAGGAAGTATCTGGGAGATTGGACTGCTTGATAAAAATATTTTCTCTAAATCTGAAAACCCATGGCTATGAACTTCAGAGAACCCAGGAAAAAGTCCTGGCAGGTGATTGCTGTAACAACCCAGTTGCAGAATGTTTTTGAGTCAGTAATAAAGAAGCTTGTCTTTTGCCTCTTTGGGCATTTTTAGACAGCAAATTATATTTCTCACATCAAGTTCCAGTCCAAAGTTAAAATATTTAGCTTATACTCTTTTTATTGGTATGTTCTTTTTCCGGTAGGAAAAATACAGTCGTTTGCAGGTTTGATGAGTAGAACTATCCTGTAATAATCAGCATTGATTATTAAGGTGGTTATTTTATACTAGGCTCTTCATTGTTACATGGCTAGACTCAGATGAGTCATCCTGGAGGATTGTTTTTCCTTCATTGTAAAAAGGAAAATACATTACTCAGTTCAAAGAAATTTTATTGGTTTTAATAGTTAAAATAAAAAATCTTGTGGAATGCAAGGAATGCAAGGAATCCATGTGCTAGAAGGCTGGCAGAAAGATGTTACTGTTTAAGAGTGGCAACCCCATGATGATGATGATGATGATGATGGTGGCCATACAAATGACAGCCTTTGTTGCCCAAAATATTTCACACTCTTTTACCTAGAAGAAGATATTGAGAAACTCTGGGTTATAGAATAGTGAGCCAAATGACATCTTGTGGCTTTTCATAGTCTGATAAAAACTTCTCTTCCTCTGCAGTACTACCCTTATGCTTTAGCCATAACAGCAACTTGGAGTCTAACCATATTTCCTCTGGATGCTACTGTGCAATCTCCGAGTGAAATTGTTACATCCACTATCACTTTCTGGGGTGTTGGGCATCTAACATTCTCTAAATCCTGGTATACAATAGAAAAAATGTGCAGCTTAAAAGAAAAAAAAGCACATGGGAATAAACTATATAGTCAGACAAAAGAAGAAAAGTATTTCCTAGCTTGCAGGTATATTGAAACAGAAACTTAATAATTACAAGTAAAACAGAAAATTAGGAACTACAAGTAATGTAGGAATTACAAGTAAAAGTGATGCATAATTGAGTTGTGACCCACAGGGAGACCTTCACCTCAAAATTCATCCTTGAAGAGATGAAATACTTGCTACGAAATTATGTCAATGCTGTTTATATTACTAAATTTGAAAAAAAAAAATCAAAAAGATAAAGATAAGATAAAGATAAATGATAAAGGTATAAATAGAAAAAGAAAAAAAAAGAGAATAGAAAAAAGAAAAGACAAAAAAAAAGAAGAAAGAAAAGAAAAGAAAAGAAAAGAAAAGAAAAGAAAAGAAAAGAAAAGAAAAGAAAAGAAAAGAAAAGAAAAGAAAAGAGAAAAGAAAAGAGAAAAGAAAAGAAAAGAAAAGAGAAAAGAAGAGAAAAGAAAAGAAAAGAGAAGAAAAAAGAAAAGAGAAGAAAAGAGAAAGAAAAGAGAAAGAAAAGAAAAGAAAAGAAGAGAAAAGAAAAGAAGAGAAAAGAAAAAAGAAAAGAAAAGAAAAGAAAAGAAAAGAAAAGAAAAGAGAAGAAAAGATAAAAGAAAAGATAAAAGAAAAGAAAAGAGAAAGAAAAGAAAAGAAAAGAAAAGAAAAGAAAAGAAAAGAAAAGAAAAAAGAAAAGAAAAGAAAAGAAAAGAAAAGAAAAGAAAAGAAAAGAAAAGAAAAGAAAAGAGAAAAAAGAAAAGAAAAGAAGGAAAGAAAAAAGGAAAAGGAAAGGAAAAGGAAAAGGAAAGGAAAAGAAAAGGAAAAGAAAAGGAAAAGGAAAAGGAAAAGGAAAAGGAAAAGGAAAAGGAAAAGGAAAAGGAAAGGAGAAAAAGCTAAATCTCTGTGTAGAGTTTCAGACTCATTTGATAAGAGAAAACCAACCAGTTACTTTGTGAGGAGATTCAGTCTCTAGATTAATTTAGATAGATTTCTTTGGTTTTTGACTTTCACTTTTTTCCTATACAGAGACATAGATTACAGTTAATTTTGCTACAAGTCCAAGCATCTTCAAACTGCAAAACGGCAAAACGTGAAGTTGTTCTGTAAAAACTAAAATTCATGAAGCTTGTTTATTGGCACTTCTCTATTTGTGACATTTCTGAGATTCCAGCATTATTACCTGTTCATAGAGATTTGTGGTTCAAATTATGACTATGTTTCAGGATGAATAAAGGCGCTATAATTCTGTGTTAGTGAGTCCATCACAGTTCATATCCATTTACTTAAATTATGTAAAAGAAAGAATGGTGTACAAGTACTACAGAAGACCTTCTAGTGATCTTTATCACCTCCTGCCGCTGGCCATAAGAACAAAGTGGAAGAAGCTGTGACACTGGATACTTGGCAACCCTGCTAAATAAAAGAGGATCAAAGAATGGTGTCTCTGAGTACAAGTAGCACCCCCAGTGTCATCACTCTTTATAGCTGGGTCATTCTAGAAAGAAACTAATAAAAACAAGCCTCAAACAATCAAACACAGTCAGGAAAGATGTTAATGACTCTGTTGAGTGTAGTCGGCAATGTTTTGTCAGCAGGAAATTTTAGGGATGGCCTCTTTGAAGAGAGGCTGGGACTGCCCTGCATGCAGTAGAGCAAGGCTAAGCACACAAGCCCGGGTGGTGACATCTCAGAGATAACATATTTATGAAAGACAGGTAGTGAGGAGTGAGGAGAAAAGTGAGAAACAGTTCTTCAGACAGCAAGGTGACAGAAGAAGGTGGAGGGGGAGGGAGGGAGGGAGGGAGGGAGGAAACATGTGGTCCAGACAGCAAGGCAGTGATTCCCTTGCAGCCCATGAAGAACCACTGGGAAACAGATATCCCCACTGTAGCCCATGGGTCACCCCGTACTGCAGCAGATGAACAGGCCCTGAAGGAAGCTGTAGTCTTTAGGATAGACCCATGCTGGAGCAGAGCAAAAGTGTGAAGTGCAAGAGAAGCAGAGAGAACCTGATACACAGCCCTCCACTCCCATCTCTTCTGTACCACTCAGGAGGGGGAGGTAGAGGATTCAGTAACAAAGGAGTGAACCTGAACCTGGGAAGAAGGTGTGTGTGGGAGAAGGTGACTTATTTTTTTGTTTTTGTTTCACCATTCTACTCTGTTTCAAATTAATAATAAATGAAATTATATTCCTTGAGTTGAGTCCTGTTAGAGTAACTCGCAAGTCATGTCCCTTTCTTTATCTCAACCCATCAGCTTTTTCAGCTTCTTTTCTCTCCTTGTCATGTTGAGGAGCAGAGATGAAGAGAGCAGCTGAGTAAGGGTCAGGCAGGTGGCCAAGATTACTCCACCATGGTGATGAAACAGGGTGTCTAATCAGTAGCCCAGTGTGAGAATTTGCACACTGCCCTTCTCTTGTTTAAAAGTAATGGTAAACCCAAAGATAGAAGGTATAGGGAAAAAGCATCAATCACTTTCTCAAGGTCTAAAGAGATAAATCTTTCAGTGAAACCTCAGACCTAAAATGTGGAATGAAAAAAATATTTTTAGGAAGCTACAGTTGTATTCTGTTAAGGAATGGACATCTGTTTTTGTAGACTCAGAAAATGTTATCGTCATTTAGCCTGACCACTCATGTAACATGGGCCATGGTATCTTATTCAGTGACTTCTGCAATTAGTTTTTAGCCTATCTTGACTTTTTGTGATTTAGATCTACTATTGACTATTGTGTTTATAGGCTAGCTTTTATTTTAGTTAAATATTATCTGGTGAGATTTGAAAATTTTGGAAATTGTTCATTTAAACCTCATGTATCACTGTCTCTTTTTATAATTTTTGGATGATTAGTTCCTTGATGTCATGAAGGTAGCTGCCTATATGTTGCTTGTGACCCTATTCTTTCTTGTAGTCTCTTGGTAATTTGACAAGAAAAAAATAGCAATTTTGTTACTTCATTCCCATCAATCCAGATATCGGTGCTGGATTTAACCTACCATTACCATTAAAAATGTCAGCCTGTAAAAATACAAGCACTTTTTACATTACTGTGGAACTTGAAATACTGGAGTCACATTTAGCTGTTCTAACTCATTATTTTAAAAGAGTATATTATGTAGTAGAGTGAGGTAAGAGATGGTAACATTTTCTAATAGATCAAATATATACAGTAAACCTATAAAGGCTAAGGAGTGCAGATCCACTGCTTTTGACAGATCTGCCAAATTTACTGAATATACGTAATTTCTGTTACTATTAAAATAAGCTGTCCCCAACTGCAGGCTGAACAAGTCTTTATTTAATAAAAATAGTAGCTCAGTTACCATACCATTTTCGAATTTCTAATCCCAGCATAGAGTGTATTTCTTGTTTGTGTAAAGAACTTTTAGTGCATAGATCAGGGGAATAAAAGAATAGGCAAATTAAAAACACAGTTCCCACATCCCAATTCTTCGTAGCAGAGTTTGAGCAGCCCTGTGCATGCGTATACACCCACAGCGAAGGCCGTGGGTGGTAAATTCATTGACGAGCAGTTAAAAACAGAAGGCAAAGCCCACTTGGTTAATTGCTCATGTTGCCTGCTTTCACAGTTGTCATTTTCTCAAATGAAAATGAAGTACTCTTTTCCAACACAGACTTTTAAGACAACAGAAATGTTGAGCTGTTTACAAACCATTTCCCAAAATTTTATAACTAGAATATCTTTAGTTTTCACATGTAACATAGAAGAGAACCAGAACAATAACAGTAACTATCAGTTTTAAAATTTTGAGTGCATGTATAAGTATAAACTAAGTTGTTTGTTATCAGTGTCTCAGTACAATGACACCAACAGAAATCAGGTAAGTTGAAATTGTTATGTGATACAGTAGGATGAAAATCTTAAATTTTTTCACTGCTTTTCAGTGAGCATTTTACAGATATTTAGTTCAGGTTATAAGAGCATTGTGCTAATAGTGTCGAGGTTATGGGTTTGAGCCCTGTAAGAGCCGTTCATTTATGAGCTGGACGTGATGATCCTTGTGGGTCCCTTCCGACTAAGAATATTCTGTTCCTTGTCAAACCAAAAGTAAATTCACACCTTCTATGATGAGAGCAGCTGTAGTTCTTATAAGGCCCAAATGGTGAGTGGACCAAAACTATTCCCTCAATCAACACTATTTTCTCAATTGATTGACATGATTGGTGAGTAAGAGCAGCCCTCACTTGGTATGCAGCTGGTGAATTATATACTCCAAGTACTTCTCTTTCTCCACTGACTGTAATCGAATCTCCGAATGGCACAGTCAGATTTCTTAGTCTGCATTGTTGATTTCAACAGCTAGATAACACAAATCCCCTGGCTATACTGATCCACAAATTCTTGGAAGGTATTAATAACAATTTAGTTGTACAGAAGATGTAAACATCTTGAGGATGTGATTCTAATTAACAGATTTTATTCTAATTAATAGAGAACTTATTGGGAATATGGATGAGGGACCTACTTAGAAAGACTAAGTATGAAACGGTTACATTTATAGTCTTCAAAATAGGAAAGCGGAAATACAGTAGAACCACAGCAGGAAGGCAAACTCCAAGAGAAATAGGAATTTTTATGTAAAGATTTGCCAGAAACTGTGAACTCTGTGAATAAAAATATGAAGCTTTATGAGCGATAAACCTGGCTAAACTGCATGATCTTGAACAAAGGAGGAAAACATTCAGAAAATGGAAACTATATCTGAAGAGCAGACAAAAATGTGTTAGTAATGATTATATCTACTTGATGGAAAACCGTATCTCTCAGAGTCCCTTCTAAACAGTGGCAAAGTGTCATCTTATATGAATACCATAGGTAGGTTAAATGATTTTTTGTTCTCCAATTCCTTTTGTCATCAGTGTTGTTCTTTTAACTTGCCCTCTCAGCTCCAGGCATGTTGTGATGCTGTTTAATAAATCAAAACTATCCTGAGGACCAAACGAAAACTGGTTTCCATTTGTTGGTTTCTTTTTTTTTTTTTTTTTTATCTTCCTCTCAGTTTCTACTGATTTACTGCAATATAATATAATTGAAAAAAATAAAACAGTTTAAATTAGTTGGTGGAAACAGATGTTGAAAATTCTTTCTGTGGACTACTTATGAACATTTTTTTCCCCACAAGCCACTTATTTTTAATTATATATTTAAATATTAGGGACATATTTTCCACCTGGTAGTTGATTCAGCATATTGCACCCTAAATTCTGATTTTTCATTAGCTGTATGTGTTTTTGCTATGTAGGAAAAATACAGAATGAAAAATCAGCAATGTCTGTAGCTCCCAGTCTTCAGATAATAATTTTCGTTCCATTTGCTTCCTCCTTCGTTTTATTGAATCTTATGGTGGAAGTGGCCAGCTACACAAAAATGGAAGAGCTGGTGGCAAGCAATGACACCAGCACCTGTGCAGAACTGCAGCTTATAGGGAACTCAAAACCAGCTGCAACAATAAGCAGCAGCCACAGTTTGGAGTGTCACTGAGCACACAGAAGTGAGGACAGTTGGATTAGTGAGGTAAGCGAACACCTTCACAGGCCTCCAAACAATTCAGAACTGCGAGGATTATCTAATAATGAATTATAAACATCTGTTTTCAGGGATGCATTACCTATTTGCCAAAGTGTTTAGAAGTGATAAAATAGATTTATTTGGGATTTTTTTTAAAAAGATCCCTGTCAATCATTTTTTGTCCATCATCAAAACAGTTCTCACATTTTTCAACTGTTTCTTTTTGAATAAAATCTATTTTTGTTTAAAGTAAGGATCTTTTGTTTTCCCTGAATCTATAATACTACAAGAAAAGTAAGAAAAGTAACAGACTACATTTAATTATTCCTTCAATAATGGAATAATTTAGAATATATTTAATGAAATGTATTTCTGAAGCAGAAGTACCTATCAGAAATCTGATGCTTTCAACCAAAACCAAGAACATCCCTCTTTTCTAGGCAATAGTGCCAAAGACTAGCATTCCATCTGTACTCTGCATGACTCAAATGGATCTGGAATGGTGAAAGCACAGCTGAGAGAGATAGTACAAGGGGTTGAACCTGAATTATGTAGACAGGAAGTTTGGGCAGATGTTTGAACATAGTATCTTATATTGATAGTGTTGAATACTGATGTTAGAATTCTATGCATTTCATTTTCTGACAGAAATATTAGGTTGAGTTTTTCTTTTTTTTTTTTTTAAGTTTCTAGGAAAATTGAATTGTAGTTGTTCAATCAGCACTACTTTCTAGTGCCATTTTGATAATAATTTCCAAATCCTGATTTTTCACTTTTCCTTTAGAGGCTCATTGAAACTTTTATTGAATACATACACTCCTATTTGAGTTCCAGAAGTGTTTTCAATCATTCTGAGGACTTTATATATATCTGCCAGCTCATGAGCTCATGATTACAAAGTACCTTTTGCTACAGGTGTTGAAATCAGTAATGGAGCTTTCTAAGCTTTCTCGAAATGGTTACTCATACCAAAAAAAAAAAAAAAAAGTGAAACACAGCTATCTACAGAATCAGTAAATTTCTTTTTCCCTTGTATTTTTTCTCTGTCTTACAATTGTTTGGCCTCTGGTCCTAGTGTAGTTTCACTGCCTATGCATTTGATAGCTATAAAATATTTAATACCAGAGAAGAAAAGGAAAAAAAACCAACCCAACAAACAATTGCTGTCCTAATTTATGTTCTAGTACTGTCACTAACTCTTACAAAAGAAGCATCTTGCAATCTGTAGAGGGAAAATGTCTAAGTTAACCTTTAAATACTTTTGATACTTGCTGCCTTCTGTTTCAGTGAAACATACAGAAGGAAACTTCTTTACAAATTGTTCTTGAAAGTTACACAGGATAATGTGTCCCTTAATGAGCCAAACTAAATGTACAATAACTGAAAACCTTCTATTCTTGAAAATATTATCAGATCTTACACACAGAGGATTGAGAGTTTAATTACAGCAACCTTTGAGTGTCATAGACATCAATGTTCTCTCAGAGCTGGATAAACAGCAACAAAAATATCCATCAGGAACTAGTTTGACAGATCTATATCAGTTATGATTGCAACAAGATGTTATTTCATTTATGTCACCAAACATCAAAAAAAATTGCAATATCGTTACTATTGTAAGGATGTCTATTTTTAGATATCCAGTGGTGTTTTTCAATTACAGCAGCAAAAATTATCAATATTCAAAGGCCTAATTAATATTTGAGTTTACTTAAAATGATGTTCTGAGTACTTGCTTTTTCGTGTATATGTGGAAACAACATACACACCCCTGAATTCCCCTTTGAGCATCCCCACTGCTGAGATGTCGCATCTTGTTTTTCTGCAATAGTATTCCAGTAATAAATCGATGGTCACGTATAAAGAATTGCAGGATATTGCCATGTATTTTTCTAATATAGAGCTAAATGCTTTGTTAAGACTGGAATGAATCTTACTATGGTGATTATGAATACAAATGACATAATATTCCATTTGTTTTGATGTTTTCTTTACCAAATACAATAACTCTACTACTAAAATGTAAAATTAAAAAAAAAAAAAAAGAAAAAAGAAGATAAGCTAATTACATATTTTATAATGGGAAATCTCTTTTCAAAAAACATAGGTAGTGAATAATAACCTAGGCAGGCATCCCTGTGCCACAGTGGAGCAAAACAATAACTGTTGTGAAAAAAAACACTCAATAAAGTAAATATCATTCTACTGAGTTTATGGAATCATTATGTATCATTTCACAGCACGTGTCATTTTAATCATCCTCAATATAATATACAACACATACCATCTTGTACATGACAGTACATATTTGTAGGTCCTGCTTATATATACTTGGGTCCTACTTTATTCCCAGAATCGGGGGGATTTGCACTACCCTTCGGCTTCTACAATAACTTGCAGTAATTAGGAAATGTTTAAATGGGTGAATGCAGACAGGCTGAATTTATTCCAGTAGTGCTAAGAGGTGGCTATGTCAGCCAGCTGTGTTGGGGAAGCCAGTTACTTTGATGTGGCACTATGCATGAGCTTGTATATCCTACTGTACAGTATAACTTTGGATCCGAAATGTGTATGTGCCATCAGTACTTTAATTTGTTCACAGAGTGACTTAGAATCAGGATGAAATATTTGGTTTCTGAGGGAAATATGAGGCCAGTTGTATTTTCCTCACGTTGGTAAAAATTCAAAATATATTGTTTGATTTATGCTGTTCATGATAATGTAAACTGAGCAGAAGGAAGACAAAGTTCCCACTCTAGTTTCTACCATAACACTTGGAAAATTCCTTAATCTAGAAAACACACTGAAATTGTTTGCAAATATGACAAAAGTGTGTCTGATTTTGTTGCTGAACAGAAGGGGGGCTGATTAAGTGTTTCATGTTCAGTATATAAGCTTGAAAAAAGAGCATTCCGCACTTCTCAGACATTTTATTTCTAAATGCAGATGTTTTTTAAAGTTCATAATTTAAAGACTTTGATATTTTCATTTTCCTATCCCATTTTTAAAGATCATAGTGGAAGGACTTGACATAATTATTACATCTCCTTTGTGTTTTATGGATAAGACTTATATAGCCAGGTGCTTCTTGTAACCACTTTTAGTCATTCATTTCTAAAAAGGCAATTATAAATTCCCTATCCATGGTAAACATTTAACCTCTCATGTCAGCAGGGTCTATCTTGTTGTTCTAAAGAGATTTTAGCTGTGAAGTGCAGATGGATCGAATTAAGTGTTTCAGCTCCCTGGAAATTATATGAGCATCCTACCAACATCAGTCTAATCAGAAACCTATTTCCACTCTTCTGCCTTAAATAGTATCAGTCCAGGATGCGTACAGGGAGGGGGAGAATTGCTTTAACAAATTTCACTACTTAGTGTCCCTCAAATGGTACAAAGTGACATTGCTGTTGAATAGAAGGTGCTGACTGTTATCTGTGGTTAATAGCATCTCTTGCTAGCCCCCATTCAGCTGCCAGTTAGCACAAAGCCATGTCTGCACGACTTTTAAAGGGTCTGAATTAATACACCCAGACAATCAATGGTTTCTGCCCCTTCCACAAGGACATTGGTTTGTTACCATTGCTAGATGCTGTCAACAGAAAATGACACAGGAGTCACAAAAGGTAAAATGGTGTCAATTTAATCAGAGAACAGACAAAAGGCAAACAATGCTGTCCTGGAAAAGAGTATAGCAAGGAGACTCAGAGGTTGGCGTAAGCCACACTTGGCAGGTCCCAGTGAAACCAGATTGAAATTCAATGCTACAAAATCCAGCAATGTGACACACAGGATGAGAGCTGTTGTTTCTATTCAATTAAAATCAGCGACTGCTGCTGGCGTAAAATAAATTTGACAAAATACCAAGAGAATCTGTATTGTAGGTCAAACTATTTTCCTTCTAAACTGAAAGAAAATAACAGTGGGAAATGAGTTAGTGCAATTGTTGTCTGAATTACACAAAATAATAATAAAAAAGTCATCCTGCAATTTCCTGTTCACTGTGAAGTTAAACAAAACTTTAGTGATTGAGATGATTCCACTATAAAACTGAGCAATTTAAAGTGTTTACATAGTTATGAAAATAGGCTGCAAGAACTTTAAGATTCTTCTTTTTGGAGTTCATACTGTGTTGTGAACATAATTTCTCAAAAACCTGCTTATTTTTAAGGATTTATAGAGAAATAACATGATCTCACTTCTTATTTGTGAAAAAATTGGTTTTACAAACAGTCTAGTTATGTATTTCTTTAATGTGTGCGTCCTATACTGACAGGATACTGTAACCTGACCGTATGTCAATGCAAAGTTTGCAGCTTCCTCCTTCCTCTCTGTGATGACTCCTGTAAGGAAAGCTTGGTGCCCAGCCAGGGAGGGATCCAAATGGTGTCTGATCTGATCTGATCTGCCTGGGTTAGGAGAACAAATCTCACATTGGGAGAACGAATCTTGCATGTCCTGTAGCTCGATGCAGGTTTGCAAACATTTAGGCTCAGGTTCTCTTTGTCTAATGTTGATACCAGGCAAGAGTTCTTTTCTAGCTGATGTAAATCCAGAATGTTATTTAGTGTTCCAAAGTTCTGAATAAACTAGAGATGCCCTATGTCTCTCTCCACTGCATACACAAGAAATGTAAAGGTTAGTTTTCTAATATTATTTGGGATAACTTTGGTCTTTTGTGTGTGTACATGAAAGCAATCATGTGATGAATGATAGGGATTATTGTTAGTGTTCAGAAAACTCCCCAGATTCTTTTGCCTTCTATATAAACTACTAGGATGGGAAGACATCAGAAAAATAAATCTTTATTTTTTTGAAAATAAGCACTTAAAAAAAATTAAGATTGAAAGATGCTCAAGACAATATAACTGCTATAGTCAGGTGAACTAGCTGTTTATCAATTATTGGTAATATATGAATGCTTATATTAATGAGCTTTTTGACTAATTAGTCCATTAAACTTTCTTGCTGTGTTGTACTGATTATTTTTTATAGCAAAAAAAAAAAGAGTTCTGAGAATTTGCAAAGAGTTTTACATATGTGTAATTTCTTGACCTACATAATAAGTCTAGAACTTATTTGAGTATTCTGAAGACTTTTCTGGTCATCTGGATGTCATTTGTGCCTGTAAACTACTTCAAAGTAACTAAAAGTAACTGTAATCAAAATGACTTTTTACGATGTAAAGTGACGAGCGCAGGTGCCAGCCTGGTAACAGCTCTTTAGTCATATGGCCTTCTACTGTGGGTAACAGCTGGACTGTGATTTATGAATGAGGATTCATTAAAAAAACATCAGTATTATCCTGCATGGACAATTAATCTGGTGGGAAGCCACCTAAACTCAGATCTAATGAAAGGCAGACTGCTGGCTCTGTGAAATAGCATGGTCAGCCTCCTTGACAAGGGAGCAACTTGTGTTGTAAACATTCACAAGCAAGTAGACAGTGAAAAGAGTTGAAGATACAACTGCCTAAACCTAATGTGTTGTTCAGAGCAAGTCATTTACCCTTGGCTTTATCTATCCTAACATTAGGTACCTGAAAGATAAGCTGTTATCATAAACTAAGTGTGTATGCCTCCTATAAAACAGATCGAAAGAAGCATACACATTCCATACTAGAACTTTGGATGGGATCACTTGTGCTTTGGAGTGCATCTTTTTCTCTATTGACAACCATTTTGTTTTTCAGCCTCAGGTGCTTATTTTCAGGACCTCAAAGTTAGATAACAGGAAATGAACACCTAATTTAATGATGTTCTAGTTCATTTCTGAACAGCAACAAATTTTATACAAAACTATGATTTTAGAAAGCTACCTTAATGAGTGTTAACAATGTAGCATGTCAGAAAATATGTTTGGAAATTATCAAGTGATGGTGATGAAAGTATTATTAAAAGTAAGAAAAAGAAAAATTAAAGAAAGCTTTTCTATCTTCCAGTGTACAATTACTGGATCTCATATATGACAGAAATTTTGAACTTAGATTTTATCTACTTGAAGCAATTATCTTTTCTATGGAGTGTGAACCAAATTGAAACTTTGGTGGATCTGAACTAGTTTTGTACTACAAGGACCTATCATGAGAAGTTTGGAAATGTATGAACCTTTCTATTGATAATTCTGTCAGCAGAATTCTTTAACATTAATGAGAATAAAATATTAAAAGTAGATTTTTTTAAAAATACATTTAAATTGTAGTTACACACAAGTAAACATCAACTTCCTAAGAAAACCATAAACAAAAAACCAACCAAACTAACCAAAAAAAAAAAACCCACCAAAGCTCTTATTGTTTTGTCCTGGCTTTTGTTGGGGTTTTTTGGGACCGTGTACGCATTCGTGCACATACATGGCTCTGTGTGTGTGTGTAAATGTATTCCAAATGTAGCAACTATGGACACCATTCTTGTTTTGTCATGAGCCTAGATTCAAGACTTTTTCTAGACAGCACCTTTTTCACTCTTGAGGTAGAAGTTTAAGATAGATCAAGTCAAGTACATCCTGAAAATTCCTATTTAATTCTTAAGGGAGGCTAGATTATGACTTTATATGGGTATCTACACAGCAGAAGTCTAAAATTTTTAAGGTTAATCCCATCCTATGCATATGTTTGAGGACAGATGTTACACTTGGTTTCAATACAAATGTCAGCAAAATCTTGCATATAGAGCTCCAATAGACAGTCAAAGAAATAATGTTATTCTTGTCTAGATTTCCTTATGTCACACTATTCTTCTTTTATTTCCATATGTTGAAAGGCAAAGGATGAGTTTTGATTCGTTGTATTTTGAGAGTAAAGCAGTAACTACCTTAATTAATATATTTTGGACTTTAAACACCTTAAGAGAAAGTAGTCTGATTTTGTTTCTGATCAAAACTTTTCATAGCATTTTTGTGGACCCTTGGATTTTTAACCAGAGAAGTGGTCAAAGATGTCAGAAAAAGCAAAGATGTTTCAAAAGTAGTAAAACAATAAATTACATATTTTGCCTGTTTACAGATGAAAAGCTGCCTATTATTAATGTAGTAAATGGTTTTCAGTTTGAATGGATTTATTTCTCAACTGCACTGACACCTCAGAGGAAAAGAGAATAACATGCAAAAACTTAAGCAATAAAGCATCAATCTTTAAAACACAAAGGTACTGGGACAACTCAGCCACTTATTACAAACCATTTCTCTATGGCTGTGCAAGATATAAGATTGAGTCTCTGCAGAACTAAATTAAATAAATACAGTTCAGGAGGTGTTTCTGATAGTTGTATAGCTCAGATACACAATATTGGTATCCCAGGTTATGCCCAAGACTATTTCATGGCTATTTTGTAATTAAATATTAAACTTTACAAATTATATTTTTCTATAACTTCATTTGGTTAAAAACATCATTTGACTAGATCCAGTTGGGAACTACTCTATTTGATCACAGGGGCTGTTAAAATAGCACACAACTGCAACGGAGTATTCAGACTGGATAAAACCCTGAGTAAGTAACCCTATATCATGGCTGACTGTTTTCAGCCAGGGACTTCCTGGAGTCCTTTCAGCCTGAACTATCAAAGAATGCTATTCAATTCTCATCACAACAGTACTTTCTTATTCCTCACCATTTCAAGAATTGCCTAGAATTTCTATAGTTCAAAAATACTTTTCTGCTTATCTGAACACTGAGATACATATTCCTTGTTCTTCCTCTACAATGTAAACCATGCCAGTCAACATTATAAGCAGAATCATCACTGAAATCTATAAACCTACAAATCTATAGATTGCTATATTTTCTACATGGCAAACAGTCAGGTATTTTCCTTCTCAGGAAACTATCCTCTATTCTATTCTTGCATTTACTTTTCCACACCCTTATGAACCCTTGTACAATAGTTGCTTCAGGGAAATTCAGAGTTTGAGAATGTTATAGCAAAAGGGGAGGAGAATTACAAAAAGGTCTGTAAATTGAGTTGTTCTACATTATGAATGTACCTTGAAATCTCTGCAACAGTGAAAATGTAACAATTGAAGGAAATAAAATAGGGTGAAGTCAAGGGCTATGTGATGAGTCTTCATCAGTACACAGGAGAAATATGTCCTGAAACATGCACATATGGAGGATAATAGTATTATTTTCAAGAGGCAACAAGAGTTGGACAACCTGAACACCTCTAAGAGAATCTCTGTGTACAAAGAGGAGCTAAGCTGAACCCTGAGAGACAGATGGTAAAATGCAAAGTTTAGATGTAAAAGAGCTACTTAAGACACATTATTTTATGTTGACTTTAAAGTCTTTATTCAGTTGCTTTTGCTGTAATGAAATTCGATTTGTTTCAGATTATGATGTGTAAAAAGAAGAAAAAAACCAGTGGTAATGTGGTCGAAGCAAAAGAAACAATTCTGGTGCAGCCTCACCTTAAGTGCTGTCTGCAGTTCTGGGAACCACAACAAAAGATATAAAAGTATTAGAGAGTGTCCAAAGAAGAGCCATGAAGATGGTGAATGGCCTAGAGGACAAGCTGTGCAAGCAGTGGCTGAGGTCACTTGATTTCCTCAGCCTGGAGAAGAGCCTGAGGGGAGGCCTGATTGTTGTCTACAGCTTCCTCAGGCAGGGGAGTGAAGAGGCAGGCACCGATCTTTCTGGTGACCAATGACAGGACCCGAGGGAATGGCATGAAGCTGTATCAGGGGAGGCATATTTTGGATGTTAGGAAAACGTTCTTCACACAGAGGTGTTTGGGCACTGGAACAGGCTCCCCAGGGAAGTGGTCACAACACCAATCCTGACAGAGTTCAAGAAGCCGTTGGACAATGCTTTCAGGCACATGGTGTGATTCCTGGGGCTGTCCTGTGTAGGGCCAGGGGTTGGACTCAGTGATTCTAATGGGTCCCTTCCAACTCAGAATATTCTACAAAATACCATTTAATAGCACATTCAGAGAGAGTTTATTAATCTGTGGACTCCCTCAGAAACATTTCTGTCTTTGATACTATCAAACTGTGGGTTCATGCTATACCCTTCTGATCTCCCTGCCAATGTACCTTTTTCCAGTTTCCTATGCCTTTGGTATAGAAGTTCAGATTTAGATCATTTTATTGGCCTTTTCCTGAACTTTGTCCTGAAAGATAACCTGATACCTGCTGAAAGAATTATGTACTGGTTGCTAGAGATGGAAAAATGATTTTCTAAGAATAACTATGTCCTTAAGCTTTCTTACACCTTTCATTTTTTTTATAATGTACTAAAAGCTGTGAACACTTTCCTACATGGTAGAAATTTTTATTCATTATAAATCCAGTACTGGCTAGATGCACAAACAGTATAGACCCTCTAGAAAAACGTTTCAAAGAATCGTATAAACCATAGGTTAAGTAATTCCTAGCTTTAAGTAGTTTTGTGTTTAAGTTTTGTGTATATTGAATGAAGCATTGAACAAACTCTGAAAGATCTTTCTCATTTCTTACTACCATGCATACATGGACAAAATCAGTCAAGCAGGAAAATAAAAAGATAATGAGAAGCTAAGCATCTATTTGCATTCCCAAGGGGCTCTGTACATTCAGATGTGATATTTCCACTGTAACTTTAGTAGTTAAAGGGAGGATTTCACTTGAAGTCCTGGATGAAGGATTATTGATCCAGAAGAAAGGAAAAATAAGAAAGAAGCAAAATTACCTTCTTACCAAAAGGTTCAAAATTTTAAAACTAGATTTTTTTTTTCCTAAAATTCTCCATCCAAACCAAACCAAACCAAACCGTAAAGAAAACACACAAGAAAAACTAAAAAAAAACACTAAAAAAACCACTAAAAACAAAAATAGGAATTACAACAGGATATGTAGGAAGTTGTTGTGCATAAGATATATCAGGGGGTTTTTTGAACAAATGGATAAACTGACAGATACTTGCAAATTTCCATACTCATAGTTAAAACAAGAGCTTGCTTTTCTGAAGGAGTAAGGAGGTTGGAGATTTTTCAGGATTGTGGAGTAACTCATTTCTATTTAAAAGCTAAAAAAGTTATAAAAAAACATAAAAGAGGTGAGGATTTACAGGGTTTTTAGGTTATTTAAGTATACTTACATATACAGACATTTACTGCAACAACTAATCAAAAGTGTGGAGACTTAGCATCTGAATTTGAATGAATTCAATTACATACCTTAAATGGATTCCTAAATACCTTATGTATTTATTCCAGAATGTTTTATTTGTTGTGATGTTTCTACATGCTGAGGTAAAAGCTTCTCTTTAATATCCTGCTCTTATAGAAACCATTTCTTAATTGCTTGATGTAATAGAAATGAATATCGTCGAAGACTATGCTGAAGCTTATTGACATAATTTCTGAGCAAGAGTACAGAAGTGAGCAGAATTTTATCTGTTTGTTCTCATCTAATGTCAGTAATGTGGAGGTGAGCAAACCAAATTTTTATATTACAACATTATTTTAAGATAAGAACACCTAAGATAGCATTAAACTCTTTCAGTTACATAAGAGATGCACTAAATATTGTAATACGTTTATAGCACAGAGGAACACACTTTTATTTTTCCACAGGCTACACTTCCCTTGTTATTTGGCCCAAATCACACCCTTGTCTGGCTTTTAAAACTATGTGAACTTCTCAGTTTTCAAAGGTCTTTTTTTCATCCTTGTTTCTTCAACTAACGAAAAAAGTGGATGGTGACATACTTCTATTATATAGAACTGTACAGGAACTATTTACAACATGTATTTGTCATAGAGTTTTGCTAATTGAAACATAACATGCAGATTATGCACATCAAAACCACCTTTCCAGTGACTAAATTAATCCATGTTATTCAGAGTACAAGCATGATGCTTGTGGTTCCTTTAGGAAATCTGGCTTTCTAGATTAGTTAAACATTCAAACATCCCTACTTTCACACAAAGTGTTTTCATAATAAAGTACATCAGCCAGATTTTACGTCTTCTGCCTGTTATGGAAACTTTCTGTAAAGACTTTGGTGATGCCTTGTGGAAAACTTTGAAGGTTCTTTTTTTCCCAAGTAATTCTGCAAATATTATCAAGTATTTGCTTTTCCTTTCTCATTGTAAGATGCATTACCTAGGACAACATATGATGTATCTCTGCGATGAGTTTTCTGTTAAGGTAATATTATTTGTTCATGATACATATTCTGAGTCATGATATACACTACCATTTAATTCCTTTTATTATTTCAGGCAAGGAAGGGGGCATTAACATCAGTAATTTCCATTTTGGTCATTGTAGTTGAGAATGTCTTTGTCAGTCTTAAAATAATGTATCAAGCCTGGAGCATCCCTAGAGGAAGAAAGCAACAATTTTTTCTTATTCTACCCTCCCCTGCACCCCCACCTTATCATTAACCCCAGGTTATGAAATAAAATAATTTTATCATTCTACCATATAGGTAGTAACCCATTAACACAATCTCTGTATGCGTGGGCTAAACATCAGATATGGCACAATTCCAGTTTATGCTTGACCCTTTTACTCTCTTTAGTGAGCACTGTTTTCATATCTTTCTGTTAATTATATTTTCCTTAGATGACAGCTGACTGGTGAAAAGAAAGGGTGAAGGCTTGTGGGAGTAGGAGTGGGCTGTTTAAATGTGATTGGAAGGAACTTTACATAAAATTATGTGCCTATGTTGGGTCAATTTACCACCCATATAGTTTTTGCATGTAACGGAGAAAGAAGAGAGAGACTGGAGGGTGCGAGGAAAACTATAAAATTAAATATTGTAAATATATTAATAAAGAAAGAATTTAAAATAAAAGCAATTTTTTTTCTTTCTAACCTGAGGAGGGGAATATTCCATGGAATCAAAATTCTAAATGTTGTCTATTATACTCTCAGTGAAATAATGGGTGGCACTGCAGTTTACAGATATGGTATGAATGCTGTTTATTTTCTTATGTGGATTTGTTCAGAAATGAGAATAGTGGGTTCCATGAAAGACCTAACGTAAAATATAGATATAATAGTATAAGGTTTTTTAAATGTAAATGAACTATGCATCTGTATTTTGTTTTCTTCTACCCCTCCACTGTGCCCATTCCCAATCAATGAAATGAAGGAAAGCAGGAAGACATTGACAGTGGCTTCACAATGAAGGACAGTTTTACACTTAAAGCACAAATGCACTTGTTACGTTTGTAGTAGATCATATACTCTCTCAAATTATACTATTTAAAACTAGTCTTTGCTGTTTAAGATTTTGAATACAGATAGAATTTTCTGAGAATTTACAAGTAAATTTGTTTCTTACTATAGGAGTTAATTTGAAAATTGGTTTAAAAAAAAAGCGTTTTCTTATCAGAATATGTCACAAATCTTTTAAATAACAAAATAGTTCTTCAGACCAGCTACTTAGCAAAATCTCATTAAATGTTGTTACACAGGCATGACCTATAATGTGAATAGTCATTTTAGGATTTTTTATTATTATTTTTCTAGTATTATATAAAAATGACAATTTAGTTTCAGTGACTTGAAAGACTGACTGCCTTTTTCCTCAAAATGTCACCTAATTTAGCTCTTAAACACAAGATCAGTACTACTTTCAAGGAGATATGTAGGCCACATTTTATTTACTTAGAAAATATTTCTGTTTATGCTCTTTCCTTCTTTGAGATACATTCCCCAGTTCTACTTTTTATATAAGGAAAGAGAAGTCTAGTTAGTACATCTTTTTTCTGTACTTAAGGCAGGAAAGCAAGTGTTGTATACCCCTCAAATTTTAATTTAATTCCCTTAGATGCTCATTAGCCTGGACCTGGAAGGCTAGAACATTTATCCTGTTGATTTCAAAGGTTACAGAATTTCAAGTTCTTTCTGTTCTTGCATAAAAAGGTGAAAATGAGAATACTCTACTCCAGTCAGTAGTTCAAAGATAGCTGATTAGGTTTTACAGAGCAACAAAACTAGCAATGCCAGTTTGTGAGCTCAATTCAAGTTTCCTTTGACAAAAGCATCAAGGCCAGCTGAGTAGAATAGAAGTGATAAGAATATAGTTATCATTCATATTATCCATTTGTTATTCTTACCTGTTATCTGCCACAGATTGCTAATAGCAGGGACTTGAAAAAAAAAGACTGAAGGCATAGTAAAGGTAAAACCCTTTAATATTTTGGTAGAAAAGTTCGCTTGACTAATCAGTTTCTTAATTCAGGTTTTTCTATGTATTGTGATGAAAGACACAAGTGTTTTCTTATGAGTTTTCAGAATACTGAAAACATTAGGTCTTTTATCTGGGGGAATCAATTTATCAATGGTCATGTTCCCTTGCTTAGAATCATGCATTTCTTCAATTTGATTGCAATTTTGATTATGTTGGCTCCCTTCAGCTCTGTGTTGAGAGGTATTGTGGAGTAACTTGCCAGAATCGATAAGGATATATGATGTCATTCCCATTTTTGACCACAGGTATACTCTTCAGGTCTTTGGCATATTGAGAATTTAGTAAATTTGAAAAAATGCTATTTGGAAGTCTTGTGGGGTGAAATTTTCATTTATCATTATTTTTTGACATGTCTTTTCAACTCTGTTATCATCCATGATGCTGATGATGCTACTCATTTTCAAGTCAAAAGCATTAATTAAAGTTACATTGCACTTAGTGAAAAGGCTTAATATCATAACATGTTATTTCATTAATAATCTCTTAATTACATCCCAAACAGCCTCGGATTGATTAATTTATTTCCTTACTGTTTATCTACAAATTAATCTTACAACTTGAATTAGTACATTTATTCATAAACAGAGTTTTATGAAGTGTTCCAATAAGTTAAAAAATTATGAGTTGTACATTTCTTTCCTTAATTTGACAAAATTGAGGGTCTAATTTATTGATGATTTTGCATGATCATTTTTATCATAGCTTTGAATTAGTTTTCTGCATCTATCTGATTTAGAGTTGCTTTGCATTAGGCTGAAAACTGTGTACATTAGTTCTGTCTCAGTCAATCTGGTTAATATTGATAGCTATAATGAGTAAGGAGCTTTCCTTGGTAAAAGTGTTGGTTGAATTATAGACAAAGGAATCTGCTTCAACAATGAGAAACCTGGTTAAAATACTAACATCTGAGTAACTCTTAACAGACACTATCAAGTCTAGTCTTCATCAAGAAACCAGGGGAAAATCATGGTCTCCCTAAACTACAAATATGCATAGTACATGGATGCATAACATGTACATGAATATTTTTTTCATTTCTAGCATAATGCCCCTATAAAATTATGAAAAAGACCCAAGCAAACTACAGAACAGGTAAAGGAGCTGGAAATAATGCACAGAATTTTGAAAATCCAAAACTAATAAACCAAGCCAATATGTGTGCATGCTTAGGTATGTTTTCCAGTGAGACTCATCTTTAGCACTGTCTTAGCATATTCAGGTTCCAAACAGAGTAAGAATGCAGTAATGTGAGTGTATTTTCATTGTCAGTTTTGCCTTCCTCCTCCTCCTTCTCCTTCTGTTGTTCGTTCACTGTATTTACAAACACAGGAAAGCTCCGAGCTTAGAAAATAAGGTTTTTGATGTCCAGCAGAAATAGTACCGTCCAACTCAGTTATGACAATTCGTCTTGCCGTACTGATTAAATTTTCTCAGCAGGTTTCTATCTTTTGAATTCTCAGCAGCAGCCAGCTCTTCACTTCCGTAAAACAACATCTAAGTTCCATAAAGGATCCATTATCTGTAGAATCCTAAATACAGTCCTTACACAGACGAAGCACACAGAGGATGCACTCTCATCAGGCACCATCTGATAAGAACATCATAGAAACATCATCTGTTCCTCTGGCCGGGGTGGTTAGTATCTTTAGCCTGGTCATGTAGAACTGTGATAATTGAGGTGTCTCAGCTTGGTCACAGTTGGTGCCATTCTTATGCCGTTTGCTAGCCAGTGGGACTAATACAGCTGTGTGGCACTAAAAGTCAAATTGTACCAGAATGCACAGAAGTATCACTCAGGAAAAGGTTTTGGTGCTTTGCTCATCTAGTCATTTCTTCTTGCTTGCTAAAAACTGTTGCCAGAGATTTCTTTTGCCTTTTTTCTAACCTTTTTCCACTTTCGTTTGTTAAGATATTTTACTTCTTTTTTTCCCCCCCAAAATCTTTGTTTTTTCAAAGAAGTAAAAAGTTTTCATGGAAAATATGAGTTATGATAAAACTTTTTGGGCGTTAGGGTGAAATTATTAATTATAAAGGCCACTACAAAGAATAGACCACAGGCTTAGTGGTTCAGTTAATCATCTCAGGAGTGAGAAAAATTTTAATGTCTACACTAAGTTATTTAAAGCAAGAATGAAATTTGGCTCTTCCTAAAGCCAAGCAAGTACCCTCATGGCTCAGTGTCATTTAAGAGATTATTTGCTTAGTGATAAATTTCAGTTTTTTGCTGGTGGAAAATGAAAATAAATTTCAACATTTTGATATTTTATATGTGAAACCGAATTCTTGTTCACCAGATGGTGTTTATATTTCTGATAAAATTTACTTATTTACTTCCCACAGCCACAGCTTACAGTGATCTCCTGCATTCTGATGGTTCATATACTTAGCTGTTTATTTTTACCCTAAAATTAATCAAATAGTGTTGTTCTGTGTTTGAAATCTAGTGCAGCTCATAGCTTTTTCTGATGTAAACTTTCACAAATTTCTATGAATCCAGATAAAAAGTGATATTCACAACATTCTCCTTGTACAATTTAAAAAGACAAATACAAGAATACTTGACATAAGTAAATTAAATATCAGATTCTGTTGAAACATATCTAAGGCATAACTCCTACTGTTCAGCTGACAGCTATAATTCATCCTCCGGTTCCCCAAATAAAGGCAAATTGTACAAATGGGATGAGCAGCAGGCAAAGAGGGTTTATATCCTCAAACAAACAAATTAACTTTTGGAATGACCAAAAGTATCCCCAATAGTCACTAGCTGCTACTCCACAGGACTCCCATAGTTTCTGTGTTGTATCTGCCATCTTCTTATATCTTGGATGTCTCTTGGATATTCATGTGACCTTTATCAGTTTCATTTTGAAAATGTTATTATGATGTAAATTTATTGTAAGTAGAGGATGTTTATTGCATATTTTGATTATTTAAATTTTTTAAATTAACATTAATAATTCTACTGGTAATTATATATTCTTATAACCACAATAGCATATGCTTCAAAACTAACTTTGATATGCCTACATATAGGCATAGAAAATTGTCAATTTAAGTCAAAATCATTAGTTAGTATTGGACAGTTATGTAAACTGCCATGATATCATATTTAAGTAACAGTAGCAATTTTCATGGCATCTGAGCACTCAGGAATACTGCCAATCTTAAGTGAGTTCCCAATGCCAAAAACAAAGTGCAATTTATAGTTGCTGAAACATAAAGCATCTGTTGTGTTCTATATTCTTTTTCTATATTCTTTTTTGCTATTAATTCTTTCTTTATAGCAGATGAAAAAGCAGGGGTTTTTAAACATTGTTCTTACCAAGCTTTGAGTCTAAATGTCTTAGTTCAGAAAACTATACTTATGATTATTTTTGCTTTGTCTTTCTCTTGCTTTACAAAGAGGGCTCCACAGAATTTCTCTCTGAGCTATTTTTTAAGTCCTAGAATATGAGTTTCCTGTGTTGCCTGGGAAACAGCTTTAGGTAAACCAAAAAAACCCCACAATTAGTTTGGTATAAAAATGTTGGCTTGGAGAACTATACTTTTGTAAGTTTAGAGTTTTAAGTATGTTGACACCTATTATGCTCATGCAACTGATAAGATTTCTACAGACATGGGCATCTTTATATTATGAAGCTTTCTGGTGGGCCCTGTGCCAGAAAAGCATGAAAAAACATTATGGACTCACTGGACAGTTGCCATGGAATTTTCCACCAGGCAGTTTGTGAACTGATTATGGATCCTTCATAAGCTACAGAGAAGTTCAAACGGATCATTAATTACAGTAAAATCAGGCTGAAAGTTGCAAGTATCTGCTTTTAAAAAAGCATCAAGATCAAATGAATCACAGCCTTATCAGTTAACCCAGCTCCAGACTGAGCACTATGAAACTCGTAGGTGCCATAAGAATTTCTTTGGAACCCATCTCAGGTGTTTCTCTCAGGACACACTTTACTTGCCTGACTGTTAGCATCTTGTGTCTTTTAAAATGCTTTAGAGAATACCTTTTCTAAGCCCCCTGACCGTTTTTCAGCCTGTTTAGACTTCCTTAGTACTCTCAGCCACTTTAAATAGCATCAGACAAGGAAATTTAGGTAACTGAATAGATCCCAAAGTCAAAATATTAAAAGGAATTTGGAGCCATTAGGCTTCATTTCAGAGATCTGTTAATTTCATTTGCTGGCTTGCAGGAGTCGTGTCATTTTAGGTCACCCATGGAACTTTTCTTTGCCTGTAGCTGCATCATAGAGTCACAGAAAGGCTTGGGTTGGAATCCATACTAAAGATCATCTAGTTCCAAGTTCCCTGTCATGGACAAGGACACATTCCACTAACTAGGCCAGGTTGCTCAGTCCCTCCAATCTGACCTTCCACATTTCCAGGGATGACACATCCACACCTTCTTCAGGCAATCCTTTCCAATTTCTCTCTTCAATAGCTTCTATGGATATCTTGGATATCATAATGGCCCTCAACCTTCAGTCTTTCAAAGAAAATATTTTCATGTCTGATTCCAGTAGGGGATTACAGCTGGTGAAATTCTGCCTAATTCCACTTACCCAGGGGTAACATATACATGAGTATAATTTCAGACACATCATTGTCCTCACTCTTCCCTGCTGAGTGCATTATGATGTGAGAATGTCTGAAGGCACTGTTGAATGGATGTGCGAGGATAGGTGCAAGTTTCTCTGGACTCTGATGTGTCTCCATGCTGGGCTGATGGGGCTGAAGGCTTTCCAAAGTGAATCTGGTTCACGACCACCTTGCTTGGAGCATATGTTGAGTGAATCTGAAACTTTTTACATATACATGTGTGTTAATATACCCTCTTCATTTTTATTAAGAGAAGAGTTCTGATTGTGGTGGAATTTATGGAAAAAAAACCTGAAAAAAAGTATGAAGTAATGGGAGACCTACATTTGTTGTAGAGAATGAGTTCCTAAAACCCCTTTGAGTATGTGGTTTTTTATTGCTGTTGACACTCTTGAAACATTTGGGATAAAATACATACTTCCTATATGAAAAGCTATTAGTTTTATTTAATATTATTAATGTGGACATCACATAAAATGATTTCTCTCACCTGTTTCAGGATGCATGCATGATACCATATAGTAAAAATTCTTTTGAAGAAAATCTCAAAATACTATAAAAGTATTTAAAATGCAGTGCTTGTTGTTCAGAAACTTACCTGTGACAAAATATAGGAATTTTTTTCCAATTTTTTAAAATATATATTCACTCATTAGTTTCAATATGCTAATTTTTTACTATCCTTGCAATGCCATCTGTGTGGGACTGTGTAGTGTGGGTTGGTGTGTGAGAGAGGACATAGAGCAAAGGAATACAAAAACTCTTGAAACATTTCACTACTGAAAAAAGCAGCAAAATAACACATTTTCTGGTGACCAAATTGGCTACTGGTTAACATCTTGCTACTCACTAGGCTTGCATAAATCTTTTCAAATGCTGTCACCAATGATTTATTGTGTTCTGGCTGTTCAGTATATTGAAATCATATATAGTAAAGTCCAGAACTAGTAGTCTTACATAATATTAATTATGCCCATAAAATTTCTAATGGGAGAGTCAACCCTGATTAAGTACTTTCTGCACTATTAGCTATAATAAATCTAATATAAAGTTGACTTTAAATATTATTTATATGTACACAATTAGGGGCCGGAGTTTCCAACTCCTTTAAAATTTTGTTTATTTTTTTATTGGTTAGTAAATTAGCATCATACACTTTATGGTGAATGTGAAAGATATCCAGAAATTCAGTAAACTCACTTTTATTGTAGTTGCCAAGATGTTGTCTTGATATACCCACACTGTTATAGAATATTCGTCACATAGCTTTGTGAGGAAACAGGTCACAAATAGGTTTGTTTTAGAGTGAGAAAAAGATTTCCATTTCACTACTAAGAAGAGAATGAATCTTTCATCAGTATTTTATTGGATCAACTAATGTACAAATAGTAACAATATTGTTAGAGGAGGAAACCAGGAAGAATCTTTAGTTATGTAGCAGTTGTACTGCAATGAAAATGCAATGTCTAGAATTTAGTGCTCTTGACAAAGTAGCAACAGATAATTTCTTATAGGAACTTACAATCTAGATTGCTCTATAGCCCTCTTTTAGGCAAAACCAGACCAAGTTAAGCGCTTATTTTGCCATACAGACCAAAGTATATGATGTGCTTACTAATATATATGTCTAAGGATTTAGATACTAAAATTAAAAAAAAAAAAAAAAAAAAAAAAAAAAAAGTATTGTTATGATTACCCAGGACTTTCCTTCTAAATAAAAGCATATTTTTCCTGGATTTTTTTGAGATCTGATTCACATTTGGGATATATGTAAATATGTTTTAATAGACTAAATAAGGTGATTTCATACATACATGTTTGTTGCCTAAAATTAGATGAGATCAACTGAAAACAAGAAGTAAAACTGGAGGTATGAATCATCAACTGTAGACACTGCATCTGTACAACTAGAATTTAGGACCTAGTATTTATCTGTATGGGTTATTTTTTAACAGACTTCCTTTCATGAGAACTGTTCTTTGCCTTCGGTTGCAGTAATTTGCTTTGCCTTTTGCTTAGATTAAGTAAGTTTGACAGCTCAGAATGTTTCTGTCTTTGTAAGGCATAACATACACTACAGTTTGCTACAAAAGATTGCTATAACAATGATACAGCTATATTTTCTACTAGTACTAATATTTACCAAGGGGGAAAATCATTCCCTTTTCCTTAGGCTGTCTGAATGATAGGTTTTAGTGTTAAACACAACAAGATGAGAGTATAGGTAAATATAAGGGTTTATTACTGAATAATTCAGATATTTTAATTTTACTGAGAATAAGTCAAAGACAGTAATACATTTCTTTTCATTCTCTAGTCCTAGTGTGAAAGTAGGCTCAGCATTCTTAGGAAATTAGGTAGTTTATCTTTATCCTAGACCTTCAGGAAGAACTATCGTCCTTGGGTGTCCCTCCAGTCTTGAAAGTGCATAGCTGTGAATGCAGATGAACAGACTGAATGTGTACAAGGGCACAAAGACTTGTTACAAAGAGCGACATATAAAGAAATTGGTGTCAGAAACATGACAGTCCTTGAGGATAGTGGAGAGACCATAACAGGAATAGTATTGTACTTAACATTATTTGTTTCCTGTGCCTTGGGCAGAATAATTTTGCTGCTGATCTGTTCAGTGAGAGAGACAATATGATCCTCTCAAGTCCTTTCACTTGTACTGTAAGATTTAGCAACTGGTAAAAAAAATTTCCCTATTGAAATTACCAAATATAAGTAATACTTATACAGTAGTATAATTATATACAGTATATATAGTAGTATACTTATACAGTAGTATAATTATATACAGTAATAATTATATTTTAAATAAAGTTAAAATTAATAAGCTGCATGATTTCACAGCAGAACACTTTAAACTTTTACTATTCATCTTTTGTCTTCTTTTTAGCTATCTAGATTTTTAAACTATGATTTGGAAGTAGTCTATAATATAATCCCATTATTTTGGCCTGAGAAACTAGTCAAAAGCTCAGGTTTCTGTTTTTTTCTGTTTCCAGAAAGAAGAAATTTATTAACTTGAATTATGAATTTCTGATGCAATTATTGTTTTTTATAAAAGAGATACAAAGGGGTTTTTCTTTTTATTCATGATCCCAGGATGGCTCAAAAAATGGATGGACTTCACTCCTGTTTCCTGTATCTTTTTCTACTGATAGGCATATCATTCCCCAAAAGCCTTCCCCCTGCTTTGAATTCTACTGCTACTACCTGGCTTCTGCACTTATCCATTACTATTTCTCTGCTGATACTTCAACTCATGGAACTACAGGTAAACTTGGAACTTCTGTCTGCTGTTCTCATTCCATTTAGATCCTATTCTTGAGCAGATTTCATGTACCTTTCTTGAGAATGGATTTTTGCCTCATAAGGATATTTGAGTTTCGAAAAACATTTTTTTTGCTAGAGTATTAAATGAAGAACATTGATTACGGCAGTTTCAATGGTAATTTCTTTATCACAAAGAAAGCTTTCTTTACATTTCCATGGCTGAGTTACCAGCTGCAGCTGGGCTTACTAGTATGTAACTGGGACAAGTAATCAAGGAGGCTGCATAAAGCAGTCTCAAATCATTAGCTCGATCATTATCAAACTTCTGGGAAGAAATGGCCTGTTTCACTTAGCAGTTATTCATAAAATAACTTGGCACAGTTCCTAGTAGAGTGCCTTTCAGGTACTGTTAGTAGCACAAACATGTAGATGTGGCTGCTCGCATAAGGAGCACACAGAGGACCCAAATTTCATTATGGGGTCTGGAGTCACATGGTGAAAAATTATCTGGTTTTGTTTCCCTAGGACACAAAGGTGTGAATCCATAGTTTTTATATATAACTCATAGGACTAGAAGTGGAAGCTGATATCTGTAAGATATAGTGCTGTTCATATCTTTTTTCTTCACTGGTTTAGCCATAGAAAGTGAAGCCTCCCCTCTTTCTATTCACTTTTTGCCTTTTCCAACCCACATGCAGATGAATGTGATAGAAAGAGCTGATAGTATCTGTATTTAGACTTGTGCTCAGATGTAGGAAGCTGACTAAAGTGGGAGAGTCCAGTGGATATGTCTGAAATGTCTTCTGAACTGAATCCATACTCAAATTTAGTCCTTGTAGGACTGCGAGACAATCCAGCACAAACACTTTATATATATTATCCTCTTTATTATAGTCCCTGTTACAATTCTGCGTGCACTGTGAACACTGAGATTAGCTAATCAGTCACCACATATTTTGATGGGTCTGGAATGATCAATCTCAAATTCACTAGCTAGCTGCCTGTGAGATCTTTCCTGTAGGGTTTAATTATCATGCCTCTACACATGAGATAACGTTTTAGTCAGGCACAGACCACAATATCAATGTAAAATTGTAAATACTGCCTGCTTAGCTACAAATACACTTTAAAGGCAATAGGGATATCAATTTCTGGTTTGGACCTTTTCTTAACTTCATCATTTCTTTTTGCAGTACTGATGTAACTAGTGATTAATTTCTCCCTAGTCTACCTGCATGACATATGGTTCCATTACTTACTTCCCACCCTTTATTTTGTACTTGGTGGCATCAATCACCTTATAGTTAATTGAAAAGTCATTGTGGCATATCTTGTGAAGGAGTTGGTGGAAGTTTATAATAGGTAAGGGAACTCCTGTAATGAGAAATTAGACACCTTGCTCATATTTAGACATTTCAGACAGCTAGTGCTGAGTTCAGCTGATCAAAATAGGCATCTATTGCCATTCAAGATGTTATTAGTGTCATTCTTCTTTTCCTCAGACAAAGAAAACAGGTTTTCAGATGGTGATATTTAGTGTCTATCAGCTCCATGAAGATGTCTCAGACATCTTCAGGCACTGTCAATGTATAGAGAAATAAATAGAATTCCTTATTTTAGATAAAGTGAATGTTAGTATCATTTCCAACTGTCCTTTGATTTAGCTTATTTTGTTTTTAAATGAATGATTGCCCCAAGACTTGTTTTCATCATTATTATTGCTTATTTGTGGATAGTGCCATTGATGCCTGCATATTTTCTTAAGTTAAATAAACAGCAGGAATATTTTAAAAAAAAAAACCTAGTAAATAAGCTGACATTTGTGAAAATATGGAAATGTACCAATGTCTTAATTAATGGGTAACTAGATAAATGTATTAAATACATTTCCAACAAATTGCTTCAGCTTCTAAATAAACTTTGAAGGAACCTATGCTGACTTCAAAGTTTTCTCATAAAAAGGATCATCAAGTGAAGGAACATCAAGGTATATAAGAACTAGATGTTTGTAGCTAACACAAACTTATCACCTACCAATAGGCTAAATTCTGAACCTTAATATTAAATGATCTTCCCTTTTTTTGTGCATAAAAATAGAGAGAATGGCAACTTTTCAACCATGTCAGATGAAGGGGGAAAAAATCAAAAATGGTAGGGGCACAAAGCTATCATTTTTTCCTGGGTTAGTTGCATTCCCTAGTGATTCTACTGAGTGATGGAGGTTTCATGTAAAGATCAATGACACTGAAAACTGGTTTATAACTCAGTGTGACAGCTAGTATAGTCTCAGAATTGCTTTGCTGTAATCCACCCTGTCTTTCTCAGTTAGCAAACATTATCCCAATTACAGTTATGCCAAATATAGGCAGAACAGATGCTTCTCACAAGCAACAACTAATTTCTAACTGCAAATTTATAAATATAAAAACATTGATTGCCAATTCAAAGTGCATTACATCAATGGTTAGAAGAGAAAAGATGAAAATATTGTTATACTATGATGTGGCCTCATCAAAGCCAAAATCTTTATTGATGTTTCTGGGGAAATGGGATTGCAGTGACAGGGCTGGGTAAAGATTAAACTAAAAGGTGGAGAAAATCCTGACAGAACCCATTTAGATAGGATTTCAGTTCCAGTTCTTTTTGATAGAGAAAGGTACATTACGTAGAACAGTTACAGTAGATGTAGAGTTATAAAATAAATTAATACCCCCTGAATAGAATATACCTGTAATTTCCACATAAGTTAATCATAAACAACTTGACAAAATTTGATCAAGTTAGATATGTGCAGAAGAAAAAAAGTAAACCCTCACATTTTTGCCCCCATGAATGCTGTTCTTTGGGTACTAGCCATAGTGCATAAACATATACTTTCAGAGAGACCAAAAGTATCTCCTGTAAAACTGTAAGAACAGTTGTACCAGGTCTCCAGCCCAGTATCATCATCCTAAATGTATTTAACAGCGGGTGCCTAGGAAGCGGAACAGGGCAATCTGTATAAGCTCTTGGAATGGTTTATTAAATAAACTAGTTTATTTGTCTACGTGATGTCGGTATGGCCACAAAAAAGGTCTAGATATATGTTGTGCAAGATTCCTGTTCAGAATTAGAAAACTGTATGTTTCCTTGATAGTTGAAGCAATTAGAAAAAGACTATAAACTATAAAGGTTTAAGGAGAAAAAGAGGGGAAATGCTGATAAGTCAAAATTATTATAGATACTGACAATTATGTTTTTATTTCTGTGGGAACTGACCACATGTTTCTTTGGTGTTCCAGTCTGTCTGACTGGTAAAGAAAACGGATTGTTATTTTTAATTCAAAAGCTTTACAAATTAAATGAGCAGTGTAGGATGTTTTACTATTCATCAACACAGGCTCCTCAGAAGCATGTAATGATCTCACATTCAAGCTTGGGATGGGATACCTGAGTTTGAATTTTTTCACCTTAAAAAAGATTTTGAGGATGTATCTCCCAATTTCTGAAGGAGCACAAATATTATATTTAATAAGGATAATTGTATCCTTCTTTTTTTCCTCAATCCTTACTTCCACAGTTTTCAATGAAAGTAGCAATGTCTGCTAAATATCGTGCTGACCAGATTTTTTACTGCATTTTAGCTGTACTAAAGAGTATCTCCAATTACAACTGAGTCCTTGAGGAAAGCAGGACTATGCAGATTACTAATGGGGCTAAGTATCAAACAAGTACACAGTACTCAGCCATGCCAAAATGGCAACAGTCCTGGCTCTTCATGGCAGCAGCATGCCATGCATCTTGAGAAATTCCCATGGGCAATCTCAGATGCCAGCAATCTCTTCTCAGGATGTTTTGAGGATTATAGACTTGAATTTTGGTACTTAAATTACTTCTGAGTGCCACATTTGGTGCCCAGAAGCCTCACATCTACAAAACAAAACTTAGAATTTTTCTCTGCTTTCACGGTTCTTAACTTCAAGTTGATCTTTTATAACTTTTAGTTGCAAGTACTTTGGAAGCATAGAATATTCAGAGACTATTGAGAAATTATTCTTTATTTAGAGATATAAATTTATATAAAGATAATTTTTTTTTTCTGATTCTATTCCTGCCTAAATAATTTAGACAAAGGATGTTTTCAAGAGGAGAGTCACAGAATGGGTAATCAATACAATTAATGAAGTCAATTTCTTCTAAGTTTTACAGACAATGGGAATAAGATTTTATCCTTTACAATGTTCTGGAAGACTGGTAACCCTAAGAGCCTGAAACTGCTTTCGGAGGCAGTGATGACTTACAGGCAGGACAGGTCACATTCAATTCAAGAAATTACATAGGACTCTGACCAAGACAAAAACCTGTTTTTTCCTATTTACACAGATTTGTTCACAATGACTAAAGTTTTGAAAGATTTTCTGTTTAAGTAAATTAAGTTTTCTCTCATATTTTTTGGTAGACTTTATAGGTTTTTTGTCCAAAACTATATTTGTTTTATGAGAGCTAGCTATTTCACTAAACGATCCCCTCTTAGCACCTGAGAAAAGCCAAGAGTATAAGTGCAGCATAATTAAAATAATTATAATTTTTGGAGGCTGAAGTATTAATTTCCATTCCAGAAGAAGATTTTGGCTGCCCATTCCAAGAAGAGGAAACTTACATGGAAGCTTTACAAAATCCTGGCATTTGCATGGAATAAGTGCAGTCAGCCTAGCAATTGTGGCACAATGGCCTTTTCTTTTTAGTCCTGTAAAATAGATAATTTTAAAAAATTAAAGAGGGAATTAACTAAAAGTGTAATATGCCATTGTATAAAGCTATCACATGCTTGAAGTTTGAATATTTTATGCAGATCTAGTGACCTCCTGTCTTTCTACTCCTCTCTCTATGACTATAAATAGATATAGACCTAAAATATACATAGAATATTACATAATAGAATATATGCAATATATGTGATAGAACTACACAAGAGAGAGTTGAGGAAAGGACCGAAGCAGTTTCTGTGCAAAGAAACATGAGATCCCATGGACTTTTAAAACTGCAAAAGATTTTGCTGGGAAAGAGATGGAAGAGAAATGGGAAAATATATGATACGATGCATAGCATAGAGAAGATAGGTAAGGAATGGAAATTTACAACATAAGATTTGGATGACATAAGATTTGTATGACATCGAATCAGAAAAAGGAGCAAGTATTTTTAATTAAACTATAGAAGAACTGCCACACAAAGTATATTAAACTAGAAAATACATCATTACAACATGTTGTCATGTGCAAAACCAAAAATGCATTCAGAAAAAAAAAATGCTAAAGTCATAACAAAAGCAATTAAACATGATGTTTGAATGTGATCTAAAGCTTAAAATTAAATAAAAAGGTGGCACATTGTACAGACAAAAGTATTAGTCTTCACTTGGCCTGCTGTTTTAAATATCTATCTAGTGCACACCATGAATTTACATGGTGGGTTGATCTAACTAGGTTTATATTACCTTTATTTAATTAAAAACAAAAAGTTATTTTCCAGTTATAATTTCATTTTTCCTCATACTTTTTCACACTTGGTCCATCACTATGGCACTTGTGTTCCAAAATTGATGCCTACCTTCATGGTTAATATCGACAAAAAGATCAACCACTCACTTCCGACCATTGTCCTGCCCCCCAGGGCTTGTTTCCCTCCCAGTTCATCCCATCATTGCAACAGTAGCAGACACCGGATAAGCTCCTCCCTGCTGAAATGGCACCAGCCTGAGAAAGCTGCTGCAGTGTTTAGGAGGTATAGACACAGCTGTGGGAGAGGACCAAGGGAAATATCTGTGGAGAAAGCTGTTGCTGGCAAGCAGTACTCTTGCTCCTCAAACAAGGATATAAGGCCAACAAACCTCCCCTGACCCTTCCCAGCCCCCTCATTCCCTATTGACAATTTCAAAACCCTTCACTTGTGTTTGCAAACTCCTCTCTCTGTAATCAACACTGTCAATGACACAGTATTGAATTTTTCACCTCCAGGATGAAGATGAAGCAAAGCTGTGCCCATAAGGTAGGACAATTCAATTTTGCTTTCAAAATGCTGAAAGATGGAGAAGACACTTCACTATCTGTGCCTACAGATTTTTTTTTTTCTTTTTTCCTTTTCTTTTTATTTTTTCCCCCCCTCCTTGGATATTTCAGGCGTGACCAGGTGTGCATTGAGAATGTTGTTAGCTATTCTCTTGGCTTAACAATTTAAGTGACCGTATGAATAGTTCTGCTTAAATTGAATTTAAAAATTTTAAATTCTGTTTATATTAAAAATAAGTACTGTTCTGTTTAAATAGAATGACACTGATTAATTAAAACACTTTCTGTATTTTTTTCAGTACTAATTTAAATAGTGTAGCCCATGTAAAAAGAACAAACTGTCTCGGTGAAAACTAACTTTCTGATCTTTTCTTCTGCTTGAGCAAGTAATGATTAAAAAGTATTTTAGTTTTTGTACTGTCTCATCTTACATTATTTATATATTTCCTAGCACAAGAAATTCCAGTTTTCAGGTAGGAATTCTGGGCTCTGTTGTAGTAAACAAGCAATTATAATGTTTAGAAGTGAAAATGTAGAAATGGCTTTTACTGGTTCTTTCCTGAAAAAATTAGTAAGAGATCTTGGTGCTGATATTGCAAACTCCATCCATTTATTGTGATTTAACAAAAATTACTTTAGCCCTCACAACCTACGGAAATGGCATAATGTGAAAAAGATGACACTAAAAGTTACATTGTGTTCAGAAAATGTATTCATCCACTATAATGTATATATTTTCCCAAAGAAATGTGGTTTCACCTCAGTGACCTGCTGACATAAATGAGTATTTCAAAATTCTGGAGTGATGAGCTGCTAAAAGAGCTTGTGAATAACAATTCTCACATCATCAATGAAAATTCTCTAACACCTGATAGTGATCTATTTGAAACTCCCTTCTGGGAATTCTGCTTCTCACAGTGCAGAGAGATGGCACATTTAATTCTTGCATAAAAAAGTCCCAGAGTTGTAGTAGTTGAAGTTCTGAAAGCATTTTCATGACAAATTTTTCTCCTCTTTTCAGGAGTGTATAGATAAGTTTAAAAACACAAACAAAGAAGCAAACAATGGTTTTGGCAGAATGCAATGCTTTGAATAGATCCTAGCAGTTGCCAAGACATAAAGTGGAGCAAAGATGGGGATGAGGACCTACTTAAATGGTTATCCTATATAATAACCTTAAGTTGCTTCTGTGGAAATAATTTCCTCCTTTCCCTCGGGCCATTTCAGGTCAGCTGTCCTGGCTATGCTCCCTCACAGCTTCTTGTGCCCCTGCTCACTGGCAGAGCATGGGGAACTAACTGAAAAGCCCATGACTTAGGGTAGGCACTGCTAAGCAGCAACCAAAGGATAGTGTGTTATCAATGTTATTCTCCTACTAGCTAATGAAAAAATTAACTCTATCCCAGCTGAAACCAAGACATTATCCACCCTTTATTCCATACTTTAGAACACCATGTTCAGAATATAAACTGCGGGCACTTGGCTGGAAGGGGTTGATAGCTGCTTAGGGACAGGCTAACAATTGTGTAGCAGCTGGTGAGCAATTTTACTGTACATCACTTGTTTCTCTTGGGCTTTATTCCTCTATCTCTCTCCTTTTCAATGCAACTATTAATATTATTAATATTTATTATTACCATTATTTTATTTTATTTTGTTTCAGTTATTAAACTGTTCTTATCTCAACACGAGGTTTACTTTTTATTTCCAATTCTCCTCATCACTGGGGGCAGGAGGTTTGTGGTGGGTTTGGGCGATTGGTGTTGAGTAATTGACTGCATGGTACTTAGTTGCCACTGTGTCAACTCCTTTTGGCTGTCCTGGAAATTACATTCAGCTCTCCAACCCATAGTATGTTTCCTGACAAATGGAGCTTGATGGATAAGCTTGGAGGAAGAACAAAAGAACCCCACACAAAGTAAGGATGGTTCAAAAACCTGTGACCTTGGTGACCCAACTGGTCTTTGCTCTCAGTGGTGTGAAATTAGAATATTTTTCCTCACTACAGTACAAGGTCAAATATGTGAACCTGTTATTGATATAGATTCTTAAAACAAAAGCAGAACAGAACAAGAAAACACACACTCTCCAGCATTAAAGCACCCTGTCCTTTCTTTGAGGTTAGGCTGTGCAAATTTTTTTTTTTTTAAATACTACTTAAGGAAAACATTTTGTAAGAGACACAAACTTTAAGAGTATTTTTGAATTGTTAACCTTCCATCTGCTAAAAATGATCCTGGCTCACAGATATTATTCTTACCAGGCAACACTTATTTGGACAATGTGAGCTATCTTCTGTTATTTATCTATACTATTCAATAACACTGGTAATACAGATTTAAACCAAGGTAGAAACACAATTATTTACTGTTGTCTTTTGGATTACTTTCCCTCTCTAACACAGAAGATTAAACATAATCATTTCAGCTGGAAAGACTTTTGAGTTTAATCAAGGACAAGCTCACAAAATAATTTTACCTGATATTTATATGGTTTATGAAAAAAACCCAAACAAACTGAAACCAAAAAAGTAAAAACAGTTTAAAAGAATGTAATTAGAATTCATCACGATAAAGTACTTAGGGTTTTCTTTTTGTAAGGAAACCTTTTTTCACATCAAAGTGCTATGTGGAATGAGTAGATATTTAATTTTGTCTAATCTAGAATGTATTTGAATGTATTTATACATGGGTTTGGTTTTCTTTTTTTTTTGTTTGGTTGTTGTTTTTTTTTAATCAGTATAGTAAGAAAAACACCTTGTTTGCTTACCAGTTACATTAGTATAATAAACATGTGCTGCCAAAATATTAATCGATTTTTCAAAGTTGCTTTGAAAGATGTATCATTATGTTAGCAATTCTGAAAGTAATTTGAGCTTATAAATAGATGTCTAATAAAAATTTAGAAGATCAACATTTTATTTTCATGTCTGCAAGGAACATTGTGACTGCTCATGCTAGTTTCCTTTCCACATCATCTTCCTTTCTATTCTTTGCCTCTTTTATTTTTTCAGATAGTTTATATTTGGATGCCCATTTTAAAATTTATTTTTGGTGACCAGAACCATCTGTTTAAACAAGCTCTAAAGAAAAGAAAAGCTTCATTTCAATTTTCTATTCTTTCCTGGGATCGGCCAGAAATTATTGTTTAATGGAATGGATTTTGGTGAGTTAGAACGACAAGTCTTGTTTTTTTTTTTTCTTTTCTGTAATTGAACCTTTCAAAAACTGTTCATGGAGATTTCAGTGAAATTTCTCTTGCTGCACAGAGACTTTAACATATTTTCTATCTTTAGTCCATTAAGAGCTTCTAAATATTCCATGTCTTATCATAGTACCAACCCTGATATATCCACTTATTGCTCAGTATAACAACAGCAGATTTATATTTTCTAGTTTTCTGAGCTTATTGGTTGTTTTTGTAACATTTGTAATGGTGGAAGTCTTGTAGGAGTGAGTTTGCTGTGGAAATAATTCAAATCTTGTCATAGTTTGTGCTCCATGCCACAACGCTGGCTGCCCTGCAGAACTGGGAGCTGAAGGATGGCCAAGAACTCATTCTGCTTACATTCTATTCAGCTACAAAAAGTGAAGATCTGGCTGAATTTAGGATCTAGATTTATAAATCTGGAACTATACAGAGATGAGCACTTTTAATTTTTCTAAGTAAAACAGACAAACCTTTCAATGTTCCAGTTTTAACAGCTTCTGTCATACAAGATACAATGTACTGTTCATAACGACAGGAAATTTCATTCTATTAGGAAAACAGTCATACTTTTCCCTTTACAACCACCACACACACTTAGAGGCTCTTAAGATAAAAAGAGAGGCGAAATATAATTCCCTAATACCATACTGAATTCTTTTCACTTGGATGGCTGAATAGTTCAGCAGTTACCTTGAAAATAAATGACTGTGCTGAAAGGAGAATTAATTAATTCAGATAAACTAAATAAACTCTGTGAACTGACTAATGTAGCAGAAATTACTGGGTGCTGATACTGCTGTTTTAATTATTAAGTCCACGTTAATTAATTTCAAAGCTACCTTTTTTGAAATCCACAGCTTGACCAACATTTGGAGTATAAAACATGCCAAGAGCCAAATTTTGCTTAGTAACACTTTTGCAAAGGCTGGAACGGAGCCTTCATACAACTAAATGTGATAAACTTTAAAAGAAAGTGACAGTTTCAATAAACAACACAGGATCCAAATAATTGTGTGTTACTTCCTTGACCACAAACTGAGAAACCAAATTTGATTGTGTCAACCTATTTCTTTCACAGAAGGAGCTGGACTTCTTGTTAATTGCCAATATGGTTCTGAATATAAAGGGAACTTAATGTCTCTTTGAGAGTTGCAGTAAAGTCAGCGATCATGTCTACCCATGCAGAGCTACTGGACACAGTGTGATTCAGTCATGACCCACTGTGACATCACAACCTCACTGAACCTAAGAATATGTCAATGGGTGAGAATGAGTTACATTACATTTATTAGTTAGTGCTGATGATTCTGTACCTAAGGACATAAATAGTATCAAATGTATGTATACCATACTTTGTTCCCTAACACATCACATGTGAAGGACTGTTTCAGGTAGTGCCATGATTGAAGTACTTACCTCTGCTGGGGAATGTTCAGCAGGGATTTTACTATCTGTACATTACTCTAAAAAGACAAAAATGAAGGTATAATATATTTAAGACTGTCTTTTGCAGTGATTAGTTCCATAAATTGCTAAAAAAACCCACAGACAACAAATTTATATTTGCGGCATCGCAACAGCAGACAGCAGTAACATCAATACAGTAACTAAAAGATACATTCCCGTGAGGGTTTTGTTCTCTAATCCCACATTGTTTTGTTTGATTCTTAAAATGAAAACACCTGTAGCAATGATTTCTCCTGACAAGCTAAAAGGCAGTGAACAGAGAACAAGTTTAATATAATGCTTTAATTACAATCTTTAGTATAACTTCACCATGTATCAACACCTCTTATGAACATCTTAATCACTTGCTTTTTCTTGTTTTCACTTGAAGCAAATTTAAATTTTTTGGAGAACTCTACACACAACTTCAAGGATGAGGCATGAATGTCTTTGAGAAAACCACAGACAAAACAGCTTTAGAAAAAGCCCTTATTAACACTTCATGTCATGTACTTGAATTAAAAACATTTAAGGACGAAAAACATTTAAGGAAGAAAAACTTCTACAAAAACTTTTGAATGCAAGTTTGTCTGCACTAAAGTTGCTTTACCAGCATATTCCTTCTGAGACTGTCTGCTAGAAAATAATCCATCTAGAACAAGTCCCTACTTAATTAAAGAAAAAAGGAGTTTTTAATTTTATATACTTTTAAAAAAACTTAAAGCTCTTTTTAAAAATACTTTTTACTCTTGAGATAGAAGCAGGAGATTGCTTACCAGTTACCATCATAGGCAAAACAGACTTGACTTGGGGAAAAAAAAAAAATTTATTGCTGGTTAAAAAGAGCATGATTATGAGAAACAATAAAAAAAAAAAAATCAACCCCCAGACTCCAAAACATTTTGTCCCATCCCCATTGTTTTTCCCAGCCTCAGCTTCATTCATTTATTCCCAAATATTCTACCTGTCCCTCTCGAGCAGTGTAGGGCAGGTTGTAGCAACTCATAACAGTTTCTCTCTGATGTGCCCTTCTCCTCGCACTATTTCCACAGGGGTCTTTCCCAAGGCTGCAGTGTGAATATCTGCTCCACCATAGTCTCTTAGCAGGCTCTAGGGGAATGGTTTGAGTTGGAAGGGACCTTAAAGATCATCTATAATCCCAAAACCCCTGCTGTGGACATCTTTCACTAGCTCAGGTTGCTGAACATGGCCTTGAACACTTCCGGGGATGGGGCATCCACAACTTCTCTGGGCAACCTAATCCAGTGCTTCACTCCTTTCCTGAGGTTCTCATTGACCCGCTTCTCAAACTGCTCAAGATCCCACTGTTTTTTTTTCCTTCAAATATATGAACCCCACTCAAATTGTGTCACCCCGAAGCCTGCTGCAGGTATACTCAATCCCAATATCTATGTAATGAAAATATTCAGCAGTAACAGTCCCAGTACGGACCCCTGAGGGACAACACTTGATTCTGATTTTCATTTGGGCATAGAGCCGTTGACCACGACTCTTTGGATGTGGCCATCCAGCCAATTCCTTATCCATCAAATGGCTTGTCCTTTGAACCCACATCTCTCCAACATAGCCACAAGGATGCAGTGTGGGACCTTAACAAATGCTTTACAAAAGTCCGGGTAGATGACATAAATTGCCAGTCCCTTGTCCACCAATACAGTCACTCCATTGTAAGATTAGTCACGCACAATTTGCTCTTCGTGAAGCCAAAATGGCAGTTTCTTGTTAGCTCTCCAGCATCCATATTACTTGACATACCTTCCAGCAGAATGTCTGGTCCTTCTTCATGTTCATATGACAGTTTCTCCCTTTTTTTTTTTTTTTAATGTCCTCATGATTTTCTGCAGTATATTCCACCTTTTCCCAGCATCCCTGCCACTTTGGCTGTGGGGCCTAACCATGTTCTGCAACTGGACAGTTGGAGCAGGCTGGAACCATTAATTAGACATTAAATATATATTGTATTAAACATGTTAATATCTATCATAGATATTATTTCTCTGCTTTTCCTGCTTTAACTTCTTTTTTTCCTTTTTTTTTTTTTTTGGTTTTGTTTGTTTGTTTTTGTTTTTTTGTTTTTTTGGTTTTTTTGTTTTATGTAAGGAACATAAGGTGTGACGTTTTCTCCTTCTTTGCATGAATACATCTATGGTTTTGCTGTCTTCCAGAAAATGTTGTTGCTAGAAGAGTTTGCTCCAGTATGCCTTGTAGTCATAGAAGTCTTTAAAATTTAACATGTTAAAATAACAAAATTTAGATTTTTAAACACACTGGCTCTTTTGAACAACATTAAATTTTAGTTGTGCAAATAATTTATTTTGAAAAGTTGTCATCTATATAGCAAAAAAAGAAAGCAATGTCTAAAAAATGACTAAAAAATGACTAAAAATGACTAAAAAACCTTCCTTTTAATTCTTTTAATTGAAAGAAAAGTAAGAGAATTCAGTTTCTATAATAAATAAAATAAATAAACTTTTAAAATTATAAAAATAATGCTAATTTTGATAGTTTTATCATATTTTTGAAAAATAAAAAGTAAGTTATATTTATGCTGGTAGATACTTGTTTTGTGCACTTTAAAGAAATCAGATTTGTATCACTTTATACCAAGTTTTCGACATAGAAATCTTCTCTATTTTTCTAAAACTAGCTCTGAAATATAGGAATTGTGCTTTTAATAAATGACCCCCATATAAAAAGTTTGGAGGCACATGAATCCAGAAAAAATATGAACCTGATCCTAATAAATGTTTTCTGGAATTCCCTAGTATAATTCAGACAGAGCTATCATCTACCATTTCAAGGGTGCAGCATGTGTTCTAACTTGCAGAGGTCTAGCTTAGAAAAAGGTGCCATAGGCAGTTTATTTCCTACTTGATTTTTTTCCTACCTACCCTTTAGTATCATGCCAGTGTAAATGAGACAATTTTAATTTTTAAAATAATTTACCCTTCTTATAGGTTTTAATCTATACTTAACTATATGCAGAAATAGTTTGTTCTTCTAAGGACTGGATCATAGCAAACTTGCAGTTTCCCAGATGGAAATTCTGAACAGCTGAGTTTCTGCTGTTTGCTTCCTGGTACGAGAAAAGGCATTTGTAGATCAAGCAAGCAGCAGAGGGAGAACAATTGGAGTATATAATTATTCAGCCTGGACTCCTTTTAAATGGGAAGGCTGAACTCTATCTGTTTGGCTGGGAAGACAGAGGAATAGAGTAGCACATGGTAGATAAACCTTCCAAAGATCCTTTAAAATAAATCTAGGCAAATATGTGAAATAACTTCATCAGTTAACAGGGTCTCTTTTTCTGTGAACTCCAAAATCTGGCAAGTCATTGTCGGTTTGCTTTTGAAGGTTGAGATTAATACACAGCCTACCCAAACACTTCTGTATTAATAAACTACATTGATTTCAGTATGTTACCTGAGGACTCCATCTGGTGACTCTCCTTTACTTTGCCAGATTTTGAAAAGCTGCAGCCTTACTGTGATCTAATGCCAAAATACAAAATCCACCGTAGGAAAGTATTAACACATTGTGATTCTTGCTCTGTGGAAGTGAATAATTGAATTCTGTGACTTTTTGAAACTGCCCTCATAGAAGCATTACATTTTGTAAGCTGACATCTAACAATAAGGCTACGTGCCAAAATCAGTGTCTAGAGAATTATGATTATTTTCATTAATTATTCAAGATTAAATGGACATATGAAGGAAAATACAGAGGGCATCAAAACAGGAGTAATAAAATATTATGAGAAAAAGAAGCCAATCAGAATAATTAAAATACCAGTAAAATCTGAAATTAGAAAATAATAGAGGACAGTGAAATATTTCAGAAGGCAAATGGGAAGCATTATATGCTCTTAAGATATCGAAATTGCTTTCTGAAACTACATAGTCAAATCAAAAATTACTCATATATTTTCCATGTAATAGTTTTCATAGCAAAGAAAGACTAAGGATGGAGAAAAACAGAAGAAACATTTGTTTATACCAGCAAAGATGAAGATTAGAATTACAACCACATGTAGTAAAACTTAGTTTAGAAAATCGATGCTGTAAACCAAAATTAATTTAATCACTGAAGAAAATTTTAAGATGACTGATGTTTTTGCTGTGTTAAAATCTAGGAAAAATCAGATGAAAGCAAGGAAAACTAGGAATAAGAAAAGTAGTTAAGCAGGAATAAAACCCTAGTAGAAATTTTATCTGCTTCCTCCTATTTTTTGGGTTTTGTCTTCCACCTTGTTTGAAGTTTCAAAAGTTAAATTCTTTTCTATGGAACTGTGGCAAATCAAAGGCCTTGGATTCACACATAACATGATGAAGACTTCATCTCACATTTTCTTTACATTTTCAAGTATTCAAGCCCTTTTTATGTCACTTTGGAAGGGCTCTAACTGGAAAATAGGATATTTGTGAATATGTATGGGGCTCCCTTACCCAAACTCATTTAAGCTAATTCAGGAAAAGCAGATGGTTTCTTCACCTGTGCATCACAAGCAGTCTGACTGTGTGCTTATTCCTTGCACTGACAACAAGACTTCTGTGTTCCTCTCGTGGCCTCATTTCTAGATCCAAGTCAGGCAAGACAGTGCTGAGGCATTTAGCTGATCCAAACTAAGGTGTGACACTTTAGGGTACAGATGCGCAGCTGCACGTCCTGACAACTTTTGAAGTCAAGCAATGAAGTACGTGTGGGATTTAGGCAAAGTACCTGATGGCTGACCCAGGTTTTTTGATGTCATTTAGAGGCTGGGATGACTCACATTCCTCACCTTACATCTCACTCACCTAAGTCCACTGTTGGGCAGTACAGAATGACTGAGCAAAATTAGGTAACTTTCTCCGAAGTTATGAATCAAATACACCTCAAAATTACACTTATTCATTCTAATATGTACTTTTTTACAGTATTATTAGGATGTTGCTCTTTGTGATCATCACCGTTTTTAGAGGTGAAAAAATTGATTCCATAGCCGCTGTTTCTAAAAAATCTTTCCTGAAAATTGGACCTTTTTTCCTGTCGTTAGTGGTTCAGATATGCAAGATAAGCTATAATCATAATTAATCTTTTGCACACTTTTGAACCTTACTGTATTTCATAATTTTGATTTTACACAATGAAATGCAATGCTTCAACTCAAAGATTAAAGAATACATGCAGAAATAGCAAGTCTATGCATCATTGAAAAGCAGCAAAATTAGGATCTAGATAATTTTATATTTTCTTTCTTTAAAGAGGAATGGGTACTATTTTCCTTCAGCAAAGCTGACGTGCGTGCATATGCACACACCATTGCACAAAAGCATGTTGGCACAAACACAACTGCACATACAGACATTGATAGAGGGAAGTACTGCACAAAAATAACAGATGTTAATGCTTTGTCCTTTCAAGTCAAAATGCTGACATTTTTTGATGTAGCCTTAACAAAGTGCTTACATCTGGTATATATTTAATAGTCTTTACTACAGTCAGTATGACTAGAATTGGTATCCCATGTGCATAGATCATAATTACCAATGTGTAAGATTTGTTCTACCAGAATTAAAATTCTGTTAATTGGATTTTATATATTAAACACATTGTGAAGTAGGTAGAATGTATAGAGTGGAAATATACAATTTTTAGAATACTTAGTAGACAAAGTGAGAGATGCTCATAAAGAAAATTCATCTCAAACAGTTGCCCATGCTCAGTTTACGACAGAATTTTCTCCTGATTATTGAATTGTATCTGACTTAAATTACAATAAATAAAAGGCTCTCATCTTTTCTAACCTGAATCTTTCATAGTCTACATAAGGGCATTATATACTATCCAATGGTATGAGTTTGAGGACATAATCCTTTTAGTCTGCCACAAAGAGTGCACTTTCTTAGTTTCCACAACTACAATGGCATGGCTTTCTTAGAACATAACAATGACTGCATTGTGCCCAACATCATCCTAACAGCTATTTTCCTGTTTTCATTATTTGTTTTTATTGAGTTTTTTTTGGAGGGATGGATTTTTGTGTATGTTTTTAATTCAGAAAAGTACAATACTCAGTTGAAAGAAACACAATAAACTAAAGTTACCTTAAATTTCATGCTGCTAAGGCAAGAGATTAAATTAGCTCAAAAGTAGTGGAAGGTACAGGATTTAGAGCAGGGCTGTTACATGATAGTCAAATATATAAAGAAAATAGGGTGATTAAGGATTCCTGAATCTGGTTGATGATTTTTAGTCAAAGTTTCTTGTTAAAAATGGACTGTATAAAAGAAGAAATAGCCAGCATGAAGTGGCTGCACTAAGCATGTAACATGCAGTTAAAAGCATTGGGGCACAATTCTGTATGTGCCTCGTGGCTATACCTGTTACTGATACAATCACAATATAATGTTAATATGAAATATGTCATCAGTGATAATTATTTGGACAGGAAGAGTAAGTGTACCTAAAGACTGTGATTACTTATTCTCCAGCTGGGAGAATTAATGGACCTACATCCCATGCTGTGGACATGGAAGAGAAGAGTTTGACTACTGATTTGTACCACAGCAAATTTGTATTTATTGTGTGTTTAATACCCTGACAGTGCAGTCATCCTGTACTACAACTATACTAATATCCTGAAATTTGGAAAGGAAGATGATTAGAATGAAAATAAAAACAGAGAAGAAACACTGCCGTATTTCTTCTTGTTACTATTTTAGCTAGAGGAAGTAACATCTTCATGTTTCTTTGCTGTGGAGGTTAAAACTAGCAAAAGACAAGCCGAATCGGATGATCTGTCACACTAAGTAAACAGGAACATAGGTTTTTGTGTCAGTTGCTGAACTGTCCTTTTTATTTATACATAACTTTGGAACACGTGGTTTTCTCTTGCAATAGCCTTTACTCAAATAATCAAAAATCCTCAGGATAAGGAGAAAGTTGTTTTGCTTGAAGATGTCTGTAGATGATTTTACAGATGTACTAGCTATGAAAACAAACAAACAAAAAGGATCACTGTTACTAAGGATCATCTTGTTTAATGACAGAAGAATCCAGACACACATTTTTATGCAGCACAGTCCCTATATAGGCTTGCTTTGATTTTTCTTCTGCTTGTATTTTTTTGCCTAGTGATATGCTTGCTTTATTTACCATATTTCTTTTTTTTTTTTTTCTTTTGCTGTTTACTGCTCTTGTGAGGTCTGCTTCAGTAATCTGAAGATGCCATGCTGAATCTTCAGTATGAATAGCATGGATGCTGGAATGGACAATATATACATATGATACCAGGCTCTGGAAAGCATGCAAGTGTCTTGGAAGACAGCAAGAAAATTCAAAATAATCTTGACAAATAAGATGTTTGAAATAATAGAATGCAATTCAATAGAGACAACTACAACATACTCAGGCAGAAAAAATATGTTGCACATGTACAAATTAGGGGACAACTGTTTAGGTAAAAGATCTGCAGGTCTCCAAGTTAGAGAGGATGTCAAGGTCAACATGAGCCAACAAAAAGAATCCCAATGATCGCGAGTCAGCAACATCAAAAAGTGGACATTGTGAAAAAGCATTTATTGTGGCATGCAAGAGGCATACAGATATCCTTTTAATCAATTCAGCATTCATGAATACCCTTGCATACTCTGTGAAACTTTTGTTCACTGGGCTTCATAATGAGTAGATACCAACTGGTGAGAGAACCAACAGAACAAAAATACTGATTGAAGGTCTTGATTTTATAACCTTCAAGAAAGGTAGAATAAGGAGAAGATTTAGGAAGGATGTGTTAATAGATTTCAAGAAAATAAAATACTATTCAAAGAAAGGATTTATAAACTCTCTGTATCAGAAAAGAAGTAATGGGCTTAAATTGCAAGGAAAAAAGACATTGTCTAGTATAAGACATATTAGAAAAGAGTTTTAGAAGGAAAAGGTAGTGAAGAACTAGAAAGTTTGCCAAAGAAACCTGTCAACCTTCTGTCATTGAAAGTACTTTTAAGTAGATTAGATAAATGTCTGTCAAGAATGGATTAGTTTTCCAAACTCTTTTTCATACTTAACATAGTATGAAGATTCTGAATCTACTTTAAATGAAAACCACTTTATGCTTCATTCTGTTCTCTACATGTTTTCCTCCTTCCAGTCTTTGATATTTCTGAAATGCTTCTTATTAGTTTTTATGAAGATCTGAAAATAATTGAGGATAGCACTGAGAACACATAAGGCTCCTTAGATTCTTGCTCTCCCTGTGTTGTGTTTTAAATATTATATTTTTATTTCTCCTATTGTGTTGTGGCTTTTTTCCTTCTTTCCAGCACACCAGCTGGTTTCCTAGATGGGTGAAACCATATTGCATATTTATACCCACTGTCATACCAGTGCTGATTCTGAAGCTGTTTAATTCTAAATCTCTATGAAATTTCCTACTTCTAACCTCAGTATCCTGCTATCTTTCTCTGTGTTTCTCTATGGTGCCCAGGAAAGAGAAATACTGTTTATCATGTAACTCAAAACTTATCATGGATAACTTATAGCTAATTATACATTCACATTCTTCATATATTCTCTTATGCACCTTCCTATCACTACCTTTTATATCAACTCCTTTTGTTGTAATCACTGTGCATACTGAGATTTGTATGAACTGACACATGGAATCAAATTTTACTCTGAATTCATGAAGTGCTGGAGCAAATTTATGTTTACTGGAACTGTGTAGAACTGACAAAACAAACTGGAATACAAACAAAACATGTAAATGGGCATCAGCTTTGCTACAAAAAATATTTGTAAATGAACCAGAACTTTTGAACTCTGGTTCTCTTTCTTGTCTTTGGCTTTCGGGTTTTTATTTTTTTTTTCCCAAGAAAACTGAAATCAACCAATTTGCCTTTTCCCCAGTATAAATATAGAGAACAATCTTATAAACAAAAGATGGTAACAGTCAGCAGAAGAACAATTTCTGCATTTGAACAGAGTCTATAAATGCAAGTTAAAATATACTCTCCACTCAATGTCTTACTTACATGCTCAACTTAGTGTTAAAGTTGGATTTGTAAATCAACAGAAGGAGAAAGGAAAACACCTGTGATTTGTTGATCATCTGTGCGTTCTGTAACACAAAGCAGTCTGATGATACATCTGGGGAAGGCTGAAGGTGCCAAGTCTGGATATATGTTCTATATATTTAGTTACCAGCTGATACATTAATTTAAGTAGCTTCTGGGTAATATTTGTGGTAGTAGTTTTCATGGCTTGCCACTGAGAAAAGATCTGCTGAAAAAGTAGAAATGTATCTGTAATAAAACACAAAATGTTTCTATTAATATTTTTGCTCTTATGAAGTTTCTAAAAATTTATAAATTATACTGCTAAAGGACAATATTACAGTTGACTGTTAGCAGCATATCTGCAGGGAAGTGTATATGTTTATGCATGTATGTAGTCAATGAAAGTGAAGCAAAAATAATCAGGTAAACAGGTTATGGTTCATTAATAATTGTCAAGTAAAGTAGAAGAAAAAAGGAAAAATAAGAAGTCAGACACTTCCACAACTGAATTCATCCTGGTCTCTAAAATAAAACAGTTCACTAAATCACAGAGTGGCTGACGTTTGAAGAATTCTCTGGGGTGGCCCGTTGCTAAAAAAGGGCCATATAGAGATAGTTGCCTAGGACCTTGTCCAGACAACATCTTAAACTCACCAGGGACAGTGACTCCACAGCCTCTCTAGGTAACTTGTGACAGTGCTTGGTCACTTATCTCCATGAATAAAAGTTTCCTTCTGTTCAGCATGAACCTCCTGTGTTTTGGTTTGTGCTCAATGCCTCAGCTCCTGTCATTTCAAGAGAGACTTCTTTCAAGAGTCTGTCTCTGCCTTCTTTACAGATTCTCTTCAGACATTCATACATGTTGATGAGATCTGCCCTGAGCCTTCTCCAGTCTAAACAGTCCCAGCTCTCTCAGCCTTTCCTCCTATGGGAGAAGCTCCAGGTCCTTCATCACCCATGTGGTTCTTTACAAGTAGAAATAGAAATGAAAGTCCAGCATTTTTGCAGACCAGAACTGAGCACAGTACTCGGGTGGTGGCTTCTCATTGCTGAGAAGAAGAGGATTGTCTCCTTTGACCTGCTTGCAGGACTCATCCTTATGCAGCCCAGAATACTGGTGGCCTTCTCTGCCATATGGGCACAGTGCTGGCACAGGGTCAGCCTGCTCTCTGTTGTTTGCTCCCACCAAGTCCATTTTGCAAATCTGCTCCCATCATGTGCTGATGCATTGAGTTATTCCTCCCCAGATGCAGGACTTTGCACTTTCCTTTGCTGAACTGTCTGCCATTCAATTCTTTTCTGAACTGAGCTGTGTCACCCACAGAAATGCTGTGTAAAGGCCTTGCAGGCTGAAGGGGGTCAGTGCCTCTGTCGCTGGAGAAGTCATTGCAGGATGAAGGGCAAGAGCATTTAAGGATGCTCAAATATGTCCAAAGGATATTGTTCAGGGCTTTGTGGAAATATGTGAGACTGACTCATCTTAGGATGCCTGGGGGAACACCCAAAGATGGGAGAATGGGGGGGGTCTATCTGGATGGGGGAGGAAGCAGCATGGAAAGAGGACAAGAAAATCATGGGCTCATGGGAAAATTCAGTTTAGAGAGGAGGCCAGGGGGTCCCTAGTGAAGCCTCCTGCTCAAAGCAACATCAGAAGATGTGACAGTGTGGCTCAGGGCTATTTAAACCCTTGTCTGGAGAAGCCCCAGGGATGCAGACAACATGGTGTCTCTGGGCACTTTGCTCCTCTCTGGACTGTCTCCATAGGGAAAATGGTCACCCTTTCTCTCCAGTGTAAACTTGTCTTGTTTCAGGTGAGGCCCACTGCTTCTCATCCTACCATCATGCACTGCTGTGGAGAACCTGGCTCCATCTTCTCAACATGCAAGTTGTAGGCCTGCTGCAAAGATCTGTTCTGGCTCCTCACCTGGGCACCTTTCCACTGAAAAGCCACCTCCATACTATTCAGGTTCATTGCATGCCTGCACCATATGCAGAACATGGCCCTTTGCTGCTTGCCTTTCCCCAGGGCCCCCTCCTCATAGCTGCTTTGGTACATCTGACTCTGAGAATGAAGGAGCTGGGCTGTTTCTGGGTCAGACCCAACAACAGGGACAGCTCATTCCAGACTTGGTCACTGGGGGTGCTGAGGTGTCCATATCTCAGGAAGCCTTGTAGGAACAAACCAAAGAGAACTGTGCCTTATCTCTCCTTGTTGTTTAGTTTATCATGTGTCACACCCTGCTTCCACCCACAGCCCCTGGGACAGCCCCTGTGTGGGACCCAAAGCTACTCACAGCTGGGCAGACAGGAGAGAAGTATTGGAAGAAGCTGCTTTGACTTTGTTCCTGGAGATGCTGTTCTCCACCAAGCAAAAGATTGAGGATCAAGACCACGATCCTGCGGGAGACTTCATACCTTGCATGTGTGCCCACAAAATGCAAGGGGACAGAGCCCATGGCTGCTGAAAAGCAACAAGGTTGGGGAGGGTGTCAGTCACTCTCTGACATGAAACAGTTCCCAGGTGCCACCCACCATTGTTTGCTCAGCCAGGAAGACAGGAGTCCCAAAGGGAGAAAGCCTGTTTTGCAAGACATTTGGGATCTTCTTCTGGCCTTGCAGGTGGGTATTAATCTCAGGTGTATCAGATCCTGTGATGAGAAACGTTCCCGGTGCACAAGAACCTGGCAAGAGGCAACCCAGCAATGCAGGTGGGGGAGCCCCGGTGACCTCCTCAATGCCCTTGGCTCCTCTGTGGGCTGTCAAGGGAAAATGATATACCCCTGGTCTCTATAGAGAAAGTCCTAGAGATGACAGTAATTGAGGTTGGAAGAGACATCTGGATGTCACCATGTTCAAGCAGAATCACCTAGAACCCACTGCCCAGAACAACATGTGTAGATCTTAGCTCTGTGTATAAAACCAACAACAGCTGGAAACAATACTGAAATTAATTTTATATACTGCTTCAGTATATAAATATTAATTTTATACTGCTTCAGCTTTAAAAATGAAAACTTACAATGGTAAAAAATTTTCAATTTTTATTAAAATCCAAAGCCTTATCAATGAGATGAGGTGTTCTGGATGCTGAGAGAACAATCTTCGTTAAAATTGCTAGTGATCTGGTTTTGATGGAATTAGGGTAAGATTCCTCTCTCAAGTTTCTTTACTGAAAGTTTCTTGTGAACTTATGGATGTGTGCAGGCTGAAAGCAGATGTGACCATCCCAACCGATAATTTCTTTGAACTACAAAATGTATTGACAAAACAGGTTTTGTTTCCTTACAGAAAGAAAAAGGAAAGATGATAACTTTTTTACCTCCTTCAGGTTTGACTTAATCCTTCCACAAATCTGGTTGCGAATGTTTTATCTTATCATATTTTATCTTCCATATTGTCTCTTAGCTTAAGCTCTCTTTTCTTGTTTTTTTGGTTTTTTTTTTTTTTAATTCTTTTTTTCTTTTTTTTTTTTTTTTTTTTTTTTGCAGAAGTGGAGCAATGAAAAGGCAAGGTTAAATGTAGAAGAAAAGGTCACTAGGCAGCATTTTAGGCAGTGAGCTTCAGAACTCACTTGTCATTTAAATTTATAACAATTTTCCTCTGATTCTGAATTCTTCCCAGCTAAAATTTTATATCAGTGAAGCATCACAAATGTTTTTTCATCTGCTGCTGAGCATGCTTATAGCAGCTTACCACCAGTTCATTAGGGCCATCTTCCCATTTTCTCCTAGCTAGTAGGCATGCTTGAAGCTTGTTTGAAATGCTTTCCGTTCTCTCTTCCCCTTTGTAAGGCAAAACTAGTTGGACAAGGACTTTTTTGTTCTGCTGATACTACCTGCTGTTATTTCACAGATGACTAGCTATAACACACATAATATGATGAAGACTTCATCTCACATTTTCTTTACATTTTCAAGTATTCAAGCCCTTTTTATGTCACTTTGGAAGGGCTCTAACTGGAAAATAGGATATTTGTGAATATGTATGGGGCTCCCTTACCCAAACTCATTTAAGCTAATTCAGGAAAAGCAGATGGTTTCTTCACCTGTGCATCACAAGCAGTCTGACTGTGTGCTTATTCCTTGCACTGACAACAAGACTTCTGTGTTCCTCTCGTGGCCTCACTTCTAGATCCAAGTCAGGCAAGACAGTGCTGAGGCATTTAGCTGATCCAAACTAAAGTGTGACACTTTAGGGTACAGATGCGCAGCTGCACGTCCTGACAACTTTTGAAGTCAAGCAATGAAGTACGTGTGGGATTTAGGCAAAGTACCTGATGGCTGACCCAGGTTTTTTGATGTCATTTAGAGGCTGGGATGACTCACATTCCTCACCTTACATCTCACTCACCTAAGTCCACTTTTGAGCTTTTTTGCTTCTAGCCTAGATGCTAAACTCCTTGTTAGGAATCCTATATAAGAATGGTTTCATAAACTGTAATGAAGAAATATTGCCTTGCCAATATTCGTAATGACCACACTAGGTGGTCATACATGCTTTTGTAGATCACATTCTTAGCAATCTCTTTCTTCACAGGTATTGTAAATTCAGTGAGGCATCAGTCATCCTATTGGTTACTTCATACAAAATGTAGCATAAAACCAGCTTTTGAGTTTAATCCCCAGCCTGAAGCCCAGGCTTCACACAGGTAGCTGTACTGAAACTGATTCTTTTGGGACCTAGGTCATGCCTTAAGCACTTATCCTGATTAGTGTGTTTGTTAATTCTTTAATGCTCTATGATCATAATTTTTATGCTCTTGTAAGTTTTAATTTTGAAAAAAGACCCACTCTGATAATGTAAATAAAAAGTGGATATTTCATCAGTGTAAATTAATAAGCGAAGTATGTTAAAGGTTTTTAAGAGCATCATGTTCAAAGTCTCATTGCAAAATGCTAAACTTATTCCAATTCTATTTATGTGAATAATGCAAGTAAGGCTATTTTGCACAGGTCCTAATAAATTTGCCCGTAAACTTTTATAAATCATTCAAAAATCAGGAGAGATCAATGATAGCGTAACCAAAAAGTAGTTCTGAAGCTAAATAACTGTTCAAATTCCTAGGTAAAACAACTACAATTTATTTTCTCAGTCTAACTATTTACAGTGCTTTTCCACTCAGTCATGCCAAGGTAAACATATGCATAAGATAACACGTTCTACTTTTGTTAACATAAATAGAACTTATTAGTTCGTCTGAAATCTAACAAGTTCATTAACATAAGATGTCATTATGCCAGCAAAATATGTTGGATTGTGCACTCATTTTGTAACTACAGCTATAAATTTGTAAATATGAAATGATTTATTATGACTACAAAAGAAGTCTTAGAATCCTTGCAGACACCACTTTTATAATCAAGTCTTTTCAAAATGGGGATGGACCAGATTAAAATTCATACACTTTTTTTTAGTAGAAGACAGGGAGATTTTTATTTTGATGCACATTTTTGGAATAGCAGTTTTAGATATTGTGGATCAAAGAGCTGCCATGTTTTCTCAGACAATTCATATGCTTCTTTCAGCATCGGCAATGGTCAGACTTAAGAAGCCAGTGACTTTCTCCACACTGGTAGATGCTGTTAGTAAATAAATAAGTACAGAACAGATTTTTTTTTTCCCATATTCTTTGTATTTCTTAAGTAATGTTGCCACATTTTCAATAAGCTGCATAGAACAGGCATTTAGCATGACTGAACACACAAATGACTACACTGTCGGGGTTTTTCGCAATGCAAGAAACAGCTCAGTTTTAAAACTTGAGTTTGTGCACTACAGTTTTAGTTTTCCTGAACTATAACTTCCTGCAGGTTAAATCCATTTAGAAGAAATCCACGGAGAATGCAAAAGATGTATCTGTGGTGGGGTCCTTGTACAGAGGCGAAAACACAAAGCTGTATATATTTCTTTCTTGTATCTGTGATCCATGAGGCAAGAGATGTTTGAGCACTTCCTGAATTAGGAACTGCCACACCCTGCTGTCCTCATGAAAGAGGTGTGGCTCCTAAGAGTCATACAGAACTAAAACCCTGCTTGAGCATTGCTGGTCACTGAAGGTCTCTGATTCGAATTATGGAATCACAGAATCAGTGAGGCTGGAAAAGACCTTTGAGATCATCAAGTCCAACAGTCAACCCAGCACTACCACCACGTTCACCATTAAATGTTAAAAGTGAAGTACATCCAGGGTGAAGATAAAATCTGTGACCTGTTTTCATAGAATGAAAATAAAACAATAAAATAAAAAATATATTAAGAGATTTTAAAAAATCAATAAAAATAAAAAAGAGGAGGATCTGGTCTGTGCTTTCATTGATTAAAATCTCATGGCACATCAAAAGTGTGCAGAAATCAGAGCATATCAGCGCAGTCCATTTGTGTCAACAAAGCTATCTGATTCATGCTATTTGAGATACATTTTAGATTAATTCATTTTGTTTTGAAAGATTTATTTAAAAAATAAATTAATTAACAGTCAGTGGAGAAATGACTTGGAACTCTTGCTCATCTAAATGTCTCCATCCATGGATGTCTAGTTAGGCTTTGCATTTTGGCATAAATATAACCTCATGCAGTGCTAGACAGCCTGATGATGATGTCACACATTGGAGATTAAGGCACAATTCTCTTAGGAGAATCAGCCTGAGTTTTACATATGTCACAAACTGATGTAAAACTACACTGCTTGCAGTGAAGGTGCTGGGGTTGCCTTCCTCCATACCCTTACACTTCCGAAGTCCCATGGGCATATGTATCACTGAGTATGCTGAAGGTAATAATGTTTAGCTCAAGATAATAATGGAATAGTATCTTTATACCCTCCAGAAAATATTGAACTCCCTCTACTTTATATATTACCTATAGCCCAATGCATCGTCATTAGTTGGCCCAACAAGGGAGATGCAAAAGCATCTAATTTGCGAATCATGATAAAATTTGAAAGTTAAGCTATTCTAGTATTTAAAAACATTTCAGGCATGCTCACATGCCATTCATTACACATACTTCCATATCTAGGTGTCAACATTGTAGAATTTTTTTGGATTTCAGCTTGTGATTTTTGTATTTGTAGTGTGTCATTTAGACAACAAAACCTCAGCTAATTTTTTTCTGTTGACCTGGCTGTTGTAATTTACGGAAAAAAAAAAAAAAAAAAAAAAAAAAGATTGTTATTTTTAGAAGTTGCAAGTAAAGGACAAAGACAAATTTTGGTAGGCATAAACCATAAATGCATGTCAGCTGTTTCTCTGTGAACAACAGTTTGTTCTTCAAGCTAATTATTAAATGAATATTTAAAAATGAGATTATCTCCACCTTTATGACTAATGCATTAGAGCATTTATAATATACTTTTGTACTGTTTTTCTGACCTGTCTTTAGCCAGTTTTACAAGCAACTGATGAGATGTCAGTCTTTGTCAATGCAGAAATAAGATGGTTCTTGACATTGGGGTTTTCTTATTGATTAAATTGTCATGGTGTATTCACAGCCTAAATGCTGCCTTCTGGTCACTGTCCTTTTCTTGTGTGGAAAATGACCTTTGTGAATAATTGCATGCCCCAGATGTGTCAAAATGAGGAGGATGCAGCAATCCAAAGTGGTAACACCATGGAAAGTATTTGTCAACTCATTATCTTGGAAACTGGGGGGAGGAGCAAAAAAGAACCAGAATTAGTTTTTTGCCAGTTTATCATTGAAGGATAATTTGAAGTCCACTTAAGAAATTTTATTTGTACTTTGTATTTTGCTTCAGAATAATTTAGTGATTGCCTTGTATTGCTTGTAAGGATAAGTCTAAGTACTTTTTGAGCCACAGGTTCAGTCACTGCAACTGTAAGTCTGTTTTTAAATCGCTTATATGCTTGTATTTGTGAGGCTATCAAAGAGTTATAGGAAATTTATAATTTTATGACTACTATATTTTATGCCAAAATGAAAACATCCTTAAGAGTCATTATTTTGAGTGGGAATTTCTGGAGTGTAGTGTGGTCTGGCTGTAGTTCAGCATCCTTCAATTTATCATCTGTCCTGTAGGACTTAAATGGGGCGTCAGTGAAATGATATAAAATTTATTCCTTTACATTACTGAATTATCCACACTCAGAACTGAGCAAAACTTTGCAACTAATAATTCTTTCTGAAAATAATTTACCTGATGCAATTAAAGACTTTCCTTGTGACTTTGTTGACTTAACAGACACTTCACAAAAACGAAGCAGATGGGTAGGTTGGAAGGCTTGCGTGAGTGCTTGTTTTTCTGCCTCCTCACATACCAGTCCAATGACTGACGTGTAGTTTCCCTGGCTCCCTGAAATCCCACCTGTCTGGGTGTGGGCTGCCCAAGTGCCTGGGAGCTCTGGCTAACTTATTGTACAACTGGTAGTATACAGGAATGCCACGGCTCCATAGATAACCCAGGCTGCGTGGTTTTCTGGGCAGACCATTTCTTGGCTGGGTATGTATTTTCCTGGATCTCTGCCCAGAAAACAGGCATGGTTCCAGTTCCCCAAGCTAGTTGGGCAGATCTAGATTGCTGGCCTACAAATGACAGAAAACATGGATTCTGCCTTCTCTGAAAAAAGCTTTTCTCAAAATATTATTTTAGTTGAAAATTCACCTTTTGAATTCTTCATTCTGATGCAAAATGAAAAAAAAATCACCAAATTTTAAAATTTCTACAGGGTGAAAATTCAGATTCCAGGATCAAATGTAATTTCAAAGAATAAAGAAATTGATTATAGTAGTCAAAAGCTAAAATAAAACAAGTAATCAAATCTGGTGGAAATAAAGGCATTTTTATTTAGGAAAGGAAATCACAACTACTCCTATAAATGTGGAGGAAAATTCAGAGTTGTAACCTAACATAACTGCAAAATCACATGGTAAGACAGTTCACAGGTCTTCCATGTTGTGACTTCTCCAGAAGTCGATATATTCAATCCTCTCAGTCATGCCAGAACAGAGGTTTTTTATGCAGCAGTGAAGTAGAAAAATATCTAAGGACAATTTGTTCATATGCATACAGTGCCTCTGTTTCTACATAACACAGACGCACATACAGATGCCACTGTCACAGAAATTAAACACCAGTAAAGTAATTTTTTTCTATTTTTTCATGTATCCTAGGCCAGGATCAATGTTTACTTCTGAAAGGACAATATAGATCACAGAAAACCTTAGGAAATTACCTCATTCAGAATACAGGGCAGAAAGCATCTTATTTTGGAGTATCATCTGCTTGGAAGATACACAGCAAAACTAACAATTTGCAAAATATGCTCCTGAATCCTATTATTCATTTGTATAATTTAATAGAAAGAAAGGAATACTCCATAAAGAAACTGAATGAAAAAAGGTATTAAAGAATGTTTTTATTTTGCTGATCAGATTGCTGGCTATATTTGCAAATAAAAGTGCTTCTCATACGTAGAAGTTTTGGGGTTAATGACCAAAACAATTAAAAGTTGAGATATTGCCTCATTGATTTTTTCAGTTCATGGTCCACTGAATCAGGAAGTGCATTCAGTCAATCAAGCAGAAGTGATAAGGCCATATATATGCTATCATGTTAGGTTTTACTAGGATTCCAGCTTTTCTATTTAGTCTTTGGGGCATATAGAAGAATTAATGCAGTTTTTTATCTGTGTGATATGGAAGAGTTACACTGATGGCTGAAGTTTAACACATCTAGTGAATAGGGCCTCTTAGACCTCTTCACCTGGAGAGCATCTTCTGATCCCGACCTGGCTCCCAGAGATGACAACACAATGTACATTGTCCCCAGACTTGACTTGTTGCTGCTAAACTTGCCCTTATAATCTTAACAAATATTTCATGGGGGAATGAGGGAATAGAGGGTATAGGGGAGGAGTGAATTCATCACTACCTGTTCTAAGACTGCCATCAGCTTAAGTCTTCACACTGCTGAGCAGTCATGATCTTGATGGCTCTGTGAAAATTAGCACTAATATCACAGTAGTTCTGTACTCCTGATGGGATCTGACATGGAATTCAGTCAACTATCATCACAAATGTGAACAGCAGCAGAGCACTAAGTCCAGGGTACCAGAATGAGTAACTCCACAGTGCCTTGACGAAATTAACCACCCAAGCAACATTATCACTAATCAGGCATGCACCTAAGGAATAGAACATTTACAGAGTAGACATTCAAAGGTATACTTGGACTTGATTGTTTTTCAGTAGGAAGTTTTTAGGGGCCTAAATTCCCCCTCCTTAAGCAGGATATGCCTAGATCAGATTCAGTTATCTGTTTAGTCAAATTAACTGGTAGGACTCAGATACAAATAATCCAGAAGAAAATTTTGAAGACTTGTCAGAAAAAAAACCCCCATCAAATTATGAGAAAAAAGGATTAAATTATACACAGTGATGTAGTTGCTGGGCGAGGGAAGGGGAAGGAGGGGGAAAGCACAGTTTATTTGAAAACAATAGCCAACTAATTTAGATATTGTGAAGAAAAAATACACTTATTGGGGTGTTTAGAGGTTCTATGTAAAGGTCAAATTACCTCTAACCTTTGAAGATCTCTGTAATCACTTCTGTAGCAAATATGATCTTCGTCCAGTTTTTGGGGGAAGATTCATTCTTAAGGCACAATTCTTAAAGCACAATTAAATGGAATGATACTTTGACAAACACAGAGAAAATATCTGTGAATATTATTTTTTAGAAGTTGTATGGAATATGGATATAACACATGCCTGTCTTGTTTTCATTTGAACATTAAAATACTGAAGTAATCTAATATTTTCTTGGTAGCAAATGATATTGTATGACTCAAGTATTACTTTAGCTCTGCACTTATAATGTACCTACTCACAAGAAATGGAAAATTATTAAGTACTGTAGTCCAATCCTCAGAAAATTGAATGGAACTTTCATACCAGTTATTTGTTTGTAGAAGTAATTTATGGGAGTCTTAAAAGGCTAAAAGCTTTTCTTGCTGATTATGTACATATTCTGCATATAGATTATTTACATGTGAAATGTTGCCTTAAATACTTTTGATTGTATTCGTTCAGAAAAATGTGTATTGGGGTTCTGTGACTGAGGAAAACTTAAAAATATTTGTGTTCTCATTTGCACTGCTGCAATTTGGTGGCTGCTTTACCAGTAATGCTTTAAAAATTATATGGAATTAATTTCTTCCTCTTCCTGTGCATTTTAACACAGTCTAAAGGTTCTAATTCATGTTCCTCCCTATCAATATTTCACTAAATTTCACTAAATGTAAATGCTGCATTAGCAACCATGTGCTTTTAGTACATCTCTACTTCAAACATAGAAGAGCTAAACTGTTTGGGTGACATCCAGGTACAGCACTCCGCAGATTCATTAGGCTGCTGTACTTCATAGAGGTTGCAGATAATGTTTCTTGTTTTCAAAGGAGACTCTTAGTCTTCCATTAGTATCCTTACTAATCCTTAACTGATATCTATTTTATTATTACATCATTCCTTAAATGCTGCTGGCTTTGTCCGTCACGTCTTGTGTCCCTGAATCCTATAATAAATGAAACAAGACATGCTCTTCAGAAATTGTCTTGGAATAAGCTCTGGTTCTAGAATATTTCAGAGCAGTGTTTCTGCTTTGATTCTTTTTTGTATCATACCTGAATCAATTATAATCTCATCTCTATCACAATTCAAAGAAATATTGATGATAATATTTTTCTTAAGAAAGAATTTGTTTTCCTTTTCAGAAGCATAAAAATCAGCTAGGGGCAAGAAAATCATGTCATGGCTAATTCCTAGAGGCATATTGAACTGATTGTAATAACTCTTGTCATACCAACATAAGAAAGAAAGCAAAAAAAAAAAAAAAAGAAAAGGAAAAGGTGGTTTCCTAATGAAGAAGGATTAAGTTGGAGTACATAGATGAGAAACTGTTCTTTATTCTGAGGGTTAAATTTTAATTCCAAACACATTTATTGGTATACATAAATAATAAATGATGCTAAGAAAACTCAAAGTGAAACAACAACAACAAATATAATAACAGTGTAATCCAAAACCATATAGATGTGAGTTTAATACTTGCACTGTTAATGTGATTGAGTAAATTTTTGGGCTGCATTTAACTTATGGGATACAGGTTGTCCAGTCCTATCTACTGCCAAGTTAATGAATAGATTTCTTCATAAGGAAGTCTTTTGTGACATGTGGGTCATCTGCTTTTTGGTGGCTATTGTTCCTGAAGGGGGTCTAACATAGAGTCCTGTGAATTTTCTTTTCCCCTACAGAGGACACTGGTCCCTTTGAGAAATGAAAACCTTCCAAATCACCCTCACAATGGGAGAACTTTGAGAGTTAGAAGGATTGCAATTTGATGGTACAGTAAACTTTAAATGACAAGCTTAGTCAGAACAAATGGCATAAATCCTTTCTTCTCATTACCTTTGAGTTTTCTTGCTCATGGGTCTATGCCGTTTGACTATTCTCACTACAACTTTGTGACGTGTTCCATGCTCCTATTACCATGCTGACAGTTATCTTTGCTGAAAGTCATGTAGGGCAGTATCTATGAATAAGAAACTTGCTGATAATATGGTAACCAAAGAAAAGGTTCTACATAGGTTTTCTACATAGGAAAAGCAGAAGCATTTAGCTAAATTGACAGCTACAGTCTGCATCAAGTTTTGCTACTTCAAGGGACTCAATAAAGTGCTAAACTGTTGTACAAAATAATTTTGCATATCTATTAAAAGTATCTCTCCTTTTTTCAATCATATATTTTTAATAAAGTACACTAACAAACTCAGAAAAATATTAAAAAGCCATATGGGTAGAGAAAGCAACTGTTCACAAATGAGGAAAATGAATGCTTTCTACAAATAAAAAATAGTATTATCTGAGACACAGAATGGGAATGCCATACTATATGAGCAGTTTCAAAGAGAGAGAGGAAATCTGTGGTGGCCTAACAGTGAACCCTGAATCTTCTAACAGAGTCAGTTAAAACAAAAGAGGCAAACATTATTTTATCACTACCAGGCATTTGCACAAAAAGTAAATTCAGGTGATTTAAGCCTCTGCCGAATATTCAACAATGCACATTATGACTGTTAGTATCTATAATGTCCTAGAGACAAGATCTTCAGAAATATGTAGTGCAACTTATAATACAGAAGCAAATGGCCTATCTGGAAGGTATCCTCCTGTAAAATGCAGTGCAGGATGATATTTATTGATCCCTAATTTGGTTTAGTTGCCATAATTACTTCAGTGTTGTATTACCCTATTTCATCTTTGAAGAATGTGCCATAGCCTCACTCCTGTTTTTTGTGACGGTCCCTTTAATCTGCTGTGGCCATAAAAATGGACACATAGGGAAGTAATTATGTAATTTTTTTTTCCAGATTGAGAAACATAAAGATATAAAAGAACAGATTGAATTTGTCTGCTCCTTACCATAGAAATCATACTGCAGTGGGCACTTTTCACTCAGAGTGGAAAAATAATCTGGAGTCACAATAACCTGATTGTTGAACAAGAGCAACTGTTCTTAAGCTTCTTCTGTTTCTCATAATTTATCATTTGCTTAATTCATTACAGTTTTTTACAGATTCTGAACTAAAAAAATTACATAAATTCAGACTGATATTCGGGATATCTACTGTAACATAGTAAAATATCCATAAAAATGTAAATAGCTCTTTTTTATGTCTGTTGTGACATGAATCAAAATAATGTAATTAATATTGTCATAAAATGCATAATAGAATCACTGTGATTAAAAGTTAATGCATAAGAACAGAAGATTAATTGATCTTTCATTTTAACTCATCAAGGATTAGATTAAACAATAAGAAAACAATTCTGAAGCATAAAAGTGAAATTCACCAGTAAAACTTATTTTTTTCCCTATAGTACTTCTAACATTAATTTTAAAATCAGTCAAAAATCCTTCTTTTATTACAAAATTTGTAAAAATTATATCTCTATAGTTTGAAAGTAAAGAGAAAATACACTCATAAATATTATCCAATGTTGTTCAATTCTTCTCTACCTGTCTGTTTTTCTCTATTTTTCTGAGGACATCTGAGAATTTGGAAGGTATAATTTGGAAACTTTGGTTACTGTAATTGAACACTGCACTGGAGCATAATCTCAGAAAAGTTTACAAAGCTATATATACAAAAGTGCATATTTTTAAACATGGCATGAGCTTCTTACAAGGTACATGAAAGAAATATTTCTTGATTATGTCAAGTTGGACTAATATTACAAGCACTTTGCAGTACTTTGACAGCCTGTGGGTATCCAAAACTAAAGCAGAACCTCCAGATAATTGATGAAGCATCAAAATACTGAAAATGCTGTACTCTAACCTAGTGGTAAATAGTGGATGGAAAGGTCACTGGTTTGAAGATAAAATAGATTGAAACGAATACAAATTATCTTTATGATTCTGAAAAACTTGATTAGTGAGATTGTGAGACACAATACTGTCCAGAAGCAATGTAATGAAGATTAATAAAAGTGGCATGCCTAAGTCCTGCTTTTTGAAGTTTGAAATACAAGGCAACATTTGACAGCTGAATAATAACAATAAAAATATCGTTTGGAAAAGGATTTTTCCTACTCAACATCTCAAGATGCAATATAAAAATGGTCTATTATTAAAGAATTATTTTATGTCTTTCTATTTTTACAGTTATGGATATTATTTAAAGGCTCACAGGTATGAGAAGGAAAATTAGGAGCAGCTGCCCCCTTAAAAAATTCTTTTTGTTTCTGGGATGATTTTTACTAGCAGAGATCTGCAGGAAAGTTGTTACTGCTTTGTACAATGACTAGAGGTCTTTTCCTTTCTGTTATCTCTTGTTTAGATTGGATGCTCAAGTACCTGTTTTCCTTGTCTTATGCAAGGAAGAATGTTAAAGGAGGCTTGGGCAGATCAAATAACCTATGCACATAAAGCCAAAAGCCTCTGATGATACTTGTTTCTAGAGTGACTGGATGTGTTCTGGTAATTTGATTGGAGGGTTTGCTGTCAGTGGGAATGTTTGTAGTTGCCTCCAGATAAGTTTAAAATGTATACTCTTGTTAGTAAATAGGAGGAGCTAGTTTAAAATGTCCAGGTTTGGGCAGGCTGGCAGGAAAGAAAAACTTTATCTTGTGATGCTTTAAAATACCTGGAGGGCAAGACAGAAACTATTCCAAGCCACATTGATAGAAACTCAGGAGAATGAATTAAGGCAATTTTTGCTCTCCTTTACACCAACATAAATCTGGAGTGACTCCACTGAAATAGATAGCTAATCTCAACATAATCAAATATAATTCATTCCTTTTATTATTATAGTTAGAAAATAAGTAATAATAACTGCTGTAAGGTATAGTTTTGTGGCCTAATTAATTTGCTCAGGGCTTCCCTTTAGCGTAGAATTTATTGATAATGTGCATTTAGCTATTATAATAGATTATCTGCCCTTTTAAACTCCTTTGTTTCATCTGGCCACTTTTCATTCAACCCTACATCTAATTCTTTTGTTATCTCAAGCAGGGCTTCATTGTTACAGAGCAACGCTGAGGAACCAGCTGACATATCCCTTTTTCCCAGACTGGGCTACAAGACAGTCTCTGTAAAGAAGGCTGTCTGTGCATATGACTTTAGGGTATGATCCAGCCCCATGTTGTTGTTGTTTAGGTTATACAGTGTTCACTATCCAGTTTTCACAACACGTAAGAGACATGACACCTGCCCCAAGCAGTTTGCAATCTAAAATTAGATATGCTACAGTGAGTAACAAGTAATGATTTTTGTTGTGGTATAAAAGCTGGTGGGCTTGTAAAAAAAAAAAAAAAAAGGAAAAAGGAAGCTATTACAATAAGTTTGCATGAATTTTCGGTTTCCAGATCAATTGTAGTTGTAGGTATTGTATTAGCTAGTCAAAGGGCTTCCAACTGCTAAGATTATCTGTCTGAACTAGAGATCGTAAATGGAAAATAAAGAGGACAAGAGGATGCTAGAACAAGATACCGTTGAAATGTACAATATATCAGAATCATTAGATCATTCTAATTACTATAGAGGACACAGTATAGCTTTAACTGCACATAACTTTAACTGCATAATATTAAGATCATGGCTAATTTAGGAAATAGAGTATCCTGCAATAAAGGGGATGCAATTAAATCCGGAGTCAGTGGGATTTTTTGTTTGATGCTCCATAAAAAAACTACTCTCCAGCACATTCCAAACTTTTTGCAATGAGATGTTAAGTGATTTGCTAGAGAAAGAACATTAGAAGGAGATGGACAAAAGATCTATATTTTCAGTGTTTACTTTGAAATTGAAGCTGGCATATATGCCACTAGTAAATTTTACCTGTCTGGTATTTGTACAGTACTTTGGCAATGTAAAGCAGTGGTGTGTTTGTGCACAAGGAAATATTCACTTTGTTCATCAGTTAGAGATAAGAAAAACCAAAAAAAAGATAAGTACAATACTCTAAGTGACCCACATGGTACATCAATCTTGACTCCTATGTCAACTTTTGCATATTAGAAGTCTATGCAGTTCATATGCCAACAAACTCTGAACATGTGAAAGAACTGAGGATCAGCACAGCGGGAAGATAAGCTGCCAGTGTGTTTTTTCCTGCAGTTCAGATTCTCCAACCGTCTATGATACCTGTTGTGGAGACTCTTTGCTATGTAGGATTACCTCTGTCTCGAGGCCAAACTGCAAATGTCCAGTTCTACTCAGTTTCAAGGCTATTTCAGAAGAGTAGAAAGCAATAGAATATTTTTCTAACCCAGAACTAGCCCAGTTTACTTAGTTTGTCAAAAGTGAGATTATGTCTGGTAAAACTAAATAGAAAGTATGTGCTTTTATAATCCCCATTTCTATTTTTTATTAATTCAATTATTTAATTTTCAGGAACTCTTCTTTTCCCATAAAGCTAAAAGGCAGTAAAAGGAATTTTATAACATTCAAAGTAAGATTTTTCTTTTAGAAGAAATAGATATCATTATGAAATGACAATAACCTTTGTCTATCTAGGTGATGGGAATACTGTAGGAATTCATGGACCAATGGAGCCAATGGATGAAGTTGATGTTGTTGAAAAAGGACTGAAAGAGAAGTGTGAGGAGTTATCTTTAGATCTCAAGAATCTCTATATTTGCTATTTTTCTGAATCAGACATGAACATCTCCCTGCTTCCTTGCCTTTGCTTCTCCAATTAGAGTCTTCATGTATGACTTATCTCTAAGTCTAATTGAAACTCTCAAAACTTCATCTTCTGAAATCTCTGTGACCTTCATTCTTTAGGTAGTACATAAATAGGCTTAACCAGTATCTCTTCAGCTGTACAGCTACTTACTTATTTATTATTCTTTCATTTCTGTTGCACTGCTTTTGTAAGATTTGATTTTAAACTACTGTCTAACTAGAACAAAAAATCATGCAAATGAAAAATTAGATCCCTCAACACTTCAGAGAACTGCTACACATTTAATTGCTACAAGAAACCACAAAAAATCAGTTAATTCCAGAATAATTCAACATCTGTTAGCAAATTTAAAGAAGATACTGAATTTATTGTAGATCTGTAGATACTCAGCAACTTGGCAGGTTGTATTTTTATGGAGTAGAGAACAAAATGGAAAAAAAATAGATGAGCTTAATTTTTTTCTGGATAAGGGACATTGCTGCAGAATATATATAGAAAATATTACTTTTTAGTCTCAGGAAGGCTTTGTTGTTCCTGTTCATATGTTTTTCTTAAGATTTTATTGCAACTTTGGAGCTCATTCCATTTGGTGTTACATATGGAATTGTCAGTGCTAAATTTGCTTTTTTAGTGATTCAGGTATCACGTTTCTCATATACTGCAGAAAACATCAGGCAGTTTATTTCCATGGGATATTATAAAGAGTGTTATGGCACAGCAGAGCCTGAGGAAAGAGCAGGAGATCTCATGGAAGGCTGCTGATCCCTACAAAGTTCAGTTTATGTTGCAAAGAATGACACATGAAACCTCTGCTCCGAAGTGTCATCTGAGCTGGCACAATTGTCAGATGACAGGCAGATGCATATGGTGTACAAATAGCTGAGAGGCATTACTGCAAGGCAGGATCACTTGGGATCGCAGATGGTAATTCCTGAAACAGGTCATTTGTGAGGATATCAGTTTAACTTTATGATTCTCAGTTTGTTTTCATCCTAGGGATGTAAAATTTGGGACAATTAGTCTTTGAAGTCTGAAATCAAAATTCAAAAATTTCAAATATTAATAATTATATAAAAATATTTTTGTTACAGGTCATCTGGGAAAACCTTAAGAATGTGATCATTTTCATAAAAACCTGTTGAGGCTAAGTTTGTTTTCCCAGTAAGAGGTTATGGCTAGTGACCATGGGCAGATGTCTTCCATTCCTGAGAACATAAATTATTTGCTAATGTTGCACACGACTCTGCAAATGACTGCGTCCAGGTTGCAGAGAGGGGGCAGAGCTTAGCACCGTGTGGGCATGGCCAAGTTGCTATTCTATGCTATTATGCAGAAAGGGAGTGGGAATGCAGATGCTGCTACTGAGAATAGTTGTTGGCGGCGCACAGCCCTTTAAAAACCTCAAGAGGATTCACTGAAGCATCACTGGGGAACCAGAAGGATCAATAGATGAAAAAAATGTCAGCTTTAATTTATGAAGTGCTGGGGATTTTTGTTCCACTTTCCCTCCTACTCTTGGTGTTATCTACAGAAAAGTCATTTGCAGACAAATCTCTATGTTAATCTCATTGAATCACACTGAGGATGAATTCTTAAAAAGGAAAGTCTTTAAAATGAAAAACTATTGAAAATTAAAAGAAACAAGGAGAATTTTAGCTCAAGGTCAGTTATTCCATGTTTGAAAATGGCCAAGACTGCTTCATATATATCTCAAATATATGGTCAGGAACACAAACATTGATATAATTACATATAAGTATTAAAAAAGCGATTTTTAAAAAAATTACTATTATTCAGCTAGCTAGACAAATATTAGCCAGCTTTTGGCTATACCCTTGTTAGAAGACAAGGGTAATTAAATTATATGCAGTAAGGACTCTTACAAGATCAAACTCTTTAAATATTGGTTCTGTTCATTCTTATTCCATTTTCTCATTAGGCACATGGAAAATTTTTCCGTGGCACTCTGCAGTCTCCAAACAAATTCTGAACACAGGTACAGTCATTTCAGTGCAAGACAGAAATTGCCAACTGATATTTCTTTTATTCCTTTCAAAGTGGTTTGTCTTTATGAGAAAATAAATAAAACAAAAATCTGCTGTGAAATACTCTGTTTAGCAAAGATCTCTGCTTAGGCCTCCTTCCTAAAACATGAGAGAATAAGATACTTTCCAGCTTATTTATCAAAGTTCACTGACAAAAAGAAGGTTTACAGTGTGCAAATGGAACTTGCCTTTAGAGTTAGACTCTGATCATAAAAGTAGATCATATATTGACTGAAGAATATTTCTTACCATGAAAAATTAAATTCTATTGAGGATCACCAAGATTTTGAAAATATTATCATATTCTTTTTTTTCTACATATTTTCCCAATATTTCCTACTACAAAAGGTGGCAAAACATTTATTTTGTATCCTGGTTAAGAATAATTTCCTTAAACTCAGGAAACTTGCTTTCATATTTAAGCTATGTATTGCACAGAATGACAGAAAAAACATTGTAGAATGATTTTTAGCTCCTTGTAGGGTATGACATTCATAAATATTTAAAGAGCAAATTACCTGTCTCTTATGAAAAACTTAAACCATTGTTGAAAATTACTTTCTATAAATTCTACTATTATGTATCATCTTACAACCAGTAAAAACTTTCAGATAATATATTGGAGGCTATAGTTCGATGAAAAGAGATAGAATTTGTCTCTTATCATACTTTTAGCGGAATTCTGAATTAGGATAAAACCACAAATAACTCCTGGCAATACAGAGTGCCACTGCAGATTCCTGTTGTATCACAAAGATGTGGGTTATGTTTTGCATAATAATTACTTGAGGCCTTTTCCTCATCTGGAAATCAGAAACTGAGTATGTCAGTATAGTGGTTGCCCATATGCAATGTCAAGTTTTCTGGTATGGACCTTTTGTTTTCCTCAGAATAATTTTTGTCCTGTGGCCCTGGATGTAAATCAAAAGTAACATATCTCAGATCTTGTGTATTTACTGATAATATTGTAGAGCTTTTTTCTCCTCAGACTTAGCAGACTATGACACTTTGACATGATCCTGAGCAAGAAGAAAACATCAGCTGGGTCTTAGAAAACAATCAGTTGCTAGTACGAGGCATTGTTCAAGGTGTCCTTTTGTGCTCCTTTTCTGTTTTCTTAGCTAAATACATCTCATAGTCTTCATGTGTTTGACTGAAAGTGAGGGGGCAGGACTCTTGTCACGTTAGGGAAGGGGAAAATTATGGTCCTGTGGCTGTATAGGGATTGACAAGGGGAATTGCTGCCATTCTGTATCCCTTCCTTACTGCTCCCCACTCTGCAAGCTCTTTGCTAGATCTCTTGCAGTGACAAGGCCAAGGCAAACTTCCAGTTTCAGGTGAGAAAAATATTACTTTTTCATATGGCAAAATTAGAAAATGTATGTAATCTTTCTAGGTGAGTCAGGGTTGAGCTATTTAATGCTGAAGACATTCTTTTATTCTGATTCATTTATTATTGCTGGGCTTGTGAGTGTGGAAAATTATGAACTTCAAGCCCCATGAACCACTGAATTGACTGAATATGGATCCCACATGCTTACTTCCAACAGGTAGGAAAGAGGTGTATAGACACAATAGCTTCAACACAAGTTTCTCAGCATGTGCATGGAATAGTTCTTAGACCATAAATTTGAAACCTTGTTGTTTCAAGGCAACAAAAGCACAGGCAATAAGTTAAAGACTGCAAAGCAGGTTAACGTAACATAAAGTTGTATTATGTTCTCCTCCTAAACAAGGAGGTCCTTTCAATCCCCTATTTTCATTACGTGATTTTATCTTCATTATGATGCTACATGATACAGACTCTTCTGCAAGGATACTTGCTATCTTCTTCGGCATTTTTGCACAATATCACTTTCTCAAACTAGAACCCCAATCTTGTTCTGTTTTTACATATCATAACCCCCCCATCTGGATGTCTTCTCTTTCCAACATTCCTTTACTGCGTTCCCTTTTTTGAAAGAGCAGATCCCAATATTGCCTATTGTGATCAGTGTAGCAGAGGAGATGCAGGAACCCCACCATGGAACAGCAGCAAGGAACAGTTTCTTATCAGTCCAAAGTGGTGCCTACAAAAATGATAAAGTCTTTTATTTAAGAGAAGTAGCAGTGAAGTTCATCTAGAAGCTCTTCTGTTCTTTCCGCTCCCCACCTCCACTTAAATGTATGGCAAAGCAAGACTGGGAAAGCTTTTAATTTGTATTTTTGAAGGTTTCGCATATTTTCATTAAGGTCCTTAACATTTAAAAGGAGTGTTCATATGGGAAGTTCTAAAAACATGCACAGTATGGGAACTGGAAGAATTTGAAAGGCTATATTAATCTAGCTGGAAATTACTGAAAGTAAATAAATAAACATATGCCACATCTGGGACTTCCAAATCATACTGTACACCAGCAGATTGCACAGATGATCTCTCTTCATACTCTGAAGGTCATATTTAATTCAATATACTTTGTGTCAACCGGATAGTATGTCAACATACTTTTCACTATCCTCATCCAACTGGATTTCAAAATAGAACAGGTGACTGTAATTTGGTCAAAATATCTGCCATTGAGAGAGTGGACAGCTCATCCCAATTTAGTGTCATCAGCTAACTTACTTAGTATTCCTTCAAGTTCTGCATCCAAGTAGTTAATGAAGTTGCTGAAGATGTTACGACCTCCCACCATGAGGTCACAGGAACCCAGGTTCTTGTTAACATATCCCTTGGGGCAGATTAGAGTGAAACAACAGTGAATGATTGGTGTTTGTAGATATATATGTAGGGTTTATTTTAGAACAATTTGGTTGCAAAGGCGAACAGGTGTGTAGCTGTTTTGGTTGTTATTATCTATAGTAATTTAGATATACAAAGGTGTGGAAACATTTTAGTTGTTATCATCTATAGTAATATAAAAATATAAAAGCATAAAATATTACTTAAGAAAATGTGTAAGGGAAAGAAAGAGAAGGAAAGGATAAGAAAGCCTCGCGACAAGACTTGGTCATTGCAATTTGGACATCTCTTGGTTCAGTCTTGTTGAAGTGGTGGTTGCAGACTGGGTGAGTCTTTGACACCTTCTAAAATGATACAGCTGCCTATTACACAAAAGCAGTTGAGCCAGTTATGGCCCATCATGGCCCAGCAGCCAAGATGGATACCTTCATGCTTTATGTGAATGTCCCACTATTTCTCTCCACCCCCCACCCAAAAAAGGGAAGACTAAGATCTAAATTCACTTGAGTAAGAACAAAGAGACTGTACCTTCCTTGAAGGATTTGCCTCTTTCTTTACCTTGTTCAACACCCAGCTGTAGCCTCTGACTGAGCCATTAACATTCCAGTCACTCTTCCAGTATGACTTGGGGAAGCCCCAGATCTGGGATGATTGGACAATAGTATCCCCTTTATCTTATCTCAAGTTCCCCTCACAATCAAAATTCCAGTTAGTAGGCATACTGGGGAGGAGCGGGTTCTGGTGGTTGCAGATGGACAGCTATTTCTTTGCAGTTTGCTACAGTGGGCAAAATCCAATAATTTTAGCAATGTTTAAGCCATTAACCATTTCAGTTTAATGCAGAAGAGAACGGGGCCTAAGGTGGAACCCTACAGAACCCCACTAGTGACAGGTCACCAGTCTGACGTTGGACATGATACCAAGTTTAAAATTTTTTATATAACTTTAGTCAGGAGTTTTGTCCCTCTTTGCCCAGGGGCGAAGGAATTGAAGTTTCTTTTCAAAGAAATGTTTTGCCACTTGAGGCCTGATGAGCTTAACATCTCAGCAAACTGGGAGTAGCACAGAAGATAGACAAAAGATAATGACCATTAATGAACATCAACTCCAGGCATGGTTGGAGACTTCTGGTCTGGGAAAAGATAGATAAGAGAACAGAAGAATAAGAACCTAATTAACATTGAAGGTGAAGGGATCAATAACCAATAGGAAACCAAATACTAAGAACTCTCTAACTTGGGACCAATGAACATTGAACGAATGAATTTCTCTGGGTTTTGACTCTATATGTGAAAAATCTAGTAAATCCATGTGTGATAGAATGATTTTCTCTGTACAACCCAGGCACTGTGAAATGATTTCTGTTGCACATCCTGGCCAGAACAAAATCCTGGCCAGAATAACGTAATGCCTTAATTCTCTAACGCTAAAACATGTTGTTGGAGAGTATTTTGCAGTTTCAGTGACAAGGAAACCCCATTCACTATAAGTCTTTGTGCCCAGCCTGTGAGCCAGTTGCTCACCCATCGTGTAACACGGTTGTTAGCTGTGTGCTGGACATTTTGTCCAGAAGAATACTGTGAGAGATAGTATCAAAAGCTTTGCTGAAGTCCAAAAAAGGAATAACTATATCCCAAAGGGCAGACACCTTGAAACAGCAATTTCATCTTGGAATCATTTTGATTAATTGGTGTATTTATATCCTGTACAAAATACTCTTTGCTATTTGAAAATACATTCTTTATAACTCTTCTAAGTATTAAAATTTCACTGTGGTACAGCACATTAACAGCATGAAATGTTTAAGTAAATGTTAACGACCAATTTCTGCAAAAAAACCCTGTTCCTTCCAGCATATATTAAACATGGCTCCAGGTTTCAGCATGAGGGAAGGAAGCCACTGATATTGCCAAGGCAAATATAGTTCCCATTTCCATAATCACAACAGGTGAATTTTGAAAAATACAATCTGATCCATCTATTTAGTTCTCTTTTATGAATATAGACATTTACAGTTCTACGTCAGGAAGAGAAGTTGCCATTCAGACATCTATTTTCCTTAGTTTCTGTTTTTTTCCAGATTTAAGACGATAGTGGATTATAAGAAAGGGGAGATTGTGGCTGCTGATTTGTTTTGTTTTGTTTCATTTGCTTTTATTTTCATGTTGTCATCCAGAATGCAGGTAACTGAATACTTCAACTATTTAATTTCCGTGGTCTAATGTTTTAAAAGGTCCATAATTGCCAGTATTTCAAAATTCATGCTCTGTGTTCTATGCTACTTGAGTTTCAGCAGCTTGGCAATGGGATAGTCATCTTTGGAGACTATAAATTGAAGGAACAGATGCAGTGAAATAATCAGAAGTTCCTTGAAATCGAAGATTCTCTTCTAGCCCTCCAGATATGCTCTGCAAGAAAAGAAAGAAAAGGAGCCCAGGAATGAAACAGCCCTTCCACTACATGCAGTTTATAACTTCTTGATTAAAGGCAACTATTTCCCACACCAGAAAGTTAGGTAATACAATGACTGTTACATTTTTTTTTCCTAGAGAGATCTGGAAAAATATAAACCTGGACAATGTAGAGCTGTACTTGATGAATTAGCAGTAAACATAATAAAGGATAAAATCAATCTATGGCTGGATAAATACAATATATTGAGGGAAACTAACCACAATTTTTCTACAGGAAATCATGCTTTGCAATGGTTTTGAGATTCTTTGAGACAATCATGGATGTAAGGTTATCTGTGTTGATACCATTCAGATATTAAACAGACTTCCTTTCCAAAAGTCCTTGAAGAAGCTAAGCAACAGCTTAGATCTTAAGAACAGAATAGATGTGTTCTTGAATGGAAAAAGGAAAAGGGAAGGAGGAAGGGAAGAGAAAAGGGAGTAACAGGGAGGAAAAGGAAGGCAAAGGAAGGGGGGGAAAAGGGAAAGAAATGCAACTCTATCCAAGGCAAGGTAAGGCAAGACATAATTGTTTTTATGTCAGAATCTGACACTGTTAGAGTGCTTCAAGAATCTGTGCTAGATGCAGTGCTCTTGTACATACCAGTGCAATAAAGAGGAGAGCTGATGGTGGAAAACTGGACAAGGCTGACTGACAAAGTAATGGAATTCCTGTAGTTAAATGCAAAATCATGAATACATGAAAAATCTTTATTTCAGATTTAACAGTCTTGGATTTTGAATGACTATAAATATGAGGCGCTGGCACTATTTTAGATGGTTGGGGCTCCTCCCCCCTGGGATCCTGGGAGAGGGGACCCTGGAGTAGAGGCAGGGCCTACGGGGTTTCCCTACTCCCTGGTCAATCCTGTTCCCCATTGGTTGTTTTGTGTTCCCATGTGTGCGGAAGACGCTGGTGGTCCCGTGATTGCGGACTTCTTCAGCAGGACCTCGGCTATGCAGCTGGAGAATAAAGATCTCTGAAACATCTATCAAGAATCGGTCCCTATTTCTTTCCACGGGCCTCGCTGTCTATACATGTTGCAGAAATCCCCACTGCGTAATTAGATAATCCATGAAAATAGCTTATCTGAAGTGAAAAGACCTGTAGAAAAAAGTCAAACAAACAAAAAACCCCAGCAAACAAATAAAAAACCAAAACAAACAAACAAAACAAGCAAACAAAAAAACACTAAGAAAAAAGGGCAGCACCAACCCTTGTCCTTCAAAACACAAGAACACAAACAGAAACCACTAAACTATAGCACTTCAAGTCTCTCTTTGGCTTGCATGTTGAATATTGTGTGCATTCCTGGTCAATATCTTGAAAAGGCTGTAATAGAACAGGAAAAAAATTGTGGAAGACAGTAAAGATGACCAATGTTTTTGAACATCTCCCATACTGGAAATGACTAAGAAAACAAACTTAAAATCAACCAAAGAAAGGTATTTTTTTCACATAAGATGTGTTTAAACTGCAGGGGTTTTTGCTACAGAATATTGAGTATGGTGAAAGTTTTTCATGGTTTAAGAAAGGAAACAGACAGATTAGTGAAAGAGAAATCCAAAGACAATTTATCTGGCTCATGAGGTTGCTGATCTGCAAATTGCTGTAGTCTGAGGAAGAGTTGTCCTTCACATTTTAAATTGGAATTTGTAGACTATATTTAAAGACAGGTATAAATAGCATGGATCTTTACCCTCCTCCACTCTGTCTGTTCTCAAATGATTATAAAAATATGTATGGTGGAATTTTATCAATGCTGTTATTATTATTTTTGTTCTCATATTTCTAACATTTTGTTTTCTCTTCCACTACCCTGCACTCTCTCCTGGAAAGCTTTTGGTTTACTTGATTTTTAAAACAAAGTGATTAAGTTCAGGCTGAAATGTCAAAAACAATTGTAATGAGAATGCTAAAATCAGGGAACATTGAAATGCAAGAATTTTAATATTAAGAAGTAGGTACAAAAATATAGAACAAGGTATTAATTAAGTATTGTAAGATACCTACCTAAGAATTGCAGGAAAATTTTATATTGAAAAAATTAAATTATATGAAGGTTATATTTAATTATGAGAATCCAGATGGTATTGTTGAGGTGTTGTTTTTGCTCATCACGAACTGTCCAGCGGATGACTTAGTTTCACTTGGAACACAATAAACTATGCTATCATCAAATCAGTTCTTATTAGCTGCATCAAAATAAGCAGGACTTGTTAACCACTATGTCCAGGGGGAACATGAATAAATGAATGCCTGAAGTTCCTGAAAATAGTGTCACTGCACAGATTGAAAGAACCAAAAGAGTCATGCACTTCAAAACTGAACTGTAATAAAAAATGAATAAAAAGGCATCACCCCACAGTGTAGGTTTCCTAACCAGGGTAATAATTGTTTAAACATACCAGTTAATGGGAATATTAAGAAAAGTCATTAATAATAGATGTTTCTTAAGAGAGTGCTTATTTGTTGAGGAAAATATCAAATATCTGCTGCTCTTTAAGGAAAAAAATTGAGATTTATGTATCATATATTTTTGTTTTCTTTTTAATCCCGCATAAGTTCTAGTAAGACAAATTATACCGATTCTTTAAAATAATATATGAGGATGCCATGAGGCTATTAAAATGGTAACTCACCAGCTACATAATTTTGTTTTCCCTTTCCTACAGAAACTTTCTTTAAATTTATTATACATGGTAATGATAAATACAATAATCTTGTGCAATAGGTGATCACTCCTACCTTTAATATCTCTGAAATACCTACATACATGTGTATGTATATGTACTGCTGCTGAATCATGGCAGATCCAGGACTGGATGTATTTAGAAGACATTAAATACTCCTGGTTTATTGATTTGAAGAAAAATATTAATTTGGAGCAAATTAAACCCCAGTGAAGCAGACTGTATTGTTTGAACTGACTTCAATAAAGTTTTGATCAGTTTTTCACATTAGGGATCTAGAGTAGGTTTTAGGTGATTATCTTGTCCTGAAAGATGGTCATATTAATAGTGTGAATTTTTTCAGATGATGAATATATAGAACATAAATTCTTTATGTAGAATACAAAAATTTCTTGTGGAAATATCCATCCCACTGTGAAAATAAATTATATACCAAAGAGCTTGGGGAAAAAAAAAAGTGTTGTCCTTGGAGTATCAGAAACACTGTCGTTCAGAGCTGGAAAACAAAATGAATGATTGAGGCTTATGAAAATCAGCTACTTCTGTCTAAAGGCAGACTCAGAAAAGATTGTGGCATATATGCATCTAAAAAGAAAGTATTTGATAACAAAGTGTTTAATTACTGACAACAGCACAAAATTCAGTGTTGAGAGGCTGAAAAAGCTCCAAATATGCTTGAGGTATATTCACACAGCACTGGAAAAGTTGGTTTTACTACTTTCTTAAGGTAAATCAGATTTTCTTTTTTCTCTATATATTTAGTTCTAATTTTCATGAGAAAATATCTAGCTTATGTGTGTGGAGAGAGGGTTTTACAATGTCCTTTCTGTCTTTGGAATTAGTGGCATTTAGTCCTTTTATTGACCCACTTTCTACAGGTGTCTGTATCATAGTTGCTTGTGTTACACTTTGCATAAAAGCACAGCTCTCCCTGCTTCCTTAGTAGTTCCAACTTATTAAGGAACTGTTATCTTTGAAAATAATCTAGAAGTTGTCAGTGTTGATGAACCTACTTTTTTTTCTCCTTGAAGGTTTTTTTAAGAATTATCCTAATACAGGCACTATTATTTTGCATCTTTACAAATGCATGTTCTTGGAGGACTTGGTAATGTAATCTCTTGTTAACAGCACAAAATAAATTACAAAATATGAAATATAGTTTATCATCTCATATAAGCAGTGTGCAAACTGTTCTTCTAAGTGGATAAAATCAGAGTATGTGTTTATTATTGCCCAAGACTTTGTTGTCTTCTGGCTGACATATGGACACCTTCCAGTTCTCTTAATTTTCAAAGCTGGTGGGACATAGTCACTGAAGGTGACATGTGGCATGTGTCATAATTATACCTTTGAGATCTAACAGATGTTCCAGTAACTGTCTTTCATCTCTTTTGAGTTTATTCCTTAATTCTTTGATTTAATTTTGAAGGACACTAATAAATATGCCCACTGTTATCACAGAATCTGGGTGCCTAAATACCTTCAAAAATCTAGCCTTATTCAATGAAATAGATATATACAGATATAACTTGAATGTTATTCAAGTTATGCCAGTAATTTCTCTACTTTCAAGGTTTATGAAAAAGGAGAAATCATACTTCAGTTCAGAAGGGTTATTAATTTATCTGCACAGTACTGAATACATAGTCAGAAGTAGCAAAATGCCACAACTGGACCCAGAATTTTAAATTTCCATAAAATCAACAATGAATAGGAAGAAAGTGCTTTAACAGACAAAAAATTACTCTAGTGCCCAGATCGGTCCAGCTCCAAATTCTGCTATTATCTGTTTTGTTCCAGATGTCTAGGAACATGCATATGATCAATGAGAAATCTTTCCCCTCCCCTGAAAAAGTAAAATGCGCTAGTGAAAAATTGTATTAATTAGTACCTGTTGGCCTGATATAACGAGTTATTAACCAAAACATTGCCTTTCAAAACTTACTTTTGCGTTGGTATTTTAGCAGCTAAATTAAAAACTGTGAAATCTTTAGTAGAACGATAAACTGTGGCAGCAAGAAAGAGTAATCTGTGAATAGAAAGCTCAGATTGTTTATCAGCAAGTGCTGTATAATCACATATTTTAAGAAAAATGTAATACAAAAAGATGGGTACAGCAGCTGAACAGTGAGCACTACTGAAGCTGGATGTTAAGAGCAAAGAATGGCATATGTGACACAGGAAAATTTTGGGACCTAGAGGCAAGGTCAAATTGTCTATAATGTCTCTAACCATAAGAAGTTCTCAGCTTGCAGCCTCACAGCAGTGAAATCTTCTGTGTCATATTTCTTACCAGCTCCTATATTTCCTGCTTTGACTGTAAGATAACCCCTGGTTATTGTAGGATGTTGTTTTGAGATGAGCACTGTCAACAATATGCATCGTCTGTAAGCATCTGTGCCATTTGCCTCAATTCACTATAAATTGTTCTCTTCAGGCTCTTCATTCAAACTCTGCTGTTGATTCTCTCATATAATATGCAGACTATTTTATTGAAAAACAAAAAGAGTACCCAGCTTAGCAAAGCAGCACGTATCTAATCAGCTGCCAGTTTTGCAGGTATAAAAGCAGGTGGTTTTCCTTAATTGATGCATAATTTGGAATTTTTCTGGATTTCAGTGGTTGATACATTTCCTATTACTATTTTTACTCTTGGTGTATTTAAAATATAATGATTAGTTTAAAAGGACACAATGCAAACAAAAACCCCCAAATTAGAAACATTTGTGCAAGTGAAATGTGTGAGTGTTCTTTAAAAGCTGAGAATCTGACCAGTGAGATCAACGACGTCTGACAGGACTTGGTCCTGTCCCTTCTCAGACCAATATTTAGTTTCCAGGTCTTTGTATTTAGTAAGTGTTTCAAATTGTTGATTTTTCACATAAATAGCTGGTTAAATTTTGTTGTGGTTTAACACTTTTAAGCAGCTCAGCCCCACATAGCTTCTCACTTATTCACCCACAAGTGGAATGGGGGAAAGAATGAGAAGGGTAAAAGTGAGAAAACTTGTGAGTTGAGATAAAGACAATTAATAGGTAAAACAAAAACAGTGCATGCAGGCAAAAGAAGAAAAAAAAATGATAGAAAAAAATTAATTCATTACTTCCCACCAGCACGCAGATGTTTAGCTATTTCCAGGAAAACAGGGCTCCATCATGTGTGGTGGTTACTTGGAAGGACAAATATCTTAACTCTGCATGGTGCCTCTTTCTCCTTCTTTCCCTGAGCTTTCATTGCTGAGCTTGACGCCGTGTGGTATGGACTGACCCTTTGGTCAGATGGGGTCAGCTGTCCCGGCTGGGTCACCTCCAAGTTCTTGTGCACCCCCAGACTCCTTGCTTGTGGGGTGGAATGAGAGAAACAAAAGAACTTCCTTGATACTGCATAAGCACTGTTCAGCAACAGCTAAAACAGGGGTGTGTTGTCAACACTGTTTTGGTCACAGATCAAAAACACAGCATCATATGAGCTACTATGCAAAAAAACCCCAGCCAAAGCCAGTACAACCTACATGCCTCAGTCCATACAGTATATGCCATGTCCAATACATCCTCATTAGATGTTTCTTTCCTTTACATCCTTTGATACATACACTGACATAATTTGCTTAATCTCTGAGCCATTCCTGTAAAGTGTCCGTAAAATACTCGCTGAGGTCCTTTAGTGCAAGATTTCAGTTTTATCCATTATGGTAGTTACTCAGGGTGGGAAACAAAGGGTGTTACACGTAGTTACTGGGCACCAAAGCTAGCTCATGATGGGTCAGTGCTGCACTTGTATGTTTCTTGAGAGGCTCATCCTCTGCTAGTCTGTGTGTTTCCTGCTACAGCACTTCCTATAACATGCAACTCAAATAATGGGTTACAAGGGTTCGAAGGTACATCCATTGCACATCTAATAATTTTTTTATTCCCTCCTAAGAACTACACTTCTGATGCTGTTCCATAAGGAAATTGATATGAAATTTTTAGGATAAGACAAGAACTTGAAATTCCTTTATACACATATATAAAAAAAAACCCAGTTTTGAAAGGAGAAGTTTTCAGACAGGCCACTGGAAAAAAACCCTGATACTCAGGTAGGGTAAATAAAGACATCAAATAAATTAACTCTATTTATCTGTACCAGCTGAGAATTTGCCCCTCAAAATGATTTGTGACAAGACTCAGATAAAAATGCTCTATTTAATAATGAGAACAGAAATTTAAACAGATGCACTCTTAATTCAGACAAAAAAACTAGAATAATCTCATCTACCTTTGAAGGGGTTTTTTCTTCGCTTTCTAGTGATACGGATTCCAGGACAATCATCAAGATTACTAATTATTTGCAAGTATAAGAAAAGATGTATAACATCTCCATAGCTTTAGCTGAAGGGTGGGAATATAGTTTAAACTTGATTCTAGGAGTTAATAAAAGGTCACAGTTACTTCATTTTAATCAAACAAACAATCTCCTCCTCCAATAAAACACCACCAAAAATTCTAAAGAAGAGCTGAAAACTTCCTTTTATATATTAAAATGTATGATGTTTTCCCTCTGTGGAGGGAAAACAAACAGAGGTCTTTTATTGTACCTACTGTCCCAGAGTAAAAGCTCTTTAAGCGAAAAAGCCTACAGTAAACTTTTAATTCACAGGCTGCTCAGGAAGGGTTAGACCCCCTGAGTCTAAAGCACCTTCTTAGCCATGAATCAAAAAATAGAGGGAACACACCATGTTAATTTACCTTGAGCATTATTAGCTTTATTGGCATGGCAGGATGAGTAATTGCTGATTGAATTTGACTTTATAGGCATCCAAGTCCTTGGATATGCCTAGGACTTGACTACAGAGCCTGACAGATGGTCATGAATGATTCTTCCTAATTAGGGAAAACTGAAGGAATCTATATGCAGAATTCATGCCTGGATAGTTGTCCATGGGACATATGGCAGAATGATAATGAATATGTACTTTACATTTGCACATATACTCGACAAAGAACAAGTACTGATAATCAGTGTTAACACCCATCAGTGCAACAAGGATCATGTGATTAAAGATTACATTTTTAAGTTTTCCAAAGGAGGTTTGTGTGTTTTGATCACCTGGTGTGCAAAGAGACTATCTTCTCTCTTGTACATCGACGTACCTACAATAAATATTGCTCTTGCTACACAAAACAATACCTTTTTCTGAAGTTGTTACCATAAAAAAAGATAAAATCTAAAGCGAGGTGAATAAACTGGACATATTTATGTAAACTTTTATCATTTTTAGGGAAAACCATAAATTTTTCACTCCATATGAGGAAGTAAGGTTACTATAAATCCGTTGTTTGTCCTCTTTGTCGAAGATAGCTGAAAGAAAGAAAACATACAACCACCCAGGCATAATCAGAAAACCTACTCAGCAAAATAACTTCTGAGATGAGCCTATCTGGAGAGTACATGGTCTATTTTATGCCTTGGAGCCTGGGGTTCAGAAAGCAACTCCTTTGACTCCCCACCCTTTGCCTTCACAGTTTGAAAGAATCACTGAGAAGGAAAGAATATATTTTGAATATGTCTAAAGTATGTGGAGTAAGTGAGGTCACACTTCGGAAACTTATCTCTATGTGAGAGGTTTTTTTTTTGTCAAAACTCTCAAACAAAACTCTCAACATTTTCTTCTACTGTATTAACATTCTCCTCATATGCTCTTCATATTTATAGTATGTTTGCCAAATCACATTATCTTTGTAAATATTACTTAAGTGAGTAATTGCCATCTACTTTGTAGCCCTGTACTGTAGCTGGGTTCTATACAATTTTTTTTTTGTTAAAATATTCTGTCTGCTTATCTTTATATTTTTAATTTTTTTTTTAATAGTAACAACAAGTCTTACAGCAAATTAGAAAATCGGGATTATACATTTATAAAGGAAAACAAGCATGAAAATGCTCCAACATGATTGCAAATAAATTAAAAATTAATCATTTTTTAAAGTGTATATTGAATGTCATAGAATGTTTAAATGTTTACTAAGTGATTAAATTTAGCAGCTTAGCTAAGGGACATTCTGACTTTTACAAAAATATAATGGTGCAGAAAAACATTTACTTGAGAGGGAAGCCAATAGCTTATAAAGGATAGAGTCTGAATAAATTAAACAGATGCAGAGATATTGGAAAAATTTTTATTTTGAAAACATTAAATTGAATAACAGATACCTGTGAAAGTCAAAGGTGAGTGGGTATAATCCAAAATATTTTGTTCAGAAATGCAAGTTGAAAGCATATTTAGCTTTTAAAACACTTCTAGGGACAATCCACTCAAAGAAAATTTCATTCCTCTCTGATATCGAAGTATATTAAACAAAGGAGATAAATAAAAGCAGAACATGGAATATAAATGGGTATAAGTATAGTGATATTTATGCATAAGATGCTAAGGCTTTTGCATATGAAGAAATCTCAGTTTTAAACCAGATAAAAGAAGATTCTTTGTCAATCTTTTGAACATTACTTGTGAAGTGAATATCCCTACTAATTTATTGTGGTTTAGATTTAAGGTGTCTTGCTTTCTGCAGGGAATTTCACACTAAAACAATAAATTTAAATGTGTATTTCTTTGTTTGTTCTGAATAAGTTAATTTAAAAGAAACTAGAATGCTATCAAAAAACACACCCTGAAACCCATTTAAAAAAGTAAGTATTTTCTTTTTTGAGGTATACTTGGAATCATAAGTGTCATCCCAAGACACTAAAAGTGGAAGGAGTCTCTATGTAATGCATTGCAGACTTTTTTATCACATGCTTTCTTGTCATATAAACTCACAAATGTTCTATGTTACCTCTTATATCTAAGTAATTATTCACAGAACCATTACTTATGTAGAAACTTTATTTTTGGATTGGAATGGTTTCTACTTGCCTTATAATATCCATGTATTAATTAATGAACATTATATTTAAATGCCAAGCTGCTCTCCCTATGAGCTGCTACTATGGAATTTATAATACTGCTATTGACTCAATTGGGGGAGAGAGCTAGAAAACTATTATTGTCACTAGGATTTCTGGACACACCATATAAAATATTAATGAGTAAAATTGCATCTTTTGAGATCACTAGGAAGGCTTAGGTATGTAAAGAAGGAGACTATTCTCTGCTGAATACGTGTATATAATTTATCCAAAAGTTCCAGGACCTTGTTGCCATTCGGAAGACACAAATTATCCATAAACTTAAGCTGAATGAGCACTTAACTCCTTCAATAAATTTGTGTTTACTTGACACAAAGCAACCAAAGCATATAGGTAATTCTGTTCACAAAGACTTAAAATAAGTTTGTTTACCATCCTATAATAATTCTGCAGAATGATATTGGGTTCATACGTATAAATATCTACAGGAATTTTCAGTTGCAGTTCAACACACATATAAGATTTCTTTTGCAGTTCTGTTTGCCAAGATTATTTCAAAATATGTTGAGCCCTGGATGGATTTTCTATAAAGATTAAGATAATATCTTTTTTTTTCCTAAGCCCCTCTATGTTGACCAATATGTTAAAAAATGATTTGTAAGGCAGGAGTATATTTTGTATCAGTATTGTAACTTACAAAAGTTAGCTTCAGTATTTTGACTCCTTGTTTCTCTTATATTCTAGTACATTTACATGTTTTCTCTCCTGAAAATGAAGTCAAATAGAAGTGATCCTGTTATTCAGTTCAGGGTAGGCTTTAGCTATGCCCTTATTAGGTAGTTTGGTGAAAATTTCATTTCAATGCTCTGTAGAGGTAAAGAAAACAAATTTAGTCTTAAGAAGGCCACTTTCAGCATTTTCCTGTCAGTCTGCTTCCTTGTTGTCAGGTCTCAGCTAAAATTTGAACACTGCATGACAGTTTCCCCACAGAAATGGAAAGAGAAAGGTTAGAAGAGAAAAGATCTTTCCTTTTTCATTACAATTAATTTTTAGATGGATTTCTGTATCTTATAAACTCTACATGTGGAGTTATTCAGCTTGTCTTCAACAATGACAATTCTTTTATGGAAAAAAATGCAAGAATGGAGCTGGAAGGCAAAGTGTTATCTAGGTACAGTAGATCAAATCAATATAGTGGAACTAATAACTACTGAATCTTTGTAATCTGCACAAGAATATGATGATTTTTCTCTCTTACCGGTAACTTTCTTGAAAGAAAATGGTCACATAATTAACTAACAAACCTTATTTATTATTACATGTGATGCTTATGCACCGTGGCAATTGATGTGAGTTCTGCCAGTGATTTCAATTGCCAGTTGAGGAATTACTTTCTTCTCTAGCTGTTAAATGAAAAAAAAAAGGCTGTTTTTTTCTTATGTATATTTTCTTCCACCATTTCTTCAGCCTCCACATCCCCCCCACAAAAATATTCAAATATATGCATGCATCCTTAATAATAACTACTATAACTTAGTAACTGTGAAGACTACTGAACAAAGAGCTGTGTTCAGTTTCTACTAGAAGTCTGTCTTGGATCATGAATAGTAGTAGAAAGATGAGGATGGGGAAAAAATATGAAAATAATTTGTTCTTATCAGGATCCAATATACTTCCCTGCAGTGCCTTCAAAACAACAAATCCATTGGCCATTTGTTCACAAATCCTTCCTGTTATCCTGCAACTACAACTCTGGTAAACATAAAATATGGACAGAGCCTTGGTTGTGAAAATGCTGTTTGCTGAGTTCATTGCTGTGCAATGTTAAAAATAAATAGAATTAAAAAAAAAAAAAAGAAGAAGAAGCAGAAAATCTGAATATCCACCTGCAAATCTGGCCTAGTGGTTTTATGTTTTTTGATCTGTTCCTGTGATGCAAGCCTCTGTTTTTATTATTAGATGATGCATTGATATCTCTTTAAAAGTGTCTTCACAATAATCAGAACTATGCTCAGAACTATGGCACCGACAATAGCAGGTGCTGGGGGATTGGGCTGCTTTTGTCTGTCATGATATTCTGATCCTCCTTATGCTCACACTTCCTGAACACTATGGTATTACTAACACACAAGATAGATAGGCAACAGCTCACTGATTGACAGCACTGGGTTAAGCTGAGCAGAAATTTTAAGGAGCCTCAGGGAAGTATGATATTAAATATCAAACCAATATTTGCAGACAGGTTTTAACATGGCAGAAGGAGGAGAGTGGTAAGTTTGCTGAAGAGAAAAACAAAAATAAAATCATGAAATAGAAATGGAATACTAGAGGATGTCAGTAAATGTGAAATTAAGGCTCTCTTTTGTTGCTTCAATGCTCTGCAAAATAAATCACAGCAAATCAAAGAATATTCTGAGTTAGAAGGGACCCACAAGGATCATCTAGTCCAACTCTTAAGTGAATGGCCCATAGAGGGATCAAACCTACAACCTTGATGTTATTAGCACCATGCTCTGACAAAATGAGCTAATCTCAAGGTCAAAAAATGATCATAAGAACATGTGTTTTTCTTTAGACCCTCAGGTGATTATATTGGCACAGATTTAATGCACAAATTTGAAGGCTTTTAATTATACATTACAGGGAGAGTTGGTAACATACAGCAAACCTGTAAAATGAATAAAATGAAAAGCTGTGATAAAATCAATCAGTTTTGTCATTTCCTTTAAATGAGAATAATTGTAACCCTGCAGATTACGTGGTGTTCAGCCTATGAACGCAAATCCTATATGAGCTCAACAAATGTACTTTATTAGAGTTTGTGGCAAGTTGCTTAATGTCATTTCATTATTTTCTTATATTTTATTAATTAAACATTATTGTAGTAGGATTTAACATGTGGTTTTAAGAAGCCAAGAAATTATTTTCTGTACCTCATTTAGATATATTTTAAAAATTTATTTCAATTTCCAAATGATGCTGGGATATGCACAGCACTACATAATATCTTTAATATTATCCTCCTGCGTATAGATCAAAAGACAATATATAAGATTAAGATCACTGTAGAGTTCAGTTTGCCAAATTGATTGCTGCAAGATTCATTGCATCAGGCATACAATTAGGAAAAAAACATTCAACTTAGTTGCTCCCTGTCTATACAAAGGTAATTCTAAAGTTTTAATTTTAAAAAGTATTCAAATCTCTGCTTAAATCTTATCAAATTCCAGTTAAGTTGCTTAAGCAGATGTCTAAATGGTTTGGTGAATAAGAAGATACTGGTGAGTTGAAGTCGAGTAGAACAAATTCTGGATACTTAATAACTGGTTGTCTTCTGGGCACACACAGCAGCTTTACACAGAAAGTAATTCTTTTGTGTAAGCACCATATCGTCTTCAATAATTTTTCATTCATAATCTTACTTCCACAAGCATATGAAAGAACAGGTGAATACTAACTAGTATGTGATATGATGGTGTAAAAAGCATCACAGAGGAATAATAAATTCCTCAGTTATTGTCTTTATGGTAATAATCAATTCTTGATTGCAGAAAGAATGAGAGGCCACAACAGTTTCCTTTCAAAGGGACAGGAAATCACTCTACCTAAAAAGTTGGAATATCTGTATGTCACATTGAGGGAAAAGAACTAAATTTAAGTTTACATGGGAAAATGTTGTGCTACAGCTCAGAAAATGATGACTGTAACTAGTATATCCCTGTAGAGAAATAGTGTAATTTTCTTTACCACGAATGTTTTTTTAATTAACAAAACTGAAGACGATATTTTTTTCTTGGTAAATTTTTAAGAGTTTTATTCTGCTCCCCAATTACATTTTACTTTCTATGACACATAAGTATTAAATGGTTAAAGGTTCAAATTCTTGTTTTCTGTTCAAAAATGTTCTTAGGTGCAGTCACAGTTAAGTGGAATCCTGTAATTTCAAATGTCACTAGAGTGGCCCAGTGTAAAGCATTATCCTGTAAAAAGAAAGCTTGCAAAGTATATTCTTATGTCCTTTCTCAACCTGCATATTCCAGCTGACTTTGAGTATTTGTCAGGCAGAAGATATAACACTACATATTAATGTAAACAATTTCTGGAATTCCACTCCACATACAAACCACATAACACAAGCTCCAAATATTGTTGTATTGTTTGGAGATTTAAAGATGATAGATGCTTGCACTGACAGAAAGATTTAATCATTGTTAGCTGTCAAACCTTAAAAGCTATGGAGTGATACATTATTGTGGCTTGCTTTTATGACTTCCCTTTTTAACGAAAAAGATACAGATTCTATTTAGTGCAAAGGAAATTTCCCAAGGCAATAGAACCCAATTTCCAGGGCTTGCATACTTAAAGGACAACATTTAGTCTTCACATGAACACTTGTGAGGCGCATATTAAAGCCTAAGGGAAAGATCTGATTCTTGATTATAAATAGTTAAACTGATAAATTTCTATATATTTCTAGAGAATATAGAAGTTTTGTCTTGAGACTTTAATGAAAGTCACTTTTAACATTGAAATATTCACAAATATATGAAGACACAACCCTCCCCATTCCCTGCCCCATGTTCTGAGGAGTTTAAATCTTTAGCTATTAGTCTCTAGTCAGTCTTCCAAGAGGAAGATAAATATTGCAAACAGAGCCCACTTTTACAACTCTTACTTTTCCAGCTGGGTTTGAATTTTATTAATCTGCTTCTCCTTTCTTTCTTGTTGGCATTTTAATTTTATTTTTGCTGCCCACTTCCACGTTCATTCCATTACAGTCCTCTCATGACTTAATTGTTCCAAATCCTCAGGTTCAAGATTTACATTGCTTTTCTCATCCAGAATAGTGTCCCTAAATTTCAGAAGGAAAGCAGTAATTGAAAATAGAGAAAATAGGAAGTCAATTTATGTGAATAGCAATGAAAAGGTGAAGTTTCTTTCATCAAAATGTTCTACACCTTGTGAAATTGTAAGGAAACAAGAATAGAAATGCATTGATGCACTGGTAATTGCATCAATTAAAACTGTTCAGCATTCTAAAATCTAGAATGAAAAAATCACCTATATCTTCATGAAAATATATCTGAAATAATGACCACATCTTAATGAAAATTAGAATCTAGAATAACAATATTTTCTCCATTGACAGAAAATATTGAAAATAAATTGTTTTCCAGTATGGAAGCACCCCTGCTCCTCTAGTCCAGTTCCAATCAGCACTATTGACTCAGCCTAGTAAGACACTCACTCTGTCTGGTGGATATGTCCTTGTCCTCACTGGCATTCTGGTTTTTGGATATAGCAGTTCCACCTCATCTCAGCTTTCTATACTATCTGACAAGCATGAAGAGAGAAGGTAGCTACTGTTTTACTACTTATTGTTTTCTAAATTAGAGAGATTAAACCTTGAATACCTTACTTAGCATGCAGCCATGGATCTATCTCTTTGGTCATTCATTGGATACTAAAGGACTTTCTAACATGTTCTGATTTTCTGCCCCAAATAAGTGACATTAGTGTGAGTTTGGAAAGAATTATGCAACAAAGCTCATTTATAGCTCTGTTTTCCTTCCAGGAAGATGTGGTGAAGGTCTCACTTACATGAGCAGTCTGTTTGGATAGGTTTCATGCTGTGATGCCATACCACTCACCAGTCACTTTCCTCATACTTCCAATTATTCATTCACCTTCAGAATACCTTGTTTTTGTGCTTCCCTAGAAACAAGTAGAGGGCACTGGAATGCAAAGGGACATTAAATAGCATGAGCATACACACACTTTTCCTGTAGTTTGACTTCAGTTAATGGGAAAACCAGTAATAGCTTCAGGAAAGATCTTGTCTTTTCCTTCCAAATAAGTTGCATAATGGTGTGTATTCTCTGGAATTCTGAGTTCCAGCATCGAAGTCAGCTATTTATCAGAATATATAGGATGTAATCAGTTATTTTCTGTGAAAATTATAGAAGGAAAGCAAGGAAGGGAATTTTTGCAGTTCTGAACTTGTGTGGATGCCACTCCTAGGTACCATATCCAGAATTAGCCAAAAAACAGAAAGGAAATTCCACAAGGAAGTGAGAGACTTTGCGTAATATTGTATACAGAAAAATATCCTTATATTTCTGAGAAAGGATGCTTTCTGCTGCTAGTTTAATACTCATTTGCATTAAATAAACAATTTACTCAAAGGAATAAAGAAGACCTAAAAAAATTACCAAACTTTTATACTCATTGGAATGGATGTACCTCAATTTCTTAATTTTAGCTATATCAAGAGACAATGAATGAAAAATTTGCAATGATATATTGGATAAACAGGTGAGTTTATGTCAAGTATGATGATTTAAATAAGTGGATTTATGTTATCCATGTGGAAATTGTTTCTCACAAGGTTTAAAGAAAAAGTTCTAACAGAAATTCATTAAATGCATCATAAAATACTGCTATTTCAGAAATAGGGCTTCAAGCTTTCCTATTTGTCCCAGTTGCACCTGGGATAGAGTTTGTTTCTTCTCAGTAGCTGGCACAGTGTTGTGTTTTGATTCAGAACGATAATAATGTTGATAACATTAATGTTGATTTTGTTTTTTGCTAAATTGTGTTTATCCTAAGTCAAAGGCTTTTTTTTTTTTTTTTTGTGTGTGTGTGTGTGTCTCATGTTCTGTCAGTGAAAAGGTACACCTAAGAAAAGCTGGAGAGAGCATTGCTGGGATGGGTGACCTGCATTGGCCACACCACAGCAGGTTATGTCCAGTATATGAACCGGGGAAGTTACCCAGAAGGTTGGTCAATTTAGGTTTAGGAATGTGGTCTGGCATTGGTCAGTGGGTCAGTGTATCACCTGCTTGATTTTTTTTCTATCCCCTTTCATTATTACTATTATTACTATTTACTATTATGACATATTAGTTTGTTTTTCATTATTAAACTGTTCTTATCTCAACCTACAAGTTTTATTTTTAATTCTGCTCCCCATTCCACGGGGGGAAGAGGGTAGAGAGGGAGTGTTGAGTGAGCAGCTCTGTGGTGCTTATTACCAGCTGGGCTTAAACCCTGACATTACTGAGGAGTCAAAAGCCTTCCAAATAGACTAGCTGCAGATTTGGTAAAATTGTCTCAAACTAGATATAAGATAAACATTTTTGACTATGAGGGTAGTGAAACACTGGAACAGGTTTCCCAGACATGTGGTAGATGTCCCATCCATGAAAACATTCAATACCATGGACAGGACTCTAAGAAATCTATTTGAAGATGTCCCTGCTTCTTGCAGGGGGTTTGGACTAGATGGCCTTTAAAGGTCCCTCCCTATCTAGATCATTCTATGATTCTGTGGTTTTATACTCTTTCTGTGTACTTTCATTTTACTTTATTCAATTTTTCTTTATCCCTAGCCCCATAAATTGCCTCTTTTTTCCTCAGAAATAAATTTGGAGCCAAGAAATACTAACATGGAGGGCAGTCTACCTACGGAGAACAGAGTTCTGTATTGCCTCCTGCTTTCCTGTTTACAAATATATGTCACACAAAATACCATTCTCTACTCAATTGGTCACATTCCACTGGTGAGTCTCTTCCATTTTACTACTTTGCTCTGCAAGTTTCATTCATTGAGATATCACTTATCACTGAAATGAGTAAAATACTGCACAAGTTATTTGCTCTGGGGATTGATGACTAAGCCATTTGGATTCGTTGGTTAACCCTTGGAGCAGTATATACCTGTGGTGGGTTGTCACAGTGGTGTTGGATGGTATAGTGCCGCGACCTTCCCAAAAGCGCCTCCAAGGAGGAAGCCACTCGGTGCAGCCACCACGCTTGCACACACACGTACACACACACACCGGAGAGCTGGCAAAACAGTCCGGTGGTGAATGAGCAGCAAGGGTCTTCACATGGGGTTCCACGAAAGACATTTACTGCATCCTCAGGTAAGGCTCCAGAGAAGCAGGAGCAGAACAATGTGGGGTCCAGGGCTATGTAGGGGATGGAGAGGGCATCAGGGACAAATGATCTGAGGGCACAGGGGCGGTACAAAGGCGGGACTAGGGAATGGGAGCCAATGGGGAAGCTCTGAGGGCGTGTAAGGTAACAAGGGTTGTAGCGGCCAACAGAGCCAACCAGGGGAGCAGAACTGGGGTACATTAACATAACAGAGCAGAGCACTCTGGGGAAGCTTTTTCAGTCACTATAAACTGGAAAGGAACCTAGGACTTGTCCCACCATAGGACTCCCTTCACTCCTTGTCCAGCAGGCGCACTGGCCCCCAGAGTGGGTTATACTGTGTAAAGCAGTGGGGTCTGGGTAGATCAGTGGGCTCACAAGATGTGCGAAAGCAGAATGAGATCTATACATCAGAGGTCAAAAAAACCCCTAGGAGGTTTTCAAAAGGATGCAGAAGACACTTCACATTATCCATTTCAAGGTAAACCACTGAAAGCTTTTAAAGTAGATTGATTAGGAAATATTAAAACTCTAAAGGATTCTAGAACTGTGGAAGCTTCAAGAATCAGTAAAAAACCAATACTGTTACAAGATGATGTTTAGCAAACAGATTCCTGTGAGTCAGAGCTCATTACCTGAAGCTGTGGCAACCTAAGAAAATGGAAGATATGTCATTGGTAAGTTCATATGATGATGTTTTAAGCTACATGGTCAGATCAGCTTGCTTGAGTTTTTTTGTCAGACAAATGATCTCTACACTGTGTGCCTTGTTCTGGTGTAAAGTTACAAATAGCTGTGTTTTCGACAACTGGTCACAGAGACACTTGAGTAAGGATAAGATAATTACTGATGAGCTCAGAAAACAGCTATTTTAAGTGCAGGGGAATTAATGAACAAAAACCTGATATGTCTGCGTTTCTTGAACACTTGTTTTAGAGTAGTGAATCAGGAGACAAAGTCACCATACTCATTAAAGTATATTTTTTCTGAACATTCTTTTTTAATAAATAAAATATTTCCAGCTCTATACTAGTTAAAATATCTGGAGGAGTATCTGGGGATACAGTTATTTCTCCACAGCACAATGAAATAAAAGTTAAACAATAAGCAATAGGTGCTGGCATGCACCTCTCAACAGAGATCTGGATAAATACACAAAGAAATGATTACAGGCAGTGTCACTGTCATTTTTCAAGCTGTATTGCACTGAATAATACACACTGAAAAGGAAAAGAAATTATTCCCCTCTGTGATCCCATAGTCAGCAGATATTTTGTTGATCTAGTACCAGTCAGACAAAAAGGTGTTTGATCTTACATGAGCACGCCCCCAAAGGCCTTTAATCAGTCATTAATGCTGATGACATTTTCACTGACCTGCTAGAATCCTTTAACTCTTTGTAGACAACATTTTGTGACATATCCATCCTCCCAATTAAATCTGATGATCACTTGGTTGAGTGAATATCCTCAGGAGCAAAGGGAAAAAGTGTTCTCCATTGTCTTTTAATATAGAGATCATGGTGACGGCCACATGACACTTAATTAGCAAAATACTGAGTGGAATGCATTTTGTAATTTAGCTTGCAAATGACCTTTATATTACAGAAGTCGGTGATGTGTGGGTTAGTATGGCACTAAATGTGTCAGAAGAACTAGAGTGAGATGAAATATTGCATTTTAGACTGGTAAAGATTTACAAAAATAAATTCATGATAGAAGTATAATTTTGTACTTTTACCTCTCCTGAATGTTTTAAAGGCAAGCATCTTCATTTGTCAGTCATAGAATTATTTTTTTCTTGTGGCATGTGTACAAAGCAAGAAAGAAATTCTGTATCATTTAGAAAATTCACTAAAACTAGAAACCGAGGGTGAGATATTTAGGTATCTTTATTAAACAATCTCTGAGGCTTTCAGGAAGAAAAGCTCAGGTGTACTGTATCTCCTTGTGGGTTTATGTGTAAATCTTTCTGAAGTGTAAACAGACTAGGCGTAGGATGACTTATTTTGACCACAATCCTCAGCAACTCCACATGCTGTGCAGACAAAGCTTTTGAAAGGTTCGGTGTTAGTTATTAAGGAGACAGATGGGATTTGCAGCCAGCCTGCACTCCAGATAACCTTATAACAATGGTGCCGAGAGTTGAAGTTACTGGGCTTGCATAGTTTTACAGCTATGGAAGTGAACAACAGGTGTCATCTGGCACCATTCTGAGCCAAACCACACAGAAATTTAAGCAGTTTTTCTTCACAAGGCTAGATATAACATCCTGATAGTTCTGGAGATGGCTGTTCTCCATCTTGCAGGTTTTATACCAGAATGTATACTGGCATGGAGATGTGCAAAGAAACCACTGCCTTCCACAACTACATAGTAAAAAGGAAATTAGACATACCTAAGTTTTTATAGGTTTTCTATTTCTATTTCCATTACCATTGCAGGGATGTAGAGACAGATACTAAAGGGGGAATAAAGGTTCTCTCTATCCAATTGACATTTTCATAGCTATGGATGACCTTTCTACTCTTCAGTTAGTATTTTCAGACCACCTTGCCCCACATTGTCTTGTCAAAGTCAGAACTGAAACTGGAAAAACAAGATTCCCAAAGCCAGGTTATAAATCTAGGCACAACATGTCTGTTTTATTGAAGGTAAGTGCTGTAAGCTGTCTCCTGTCCTCATGTCTGCCAAGTTCAATGGGATGAGAGCCAGACAGTAGACACTAATGAGTGCCAGACCTTGACAATGAAGACAATTAAGTGTATCGAGAAAAGTAAGGAAAGCACAGAAGTTTTAAATATGAGAAGAAAACAGAAAATTTTTTCCAGATGTTAGTGTATGAGGTGCTGAACTTCCACATTATACTGTGTGCTCAGGAGAGAGCAAAGATCATGGCTCAGGGAAGCATCACCTTCTAGTCAGTCATTCACTAGTGCCCATAGAAATATTTTCTTCTCTAGTCTGTTCTCCTTTCTTCATGATGCCTCTGCGCAAGTGTGAGAATCTACCAGGTGCAATGCAGTAGAAGGTGGTGCTCAACAGAACATGAATTTTTACCTCAGTTCCACTTTTTCATGTTAATGACCATGACATACCGTTACCATAATGCCTGAAATGTCTTCTCCACTGCTAGCCTTAGGCATTTGACACAACAGGGTGTGGGGTATGACTGTCACCCTAACCTCACCTCCAGGCTGCATTATGACCATAGAAATGCTCACTAGGCCTTGGCCTTGACAAACATCATCCAAGCTAAGCTCCTCTTGCACTTACCAGAAACATGCTCTGTTTCCCAGAACTTATGTTGTCCTGTCGGCTCCTATTTTTTTTAACAAATGGGCAGGAAAATTTATTTTTCTTACCTGAATAACAACTTGAGTGGAACATTTTTGTTATTGAAATTTCAAGGAAAGTTATTGACCCAAATTACATCCAGGATGGAAAATTACTACGCTTTGAACCAACTCTCTTGTGACCCTATAAACAGTGGTCCTCAGTTATTACAGCTGGTTAGGGGTCAGTAGCTCTGACCGAGGAATCTGCTACCGGTCAGGAGAGATGGTCCCAAAAGGAATCGCCTTCCCGAGGCCCGGTGTCTTCCCTCAGCTGCTGGCAGGAGGTCCCGTGCAGAAGCTGTCAGCTCTTTAGTGATTATCAGCTCGTGATTTCAGCTCAGCTCTGCAGGGCAGCCTCTAGGCCAGACCAGGGAGAGAGACGAGAGGCTCGTGTGGCTGGTTCCGCACGGGGCAGCTTTATTGATCCGTACTCCGGCGAAGGGGAGCCAGGGACAGGCAGCTCTCTGCCTGCGCAGGAGGCTAGCTTTATAGGGATACAGGGGGTGGCTGTCAGAGGGTAAAGGCCAATGGGTTACAAAAGATCTGCATAGCGTCTCCCAGAGGATTCCGGGTCTGTCTTCTTCTCGCCATAACTGCAGAGTAGCTGCCTTCCCAGGGGGGTCCTGCTGGGAGATTGCTCAATCTCCTTATCTCAGCAGACGTCTCTCCAGGGCACTGGTTGGGCATACCCTACACTCAGCGAGACTCAGCAGGCTCTGACCAGCAAACTCCCTCTTACTGGGACACCTCTCAGAGCCAGCAAACTCTCAAGTTTGCTATACTTGAAGGACCGCCACCAAAAGCCAATGATGGAGCCTGGGCTATCTCCACTCCTCGAGGCTCAATCCTTCATTCACTGCAAAGATAAAAAGGAAATTTTTCACAGGTATATATACACCTTGGATGTACTCTTTAGATCTCTGTGTGTGCATGTGCATATGCTATAGCAAATGTATTATGAGTGTTGCTCTCTTAGCTTTCTTAAGTATGTTTGATTTGTAAGTAAATTAGGTTTAGAGGTGAGTTACTGTTGTGCTTACAGTGAATTCTATAGAATCTTTTGTTAAGGCTATTGTCTGAGTACTCTTAAGTTTAAATTCTCTTAAAACCTTAAGCCTAAACCGTTGGTCAAGCCCAGGGCTAAATTTGGAGAGGGGTCCACTCTGAACCTGGTGACTCAACAGAAGAGTCTGCCTTATTTCTTTTTATCCTTACCCTTTCCCAGCTTTACCCTTTTCCCTCCCTAACCTCCATGTAGATAATTTTAGCTTGATTTTAGTCTGATTTTTCTCTGTGTACTATAACAATTTTGTAAGTGGTAGAGTGAACAACAGTAGCAGACTTGCCAACAACTTTTGTCAGCTTTCAGTTTTGTACTAAACCTCCTTTTGCCAATACCTTTGCTGGTGATTCTTTGAGTGACCTGAAAGACTCATTTCTGACAAAGGATCACAGAGAGCAGGCAATTTGAAAAAGAAAAAAAAATAGAAAAGCCAATCTCATCACATGTCAATGACAAGGAAGAGGAGAAAAGGGATTTGGTTGTCCCAGTTATATTGAAATTAGGCTATCAGTTCTGGTGGTGGGAGGTCTACCCAAGCCTTGTCTGTTTAAGTGTCTGTCAAGCATAGTATGAAACACACATATGCACAAGTATATGACCCTGCTGGAGCTTCTGAATGTCTTCTCAGCATGATGTGCAAATGCTGCTATGCTCTGTTAATCTAAATCTGTGTAAAGTATAAGAAAAGTAATGTTCCATATACTGCAGTAATAGACGTATGATCTGAATCTTGAATTCAACCCATTCTATGAAATATGTAACTATTATCTTGGGTATTTTCAAAGTCATAGGAAAGATGATGAAGAATAAAAGGGATCTGCAGGGGGTTTTGTATATCTTCTTAATTTGGAAATGGAAAAGAACAGTCTAACAGCTATCTTTTGCAAAATTATCATAAGAGGATTCTAGTTTCTTTAGCTTAGTTATCAAATTGTTGTCTGGTTTGAATCTTTTTAACTTAATCAGTATGCAGAAGCAACATAGCACTTTGGTGTGTCTACCCCAGGAATGACTTCTAGATGCCATTGCATTATAAATCATTAAAAAACCACTAAGTTCATAATGACCCTTACATTAAACTCACTGAATAGATTATAGTACATTTAATGGCCCATGCCCTCCCTTTTTTTTTTTTTCAGTGACACTTAGAGTTGGAGAGTTATTATTTACACAGTTTTCTTTATATATAAGTGGATTGTATTTCTTTTCACCTTGTATGTTCATGGCTTTGAGTAGCAGCTTTTTGTAAGTTTTCTTTGTAAAGGATAAAAGCGCACCCTCCCCATCATTATTTCTCCTTTGAGTTCTCTGAAAAAAAAAAAAGCTTTCAAACACTCTCCTGTCCCTCTAAACATAAAGACAACAAAGAACAAGATGAAAATACAGCAACTCCCTTCCCCCAATATTAGCTTTCCCTTCCTTTGGTAAACCCTGGTGGTTTGAACTATCATTAAAAGGAATTTGGTTTTTTTCTACTTTAAGCCTTCCCTATTAAATGAGAGTTCCGCAGATCACAGAGCTACAAGTCAGTTGCAGAATATATGTTGTGGTAAGTAGAATTAACCTCTTGACCTTAAGTTCTCCTCTCCTGGGATGCACACAGATATTTTCTAACCATGAAGAAGTTTTTACAGGCAAACAAAGCGTGGCTTTTTGCCACTATTTCTGATTGAAAGTTGAGCTAGTAGTCCACATAATTCAAGTTCTTAGGCTATTTTAGCTGTATTTAGTGAAATTAAAGTTGCACATTTCTACTAAATATCTGTCTTTTCAAGGGCAAAAATGCATCCACAGTTATGCATCCACCCCATTTTGACTTGGGAAAATGAAATGCTGCATTTATATTAAAAACCAGACTTGTTGTACTTCTTCCTTAGTTCTTATAAAGGTGTATTTGCAAGCGGCTGCATGCATTTCTTCATGTTTTGCTTTTTTTAAAAAAACCGTATACACATGATTTTGCAGAAAATGGCTGGAAATGAAGCTCTGGCTGTCAAAACCAAAAACAGTAACAGAGAAATTATTTGACTAGTTCTGTTAGGAATGGTTCTGCAAAATCTGAAATTCAGCTGAATGCAATAAAGCTTGACAATACTTTGAACCTGTCATAATAAAGCCAAAATATTTCAGAAGAAAAATTTGTTATGTTTCCTAGAAGTGGAAGCAACAATATATTGAATAACAGATGCAAATAAAAACTATATTGTTATTGATAGCATTAGGACCAAGAATGAACACCTTACACTGTAAATGACCACCTATGTCTATTTATCATGAATGTTTTAGGTTGATTATGCAGCAAAGACAACAGTGGTTTAAGTTTTGTGTGTAATTAAATTTTTTTTTCTCTGATGAGTGAGAAAGAAAGCGGTAAAATTTGATAATAGTTTCCAGGATAATTTTCTGGCCAATTTAGAGAAGAATGACTTGCTAATTTCCCATTGATATATGGGAAATTTTGTAAATTGTGTAACCAAACTAATTTTTATAATTCTCCTGAGAAGGTGTCTGTGTGTTACCCTTTATTTCGCTGTTTCAGATGAAGGTAGAAGAAATAAAGAGATTTATTCAGATAACAACTTTTAGCTTGTAAGAAATACTTTTAATTTTCTTTTAAAAAATAAAATCAATTGACTTAGAAAAGCATTAGACCTTATTGTGTGAAACACATTGTTTTGCCAAGACAGATGGACGTATGAATCTCTGGGGAGTTTGCATGTTTTACATTTTACAGTAATGGTTATCTTACTTGTGGACGTAACTACAGAAACAAAATCTCTCAGACTGTGCTGGTACAAGAGGACACAATTTGTACTTCTGCAAAATTATGATACAGTATTTTGGTTCCTCACTGTAGAATTAGAAACTTTAGAAAAGTGGCATATTTGTACATCTGCTCGGAAGATATATATATATTTCAAGCAACCAATTTTTCTAGAATAGGTAAATCCTGAAATGTCTTTGGGCTCTTCAATGTATTACTCACTCATACTCCAAAAGGCCTTAATTACTGTACAGAAAGAGTAAAATATTGCTCTTGTAGAATGGTTGTAACTAGTGACCTCTTAATCCAGTCAACGGGTCTTAACAATTTACTGTTCTAACTCTGTCACGTTACTTCTATAAGAACATGTTCTTAGTTCATGAGAATGAAAAGTAATCTAACTTCAGCCTCTAATGAATGACTTGAACCAGCTTACTGTTGTTCTGTAACAATGTTTCTAAACATTTTCTATTATTCTTTGTAATGTTTTTTGACTTAGTAAGCTTCTGCAGCTTGATTGTGAAAAGGTTTTTTCTTAATTTTTTGGTTTTTTAGAGTGTCCCACAATGACATGAAGGGATGATTTTTACATTGTATTAGTATATATGAAATTTCTTAAGAAAGGAGAAAATCCCTATCAAGATATGGATGAATATATTTAACAAAAAAAAAAATTTATACAGTGTAATTAAAGAAAGGTAAAGAGACATTTTCCTCAGGTGAAACTATCTGGTTTTAGGCCAGTCAAGCAACATTAGAGAGATAGTTCATTGCTTATACATTTCTGCAGTAAAAAAAATTAATTAAATTTGTTGCACTGTTTTCAATAGCCTCACTTTGTCTCTCTCAGGGAAAACATGGGATGGTTTCCTCTGCTAAGACCAGTGAAAGCACAGGAGAAAGGAAGCTCACCTGGGAAGATTGTCTCTTATGAGCACAAAGAGCATCTGTGCAGGTAATACATACATATGTACTTTAAGGAATTCTGCCATTTGGCGTTGGTAGCACAGCAGATGTGAGACTTAATGAGAAATTTGAACAGGAAGAAGCAATTGTTTCCACAAATTCTTACTTTACCATAAGGGGAGGAACCATAAGAAAGCATCAAGTCTCAGACCGGAACATATATTTCTATTCTTAGGAGACTGAAAGCAGAAATCATCTATATCAATAAGACTGAGTAACTTGAAAAACTAAAGATATGGGGTTTTCTTTAATTCCAGATAATGAGATGCCATTGAACTTAAAACAATGGTGGTTTCTGACAAGAAAAACCCACTAAATTTAAAATGTGTGTCAATAATTATAGTAAGTAGCTTGCAAGAAAGAGACATCTGTATTTCTCTGTCAGACTTCTTGCTTATGAACATTAAAGACAAAAATATGTGTCCATTAAAATTTATTAAAGTTATATACATACAATTATAAATATTTTATTACATAAATATTTATTATATTTCTGAAATAGGGGATCAGTTACTGCTTCTTTTTTCTTTAAAGGGAAAAAACCTGGTTGTATCATTAATGCAACATATACATCCCCAGTTCTAAATTGGATGTTGAATGGTTGTTCTCTTTTCTGAGCTCTCAGGATAGTCTCATAGGTTTTATTCTACACTTCTGATTCAGTAATTTTCTTGTCTGGTTTGCCTAAATTTTATCATTCTATCTGGCCTATTGACTACTTTGTAATAAGAACTGCTTTGAAATTTGAGACAGACAATCCACCTTTTGTAATCCTTTCCTAAAGAAAAGCTGAAACATCTGAAAGCAGGAAGGCATAAGACCCAGCTCTCACTGCCAGTTTGTAGCCATTTGGAGCCAGATAGATTAGACAAGCTGTTCACATATGATAAATTCAAAGTGTCAGACTTGATGTTGATGTACAGAATAATTTTGTGACGTAGAATACTTGGTGCAGACGTGACAGATGCAAAGTATGACAACAAGGTCCATGGCATCTCTGAGATGCCTTGAGCTGAAGGTGTTACTTCTCCTTTCCCATAAATCTGGTTTTGTTTAAGAATCATGGGCATAGAGAAAACTGTCCTGAGACATTATGTACTCAAGAATAATGTCTCTTGTTGCAGCAGCCTTTTTTCATATCACCTTCTATCTTCTTTTTGCTATTAGAATTTTATGTAGCATTTAAAATTTCTTTTCATATAAACTTTCTATTTTACTTATTCTTTTAATGGTATTTGTTGTATATTTGGGTAATCTGGATCTTAATCTTTTGTCAAACATTTCAGCCTATGATAAATCCACTTTAAAGGGTTTTTTTCACACTCAGTGACAGAAATCTGAATTAGACTTCCCATTTTTTCTAGACTTTCTTTCAACTTAAACTTATTTGAAACATGGTTTTGGAGTTTTAGATACTAGAACTCTCAATAATGTTATCAAGTATTTAAAAAAAAAAATCTTCCTTCTGATATTTGTCTTGTTTCTCAAAAATTTTATTTTCTTTCTCTTTCTACATATAAGCTTGAGTTTAATCCTTTTATCCTCATTCTTCTATAAATCTAATCCATTCAAGATTTTTTTTTTTTTTTTGCTGCTCATATATACTCACCATGGGAACCGTTTTATCACTAAATGGTCTAAGCTTTTCTAAGCATTATATGTCAATGTGTTACATGTCTGTATTTTCTTTGTAACATCAAGTTCACATGTCACTCTGACCTGTGTGTCAGCCCCCAGCTTTATTTAATTGTTCTAAAGGCTGTGTTGACGCCAGAGATGGTAAGATGCTTACAAGATGAAATTATGGTAATGTTCTATTTGTAAGTTAAGTGCTGTTGAGGTAGAATAAAGGTAATACTGAACAAGCAAAACAATATATTGCAATTATGTTACAGGATAAATTCAGCTTCCGCTGAATATAGGACATGGGAGGTGAAAAGGTACACTTGTCTTTTCTGTTCAGCATTGGTTTTCACAAGATCTGTAATTCAGCTTCCTGCCAAGCCAAGAAAATTGTGAACATGAGAGCAAATGAGTACAGATTTTACTTTCTGAAAATGATTTTGTGATTTTCATAAAACAAAAGAATGCTAAATGTGTATCTTGCTTGCTCTTGTATACAGGTATCCAATAATTTCTAAATGCTGCTTAGAAATTCAGGTCTCATAAAAGAGCAGTATTTAGCTGACCCATCTTTAGTAGTTATAGCTGTACATCTCACATTGTTTTTTATAACATGAAAAATTCTAATTGGTTTTTTAGGTTAAAATAAGAGTTTCACAGTAACTTTCATAGAAAGGCACAAAAATTAATTTCTGGGCATAGGGCAGCGATATGGGATACACATCATAAAGTCACCCCAAGACAGTAACAAATCCCTAACTTTGAAATTACAGCTTGTGTAACTGTTTCACATTTTCGTAAATGTTTTCAAAATTCCTTTCTCATTTTTAGTTCTTAAATAAACAACATTCAGGCTACTGAAGCTAATTCCTCTTCATGTGTGTTGCGTAGTTTCACATTCTGACCAAAACAATTAATAATCATTTTTTGCTTCTCTTCCTTTACAAACATTACACATATCCTCACAAAGAGACATAAAGGCAGTTTTAACGTGTTTCGTCCATCCTGCTCTGCATGTAGATGTTACATTTCGCTGGGTTCCTTATTTGGAGTGCATAACATTCTATACCTTTCCTTCCTTGTTTCCCTCTACCTTTCTTGTTTCAACCTCACTTCTGGTGTTTTGCTGTATTTTGACTGAATGAAAAAGGAGAACTGTAAGACAGGGGGTGTACTCTGCTGAGTGTTAGGTATAACATAATGTAAAGCAGTAAATATTAAAGAAGCATTCACGAGGAAGAGCACAGAAGCAAATAAAGGTATACATATACTTCTCTGTCTGGATCTAATTCTAAAATGAAAACTGGTAGATCCAAAGCAGAAAGTTAAACCTGTAAAACTATTTACCTCTTTGTATACAGGATACAGATTATGTAGACTTCAGCATATGTGGTGTATACATTCCTTTAGTATTTCTTTTCATCACTGTAGATAAATGAATAATTATATTACTTTTATGACTGTATGACTATTCAGTAGATATTTATGCCACATGAACCTGTATACCTACTTAGAATAAAGGAAGAAATAAGTTAGTGGAGAAAATAACAACAACAACAAAAGTAAAATGCATAAATTGCCTCTTGACGCAAGGGTAATTTCTGCTTGGATAAAATGCAAATTTTTTCCAAGCAACAAAAAAAGGGTCTCATTTATTTTTACATTTTATATTTTTAAGACAAAAAAAGGAAACATAATATATCAAGAAGGCATGACACTTTCAATTTCAGATTACAAAAATATCCTAAAATAATTATAAATGCTGATACTGGGGAAGTGGCTGACACAGCAGGAGGCTTTGCTACCTTTCTGCAGGACCTTGATCGACTGGAGAATTGGGCAGAGAGAAAACTGATGAGATTCAACAAGGGCAGGCATAGAGTCCTGCACCTAGGGAGCAATAACCCCAAGTACCAGCACAGGCTGGGGGCTGACCTACTTGAGAGCAGGTCTGCAGGGAAGGGCCTGGGAGTACCGGTGGATGACAAGTTGACTATGAGCTGGTAGTACCGTTGTGGCCAGGAGGACCTGTGGTATCCTGCGGTGCATCAGGAGAACTGTGGCCAGCACGTCGAGGGAGGTGATCCTCCCTCTCTACTCGGGCCTGTGTATGGCCACATCTGGAGTGCTGTGTCCAGTTCTGGTCTACACAGTTCAAAGAAGACAAGGAGCTACAGGAGAGGGTCCAGCAGAGGTTACAAAGATGATGAGAGTTCTGGAGCATCTCTCCTATGAGGAGAGACTGTAAGAGCTGGGCCTGTTCAGTCTGGAGAAGAGAAGCCTGAGAGGGGATCTCATTAATGGATATAAATATCTCAAAGGCGGGTGCCAAGAGGATGGTGCCAGACCCTTTTCAGTGGTGTCCAGCCATAAGACAATGAGTAAGAACCTTGAATTGAAACACTGAGAGTTCCATCTCTACATGAGAAAGAACTTCTCTGCTTTGAAGGTGGCAGAACACTGGAACAGACTGCTCAGGGAGGTCGTGGAGTCTCCCTCCCTAGAGATACACAGAACCCACCTGGACATGCTTCTGTGTCACCTGCTCTAGGTGACCCTGCCTTGGCAGGGTGTTGGACTGGATAAACTCCACAGGTTCTTTCCAACCCTAAAAATTCTGTGATTCTGTGAATTATATTTTAGTTACTTTTTCTTGCCTTCTTTATATTCTCCTGGATGTACAGGAAAAGTATTACAAATAAATCATTCTTTTTGATGTATTCCATAACAAAAAGAGACAACTTGTACCACTCTAATACAACCACAACCAGATAAAAGTTCTCATAACACAACTTTAAATTTCATTTTGCTTTTTATATTCTATTTATTTCAGATATATTTGCATGCATTTAAAAGCAAATGCAACTTGCAAATGAAAGTGGTTGCCAAGTCCAAAGAAATGTATTGCTGCTTTATAAGAGCTGTTAACTTTTCAGAATTGGTTGACATGACTGGGTCCTAAGGATAAAAAAGGTAACACAGACACTAAAAGAAAAGAGAGAGTAGAAATGCTAAACATTCTGGGTGGTGTGTTAAGATCATTCATAAAATAGATTGTTTAAAGGACGTTTTATTATTATCTTATTAAACTAGCACACTGTTTATGTGAATATATGGTACATTGTATAAAACCATAATAAAATTGCAATGGACTAGATAGCTGTGATGGAATGAGTATTGCTTCAGTGGTGCATGCCAACTTATGGAATGCTAATGCCAGCTGAAGTAACATTTTTTGGTTCAGTGAGTTAGGCTATCAACATCCTGGAAGCTATCTCAGTGAACACACTTTTTGTCTGTTTCAGGGTTCAAAATATCATGGACTAAGGAAATATTTGCATGCATGCTAAGTATTGGATCTAAGAAAACATCCACCTCCTTTTCTTTTTTTTTCTTCATTTTGTTTTCTAAATTTTTATTGCGTACAGAATCTAACATTTCAGTTGTAGAATTCAAATGTGAACTATTGAAAGAATTGCTGTAAGTATAATGTAGAAAAGTGGGTCTTTCAGGGTCATTGCTTATTCCTTTGCATTGATTTCTGGTGGGTTTGTGGGATTCTTGGTTTGGGTTTGGGGTGGGTGTGTGGGGGCTTTAACATGTATGCTTAAGTGCTCCTCATTTTGACATTCTGTTTTGGTTTTTTGAGTGGGTACAGGGACTTTCTACCCATCATTAACAATAAGGCCTTGAGGAATATCTGCAGGAAGATATGGCATGATAACAGGCATATATGATTCAAATATGAGTCAGAAACTGTATGCCTGTGCTAGTGGATCTCTTTTTAGCTCGGGTGTAGTTCTGTACTGTTTAGATTACACTGTACCTGAACAGTTTGACTCCTCAAGAGAGGAGCTATAGTTACATGCATCTAATGCAGAATTGGTATTAATTTCATCTGTTTTGTTTTTGTAATGGTTTTAAATTAAGAATTTCTGCTCCTCAAACATTTAGAAAATTGAGCACCAAGAAATGGCCAATGTGGACAATGCTGCTGTTATTTTTTAAGTGCAAAGCCACAGATTGTTTAGCCTCCTTTCACTCACTGCCCAACCGTCTGTGTGATGACTTCATTTATCTGCATCAAATTGTGCTGTGCAAATGGAGAAAAAAAAATTATGAATCCCAACAGGAACATTCAATGAGATTTTAATTTCTAGCCAGTCCACAAGCCTGACAAACTTTGATGCTAAATGAAAAAAGGAAAAGAAGCTAAAAAACCCAACCAACCAAATAAAATAATCAAACCCCAACCATTCAACCAAAAAAAAAAGAAAAATGTCCGTAAATATCTGGTTTTCTAGGAAACTTCTGTAAAATTGAAAAAAAAAAATTTCCCAGACACATATTTGATTTTAAGTGGAGAGAGGACAATTGCATTTAATATAGCCTTCAACAGAATTTTTATAAGTGTTTCTAGCTGAGAGTGTGTCCCAGTGTTTTCTCATTCTGGTACTTTCTTCATGTTTGAGAGAGTTTTAAAACAAGTCTGCTACAAACATAAGCAAAAATGCCCAGAAACTTAGTTTTAAAAAATTTTACATGGTACAGTTTTATAAATTCTGGGGCTTTTATGGTTGTTGCGGACTTTTTGTTGTTTTGGAGCTGTTTTAATTAATTTATTTATTTTAATAATAGTAAATTCTTAGCAGTTTTAGGAGTATATCTCCTCTAGGAATTTAATCATTTATGCTCCCCTATTCATTATTTATTTTAAAATATAACCTCATTCTATCCATTAGAAACTGATGTATACATATTTAAGATGAAAATTTTCCCTTGGAATGAGATATGTAAGGTTTTAAACACTTCTTGCTGTATAAAGGTAATTTGGAATTCAACAGAACAACACTAAATTCTGTATATTACTGTTGTTTTCAGGAACAATATATGACTCCGGAGAAAAAGTATCATAAATTATAGAAATTATATATTTATGAATTAGACCATATTTTTTGCACATATTGTTGATATTGTACTTGAATTATGACCATAACCTAAAATTACTTGAATTAAAAACCCAGCAGGTTGGAACAGGAAGCAACAATATGGAAGATGGGCGTTTATTGACCATTAACCTTTTCATATATTTTAGAATAAAGGATCTGGAAAACATAAATTGAGTAATCTTACCTTGGTAACATAGCCTACTAAGGGCAATGGCACTATTTTTACGATTTTATTTCGGCTTTTTTTGCTTCTAAACATCTGAAATTTTAAAATTAATGTTAAAAGGATGGCAGTGTTCATCACTGTCAGATCATGACTGCCAACATAACAGGAAACTTAGTAACCAGTGGCAGACAATTGAGTAATTTTTTCTCCATGGTGAAGATACTGATACGTAGTGATCAAGTCACCTTTTTATCTATTCAGTAAGCTGAAAATTTTGAATTTTTAACTGTCATTATAAAACCTTTTTGCAAGATTGTGAATAATTTCTGCATACATCCTTTTAACTTCTCTTAGTCTATTAGCATTTTTCTCCTAGTGGACACCAGAATGGTAGAAAATATTCAAGTAGCAGTTTTATGTGGTCTAGATTCCGTCCTCTTTGGTCAAATGTCTTTCTTTTCAAAACAAATCTGAGGCTTATTGTCAAATCATTTTGTCTTGAAGTTGCCTTGAAATCTACGATGATGTACAAAAACATACATCACTGTTTTCTGCATCCATTTTTTGACTATTAGTATCACCTACATTCATTGTTTCAATACATATTATTTTAGCTGCTTTAAAGGAACTGAAGTTTGTAAACTCTGGAGTAGCTTAACTGTGAATGCTGAGGAGGTAGTTGCTGTCAAGTTTCAGGTACCTCTTTATGTATGTACAGGAAGATATGTAGGCTAGGATTCATTAAATATTACTCTAAGTGTTAGAAAATGAAATAATAATCATAGAAGCTATTCATTTTGGGCTACTTTTCAAAGTCAGAAGGATGAGTTGTCTCTAAAACATGCTTCAACTGACCTATGTTAAACACCTAAACTACATTATGAAAAGAATTGCTCACTGGAGGCCTCTGATCTCCAGGGATTAGAAAATGAGGCTAGGTTAACTAGTTCAGTCATAGACACCTATGACATGGAGAGTCAGAAAAAGAATTTGAAACTCGACTTGAGATCTTACTCCTTAATAGATAGATGTTATAAATTTCACATATTTGGAACTAGGCCAATATTTTAATTGGTTCTTAGGACAAAAGGACAGTTAACTGGGTCTTTTCCTTATTCCCTATATTTCAGGAAAAAATACCTTAGAAGAGGTTCATGGAATAATATGCATGTATAATATGTAGTATGAATTTTATATACCAGTTTTCTATTTGATTCATACTCTCTGTGTGTTTTGGAGCATAAATTGATCCTGGTGATTTGTCTGATGGATACTATCTGACCTGAAAATAGCAATATAAATATTAGAAGCATCTCACATAAATGTGCTTGAATTTATCCAAGTGTGGTCACACATTATTTTAGCTGCAGCTGTCTTTCACTTACAACTTCCTGTATTAATTACGTGTGTTTTATATGTTTAATGTTCTGTCTCCATCATGGTGGACCTACATATTACAGCTGACATTTAAAGCAAACTCCCAATTCCTTGGTTAGTGCAGCTTATTAATATAACTGCCTCAGACATTTCGCTTCTTTTTATCCAATGTCCAAATACCCTTTATTTTTGTTTGTTTACTCCAATAATATCTTTTATTTAAAAGCCAAGTAGGTTTCATAATATTTCTTACAGGAAAACTTCAGTTTAGTTTAGTTTTTGAGCGAATTTCAACCTGTTCTTTGATCATTAAAATAAATTATAAATTCATACATGAGCTCTCACTAGAAGTAAAAGCCAAGCAGATGTTGAGTTGAATGACACATCTGTTGGCTTGAGAAGAAATTATATATATGCCAAATTGGATTTGCCCTTTATTTTTCTTAGGAGACTGAATCTCAAAACTGAAGCAGGCACAACATAACAGGGAAAATTATGGCTTTTAAGTCTAGTTCCATTGTAAATCCATATCTTAATGATAATATTTTACATCTTTTTAATTGCATTAAAAAACATTTCGCTTAGACATGAACTGTACATCAAGATACATGACTGGGCTTGCAAAAATTATCATTGGATATATTCAATGACATATTAACAGTCAGTGTAAAAATATAGAATTTCTTCATGTCCTCAAGCAAATCCATTTTAGTGAGCAATATAGAAATTAAAATCAGTTTATAATTAGATAACTAAACATTTTACTATTATGAAATAAATGGCTTAATCTTTTTCTAACAAGGAAATAGTACTAAACCCAGTATAATTTCTAAATGAAATAAAATTTTACACTGGAAAGAACTGAGCAGGCAGATTATAACAGAAACCTCCCCACACATTCAAATCATAAAAGGCATAAGGGTTATTGAGGGTGACATAAGAATAACATTTATTCAAATGTTCTGAAAAAGATCATGTTATAGAGATGATAATACATTTAAAACATTCAATAATGAAACATCTTAATAACAGTTATTAGTGAAAGGAAATGTGCAGAAGTTTGTAATACAGGAGCAAAGAGACACTGAATGAAATTGAAAAGCAACAAATTTGAAGGTGATTAAAGAGAATACATCTTTGCACAATACATAATTAACCTGTAGTTTTCATTGCCACAGTATATCCTTGAGACAAGAGTTGGATGGATAAAAGGATTAGACAGATATGTAGATGATGAAAACACTCACAGCCACATTAGAGAAGAAAAAGAGAGAGAAAAAAATATTTTAGCACATAATTTAATCACTAACTGAAAGAACAGATAAGACTTTGGCATTGTGCAAGTTATTTCATAAAAATTTATTCCTGTAATTTTTTTTTTTTTTTTTTTGTAATTTAAATGAGAAACATTCATTCTTCAAAGACAGATGTGTCCTAATCCATTTTTTCATTCTCATTTTTGTTGAGAAGCTTAAAATTTTGGTGTAATATCTTCCTCTTCATCCCTGTCTATCTAGTATCTGCTTAGGTTTATTTTTATATATTTTTCTCAGTGAAGTCTGCTTACATGCTCCTTGGTTCCATGTTACTCAGAGCTGTTTTCTTTCCTATCTTCCTGTTTTGACTGCAGTATAAGGTCACACTCATAACTCACCACCAAAATTTCTATTTATAATTTGCAATCTGTGGCATCATTTCACGTTTGCATTATTCCACTCCACGAAATTTATTCTAAAGTCACAAGCAATTCAATTAACTGAACATAGCTGCTCCCTACAGGTTTAATTAAAGTTTAACTCAAACTAATTTAAATAATGGTTTCCTGTTACTAGTTCATTGTTATGCCAGTTAAGCAAACAAACAAAAAACCTCAATTCAATACAAATCCAGTCAATTCACAGGACCTTGCACTGTTGAGGTAATAGAAATCTGTTGTTTTTTCATTAGTAAATAAATAAATAATATTTACTGGGAAACTCATACAATCATCAGGATTTTCATATCTCTTCTTCCCATTTAGGGCTAAATAAGCTTTCATTTTTTCATTCTTCTCATTTAAGGATTCATTAAGATTAACTCAGTACTTTGGTGCAGGGGAGCAGCAAGATTTAAATCAAAGGAAAACTGTAATACAGAGTACCTTGTTTTGGTCAGGATGTCAAGAAGCCATCTGGTCCAACTCACTGCTGAAAGATTAGCTTGTAAGAGGTCATGTCCATGTGAACATTGAAAATCTGTATGAATGGAGATTTCACAGTCCTTCTGGGCAACCTGCTTCTTCATTTAGTTAGCATTCCTCTGAAGGTCTTTTTTCCCTCTTTGTGCTAAGAACTCTTGTTCCTACAGTTTGTGTATACTAATTATTCTCCTTTGCTTTGCACTTCAAAAGATGAGTGCATCTTGTCTGTAATCATCTTCTAGGTCACTGAAGATGATTCAGGTCCTTCCTCAACTGTATTCTCCCACCTGAAACAAATCAATTTCTTTGACATTTTCCCATGTGTCTTTTTTTCCATGAAGACTAGTGGGATACTGAAGGATAAACAGCTAAGCTGTTTCAAATATTTGCATTACTTGTTTCAAAAGGTGATGGTAATTTTCAACTGAAAAAAAAACAAAAAAGAAAAAAATTTATTTCCTGTTGTGCCCAAATAAAACATGAATGGACATATGGAACAGTTGATCATACTGGCAAAGTATGCAGAGGAAAATAATATGGAAATACTAGGAATGGTTTAAAACAAGTTATTATCTGACTAATCAAATTTCATGCTGCTGATGTTAGACTGTGTCCATTTCCTGACCTATACCTCTTAAAGCTACTTCTGAAATCTTTGTCTTATGTTGAAGCCTGCAGTATGCTTGTAGCTTAAGTTAATTTTTAGAAATGTTGCTGCTGAGATTATGCATTAGTTGACCTCAAAATTTCATGCCACTTCTATTAAAAATCGTGAGATGAACTTTATAATGACCAGAACACACAGTTCTGCAATGGAAGAAATAATATAACTTCCATCCAGTAGTGTAGTTGCTCAGAATCACAACAAAAGTAGAGCAAGCAGATCAAAGGAAATATAAAAGATTAGCATTGGAAGCACTGTCAACACTTGTGTCTCTAAAGAAAAGAGTTTGAAAGTGACCTTGTTTCATTATTAAAGACTGAAGTTCACATTCTGCAAATGACACCAATATTGGATGTAAAATCAACTAAAATAAACTAAACTAAAATTAAAAAAAAAAAAAAATTATTCCAGGAAACAGCTATGAAGACTGTGGTAGCTGAAACTTATCTGTCTTCTCCTTATTTTAGATTTAGGAAAAAAACATTTAACAGTAATAAGTGAAGAGACAAAAGCTTGCATTTCATTTAGCAGTAGTGTATTAGTACTAACAGTGTAATTTTAATAGTAATAGAACCAAATATAACATTAAAATAGTAAAACCTCCTTATTTGATATACAAAATGCTTTCTACGAGAGAAAATAACAGAGAAAAGCTACAGAAAAAAAAAAAAGTAAATTACAATGCACTTAAAGATCACTTTGGAAAAAAAAATTGTTTGAATTATTGTTAAAAAGTTTGTGAGAAAAATCATGAAGCAGCTAATCAGCTCTTTGTCAACTGCTCCTTTTCCATTAATGGTATAATAGGAAAAAAAACCCCAGCAACTCATCCTTTTTCCTGTTAACAATTGTACTCTATTTTACAGTCCCAAGGCCAGATGGCAAATGGTTGTCTGTGGAGAACCATTCATAATGGCAGATCCTGTTGAATTTTATCCCATAATGTGGTTTCAAATACTTCATAGAAATATCTCATGAAAATATCTCATTAAAACATAGGGGGATATTTTTCAGGGAATTGTCATTTTACTTCTGACAGAACAATCCTGAACTCCAAGTGAGATATACAAAATACTTCAAAAGCTGAGCCTAGGAATTATTAGTTCTGCTTCATATTAAAAATCACTCAATTGACAGATGCAGACTTTTTATGGATTACTATAATTTTTCATGTTGTCCCAAATGTTAATGGCTCTTTTCCTCTGTTCCACAGGGAGCAGCTATCCCTTCTTTTTAAGTGCTATGACTCAGTAACACAATTACATTATAAATAGAATAAATGTGTTTAATGCATTTTAGGTTAATTTTCCTATTTCCTGCCTTATCTGCTTTCAAGTTTGTTCTTCTACATTACTACTAGGGGATTTAAAAGCTTTTCCCTAGGTACCTCATTTTTCTTTAGTTTAGAAGATGATCAGTGTAGAATCTCTCTGTGTTCAGAGATCTAGACTGAATGACACTTTGGCAGTGACCTTCTCTTTCTCATAAATAAATTTCTATAGGCAACTCTTGTTTTACACCAAAAAAGATGGAAAGGGTGAGGCCTAAGTTAGTTGTCTGTGTTTTTTACGGTTATAATTCTCCTCTATCTCAATTAAAAGCTATTTTCCCTCAATGCAGGGAATTGAAGTTGTGCCATTGAGGTCAGCATCTGGGACAGACGCAAATCTGTAAACACAAAAGAACACTCAGTAAAAGGAATAGCAGGTATGATTCATCACACTGACATTTCATGTAAAGGAAGAGAAATAAACATGCAGGAGAATGTTTTTATTTCTTCCAATAATGTTTTTGTTTCTCCCACCTAATAACTTAATAAGTCCTGACCGTGATTAGGATGTCAGTCCTGGTGAGATCACAGCAAGAGTAGGCAGTATGGTGAGAGATAAGCAGCCCTGCCAAATTTTGTACTTGAAAGTTAGATTCCAGATCTAATTTAGTAAGTGGATTGAAGAGAGGCATGAGACACTGAAACCGAAAAATACAATTCCAGATCTGTCTCCAAGTTGCTATGATGATTTAGGCAAGCCATACATTATTTCTACAGCCCCATTTCTGCGCTACTAATAGAGTGATTAGATTTAATAGGAAGTATTTGTGTTAGTCAGGTCTTTAAAAATGTAATACATTAAAGAAGTGTAGTAAATATTAATTCTTTATTCTTTTCATATGATTTTCAGTACTTTTTACCTTGTTTCTTTATTTTAAGGGCATTCCAATAGGTCTTGTAAGCCAATATCTAGGATTCTCTTTTCTAGCTACTTGAAACAACAACTGGTCCGCTTGCATCTTTAGCTTTCTATCAACATACTTAATTTTTCATATTTTTCCCGTATTCCAGATAGAGAGAACACGGTCCATCACTCATTGATTCAGAACAAGAGAAAACCTTAAAATATTCAGCTCTTACTTGGTTATGAGCTAGAGATGGCCCTGCTCATCCAATATGCCGATGCTAAGCCTTTACAGTTTGAGTTCAAGCTCGGATGTTGCAACTCCCTGATCCATACTTTCATACTTAAAGTTCACTATAGAGTTAATAGTTCTCTTTACTTTGTTCAAGACTGGATATTTTCACAATGGGTTGGTTGGGATTTTTAACAGTTTATTGTGCTATTTAAATATTTTTATTTCACTGTTTTCAAGCATACCTTTCCTGAAGTGTTTCAACTATGATAGCTCTTGTATTCGTTTGTTACTGCAATATCCATTTTTTTGATTGCAGACCTGGGTGTTTAGTTTTGGTCTCAAGACTGTATTTTGTAACCCTGTTCCTGAAAGGAGCTGCCACCTTCTGTTCTTTGCATGCGCTTGAGAACCAAACCTGGTTTTATTTCTTAGTATAAAACTCACATTGACAGAGATCTGCCTCTTGTCAGTATTTAGTACATATGTCAAGTTTATTTTGCCCCTGCTGCCTTATTCTCTGGTTAGCAGATGATCCTGCCTTGTGTTCACTATCACAGTTACCTGTATGTCATCCTTATTTGTTGTAGAGCTCTGGTCATTCTTTATTTCTATTGATTACATGTTTTCATCACTGGCTTCTTATATTAGAAACTCCTACATACTATATCAATAACCACTTCCTTATTGCACTGTGTTGATTTCAATTAGATCTATCATGTCACTACTTTCTCCTTACAGTGCAGATAATATTGTAGTGTCTTATCAGCATGTCTTGCAACAAGACTGTAGCTCCTCATGGAACAGAGATGCCCCAAAGTGCCAAAGTACTCATCAATTTTCAGAAGTTTTCTCATCTGATTTAAGGCCTTCCCTTCCTTCAGGCAATTTAAGGGTAAAATTGATATTCTTTTCTTAACTGTATGTTTTTATTTTGTGATAAATCGAAGTGATTTATTGTCTTTTAAAATACTTGTATGCTGGAATTTGTGAGTTCACCTTTCAAGGAAAAGGGAAGCTGAACTCACTTTTGTTCATTTTTGTTTTCTTTCTGTAACAAGTATCCTAACCACAATTTCTAGCTTTAAGGCATTTATAATAGAGAATTACCATAGACATGATAAAAAAGGATTTCACTAGTATAGTCCAGTATGCAAGTGAAGTATTTAATCTAAATTATAGTGCAATAAAAATGTGTAAGAAAGTACCAATAAAAATTTATGACTGAGATCTTTATCTTATAAAGTTTATTTTGTAATGTTGTCGAGAACACAAACAATTTTGTTCTGAAATATTTTGAACAAATATTTCTACCTCAGCAGTATATCTGTGTATTCATAATAAATGGAAAGGAAGAGTTTTGTATGCATTATGAGACACTACAAGGAGGAGGTTTGATGTAGTTATGTCAGACTGTTTCAATCCTGCGGGAATGTAGTGAGGGACCAAAGTAAGGAGCATCTGCCATTTAACTTGTCAAACTTACAGGGACCAGTGGAGCTGACAGACATTGAAGGAAGTGTGTTTTGCAATTTATAAGGATTAGAATACTAATTTCTGCTGCATTTCTAACTAACACGAGACGTGTAAGCAAACTAACCTGCAGTCTTACTGAGTATTTTTGAGGCTGCTAGGGTACACAGTGAAATAACTAACACAAATTGATTTTTTTGTGGCTTGAGTGTTCTAGATGAAATCAATGATGGTGTTCTCCTTAACTGTCATGATTCATGACAAACATTTTATGGGGAAAAAAAATATATGTTGTAATTTTCTTTCTCAAAACAGTCATAAGGGAATAAATGGTGACTGAAAAGCTAGAAATGTGGGCATGAAAAGCTAAATGTTAACTGCAGACAGCAGGTGTCTGGTTATGATAATGATAATTTCTATTAAAAAATAGAATTATAGAATTTAAATGCAATAAAAGTATTTCAAAACCTAAAAAAAACCTTTCTTTAATAATTAGCTATACTTTATGTCTGCAGGTCTATGGCTATAATTTTACAAACAAAGCAAAGAAAATACTGAACTGTTTAAAAGTTAAGAACACAAGTGACAAAGGAATTAAACTGATTTTTAAAATATTTTTCCCCATTTAATTAAAAATCTCTAGAAAAAATATTCTTTCAGCATATGTCATATCACATTACTCTTAAAAGAATATTTGGTTTCCATGGATTTTGCATTATTTCTCTCAGTGCAGCAGATATATATCTAATTAAGCAGGACCTCTCACTTTAAAATTTAACATGATGCATGCACAAGATTTTAATGTACTTGGAGATTACAGTTTATGCTTTATGGTAATTATCAACAATACTGCTACTATTAACAATTAGGTACCAAGCTCACTTGGTATGTTTGTCACTGGCCATCTACTTCCTATCGGTGCAAAAGGCTTAACAGATTCTCATGTGGCTCTCATCTTCCAAACCTCTGTAATTCCAGGGAAAAGTCTTACTTATTTTTCATTAAATTAATTGAAAATTAAATCATTACAATTTAATCCTATCATCATCAAAAGTATAATTTTTAACTGCATATTATTAACTTCTAGTCTTTCAGTTATTTTTTCTGCAATTACAGAAGTAAGATGGATAAAGATATAAAAATGCTTTATTTCTATTATCTGAGAAAAAAAGTGAAAGTAAGAGGGAAGTTTGAAGTATTTTATACAGACCCCAAGAACATTCTATGAAAATGAGAAAAAAAGAAGAAAATACTCCAGAATGCAAATAAAACTGACAATTTGGAGTTCTAAGTTGGAGGTCAGGGCCAGCGATCTTTAATATTATTATAAATGGTCAGGATACAGGAATCAAATGTACATTAAGTCTGCCAGTGATACTAAACTAGGAGGAACTGTGGACTCCCTTGAGGGCAGAGAGGCCTTACAGGGAGATCTGGATAGACCTGAGAGCTGGGTGATCACCAGCTGTATGAAATTTAGCAAGATCAAGTGCCGGATTCTCCACCTGGGACTGGGTAATCCTGGCTGTACACACAAATTGAGTGATGAGAGGCTGGACAGAAGCTCCACAGAAAGAGAAATGGGGAATTGGATTGATGGGACATTGAAAGTGAGTCAGCAGTGCCCTGGCAGCCAGGAGCCCCAACCCTGTCCTGGGTGCATCAGGCACAGCATCACCAGCCAGACAAGGGAGGGGATTGTCCCACTCTGCTCTGCACTGGGGCAGCCTCACCTTGAGTCTTGGGGGCATTTTTGGATGAACAAGGATTACTTGGTACTATAATGGCAAATTCATAATATTTATTTAGTACCTTTCTCCATGAAAGCTTTCTTAAGCAACAGCTAAAGCTGTATGTCCTATAATTTGATGAGATACATAGTGTATTTTTAATCTTCCTTAAACTTCTGCCTAAAATATCATAGAATACCTTGAGTTGGATATTTAAAATCTCTGAGGATAAAACAACCTATCTAACTTTGGTGCTTTAACATGGGCAGAATCTCATTCTGATGGCTATGATAATTACCTCTTTCCAGGCAAGGCCATCTAGGACTTTAACTTCTGACCACTGTGATTTTAAAAATCAAATTCAAATTATTTGCCTATGTTAGGTGGCCAGGCTCTCATTTCATAAAGTTTAGTAAGTTCTAGAGGCATGATTTATTTGCCAGGCTTCACAAACCCATACTCGAAGCGACCAAGCCCTGTGTTTTTATCTTTCAGTTTCATCAAATCAGTGTTTACCTGTAGTCCCATATTTTTCTCTCAGAGCATTACTTATGTTGCTCATAAGTTAGGCCCATTTCCTTTATTCTGGAAAGAAAAGGAAATCCCATTCCCTTATTCAATTTTGACCTCTGCTTTCTGGCATTTTGCCCATGCCTTGTTTGTCATTTTTGCTTCATCAGACTGCACTTCCCTTGGGTTTATGACATGTTCTAGTCCAAGCTTCTGGGCAATATACTTGCCTAACTTCTGGGCAAGCATAACAACCTTAGTGCTAAGTATGTAATAATCCTATGCCTTAAAATAACAGGAATAATACAAATAATAAGTATTTACTTTGATTTCGTAAATAGAAAAAAAGTCACTGAATGTGCAATGATATGCTGTTTAAAAAAGTGCAGTATAAATCATATGCTTGTATAAAGCAAATCATATGCTTTAATGCTTAGATTCTACAGAGACTGTGCTATAGAAATGTTGAAGAGAGATGAAAATGCAGTTTTGAATAAAACATCAAAACAATGGTGACAGGAGGGATGTGTCATTTTATGTACTTGATGCAATGTGGTTTATAGGATCAAATGTCTTTCATAAAATGCAGAAGATTTAACATTATTAATTTTAATTATTTTCCAAGCTAAGGATTCTTTCAGAACTATATGGGGTGCTATAATAATTTTTCTCGGAGGACAGAACCCATATCTTTCTGTGGGGAGACCTAGAATTTTCCCAATGTTGCTCATGGTTCTCTTACCTTTAGAATTCTGCAGATTGCAGTTTCACCAGTTTTCAGAGGGTCCATATAAAATTTTTCTTCCATGTTCACACTCCCCTCTCTGTTTTTCTTTGAGTCAAACCTGTCGACTTTCCATTGCTTTTGCTTCTTTAGGCTGACAGCCTGCTCTGTCTGCCACAATTAAAACTGTGGGAACTTCTTCCATGGAATTGAAAATCCCTCGACACATCATAATTTTAAAAGCCCTCAGGGCTGCGTAATAAATATATCATGATACATCAAATAAGAATAACTGGAAGAAGGTTTTCTTCTGAAATCTGAGAGAGGGAGAGAGGGAGTGTGCATATGCATGTATATTCCTGTATGCTGTCTATAAAGTACTGAAGGCAGTATTTAGCCCTGCCCTGCCAGCAGCTCTGTGCTCCTCAAAACTTCCCTTTAACCTTGTGGCTGCAAGCAGCTGTGGAACAAATTCCAAATATTTTAAACATCTAACACCTCATTTTAGAAGCATTCAGGGATGCATCAAATGGTAACATGTATCTCTGACAGTGGTCCGATGAGTGATCTGAAGTAAACACAGAGGCTGTGCTACTCTGTGTCTACTTCTCTTTATTTTTAAAAGAGAACTCATGGTTCCTCTGTCCTTTGCAATGTTCTTTGAGCTCAATGGAGCAACTATGGCACTGAAAAGTTTTTATTAACTGTAAAAGAAGAAAACATTAAATGGCAAGCATTTTGAGGGCCACAGAGCCTGAGTTCTATGCACTTTTTCTTTCACTATTTAAAATAATTGTGGAACAGACAATCTGATAAACTTGAATAGTCACGAAAGGCAGTGTGGTATGTTTGTGTTTGTTAATTTCATTACTGTTATTATGTTTATTTGACAAAGTTTAATTGATTTGTGGTATTCATGATCACAATTTAAAACAAAAGTACATAAAATAAATGGCTGAAAATAAGTTTATCAGTAAACAAATTGAAACACAAGACTGAAAACTGCATATATACTAATGAAGCTAAGATTTACTACTGCATAACTTCATAAAGAAAATTTACATTTCTCACTGAAGGATAGAAATGGAGTTAGTGTCAGAGATGTATTTCTAGACTAATTTAACGCTATCTTCATCTATGTTCTTTCCATTATTAATAGTTTTCTTGGCAGTAAAAATATTTTAAAATATGCCTTGAATAAAGACAAGTGCTTAGGCAGTAATTTTTGTGTACTGCACAATGCATTTATTTGTTGTGTGCAGACTGTATATTTGAGTACAATATTTATTCAGCACACATTATTATTTAAACCATGGCATATCTGGACTGCCTGAAAAATATACATTTCAAGTGTTTTGCAAATTGCCAGTGAAATTTATCAAGGTTATCAAACCTTACAAGGACTGTAGCAAGGAAAAGCAAAATAGTAAAATGGTTCTCTACTGTTGCGGCTTTCAGAAGCTGTGCTGTGGCTTCTGACACAGGGCAAATAGCACCATGGGGTTAAATGTGACTCATCACTCAACCTTCTGGATGATCTTGGTATGTACTGGGAAAACAAAAGGAACACAGATGAAGGGAAGACTTACTGATGTTCGCTGGGCTACATGTGCTCTTCTCTTAAGGTTGAGGTGTGAATGGAAAAGAAACAAGGAAACAAAAGTAATAAAAGCTTTTTATCTTTTTAAGATATTTGGGATAGGAAGTCAGAATGTGATAGCAACCCAGGTAATGGATTTGGGCATGTGGAAGATCACAGAGATCAGTCTCAGTGAGGCCATTGGTTGTTCATGCTGATCATTCTAATTAGAAAGCAGCACACATGTAGAAAAATACCTCCTGGAAGAGCATATCCATAGGAGCCCAACATCAAACAGAAGCCCAAGCCAAAGGTCAAACCTCTGTGTCTGACACCCAGGCTGCCAGACAAGGCTTGGGCAGGGTCAGGGTGCTGTAAGGGCCAGCAGCAACATGGGGGCTGGGGGCAACAAGCAGTGCAGACCGCTCCAGGGATCCATGAGGGCAGGGCTGGCAGTTTACCCATTAAAACTTCACTTTTAGGCAACTGAGTGGTATAATGTTCTTCCAATGACCTCTTTTAAAATTCCCTCTGCCTCATCCTAAAGCTCATATTTGGTCCTGTCAGAAAAGGAACCAGGATTTCCACACTAACAAAGAAGGAACTTTATAGGTGTACTATTGCGTCTACTCCTTCATATAGGCTCTGTCCTGTGACATAGGTACTGAATTCGGTGATCTCCAGAGGGCCCTTTCATCCCCAGCCCTATGTGATTCTGTGACTTCTATAAAACTATTTTGTTGACTGGGAAAGAGATAGGTGTGTATCCATCTTCCTCACTGAATTCAAAACAAAGCCAAACACATAAGGTTCATAAGCTTCATAAGTTAGGTACCTAACAATACATGAGTCACTGTCACTTTTCACTGAAGTCATTGAGGAATAAGACTCATATCATTAAGAGGTTAATTTTTCACCACTTAACTTGTACAAATCCCTCCTTCTACTCTTTCAGAGGCCCTAGAGTACCCTGCATGACCTCCCACTGCCACTCCAGAAAGGTCTGGGTCTGTAATAAGTCTAACATCTGTCAGTCCTGGTATACGTCTGACATACACTACAGCATCTCAAATAGGCTTAGACATCTATGTTCACATAACTGAATAGCTCCCAGTGGTGTCTGCAAAGCTACTTAGTTGACCAAATGTTGATGTCTACTTTAAGATGAGCTGAACAGTTCTCTGTGCCTGGATTTAGTTGCTCACAGTTAGATGCTTAGTGCCATTTTTAGATGTCCTAGCATATCTGTGTGGAACTGGCAGATATGACACAAGATATGACTTGAGCTCTTCTGGAGTGACAGCTGGAAGTCAGATTAGATACTTCAAGGCATCTCAAATGGCACCAGATACCCACATTTAGACAACCAAATCAATCTGCTAGTTCCCACTGTGCACCAAAATTATCACTGTATTTTATTCTTGTGGATGACTGTTTTCCTAAGAAAAGTTCCCCATCCATAGGCTAGAATAGAAAGAAACTGCACAGCAATTTGTACTGGAAATTACATGGCTCTTTAAAACAAAGAGATAAAATATGCCAACAAATTAAAAACTAAATGAGTACAAATAACTGTTAAAAATAAGCATCCGATGGATGAGATTACTTAAAAATGTAGTAAATTCTTCAGCAATTGATGCTTTTACAGAATGAACATTCTTCCTTCTGAAAGACAGATTTGTATCTAGTGAGATTTAGTGGAGAAAAAGATGAAAGTACTGTAAAGAATTCCATGACCTTTGCACTGACAAAGGCAGATTAAGTAATCATAAGTGTTTCCTTCTGCCCATAAAAGCTTTCTGTTAAACTGCTGGACAGAAAGTTATACTGTAGAAGCAGATATCTTTAATAGAATTTCTAATCACTGTAGAATTGGATTGTTCTCTTGGGGAAAGAATAGTTTTGTTCCTCAGGGAAGTCTAGCAATAGGAAGTGTTTAATTTTGCTATCTTTTTTTTTTTTTTAGAGAATGAGATCAATCTGGATTTTACAGTGATTATACTTCTCCTTAAATGGCCCTCAGTACTTTATTTTGAAATTTCTAAAGCTTGTGTAGGTTGCCTATTCAACGTTTTAAATTGGTGTAACTGTCTTCACACGAGCTGGTGTATAACAAATGGGCAAACAAAACCTGCTTTTTTAAAAAAAAAGCTTTCATTTAATAGCTGGAATGTTTATAATTTCTTTTAAACATATAACACTTTCTGCAGCTTAATCAGAGAATCTTATTAAGTGACAGATACTTCTGAGTGACATGAAGTGGCCATAGATAAAAACATAATAGGGCAGACTCTGAGGTGATAGAAGAACTATATAAATACCGAGCCAGATTCACCCTTTCCTAATTTTAAGCATTTAAAAATGTCTTTATGTCCAATTGCTAGGTGTGCAAGGGAAAATAAAAAAGAAAGAAAAAATTTAATTACCTTCTTCAACACAAACAGAAATATTGTCTGTCTTTATATTTGTTCAGTTACAAAGCTGAGAGAAGTGCTGAAAGGAGTGTCTGTGAGGCTGAAGGAAGCTGCACTCCTGAAAGTGAAACACCTGGTTGATCAATCTAAATGTAGCATTTCATTGAGGTGCACTTTCCACCTTTAATACAGCTCTGCAAATTTAACATAAAACCTTGATTTAAGTGTGCCAACAGAAACAAAACTGGTTTTCCTTCACTAACAGGCAAAAATCAAAATATCCCATAACATTTTCAAAACAACTCAAGTAAGTGAGTCATTTTAGTCACCAGCTGAGAAGGCAAACAGTAGTGTTTAATACTCAGATGAATTTCTAAAACAGAGATTACCAGACTTGGGCCAAGTATTTTCATTATCACCCAGCATTATACCACAGTCACACATTAAAGCATGCCATGGTGCTAGATTGTTGTACATTGAAACACACTGTGTAGCCAAGGCTAGCTGTGAATTTGGAATGATGCTATATGGCAATACTAAGTTTCAGGTCTGTTGAGCAGTTGTGCTCACAGCATTCCTGTACAGTTGTGAGACATGGATCACCTCCTGTTATCATGTCAGCAGATTTGATAATTTCTAACTGGTATTATTTTTCTGCTTGTGGGATTCAAAATCATAATGAGATTCAGCTACTAAATACCAAAAATTATGTTGGTGTTTATCACTCTCTGCTGGACTTGCTCAAGTTATCTATGTCTTTTTGTACTGTGTGACTAAACTGGAGTGAATTATTCCTGATTCTCACAAGACCCTAACAGGGGAAGTCCAAGTGCAAGGTGATGCACCTGGGTAGGGATATCCCAGACTAGGAAATATTCTCACTTAGAGCAAGCTCTGAGGAGGAGGACTTGGGGGTTCTGGTGGATTGAAAGCTGGATATGAGCCGGCAATGTCCCCTCACAGACCGTAAGGCCAAACACATTCTTGGCTGCATTAAAAGAAGGATAACCAGCAGGTTGAAGGATGTGATTCTCCCCAGCTACTCTGCCCTCATGAGACACTGCTTGGGGCTGCTGTGTCCAGCTCTGGGGTCCTCAGCACATGAAAAATATGGACCTGTTAGGCTGGGTCCAGAGGAGGGCCACCAAGATGATCTGAGTACTGGAGCACCTCTCCTATGAAGACAGGCTGAGAGAGTTAGGGCTGTTCAGCCTGGGGAAGAGAGGGCTTCAGAGATACCCGTTTGTGGCCTCTGAGAACTTAAAGGGGGCTTTACACAAACTTTTTACAAGCACAGGAAGTGATAAGGCAAGGAGGAACAGTTTTAAACCACAAGAGGTTAGATTTGGGTCAGATGTTAGGAAGAAACTCTTTACTGTGAGGGTGGTGAGGCACTAGAACGTGTTGCCCAGAGAAGCTCTGAATAACCCATCCCTGGCAGTGTTCAAGATCAGGCTGGATGGAGGGCTGAGTAACCTGGTCTAGTTGATGGCATCCCTGGATTTGTCCAGGCAGTTGAAACTAGATGATCTTTAAGGTCCCTTCCAACATAAGCCATTCTACGATTCCATGATTCAGGCTAATGTCATGCTGAGTAAAGGAGAATGGTCACTACCCTCTATCCACTGATAAAATTCATGTCAGTGAATTTTCAGCACAGTAAGGCATTTGGATTCGTTGCTGTCAGGGCATGAGGAAGCCCAGCTTTTCCAGCAGAACTACTATTGTCTGAGGCAATCAGCAAACTGTACCAGCACAGGGCTGGCACATGCAGATGCAGGATTTTGCATTTCCTTGTCATGAAGTTCCTGTTGTCTTATTCCACTGGCCTTTTTAGGTCCCTCTGGCGGCAGCTGTGCCTTCATTGCATGCTGACTGCTCACACACATACACACCATAAACATAAAGTTTAGAGTTACGCATAAACTTAGTTTGTGTGTAGGTTTTCTCTTCCTTCTCCATGTCTTTGGAAAAGGCATTAAACATGATAGGACACAAGATAGACCCCTCAGGAACTCTACTTACAAATGGCCTATGGGTGCAGTAAAAACAGTTTTATCAAATATCTGAATCACCTTTTGTTCTTGTCTCTTTTCACAGCCTGTGAAAACATCCTAGAGGTAACAAGGTTCAGATAGAAGACACAGTAATTAAACAAAAAATTTTTCATAAGATGAATTCCGGCAAATGTGAAGTTTTTAATTATTTTGTTTTCTAATATTCTTTGCAGGATAAGTATACAGGATATGTATGTTTTTCTCACTGTTTGAAAAAATATTTTTCAAATATTTTTTTCAGATTAGAATATGAAATAATTCCCAAATTAATTGGGAGTTGGTTATGTGTTTTTCTTGTCGATACGTTATCCCCAATTCACTATTAATGCAAATGCAGGGTCCAGTAATGGAGCTATCTTGAGTTCTTTCATATTTTATATTTATTTGGATTTGCTGCCAAATTGATTGCATTTATGGCTAATTGCCTTTGCCAAAATGCTGTACACGTGCATATTCACTTCTACACTTCCCACACTTCCCAGCTGAGCTACCAGCTTGTTACAAGATTTTGTGACCATCTTTATATGAACTAATTTTTTCAGATGTTTTATCTCCATACATAATTGTCTATTGCCTTTACAGAATAACATACTGACTTAGCTGAGGTAAGTTGTCTCATAACTACACAATAAATAAATAAATAAATAAATACCAGTCAAATGTCTGAGCTGATGGCAAGTTTTGATGGTGGATAGAGAAGGAACATGAATGACTTTGAAAAGCTGGTGAAAAACTTCACTGATGAAATGATTCAGAGTCAAGATGGTAGCTTCTGCAATGGATTGCAGAAGGACCTCACTATACAGCGTAATTTATCAGCAAAGAAACAAGTGAAAAAAACACTAGGGAATCAATATAAATACGTGATGCACCCACACAGAGGAAACTACAACAACCTTTGGGGTGTTGATTTCAAAAACATGCAGCTAAAGGAGTTAAGAGATGAATGACAAAGTTGTTGTTGAAAGGAATAAAAGAGATTCCACTCTAGGAATAATTAAGAAGATGGCTTTTCAACCAGAGAAGAGATGAGAGATTTGCTTTAAAGCCACGACATGGAAAAAAAAAAAAAAAAAAAAAAAAAATGGAGAATGAATATTCATAGTTTCTCGTAAGGTAAAAAATAAGACAAACAGAATCTCTTGGGTTCAAAGAATACAAACCAGTATTTTGGCTAAAAGAGCACACATATATAAAGAAAAGTTAAGCTATGGAAATCGTTGATAAAAATGTTTAAGAAACAAAAGCTTATATGGATTCAAAAAATGAGTACAAAATACATAGTGATAGGGACGAAACACTAAACACCATTAAGAACAAATGAATCACTTTTGCCTTTGGAAGTCTTTGAGCTGCTGATCCTTAGAAGGAAAATTAAGGACATTTATAACTAGTTTCTTAGACTTTTTCCACAGGCAACATTTGACTGGTGCATAAGGGAGGATTGCATAAGAGAGGACAGTAGATAAAGTGGACCTCTGATATTGAAATTATGATATTGAAATTACAATAGCAAAATTAAACAGATTTGGGTTTTAATTTAAAGGAAAAAAAAGGAAATTATGTCTCTATGATTTTTTAAACTTTAGAATAGCGTGCTAATAGGAAAATGTTCCATGGATATTTATTGAAAGAGCACTTCTTTTTACAAGGCCAATAATCAAACTCAAGCTACTTGTTAGCACCTCCACATTTTATTGGCCTGACCACGATGATGTAGGCCAAGTAGTCAATCAGCAGTAAATTTGCAAAAATATATTAATATGCTCTAGCTCCATCTAGCTTTACTTTCAGGATAACTCAGACAGAAGTTCTCTTCTGCAAACAGAATGGGAATTGTTTTGTTGAACCTATCATAGAACAGTTTCAGAAGTAAATCTTGGGGTCACAATGAAACTTGAGAAGGAAGGTGCCACTTTCCTTCGGTCCTACAAAAGTTTGGGTCAGGGTCTCTAAACTGTTTACCAGCAGCATAAAAAAATGTAAAATGTAGTTTCTTTTGCATCTAATTTTATTATTATTTCTTATAGAGTTATTTATTTTACATTTCTTAAAAGCATTCCAGTAGTGATACAAAGACTCAGCTATTGTGCTGAAACTGAGATATACGTAACTAAAAGTTTTTTTCACTCTTTTGTACATTTTACAGTCTTGAGAACAAAAGCCTTTCCTTCTGTAATCAATAGATTGACTTCAGTGGGGCTAGTCATACAGGAGCATGCTAATAGTTACCAAGAATATGTGTTTATAAATGCAAAATATTATGGTATTCCTAAATGGCCAAGAAGCATAAGGAAACAATGCAATTGAGAATACACGATTAAAACTTGTAACAGTCCTTATTGTCCCAAGTAACCCAGCCTGCTCCTGTAATATGTAGCACCTTCTTGGCATTATGTTAATACAAAGGAAGTTGGGACAGTGTTCAACAATTACGCCATTAAGGAGAAATAGTGATCTTGTCAGACAAAAGTCTTTTAATATCAGATCATAGTCTATATTCCTTCTCACCTTCTTAATTATTTAGGATATTGTTTTAACTTCACAAACCACAGTTTATCAACAATCATTTACGGGACTTCACAGACTTCTGTAGAAAACTGTCATTCAGGTAGTGAAAATCCTTCCACATGTATGTTTGTGTTTTCTGGATTAATCATACTTAGCACTGTTAACAGTAGTCTATTTCCCAGAAATAATTTTTTTATGTATTATTCCCACAGGAAATAAAGAATTAGAGGGAAAGTCAAATAATATTTTGTCTGCTGTTTTGTATGATGCAATAGCCTCTTCAGAGTCTTTGGCTACAAGAATCCATGTCACCAAGACCAGCCTTCCTGTTTATGGTTTTTCCTTTTTCATTGTATTTGGAGATTCTGAATTATCTTTTTTTTTTTTTTGCTTGAATTTAATTTTACGTGGTGGAAGGCTAAATGTGACATTTGTAGAATTCAAAATATTTTGAAGTGTGCTGAAAGAGAATGCCAAGGCAAGGTGTTTTTCTTATTTTTCAGGATGCTCTGAAAATGAAACAAAACCCACTGAAAATAGAATAAAGCTGGTTTTGGAATCCTTCAGCTAACTTGTTAGTGAGAGTAATGAACATGTTAATGTGTTTGCAATTGCATATTGGGAAACCTTAAAGCCCTCAACTCTTTCATGGAAAGCTGTAGCATTAACTTGGATATGCTGTCATTCTTCTGGAATTTCAAATAAAATAAAAGTCAGATAAAATTAATATATCCTACAGGGATAAATTAGAAATTTTTTTTTCAGTTTCTCTGAGATTGAGATTCTTCTATATTTACCTGAGCTTTAATTAACATAGTTTTTTAGCAATAAAATAAAATATAAATTTTCTGATTTACCCATAATTTCTTCGCAGAAGTGAAGTAAAAATAAACCATTAAATCTATTCCTTTGTGTCATAAAAATATAAATATGGTTTATACCAAAACTGTGAATTAAATAACAAGTGTAAGGCTATGTAATATTTCCCTTAAGGCTCTGAATTCCAGAGTCACATTATAAAACACATTTCCAAGACATACCTAATAAGACTCAGTATAATAGCAATAAAAGGGTCTCTGACCAAGAAAAGAAACTAACACAAACGTACACACACATGTACGTATACATGTATATGTATTTATAATTTAAATTCCCAATGTTGTAACTGATCCTACGACTAGAGTTTTCCTGTAATGTCTGAAACTTAACAGTTCTCAATGCAGTAATTTCTTTATGCACAGGCACTGCTTAATGAAGGAATTCAAAATATGTTTTAAAAGACTTAAGTTACACAAAAAACCCCTAAACTGTGAACTGCCATATTCATGCACGCTTTCAGCAGTCAAAAAGAAGCAATCAAAATTTTACATGGTATTGAGAGGTAGTTCTTTTCTCTATGTAATTCAGATTTAAATTCCATTGTTTTAGTTTTTGTAAGGAAAAAGGACAACATCTGAATTATAAATTTAAAAAAATGCCATAGTTATAAGAGATAATATATTCAAAACTAGTTCAGTTAGGACATATATCAAAGTAATTCACATCAGTCAGATGCTGTCTAAGTACTGCTGATCTATTTCTCCATAGAAATAAAACTCAAACTGAAACCTTAATTCAAATTAATCTGAAAAATTTTATTATGAAATAATTTAAATCTTATGTTGCATAATGGACCATTTTCTTTCTATATTTTTGTATTCCAAATAAGTACCTCGTATGATCTAGCATAAAAGATAGATTTGCAACTACCTTTTTTCTTCTCAGCTGATGACTTTTAAATTTTTTTAATTGATGTATCTTTTTATAATTATTCCTATACAATCACTTCTTTCACATAAGTGAATTACTGCACTTCTGCCTTCTGAACACCAGCTGTGCTTCACTGGTAGTTATTATTGTAAGTCCAAAGCAGAACAACTCAAAAAACGTTCCACTGACAAGACTCTGCTGTGCTGAAACAGTAGGCCACCATCTGCATTTATCTCCTGAACTCATTTTTAAATAATATATTGTATAACTGAGCAATTCTCCCATATACTTGGGGAGCTTATTCTCTTTTCCTTCATCATTTCCAAACAGCTCATTTTTTTCCCCCTGACTATTATCTCCAGAAGACTGCAAATTCTACAGAGCTGCAGGTGACTTTTAACAGAAGTGAGGAATAGATACAAAGGATAATTTAAAGCAAGATAGACCTCAGCAGAAAGGAAAAGTTGCCTGCAGAGTGAATGTATCCAAATTCTAATGATTCTTTCTCTATTGGAGTTACTGTCCTGCTCTGTTTTGAAAGATGTAGTTATTCTCCTCTACTTTATTTAATTTACCATCTTTGAACTCACTGACAGATTTCCAGATCGCCAAAATTATAATCTTAATATCTGCCTTTTTCTTCCTTTATATCATTGCAGAGACTTTTTTTTTTTTTTTTAATCAAGTACAAATCTTTGTTTTTTCACTGTCTCCAGCAGCTTGGTAAGCAGCTTCACACCATCGTGTTTCACATTTACATTTGGTACCAAGTCCCTTTCTACTGATTATCTCAGCTGGAATGCCAGAGAGCCAGGAAGGAGGGGAAGGGTTTAGCAGTTATGTCCTGCAAACGAAATCATCTGTTATTCAAAAGCAGTATGTGGTGTTCAGTTCTCAGAACTACATAGAGAACTGTGCTTTTTCTTTTGCCCTCTGACCTTGAAAATACCAAATGAAATGAATAGTGGAAAAGTTAGTATATATGAAAGACTGCCACTCAGGTATAGAGATTTGAATGTAACAGTGATTTGAGGATGGGCTTATTTTTGGATCCAGTTTTTTTTATTAGAAAATATAAACTCTCTTCAACCAGTCATGATCCTGTAGTTGGGTCAAGTCTGAAAATTACTAGAAAAAAGTAAAATAAATATTAGTATTTCACAACATGTCATGAAAAATGTTTATATGGTAAACTTTTGCCACTATAAACTTTCATCTAATACAAAATATCATTTCCTAAAGAGACCAAATTGAAATCCTTACAGCTAATAAACAGAGGGGTTAAGAAAGGATTTGTATCTTTCATTGTTTTTCAAGTATGGCAAGACAGCAGGTCTTCTTTGGTCGTGCTAAACAGGTTTCCAAATAAGGACAATTTAACCTCCAATATTGGTGTGGAGGATAAATATATCAGGAATACACACTAAATACACCAGGAATACATTAAATGCTCCAGGAAACAGGCCTGATATAATTTTGACAATCAGGTGCATGATGGCTGCCTTGTTCTGTTTCGTGATACAGAGTAATCCTTATACATTTTTTCTAGGGAGGTCATACATACCATTAACTGTCTATCCACTGTCTCCTAGCTATTCTGGATGTGTTATAGGAAGCTCTGAAATAAACAAGTAGTTGAGGTGCTGATGTCATTTTATTACGGTCACAATTTACATGGAACAGGTTTTAGAGGTATCCCTTGGGTCATGGTCCATTTTGAAATCATCTCCAAGACAGAAAACTTAAAATAATAAATAAATCTCTTCATTGTCATTAAAGATTAAAACAGTGCACTGTATTCTGAGGGAAAAAATGTGCCACAGCACCTCCAGAGGCCCTTCTCCCATGCCAGTCCAAACTGATGGATTTGTTCCAGTGTAGTAATCCTTCTTCTCTGACAACGTGGATAAATTTCTGTATGAGAAAGAATTGGAAGAAGCTTTTGGAAGACATTGGGGAATAATGTGTGCTTGGGTCATAATGTGCATAAATCATGGCTAAAGATGAACCTTACTGTGGGACTCACAAAGTGTTTCTGGATGTTGGTATTTACCAACATATTTAATGGAGATTTAAATGCTAAACTCAGAAGTGACTGGCTAAAAAAAACCAGAGTAGAAAAACTGTGAAAACATTGTGAGAAACATTCTTGCTGTAGAGAAGATGTATGGTTGAAATGAATATGCATTTAAATATTTAAAGGTTTAAATGCAGGATAGCCACTTTGGATAAAGAAACATGTTTCACTGGGGCCTCTGTGATTTGTACATGCAGCCCCATTCTTTCAGATACTGAACTCCATGTTTCACATGAGGCTAACAGGATTAAAGAAAATTGTGGGCAATCAACCAGCTATGCAGATACGTGAACGCATTGAAGCATCATCCATAAATGGTTTTTCGTATCATTAATTTTCTATGTAGTTTCTTGGGTTTAAAAAAATCAACACTGCCCAGATTAATTGCAGTTAGAAGGATGGTTTTCCTCAGTAATATGTGAAGCTGGTACCTTCAAGTGGATGGAGATATTTTGACTTTCAGAGAGAAATTAATTTCCCTACTCATACGTGTCTAGTTCAGTTTGCTGTGTCTTAGGAGTCTGAGTCATTAACCTTGTACAGAAAGATTAGGGGATTCCTATCTATGTAGTGAGGCAGATAGAGATCAATAAGTATACTCATGGGTGTCTGAAATGTCTCTGGATGCCAATGTTCAGGCACCTGCATCCCACTCAGGTTCAGAGAGAGACAAAGAACTGTTGGATTAAACATCACAGACTAAAATTTACTAGGGAAGTCTATGACAAGCAATAAATTGTCTCAGTAGTAGTGTTCAAAATGATGTGAAATACACAACAGCATGAAAAAGGCTGTGAGCTTTTTGCCTCTTCATGGGTATGCGAGCTGTACAAATATATATTTTTAGGCCACGCAATAACACACATTCTCCAACAATAACAAACAACAATGATGTCACAGACATGGAAAGAAATTAACTCCCTGGCTACATCTATATCTCAGACTACAAATTCAGCATCTATGGTTTATAAGGGAATGTTGTTTTTTAAAGCAATTACATCCGATTATGCTGGTGGTTAGCTACACATATTTTCCCGTGTCTTCCATGGGACTTGTCCACTTAATGGGATTCTCTTGCCCATTTAAACTTATGATTATCATTTTTCATAGAATAGCCATCTGGGACACAGCATTTAAAGTTTTTTTGAAAAGCAAGAGGATCAAGACTGTGAAAAGTTGGGTTAAATCTCTTGAAAGTAAATATTTTCTTCAACAATATAAGGAAAACAACACTTGGGAGAGAGTCTAAGGTATAAAACATACTACATGTGTGACTTTTAAGTGCCGATAAATAACATCTGAATGTGAATTAAAATTCTGTGACTATCAGGTCAAGGCATTGGTGTCCCCATCCTTTTTACTCTGGTGAGTCATCATTCTTATTAGGAGTCATTCTATTCTTATTTTATTTACTTTTAAAAGAGCTTTATACATATGTTTTCTAAGAAACAAAAGTCTTCTCAAGTATTTAAAGTAGTGTTGTATTTGCATCACTGGACAAGTTGGAATATCCAAGCTATGTCACAAACTGAAAATGAAAGAAAGTTTTGTTCTTATCAGGAAGCTGTACTGTTCTCTCTTAGTCCTCCAGACCGTAGTTGATGAAAAAAATTAATATAAGACATAGTATTCTATATTACAGAAAATATGTAACTTATTCAAGTGATCAAACCCAGGATCACCAATTCCCAATTAAAAAAAAAAAAAAAAAGGTATAACCTTTGAAGAAAAGGATGAAAATTCAGAAAAGCTTCATAGATCATGGCAACAATGTAGCTGAAAATGACACTGAGGATATTCCTTGAATTCTATTTACTCATCACCGTTTTTAACAATAACTTATTGTTTCTTCCTTCTGACAATGTTTGGGAATCTATTTATGAGGACATTATTACTGAAATTAAAATGATAAGCATGACTTGTGTCAGAATGCAGTGTTTAAAACGGGAAAATACTATTGTAATTATTTACCTAAATTACTTAGAAAGTAAAATAAATCCTATGTAAAGGTTTTATTCTTACTATTCATTTCCAATGCCATTTTAATAAACTAATCTGTAACTACAATATACACTACCAATGGAAACCGAGCCATTGTTATCCATGCAAATGTGTTCTTTCGTGGATATTCATAATGAAAAAGTACATCAGCAATTCTGAAGCAGGTCTATGATTCAGCAGTCAACAAATATAACACCACCTGACAACACTGAGAATTTGAGCATTGCGCTGAAAAATAAAATTCAATTAGTAATTTCTGCAACTGATATATATTCAACTTAAGTAAGATATGATAAGGAACACAAAAATACAAGGTTCAAGCATATAAAAATGTTCTGAGGTCCTAATTCCTTTAGTTTGATAAATCCTAATTCCAGCAAGACAATGACAAAACATACAATTAACAAAATTGTCTAGGTTTTCACTTAAAATGAACATGTTTTATGCAACCTCCAGCAGGAAAGTGAACGTCCAGTCATATTTCTAACTATTCCATTTATACTCATTCTATTTTAACAGTTTTTCATTCTTGTTGAATACTCATCTCTTGTGCAAGACATTTTATACTGTCTATAATGTAGCACAAAAACTTGTGGAAAGAGTGTTTGTTAAAAAAGCATTTTAAAAGGTTTGGCATACCTTACATAGTGTAATACTCCCACTGGGAATCAAACATCTTGAATATGACAGCCAGTAGCTGTCTGGATGGTTACCAGAGTCTCTCTGTTGCATGATTCAGGAGACAGACCTCAAACTTTTGCCAAACCCTTATAATCCAGCTGGCTCATGATCCTGCATGGTCACTTCAGGGTATGCATGAACAATTTCTATTATCTTACACTGTGTACAAAATACCTGTGGACTTAACTGCACAAAATCCAGTCCTACATGACCACTCTGGCATCTGTAGAAACCATTTTTACAGGCTTTTAAAAATTATCTGCATATAGTTTATTAAATTCTACATCAGAAACTGATGTTTGAAATTCTTGGGGTGACCAGATTCTCCATCCAGCATGTTAGTTAACATTTCTGTAGTACATAAGGACAGAAACTTTGTCTCCACTTGGCCTAAGCACAGCAGGAGCTGCCTAGGGGCATCTCCAGAACTGTCTGAAATATTCACCTGGAAACATTAGACAAGTGCTTAATTGTAAAGGCAGTGGTGGATATAGTGGTAGGAATCAATCCTCTTGCCTGAAGTTGGTGCATCATTTCAAATCTATCCATAGTCTCACCTATGCAGAGAGTAGCTGTATAGCTGCTTAGGAATACTTAAGGAATTGGCTTAAATGCATTTGGGTTGCACACAGACACACAGGTATACAGTAGTTATAATGTTATGACAAACATTAATTTCATTTTTATAACATAATTATAATTTAAATTTCATAGACTTTGGCATAATGTTTTCCATGCAAATTTAGACATATGAAGAAACTTTCCAGTGAGAACTGCTAGAATTAATAGAAATCTTACACTGCTATCAATAACAAAGTAGAAGCCAGCATTTAATACAACTAAAAAAATTGTGAAGTGAATAAAAAAGTCTTACTGGCACTGAATAGCTGCCATTCCTACATTCTCTATTGTTATTCTGACAGGATTTAAGAGATGTGTCTTACCTCTTGACTTCTCTATATCTAGTATACTTTGAAGCTCTCTGGAAAACAGTCATTCATTATTTAGGATAGATGAATATCTTAAATATTATTTAAAGTAGCTTCAGAATGTGGTGGTAGCATACAAACGCTATTATCCTTCTACAGTTAGGAGAAAAAAAAAATCATGCATGAACGTAGAGATTACAAATTTAAACTTTTTGAAAGATCTTTATTTTTTGTTAAGAATCTTTTCTATGGGCTTAATAGAGATTTGAACATAGGTTTAATTGAGATGTCAGAATGCCCTTTTCTCACCAGTAGAATGCAAACTATACGGACTGCTTTGCAGTAAATATTTTAAGATTCTGTGACAACCAAATCAATTCTACTGTCATATTAATAGGTAGGTGATTAGGTGGGAAACAGAGAAGAGCTTCCTTTCAGCTCTCTGTTAGTTTTATAGGAAACAAATTCTCAAATCACATAGAAATATGGTGTTGCTTTTTATATATGTATGAAATATTTTGAATGTTGCCAAGTTTGTATAATACATATCTTATCTGCAAGCCAGATAGTACAGATTCCATTGCATCTAAAATTTTCTGTGCTGTTGAAATGTTTACAGAAATTATTGAATGTATTGGTAGGACAAAATGCAACTGTTTTTACCATTATAAAAAACAGAGGTGAGAAGTAAATTTTTTGGTAATGAAGTCACTTCCCTGCAACAGTAACCATTACTTTGCATACTTCATATTGAGGCAGTAATTGTTTTGTTTTGTTTTTTTCTTCTTACCTTTACTGTAAGATTTCCCCACAACATTACATCTCTAAAGGTCCTAATTTCAAATGTGAACTTACAGATTTTATATTACTTTCTCCTCTGGCCACCACTGTTTTTAGAAAAAATAGCTTTTCCCCCAATGTGTTTCACCTCACGAATGTTTATAAAGGACAATCATACTCATCTATGTCTTTGTTCTGTTCTGTAGGAACCCAGAGTGCAGAGAATATTTCTCTGCCTGTTTTGAAGGGTTCTACCTCCCTGGACAGTACTGGTTTTGGCCTTTGTCCATGGGAAAATTTGCCTAGCCTCTGGGAAGAATTTGAATCTACAATGGTGTGAATTAGATGATAGAATACTATGCGAGATTATCACAAGGTGAAAAATTTAGAGTTTTTAGGTCTATTTGCATAGTAAATAGATAAAAACAAAAAACATCAAAATGGAGGATTGTTGTTGTTCTCCAAACCTTCTTCTTCTACTGCTCCATATTCTGCAGTAGAAGTAGTTTGGGATGATTGGATACAGAATTCCGCAGTTCCTGTCTATGTGATTTAGGAATTTGTTGGACATTGGTAAAAAAGTGAAAATATCTTGTGTTTTAAGTTTTCATTGGGTACTTTACCTTTAAAAAGGCGGTGAAATTTTGATAAGTTGCCTTCTTGCTGCATTCTCTGCTCTGTGCTATGTCTAGGCCATGCCAGTGGCTTGTACTCCTTAGATAAGAATTAATAAACACCTCTCTGGACACTGAGAAGCATGAAGTCCCATTCGCCTCCTTTTTTCTCCTGGCAAAATTCTGAATGTCTCCCCCATCAGGGAAGACAACAATTAATAACGCAGACAGTGTTATGTTGAAATGGCTTATTATTTTCTCTCATAAAATAGACTCACTTACTAGTCTTCTTTACTTCAAGTTTCAGTTTATTTTCATTTTAAACAGATGACCAGACAGTGTAACTTATTCTGACTTGGTCTCAGCAGTAAATTGTGAAATGTCTTGAGTATTCTCTACAATTACTGGAAGTACCTCTAATTTATCTTAGTGGTTTTTTAATAGTTACATCATGTAAAGGATGGATCATCATACTATGATTCCTTAAGGTGACTGCTGTTGTTTACTTTCCAGGTGTCTCCAGCTGATGTGTTTCTGCCTAACAACAGAAGTTCCTGGGACCTTGCATTTTGTACTTCTTTCATTGAATTTCTATTATCCAACTGTTTAAGATTATAAAGTTTCTTATGTATGAAATCCCAAATGTTGCCTCACAAATTTTAAAAGCAAATATATTCATGCAAGTAACCTGATCACATGAAATTTAGGTAAGAACAAAGAACACACTTTATATAAAAATCCAAGGGTTTAGCATTAGTCTAACTAAAACCTTAATAGCCTAATCAAATAATTGTTAATCTAATAAGAAGGATGATAATGATTCTACTCCAAGTTATCCACTTATTTAGTTATATCGAATTTTCAGTAATGCCATACAGAGACTTTATAGAATTTACGCCTGTCTTTGTTGTTATTCTGACCTTTACACTGTCCTTGTGTGTTCTAATTCTTTAGAGAGAAAACGGGAGGTTACAGTGTCTTGTATCCCATGTTCCTTTCTGAGAGTAGTGTATTGTTAACTTTAATTGCTTCTCTCTGCTCATACAAGGTCTGCCTGAGTTTTTTTCTCTTTGTTAACATCGTCACTTACTTGCTCTTTCTACATGGTTTTAAAATTTTCCTGTTTTATCAAAACTTACTGCATTTTATATATGTTGAAGGCTTGTTGTGTGCTCTCTTTATTATTACTAAAACCAGTTTTACCCAGGTCCAAGGGCTGTGTTCCTTCATTGTCCAGTAACTGACCAATTGCTTGTACACCTGGTTCCTTTTTTCTTTTCTCATATTTATACTCTTGGGCGACCTATGTGTTTCACAGATTTCCTTTGCATTAGATCATCATTTACAATCTTAGTTTTAGAAGGCATTAAATGTATTTGGTTAAACAGAATGTGGGGATTTCTCTTTGTTTGTTTTTGTTTGTTTGTTTTTGTTTTATCATGAAGCAAGCTGCCTTCTGGACAGTGTTTAAGAGTGAGGTAACATCTAAGGGAAAAACAAAAACAAAAGAAAAAAAACCCAACCACCTGTTGGGGCAAAATCATTGTGTCATTCACAAAGATTCCTCTTATTAATTAAGAAGGGATAAAAAGGGAAATAACAATCCTGGTCTAATCTCAGATTATTGATTTTTAAATATTTTTTTTTAATTCTTCTACATCCCTTTCGACCTGTTGACTAAAAGTGTGTGACATCAGTGACTGCTGACTCCTTTTTTTCACTGTCTGTCTCATGTATGGTCACAGAAAAACCAATGGAAATTAATGTTGTGCTGAAGAAAAGATGCTCCCTGCATATTCTCTTCTGGGTATTGGGGATTAAAAAAGTTATGCCACTTAGTAGCACCTTCTATGTTGCTACGCAACAATGTGATCTGTTTTACTCTAATTTTTGGTTCCTCTCCATCGCTTGAATCCGGAGTTTTCATGGTCTTTGAATCCTTTGAACTTGGTATCTATTCTGTATCTTGATTTTATATCTTGCTCACCACTATTCTGGATTCATAAATAGGAAATGAAGTCAGTAAATGGCCAGAAAGCAATCTTTCTCAGAAGTACCGGATTACATTAAAGCAGATTAGATTAAAATAGACATTTCATACATTTCTTGTTACTAAAAGATTCTTTATTAGAGTTAGATGAGTCTGTTGATTACATGGAATACTCTTATAGCAATCTTAAAAAATATATGGCAGCTCAAGAGTCAATAATTGTCAAAAATTACCTGGATTGATTATAAGAATGACAAATTTTATTGACATGACTGGACAGTAGGATAGGGAAAAAAAGCAACCACCACTTACAACTTTTACAAGACACAAAGACCAGCCAGGCACCCAATTCCTATTAAAAGTAAATAGGAATTGGAAGCATAAATTTTTTTATACCTCTGAAAATCTCTTTCATAAAGAAGTTTCCCTCCAGTAATCAATCTTCACAAGTTTTTAGTGTGAAGGAACTATTTTTATCTTAATGAAATATGGATATAATACCTTGCCTTGGTGATTCCTTGCATGTTGACAATCTTGACTAATGTTTCTCGAGTCTTCTCATCCATTATTACAAGATCTAATACAAATTCTTTGGAGATACTACAGAACCAGATTGAGGGAACATAATCTTCTCTTTGTCTCTTGTAGTTTTTCATTCCTAAACAAATTAGGCACTAGCAGATGAAGATGAAACAATGCTTCTTCCACTGTACACTAATTTTCTGCAGATGCAAATAGTCACAGTACATTAGACACTGAAGAATTAGGAAAACTAGGTTACAAGATTATATTTAAGGAATGAAAAAGGATTTTAAAGGTTTGATGTGTTGTTTTACAAACCAGTTTATATTTTGCCAGTGTCTTCAAACAAAGTAATATGTTGAATAAATTTCTGTTAGTAAGTCTGGAGACTCACAAAGGAAATTTCATATGAAAGGTCTTTCCCCCCATATATTGCATAAAATAAAAATATGATAGAAAAAAGAGTATCTGACAGAAATGTCATTCATTACTGATCTAACTTGCTGGTTCCTAACACGCAAAGTTGCTCAAGAGCAGTCCATCCCTTCAAACCTCATTATTTTCTATATATTGTATTATTGTAGCAAACTCACTGCAGAGAGGAAAACACACTTGTGCAAGCTAGTAATGCCTAGGAAAATTTCAACCACCTGCCATGGGTCAAATATTGAACTTGTTCCTTGTTTCTCTTTAAAAAACATGGTCTTCGCACCTTTTCATTCAACAGCATCATGATGATAGCGATCATGAAGGACATGACAGACACAGGCTCTCTTTGTTCTTGAATTCAAGGACCTGAGACTCCATTTCCATTGAGATTAACTAATTTTTAGTCTGAAGATTGCCCAGGAGAGAGGTATCCTCTCAATTCCTTCTGCCAAAGATGCTCCATTATGCATAAGGTGATTAAATATTAACTAGGCATATGTAAGCCTGATTTTATGACTTGGTGGTTAGAGTCTTCTAAAATGGAAAAGATGTATAACCTCTTCTAATTCTAATCAGGTTAGTGTTGTAATTAAGTATTGGGGAAGGGGGAGATGGAGAAGGAAACAAAACCAAAACCAAAACCAAAACCAAAAACAGAGGAGAAATATATCTCTTTTAATTTCAAGGCACCTACAGTATTCAAATCTTCCAGGATTAGCCTCAACTCCTGGTTATCAAATACATTGGTTCTGTGCATCCTTTATGATATCTGGCAACTATCTTGTGACATCTTGTGTTTCCCCAGAGTATCTAAAATGGCAGTAGTCTCCAAAGTTAAGGCAAGTGAACTAAGCTTCTAATCAACAGCGGAGCCAACTGAGCTTCCTGAGTTACTTGTCTCAGCATCAAATATGCTTGGCCAGCTGAAGAGTTTTCATATTGCCTATAGGCTTTGTATGATTGCCCTACTGCAAGCGTCAAGCCCTAACTAAGATGACCTGGTGTATCTGGGACATGTCCTTGACACTGGCAGATATGATGCAGAGTCTATGGAAACTTTTGCTCCTTGAAAACAAGTTATGTGGCAAGGTTTTGGTAGTGGGAGGGTTGCAAAAGTGACTTTTGGGAGAAGCTTGTCCTGCCATGTTTGACAGAATTAGTTTCAGATAGCTCCAAGAGGGATCCAAAGCCGAGATTATCAGTGACATCAATAGTGTCTCTATGATAACATGCTTAAGAAGGGATATTAAACACTGCACAACAGCAACTGTGAGAGAGGAGTGAGGAAATATGAGGGAAACAGCCCTGCAGACACCAAGGTCAGTTAAGAAGAGAGAAGGAAGAGTAGAGATTCTCCTGCAGCCCCTTGGAAAGCTCATGACTGTGCAAGCTGTTTCTCTGCAGCCCGTGGCAGTCCATGGTGGAGCAGATATCCATCTGCAGTCCAAGGAGGGGCCCATGATGGAACAGGTGGAAGTGCCCTGAAGGAAGCTGCAGCCTGTGGAGAGGAGCACATGTAGGAGCAGATTTTTTGGCATGACTTGTAAGCCCCTGGGGCTCGCACTGGTGCAGGACTGCGTTCTAGGGCAGGGACTCCATGCTGGAGCAGGAGAAGAGTGTGATGGGGAAGGAGCAGAAGAGACAACCTGTGATGAACCGTCCATAACTCCCATTCTTCATCTCCCTGAGCAGCTCAAAGAGGAAGAGGTAGGAGAATCCAGAGTGAAGTTGAGACTAGAAAGCAGGTAGGGGCTGGGGGAACCTGAGTTTTTAGATTTGTTCTTATTTTCTTATTATACTACTCCATTATTAATTGGCAATAAAATAATCTTCCCCTAGTCATATCTGTTTTGCCTGTGACAATAACTGCAGTGTGATCTCCCTGTCCTTATTTTTCCCATGAGCTTTTTGTTGTATTTTCTCCCTTGTCCTGTTGAGGAAAGGGAGAATTGCTGAACACCTCATGGCCAGCCAAGGTCAGCTCACCATACTGCTCTACACTTATAGGTAGATAACAAGATTGATAGTCCAGGATATACCAAATGATACTAAATTCCTATTTGAGGCAGTTGTACTAAGCACTACATAGCTACCACAGGCCAAATCAGAAACTGCTCAGTTCCTGAGGTAATGAGGAGATAGTTAACTAGCTGGAACCAGATATTCCCCTGTGCATGGACATGTTAGACACTGCTAGACACTGAGAACATCACTGAACTCCCTCGGCAACCCCTAAATGGAGGTGACTTCATTTAAGGCTGTGGAGTCAGGTAGACAAGTAATACAATATTGACACTAAGTAACAGGCTACAGTCTTTGTATGGCTTCTGAAAGGCCTCAGGAATGAGGCTTGTCAGATTTTCTTTGCCCGAACATCTTTCAAAACCCAGTAACTTAATTTTTACATGGTTCATTTGTAACTTTTTAGCTATGATTAATCTGTTTGGAGTTTTTTTGGGTTTTTTTTTTTTTTGGTTTTTTGTTTGTTTGTTGATTTTTTTTTTCTGTTTATGTTTGTATGACAGAACCATAGTTTTACATTTAACAGGAGAAACAAGTAACTATATTTTTCAGAATGATACACTTATAACTCTAATGTGGTGGTTTAGTACAGAGAAATACAGGTCTATTAGGAAGGCAGAAGCCTTGAAAAACAGGAACAGAGAATACTTTAAAGGGGGAGTGGATGCAAGATACGACAATGCCAGAGGCACAGACTAGGCATGGAGATATCCTGTCTTTAAACAGCTCACAAACAGCCAGTTAAATAATCTCATATGTAGAACTGGGTGAAACACATTCCAGGGATCATCAAGAGAACAAGAAGCTGCTTTGTACTATAAAACTTTTTTTTCCTAAAACAGTACTGATTTTTTATTTTCTGTTTGTCTTGTTGTTGTTGTTGTTCTGTAACAACTGAATCTGAAGTAATAATAAGTATTCGGATGAACTATAAGGATTTCAAACATACAAAAAATATATTCTTGAGTTTTTTTCCTGTTTGCCCACAAGATTTTCAGTGTCAGCAGCTGATAGGTCAAACAAAACCAGTGGTGACTCATGGGCTGTAAACTGGCAGATAAAAGCCAAGAAAACACCCTAGGATATCACATATGCCTTTAAAAGTTCATACTTGTGAGCAAATAAGTCAAGGCACTTTTGACTTTAACATAATCTTACCTCTAGACAGATAGCTAAAGTATACACTGTTTTCAGATATTTGCAATGATTCATGCTGTATTATCCCTGTCAAGAAAAAGAGCCAAAGTAATACCAGTTTTAAATAGTGCTATTGTTCATTTATTTATCATGTTTTCTTTTATACAAAGTAGTTCAAAATACTAAAGCCACTAGTAATGTAATTACCATTTGCATGAGTTGGAGAAAGCATGTCAATTATGAAAATCAATGAACAATTTCTGATAAACTGATCCCCATGGTATCCCTGCAAATTGAATAAAACTAAATATATGTTCCAGTTGATTAGATCTTTAGATGCAGATGCTTGGCAGTGGTGGAAAGCTGCACACATTAGGAAGGGTGTTTGTAGGAGTAAGATTAATAAATTCATACGTGTGTATATATGTATATGTATATATATATAAAAGTTTATTTTTCTCACCATCTTTCACATCCTTCTAGCTATAATCTCCTCCACAAGTCAGCACCAAGTCAAACAGCAAATTAAGGTAAATGGATTCAATGAAAGTGCTGGACCTACCAGTCTTTTAATTGTTGCAGCTTTGACTGTAGAGTATATTCATTATGACTGTGGCATAAGATTTCAAAATTAATGCAATACACTGCCCTGATATAACTGAAAAAAACCCCAAACATATCTATTCTGTAGAAGCTAAGACTGTATTCCCTTTTAATAGATGGAAATTATTATAAGTAATAAGGTGTTATAAAATCAGGACTTCCGTTTTTTCAGGACTGCCTAATTCCCGGGATCTACAAAAAAAAAAACAAACCAAAAAAAAACCAAAAAAAAAAAAAAAAAAAAACAAAAAAAAAAAAAAAAACAAACCCAAACAAACCAAACCTGAAGAAAGTCTCAGAGTGTTACAGTTTCAAAGTTTCAAAAACAAAGTGTACTCAAATATTCTCCCTCAAGGATGTTGCATGCATTCATTTTCTTTTCAAATTACTAAGACTTTTCTTTCACAAAAAACACCCCCCAACAACAACAAAGGAACAAAAAAGCCCCACAAACACACAAAAAGCCCCAAAGCACACTGAAAAGACATTGAAGCCCAGGGAAATTGAAAACCAAAGTGTAAATGCAGTGCTCTGTATGTAAACAATCCATTCAAACCTTTCTGTGAATATCACCTACCTAATGTCTACTGCTGTAGATTTTGGTTTAGGTGTGGGTTTGGGTTTTTTTTTAAGAAGAAGATTGCTAGAAAACACACCTCCCATCTCAATATTTTTATATGATATAAAGATTCTAAGTACTTCTATTAACCTTGGCAGGGCGAGAATCTATCAAGGTGTATAAAGTACCCATTTTCTATTCAGCCCAAAGAAACATGCTTATTTGTATTACTATGTGTGTTATGTATGGGATCACAAGACCCATCACAATAATAATTGTTAATTTATAACTGGCAGAATAAAACTCTTCAATACAAGAAATTTGATGCTAATCAAGATGTAAAAGTACCAGAATCTAATATGGATCACATTATAATAATTTTGTTGGATTCGAAAATGTCTTTATCATGAAGCTAACCCTGGTATTCTTTGTGGAGTATTTTCATGCAGGAAATTCTCTATCTCTTTCAAAATGAAAATGAAGAACAATTGAAGAATATAAATTCATTTTGAGAGGTACAAAATACAGTGAAAAGGAGAACAGAAGTTTATAAAATTGCCATGGTGCATAAATGTATGAAATATTTCTTGTTTTGTGTTACTAGCATAAGATCATCCTTCAAAGTCATATTGTTCACCTTCTTCTGTCCAACCTTTCCCTTCTGATTTGCTTTTTAAATTTTTTTTCAAGTAAATGGTTCTAGACTACTTTTTCATGGCTATGAAAATTGTTATTAATGTTGATCAATAGATAACATTACAACATAATTTGCCTTTAAAAAGGAATATGTTCATTTTTCAGTGCTTCCTAATATTCCATCTTGAGGGCATAGTAATTTTGGCAATTTCAGGATATGTACTCCACTAAGGAGTAATAATTAATTTTTCTCATCATTAACATTTTTGGTTGCCATAGCTCCACTACTTCAAAGGACTTTTAGTAACAGAAAACTAGGGTGAACAGCCCTTATGTGGAGAAAGCAAAAGTTTATCTTTAGGAAACATAAATCGCATTGTTGTTCTGTTCAAGCTTTGAGATGTTTTACATAGAGGCTGTCATGGCTTGACATAAAAGCATCCTCCTTTTTCATGTAAAATCAGTTTAAGTATGATGAATAAAGTCAACACAGTTAGGATCTGAGGTCTACTATGAAACATATTGAGTTACACACTCCTACTGAAGAGCCCCACTTGCGCTTGGCCTTATGAATATCTGCCACTGTGCTGCCTTAAGACTCATTCCACTAGTGCATCCATTCCTGACACCTGCTTGCACTGTCAGGTTATTTACGAGCCCACACCAAGTTTAAAGACAATTATATGCATTTAATTGTACATAAAACCTAATTCTAAAAAGAAGTTTTTAGAAAAGAAATTTTTCATTGTCCAAGTAGAACAGACACAGAATTTAGTTCTGTCCCAGGAAGATTCTGAGGTTGAAGTGTGACATTTTTATGCCTAGAAAAGCTATGTAAGGTTATTTTTAGTTCTTTTTATGACTCCCTCTGAGTCTTGTATGGCTTGACTAAAGATAACTAAGGGAGCCTGGATTTTCAAGTGGAAGGGTACAAAATTAGTCCCAATACTGTTTTTTAATTCTCTAACATAATTATTATGATTCAACATTTGAATTGTGGTAATCTGTAGAGTCCCTGACCAGGGATTAGGCTGAACACATTTTAAAAAAAGACAGTCTTTCTTCCCCCAGTGGGTAAAAAATATTGTGCTTGCATTTAGGATGACCAATATAAATAATTTTTAATTTAGCAGTGTGTTAATAGTGTTATCATTCAGATTCATATAGATCCTTTTATGGTATCTAATTGAAAAACACAGCTTGCGGCTAAAGGAGGGAAGCTGCCTTTCCACTTTCCCTGTGGTCTGTCTTCTTTGCTGTGGTGCATTTCATCACATTATGGACAAAGAAATAGAGAATCAGGCTTAAAATTTCATTTTACTTCTCCAAATTTGTCATTACTCACTAACTGTGCAATCAGCTTTAAATATTATTCATAAAAAGGGGATAAATTCACCTTCAGGTGTGGGAGAGGAGTGGGCATGGAGTCAGATACATTTTTCAGGTGCCTTGTATATGTAAAAAAAGTTTTGGAATACTATGTATAATATAAAGCAGAGGAGAACTGTATCTAAATACTTAATCTCTACTAAATGCATTTACCTACCCAGCATGAGATCAAGCAGGCATGCTCACACGGGAAGGGTGGGAATACAGAAGTAGTCATGCCACTTGGGTAACTGTATGAAGGGTTGATCTTGGTCAGCTTCCAGACCAAGCTGCTCTCTCACTCCTCTTCCTTAACAGGACAGGGGGAGGAAAATAAAAAAAAAAAGAAAACAAAAAACAACTTATGGGTTGATAAAAAGACAGGTAGAGCACTTAGCAGCTGTCATCATATGCTTAAATTCGTTCCCCCTGCAGTCTATAGGACTCAACTTCCTTTTGTTCATGGGGGAAGTGCAATCAGTTCAGAACAGATCCTCTCTGCCACTCCTTCCTCCTCATACTTTTCCTATGCTCCAGTGTGGATCTTCTCCATGCACTGCAATCCTTCAAGAGGAGCCTGCTCCAGCATGAGCTCTCCTCAGGCTCTTGTTAAGGAATGTGCTCCTGTGTGGTCGTCTTTGTGTTGAAGGGGAACAACTTGCTTCTCCCCGTTCTTCTCCATGAGCTTTAAGGACATTTCTGCTTTGCCACATGGAGCACCTCACCATCCTCCTTTTCCACTGACCTTGGGTTGTTTATCACTCTTGTTTTTTATTCAACCACTCTTCTGTGAATCATTTGAAAGTTTCTTGCATTCAGTTTCCCAGAGGTGTCACTGGTATCAGTAATGAGTTTGGCTGTGCCCTGCAGTCGGTCTGTTGGAGAAGGCTGGAACTGGCTCTGCTCAGTACCAGACAGCCCCATACTCCCCTCAAAGTGGCCAAACCCTTGTCACTTATACTCAGTGCACGTAACCCACTGTCAATTTCTTCTTCTAAATTATCCAAAACAATGAAAACTACCCATATACCAATAGCTTCTTGAAGTATTATTCTGTGGGTCCTAACAGTTTTCCTCTCACCTAGCAATGCTGTCGGCTCAGTCATCCCTCTGCTTGGTTTTTGGTCTCTGACTTTTTCGTCCTACTTGCCTTTCTCATGGAGGCATCTTCAGTACCTCTTTGGCTTCAGAAGGGAGAGAAAAGGAATAGTGGTTATCAACAAGGATGGGGAAGCCATGCACATTATTAAAGAATGAAACATGGTATTAAATTTCCTTGAGCACTGATTGTCTGTTGTATAGGTTGCAGTAGCAAGCTGTATAGGTATATGGGAAAATAAATTTAAGAAGGGGCAAAGTATTGTACAACAGTGTGTTTCTTGATGGGGAGAAAGAAAATGGAGGAGAAACAACCCTGCAACTTCAAGGTCAGTGAATGAGGTGAGGAGCTACTACAGGCACAGAAGCAGAGATTCCCCTGCAGCCCACGGAGGAGACCAGAGAATCATGAAAGTTGGAAAAGACCTCTAAGATGATCAAGACCAACCATTAACCCAACACTGTCAACTACACCACTAAACCATGTCCATAAGCACCATGTCTATAAATGTTTAATCACATCAAGAGATGGCAATTCCACTCCTTCCCTGTGTAGCCTATTTCAATACTTGACCATACTTTCTGTGAAGAAATCTCTTCCTAATGTCCAATCTAAACCTCCTCTGGCACAAATTGGCTACTCTAGTCTCACAGAATCATAGAATCATTAAGATCCAAGATCACCGAGTCCAAACTTTGACCAAACACCACCTCATCAACTAGACTACAGCACTAAGTGCCACTTCCAAGCATTTCTTGAACACCTTCAGGGATGGTGATTCCATTGTCTCTCTGGGCAATCCATTCCAATGCTTCCACACCTTTAGTGAAGAAATTCTTCCTGATGACCAACATGAACCTCCCCAGCACATCTTGAGGCTATGACTTTTTGTCCTGTCACTGGTTGCCTGGGAGAAGAGACCAACCCACAGGTGGCTTCAGCCTCCTTTCAGGCAGTTGCAGAGAGTGATAAGGTCACTCCTGAGCCTCCTTTTCTCCAGGCTAAACACCCCCAGGTTCCTCAGCTGCTCCTCATAGGACTTGTGCTCCAAACCCTTCACCAGCTTCATTACCCTTCTCTGGACTCACTCCAGCACCTCAATGTCCTTCTTGTAGAGAGGGGCCCAGAACTGGACACAGGTTTGGAGATCCAGGCTCACCAGTGCTGAGTACAGAAGAAGTACAATACAAAGGTTCTAACTGTTAAAAATGGCTTTGGACAAGAATCTTCTAATTGAAGTGTATTTAGAGTTTCCTATTAGATATTTTTTCTTGAAATAGAGTCCCATAAACATCTTCTGTCTTATTCACAATGTAATGATTAAACATTATAGCAATATGCTTACTGCTATGCACAAGTACCCACTATATCTGTCCTTTTTTTATGCTTTTACCTTTACTTCCTTTTCAGCTGTTTCATTTAAAGTCTATTCATTTCCTTTTTATTTGATGTGTTACTTGATTTTACTTACCCTTTTTAAAGATTTTTTTGTCTCTGCCTACTCATCTCCTCTGCCCTCTCACTCTAGCTCCACTTGTAACACTGCAGATTTTACTTCTTCATTCAATTATTGGTCCTTTTCCCTTGTTTTTTTCCCAGTTCCCAACAGCATTTCTCACCTTCTTCTCAACACTTTGTACTTATTCTTTGATCCTTTTACTACAAATATCTTGACTGTCTTTCTATGTTTCTACTTTTTTCTTCCTTCTCACCTCTGTTTGTAGTTACATCACACCTCTTTTCACTTGTCCCACTTCACAGTTCTGTCTTCTCATTTTCTTTCCTTTTTTTTTGATCATTCATTTGGTGTAGCCAATAATTGATGACATGAAAGGATTAAACCTCAAGTACATTGGATTTTAGGAGGCTTTTTGCAACCATCTGCTTTTCTGATAATTAATATGAAACTCTTTCCAGCAGCTTTCCCAGTTCTATTTCATCTCTGAATTTAGTCTTTGTGTGGACTGGGTGAAAAGTAATTTAGACCTATCTCTTCCTTTTTCATAACAAAAAGAGAGGGAGGGAGGGAAGGATGGTGTTAAATCTGAGAGCTTCATAGTCTATTTCAATGAAAGGAACCAGATTATTAACCTTACAGAATTTAGGAATCCATAATAAAATCAAAGTAAACCTCTCTCCTCAGGGTATAAACCCCCTTCTTTTTATAGTTTTATATTTTTCAAGAAAAATACGTTCAATAAAGTACCATATGAACTGCTCTGTTCTTGTATTCTTTTGTTCACTTTCAGCAGGTGCTAACTAATCTTTTTTGTGGGTATAGAATAAACAGGAGTTGCTTGGGGAGCATTTCTGGGGGGGTGAACATTTTTTTCTACATGTATGTGTGCATGCCTTTAAGAGAGTCAAATGGAGAGAAACACATAGGGGAGAGCAGAAAGACAGGAAAGGGTAAGACATATGAAACTGGTTCCCTAATACACAGGTTATAATATACTCCATATGCTATTTTACAAAATTTTATTTTCTGTAATGTGCTTCAATCCCTCATGCCAATTATAATCAAGTATATATTGTCCAAATTGATGATAGGAATGGAGTTGTACAACTTGAAGTGGTTGATGATCTGTCTTATGGATAGTGCTTCAGTAGCTATAAAAAACTGTAAAGGAGACTATAACATGTGTAGAACTAGACATCCAAAATAGAAATACTTCATTTCAATTAGTATTTAAACAGACTTTTTATTGGAACTTGCTTATAATTACTTAAAAGTTCCTTGTTTGCTTGTTATTGCTTCAACTTCTAGCTGAATGTCTGATTTCCATTTAAAATAGTTATTGCTAATAATAGTACCCCAGAACTAGGTGGTTTGAAATATCAAAACAGACTGAAGGGAAATGGCATGTCAGACATGGTCTAGGAAAGCATCTTAGGAGCTGGATATCCAACTATTCCTGAGAAATAGAGGGCATTTTCTCTGTTGCCTTGATGCTTCTGTAGCTGTTTGCTTCCCAAGAATGCAAAAGCTATAAAATACATAACAAAGCTCTATGGCTTTCTGGGCATCACTTTTATAAGAATGTATATAAATTGCACATAGGAAAGATTTAAAGAAAAAATGCCAGATATGTAAATAAATAATTTAAAGTGATTACATATGATCTAAGCTCACAAAACTAACCTAAAACTCCCAAAGAGCTAGTAGCTGTATTCTTTTCTGCCTTTTATTCTGAACACTTCTATACCTTAGTGCTAAGTAGGAGCAAAAACCTATTAAATCAAAAAAGCAGCATACTGAATGAACTTTACATCCTCTTCTCCTAAATTAAAATGAATTAAGCTGTGAACAGTGATGGAAAAGACTTTATTACTTTACTCCTTTTCATATTTTTCATAAAGAAGAAACAATGAAATCATAAGTTACATAACCGTTTACAGAAACTACAAGTGATCCAATAAGCTGGTGGTTAAGCAAATGTGGTAGATCCCCATATTACTGCTTCATAAAAATGAAAGCAATAGCAATAATGTAATACAATATTAAAAAGCAGCAGGGATTAGTTCCCTTAGATTTTCCCTGTGTTCTGGTGCACTTGACATTTCATTTTCTTGTGCTTTACCGTGGGGCTATTTGTCCTTGAAAGCATTCTTTCTGAATATAAAGGAAGCTGTACTCCTTATCTAGTCAACACTGGACTTGGAAATTGTCCAAAATGAGTGTTGTTTGCAGCACACTTGAGAACAGATTTCCTTACTACACTATTTTGACTCTGGTATATTCTTGCATGTGTTGTGGGAGAAAACTGGTTTATAGACTGTGCAGAACACCCAAAACGTACCAGTCCTTATAGAGTCCTCTACTACACCCAATGACTGGATTCAAGTAGACTTTCATTTAGAATTGTACTAACAGACATTCGTATCACCCTGTATTGTAATTGAATTTATCACAATTACTCTTTCTGGCTGTACCTTAGTTGTTACTCATCCAGGTCACTTTACCACCCAACACATGAAGCCAGAACAGCCAAGAGTGAAATTTGTGAATAAGAAGTGGTGCAGCTAGAACTGATATTCTGGTTGATGCATCTGGGCCAAAGTCTAATACCAACGGGTTTTACAAACCTGGGAAATATTTCTTAGGTTGTAAATTCCATGCAACTGTGGGGTTAATTTTTTAGTCCCTGAACTGCAGTGCTAGCACACCCCATGGGGAAGGGGATTCATTGTCAGATTCACATGGGTCGTTCAGAAGTCCATTGCTTCCAGTCTGTGCACCGATCAACCTCTTCTCTGACAACACATTAGAAAAAATAGTTCAGAGCATTCAAGGTATTTGTACAGTGTTGGGATTGCGTAGTGTCACCTTGCGGAACCTTGTTCAACCCTTCCTACTCTTTCTGACCCACCTCTCAATGCATCACCTCCAACCTCACCCCAGCTGTGCCTGAACACCAGCAAGAAACACATGCATGGAGTAGATCTAATGATATTTTGGAACAACTGATTGTTTATTACTTTTCCTTCCACAAAAAACTCCTTTTTTTATAAACCAGAACTCTTTCTTTTCAGGCACCTGCAATCTGCAATTAGCAAACAAGCATTTCCCTGGAGATTGCAAGGGGGAAAGAATTATGAGGAAGCTGCCTAACTGCTACCTGTATTGTTACTACTCTTCTATCCACTTCTCTCTTCTTCAGAGGCAAGCCTCTCCACGACAAAACCAGAAAAGACTGATTGTCCAAATACTCAAATCTTTACTTTTAATTGCTGGGGTTTAACCCCCGAAAGCAACTCTGCACCACACGGCTGCTTGCTCATTCACTCCACCCATGGTGGGATGGGAAAGATAACCAGAAAAAAGAGAGAACTTGTGGGTTGAGATATGAACGTTGAAGTAATTGAAGTAAAATATAATATCAATTACAATAATTGTGATAATAATAAAAATTGTAAGGAAAAGGAAAATAATAAAAATTAGAGAGAAATAAAAGCCGAGATAAACAAGTGATGCAAATAGAAAACAATTGCTCACCACCAATAAATTGATGCCCAGACTGTTCTGAGACAGCAGCCCCACAGCAAGTTTTTCCCTGTTTTGTATGCTGAGCATGCCATATTGTTAAGGAATATTCCTTAGGCCTGTTTGGTTCAGTTGTCCTGGCTGTGTCTCCTTCCAGTTTCTTGTGCACCTCCAGCCCTCCTGCTGGCAGGGCAGAGTGAGAAGCTATCATGTCCTTGACTTAGGGCAAGCACTGCTCAACTACAACTAAAACATCAATGTGTTATCAACATTATTCTCATCCTAAATACAAAACACTGTGCAATACCAGCTACTAGGAAGAAAATTAACTACCCTAGACAAAACCAGGGCAGTAATATAGGTGCCATGCATGAGGATGGCCCATAATCTGTTGTGTTCTGGGCAAATGCCTTGCTAAGGCAGTCCCCCAGTGTGATCTGACAGATCAGAATCAGGGGACACAGTGACAGAAGTTGTTTTGGGAAAAGGTAACATTTTTTTTTAGGTAGAGAACTTTTGACTTCAGTAACTCTTTTACAGGTTATTTCTGGAAATAACTCTTAAAAGTCTTTTCTTTTTATATTTAGAAATACTTGCTTTCATCTTTTGTTGTTGTTTTTGAAAGGAAAATTCAGGCTAGTCAAATAAATTGATATTTTCTAGAAAAAAGGAATTGGTGTAGTCATTTGATTTCATTCAGAAACTTATGTGTGAGAAATTCTTTCTGTTGAAAATTAATTCAAAAGTTTAAATTATGTTCCTACAGAATACTGTTCTTAGACGCATTAATTTATCCCGAATTTAGTACCTAATAACCTTTAATATACTGACATGTCTCCATAGACATTTTGAAATTACTGTTGATTTTAATGTTTTATTTTGAATATTAGCATGTGGAAAGTTCAGAGTTGTTCCAGAAATGTATAGTGCATTTTTTTTTGTTATTGTACATCCACAGAACTTTTCTTTTGCTTCTAGTATGTAGGAGCAAAAGCAAAATATATGATGTTTCCTAGCATCATACATTTCCTAGGTATATTGAAGAGAAAAGTAAACCGACTGAATTCTAGTCTTACTGATTGTGGAAAAAACCCTATAAAATATTCTTTCCACAGCCAATTTCTCAATAACCGCAGTCAACGTCTTTCTAAAGTTTAATCTGGGGACACAGCTATGCTCAAAATCTTGCTACAGGTCAAAGATAAAATGCCACTTAAATAGAACCATGATTTTTAGTTAGCCTGCTTAGTGTTTTAGAAGCATAAATTTATTCCAAATTGTCTCATTAATACAGAAAGTGCCTTATTCATAAATTATTGTACAAAATAATTTTTCATAGTGATTATCCTTTTTCCTGTGATATGCTTATCCTTTCTGTGGATCCTAAAGCTGGCTCTCCAGCCTACCACAACCAGGATGTGGTTAGTGACAAATTTACAGCACTTTGAGGTCTCCCCTGAGAATAATATGACATTTTCAAGGCCAGGGAAGGATTTGTTCCATCTTCTTCAATGGTAACATTATCTTGGATTTATTTTCACATTTAATTTTATATCACTCTCATTCTTTCTCAGTCATTCCTAGCGGAAGTTTAGAAGCTATTCAACAGCCTCTTCCAGCCTCATTTGACACAAGAGTCTCTTGGGTTTTGCACAGTGACCATTTTATGTGTGAGACCTTTTTCAAATGTGGTTTTCCAAGGGCTGCTCTGACAGACCTTCATTGACCCTTTTGAAAATGAGCAGAACATATTTATTTTTTCAATGAAAATCAATTCTAATACTCAGGTATCAGCAGACATACAGCATGCACTTCCAGATGTTGGACTGCATAAAAAACCATTCTTCTAGAAAACTTATATGGAACTCTTTTTATTGTCAGTAATGGGGTTTATTTTCTTTCTTTGTCCTTCTAATTTTGGAATTAAAAAAAAAAAAAGTTGGGATATAGGAATGACTTTTGAGTTCAAGCAATCAAGGTTTTTAGTTTTTCAATTCAAAGTGTTTGCCCAACACCAGGAGGGAGTGTTGGATGGAAGCCATTTCTTTCTTGTAATGAGCATGAGTCAGCAATAAGACAGATCTTTTTCCCATCATCCATGTTAAATTATGCCATGGTTTCCAAGACATCTTTCCCAGCTTCTGGGAACTGCTAAGATTGCTCCAAGTCTTTTTCACACTGATTGTTCTTTATACAGGGTAGGTTATGTGGTGACAGCAGGAAGACTGAAAGCATGTCCTGATTGTCTATGCTTATTTTTTAAAAGAAAACTTTTAGGGTTTTCAGATGCATGAAAAGTTACTCAAAACTGTAGATTTCAGATTCTTTGTCTTAAAGTTAAAAGAAAAAAGTAAATGGCTTTAAATTGTTATGGAGGAAATATGTAACAAAATTAGTAAGTTGCACAGATATATGGTTTTCCCTCATAAAATATGTTCCTGTGTTCCAAGTTAAATTAACTACCCCATTCTACCCTGAGAGAATAATATAATGACTGTAAACTGAACTTGTTTATGGATTGCCTTCAGCCATTATCCAGAGTTCTGTGTGATGTAATGTGTGTTGCTTATGGTGTGAATGTTAGTATTTAGCTAAAGAAATCTTTGCTGATCAGACCTGCAGATACCTTGCAAACTGTGGTAACAAATGATCTTGCCTGTGCTGCTTCCCCAGTACATGTCCTGGCTGCTCCAGCTTGGTTGCAAGGTTTAGTTTTAACCAAGAAGTAACAGTCTCTTTAGTAATTTGCTACACTCCATAACACATTGTTTGGCATCTGTTACCTTCCCACATTATTAAAGCAGGTTGTTGTACATTACCCCGGCTTAAATAAATATGTCACATTACAAAGAAAAATCTGTACTTAGATTGAAGCAGTAAAGCTATGTTTGCTATAGAATTACAAAATATAGTCCTAAAGTGTTGTGAGAAAAAAAGCATCCACGCAGTGGGGCTACTCCAGGGATGAATACAAGTCTTTCCTTACATTATCATCATCATGTGAATGTAATGAAGGCGCTGTTGAGGGACCTCGTTAGAAGTGATATTTTTTCTCTCAGTGTTAGTCTGAGGAACTTGAAAACTACATTATAAAAAGGAGACTCAACCTTTTAATATACTTTTTGGGTTAAAGGAATCCAATAAGTGGGAACAGCTGTGACTTTAATCACATAAGAAATAAACCCTTCCATTATACCCTGCTGAATGCAGAGGCAGAATGCAATAACTAAACACCAAAAGGCAAGAAGCAATCAGTGTGATATTTATTTCCTTTTATTGTTACTAGATATGCTGATTTCTGGTAAAGTAATGTTCATTTTTTAAAATTCATTATTGACTAGATACAGATAAGATTCATCAGCAAAATTCAGTGAGTATTTTAAGGCATTTAAAGGTTAATATCTTATTCTTCAACAGATTTTTGAAACCTATCTTGTCTTTTAACACTTTACGCATTAATTTATTCATTTTCCATATGCAAATTTGCATTTTGTCAGTTATACATAAGCAGAAAAATCACTTTGAACTATAATATGTTCCGCAGATTTCCTAATCTGCACAAACACTTCCTTCTAAAGTTATCCAAATGGAGGCGAAATATTTACTTGCACAAAGCCCAAATACAGAAATATTTTAATTTTTACAGATATGAAAGACTTGCTACACTTAGTGATTATTTTTAACGTAAGTAAAAATTATAATTTAAGGGCCATAGTCACAAGTGACGAAATGTCTCTGTGTAAAACAGAAAAAAATAAAAAATATACTTGAGAAAAACACAGCATGATGGAAGCTGAGTTAGTGGGATGATAGAAAATGAAAAAGGAAGCCGTCTATGCTAGGAAGAAGCTATATTTTACAACTAACCACAACATTTACCAACTTGTATTTGTTTTCTAGCACAGATCACTAAAATTCTTTGCTTCTGTAATTGCAAATATGTCAAGCCTTAAAAATTAGGAGAGGAAGGGATAGAGACACAGGCAGAGGCATTCATCCCAACAGGCTTTAGACTGCTGTATCTGAGTTAGTTATCTTGGGGTATTGATACAGATAGGTTCTCTTTCTAAATCTGCCCTCAGTGCAACTGTAATGTTAAAGTTAGGTACCTCAGGTTTGATCTTATTCTAAAACATTTGAAGATGTCTTAATCAAGTGACCCAAACTGAATTCTAAAGCAGTTATTTCTTTCCATTTGTGGTAAGTGAGCCGATGAAATCTAACTTTAGGAAATCTGACCCTCTGTGATATTTTATCAGCATCAGAAAGCAGGTCTCTGGCAATGCTAGGAAGAGATTTTCTTATGTACTTCTTTATGTGTCAGTGCAAATTTCAAATTAGACATTGTACTGGAGAGTGAGATTAGAGTTATAAGAAATCACACAAATGGATAAAATTTATTTGGCTTCAAAAGACAAGTAAATACCATCTCAGAACTTTACATGAATTAAACCTGTTCTATTATCCAACGGAATTTAAATTTTAAGTAAGATGATGGCCAAAAAGATTTCCTGAAGTTTCTTCTGCTTGAGAAAGTCCATTACATGTTTTTAATGAGTTTTATACCTTGCAGAATAATTGATGATGCCTGTTTCAAATATATGAATTAACAATAAAAGCTTGAAGTGGCTTATCTACATATACCAATGGCTTAGAAATAATCAAAAGAAAACATCCATCAGCTTAAAAGGTTCATGACATCTTCTCAAGCTTGACAGACCAAACTGCTGTAGGTTTCTGCTTTATGATGGGTCTGCAAGACAAACTCTGGGCAGTTGTGCCAGGAGAAACAAATTAACCAAGTTTATGTAGTGAAAAGTCTGGGAAGACTGGTTCTGACAAGGGTGGGCTGAGTAATAGGTGTTTCAAGGAACAGAAGCCGATGATGTCTGAAAAAAGGGGGAGAGGGTATAATAGAGCACATACTGGGAACATATGTGCTTGGGTGAGAGTCACTGGATATGGTTTCAAACAGTTGGAGTTTGCATGCCTGCTATGGAGCAAGAGTTTCTTACGGTGTGCTGATGAGCAACAGATACTTTTAGGGAATATTTTACCTGATCTACCTTAGAATGAAATTAACTGCTCCCTGCACTTAACTGTAAAGGAGGTCTGGCATGAGTAATTTGGGTATGGATGCTTTTCTTATACCTGCTTACTTTTGGCAACATTTTGGTCCAAGCCATCAGTTTCCTTATTTACTAAAGTATGAAGAAAGAATTTCCATCACCATAACAAGACCAAGAAGACATATTTGAAGTAAACTTTACCCATCATGGTTTAGCAAGTCTTGTACATCAAAGAATCCTCAGAAGATGTCCGTCAAAAATATTTATAGAGTACATAAATTTCACATACCAGCATGGCTGATATCCAGATAGTTTTCTGCTACTGTTTTCAAAAACTTCGTATGTACAGACTTCTTTTTCCTCCAGATCTCATTTCTTTCCCCAACTTTTACCTCTTTAAGTAACATAAATAGCTGTCCTTTGTCCAATTCCTTGGATACTTGGCCTGCTTGAAAATTTGTATCTCTTTATATTCATTTTTCCATGTCCTTCTGGATTTGTGCTTACAGATGATTTACTTGCTTCAGTATTTAATGAAATTGTGAACTATACCAATCATAGTGTATAGTTCCCTTGTGTTCTTAGTGCTTTAGGTCATTCATGTACAGTAGCTATTTAATTGTCAATTTCCCATTTGTCTTAGCCCATCTCCATAGAGCTTTCCATTTTTACAGAGAGGAGAGAGTTAAACTACTAAGTATAACACCAAAAAAAAAAATTGTGTAAAATATTACAAACTATTTTAATAATTTTTTTCAGTAAGACAGATTGCTATTAATGATTTTGTTGTTGTTCAAGAAGTACTTTGTTAAGTATATGAAAATAAGGAAACATTAAGGATTTCTAGAGTAAAATTTCAGAAAGGGTTGAGAATGGATTGAGAAAGGTCTGAGGGGAAGCGCCTTGGGGTATTGGTGGACGTGAGGCTCAACATGACACAGCAGTGTGTGTTTGCAGCCCAGAAAGCCAAACATGTCCTGGGCTGTATGAAAAGAAGCGCAGCCAGCAGGGTGAGTGAGGTGATTATTCCCCTCTCATGGACCCCACCTATGTGCAGCTTGAATTCTCAGCTCAATAAAAACATGGACATGTTGGGGCAGGTAAAGAGGAGAGCAATGAATATGGTCAGAGGGCTGGAACACCTCTTCTATGAAGACAGAGTGAGAGAGTGAGAGAGTTGGGACTATTTAGCCTGGAAAGAAGAAGGCTCCAGGGAGACCTTATAGCAGCTTTCCAGTACCTATAGGGGGCCTATAAAAAGCTGGAGAGATTTCTATGGGATGTCTCAGAGAGCAGGAGACAGCAGCAAAGCAACACAGGTGGAATGTTCTGTTTCTTGCAAATTTCTTCAGTAAATTTGAAGCAACACAAAATCTTTCATTAAACACTACAGCTCTGCAGTAAATTGAGTCAGACACAGAAAAAAAGAATGATGAATGCCTCTTTACTGAAGAAGATACTTGAAATGGAAAAAACCTCTAACCTTTCTACTCTCCAGTCACCAAAAATCTGTGTTGTAGCATCACAGGAGCCTCATGCTAGAAACAAGTGTCTTCCAAAAGATGCGACTGACCCTAGCATTTTAAAGTCAGTGTGTCTCCACTGACTCCAAGGGAAATACACAGACTTACTAAAGATGAGATTTTCAGATGTTAACTATTTCACCAAGGAAAGGGGTAGAATGTACCTTTTCCAGGAAATGGTGAAAACTCTGACAAACTGGTACACATGACAACTGCTCAGAATATTATTGTTACTATGAATGTCTTTGCAGAAGTTTAGTCAAACTACTATTAGTTTTCCAAGGAGTTTTGCTCTTCAAGCCTCTGTATGAAAAGCATGAAACAAGCTGTTAATGGCACATCCATGACAGGATCTTAAGGCTGTTGGCCAGACTCCATATTCAACTGACAGAACTGATCTTCGTTCTGTGTAGAGAGTATTGTGAACTATGAAGGATCAGATGAGAATTTGCTGTATATTGAAAATCAGCCATATGTCTTTCCTGATACAAAAATGATGTATCAAGTTCAAGAGTATATTCAACATATAGAGACTGATGCTGTTAGGTAATAAGGAAGTAATGAATCTATTGATATTTCCAAGCCAGTTTCCTTGATGGAGGAAGGGAAACAGCTATGTAGAGGTTGTTATTCACCATTCTGGCATATAGAAGTAGTGGAATACTTCAGATGTAAACAATCTTACTAAACTCAGATATCGAGAGCTAGACTAGACCCTTTAAGGGGATATCTTCAAGAAATGGAAAGAAATAGGTACCCATAGACTGCAGTTCATATATTCTAATTTAGAACACTACTCAGGCTGAACACTACTCCAAAAATACCTAATTTTTCTCCACTAATTACAAAAAGAAATAACACCCAGAAATATGTACTAAGGCTGTGTTATTTTTTAAAAGACAAAATGTTCCCAGTCTTGAGTTAATTTTTTTTCTTCAGGATAAAGAAATCCATAGTTCATAAATGAGGCTCCACTTTACTGCCTCTAACTAAGGGGTGAAAAAATTTACAAACCATCATTAAAACTCATTGGTTAGAAGCCAATTCAATACATTTAATTTTAGCAATTAAAGCAGAAGTAACTATTCCTAATGAAGGTATGCACAGAAGGAATCACATACTAAACTTTACAGTAACTATATCCAGCTTACATTTCAATTTTTTAATCATAAACAGTAGTATTTTTCAGAATAAATAAAACACAACATCAGACTTGCTCTTCAGCCAGCACAGATTTTATTATGGGAGTCTAGGAAGCTAACTAAGAAGGTCTAGACTAATTCTATTAATATTCATAATTTACATCCTTGCTTTCTCTTATTATTTATAATCTTTCTTTAAAATTCCTGGTTCTCTTTACACTGTTAGAATAGCTAGTAAGTAACCTCTCTGTAGCAAATGCTTCTCAGTTTCAGCTGAGGTATTTCTTTCATTTTCTTGTGACTGGATCAAAGTTTTTACATACGTCATTTCATTGGAGCAAGGAAGTGGTATTTCTTCTCATCTTTGTTATTTGACATAATGTCAGAGCCTTACCATAGATATGAAAAATGGCTATCTACTATCAACCTTTTCTCTCAAGTACTTATTTCAGGTTTCATCTAAAGACAATCCTGCCACAGAAATACTCTCCTTGTTGCCATTCAGAGGCTGGCTATGTAAACAAACAATTTTTCTTTGATTTTACAGTTCATGTAGAGCAAAGCTGAAAAATTCCTGTGGAGAGGAATTGATAGGCTTGCCTCTGAAGAATAGCAGGCATCTAGCAGTATCTCTCTGTCTTTTAGCCGGTTTAACTGCCTATGTTTTACTGTCTATGTTTAAGACATCCTTCTGGGTGAATTTCCATAAACTTTCCATCCTTTTCCATGCCTAGATTTGACTCATCCTAGATAGCATCATCTAAATAGACTTATATAACAGAAGAAGATGCCATCCAAATTGAGTAATACTCTCAGAAGTTGTCCCTGAACATCCAAGTCCTTTATAAATGTGAACAGGATTTCTTCTCTATTGAACTGCTGCTTTATTTCGGTGCAGTGTCAGAATCCATATAATCTGAGCCACTGCAAATTTAGTTGGATGGTGATTCTTGGCACTGCATGAAAAAACTTCTAACTTTGCTTGGAGAATTAAGATCCCAAATATCTGATGTTTTAGAGAAAGGCCAGGATTCTTTATTTTGTAAATAGCCCTTGTTGTAGCTGGAATTAAAGAAAATGTTTATTAAGCTCCAGACATATGGCACAGATTAGAAACTACTAGGAGAGAGCTCTGATTGGTAGGTTAATATTCTAGCATGATAGATTAATCAATGTAAACCACATAGCTCCGTTGAAACCGCTGCTCCAAATTGCCAATTTCATCTTTATCCAGCAGAGAAAATGCCAACCTTTCTCTCTGCAGTAAAATCTTCTTGTTATAACAATGCAGCAACTCCAGAGTTACTGCTATTGTGAAACATCTGGTAACTACAAGATGTAGCTCCTGCGAGATAATCACATCCCTGTAAAATTAGTAGAACTTACTGAACTTTGTTGTATTTCATGTTTTGTTATACCCCCGAGTGTGGTAGGCTCATAATTCTGTAATCACTTTACCTCTGCACCAGAAATGAAACCACAGATGCTACACTTTGCTATAATGGCCACCACTTAACATAAATAAATGATCAGAATAGTATTGTTCATATATAAAATATGTACACCATAATAAATGTCATGGGACTGAAAGTTGCTGGGAACGCACAAAAATAGGTGAAAAAGGCCTCATTATGGACATCATTAAAAATAGATCACGAGATGGAAAAGACATTGTGAAATTTGCTTTTTTTCATATTATTATTTTTTCTGTTAGAACAATTTCTTCTCAAAAACAATGTGGTTTGGAACAACTTTGTATCTGTTGGAAGAGTCTTTGGATCTTTTTGGAAGAGACTTTCTTCAGCAACTTAGAAAAGAAAAAAGAAAGTAAAAAAGATTGTATTTTGCTAACACAGCTAAAAGAAACATGCGTCTCTAAGTAAAACAGATTCACGTAAATAAAAGGAAAAAAATAAACCACCAAAAAAAAAAGAGGAAAAGGAATTGTTTTACCTTTTGCTTTTCTTAGATGCTTTCCCATTTTTTAAAACTAACTTAAAATGAAAATGGAATTTTTTTGACAAAACCTGCTCATCAGATTGAAAAGGAATCCCAAAATAGTTACTGTTTGTAATAGCCACTATTGAGCTCTGAACACCACTTACCTTCTCATCTGATTTAAAGAACTGCTAGAAAAATTATTGAGCCATGAAATATAAGGTGTTAAAAAGAAATAAACTGGTGCTGCCAATATATGTAATAACCAACCTATCAGGAAAATAAAGGTTTTTAAATACTTATCACTTTGTATTAACAATAAGGAAGTCGGAAAAATTTGTTTCCTAAAAAAAGAATGACCGCATATGAAGAATAAATGGCAATTTTGGATGTGATTGTACAGGAATGACTGGAAATCCTAAGATAGAGCAGAGGTATTCTTGGCAAGAAATGTTAAATATTTTAAGTGCAGTTTCTCCAGGGATAGTGCTGCACCATCACTTACCACTTCTAATGCATATTTCAGAAAACACAAAATGTATCAAAAGGACTTACACCTTACTCTTACAAAACCCATCATACTGAATCATTTAAATAGAATCAGATACATTTTAAGCAATGTTGACAAAAATGGCACACTCTCATGTTAAAAAAAACAGCTAGCATGGGTCTTTTGTGATATCACCTTAATTGCCTGTGCTACTTTTCTTTGTTCTGCAATTTGCAGAGACACTTTCCCTCTTCTAATGCTATAATTTTGATTTGATAACATTTAACAATCATTTCATATTTGCTAACAAAAAGATAAACTATGGTGACTCAGTCCTCTTAGTACAATGATGTTCATTCTCTATTGTACAGCCAGTCAAACATTAGCAACAGTGATTTATTTGTATTATTAAATAAAGTGGTTTATTGGCAGCAATTGTGCACATGCCAGCAAGACGCCTGGCACCACAGCTCACATGAATGGTAAATACACTTTAGGAACAAAATAAGCTGTGCCTCTATGGTAGTCCTCAGTGTAGGGAATATTCCCACCAGCTGAAAAACTTAGGAGATATAATTTCAATGTATGATTTGAGAGTCCAGGGAAAAAAAACCAACAAAAATAACCCCAACCACACCTCACCCCTGCAACACACCCCCCTGCCCCCAACCACACAAAAGCCCAAACAAAAAAAAAATTAACAAAGCCCCAAAAGGAAACCAAAACAACAGCAACAGTCCCCACCCCATCAACTTTCTATGTAGGTTTGGTAGGGATATTTCTAAAACTCATTGCATTTGTGGTTCACAGTAGTGACACATTCAGCACACAGGAAAATGACAAGTATTATTTCTATCTCCCTTTCCTTCCTTCCATACAGACCTTGGAAACAAGAGTCTATTTGTACTGATGTGAAGGGAAGGCTACCACTAGCATGAATTTTAGAAGATCAAAACTTCCCCTGTGTCTATAAAGCCTGATACTGCACAGTACTGAATTCAACAAAAGAAAACTTCAAAAAGTAAGAACTTTATACTTCTCATAGAAATATACTTTTTTTGCTTTTTTGTTTGTCTGGCACAGTGTGAGAATGATGTATATATGGAAGTAATGGAGATTCATCTGGTGAGTTTAATGGGCAATATGTTACTTTTTGCAATAGTACTTTTATACCATACGGCACACTCAAGTGCCGCAGTCTCTTCCAGTGGAGGTTTTTGATAGTTCTGTGTATCAGAAGTGTCAGGAACTCTCAAGTGTTTGTTGATCAATGACACTGCTCTACTATTTTTTTATTAAGGTGTTAAAGTGTTAATGAGATATAATCTATACTCTGCACAATTCTGGGGTAAATGTCTTCAGAAAATGCAAAGGATGAGAATATACATTTCTGGTGGGTGGGCACATGGCAGCATGGTGAGCACACAGCAAAACACAGTGTCCTTTGCTTCTATTGAGTTGCTAACTTTTGGTAGACCAATGCTGCCACAGAGAGCAAGCTCCCGTTCAAGCATACAACCACACAGAGTTCCCGCTGTGGGATGCGTGAAGAGATACTCCCAGATAAGGAAAGTGACTGCAAGAAAGTCTGTGCGAGGTGTGACCAGGTTTGTGAACTGCTCTCCTTGGTGGCTGAGGGGCAAGATGAGGTGATGGTCTGAGGAGTACGTTGGAGCCATACTCTGATATTTATGATGTGCAAAAGTCAACTCAGTGTGGCCACTACAGAGGCAGATCCTGAACCTGGTTTGTGCCAGGAGCAAGGCAACATCACAAGGGATAAGAAGGAGAGGTAAAATATTGTAGAATGGAGCAGCAAGAGAAACCCCTCCTCACCCTCTAACTAACCTTCTGAGATACCTTTACAAATAGGTACAAGGCCCTGGGTGCAGTTGTTCAAATGCATAATGAGGAACCTGAGCAGTGTCAGAGGATGGAGCCCTACAACAAAACCTACCACAAGACCAACAAATAATGGCAAATTATGATCACTGGTGATTCCCTCCTGTGTGGAATGTAAGTCAGGACAACACTTTGTAACACTGGTTTGGTTTTTTTTATTTTTTGTTTGTTTGTGTGTGGGGGGGTTGGTATGGATTTTCTCATTTTTCATTTGCTCTTCAATTTCCTGATACTACTTCCTAGTATAGCTATATACATACTTTTTTTTGGCTACTGTGATTTGCGGTGGCTTTAAAATTAAATGTAGTTGAGAGAAAATAATGATTTAATATATTTTTCCTTTTTCAGTTTCATAACTAAAACCAACCAATCAATAGCTAAAAAAAAACCAAAAAAAAAAACCCCAACCAACAGAAACTTGCAAGGTTTAAGTCTGCTAGGTACATTTTACAACCTAACACCCACATTATCATGTTCCTGATTTTCCATCACTGTTACTGGCTTTTATTTTTTCCTCACATACCATTACCTATTTTAGCATGACTTATTAGAAACTCTATTAAAAGATAGAATAGACATATAAATCAAACATGTTTTCCTAACTTCAGTGTACTCTACCTGAGCCAATGGCTTTTTAATTCTGAGCATTTCCTAGCTATAGCATTAGTTTTTATTGTAGTGAATAATAGCTTGTAATAAATATACAATAATTTAACATTTTCTGTATACTTTCTTTAACTTTGACAGTAACTCTTGTGTAATCCTGGGCAAAGCAAATGAAGTTCTTATCTCAGTTACTTGAGAGATTGCAGTGAAGACTCAGGAGCAATGAAACAGGCATGTAAATGCTTATAATGCCCAAAGGTCTTGTAGCTATTGTATGCCAGTAGGCCTCCATTTCATATGCTGACTTCATATTAACATTCAGACTTGCGGATCACCAATTTTCAGAGCACTAAGAGGTTTATTTCAAAGGCAAATTCTAACAATGCACACTTTTACAGGAAATACTGTGAATTTCTGCTTCACAGATTTGACAGCATTCCTGTTCAGCCTGGTACTCATGGGCTGCACTGTTTGGCCTGTTGATTCACTCACAGACAAGAAGTCAGAAGGAGTAAGACCTCTGACTTGGTTACTTTAATGTGATATATTAAGTTTGTTGCTGATCAGCAGCCTTTTCCAGGTAGATATACAATGGTCAGGATTTTCTAGCGTCTTATAATGATCCAGATTTTGCTCTCTGCAAGTTAATGGTGAAAAAAACCAGGAGTATTTTGTAAGCAAATAATGACCCATTACTTGCTAACTGCAGGAAAACACCTAAGAAGGTTACACTGAAACACAAACATGAAGGCCCAAAAGATCAGTACAAACACTCTCTGGAGCAAAAAATTAAATTAATTAATTTCTAAGTGTTCTTTTATTTGTCTTTAAAATCCTTATTAACAGCGAGAGCATGGATTCCACAGCGAATATAGATAAAAAGATCACAAATAAATTTAAGGTATCTGTATGGAAGATTTTATAAATTCTTTTCCTCATTTCAGCATTTTTTCTATCAGAGTGACCAAATCTCATCACATTCAATGAGTCTTAATTTTACCCAATACTTAAAAAATACAATCGTATGAGCAACTTTTATAACACATTAATGAAGAGAATATCTGAGTATCTTCTGTTCCTCCTACTTGGTGTGTGGTAGCATGCTTCACCAAAGCAGAAGGTACAGGAAGGTCTTCATGGTGCTGAATCATCATTCAACAGCATTTTTCATACACAGGCTACCTTAAACTATAAGTAAAAAGAAAGAAAGCTTAGGGGAATATAATTAATAAAATAAAGGACAAAACACAAAATGGAGGGAAACCTGAAAATGGAGTTGAATGGAGACTGAGAAGAGACATGCAGGAGCACCAGAGTAGAACTGGTGATACAGGAAAAAGGAAAGAAATTTAAAAGTAGGGAAATAATCCAGAAACAACCCAACTGATAAACTTCAAATTCACAAGTAGGAGCCTGATTTGAAAAATACTTCAGTTTGTTTCTATGAATCAAGTGAGATGGTTGAATTTTTAGAATTGTTTGGCATAACTCTTTTAAAGTATTTTTCTTCATTACATTTCCACTTCAGTAAGTGAAAACTCAAGTATTTAAAATATTTTTATCTTCTTATAAACGGCAGATACGAAAATTTGTTCTGTTTTGTTTTTCAGATCTGTTTTTACAGATTAGAATACAATTAGCTTTTCTTTTTTCCTGGTACTTCTGTTAATTAAATGTACCACAGTATTATTTTTAACTTCTCAATTTCCTCTTGCTCTACTATTTCATTCACAGATGACCAAACTTAAAAATCTCAGAACTCTTCTTTACTTCTCCTCATTTTCATGAAAATTGGTTCAGAAATTCTTAATTTCCTTACTTCAAAGTCTTACACTGAAATTTTAGCCATATGTTAACAATAACTTGAGTTTAAAATTAGAATCTTTCAGATTAGGGCAGAGAGGGCTACAATATATCTTGTTATAAAGAGCACAGTGAGAAAAACCCATATAATGTTATTGACTAAACAGAGATTGACAAAAATCTGTTTGTTTTATTGGCAAACTTTATTGTCAGTAGGTAGCATTATGAAGTGCTGGAGGTGAGAGGGATACTGATGTCCATGGTTGATAAGCTCTGGCAAAATTCTGTGTTCTAATGATACTTCATGTAAGCTAGTAAGCATTCAGCCAGGATGTGGAAAACAATACAGATGTTACAAAAAAGACTAGTGATTACTGAAATTTACATGAAGAGATTAGGAACTCACTTGACTGATTTGCATTGCAGCATACAGAATGCAAAATGTAAAAGAACAATTTCTCTTGGCATAAGCATTTTCTAATATTTTTGGTTTTCCACCCTCAATAGATAGCTAAGTGTAATTTTTAACTTGTAGTCTACTTAATCGATTCGAAATCTATAAGGGAACAATAAAACACTGCAGTAGGGTCTTCTGGAAGACAACAGTCAATTTACCAATCAGTAATTGTTCTCCTTTGCTCCTCACATCTTCACAGATTTCTTTGGTTGTTGACAAGTCAAATCTACAAAATTAAAAATGCTCTTACAAGAAATAACATAATAAATAAATAAAGAGCTATCACAATAACATTTCACATTGATTCACACATTTCATGTTTCACACCCTTTCTAGGCTACAAAATATAGTTGGTATCCCAAGATTGTCAAACCACTTATGATGTAATTTCTGAGGCAACTTTAATAACCACCTTGACAGCCTTTGAAGAGTTGTTTTTTGAATAGATTTCATTACAGTATTCTTTTTTACCTCATTTTCCATAAGAGGACTGTGACCTAGTAAAGTGCCTGTAGCCCAGTGATAAACATCATAATAAAGGCATATCTACAAAGATTGTAATGGTTTATTATAAGCACTACAATGTGAATTACATGCCTTCTAATAAGTCCCCTATTATTTACATAATACGTTTAAAGCCTTACCTTATTGGCAGTTAATGTGAAGTTAAAGAATGCTGAAAACTCTTATCCTGCACATATGCATACTGTTTCCAACCATTTCAGCCACCTAACTAAAACAACTCCTCACTGATGTGTTAGGCAGGGAAAAGTGAGGTGAGACTGAGAGCAAGGCAAGCAGAGCAGTTGCCTCACGGACTCATCTCTAGCCCTTAAGCAAGAAGAACAGGGCAGGGCTGGTGGTGATAACCAAGATCAGCTGAGAATCCTGTCATCAATGTGATGGTGATAAGGCAGGTCAGGCCCAACAAGGTGCTAGGTCTGGCAAAGCATATCTACAGGACAGGACTCTCCAGGCAAAGAATCAGTTTGTGGTCCTGATCTTAAAGAGTCAGTAGGTAAAAGCCCTAGGTGTGATTTCTCATGGCTCTTCTCCCAGTATTGTGGTTTAGTTAGACCACATCAGAGATGACCTTGAACACCATTACAGAACATTATGGAAAGCTGCTGGAAAGCAGCTCTGCAGAGAAGGACCGGTAGGTGCTGGTGGACAATAAGCTGTCCGTGAGCCAGCAGTGTGTCCTTGTAGCCAAGAATGCAAATGGTATCCTGGGGAGCATTAGGAAGAGCATTGCCAGCAGGTCAAGCGAGGTGATTCTGCCCCACTATTCAGACCTGGTGAGGCCACATCTGGAGTGATGTGTCCAGTTCTGGGCTCCTTGGTACAGACATGGAGATCCTGAAGTGGGTCCAGTGGAGGGCAGCAAAGTTGATTAAGGGACTGGAGCATTTTTCTTACGAGGAAAGGATGAGAGAGCAGGGCCTGTTCAGCCTCAAGAAGAGACGACTGAGAGGGGACCTCATCAAAGTCTAAAAGTTGAAGGGAGGGTATCCAGAGGATGGAGCCAGGCTCTTCTCAGGTGCCAAGCAATAGGACAAGAGGCAATGGGCAGAAACTGAAGCACAGAAAGTTCCACCTGAGCATGAGGAAGAACTTCTTTACCGTGCAGGTGACCACACCCTGGAATAGATTGTCCAGAGAGGTTGTTGAGTCTCCCTCACAGGAGATAGTTGAGAACCATCTGGACACAATCCTGTGCCATGTGCTCTAGGATGACCCTGCTTGAGTAGGGAGGTTGGACCAGATGATCCACTGTGGTTCCTTCCAACCTGACCCATTCGGTGATTTTTGATGTAAGCAAGATGAGATCAGAACATTTTTTATTCTGATACTGACGCACAAAAATCAAATTTTACAAATTATCATATCTAAACATTTTAACTTTTAAATCCTATCCTTTTTGCCACTGATTACATTAATGGTACAAACAGATAACATTTTTCTCTGTGGTCACAATGGGTGGATCAAACTAAGCCACAATGATTATGGAGGAGAGACAAAAGACTATAGATTCCCTGGGTTTTTTGCTTATACAGGTCAGAAACTGGCAGGGTATGCGGCAATACCTCCATATCTTGTACACAAAATAACCTTTTTTAGAAATAAGGACCTAGGAGAGAAAATAAGAAGAGATGAAAGGATTGGCATGTGCATAGTTTAGGAACAGTTTCAGTTTATATGTACATTAAAGTGAAGGTCTTATATCACCAATTAATAATTACATTCAGTCTAGGCTTATAGTCCATAGTGATTGACAGTTTTGGCTGCAGTTATTTGCCATCTGTTTTGTTTCTCTCTCTCCCCTCTCAATTTTTTTCTACTTTTTTATTTCCCTTTGTTTCCTTCAGCCATTCCAGATGTTCCTCCCATCTTCAGGGTTTTTTCATTCTCCTCCACTGTTTGAAACACTCTTTCTAAGATGGTGACCACTTTATTCCTCCCTCACTTCTTTCAAATATATTATCCAAAAGTCATTTTAGACAATACCCTACGTAAAGAAAATTGTGCAAGATTATTGTATTGTCCACAGCATAAGCAGATTAATAGCTTTACATGGTCTTCTCCTTATGAGAAGCACTGTGCCTTACTCTAGCATTGAATATTCTTTTTTTTTAGTTTTAGTACAGAAATATCTCCGAAATTTGGAACTTCTGTCTTCAGAGTACTTCTGTCTTCCTGTTGTGGAGGAGAAGTTACTGTAATTGTTGTGAGGTATGTAACCCATATCACTGCAGTAGTAGCAATAATTCTTTGATAAATGTTTAGCTTTTACTGTGTGCATGTAATGAATAATAGATTGTCTTAATAAGGTCGCAATATAACACATACTTAGATATATATCTATACCACGCTATATATGTCTTACCCTTGTAATGGTATAAACCACAATATTCCCAGATTAAACTCCTGTTGAACACAGATAAATGTAAGTATTTATGCTTAATTTCTATCCTTAATTTCTGAGAATGGCTTCTCAATATTTTCACATCAGGTCCTATTATTACCATGTCAGTTGTAAAAAACTGTGTCAGAAAATATAATACTACAGAAAATCTAGTTAAAATTGCAAAATTCAAGTTATTCCTTCAGGATAATCAAACATATACACAGATCAATTTTATTCACAGATGCCAGAAAAATGTTAATCTGACTTCTCTGCCATGAATCTTAAGCCCCTAGTAAGAGATGATTATGGTTTTTTTTTGTATGAGTGATCCTGGATATTTAAAGAAGGATAGAGCAGGTTATGGAAGCTGTCTTACTGAAAACCTGTACAAGTGATATCACATGGGATCTCTATTACAATGTGCTCCACTCCTCCCATTCACAATGTCAGTGGGTTTTTTTTTTACTTTTTAGAAGTATCAATATTTTTCCAGGACTGTAGTCCTGCCTTAACTGAAGGGATTTTTTTTCCCCTCTATTCTAACATGAACTTAAGACAACTGAAATTGTGTTCCTTTCTGGAGACATTTATATTCAGGGCTACAAAGCACCTACCCTACCCTGGAACATCTGGCTATGACAATAACACAGTTTCTTAAAACATTCACAAATAAAAGGAGAGAAAATTCACTTGAGTGTCAAATTGTTGGTGGGGTTAGGGATATTTTGGTTGTTTTGTTTTTGGTTTTATTTTGTTTTCCTTAGTAAAACATATCAGCAAAGCTACATTACAATAAAGAAGAAATTAATTGCATGACATGTAGCTGTTTGTTTTCATTGAAATAAGGGAATACCCCAGCAGCAGAACATATCTACCAATCAGCTATCATATAATAAAATCATAATATCACCATGGTATTTATTGTTTTGTGCTTACATGCTCTTATATTCCTAATCCTACTTCAATATTACATAAGGCTAAAATATCCACTGACTTGGAGAAAAAAAATATCAGGTTTCCACATACATCTTGTGTGGCTAAAATGCAAAACACTGTGATGGAGTTCTCTGTGAGTAATGATTTATATAGAGGTTATTCTTTTGATATTGCAGAGTCCTTCAAACATCAGTGTCAGATAAGTTGAACAGCATTCTCATTTCACCCAGAAACAGAAAAAAGATTAATATTATAAAGAAGGTGACTAGTAACAATTTACTGTACATCATTTCTAACATATTTCACAATTTTAACCTTGAGATATGACACTTGATGCACTGTCACATGCCACAGTGAGGAAAAGGATTCCTCACAGCAAGCCTCAGGCTACTTATTGGTAATTGGTTTCATGAACATTTACAAAGTGATGAAATCATTTTTCCTATTTATATTTGAAATGTCTATCTCAGAAACCATATTGATCTACTAGGCAGAATACAGTCATGTCAGGTATTGCATTTATTTCTGGAAAAATCATAATCATATTCTAAACTCCTATGCACAAAATCTTACTTATGGGCAAAGGAAAAGCATACCTTATGTGTAACTAAAGCCAAAAATTTTTTTGCTAATATTAGTGAAATCTGAAGAATCTCATAACAATTAGTTCAGATCTAGTAAAAAAAAAAAAAAAAGAAAGCACAGCATTGCAGTTAAAATTGTTAGATACATACATTATTTTCTACCCCTTTTCCAGTGTTATGCTCTCAATTCCACTGCCTTGCAGAGTCATAAAATTAGTGGTTAGCTTGGTGGTAGTGGGTATTGTGAAGTCATCAGCAGTTAGAGCTTTTACCAAGAGAAACATGATGGTTGTATTAGTGATTTTTTCTCACTCACTTCAGGGTCCATTTGGAGTCTTTCAGAATCTTTGCTAACACATTTCTCTTTCTTCATTGGTCTACCTCTCAACATTACATATGAATTTATTAAATATGGTGCCACGGGCTTTTTTCTACTTGTTCCACCTAAGACCAGTTTTGTCCAGCTCTAAGTTCGCATTTTTGCAACTGCCCATGGATCAGTTGTTTGTATCTCCACTGCCAGCCACGTGCCAGCCTTATGCCTTATCCTTGCACACATGTACGAGGATATCTCTCATTGCCCTTTGTTTTTCAAGGCCTCTGCTGTCCTACCAGGCCTGTACTTCTCTACATCACACCATTATGTAGGAATCATTAATATCTCATTCTTCACAAAATAAGTACTTGTTAGTGTTATGTTTATAAAACTATGGTTGTACCATCAAAGATTAAAATTATATTTTAAATACTTTTTTAGGGACTGATACTGGATTTTTTTTCTTCCATAATACTACAGTGACAAAGACATTGATTAGGTATTCTCTGTTAATTTGTCAGTCCTTTGAATGCTGCTCTTCACTTTGACTCTATCAGTTTTCTAAGTATGGTTTTTTTCTGTTATTACTGTATTAGCTTCTGTATACATGATTTATTTTGACAGTTTAATATTATTTTCTCTTTCTTCTTTGGAGATAGAGAAATATAACACTAATATAGAAAAATCTTTTAGTCAGAATAAATATCCTTCAAGGTTATGATCAATGGACTCCTTGTTTACAACGAGGTACCTATGTACTCTTATATCTGGTCTGGGTACCCTCACCATTGTGCCTTGGACTGTGGTCCAATGGATTGTGACTAAGATTCACTAATCCATCACGTTAAGGCAGATGAAGAAAATACTGCCCCAAAAGCCTTTCTTGCCTACAACTTTACAATTCTCTGAGATTTTAATTTTATTATATTAGCTTACTGTACTGAACAAGTCATCATGGACTTAAGCAATATCTGATGTACTAAAAGTTAGCTGAAATTGAAAAAAAGACACATTAATAATCCAAATTTAAATGTATTGCACACTAGGAGCAGAAACTATTATGTTCATGTTTTCTTGATAAAGAGGAAGCAGTGCATTAGAAGAACTTGGGATACACTGGTGGACATATTAACTTTGTCAGCCTAATGAGCTTAATTCACCTGATAGGTCACATTCCTTATTCTTCCTCATCTGCAAAAATAGCCATGATTTCCACCAACGTAGGAAGCTGAATATGTGGTTAGTTGTATAAGCTGTTCTCATAGAAGGAAAAGCCTGACTGTGTTACTACTTACACACAAAAAGGTTTGTTTACTCTCTAAATAATTAATGCACCTGTGTCAGTGCATGGTACACTTGAAGGCACTTTTACTTCTCTTTAGCAGGCAAAAAGTATAATTTCAAACAGAGAATAATATTTGACATTATCATTCCATTGCCTTTTTTAAAATGTACTAATTTTTAAAGTTAAGAAACCTCACTCAAAGCTCAAGAGCTAAAAAAAATTATTTTCCACTTTTTCTGTATATAATCCACATTATCATTTAGATGCTGATTGCTTAGGTATGTGGATTTTCTTTTTCAGAACATCATGAGACCCATCTGGTTTTATTACTCTACAGGTGATGATGTTGCAGGTTTTCTATTTTCATCTTATCAATAAAACAGTGTTGTAAAGAATAAGGGCAGATAAAATATTCAAAATGCTATTTCTATTTTTTTTTTTATTTGAATAAAAAATAAGTGTAAGAACTTGCTAATTTTTCAAATGTTATATATAAATTTATGACTATTAATAAATTAGAGGTTTTAAGAAGCTATAATAAACGCACATATTTTTCCGTGTATATTTAATGACCAAATTTTATGCAAAAAAATATAATTAACCTGTTTTAACCAATAGAATTAACCTGTTTTATTCTTCTACATAGCCAATGGAGAAGAATTAGCAGCTCTATGATTTGATGCAGATCTCAGGTGGACAGAACTGTCTCTTTAAAGTCTTTCTCTTTTTCTCCATTGGCATCATACTAAATCCCAGCTTTTCTGGTGCAGATACATTGGTATGCCCATATTAAAGCAAAGATGGCAAGTAATGTATTAAAAAATAGTTCTGTTCCTTTTAAGTCTACTGTGAAGCCCAACTGTGTCAGACCAGGAGATGACTCAACACAGAAAGATGGTTAGAACATGAAACAGTAAGTATTCTTTGGTTAAATGTTTGTGTGTTTATTCCTATACTTTGATGTAGATGGTATCAAGACACTAAATCTAGAAGACTTAAAACATCAAATAAATGTTTGAATTAAAATGAAAATAACATAAAGTTACTTTAAGAACAAAACTCCAATTTATCAAATTATTTAGTAGTAGTGTGTTCTTGTCAAAAACTTACTACACCCTTTTATATTAAATTATTGGAGCTGTTGAATATATCATCTATATGTTAACTGTGAATGGGCTCAAAGCACATAGTAATTTAACTCAAACTTTACAAAACCAAAAGATGTTCATAAGATAAAGAAAAGAATAAAAAATACCAGAAAAGAACACTGCTTTTTCTGACCCGAGCCTCATGAGCTCACTGAGAAAGCTAAATCAAGGCCCAGACTGAATTATAAGGAAATGTAGTTCTGCTACCAGAAGAGCTTCAGGACACATCTATTCTGGGACATATAATACAGAGTAAGTTGTCTCCCTAGGAGTTCTAGAAATGAAATGTGCTCTAAAACCTTTGTAATCAGAACTAAAAATGCTATGATGGAGTTATACTATTTATTTAAAACACTTTTAATCTATAACTGTGCTGTTGCCTTAGGCTATCTTGAACTGTTCTTAAATTACTTCTTTTTAATTGGTTAGAGTTGTTGATTTCATATTCTAAATGGCAGCATCTAGGAACAAATAAGGCTTTTGATTCATTGTTTATCTCCATGAAAATGGGCAGACATTAATAAGAGTGACTGTTACTTGCATTCAAAAAATGCCTGCTTTTATTTTTATTCCTTACAGGAAGATAAATCCAATATTTAGACAGTTGTACTTCTCTTATGGCTTTTATTTGCTCTGGGGACCAGAAGAGGAGATTGCAATTTCCCGTTGACTATTATCTGCCATTAATGTCCTTCTGTTACAGTGTTTGCTGGTAGAAATGAAATTTGTCATGTTTGTTTGGTTTTTTTGTTTGGTATTTTTTCCCCTTTGAAGCTTAGTATTTTGCAAAATATTTATAAAGCTTCCTATGATTTGAATCTGTTCACATGACCTGTAAAAGTCAATAAAGTACACTACAGGAAATTAAATCACAAATAATTGCATCAAAATAAACATTGCATTTGAGACGAAATTCTGAAGAAGTCAGACTGTCTGCTTGTTCATGGAATCCATAATTTTGCTGAGAATAACCCCACAAATTATCTTCAGAAATCTAAAAGTCAAATGTTCAGATTTGATCTAGTCACTCTAGGCTTTTTGTAGTCAAGAGGAGAAGGAACCTCCACAGAATCACCTCTCATTTAAGAAATAGGAGCCCATTGGCTATAGAGCTCTCAAGGACTATAAAGCGAAGTTAGACCTATAACTTCTATACATCTAAAATTGAGTCCAATTTTGTTTATTCGTGGTGTTAAATTATTTTCACACCTATAAGCAGTGACTATGAAAGATGAAGTTAGGATTCCATCATCAGAATGTGCAATTTGAGAGCTTGAATCCAAGATAAGGCATGTATTTTATTTCATATGGGACTTCTTCAGCATGAGTTAAGAGGGAAACATCTTGAGGATAAAGGCATATATTTTGCAGCATGACGAAGTGCAATGGTTTGTTGAAACCTTGATATTTCAAGTGATTTTTTCCTTTCTAAACCAGAGAACCACTGATCTGCTACACAGCTTTCTAAGTTCAACAAATTTATTTCTTTAGCTAAACTTGTGTGTCTTCAGCAAGCAGAATCATAGTAAATCAGATCAGTGTTCAGAAAACAGATCTGTGACCTTAGAAAAAGGATGTGTAGTTTATACAGGGATGAGCACCCATGATGTTTTCTACCATGTGTTTCAATAGAATGTGAAAGAAGTTGCTAAAACAGATGTCTGTTTATAGCAAGATAGCATATTTTACAGGCTCTACAAATGAGAATGAGCTTGGGAGTGCTCTCGTGAGTAGATGTAAACATAAATATCATACTTAATGTTTGGGTTTTCTTTTCCTTAAAAAATGTTGTTTTTTCATAATCACACTCTTTGTACCATCATGTATTTGGTCAAAATTAGCTGAACTCCTGTAAGAGCAACAAAGAGATGAGCAAAATGTAAAAATTATGTGAGTGTGAAAACTCAAAAGTGCTGCACTTAAGTGTCTGAAGGTATTTCATTAGTGTAAGCTAAAGAGATACCTATTTTTTCTCCTTGGATATTGCATTTTTAATTGAATGCTAAGGTTTTGCCTTACAGTAGAAAGTTATTTTCTTATTAAGAAATAGGTGTACTATGACCTCACTTGCAGAAAGAAAAACCCTGTAATCCAGCCCTAAATTGAAGACTCGTTCTTAAATGCAGAAGTTTTATTCCTCATAATGTCTGATATCTGCCATAAACAGAGTTCAAGAAATCGGGTGTGATCACGTAATCTTGCACTGAAGTGAGATTTCTGAGCAAAACAAGTGGCAAAGCAGTTCTGTGAAAACTAGTTTGTTAAAACTCAAAATGGAGCTTTCTTTGCCAATTCCAGTTTTTACAAATAATCTATACCATGTGTGTTTATATATATAATTTATTATTTTTATTATTATATTATGAAATATTTAGAGGTAGGCTGGAATTCTTTTAGGCCCTTCAAATTTATAAAAATCTTCTATTTCAAAACTATTTGAAATCCATATATTTTAAATAGATACAAATCTTTAGAGAAGAATACCTCTGAATGTATTCCAACAGACCTGCTTAATTAAGAAAATGTTTACATGACTGTTATAGGTGCAAACCTCAATGACATTTTTCAGGTTACATGTTTCAATCTCCACATCAGAAAATTGAACCAACAGAGGTTTTTGTCAACTGTATTATTGCAGGAAGTTTTGTTTTTTTTTTCCTGGAAGAGAAGTTAATTTCTAGCTCTTCTAATTCAAAAGGAAATAATCTGAGTCAAAGGAAAGTAGAAACCATGCTGTTTGAAACAGCTAAAAACCTTAAGCCAGCCTTGATTAAAAGGGAGTACTTTAACAATGAATTAGCATCATTATTTTTTCAGATTTTTTTTAAATCACTGGCACATAGAATTTGTTTTCCAGTTAAACACAAGAGCCATAGAAATAGTACTAAGATTTTTTTCCTCCATTACTTGTCTTTTGCATAAATGGATTTACTTTAACTTCAAACTGCAAGACATTTTGACCTTTGTGCTTCTTAAAATCAAGGCTAAGAAATAATTTCCTAACATATTTTGCTAAGAACCAGATTGACTGTATCAGCTTGCAGTTGCATTTGTGGTTCCCCAGAACCTCTTCATTGTTGCCAGTAGATTTTTTGAATATGTGTAGCAAGCCTGAATATCTGCAGCCAATCTTTTCTCTCTACAGAACTGACAGATTCATAGCGTGTTCTCTCAAAACTGCTTTTTTTTTCCAACTCTATCTACACCACTAAATACATTAATGTCAAAAGGACACATATGTATGGAAGGACAAGGGAAACAAAGCCCTGTGCTCCTCTGTGAGACCTGCTGACTGATACAAGGAACAATGTTCCTGGACTTCTCTTTGTGATATAAACTATAATACTATACATCAAAGAACTCTTCATAAAAACATATTTCCTGATAGGTATATATTGGGTTTGTGTGGCAAGGGTTTGTTTTTTTTTTTTTTTTTTTTTTGGGGGGGGGGGTGCATGGGGAAGCACTACAACAGTGACTTCTATGAGAAGCCTTCCAAGACTTCCACCATGCCAGACAGAGCCAATGCCAGGTGGCTCCAAGATGGACCTGCTGCTGGCCAAGGCTGAGCCCATCAGCAGCAGTGGCAGCAATAGCAAATTTAAGAAGGGAGAAAATTTACTATGCAAGAGCAATTGTAACTGGAGAGAAGAGTGAGAGAAATAACCCTGCAGACACCCAGGCCAGTGAAGAAGGCAGGGAAAAGTTGGTCCAGATACTGGAGTAGAGATTTCCCAGCAGGCTATGGTAAAGACCATGGTGAAGCAGGATGTTCCCCTGCCACAAACCACTGAGCTGTACAGAATCCATGTTGCTTTTGACAGTGTTGTTATGATCCGGTTTAAACCCAGAAAAGCAAAGAAAGCTAAGTCTCTGTGCATAAACCAGAAAGAACTTAGAAGGTTCAAAATATTCCCAGAAATGAGATTTAAACCAAAAGAGATTAAATATTGTTGCCAAAAAAAATGGATGTATTTTATTTAATAGTATAGAGGAAAAGAGAAGGAAAGAGAAAAGAAAGAAAGAAAGAAATAGAAGTGTGCGTGGGGGGTGGGGGAACAGGGAGAGGTGACAGGGGTTAGGTGGAACCATATCACCCATCTGAGGGTCCCAACAACATCTTATTGCTGGTCTGCTGGTGGTGAGGGTCCCCCGCTGCTGTGACCACACCGCCACACGCCAAAGAGTACAGGATCCCGTGGATTAATATACACTTTGGGCCAGGTGGGAACGCCCACGTGCCTCCCCTTGCAGGGGCCAGCTTGACACTGTCCCTTGCAACACTGAGGGTCTGTTGCATCATCTCTGGTGCAGGGTCTGGGGACCCCTTTGGGGGGGCCCCTGTGATGGGCCATGTCACCCCCTCCTGCTGTGGATAAGCTTCCTCCCCCCCACCAGTGAGGACCCCTCAGCTGGGCTCCTCTGCACAGTCGAGGATGGGCGGTCACTGCATCTCTGACCAGAGGCTTTTCCAAGATACCCAGAGCCTCTCCTCCCTTCACCCCTTGGTTCGAGGGTCTGTTCGAGCCTGGCAGCTGATAGCCCTGGGGCTGTGGTCTCCACCTTGGAGGTGTTAAGCCTGTGCTTTGTGAATGCCCCCCAGCCTCGAGTTGTTACTTTATCTTATTTTCGTCAGCGAGTAGTGTAAGGCCTCAATGTTTAAGTTATAAAATATAATATTTCAGTCTCTGACAAGTGTCATATGAAATCAAATCAAAAAAAAGAAACCTTACATGCACACACACACAAGTTATGGCTTAGGATCCTAGGGTCAATAAGGGAAAGTATATATACTATGTTGTGTGAATGTGGACAGCTTTATTGAGAAAGGAACAGCACTGAGCAGTATGAACATGCAAATTTACCTAGTGCCCAGGAATGTCCAGGAATTAGTTCCTCACCCTGCTCTATTTTTTTTAAAGAACTCTTGTAAAACCCTATTGAGAGAACTTTAATTGGTCTCTCAGAATATTCACAAGACACATAAAGATTCCTGGGGTTTGGGTTTAATTTCAAAAAAGATTATCCAAAATATTGCACCAAATAACACTTTTGAACACTAAAATACGGTGTCAGTATTATGTATTTAACAGAATTTTTCACTCTGCAAAGAGAAGGACTATATAACCTGAGAGAGCTGTAGATGCCATCCAGCCTATTATATAGCATCTTCCCTGGTGGGTAGGAAATGAACATCTGGAATACCCACGGTCTAAAAGTAAACTTCTTGGTAACTTCTTTTTCTGAAGTAGACAACTTTAATTATGACAGTTATCCTTTTATCAACAGGTTCTTCCTCTAAAATATCTTTTACACTGTACAAAATTATTCCTGTCAGAATAGGAACTTAACCCAGAGCCATTATCACATGGTTTCAGGGACAGTGACTAGAGATTATATTGTTTACCATAAGCATTTAATATTACTATTTACTCAGTGGTTTTGCTGATGATTGAAGTTTGGGAAGTCAGAGCTGAATGACCAAATATTTTACCATGTTTAATGTGTGTGCACAAAACTATTATTTTCCTGCTGAATTTCTTCTAAATCTTAAAATCAGACTACTTCCCTGAGTCTGTCATGACAGCATCATTATGAAGCTCTTTCAGTACAATGTATTTTATTTCAAGCATCTTATCTTCTTAGTAACTTCCCTCTTTGCATGTGCATATAGTATAACTTAATAAGTTAAATAAAAAAATAAAATATTACTGTCTTTAATTACAATATATGTTACATTTAAAGGTCTGGAAAAGAACCAATATTTGTGAGTTATTTTGACTTGAAAAGATGTTATGTACTAACTCAACATGAGAGTACAATATATAAATCCAATTGTTTCAATGTGATATCAATAGTCAGTTTACTTTGAAACATTGTCTGGTTTATAAAGAAGAACATAGAAATAGGCTACAATATGTGGGTGTTTATTGCGTTAAACTCAGTTTCTCCAAAAAGACCTTCACATCTAAACAATAACATAGTCACTGAAGACAATAATGTTTACAGACTGGATTCATTTTGTCTAGATCTCATGCTACTTGGTATACTGTATGTATGATATTACAGTGACAGAGGCTGACAGTCTGCTTTTAGGGGGTTACGTCTTTCCACCCTCTTCCATACCACTTCTCACCACCATAATTCTGCTAAGATTCCCACTTAAATAAAATTCTTTATTTAATCTGGATAATTTACTATCATTTTATTCCCAGAGTTAAGATGATTATTAACTGAAGCAGCAAAATTTAAACTCTTTAACCTGGAATGTTAAAAATACCTTGTGACATTCAAAACTAATACAGTAGTTCACACCCTAAGCATCAGTTCAGTTTTCCGAAAAATAAACACACCTGGGATAAGAAGAAACACTCAAGCCCGCCACAAATTATCCTTGGTGCTTAGTGGTATTTGTCTGTACACTGGAGAGGTGTCTGTTATGAGGTAACTGGTATCTACTTGTCTTTAAGTTTTGATTGTGATTCAAGGTTAGCCAACATTTTTATATGGGTTCAGACAGAGAATAAGCAAAGACTGACTCTAGCAAATGGTTAGGATAATTAATTAAAAGAGAAAAGAGTTAGACAATCTTCTCCATGGTAGGAGAACAGATTTAATTTTGAAATTTTGTCCAGTGTTTCCTAGTAACAAAACAGAAGTGAAAATGTAATTATATTTTAAGGAAATAACTATAAAATCACAATTTTGGTCATTAAAATAAAAACTAAATTGTTAGCTTGAAATGATGTCTTGAGGTTGGGGTGTTTTGGTTAGTTAAATATATATGTACATATATCAATGATTGTATGAATCATCTCTGGGATTTATGTCCACAAATGGCTCACATGAAGGTAAAAGAAATTTATGGCATGAGTGTCAGCCTCACTCACACTGTGCTGAGATGTGGATTTCAGCACTGCAGGGTAAGGTAAGCAGAGCAATCTTCTGACTGGTAGACTGTTAATATCGAAGGTTAAACAGCATCTAAGTAGAATGTGAAGCCTATGTTCCTGAGCTGTTTTATCATTAGTTCTTATTCAGTGAAAAGAAGAATCCAGATATGTCTGTAACAATCCCACTTCCATTCCCTAGCATATTTTTTACAGAGACCTTGAATTTTTGTATTCATTTTATGATTAGGGTCCTTTTCAACTGGAAAGCTAAAAAGCATATTCATCCCTGATAATCCACATTCTGGTAGTTAACATTTTTTCTTAGCCTGAGGAAACTGTTTGTTCAAATTACTTAGTCTGAAACTTGCATAAAACCTAGATATTTGACCTCCAGAGTAAATATTCTGCAGGTAGGTAGGTTTAATGATCAAAAGTCAGACAGCAACAACGCTTTTAATATAATTATATATAATCTCACCGAGAGTATTTCTGTTCATCAGTGACAGTAGTTCAGTTATTAGATACTGGAATACCTGTTCTCTGCAAACCAGGAGGCTACAAGTGAGAGCAGTCAGCACAGACTATCTAGAAAGCTTTCAGGGAGTCAGTAAAGGAAAAGCTTCATGTTCAGTAACATAACTTCCTGTGTCCTGGATAACATTATCAGAAAATTTAAGTCACAAGGCAGCAGAATGGGTTTAGAGATAACACCTAGATTTTTCTGAATTTGCATCCTGAACTCATTTTCTAACTCTGTCTTAATTGGGATTAGGTTTTCAAAGGCTATGCCAAATTTCTTATGTAACTTTTTTTAATGTGATGTTTTTCAAACCCCAATACTGTAACATAAACTGTGTTTCATTCTATAATCAAGAAAGAATATTGAGAGTTGATTTCATTGTAGAAAATTATTTACAACATATGTAAATTAGAAAAAAAAATCAATAAATAATTTCAATTGAAAACTTAGTGGATTTTATTCTGTGCTGTTGTAAAGTTATGTTCTCTCTCCCACTAAATGGGAATAAGAAATTTGAGTGGTAAAAATATTTCTTTCTATACTCCCAGAATTTTTACAGTAGCATTCTAATGTCACTATTTACAAGAAGGTAGTACAATTTCCCCCAATATCTGCTTTTACACCTTGGTACCCTTTATTAGCTTTTTGCTCTGTTTACAGTAGGCTCTCTAAAAGGTGCTTATGAGCTTCTGTCCCTAGAGAGCAAATGGTAGACTTGGTGATTAACCTTTCTCCACCCCATCTGAGTGAGGATGATTCTCTTTTCTTGCACTGTAATAGTTTTCTTAGGTACCAGTCATTACTTATGACAAAAAAATAATGTCCAGATGCCATTTAGTGATATTGTTACAGGATAGCTCTGCATGCAAAAATTTAATCAATGAAAGCAGCCTGAAGTTCCTTTTATGTGCTGTTACTGGAATTGTCTGCTGTTTTCCTATCTTTGTTTTACTCATTTCTTTTCTTAGAGAAACAAAATCTTCCTGTGACTCCTTGCTAACAAACTCCGTGGAAACTTTATGGAAAGCAAGCTCTATGTACCTATTCACACACACAGTAGGTTATTAACTCTCACTAAGGGAGAAGAGGGACTCTTACAAGAGTTTAGTCTAAGCAGACAATAAGAAAATCTGCAGGAATATGTATGTTACTATGAGAAGCTAAAATAAAAAGTTTTGATCCTTTATTAAACTCTGTGATTGCATCTGTGTCTGCTTTCTAAGTGGCTCCTCGTCTTAGTGAACAGTCTTGAACTTTTGTACTAGTTTACTGACCAATGTATCAGAAATAAGTTGGAACAGCAGTATGACACACCGGACCTTAAAGCCATAGAAGTTTAGAATAAATAGGTTTCCCAGAGCTCAGCATTTTTGATAACAACAGTACTCGTGGATTTATACAGATGGAACAATTAATAAATGATTTCCCACATTATTTTATTAAATAAAAAAAACCCCACTTCTATGAAGTAGTATCTCCCATTAAGTATTAATGCACATTAATAAAATCCCATGGAGCCTTCTCTTATCCAGGCTGAGCTGTTCCACAGCATCCCGTCACATGAAAGATGCTCCAGACCCTTAACCATCTTCATATGCTGGACTTGCTCTCCACTGTGTCCATGTCTCTGTTGTACTGTGGAACCTAAAACTGGATCATCTCCCTCCTGCCAACATTCCTATCGATGCAGCCAGTGAGACTTTATCTTGGCAGTGTGGGCATGTTGCTGGATTCTCGTCAGCTTGCTATCCAACAGGACCCTCGGGTCCCCTCTGCACAGCTAATTTCCAGCCAGTCAGGCTCCAGGGTGAACTCGATACAGGACTTGGTATATCCCTTCATCAGGTTCCTATCCAGCCAATTCTCTATTTTGTTGAGATCTGCCTGAATGGGGGCATATCCGTCTGTTGTATCAACTACTCCTCCTACATCTGTATCGTCTCTGAACTTGCTGAGGATGCTCTCTCGACCCATTTTCAAGCCCTGGGGTGTACCACTGGTGATTGGGCTCCAGCTGGGATTTGTGCCCTACCTTTCAGCTACTTTTCAGTTCACATCACCATCTATTTATATAATCCAACTTATTTATCCGGCCTAACCCAGCTCACTCACTAACCTATTTGGTAATTACCATCAGATTCCTAATAAATGTAATAAACTGTTAGGGTATCAGAGGAAGTTATCTGTGAGGTCATAATATGAAAGAATCTGTTATTATTACAGAGTAAATATCTGAGGACTAAAAAACAAATGGAATTAAATAAATAAGAATAAGAATAAGAATAAGTAATCTTTAGAGTAAGAATAAGTCTTTCTGAATTACAGAAAGGCATTTTAGGAAAAAACTGTTTAAAAATGTAGAAAATCACAGTCCCAAATTACAGTGGTAAAAGATCAGAGGTATATAATTGATAAAATGTAAATACTGGGCACTGTTAGGTTAGCAAAATATGATACCGAATTTTTTTCTTATATAGCCACATATCTTCTTTTAAGAAACTTTTTTTCCAGGAGCTCCAAGAAAAGTGCTGCTGTGCTCTGTAAATTATACCTGCATGGTACATTTGTCACTAGTTATCCTATAAATGCAGACAGAAATTCTGAACTGAATACCCAGGGTGTGATTTTGTGCATATTTTTTCTTCTATCAGCCAGAAAAATCCCCTAAACTGAACTCAAAGCTCAGAGAAATTTGAAGACACTTCATGCATATTTGGGATTCCAAGCCTAAAAAGATAGAATAAAAATAAATTTGAAGAGACAGACATCAGTAACCCTAAGCAGCAGGGGAATGAGCCAGTTGTTTAGGTGCATATTTCTAAAGGAGTGGGTGCAATATGATGGGATTGGTGCAATGACTTCATTTCAGTTTAAATAATACCATTACTTTATTGGTCAATGATAGGGAAAGAGAAGCTGTGGTGTGATGATAGCATGGTTGAAACATAGCTCCAAATTTTAAAGTTTAGAGCGTCACAGAATCACAGAATAAGCTGAGTTAGAAGGGACCCATCAATTTAAAATATTGTCAATATATGAATTATCAGTGAGCTGAATAGCTCTCCAGACCCCTCAAACTGTATTGACCAGGTGTCCACTGATTACACTGACAGCTTAGAATTTCTATGTTTTTACTCCACATATGTTCCGTGCACACAAATACAATAAAGAAAACGTGTCAGCTGAGATCAGGAGTTAAGTGGCCAGTGGAAGAATAGCTGAAAGAGCTTTGAGACTACTGAGGTGTCATAACAGCTGGGTTGCACAGTTAAAACCAAAAAACCCCAGAAGTTTTGCCAATTTTGTGAGATCTGTCACTTGCTTGACTCCCTTCTACCAAGAGTTGTTTTGTTTGTTTTGTTTAAAGAAGTATTTTTTTCTCTGATAGATGCATGGATAGAGTCTGCAAATGCTGCTCTGCCTTCAGCAGTTGAACAGTTTTTCAAGCCATCCAGCATCAGGCTGATGTGAACTGACAGTACTTACACCCAGGTGTCATTGTCTAACATGCCTCTTGACAAAAAAATATGGCTTGACAGATCTTATTTTTCTGTTTCACCTCTCCATGAAGTATTCCTTTCCTCAACAGGAAATGTTAAAGGACTAACTTTTAAGTATGCAAAAAAGTTCATGTTCAAGAAGTCCTCCCATGTGCCTGCAGATCCTCATGATTTCTACACATAGACTCATTTGTTGTCCACAGATACTTCCCATTCCTTCTGTAACTTTCTCTTTCATTATACAGCAGCTTTGAAAAGTTGTGGGAATTCTTTCTGGTTTTATGTCTAATACAATTTCTAGACGATGGAATGAAGGGTTCAGAAAGAGCTGATTAACTGATAATTCTGGCAAATTAAGTATTTAATATATGACTGAAAAACTTCAAATAATTTCACTAACAATAAATATAAAGCAGAAGCCTACCAAAATTTTATTTCTAATAAGAGTCAGAAATTATATATAAGGCTTGAATAGTTCAGAATTATGTTTTCCTTAGTTGTTTAATTTCAGATTTACCAATTCAAACTGTATCAAACTGTAACCAATTCATGTTCTGTATCAGCAGTCGATCAACAGTAACAAATATTGGATAAGATGCCCCTGATATTATACAAAGTATCTCATTCTGGTGCTTCTGGTGAAAAAATTAGGAACCTAAAAAATGACAAAGGAAGTACTTTTATATACTGGCAATGAAATTTACAGCAGTAAAACAGCATAGTTTTGTTCAATGCAGAAGGGAAGGAAACGATTTAATAGAAGAATGGTGCCCCCTAGTCCATTTAATGCCTAAGGTCCTTCTATTCTCTGAGCATGCAGAGCATAATAAAAAGAGCAACATACCCTATGTGCACTTTGGACGTTAAAGGAACATGAGCTACAGGTTGTGGTCAGTCAGGGAAGAAGGGCAGAAATGGACTGCTTTCATGCAATTGATGGTTTGACAATAATGTGACAAGAACCAGTGGAGAGGCAGAAAGACCTGAACTGTCAGAGACAATAACTATGCAGAGCTGAAATTCCTAAATATTTTGTGACATGTTAACAGCAACACAACAAAGTGTAGCAGAAAAGTACACACTATCAGAGACCATCATCAAGTACATCACTATCTGAGACCATCAGAGACCTAATAGTTGAGACAGTAATAGAATGGCTCAGGGATGCCCGTTTTGGTCACAGCAAATGTAGCCAAAGGAGAGATCTGTGACACCTTGAACCACAGTTGTCAGTGATAACCCTATGGCATCAACTTCATGTCACCCTGTACTCCCAGCTCCTTTACAATATAAGTGATATAAATTTTAAATATTATTAAGTACTATGTGTGCAGTGAGGACAGGATGGCATAAAGAAGATGGAGCCAGATATGACAGTAGGTAAAGAGACATAAAATAAACATAAATTCTGATTAAAACAGGGAAAAAAATTACCATGAATATCAACAAAAACTGGAACAAGTTACCCAGGGAGGTTGTTCTGTGTCTGCCCTTGGAAGCAATCAAGACTTGACTGAACTAAACCTTGGGCAACCTCGTCCAATTTGATCTATTTGGAGCAGGATTTGAAATATATATTCACTGGATATCCCTCCCAAAATCAATTCTTCTATTGTTCTAATATGAAATATTCCAGATTTCCCTATGGTAGTGCTCTTGTGGCTGTGATGATCAAAGCACTTAATAAAACAAGCTTTGTACAAACACATAACATCTCTTGGCAGAAGGGGAAGTATACAAGCTTTGGAGAATGCAAAATATTTTCTTAAAATTTGGGTTAATATGCATTTTGGATAATTCATTAGCATTTTATTTAGTTTTAGTGATTAGATATTCACACTGCATGTCCATAGCTCTCCAGCGTCCAATGGTACATCACCAAGGTGGTGAATTAACCAGGTTCCAGCATTTGTGGAAGAATTTCGTGGCCCAGCTTCAATGTTTTTCTCCTCAGGTCTTGTTATTCATGCTAGACAATGTTCATAAAAATGAATGGATTATACATTTAGTTCAGAATTTACATACCCAATCCTTTTGGCTTTACCAGTGTTGTCTCTTTCTGTCCTTGTCCCTCCATTTTATCTCACAAAATCAGGAGATGCCTGTAGAAGATAAAATACTATATATAAAAAAAATTGTATGCATTGAAAGTAACTAGAAATATACAGACAAACAAAATAATTTTTTACAAATAAGAGTTCTAAGGTTTTCTTCCCTTTTATGCTAATGGAGATAGAACGGTAGAAAGCAGAACAGAGTCATAACAGTGATTATTAAAATAAACACATACTACTATAAGATACACTTCACTTTGATTACTGTGAAGGAATAATCATTTTCCTGCCTTCTTTTTTGCGACCTTTGTACTCATGTTAGATGTCATCCTGCCAAGCTTGGACAACTCTTTCAAATAAAAAACATACATTGCTTAAAATTTATGTTCACTTTCTCTTTTTTTGATTTTCCATTGCTATTAAGATTGTTTTCCTGCAGATTCAGCTATTTCAATTAGCTTGTTGTTACAAAGGTTCTTTGCCATGCATTTGTTGGACATTTTTATGAATGCAGTACATTTTTTTCCTTTTTAATTCAGTTTCATATTTTAACTTTTATCATATATGAAACCTTTCTAGTCATATACATTAAAACATATTTAATTCTTTCCCCTATGCTGATAAAACACTGATGTCAATCACAATTATATGAAAATTTCTGCAGACCTAAAAATTAAAGAATCTTTATTTTCAGTCCAGATTTAAAATCTGAATCTGTCCCAATAAAATGTGCAGATCATTATTTGTACTTCATGATCATCAATCCAGAACCAAAGGTGTTGTATATTTTAAGTATATTCATTTGAACACATATTGGCTAAAAGCAAAAAAACCCTTTTTTTTATATAGATAATTGTTAGTCCATCTAGTACAGATGATCAAAACAATAAAATTAATATGAAAAATTATAAGTTTCATTCCCACTATCCCCATTAACATGGAAATAAAACCATGCTGTAATTGTGAAATTAATATGCTATTTGGGAAGTAGTTGGTTAAAGACTTATGAATGTGACCCTAAACTGAAATGTTACACTTGGAATAGTATAGCACAGCTGTTTCTTTCCTTGAAAATTTATTTGCTTGGATAAGAAACAAATATTTATCTATGAATTTTAAACTGCATTGAAAAAAAACAAACAATAAGATACAATATCTCCTTCTATGTGTTCATTTACAATAGATCACCTTAGAGTAGTACAGCTCTTCTTGATCTTTAAAAATTGTTTGGTTTTTTTTTTTTGAATATTTAAAGAGGCCTAATAGAAGAATTTAGAGGATCTTGTTCTGATTATAATTTTTTATTGCCAATGACCAATTTCATTTATTTTCCTATTAAAATATTCCCTTTTAACCTCTTAACAAGGATATGTTCACAGAAAGATTTAGTGATGGATTAGGCATAGAAGGTACAGATGACCTCCCTTAGCATGTATCTTCACATATGGTCTGAATTCAGATAATGAAAAAATTAATTTATACTGAAAAAAATTACCCTTAGAATAATTTTTTAAAAAGTTAAGTTGTTTTACTGGTTCACAGAATGAATGCGTAATCCAGATTTTTCTCTAATGTCTTATCAGAATACTGCTTCTGATAGTGTCATAGTTTAATATGTAGTCAGCTTTATCTATGCATGAGTGGTCCTTACATCTGTTACTGGTGCAAGACAAGATAATTTCTTTATTATATGAAAAAAGAAAAATAAAATTATGTTAAAATTCCTAAATTAACTACTAAAATTAGAAAATACTTTTGTTACAGTCTTCAACTAAATGATTGGATAACAGTCAATTATGTATCATCAAAGTGCTGATGCTAGGAAACTTCTTACCAGATGTCAAGCTCCATGTCCCAATAACTGAAATTCTAGATTTGCTTAATTAAATAATTCTATTTACAGAAACTACCATAATAGTCATAATTATTTGTGGAATAAAACCAGAAAAGGGAAAAAGCCCCCACAACCCCCAAACTTTGGTTCATTTCTGATACCCAAAGAAAGTCTTCTAATTGAAAGAAAACATTAGCCACAGGCAACAAATCAAATTAATTATAGGCATTGCTAACTGCAGTGACTCTTTCTGTAAAACACAAGCACAGGTCTATGTGTGTCACATGCCTTTTTTTTAATTTGACTTAAAAAAGGAGAAAAATCATTATACCAAATTAGGATAAGATCTAAATAAAAGTAGATTGCATGCATTGATAAATTTGTATAGTTAATATGGTAAATCTCTCTTATATCTAAAGTATAGCACCTCAACTCATCAGCTCCACAGGTGCTTTAATTATGTAAGATACAAAATTAAAATCTTCCAGCAGCATGCACTTTTTATGATGCAAATATTACAGAACATAATTCTCACCCTGTCTAAGAAAACTTAGTAGGTTCTCACTCCTGTTTTTGCTTAGGATGTTAGCCCAGACACTTGCCAGTTACCATAAGTCCATGCAGTGGATGGGTATCTGGTCCTTGAAAGTCTCATGGCTAGAAGACCAAATTCAGTGACTCAAATAGGTGGATCTAGGTATTATTTTAGAGCTCTTAGGATATTTCATCTGACTCTCCACTTATCAGTTCACAAGGATTTAGGACACCTAGCTGTGTCACGTCTTCCAATTTTGTTCTTAGACACCTGAGGAACTCTTACAATCCAGCAGAAATTTATACTTAGTTTACTAAATTAAGTTCAGTGAGTTTTTTTTCAAGGGCCAACACCCACTATACCTTTTCCCTGGCTGCTTCATCTCTTGTGAGACACTTTCTTTCTAAAATTTATGCAATTTCCTAAACGTGACCAGTTGTGCTGGTTTTGGCTGTGCTAGATTAAATTTTTGCTTTCCTAGAAATGGCTGAACATCTTCATGCTGATAGGAAGTAGTGAATCAATTACTTATATTTGTTTGTCCTCACAGCTTTTGCTTAACCTATTAAATTGCCTTCATCTCAACTCACAAATTTCCTCAGTTTTACCCTTCCTATTCTCTCCCCCACCACACTGAGAGGAGGGAGGGAGTGTCTGTGTACGGCTTAGTTGCCAGCTGGGGTTAAACACCACCACCACTGCATCTGAAATGCTATGGGGTATCTCAGAAAGCTGGAAATTATTCTCAAGACCTGTAGAAGACCATATGGAACACTAACAGAGGAAATTTGGAGTATCCCCCACAGACACTGAAGACTTAATTTTATACAGGCTTATTTAAATCCTAATTGTATAGCCTTTGTTCCATGGTAACAATGTAGCCTGGGCTTTGATGTTGCCTGAACACTGGATTCCAGTGTATTGAAGTATGTTCAGATAGTCTGCATATTTTCAGCTACTCCTCCAAAAAGTCAGAGTTATCTGGTAAATTGAATATTATATGTTAGTCTCAGAGATGTCTCAGATACCCTAGGGCATTTCAAGTAACACTAGAAGTGGGGAGTGGGGGAGATAGGAGTAAATTAATTGATCCATTAGGGACTGGGCTTTGAATTCCTTTAGAGAATAGCTATATTAAAGTTAGGTACTAAAATCCTCGTTCTAAAGCCTCTACTTCATCTTGGAGTTACGCTTTTTATCATATTGAGTAATAATAGTAAGATCTGTGCTTGCCATACACAACCCCACTCGAACTAAAGCATTACATGTTTCCTGTCTGTAACTCTTACCTATTCATATGGATATCAATATTAATACAGAATATTTATTCTAGGGATACTAGAAACCGCTACTGTGCAAATTCTAATAAAATAAGTATATGGAAATAAAAACGTTTGTCAAGTGTTTGTTAAAGTATAGGAAGTAACTTTGGAATATAAATTTTTTTAAAAGCGTCAATTTCTAAGTCTGATAAGCTAATTGAGATACAGATTTTAATTTTCATTTAAAAATATTATTATTGGTCATCTTGCACAATCTTTAAAATAGTCTATGATTTACAGCTAGCAGATTTTACACCACAGATACATTTCTTTACACTGTAACCAGGAGGTCAATACTAAAACTATGGTATTTCTTTGAAGCAGAATGAAGCAAAGTGTGAAAAGTACTCTCACAATGATAAGGCAAAAGATGTGAGGTTTAGCTGTTAGTAAGAGGTACCTTTCCCCTTTATCTAAATTCATGGCTGTGAACCAAGAACCCAGGTATGGTAGAGAAGGATATAGATGTTATGCATTTAAAAATCTCCCCTGGTTTCTGCATTTTGGTTGTAGAGGTATGGCACAGAGATGTCTTTTAAGGACGTTTTAGCATATTTTGAATATATACTAAGCTGGGGGATGTAAAATTTGACTGGCATGCTGGGTGCATTGAAAGAATCTGTTCACATTAGACATATGCATCTTGTGAATGAGTTACATCACTGACTGCATCTTCAATGTGTAGCAAAAACATCCCATGAGGTTTGTTTAAACAGTAATCTTTCAAAAGCATTTAAGAAGATGCTTCACAGAAGCTCTTGTGCGTGTATTTTAATATTATAAACTGCCTCACATAAAAAAGTAATTAAATTACTTTTTTGGTGTTCCTAAAATATTACCAGTCACACAGATACTGTTTTCTTTAAACAGTGAGATAAAAAAAAAATCTCAATTTTAGATTAAATGTTGACCTTCTAAATTGCTAATGAACCTTCTTTATTCTGAAGTCCCTGCACCACCTACTTTGAACTTGATCCTTGAAGTTTATAAGTTGCACACATTTGGAAGGCCTGTGCTTTTGTGTGGAATGATAGTAAAGCACAGAGATTTCAACAGTGGTGACTTCAGATAAGATACCAAAATTGTCACTTAAGTGTAACTCATCTGATCTATGAACTTTGCAGTCTCAAGAGATTTTGCCTATAACCCAAAACCCCTAAAGCCCCATATCTATAGTAAATTATAGGTGATGGTGGAGCCTAGCCAAGAGTACCTCCTAACCCTTTCTTTTTGAATCTGGTTTACTGAAGATCCAACTGTAAAGATGTCAAAGGAGGAAGGTGTTATGGAACTTTGGCCTCTACTCCAAAGACTCTAGAAAGACTGCACTATAATCGAGGAAAGCGATCTTCTCCCTCTGTATGATGTTCAATTCCTAGCCTTTCATCACTTAAGTGGACTACTTCTTCTTCTTCTTCTCTGATGGTGCAAAAGTTCCCTAACAGTCAGTAAAGAGAGAGGGAGTAGTCAAGAGTGCATCCTGACTGTCAATGAGGGATTGCAGATTTCTCCTTCCCTTTACAGGAGAACTCAGAGCATATATGAAAAGACCATAAATTTACACGCCAAGAGCGAAAAATCGCAGAATCACAGAACAATTGGGGATGGAAGGCACCTCTTGAGATTGCCTAGTTGTGCTGGTTTTGGCTGGAGCAGAATTAATTGCCTGTACTGTCTGCTACAGGGCTGTGTTTTGGATTTGTGCTGAACACAGGGTTGATAATATAGAGATGTCATTGCTAAGCAGGGCTTACACAGAGCCAAGGCCTTTCCTGTTTTTCATACTGCCAAGCTGGCAAGGAAGTTGGGCATGCATCGGAGGTCGGGAGGAGACACAGCTGGGACAGGTGACCCAAACTGACCAAAGGGACCATATGGCATTATGCTCAATACATAAAGCTGGGAAAAAGAAGGATGAAGGGTGGAGTGATGGCATTTTTCTTCCAAAGTCACCATTACGTGTGATGGGGCCCTGGCCTCCTGGAGATGGCTGAACACTGGCCTGTCCATGGGAAGCAGTGAACTAATTCTTTTTGTTTGCTTGTGTGCTAGCTTTTGCTTTCCCTATTAGCTGTCTTTATCTCAAACCATGACTTTTCTGCCTTTTACCCTGCTAATTTTCTCTCTCCCTGATCGCGCCAGTGAGGGAGTGAGCAGACGGCTGATTAGGGCTTTGTTGCTAGCTGGGGTGAATCTACAACACTAGTCCAAAACCACTGTTCAAACCTTGTTAAGTTACTCGTGGTACTTTGCAGTCACATTTTCAGTATCTTGCCAGGTGGAAACTCCACAGTTTCTCTGGGCAACTTGTTCCAGCATGCAATCACTTGCACACTTAAAAAAGTGTTTCTTTGTGTTAATGTGAAAATTCATGTGTTTTCATTTGGGCCCATTGCCTCTTGTCACTGGACATCACTAAAAAGAGTGTGTCTCCATCTTCTTTATGCTTTCCTATCAAGCATGAATGCATATTAAAAAGATCCCACTGAGCTTTCTCTTTTCCAAGCTGAGTTCTACCTCACTCAGCATCTCCTCATATGAAAGATGCTGCAGACCCTTAACCATCTCCCTGTGAGCAAACCATGACCTTTGCTAGACATGGCCTTAATTCAGTGTGTCCACATCCCTCTTGTACTGTGGAACCTAAGTTTGGACCTAGTACGCCAGATGGGGGCTCTCCAGGAAAGAGAAAAGAGCAAGGATCATCTCCCTGCTGGCAATGTTCCTCTTAATAGAGCCCAAGAGGCTGTTGATCTTTGTGGCAGCAAGGGCATGTTCCTGGATCCTGGTCAACTTGCAGTCCACAAGGAGTGCCATATCTTTCAATGTAAAGCTGCTTTTTAGCTGATATGTTACCCATCGTGAGTTAGTGAACAGGATTATTTCTGCCAAGATGAAAGTCTTCCTCTTGTTCTTTGATGAATTTTGTGAGATTCCTGTCTACACAGTTCTCCATCTTGTTGAGGTCCCTCTGAATTGCATCACACCTACTTGGTGTATCAACTATTCCTCCGAGGTTTGTTTCATTTGTAAGTGTGGTGATATCACCTGGCTGACTGCCAGGCGCCAACTAAGGTGCTTTATCATTCCCCCTCCTCAGCAGAACAGGGGAGAAAAACATGGCAAAAAGCTCATGGATTGAGGTAAAGAGAGGGAGATAACTGTCTGATTACTTTCATGGGCAAAATTGACTTGACCTGGGGAAACTAGTTAAATTTACTGCCAATGAGAAAACCATAATTAGAAATTAGAGCAAACCTAAAAACACCTTCTCCCTACCCCTCTGTTTTTTCCAGACTCAACATCACTCCTGACTTCCTTGCAGACAGTTTATAATGCTTTGTTTCTGTTGTTCCTTCTTTTATTCAGCTGTTATGTAGTTTGAATATTAATTAAAAATGTGTTCCATAAGACACTATCAACTAAACTCATGCTTTTGTTTCCTGTTTCTTCATATGCTTTCTGACAGGCAAGCTTTCATTCTTTACTGTGTTCTTAATGAACCCTTCAAATTCTACTGTCTTGAACCATTTTCCATAAAATTAATGTTCCATAAATATCTTAGTTATCTTTCTCAAGACTATAAACATAAGCAGTGAACAAAGAAAGAAGCCCAAATCTAATGCTGACGAGAAAATATCAAATTATACATATAGGAAAGATGACAGATGATGACTTGATAGTGGTCTTTGTAAAATTCTCTCTCTGAAAAAAAATATAGATCAGGAACTCAGTCACCTTGCATATAAAATATTCACCATTAATTTGAGAAGAAAAATATGTCTAAACACAGTATGAATTTTGTTGGTGTTTTCAGAAGAAAAAGAAAAACAAAAAAATAATTCAGTCTGATCAGGGAGCATCAAACATCTGAAGCTAAATGACAAATAATAAAAATTTTTTAAAGCAAAAATTTAATTAACTAATGATTACCTTAGGTTTATTTATTTGTTTTCAAACTAAAAGGTCTCTTTACAGACATTGTACTATATGTAGCTGAGGGTAATATTCTAAGACAAAGAAAGGAGATAAGCAGCAGTTTTGAGAATTCATGTCGCTAATTATTACAACCAAACAGTCAGCAGGAAATTATGCCTTTTACTAAATGCTCATGTGAGTTGCTGAAGGGTGACACTTTGTTTAAATGATTCAGTGGGATATTCTGTGTCGAGAATACCAAAGTTTAAATCAGCCTCTTGGACCATCAGAACCAATTCTGGTGACAAAGCCTTGATTCTGTGAAGGAGTTCACTAAGTTAATCCAGTTATATTTAGACATAGCTCCCACTGCCTTTGGAGTCAAAATTCTAATAATCTTTTGAGAAAAGAATGGATGAAAACACAAAGTGAGTGTAATTTCATTTAAACATAATTTGGATTCACCAGTTCTTCAACTATAAACTCATTATTTATAAGGGGTTATTCATGCAACATTTATTTCTGAGTGGTGATTTATTGTGTCCCCAGAGAATACTCAGTGAAAAGAGAAAGGTTGCAGAAGTAGCATTAATACCTGCCTAGGACTATGTTGATTTATTAAAAACAAACAAACAAACAAAAATAACAGAGGAAAAAAAAAGCAAAAGTGCAAACCACAGGGAAAGAAGCTTCTAAGCTGTATAACTTGATTAGGTAAAAAGAGCATTAAATGAGAAAATCCTAAACTCTTTAGCTTTGCTCTTCTGCATATAAATTAGAGATTAGGTAGGAGCAATATGAGCAGTCCCTTTGTAATACATAGGTCTAATTACAATAAATTTAGAAAAGTCTAAGTGTGTGATATGCACAAAGTAGATTAAGAGTGCATGGGAATTATAAAATATCTAGGCTTCTTTAAAGCTTCTGATGTGACAGATAAAGTCACTTTTGTTTCTTTTTTTTTTCCTGTGAGAAACCTGTGAATATTCTTGGAGTTCATTCTTTCTTACTTTTATAGCAAGTGTATGAAGTTTAATTAATAAGAACAAGCTGAAAATGGGGGAAAAAAAGAGAAAGGAATAGGAAAAGGGCAAAGACTAGTGTAAAATTCATGCAGCAACATACATGAAATATTTGCCTTAGTAGCCAAACAAAAGCAAAAAAAAAGCAATCTAATATCCCTTTTTACTGCTAGCACTGACTGATCTGAAATTGAGTACAAAACATAATTTCTTCTTATTCCAGTGAGAATTATGCTTCCATCTAAATATGTATTATTCAGCTTTATCAAATATTATCACATCACTTTGTGATATGTCAGTATAAAGAAAAGTATGGAGTCATGTTGTTCCTTCCCATAGCAACATGAGAAGAAGGCAGCTTTCATCACTGCAGCCCATTTCCTGGCTTCTCTTTGTACCTGGGCTCAGTGGTCCCTCCCAGCTTTCTATGCAATCACCACAGTTTGCAACTGAATAGGAGTTGGTGGCTTCAAAGATGATGACAAGGTCTTTCCTCTGAGTGTGTTAGTGTGCAATCTGATGATCTTCTTTCTCTTTATATCTGCACTTTCACAGTATTAATTATCCCGGTCAAAGCGAAAAGATTCAAAGGAGGTAACAAAATTGCAAAAGTGAAACTGATACTTAGCTTCTTTAACATATTAAGCAGCAAATTTGGAGCAGATCTTGACTTAGTCTCTAACAGATGGATATGTAAGAAATGTTGAACTGAATAAGCTGCATGAATATGAATTCAAGGGTTTAATAGCTGTATTATATATGTATTGTATACATATATATATACATGTATTGTAACAATTGTAACTACTCTTGTTACATTTATAATCAGGGGAACACGTGGGGATAATAAATCTCAGTCTATAAAATTCTGAAAAAAATATGGTCAACATTAACACAAGGAAGAAAAGGTAGAGAAGACACATGCAACCTGCTTGGTCATGTACAGCCCCTGAAAATCCCCTGAAAAGTGCAAAAAGTACAAGAAACATTTAATGAATCAAAAGTTCAGTAAAGAAGGCTACAGTCTCTTTAATGTGCTATAGGGACAAGTTACTGATAAAAGAACTAGACAATTTCCCAGACCACTCACTTATTCACTGGAACATTGGGTACTTCAGGTTAAAAGTGATCTCTGGAAGTCTCTAGCCCACCATCTGCTTGAAGTAAGGTCATCTGTGAAGTCACACTATTTGCTAGGGCTTCATCTATCTGGGTCTTGAAGACCTCTGAGGATAGAAGCAGTATGTATCCCAGGATATTGGCCAAGAAATAACTTTTCCCGAGAGAGGAAGAAACCATGCAGGGGCAATCTGGATGAGGCTAAAGAAAGCTGTAGAAAATGAGCATATCTGAAGACATTCAATGTAAGTGTTCAGAGATTCATCAAGGCCACTGAAGTAGAGCTTTAGAGTAGATGCGAAGACAAATGTATTTCTTTTTTCTTAGATACGGGAACTAATTTTACAATTATGGAAGCAAATCCATTGAATCTAGAGAACTGCTAATAAGCAACAGATCTTTGAAAGTGTCTTTTAATCAACAATAAGGAAACTATTATTTAAAAAATCAAACTCTCAAAACTTGACATTTAATTTCAAGAGAAAATTATGTCCAGTATTACTATAATGTATTTGAGCAACATATATAGCTACTTTTTTATTAAAAACAAAGGAAAGGTAAGGATTACCTTTCAAATGGTCCACATTTCTGAACTTACTTAAGGTATAAATATTAAATAGCTGAAGTTACACATATGATAACATGAAAAACAAGCAAATATTTCTAAGCAGAAAATCCATGCAATGATTTTAATCTATTAATAGGAAAAACTTAAAAGGTAAAAAACCTTGAATATAGCCCAAGCATACCTAATAATGATAACTGGAAAGCGGTTGATTTTGTAAATCTGTTAAAAGGACAGTAATGTCGTGTGTCAAATAGATCTACCAAGCATGTAAATTACTATTTAGGACTTGGGTGGAATTGAGGTTTCTCAGGAAAATGCAGTTGAAAAGTCCCTCGTCATCACTAGCCATGGAGAAAACTGACCTCAGGGATGTGGTTGTTAGCCATAGATGTCTCATACATTTGATGCCCTAGAAACTGTTGCATAGAGCCAGAAAGGCAGGACCCAGCACTCATAAGAAACTGGTACTTCTACACAGCAGTACAGCACCCCACACTGAAGTATGGCAGGACCCAGCATTCATAAGAAACTGGCACTTCTACACAGCAGTACAGCACCCCACACCATTCGAGGTACCCTTCACTTGCTACTTTAAAAACATGATCACCTTCGGGGCTCCCTTCTTAAATATGCAGACCCTATGAAGATGTCTCTGAAACTGTGGGCTACATCTCATACAGCAGCATTTAGTACCTATGTAGGGGCAACCGAGGAATCCAGAGACCTATTTGTCTGCACAAAGGCTGGTATCTTGGGGGGGGGGGTGATAAACTACTCTGAATTCCTGATAATATCCCTGAATGTCGTGGTTTTAGAAGGAATGATCCAATCTAGGGTGCTTAGCAATCAACTATATTTAGGATTCAAACCTCCTGTATTTAGGATTCAAAAAATATTCAGAGTTTTTTCAGGTGTTTTTTTTTAATCAGGACATGAGGCATCTCCCAAATGTCAATCACAGTTATTTAATATCACAACCTAAATATTTGATTAAAGAACTGGCTAAGTAAGAGATGCTGTCTACTCCTCTTAGTGCAGATGTGCCTCTGTGTGTGCCATGAATACGCTAAATTTAAAAAGGATAACTAATGAATCATTAATGATCAGAGAGTTCACACTGATGTAAAGAGATGATTCATATTTCAGGATTCATAGGTGTTTTTTGTTAGTTTGGAGTTTTTGTAATCCATTGACTGCTTAAGTCAGTATACAAATAATGTTAGAAATAGCAGTGTCGCGGGTTGACGCTGGTTAAGTGCCAGGTACCCACGAAAAGCTATTCACTCATTTTCCTCTGCTACAACTAAGCAGAGGAGGAGAAAATTAAAACTTCACAAGTTGAGATAAGGATTATGGAAAAAACACACTTTAAGGCAAAACAAGTTCAAAACTTAAACAGTATAAAGAAGATTTATTATTAACAGAATTAAAATTTAAAAGGGTAATGAGAACCAAAGCAAACTTTCAGAACATCTTTCTTCCCAGGCTCTCCCTCCTTCCACTGACCATGCAAGGAAACAAAACATGGGGTTTTTTGGTCAGTATTTCACTTCTTAAAAGTCTTTCTTCAGTTTGCTTACGGAAAAGAGTTTCTTCTGCTGTGCCGTGGGATCTTTCCCACAGGAGATAATTCTTTGTGAACATTTCTAGTGTGGTTTTAACTTTCACAAGCAATAGCCTGCCCAAACCTGCTGCAAAGTGAATCCCTCCCATGAGTAAAGCAGTCTTTCCACAACTGCCTAGTGTGGGTCATTTTAGTTCATGGGCTTTAGTCTTTTAAGGATGAGCAGTTCTAGTTTGGAAGCGAAGGCTCTCTTCCTCTATCTGTAAAAGCAAGGGTCATCTCTCTCTGTTTGAGTTCTTCACTAGATTACAGCTTTTCAGTATCCATGCGCTCCAGCGTGAGCACTCTTCTTCACAGGCTGTGTGTGGATCTCTGCATCCTCCCCACGCACCTCATGAAGTATAGGGAAAGCGTTTGTTGTATTATGGTCCTCACCACGGCTTGCAGGAGAATCTCAGGTCCGGCACTTGGAGCACCTCCTCCCTCTCCTTTTTTTTCACTGACCTTGGTGCTGCCATGTTGGTTTTCCTCACTTTTCCTTTTCCTCTGACTTGGAAGAAAGTTGGTGTCTGTAAGTTGCAATTGAGAGGTTGATCTCCTCCAGGCTCCACATCAGGGAATTGCTCTCCATGTCTCCATGTCTCTCGCTGCTGGCCACGTGGTCCTTGCCAGCACTGCACGGGCGGTCCCAGCCTCGGGAGGGCTCTGGCCGGGTGGCCCCCTGAGCCCCATGCCAGGATGGGCCCCAGAGGCCCCTCCCACTGGTGGCACAGCCTCAACCGCTGTGCCGGGATGGCCTTTTCCAGGAAGGGGGTCGGGAGGCTCCTCGCCATCCCTCGGAAGGGAGCAAGAAATAGAGCTTCTTGCAGTTTTTCCTTTCAAAAATATGTCATCAGAGAGGCGTCACCAACTTGTCTAATTGGGCTAGTAACCTGCCCATCATCAGAGCCATCAGCAACTGGCTCTGTGACAGACATAGAAGTTTCGAACAGCTTTTTTTTTGTCTGCCCCTACAAACCAGATTTTGTTAAACCAATACAAGCAGACAGAAATGCAATCTAAAATGAAGAAAAGGTTGAGCTTTGGGACTTCAATCTAAATCTTATTTAATGGCTTCTGTTTTAACAGAGTATTCAGAGTACTGATTTCTACTAGGTACCTTAAATTGATTTTGTATGAGAAAGAAGAAACCACTGAGAAAAAAAAAAAATTAACTAATTAAGTATTGCTGAGTATTAGGTTATTTCTGGCACTCATTTGCTACTGGACATTTCTTGGCACATATTTCCCAGCTGCTACCTTTGTGTTGTTTCTCCACCAGTAGGATGGGGATTAGAGTCTGCTGATCTAGGTGTGGTAGCAAGGTTTCCATTAATTGGATCATACAGGCCAAAGATGTAGACTGCATATCTTATAAGTAATAAATATAAAGGAGTTCTTACCCCTTTTAGAAGTTGTCCATAGTAAAAACCTCAAGCTTTTAAGTGTAAGACAGACCATAAAATTAAAACTGCTGCTGAGGTAAGAACCTCAAGGTTTTAAGTGTAAGACAGAGAGTAAAATAAATTAAAGCTGCTGCACCAAATGAGTGTAATTTGCATGATCATTGAAAAAATTAATAAAGCTATGGGTTAATTAATAGAAAAGCAAAGAGAAAATGAAAATTAGGGGCCATAGTAAGAAAAGGAAAAAAAATAATATAACTGAATGACACATAGTAAATAGAACTTGTGATATAGAACACACATTTAAAGAACTCTGAACTTTACATCCTATGAATAACCAGTCAAGGAATTTTTAGTGAGTGCCCAAGTATAGTATCTTTACCTTTAGAATGACAAGGAAATAAATTAGTAAAAAAAAATTGTACAGTATCTTAAAATTCAGAGGTCAAAATTAGTGAAATATTATACCCTGGTGAATAAAAAAAGCAAAATCTTATGATCTCTTCACACAAGCAAATCACAATGTGTTGAATAAGTGACATGAAATAATACCTTTATTTAGTACTAAAATCCTTTTTTTTCCCATTTCTTCTGAAATATCTTCCTTACAATTTAGGACTGCATACAAGTTGGTGAGTATTTATAAAATATAGGAAATTACAGGAACATATATACTTAATCTGGAAATTGCTCTTATTTTTGTTTGTGTCTGGTATGAAGATGAGTCCAGTGTCAGCACTTAACAAATCATGTTGATTACCTTCGTGGGAAGTGCTGTGAGATTTTTAATGACTATGGCTGATTAGAGCCTGAAATGACAGATCATGAAAAGAGCAGAGTCTTTAAATTAGGCAGTTAGCATTTTGAGTCAGGGAAAAAAAGATGGAGAAAAACATGCACATATTTTACTGAATCTAACTTAGCTCAGCTATGAAGTGAATGAGAATAAAAATCTGCTAGATGATTCTAGTGCCTTTTCCTACAACATGCAGTAAGCTATTTTTCACATACATTGCCATATATAGTCTTTTGTATCTAAAACTAACAAAAGATGAATTTATATATCACATTTTATGATTTGCTTGTAGTGCTCAGATATCCCAGGGGAAAAAAGGATGCCAATTTCATACAACAAATGTGGTTTGATTTTTTTTAATGTCATTACTTTGTGGGTAATTATGCATACCACATATGTATAGTCAACACTGAATAACATACTACATCAAAAGTTGTATTTATGATTTAAAAAAAAAAAAGGAAACAAACAAGAGAGGTGTAATTTTGTCCAAATATGACACTGATATCTGGTTAAATCCCCCATGGCTTTCTCTGTATATGTTTAATTCCTGGAAAGGATATAAATACTTTTGAGTAGTGAGTACACATTATAAACTATATTGTTGGCCAGGAATCCAGCCTACACTGTTTCTTTGATCTTGGCTCTCAATAGAACTACTTATAAAGCAACCACTAGGAATATTTAGAAAGTATTTAAAATGAGAAAAAAATTATTTTTGAGATTTTACGTTAAAATACTTTTTTAAAAACAAATAAATAAACAAAACTAACCCCTCCAAAATACCAAAAGGTTTGAAAACAGGTGTTTCTTAGAGGAGTTGTTGTAAAGATTGGCCTAAAATAGTCTCAGAATGAGTAAATAGGAAAACTGAGATCAATCTGGGGAAACAAACAAAAAATAAACCCTCTTTCTTTTAATTATTTTGGTATTGAGGCACTGCATCTACTTGATGTGGCTCTGCTGCCACTGCCAGGCTGATTGTCTCTGTCCTAAGGCTGTGTAATATTTTGATGGCTATATTGATAAGGGAATGCAGTTAACAAGGTGTGCTCAGACTGTGCCTACCACTCAAGCTGGAATGAATGCTATAAACATTACCATCCAGCAAAATCAAGAGAGAGAACATCTAAAAAAAATACAGTTCTTGACACAATACTTCTCTTTTGGAAAGGTATTTGACTGAAACCTTGGAAGAAGTACCACACAAGAAAACATGCTTCAAACAGACCATTGTTCCTTCTGCTTCATAGTCTTCTTGGTGATCCAGGACTTAGTATGTTGGCTGTATCAATACTTGTCTGATACGGTGTTTATTTGTATTGTATGTCCATGTTTCCTTTTGGAACTCCATTTTTATAGTCAAAAAACATAACAGCACGTTGAACTCACCCACCATTCTCAGAATAACCTATTATCTCTTAGTACTGGAAATGCTGAGACAGTTTTTTCTATGGAACCTCAACTGACCTTAATCTATTTTCATCTGCAGCAGTATCCCTTGTGGTTCACTGCCCATCAATTGTAGAACTACTTTTCGTAACAAATGCAACAATTTTTCTAAAAGAAGCTCAATTCGTCTCATTACAGAATTCCATTGTTTGGAGACTGATAAAGAAGCATCCTGTTGGGAAAGAGATAGTCAACAAATGTAAGAGAGGTTTGTCCACGGTGCATGTATGAATCTTGTAATTAAAAGAAAATCATATAGCAACTAGAATGTTCTTTTCTTTTTAAGGTAAAACATTTGTTCTTCTACATGACTCATGGCTAACATGGCAGTAATGGATCTGAGGACGAAATAGTCATTTAAATGTACACTAGCAATATTTACACTTTTATATCAAAATATGTGACAGGTGCAAGGTACATATCTGGCATAACAAAGGCTTGCCATCTGTTGGTACAGATTTTGGAATACACTGCTATTTTCACAAAGTGATTTTAATACAAGATATGAAAGAGGAATACTTTTATTAGCTCAAATAAGATTTTTACAATTTTATTTTTTTCCTTTTGAATTTATCATCAATAACCATTTTACTTCTTGTATAAATACAGCATGTATTTTACATCTACAGTGATTTTACCTGAAATACTCAATAGCTCTTATAAAACTTGTTGATCTAGAGGCAGAAAATGGAAATAATCTCTTACGATATATTACTATTTCTTAAAACTCCAAAACAAATTAACCTGAGAAACAATAATCTATCAAGAAATATTTATGTATCAAAATTCATAACAGCAAAAATCCTGTGACCTTAGTTCCATGTTGACTCTTTTACCTTTGCCTGTTGAAAGCGTTGAAAGAAATGGTTTCTGTGAGATCAGTGGAGTGACTGTTGGCTACTCAAGATAAGAATGGTAAACATTCAGAAGGATTAGGAACAACAAACAAAAAACATCTCTCATTTTTAACATAATCAGCTTTTGTTAAATATTCATTGCATGTTCAATGCACATGGACTAGAGTGGGGAGCTCTCTTCTGGGAAACATCAATGCACAACAGCCCTTAATTTACCTTCTAGACCTACCTCTTACCATCCCAGGGCCTTTTAGGAGAAGAGAGGCCTGGATATTTGCTAAGAGTATGCCATCATTCCCTCTGTCTTCCTATCTTCTTAAAGAGAAGAAAGGTGTTAACTTAGGTTATCAACCTTTTTAAGATGCAGCCCTTCTGTCTGTCTTGCCTTCTGGAGGGTTTTTTTCTTTTAACTTTGTATAAATTGCCTGAATGATCAGTAAGACAGAACACCTGCAACCAAGAACTATATTTTTGACAGATTCAGGATACCGTCATGAGAAGCATCAACATTGCCTCTGTAAAATGAAATGGAATGGGTTTTCAAGAGGATTGATGATTGAAGATTGGTAACTTTATCAATTTTCAGTATACTCCTGGATATTTTTCCCATCTGTTGACATTCTCTGTGATCCTTCTGAGCAGTTTGCTGAATAACAGTTCCAGAAACTTCCTCAACAGCTACATTACATATGGCTCCAACCATTTTTCAGTTTCAATGATATCATGGGGGAAGACTGGCATGGCTGGAGGTCTACCATGGATAGACACAGGGGGTTTTAGGAAAGAAAGCACAGGAAGGAAAGGAGGAAGAGTCATCCAAAATGTGAGACTGCAGCAAGAATGAGTGGAACTCTGCTTAGGGATGGGTGATGAACTAGCTGGGTTGGAAGTAGTGTCAGTTGGGATTAGTGAGCAGACCAAGGTGGAAAATATAATGGTGGATGTCTGCTACAGACCATCTGATGAGGAAGTAGATGAGGCCTTTTGCAGAGTTGGAATAAATCCCACATTCACAGTATTGGTTCTGATGGGGGACTTTATGGCAGTATATGCTGGATGGATAGCACAGCAGGGCACAAGTAATCCAGGAAGTTTCTCTAGCCCTTCACCACAATTTCCCAAAAGTGGCGATTGAGGACCAATGTGTACAAGTGCTCTGCCAGACTGATAAACAAGGAAGCACTGGTCAGAGATCTGTATGTCAGGTCCATAATTCAGATATCCAGTAAATAATATACACATATTGTCTATAACAATTGTGTGCCTGAACACCCCTCCATTTAATATTTTTTAAATTAAAAAATGCAACCTAGAGCTGTAATACTAGAACTTATCTGCTAGAAAAGAAACAATTGAATATTTTAATAGTGTGGACACTATAAATTTAGAAGAATGCCCTGTGATTTTAGATATCAGGTAAATATATTTCCTAAAATGAAATCTCTTAAAAAATTTAGTGGATGAGGTTAGAAGGCACTTTGGAATCTACTGAGTTCAGCTCCCGTGCTCGAATGGGTTGCTAAAGGATGTGTCCAGTCAGACAAGGCTGGAGTTTCCACAACCACCTTGGGCAATCTGCTCCAGTGTTTGACTACTGCTCAGGTTAAAAAGATGTTTCTTATGTTTAAAGGGAATTTCATGGGTTCAGTTGGTAATCATTGCCTCTTGTCCTGTCACTGGACATCACTGGATACCTCAGAAGAATCTGTCTCTATCTTCTTTATTTTCCCTCACCCCCTCAGGTGAGGGGACACTGGAAATCAGACACTGGAACAGCGTGCCCAGAGAAGTTGGGGATGCCCCTTCATGGGAAGTTTTCAAGGTCAGGTTGGACAGGGCTTTAAGCAACTTGATCTAGTGAAAGATGTCCTTGATGTTGGCAAAGGAGTTAGACTATGCGATCTTTAACTTCTTTTCCAACCTAAACAATTCAATGATTCTATGATAGGTGTCAGTGTTGGATTAGATGATCTTTAGAGATCCCTTCCAACTCAAGCCATTCAATGATTCTATGATTTATAAACAGTCATTAGATTCTTTGGGTTTTAATTACAGTAACCAGATAAGATCTGTTATAAATGGAGCATCCAAACCTACAATATTCTTTGGTAAAAGGAAAGAAAGTAGGAGAAAATTTCAATGTTTGGCAGTAGGCCTGAACTGACAGCAAGATGGCAAAAGACAGACAACCATTGTAATAGAAGAATCTAACACTGATCAATATCACCAGTTAGTCTTGTTCAACTTGACAAAAGTGAAAATATGAATAACAAATGATCCTGATAATCATGCAGTAAAGCTGTATTTTACAAAACCATTTATTAGGGAAAAGATTTTTCCCAGTTAAATATTTAGTGACACTACCTGATATTTAAAATTAATTTGGCAAACAAAATTAGGAAATAAGTATTTTAACATTAACTATGAAAATCTTGAAACAGCATATACTCCAGCCCATTGTGGAATAATGACTCAATCAGTATGAAAACCACTCTTGAAGCAGACTTTTAGAATATCTTCCTCTTCCTCAACTATCAGTCTCATCATGGATACCAAATATTTAATACACATATATGATCTATAAATATGTCTGACAGCCCTTCCACTTAATATGGTTAGAAAAGCAAGCTATGGTTAAAAAAAATAAAAAAAATAACCATAGATATAAAATATGTCTTTAGGAGATATATACACTAGAAAGAATTTTCTATCATTCTGTTGTAGTAATATAATGTTAACTTTCAATTATTTCATTGCCACGTGGTGTATGAAAAGGATATTTCAAGGAGGGTCAAATGTAAGAAAGTGAGCTTTCCAATTGTTCATTCAAAATTAGGGTATAAAGTAGACTAAAATAACTACAGGTTCTATTAAAAAAATCTTAAGAACTAAGCACCCTATTGAAAATATGAAATAATCTCTAAAAACATTATTTTTTATATGAAGTTATAAGTTTTAAAATATAATTATTTTTAAAAAGCAAGAGATAAGTCCTGCTGAATCTATGCTGTCTCCTGAACACTTCTGTAACCTAAACTTTTCTTTTTAAAGTTTTCTGCCAGTGAATTCAAGGAGAATGGGGGTTTCAAACAAAATCAAAGAGCAATTCCTATCAAAGTAACTGAGGTCCCATGGGCACTGCTGAGCCAGGCCCACCTGAAGGTCCATGCCATAGCTTGGTCACTACCTGACCCTATCCCCAGAGAGGTGGCCCATGTCCTGGGCTGCAGCTGCCCCTGTGCTGTCCCCAGCTCCTGGGGATGGTGGTTGGGTGACCCCTGTCTACCAGGCCCTGCCATTATGGACCCCATGGAGAACCCCTTATGCTCCCAGTATACCAGCTCACAAGGAACCTTCAACCCTTGCAGTGTCCTCACACTTCTGTGAAATTCTTCAGAGAAAACCACACTCCAGTCTAGGGTCTCAAATAGTCTTTAGTTTCACTTCACTGCCTCCCACAGACAGTTTTATGGGGAGGGTCACTGATTTTGGAGTAGACCTGACACTTTACCTCCTTTGCAGATTCTCAGTTCAGCAGGCTCTGCTGGCTTCAAGTCTTTCAAACCCCAGGTATGACCAAGACAGATCTTCTGCTGTGTGTAGCAAATTAATACCAAACTTAAGGCTCAGTAAAATTGTGTGCTACTTTGATTAAAACTTGAGTAGGAAAAAAAAAAGCCTTTTGTAGTTAAATCTCATAAGAAGTAATTCTAAGGAATAAAAAAGTTCAAACACAGTTTTGAAAAGCCTGAGAAAGAACTACAGATGTTTTAAAAGCCTTTGTTCCTTGATGAGGTGAACAAAGAATCACCAAGAACTAATAATAGAACAGAACAGGAAATTTTTCTCATGTCCTAAAAAATATTTCTGGGATACCTGATTTCCCATTGCACAATGAAATTAAGTACCAATGTCTGAATTATATTTTGTGAGTATTTGTGAAAACAAAATTAGGAAGAGCCCTGGAAATTTGGATGATCTTCTGATGGTTGTGATCTAAAGTTTTTTCTCTCATGGAATCTGATACAGCTTATTCTTTTTATCAAGTGATGACAAGATCAACCTTTTATGTGACAGTTAATTGGTCAGAATACTCACTTGAATGAGAGAGACACAAATCTCATAAAAATTATAGTTACTTCTCCCTCCTTCCCCCTCTTTGTCTCTTTCACATGCATTCTTGTTGCAATTGAGATGTATATAGTCTGTGGAATTTAGCATAAAGTACTGGTTGTTTTTTTAATCAGTGATCTTGGGTTCTTTGCTTTTTTAATGCCAAACACTTGTAAGCTTGTGTACCATAGTAATTATGAGTCAGCTTTTTATGTGTGTAACAGTGCAGCATTTGAGGAATAGTCTGTTTGCCTTGATTTGGAGCTGGTGGTGGGTTTTTTTGTTGTTTGTTTTGGTGGTTTTTTTTTTTGTTTTTTTTTTTTTTGTGTGTTGCTGTACAGTGAGGCTGGAGGCAGAGTGAGTATCTATTGTGCAGCCTGAAAACTTCATCTGGGTACCAGTAGGAAAGAAGCAGAATGTTGTAAGAGAACACGTTCAAACAAACCTCAAGAAGCCCAAGACTGATGGGAAGAAGGAAGACCCCCTTAACTGTCAACATCATACTCTTGACAAATGTGCTGATGACTTCTTATTCTCAAGGAAAGCTGCTGACTCCCGACAACTTTGAAGAACATTGAAAGGTGAGCTTAATACTAGAGAAAAATGTATAGATATGTCTTAGGTTACAATGTAAGATGTGACCAAAAGTATGTATTCTTTCACCATCTGTTCAAACCAGGTGGGGCAATGTTCTTTATCTCTTCCATGACACATCCCTGATTACTCCCTCCAGAGGGATATCTTCTGTTAATGGGCTATCAAGCCTCACTTCCTGACTCATAAAATTACATCATCCCATTGCGAGATGCTCCGCCCAGGGAGAGGAACCAAGCATTCCTACCTGGATATAATCTGAGGTTTGGAACACCACAGTCAGCCCTTACCTACTGGATTCTCAGAGGACAAGAGCTATATAACCACTACTGGACCTTCAGAGGAAGAACAGACCCTTCTACAGAATCACTGCTTCAACAGGACCACATCTATCACTTCTACAGGACTGCAGCCACCATTTAATCAGACTGCTACTACCACCCTGCCCAACAGCGTGTCAGGTTGTACCCTGATTCTGTCAGCATTTCTGTACTATTGCATTTATTTTTAATTTTCCTATTAAATTGTAGTTCTGATTTCAAGTCTCTCACTGGTTTGCTTTCAAACTAGTACAAGATATTAGAACGTTCTCCTGTGTAACAATTTCTGAAGTATTACGCATGAGCCATTTCTGTTTGAATTTGGACAAGTACAAGCTTTTAGTGCAAATGGCCTGCTAATAGCAGCTGAATGTTCTGCTACAAATTGACTTTTGAAACTTTGACTAGACTAATAATAAATTTTTGTCTTCATAAATACAGCGTGTCCCTTTTTACCATAATAAGGTTTTGACTATGACACTATATGAGTGTGAAGAGTGGAGGTTAATCCTTAATCATAAACACAGGAATTTTGTCATACTTATATGACAAAGAATCACAAGGTTTGTGGTCACATTGAAATCTGATAGTGTTGGGCCATGTGGCAACATGTTAAAATGGTAGCCTTAAGCAACAGAACCATTCTCTTTCTTCAAAATATTTCTACTCTTTCTATAACATTATATCAAAAGATAAATAAAAATTGCTCTTTCCCCTCTTACTACGTTCTGCTTAATTAATGTGTTTTCACCGCAGACTGTGTGTTTACCAGTTATATGGGTATTTCTTGTGTGGCTTGATAGCAGCGTGTAGTGGTTTAGTTCGTGGTTTGATGCAGCGCCAAAAAAACTTCACAAGATTTTTCTAGTGGGATTAATATTTTTTTAGGTTGGTTGGAGTACAGTGTAGGAGGAAGATAATGTGCTCCAGATCTGATGTTCATAAACTGAGTGACCTATGGCCAGGCACCAAAGGCAACTTAAGAATTTGCCTACTGAATACAAAATCTCATGCGGACATGGAGCAGCTCATGCCAAGCTTCTACTTTCTGATTGTGTTAAGAATACAATAGAGAAAGGTGCAAGAAATGCAGATTTTTGGAATGCTCTGGAGACAGTTCTTTATTGGTGCTGGAGAGGCCAAGGGAGGCACTCTGATGCACTCACTGCTGACAAATAACAAAAAGTGGTGCTGGATAGGAAGGCTGATAGAAGCTTTGCTGTAACTGTGATATAACAGAATTTAGTGAGGAAAGCAAACAGAAGCATAAAAAATTGGTTCTAGTAAATGTAGGCTTTGGCTTGCTCAGGGAACTGCTAGGCTGGACCTTGTGGCATCTTGCCCTGCAGGGGCCCAAAAGACTTGGATGATCTTTCAGGACAACCTCATTAAAGCGCTACAGCACTGTTCAATATGCATAAAATTAAGTAGGCATAACAGGAAGTCACCCTGACTGAATTAAATGCCAAAAGAAAGCGTATGGAAGATAAAAGTGGAGAAAAGACACCCAAGAGGAATATATAGAAAATGCCATGTAATGCAGGTATGGAATTCAGAGTGACAAAGCTTAGCTGAATTTCCAAGTAGTGAGTGATGTGAAAGGTAACGAGAAATGTTTCTATAAATATGTAACAGCAAAAAAGAAGATCAGGGAGTTGTCAGGCAACCAGCTGATGAAGAGCATGGAGAAATTCACTGAGGTAATCAATGTCTTCTTTAAGTATTTACTGGCAAAGTCTGCCAACAGGTCTCCTAGACTTACATGCTTGATAAGAGAATTCAGACAGAAATACTACTAACTACAAAAAGGTTCAAGATAGGGACCATTTTGACAAACAGGATATACACAGCTCAATGGTATCAGGTAGGATACATCTGAGGGTGTTATTGCATCCAAATTTAACACCCAGTCTAAAGCCAACTCTGCTGCTGGTATACCATTGTTCAACCCCAGCCATCAGCGAAGACCCATGCAGCTGCTCACTCAATTCCACATGGTGGGATGAAGGAGACAATTGGGAGAGCAAAAAAATGAGAAAATTTGTGTACTGAGATAAAGGCAGTTTAATAAGTAAAGTAAAAGCCACATGCACAAGCAGAGCAAAACAAGAAATTCATTCGCTGCTTCCCAGGGGTGGGAATCCATCCATCCCCAGGAGAGCAGGACTCCATCATCTGTAGTGGTGACATGGGAAGACAAAATACCATCATTCCAAGTGTCCCCCCACTTTCTCCTCCTTCTCCCAGCTGTGTATTCCAAATATGATGCCATGTGGTATGAAATTTTGCCTGTCAGGGTGATCTGTCCCGGCTATGTTGCTCCCCAATTTCTTATGCACACTCAGTGTCCTCACTGGGGGAGTGGTATAAGAAGCAGAAAGGCCTTGTCACCATATAAGCACTGCTTAGCAATAGCTAAAACATCTCTTTATTATCAACACTTTTCAGCACAAATTCAAAGCATAGCCCCATAATAGCTACTATGGACAAAAATTAACTCTGTCCTAGTTAAAACTAGCACACCATATTAGTATACAATTATATGCACAGTCTTTGCAAAGGATTTAACAGAGGGTACTGTTTTTTCCTACCTTACTTCAAGAAACTTGAACAGGGGCTTTCTGCTATACCTTTCTGGAAGTGTAACTTCACCTATCTGGCTAACTCATACACATTGCTTTTGTTGTGCTCTAAAACTGGTTTCTCTCCAGGTTGAATTCAAGCTCATCAGCAAATGGCCATCACTTTTTATAGCTCAAGGGTCTCTGTTTTCTGCCTATGTATTTATTTTCAGCCTCAGCTGTCATACTGTGATTGCGCATTTTACATCCTTAGAGGAGATAACCTCTCACTGAGGTTTTCAGGGATGCAGTTTTCTGACAACTTCAGGACATTTCAACTGAATCTGGCACACACTCTTTCTATGGTGTTTTCAGGTTTATCAGGATTAATGGCAAATCATGTTATGCATGCACTGTAATACATACCACGGCAGTGGTAAAAGGACTTACGTTAAGTGTCTTTCTATCTGCTCATTCTTAACTATCTAATTACTGGTGTACATTTGAATGTGATTCTTCTCATGTCTAACACTTCTGACAAAGCTGGTTGATGTTATTGCAAGCTGTTCTCATAATTTTGAAGGTGGTGACAACCAGGACAACCTCTAATTTCTGCAAAAAGGCAAAAGTCATGCTGAGCATCAAATAAGGAGAAGGAGATTCCCAGGAACAGCAGAAGTGGAAATCATGCTCAGGTTTAAAGTGATTGGAAACAACTGGCATGGTTTTACCATGGCTAAACTGTGCTTGACCTGATTTTCTTCTGTGATGAATCTTCTGGCTCTGTGAATGAGATGAGAGCAGGGCATATAATTTTCTTTGACTTTAGCAAGGTCCTATATGGTATCTTTATAGCCAAATTCATGAGAGATGGTTTGGATAGTAGATAAGAATGAACAAAATTGGTGGGACCACCAGATTTTAAGTGCTAGCATTTCAAAATCTGTCACTGCATTGTATTCTTCATCAATCAGTCCTATACTAACAATCTGGGTGATGTGGCAGAACTGAGTGGTACCATGTATTGGGTCTGATTGAGGTACGAGTTCATTTTTTCCTTAGCAGCCCTCACAGTGCTGTGCTTTGCATTGGTAGCTGGAAGGGTGCTGATACCAGTGTTTTGGCTACTTCTGAGCAGCACTGTCCCTCTAACGTTCCCCCCACCACCATCAAAGGGCGGAGAGTAAGCAAGATCCTGGGAGGGGAAATAACCAGGCCAGCTGACCCAAATTAACCAAAGGGATATTCTATACCATGTGATATAAGCTCAGATATAAAAGCTAAGGGAAACAGGAGGAATGGGGTGTGTGTGTTAGTGTTAGTGTTAATTTATAGTGGTTGCCTTCTAGACCAACAGCCATGCATGCTGAAGCCCTGCTTCCTGGGAAGTGTCTGAACATTGCTCACTGATGGGAAGTAGAGGTTTGTGTTTCACTTTGCTTATTCATGTGCAAACATTTGCTTCTCTTTTTTTCACTTTAGTAAACTGCCTTATCTTAACCTACTAGTTGTTTTCCATCTTTCTCCCCCCCATCCCACTGGGAAGAGGAGTGATAGAGTGGCTTGGTGGGCACCTGGTGTCTAGCCAAAGTCAACCCACTACATACCAATTAATGCACATAAGGCCCCTTTTATCCTCCTCTCTATTCTCCTCTTTTTTTTTCCTCCTCCTAATTCTTGTTTTTCCCCACCTCAATCCTTCACCTACACTCCTTAATAAGCTATGCATAGCCTCACAGCCCCCCCTTAAAATCCTTACTATTCATGGTCCTATAATTTCCCCCTCTTATCTGTTGCACAGCTCAGACTGGCTCTCCTTAAAGCTGTGCCTTTTGTTTTTTAGCAGTCCATCAATTAGCAGCTGGAGTGTTTTGGTCTTCGTTATTTTTTTGTTTATCACTTACTTATCAGATTTGTGTGTCTGTGTACTTTATCTCTGTCCCTGTTACTTTACCTTATATAAGGTCCTTGACATAACGAGCTTAATGAACCAAATTCTTTCCAGTCCCACACACTAGCCACTACCCACTGGGGAACAACATTTTAGAAAAGGTCTTGTGTACAGTAGGGAAGAAGAATTTGAGTATGAATCAGCAGTACAACTTTGTGATATATTAGCCAACTAAATACTGGGTTACAAGAGTGTAGCCTGCAGTTTGAAAATAAAGATTATTACTTTCTGGGTAGCATCTGTGTGACCCAAGTCTTTGTCATATTGCCTCAGGTTCCAGGCTTGCCAGTACAAGAAAGACACTGAGAGTCCAGAATACTCACGGAGAGGGTCAGGGGACTCAGGCATGTGACACAGAGGAGACACTGAGAGAACTGGTGAAACTAAAGAGGGATGTCTTTCAAGACTGCTGTCTTTGAGTACTTAATGGGAGGTCACAAAGGAGACAGACCTATTGGTGTTTCACAGTGAAAGGACAAGAGGTCAAGGTCAGAAGTTAAAGCAAGGGAAAAATTATTACTAGGTATCAGAGCAAAATTCTCCACAGGAAGTATTTAAGCACTGGAACAGGTTATTCAGAGAGTCAACTGAACAAGACACTTAACAGTGGGATCTAACTTTGAAGTTAGCCATGCTTTGTGAAGGGAAATAAACTAGATGACCTCTAGGGGTCCTATCCAACCTAAATTATTCTATCATTCTAATTTAAAGGTCAGTATTGGCCTGGAATAAAATGTTTTAGAGAAAGGAGAGGAACATTCAGCTTCACTTGTAAGATTTGAAATGTAAATTTTGAATCTGGATGAAAAATAATACTCTAATTTAGTTTAATTTTTGCAAGAGTTCTGCAGAATTTATATTAGCCTGTTACAATATGCTTTCAAGGAATGCTCTAGGGATAAGTTTCACATGTTCCTTAATTTTACTTGATCTAAGTCTGATTTCAAGTGACTGGATAACAGTAAGAATTCCTCATCCAAGTATATGTGAATTTATAAACTATCCTTAGAAACTCTAAGATGTGCACAGGCTGTCTAGTGTGTCCTTTACTGAACCCAAATTATGGAAGTATTCTTTCTGGGTTCTTGTTTCAGCTGCCTGGCCCTGAGGGAGCAGACAGCTGGCATGACCTGGCTCAAGGAGGCTCAAGCACTTTTCAAAGACTATTAGTGACTTTGGGGTCTTTCTGGAATGCAGTGATGGGGTAAAATCTTCACACATAGGACTGAATAGTACCCACATGCTTTAAAACCTGCTTTTGTAGAAATAAGGATATCAGCCATAAATCAGACTTTTAATTTATTTCTGTTTCTTGAAACTTGCCCTACCAAATGCATTTTGTTTCAAAATATATTACTAAATTTTTTTCCACCTCAACGTGCAGCAGAAGGTCTCAGTCTATTCTCTTCTGCATGCAACTTTTGGTCATCTCAAATAAGGTGTCTTTAGCTGGGCTGAATCACAAGCTTTGAAGAAGGGAATGATTGACATAGAAGTTGCTGGAGAATTTCTTCCTCTCTAGGAAGGGTGAGAACATGGCTGAGGTTGGACCTGGTTGGTCTTTACTACGTCCTCAGCCCTTGTCCAAAATGAAAAGAGCTTTGAGCCCTAGCAGAGTAGCTGTTTCCTCCCATAGACAAAGAACTTTTAGAGCTCCTCTCCTTCTTCGTTCTCCGAAGTTTATAAAATTTACCTTCCAGAACTAAGTAATTTGCAGCTTGAAAAGATTTTTTCAAAAAGTCAAGAAGAAGGTTGAACACGTCAACAGGAAATTTACTTACGGAAGCAGTGTCACCAGAGTCCTCACAAAACCTCATTTAAAATTCCCTATGAATACGCAGACTGGAAAAGTAAGTATCTCTTTATTTCCAGGTTTTGGACATTACCACATATTTGCCTTCATCTTTCATGGTTTATTCTATCACTGAATCTCCTACCTCTGCATCAAATAATGCATATTTTTAAGAGTAAGATTTAGAAATGCTATACGAGTAAATATCTTATTCTGACAGGGTAAATTCCTTACATTACTTTACAGAGACTCTCTTTTAAAATATATGTGAATGATTTTTAGTCTCAGGCATGTACAGAATCACCAGATATAATGCTTCAATTTTCATGGTATCTAGTTATGAAGCTGGAACATCTAAGAGCATAGACTTTGAGAGAATGTAATAACCAAGAAAAAGTAGAAGAACCTAATGAGGCTCCCAGTGGGATATCTATACCTGGAGGGGAAAAAATATTATATCATCACAAAAGCTGCAATACATATAGTTTACATGCATGAAGGTGAGCATAGTAACTAGCTTAACTTTAAAATAGCTATTTTTATCAAAAGATATCCAAATAACTCACTATTATATTGATTTTTAAGAATATACATAACTTAAAAAGGCTAAAGAATGAATAGGAACATTAAAGTTCAGTTTAGAGTATCCTGGTCCTTTGGAGTATACTCACTGTTGCTTTTTCACAGCAGACCACTTCTAGTTCCACAATGACTTTTACACTATGAGCTGTTAATTTCTTCTGCAAAGCCAAACACCTAGAACTGCTTTAACACAACTTGGATCCATTCCTTCATGTCTCTCAAGTCAATCCAATGTCCATGGATATTATTATAAAAACAGTTCACCTACATGCAGCAATCTGCATACACATAAATAAAATAACAGTTTATACAGTGAACTAAAGTACAGTTTCCCAGTAAATAAATCATATGCTGTCCTTTAACCCCTGATGAGTAGTATAAAATAGTATAAATTTTTATTTAAATCATCAGTATAATTATGCATTTCCAAACCAGTACATTGAGAATATATGCTCCAGAAATTTGAAGCATATATGTTAGTTGTGGAGTCAACTATACTCTTTATAGGATAATTTATCACCTTTTCCATAGTTCTCAGCTAAATGCTAAACCTGATGTTGTAAATTCAACATCAGACACATTAGTTTCTGAGAAAAAATTGCAACATAACTGCTTCTAATTAAGTGAAATTATCTTTGAATAGAGAGGAATTAAAAATCAACCAACCAAAACAAAACAAAAAATATTTAGGAGGTAGGATTTAAGAAGATGTATTAATAATATTTACACATGCTAGTACACACAAAAAAATATTTTTGAATCATACTATTTTTGAATCATCTAGCCACAGCAGTGTGGTGGTTATTTTTTTCATGAGCAACAAAATAAAGGCCTATTTCCACTCCTAAATTTATTTTTCTGCAGTATAACATATCTTATACATATTTACTTAGGGGTACCTTCCTAAGCAGGAAGTGATAGGCTTGGTGTTACTATGTCTTCAACTATATGTTATGTTATGCTATATAATACTCCTTTTGAGTTAAAAGCAATCACATGGAACTCTAGGCTAGAGTTGAGGCCAGTGTTTCAGATTTTCCCAATGCAAATATCCCAAACCCAAAGAATATCTGTGTATAATTTACTTTTCTTATGGGAATGGTTAATTAGGATAGGCACTTGTAGGAGAGAAAAATATTCATAAATTTTTTCTTCTGCAGCAGAGATAAATGTAAAGTACAAATCTATAATTTTGCTTTGGGCCATATAAGCCTAAAGAAGGATAGGTAAATATTATGAACCAAGACACACTTCCTGTATAGTCTTCCAGGACAGAAGTTATGACAATTGGAACTAGAGATGGCACTCTGGAACTCTACAATATTTTTGAAAAGCAAACATAAACAATGATGATGAAGTGACAGAAAAACTTACATAGCATAAATTTGTTTAAACCATTATGAGGTTTAGAATTCCCTTAGGCTATTCATTAATAGAAAACCACCCAGAACGACACTGTGTTGGGGCCTTCCCCCCTGCCATGTAGTCCTGGGAGAGGGGCCCTGAGGGGAGGCACGGGGTTTCCCTGCCCCTGCTCAGCCTCGTTCCCCTTTGGTTGTTTTGTGTTCCCCTGCGTGTGCAAGGACCCTTGGGTCCCGGGATTGCAGCAGCTCCTTGGCAGAGCCCCGGCCATGAGGCTGGAGAAATAAACATCTCTGAAACATCTATCAAGAATCGGTCCATATATATTTCTTTTCCATGGGCCTCCTTGTTTGATACACTGTGTTACAGTATCCCCACTATAACAAATGGTAGAGAATTGCGAGCAGAACGATCCCTAAGGACAGAAAATTCTTGAGTAAAAACTACTCTAGATCTCTCTCTTCTCGCCTTGGTTTGGATATTCTCTCCGGACTATGGAAGAATCGTGGGAAATGTGGCTCTCTGAGTCACAGAAAGAAATGTACCTAGAAGTTAAAGGAATCCTTGAACAACAAAACAAGGAAGTATTTGTTCTGGGAGATCTAGAACTTTTTTTTAACTGTCTTTTCAAAAATTTCTTTCATATTTCTTGACACTTACTTTTTGATATTAATCCTTCTGGAATTACTTGAATTAATCACGGGTGTTTTTGGCACAAGATCTGGGATGCGATAAAGGATCAAACAAAACATGCATTAGTGATAGAACCTCTCCGTGCATCCCTTGTAATGAGTGAAGCTCTTGAGGAGCATTTGTATGGTCCCATTACCCCTAGAGCAGAGGATGGCCGTAATACTGTGACTGAGACCGCGCGGCCGCCATCCCAGGAGTGCGTGACTGTAGCCGTGCTGGCGGAGATGCCTGTGCTGGATGCGCCTGGCCCCCTCGGGAGCGCGCACCTTCCTGCGGACCCCATCCCTGTCTCGGGGTCCCTGGCCGCTCAATCGCGAGTGAGGGAGCGACGCCGCAGGCGCCGCAGGTGCCGTGGGCCACGAGCAGCCAGGAACCGGACATCGGCGTGGAAGACCGCTCTGAGCGCCCGGCTCGGAGAGCCCTGTAGGGCAAGAAGCGGCGGTTTCCATAGCGACACGAGAAGCAGCGCAGCGCCGAGCCAAAATGAAGCCGCTCTCAAAGCAGTGGTGGAGTTGGTGGAGTGGAACTGCTCACAGGGTGTGGGGCCGGCGGCAATGGCAACGCGGGGCCGCGCAGAGCCCAGATGCGCCAGAGCAGCGCCGCTCAGAGGGCGCGGAGCAGCCACAATGCGGGGGCCTAGCCAAGACATTGGAGTCGGCAAGGCAGCGGCCACGCGGGACAAGCAGCCACGATAAACACGCAAGCATGTGATAGGAGAAGTTATAGTAATGAAAGTCACAGGAACTGTGAAATGGTACAATGTCAAAAACAGCTATGGATTTATAGCATGAGATGATACAGGGGAAGATTTATTCGTCCATAGAACTGCCATTAAAAGGAATAACCCTAAAAATTACCTGCAAAGTGTAGGAGATGGGGAAGTTGTACAATTTGATATAGTACAAGGAAAGAAGGGGTTACAAGCAGCAAATGTTACTGGGCCTGGAGGTATTCCAGTCAAAGGCAGCCGTTATGCACAGAATTATAAACCATATCCATCCAGCAACTTCCCTACCCACAACCTACTTTCCCCTTTTTACCCTATACCCAGTATGTACCCTTTCCTAAGTTTACCCCATCCCCAGTTTATTCCTAATCCATTTTTCACCCCATGGCTTCCCTATACAATTCCCTTTCCCTACAACTCCTCTCCGATGCCGAGGGGGGATGAAAAGGGGGAGGGAAGAAATTAAGCCCTCTCCTGCCTCAGTTTCCCCACAAAGCATGCCCGGAGAATCCTGTCTCCCTTCTGTCAGCCTTAAGATGTTCCAGAGAATCTGTTTGGACATTTAAAGACTCAGGAGGGTGGCTTGTTTTGTTTTGAAACTGTTCTTTTTATGTTTATCCAGTTGTTTTCAATGTTATGTTTTATATCTCTTTTTGTTAAAAGTAAACGGGTGAAATGTTGGGGCCCTCCCCCGCCATGTAGTCCTGGGAGAGGGGCACCAGGGGGGGAGACACGGGGTTTCCCTGCCCCTGGTCAGCCTCGTTCCCCATTGGTTGTTTTGTGTTCCCCTGAGCGGGCAAGGACCCTCGGGTCCCATGATTGCTGCAGTTCCTTGGCAGAGCCCCGGCCATGCGGCTGGAGAAATAAACATCTCTGAAACATCTATCAAGAATCGGTCCATATATATTTCTTTCCACGGGCCTCATTGTCTGATACAGAGTGTTGCAGTATCTGCACTGTAACAACACTGTATGTCAATTAAATTTATAGGCCATTAATAGAAAATCAATATTTATGGTTTTAATCAAAACAGAGAAAAGAGAATACCCAAACCTTCTGTGGCAGGTGGTAAATGATCACTGGACTATGAGAAACAATTCTCAGCCATGTCATTGCAGTGCTTCTAAGGTAACTGTCACAATAGGTAAACTTCATTTTTCCTATATTTTCAGGTATTGGTTTAATCCTGAAAATCTGATGTATTGGTGGTCTGATCTAGTCTAAAAAATCCTATATACTTTCTTTTAGTGAATCAGAATATGTCCCCTTAAATAAGTGCTTCATATATATTATAAAAATATTATGATATTACGTTTGGAGAGCCATACATTACTTTCACTTCCTGAATATCTGGTCCAAGTCTTATATATACTGTTTTGAAATTAGATTAGTTTTCTTTATATCTTACTCTTTCTTTTAACATTAGTTGTGTTCTAAACTTCTAACAGATCAAGTACACTGGTTTACGAATTATTTTAATGAATATGGGAAATATCTGAAAAACTGTATTATTTTATCATATTGTAATTTCTTAGAGCAAATAGAAATACTGCAACTGTGCTAACTCAATAAGTAAAAATGCATTGAAGGCAGGTTTCCTAATCAGATTTTTATAAAGAGATCTCATTCATTGCTCAGCTTAACAGGGCAGTTGAATGCCAACTGGTAATTGAAGTCCGTTTGAAGAAAAATAAAATATCAATCACACTTGTCATTAAAAGAGAAGTAAAAAGGTATACAAATGAATGTGGTTTTCTTTTGACCCAAGGATTTTTTTTTTTTAACAGAAATACTGATTTATGTAACCATCAGGTTTGAATGCATGCAACACAACTTTCTCAGATTGAATTCCATTGATTTTCTATAACAACGTCAAGCATTCAATGCATCACAGAAGCCATGAGACTGAAATAAATAATCCCTTATGAAAGAAAGTGATTCTTCCCTTCTTAAACCCATAGGTGAACATCTCCTTCTGCTTTGCTCTATTGTAGCTTAAGCTGTAAGATGTTAGAATTTCCTAATTCCTTGTCTTCATTTTCATTTAGGATAACATGCTTTGTTTTTCTTATGACCTTCTTTATGCTCTTGCCTCTGGGATAAGTTGTTAAAATTGTATGCCTTTCTGTTTATGAAATGTGAATAGATATAAAGAGCAAAATAAATGCCAGCAAATTCAACTTTGAATACAGTTATATGTGATATTGACAGAATCTGAGTAGCACAAAAATAGCCTTGAAAGATGCTATTTCACATGGAAGATTCGTATTTGAAAGGTGCTACAGACTTGTAACACATACTGCACATGCAAATTATTATTTCTAATGAGATCTGCAGCATTTCTGATCACACTGTTAGTCATAATCAGTTTTCTGATACTGTTAGTTCTGGTTATTTGAGTTTAATATTTATAGCTCAAGATACTCATTTAAAAATTTGAGTTTGATGGGTTTTGTACTCCACACCAAATTTATCACTTGCTTTGTTATTGATTTGTTAGTTATTTACTCTTCTTTTTCATATGATTTAAAGTTGGTAAATAATTTAAATTCCACTGTGACATTCGTTTCAGGCACCTTCAGATGTTATTTTGAAATTCCTACCTTGAACATAAAACCACAATACTGCTTATGAGGAATGACATACAATTTTCAGCTGAGTGTTTCCATACAAAAAGCTACTACAATCCCCAAAGTATTTCACTGATGTACGACTTGGTTTATGACAAATACATAATGCATGATTTTCAGGTGACACTAAATAAAATTAAAAACTCAACTGTTTTGCAAGTAAGAAATGTAACATAGAACATTGAATTATCTTCTCACCCTTATTCAATAACAGACAAATTAGTTCTTAATTTTTTCTTGTGGTTCCCTGTACCTCAAGGAGTTCCAACAGGTATTCAGCAGTCTCCTCAACTGCAAACAGGCCTTTTGCTTTAATTGGCAATAGCAGGTCAATACTGGTACTCATTTGTAATTACAACAGGTCTATATTTGTACCTAATATTGGTAACATAAATAAATATAAATAGAAAGCCCTATTTGAAAGGCATGACCAGTGAAAACATAGTGTAAAAGTGACTGCTAACTTACTAACAATATCTACTTTAGACATCTTGTTTCTGGTACTTTAATTTCCTCAATATCTCTATTTTTCTTACACACAGGAAAGAATGACTGACATCTTCAGTGGGATATTTGAGCAGAGTCACAGTTTTGATTCATCTCCTACAACATTTGTTTCCATTTTTTTATAAATGAGGTCTGTGGCAACTTTCCTTGATAATAACAATTTGTTTGACAATTTGAACCCTGTCATTTTAACTTTTTCCTCTGACTTTTAGCGTGGTTTAGAGCAGTAATGGAAAATGTTTATTAGACTGCAATATCTAATACAATTTAAACCAGCATGTCAACAACCATGAGTTTCACTGAATATGGAAATCAGCTTTTCAGAAATTAGTTCTGCTCTCTCAGCATCCTCATAGTCAAACTTAAGAAGTGTGGGTTAGATGAGTAGACAGTGAGGTGGATTGAGAACTGGCTGAACAGTAGATCCCAGAAGGTTGTAATCAGTGGCACAGGGTCCAGTTGGAGGTCTGTCACTAGTGGTGTCTCCCAAGGATCAATACTAAGCCCAGTATTATTTGAATTATCCATCAATGACTAGGATGACGAGGTAGAGTGTGTCAGCAACTTCACTAATGACACAAAGCTGGGAAGAGCAGCTGATACCCCAGAGGGCTGTGCAGCCCTTCAGAAGGACCTCAACAGGTTGGAGAGATGGGCAGAGAAGAACTGTCTGAAACTCAACAAAAGCAAATGCAGCATTCTATACCTGGAGAAGAATAACCCACCAGTACAGGCTGACCTGCTGGAAAGCAGCTCTGTGAAGAAGTACATGGGGGTGCTGGTGGACGGCAAGCTGTCCATGAGCCAGCAGTGTGTCCTTGTAGACAAGAAGACCAACAGAATCCTGGAATGCATTAGGACAAGGATTTCCAGCAGGTCAAGGGAGGTGATTCTGCCCCTCTATTCAGCGCTGGTGAGGCCACATCTGGAGAGGTGTGTCCAGTTCTGCGCTCCTTGGTACAGACATGGAGATCCTGGAGCAGGTCCAGTGGAGGGCAACAAGGATGATTAGGGGACAGGAGCATCTCTCTTATGAGGAAAGGCTGAGGAAATTGGGCCTGTTCAGGAGAGATGACTGAGAGGCGACCTCATCAATGTCTGTAAGTATCTGAAAGGAGAGTGTCCAGAGGATGGAGCCAGGTTCTTCTCAGCGGTGCCAAGTGATAGGACAAGAGGCAATGGGCAGAAACTGATGCCCAGGGAATTCCACCTGAACATGACAAAGAACTTCTTTACTGTTCAGGTGACAGAGCATTGGAACAGACTGTTCAGAGAGGTTGTGGAGTCTATGATTGTTGGACAAGGTCATCCACTGTGGTATCTTCCAAAACGACCCCATTCTCTGATTCTGCGAGAAAAAAGCAGGAATGCAATATAGCAGTGGGTATGGTCAACAGAAATTGGTGGAGCTTTAGATGTAGTGATTCTTTCTGAGACACTATTCTTTTTTTCAGGTATTTTATGAGATCTCATTTTCATAATTATGTTATACCTAACTGGGCCATGAATTACTGACTGCTATGTAGATTGTCATCTGGAATTGTATATTGCCTTAGGACAGAGAAAGGCATGGAATACATCTCATTTGTATGAATATTTTACTTCTGTGGGTCTTTTCTTATGTGCTATAGGTAAGGAAAAATTGGTTGGCTCGGAAATATTTTACTTGTGTATTATGTGTATTTTATGTTTCCTTGTCCTTAATGGGAGAAAAGATGTTTTTTGTCAGGAAAACAGCTTCTGTTGATACAAACAGAGCACTTTGGGGATAATTTAACAGATGTTAGTTGAAAATGACTAAAAGTATTCAGTAGGGGAATAAGGTGTGAAAAGTTATATTTAGTATTTCATTAATAAAATGGAATGTACTTCATCAAATACATGAAAGATATCTGGATATCTTTATAAACTCACTGCAATCTCCTTTCAGGCGGTTGTAGAGAGCGATAAGGTCCCCCCTGAGCTTCCTTTCCTCCAGATTAAACAGCTCCAGTTCTCTCAGCTGTTTCTTATAAAAACCTGCGTTCCAGACCCTTCAGCAGTCTTTTTGCCCTTCCCTGGATAAGCTCTGGCACCACAATGTCTTCTTGTAGTGAAGGGCTCAAAACTGAGCACAGTACTTGAGGTGCAGCCTCACCAGTGCTGAATACAGAGGGACGATCACTGCTCTAGTGCTGCTGGCCACACTATTGCTGTTACAGGCCAGGATGCCATTGGCCTCCTTGGCCACCTGGGCACACACTGGCTGTTCAGTTGACTGTCAACTGACACCCACAAGTCCTTTTCTGCCAGGCAGCTTTCCAGCTGCTCTTCCTCAAGCCTGTAGCATTGCATGGGGTTGCTGTGACTCAAGGGCGGAATGCAGCCCTTGGCCTTGCTGAACATCATGCATTTGGCCTCAGTCCATTGACCCAGCCTGTCCAGATCCATCCCTTTAGAGTCTTCCTACCCTCCAGCAGATCAACACCCCCACACAACTTGGTGTGAACTGACTGAGGGTGTATTTCATCCCCTTGTCCAGACCACTGATGTAGATATTAAAGAGAACTGGCCCCAACACTTAGTCCAGGGGAACCCCAGAAGCGACTGACCCCCATCTGGGCGTAGCACCTTTCATCACCCCACAGTATGGGCCCAGCCATCCAGACAGTTTGTTAGCTGGCAAAGACTGCACCTGCCCAAGCCGTGAGTAGCCATGTATAGCCTTGTATGGTTGCCACCAGACTGTTGGCTGAACCCGGCTTCCAGCACTAGACATGCTCTTATTACTCAGTTGCTGACTTTGTCAGTGTTCTGCCTGTTTTGCTGTCACCCTCAGCTTCTGACTAGCATTGCCTTGTGGAGTAACTCACTTCTGCTGCTCCCTGGCACATACAACATCACCTCTTTCACTTTCAGATGTCCTCTTTTTACTGCCAGATGGATAGGAGATTGCTTTGGCTTCATGTCCCCAGGTTCAGCCACTAAAGAGTCTGAGCACATATTCCTGATTCACAAGCAAATACAGCTGGTCACACAGATAAAAACAGTGGTCGCATAAACATGAACAGCACACCCCCTTCTGTTCCTCCTTTCCAGCTGATTGGGTTTAAATCTACTTGTAGAATATGCACAAGCACAATGTGCTTCTTTTCAGTAGCTTGGCCCAGAGCCTGGTCTCCTCCACTTCCTTGAATCTGAACCCACAGGTATCCTTTCTGGATAAGATCACTCATGCCCCTTACTCTACTCATTGGCTGGTCCAACTTGAACTTCTCTAGTGGCTTGTGTACGTATGAACATAGAGGACAGAGAGACACACCTGGCAAAAAGGAACAGTGTCATAAGAAGAAAGAACAGATTTCAGTTTTCAAGCAGATGATTTCATAGAAGTGCACTGACCAACAGGTTGCTTATATACAATCAGTGACTTTGGGACCCTTTTCCCTCTTCCTCTGCCCCACTTGTTTCTTCCAAGACACCTTCCTCCCGGCCTTTGATCCTTTCCCTAAGCATCCAATAATAAATTTTAGACATTTTCACGATTTTCTTAGAACACGTCATACTAAGTTTTATATAAACCCCATGTCTTTTTCTTTTTGTTCCAAAATTCCCTTCTAACTGCATCCTTTAGGAAGTCCTTTGTCTTTTAGGCAATAAACCCATTTAGTTTGAATGATTTTCTGGGGAATTTATTTTGCTGACTCATTTTGGTGAGCTTCCCACCAGGGAAGATGAGCTAATAACTGTCCTTTAATAGTTGAAGAAGTAGCTGAGCCAGTATACTCTTTCACTGACTATGTTTCCAAGGTTCCTTTACCTGTCACTGCTTCTCTGATCCTTTCCATGGTTTTGTTCAATGTGATCAACCTTTAGTGAGATAACTTGACTTAGGTAATGAAAGATATGAAATATAGGTATTTATAAAATATCCTATCTGGTAAATGTCATACAAACTTTTTTGTACCCTCTTTACAATAAAATAGGCAAATATTTCATTTGTATATTTATTTAATTTCTATATTTAGATACATACATAAGACTGGAGTTTTCAGGTACCAGAGCTGCTTTTGCTCCATACTAAACCTATGTCAGAGCAAGGTAACCCTAAATGAAGCACAGGCCAGCTCTTTTTTCCCTTGTTTCCATACAAAGAAAACCCACCTGAATGTTCCAATAGAAGGTGCCCTAATATATACTAGATGCCAATCTGCAAAGCAGGACACTGTAATAGATTATACAAGCATGAAAAAGAATGTCTAGACAGAGCCTGAAGGCCCTCTGCCTTTGGCACAAATCACAGTTGCTCTATTTCAGTTTGTATTCAGTCTGGGAAGCACAGGAACAGAAGCCATAAAGAGCTTCCTCATTTTCTCTGGTTTAAGCAAGAAATCAAGTAAAATTTAGAGTGAAGAACCTAAATAAGCATTTAAATAAAACAGATATTTTCTATGAATGGCAGAATTAGCGAAATCTCTTCAAAAGATCTGTGTCTTTTTTTCCCTATTCATTTTCCTTCATGTTATCACCTACATAATTTGTGGGTTTACCCATGCGCCTAACCTGAGTCCTGTACTGTCTGTATGTATGCTGGCGTTGTTTCAGTACTTGTATGCTGGCTGTCCAGTTCTGCCAGCTGTTCAAAGGAGACCCTAAAATTTGGATTTTTCCTATGATCACTGATTTTTATGAAACTTGTTTTTGATACCCTAACATTTCCTCTCATGTTTAGCAGAACTCAGGTGAAAAGTTATAGGGGTAGGTGGATTTAGTCAGATGAAAAAAAGATAATTCATAAGTCTTCTTTCTTCAGAATACCAGGCTGAAAACAGAAAACTTGAGAAAGAGAACTCATTATTATTATTCTGTCTGTTTACAAACTTCAAAAATTGTATATGTGAAAGATAGTAGAGAGCTAATTTATTTATTTACTTCCCTTGAATACTTTGTATGTCAAACGTAATTGCTTAGGAAGATGGAGATCATAGGAAATCCTACAGACCTTGGACAGAGTGCTGGTTTTGTCTGTCTGGCTTCTTAGATAAGTGTGTAATAGACATATTTTGTCCTGGAAATTTGTTTCTAAGTTTTTTTCAGTAAAAGGAAAAAAACAAACCAAAACAAACTCAGTGTATATTATTTGATGAGAATTATATTTTATTTCTGATGACAGAAAAGCCATTGTTTCCTTAGTCTTCTCTCTGTGCAGTGACACAGCCATGTACAACCGCCTTTCTTGCCTTCTTTACTTCTCTTTGTGAGAATAGTCTTTAGGATCACCCTCAGCCTCTGGGCAGATGATCAGTAGTCGATGCAAGAAGCAAAGAAGGCATCAAAAAGCCTTAGCATCTAGGGTGGGCGGAGTTTATAGAAAGGAAATTAGACTGAAAACTGAAGCAATGCAAGCAGATGAGATTTAATATAACGATATACATAAATCCTGAGAGGCACAGTGTCAGAGACTGAAATATTGTAATTTATGACAAACATTTTCTTGAAGGACTTTTAAAACTGTATTACAAAAGCTGCAAAAAAAGACTACTGCACCCTGAATGGGGCCCTGAGTGAGGCCTTACACCACTTGCTGATGAAGATAAGGTTAAGTAACAACTCAGGGCTGGGGACAGGCTTAACACCTCAAAGGTGGAGACCACAGCCCCAGGGCTATCAGCTGCCAGGCTTGCAGAGACCCTCTCACCAAAGCCTGGGGGGAGGAGAGGCTTTGGGTGTGTTGGAAAAGCCTCTGGTCAGAAGCTTATCCACAGCAGGAGGGGGTGACATGGCTCATCAAAGGGCCCCCCCCCCAAAGGGGTCCCCAGACCCTGCACCAGAGATGATGCAACAGACCCTCAGTGTTGCAAGGGACAGTGTCAAGCTGGCCCCTGCAAGAGAGGCACGTGGGCGTTCCCACCTGGCCCAAAGTGTATATTAATCCACGGGATTCTGTACTCTTTGGTGTGTGGCAGCGTGGCGTGGCGTGGCATAGCGTGTGGCGGTGTGGCCAAGGTGGCAATGGAGGACCCTCACCACCAGCAGACCAGATGGAGAGGAGCAACGAGATGTTGTTGGGACCCTCGGATGAGTGATTTGCTTCCACCTAACCCCTGTCACCTCTCCCTGTTCCCCCACCCCCCACGTACACTGCTTTTTTCTATTTCTTTCTCTCTTTCTTTTCTCTTCCCTTCTCTTTGCCTCTTTTACTATTAAATAAAATACATCCATTTTTTGGCATCAACATCTAACCTCGTTTGGTTTTAATCCTGTTTCTGGGAATATTTTGAACCTTCTAAGTTCTTTCCAGTTTATGCTCAGAGACTTAGCTTTCTTCACTTTTCTGAGTTTAAACCAGATCATAACACACAGGAAAAAGCTTTTTTTGTCTGACTTCTTCATACACAGATCCCTTTTAACACAAGGAGATAGCTAATGGCATAAGTCAAGCAGGTTCCCATTATATAAGGAATAGTGACAAGTTATGAAGTTTGCATGGTTCATACGGGGTTGGGGTGAATGCTAGAAGTTACAAATGGACGTGTAGGACTGGAACTCTGCCCAAGATACCCGATGCAATTTACAGTGCAATATGGAGACGTGGAAGGTTATCAGGAAATGTCATATGTGTGCAAACCATGAATAGACACAAAAAATTTCCAGCTAGGGCATCCTCGTTGGAATGACCCTCAGTAGCATGTGACCATTCAGTTCAGCTACAAACTATGGAGGCCCTTGAAAAATGTAATAAAAAAATAAACCTTTTACCTCTATTATTTTTAACTCACATCCAAAGGTTCTCCAAATAGACTGAAGCAAAACATAAATCAGCCAGTATCTTCAGCAAGTCAGGATTTTTCATTTTTTCTCTATTTTGCCAAAATGACTATGATCACTGGTACTTAAGACTCCTTTTTCAGGAGTTAATTAATCAGATATAGTCCAAAAGAGTAATAGAGAGAAAAAAAAAATCACAAAAAAACCATCCAATTTTTGGGTTGGCTAGTTACCTTTGCCAATATTGTATTACAAAGCACTACTTTTTTATTGTTAGATAAGGAAATAATTATTACAGCAAAAAATAACCTAACCTTTAAACCACAAAAAACTTTAAAATTGTAGAAAGAAAAAAAAAGCTAATTCAGCTTCTTCACACTTATATGCAATCTTTACTCAAAAGCACCTGGTTATTCATAGACTCCAATTAGGTGTACAAAGATCCATCAGAAAAAGCTATCACGACCAAATGTGAACTTTGATCTGTTTCTCTGCACTTGTATCTTTAATACATTCTTCATCTATAATAGCAAAGAAATCAATTGTAGTATCATGAAAATTGGAAGAGGTTTGTGTAAAACTGCATAAGAAATGCAATTCTCTATATTTAATAAATTAATTTATTTACTAGAAGAAACAGCTTTAGCAATCACTTAGGGCACTTATATTTAATAACTGAAGAACAGGTTTCAGAAAAATTTAGGAACTTCTGAAGTATTTCAGGAGAATGCAGATGATTTATCCTTTATTTAGGCACTAAAGAAATAGCTTTTAAAAATGGATCCTTATTTATACAATGACGGTCAGCTATATCAACTTTTATGGAAGTGTACAAACACTTTCAAAATCTGAGACTGTCTCATAATAAAGATACAGAAATGGCACCTTAAAATGCTTAGTGTCTCTAATACAATATAGCCAAGAGGAAGAGTGACATGCCTTCAGGTCTTTCCTTAAAGGGTTATTTTTATCTTAATCACTGAAAAGAAAGAAAAAAAAATCAAACAGGACTCCCAGCTCCCAGACTGATGTGATCACTGGGCTACATAGTCAGAGTTCACTCTTCTTCCCTTGTCTGTGAGTCCAGTGTTCCAGTATAAGAAGATGAAGCATTTTTAGATTCCTGAATTCCCATATTCAAACAATCAGAATGCACACCACTATCATCACTAAAACGTCTTTTTTTGGACTTTTTACAAGGAAGAAAAAAATAGACATTTACAGATCAATATTTTTGATGTTTATCTTATGATGAGATGCATAACACCCAAAAGTACACATAACTTTTCACTAACTATAAATATTTTCGAGCAGTAGAGATGAATTTCATTATTTCAAGTTCCCATGATAACATGGAATGCAAAACACTAAAATACTCTATTTTTTTCAAGCAGAAAGTAGACTTTAATATGGTTCCTGCAGTCAAGTCAGTGGAAAATACTGACCATGCTCTACAACCAATATTTTCTAAGAATGATTGGTGAATCCACCGAACAGAAGAAACTTGTAGGAATATCTGATTTGTTGTTCTTAACAGGATTTAATGATGAGGTAGGGGCCCCCTTGTTCAGCAGTGTCCAAGATTTCTATGACCGTCAGTATGCCTAGAAGGGCATCTCTAGATAATGATGGAATACTGGGCTGACTACAATTAAATACGTGAGATATTTTTAATTATGCAGATAGATGACCAGGGATCTTTGCCAGTATAGCCTTTCATTGACTATCCTACTCTTCTTCATTCTACTGAGTTCATCTACCCCATCTCACAGCTTTTTGTTTCCTTATTCATAAAAATAATTAACACCAGCTAGAAGCATCATAAATCTATTGCCAGCAGGCAAAGACACTCCTGTAACAGTTTCTTTCCAGAGTAGAGTTATGAGGACTGATATCTAACAAAAAGACAACGAAGGGATAAGATGAAATTAGAAAATACCTCTTTACATTTATAAAAGTGTATACATATAAAACACATATGCAAGTGAGACAACATTTCAAGTACTTATTGCTTGACAAGTGGACATGTGCCTTGGCTTCCTTTCACTTTCTACTCTGCTGGTAATACAGAGCAGCTGTGACCCTAAATTTAAGCTAGGATTATGACTGTTATCTCTTGACAAATTTGTTCACAATTCTTCAGACATTTTTGCTGATTCAATACCACTTAACACTGGCATATATCCAGATTTCTGCAGAAATTGCAGTTATGCTGAGCTTGTGAAATGTCTTCATTTTGTACAAAGACAGAGATCTGAGTATTAAAGCAAGCCTGAGTTTCATATAAAATGAAGTCAGGATTTGAATGAAAAAGGTGAGGTCTGATCCTTCACTACCATACATCTAGAGTGATTATATAGATTTGATGGCAACTTTTGCTAGACATACACCAGGGTAAAACTGACTTAAATATGGTAGAAAGGCATGATTTTGCTTAGTTTTTTTTGTTCTATAAATACGTCCATGTGCGTGTGCATGTGTGTGTGTGTTGAGGGAGGAGATTTGCTTTGCTCTGCACTGGTGTGGCAGTACCTCAAGTCCTGTGTGCAGTTTTGGGCACCACAATATAAGAAAGACAGTGAGCTGCAAGAGAGTGTCCAAAGGAGGGTAACAAAGATGGTGAAGTTCCTTGAGGGGAAGCCATATGAGAAGCAGCTGAAGTCATTTGGTCTATTCAGCCTGGAGAAGACTGAGGGGAGACTTCATTGCAGTCTGCAACTTCCTTGTGAGAAGAGGAGGGGCAGAGATCTCTTCTCTCTGGTGCCCAGTGACAGGACTCAAGGGAATGGCCTGAAGTTGCTTCAGGGGAGGTTTAGGTCAGATGTTAGGAAAAAATTCTTCACTCAGAGGATGGTTGGGCACTGGAACAGGCTCCCCAGGGAAAGTGGTCACAGCACCAAGCTTGACAGAGTTTAAGAAGCATTTGGACAATGCTCTCAGTCACAAGGTGTGATTCCTGGGGCTGTCCTGTGTAGGGCCAGGAGCTGACTCAATAATCCTTGTGGTTTCTTTCCAACTCAGAATATTCTATGATATATGTATATGTAAAATTATTGCAGTATGGATTCTGGAAGCTTGAACTTGTTTTAAAGCATTAGAAAACTGGAATGAAACATTAATTTACTCTCACTTGCATTATCTATAATTCCATATTTGCAAAAACATTTTTCATGTCAAAAAAGATGGAAAAGAAGATTTTAGATTTCCCTATGGCTTTAGCAAACATTGACTAAAATACCTCATGTTGTAGATGTTATAGTTTTGATATTTACCTGTAGAAGCAGAAAAAAATTCAGTATGCAGAACATAAATGAAAAATGAAATAACATAATTTTCCTTTAATTTTTTCTCTAGCATCTTATGCGTTGCTAATGAAGCTGAAGTAATTTTAACAACAACAACAAAAAAATCTGTCCTTGCTTGCATCTGTACAAGTCAGATTTAATTCTTAAGAAATACTCCTTGACAGTGTCTACATACATACACAGGATAAAACACAATTATGCCTTTCAGTTGTACTTCTAGTAATTTTAAAGTTTGTGGCTTTTAAAGTCACCGGCTGTTGGAACAATAAAATGAGATTCAATGGCAACTTAGCAGCTCAGCAAGTGCAGTATCATATTTTCCTTGGTGCCGCAGGATACCTATGAACATTTGAAAATGTGTTTTGAAATGTGCCAAATAGTTTTATTTAATACGGACACTTCAGAAAAAGAACTGATCAGCATGTGGGCATTATGGGCATTGCATTGCTCTGAAACATTTTAGCAGCATGAGACTTGAAAGAGTTCCTTTATTAAAATTCTGATTAAATGTCTGAATGCTTGTGGAGAATGAAAAGTAGGACTGCCATAAATAGTAGTGGAGCTAACTGAATACATTTAATTCACAAAAATATTTGTATATCTCTTCTCATCCCATGCTACTCATAGGCATTTTTGTTAAAGACCCCAAGTGCATTTGTTTGAGAAAAACATATACAGAAATTATGAGCAATATACATCTTGTTTACAATGTTCTGTGTCAAGATTACACTCTGAGCAGAAAAAGGGGCTAATTTGAACATTTTAAAGAAATACAATGTCCTCAGTATTCATTTCGTACTGAAAAATGTAGAAAGCACCATGTTAAAAATACTGTGTTTCAGCTTGCTTTTGGGGCTGATAGTACGTACTGATAGTCATATGACTATACCTGATTAATCCACTTTAATTTCCTAGAAGATGAACTTTAATAAAAGCAGATAGGTAAAGATGACTGACCAGCCAGTCTTATCAGGTAAGAATTGAAAAAGGACAGTTTTGTGGTTTAACCCCAGGAAGCAGCACAGTCCCACTTAGACCCTTGCTCACTCCTCCACTGTGGGATGGGGAGAAAATTAGTAAGGTGAAAGTGAGAAAACTCATGGGTTGAGATAAAGACAGTTTAAAAGCTAAATTAAAAGTCCTGCACACAAGGAAAACAAAACAAGGAATTAATTCACCACATCCCATTGGCAGGCAGGTGTTCAGCCATCCCCAGGCAAGCAGGGCTCCATCAGGCATAACGGTGACTTGGGAAGACAAACATCATCCCTCCTCTTCCTCCTGCTTCTTCCCCCAGCTTTATATGCTGAGCGTGATGCCATATGGTATGGAATATCCTGTTGATCAGTTGGGATCAGCTGTCCTGGCCTTGATGTTATGTAAGCACTGCTCAGCAAAAGCTAAAATATTGGTATGCTATCAACACCATGCTCATTACAAATACAAAATACAGCATCATAGGGACATCTGTGATGAAAATTAAAGGTATTCCAGCCAGAAACAACACAGTGACAGAACTGAATCTGAGTGGTTTGACTCAAAGGACAAATGTCTTTGATCACTGAGAGAAACAAGCAAAGCTAGTTGCATTTAACAAGTCCTCGTCCTCAGAGGGAATGATGACCAGACAAGTACAAAATTCTGATAAAGAAACTGATGAGAGATCTTAACATTTTAAAATTCCTAATCTTGCCTTGTGTGATAATAGACCAGCAGGTAAAAATTATCTGGTTTTCATTGGTTTGAAAAGTTTTCTCACTTTCACCTTTTTGTCTACATCAACAACAGGATTGAAGAACCTTGTGAGAAATTTCAGGTGGGACTTAAAGAGCTGAAATCTAGACTTTAGATTGTAAAAATACCTGCTTATTTGTAACTAATTTTATAGCAGCTGAATGATCCAGACACCTTTTTTTTTAATTAAAATTCCCCTATATCCTAGTTTTCCACTTCTGTGACTTTTGTTTAGAATGTGTGCTGTGTTCTGTAAGATTGCTTTAACTTGACCAGTTTGCTGCTTTACACTGCATCTAGTATTACCGCAGGCCTGGTTCCTACGGTATATCACCGTGTCCCGCAGCTATAGGGAGGAGGAGGAGGAGAAGATCCAGCAGGCAGGAACTGTGCAGCAAGACTGATTTATTTAATTATTTTACAAACTCTTTTATAGACTTTTTTCTTCATAGTCTAATTGGACAAAGGACCAGCCACCCTTTGGGGGCGATTGGCCAAAATCCTAAAACATCCATTATCAAAATATTTTCTACTATACCATAAACAAGACTTTCCAAGGTTGCAGGTGGCTTGGTTGTTTACATTCCCTGCTACCTGTTCTGTGAGAGAGAAAAGTCTCTCACGGACTTAGAAAATAACAAGAAGATCCTCACTAACAGCATTTTTGTACCTACAATTCCCCCTTTTTGTTTTATAAGATAACAACCCTACTATTAATCCTAAATAGAAATCTACATCAGTTATTAATTCTAAATGTCCTTAAGGCTTTAACTATCTGACTCCATAACAAGAAATTCAAAATTCAGTCTCTGCTTGTGGAAGGACCATCCCAGTCTCTGCTTGTAGAAGGACCATCTGCCTGATGGTCGACATCCTGGTCATCATCAGAAGAGTCATTAGGCTGATGATCTACATTCTGGTCGCCATTTGGATGGTTGGCATTCTGGTCATCATTTGGAGGTTGCCTGTTCTGCCTCTGGTGCCGTAGGTCAGGGCGAACGCATTTTGAAGGTAGCCACCGTATCCCAGTATCTGTGGAAACGCAAGCATACCCACGACCCCAAACGATAAGCTCATGAGGGCCTTCCCACTGGTTAGTGAGGAAATTCCGTACCCAGACTTTTGCCCGGGGCAGCTGTCTGTCGCCTGCAGACTGCAATGAGAGAAAATGATTCAGAATAACAGGATTATTTGAAGTTTGTGGTACTGTAAGGTGATTAATTGTATACAAAGCTTTTGCTAGTCGGCTCTGTGGGGTTTCTCCATGCATTCCCCTTTTCTGTTTGTCCAAAACACGCTTCAAGGTACCATGAGCACGTTCAACAATGGCTTGGCCAGTAGGAGAATGTGGGATACCAAAGGTATGGTCTACACCCCATAGGTGTAAAAACTGCCGCGTCTTCTCCGAGGCGTAGGCAGGACCATTATCGGTTTTCACAGAAGCTGGCACGCCCAGGACTGAGAAAGCCAATTTCCAATGGGCAATGACATCACGGCCCTTCTTTCCAGTGTGAGCAGTAGCCCACATAGCCGAGGAGAAAGTGTCAATAGACACGTGCACATATTTCAGCTGACCAAATTCTGGGATGTGAGTTACATCCGTTTGCCAAATCTGCAAGGCTTTTAGCCCTCTGGGGTTTACCCCTGCTGGCAAAGGCGCAGCGAGTCCGTGACAGTCAGCACAAGCGCTGACAATGTCGCGTGCCTCGGTTGGCGTTAAATGGAACTGCTTCTGCAGGGTATGTGCACTTTGATGGAAGAAACCGTGCGATGCCTTGGCTTGTGCAATTTTGTCAGGCTGAGGCCCTACCCACGCAGGGTTGGCCAGCATGTCAGCCCTGCTATTGCCTTCTGTTAGAAACCCTGGTAAATTGGTGTGGCTTCGAATGTGCAGAATGTAATACGGATACACTCGAGCCTGAATTGCAGACCACAAGGTTTGCAACAGCGAAAACAGAGCCGCATTGTTCACCTCCTTCAGAAGTGAACAATCTAAGCGTTGGGTTATATCTGCTACATAAGCAGAGTCAGTAACCAAATTCAAAGGTTCCTGTGAGAATCGCTGAAAAGCCATGGTAACAGCCCTTAATTCAACTAACTGAGCAGAGCCTGACTCGTGTTCCTTCAGCACCTGCCATTCCGATCCTTCCTTCCAGGTAACAATGGTTTTCCCAGTTTTCCCTGAACCATCCGTAAAGACGGTGGGCCCTTGCACCGGCACTCGGCTATTTCTCGGCCGCAAGGAAAGTACGGTCGATTTTGCCAGCTGCAGTAATTTATGGCTGGGCAGATGGTAAGTGATCTGCCCTGAAAAGTTTTGCAGCGCGCTTTGTAAAGGAGCACTATGGATGAGGCTCCACTCAAAGTATTCCTTTGAGATTGGAATGACAATTACTGCAGGATCCGCAGCCATCAGTTGCAAACACCGTTGACGGCATTTGATTATCAGAGAAGCGACCAATTCAAACACTGTGGTCACCGTCCTTTTTGGCTGGTGAGGCAAAAAGACCCATTCTAGGATATGCAAAGGATCAGGCCATTGTGCATTCCACTGGCCAATGATACCTGTAGGATGGAGGTCTGGAATAGTAATGAAAACAGTGATAGCAATGGAGGGATCCACTCAATAAACCTGACAAGCGGAAACAGCCCGTTGGACCTCCTGCAGCGCTTGCCGTGCTTCCGGAGTCAACTCCCGAGGTGAATTCAGACCAGGGTCCCCTTTTAATATATTAAAAAGAGGGGAAAGCTGCTCTGCAGTTAGACCTAAATAAGGTCGTAACCAATTGATGACACCCAACAGCTTTTGAGCATCATTCAAGGTTTTAATCGAATCCGGGAATTGCACCTCTTGGCGTTGGATAGTTTGGTCCAAAATTTTCACTCCTAAATATTTCCAAGGAGGATGCTGTTGAACTTCCTCCGGAGCTACCTCTAATCCATAGGCATGCAGAGCAGCGAGCAGCTGAGGCTGTATTCTCAGCAGCTCGTCCCGAGTGGACGCTGCCACCAGGATATCATCCATGTAGTGGTAGCAGCGTGCATCAGGAAACTGCTTGCGAACTCCGGCTAAAGCTTGGGCAACATACCACTGACCGATAATTGGGCTGTTCCTCATCCCTTGAGGGAGGACCTTCCATTGGTATCTCTTAGCAGGTTCAGCATTGTTAATGGCAGGCACAGTAAAGGCAAATTTTGGTTTGTCATCAGGATGCAAAGGAATTGTGAAAAAACAATCCTTTAAATCAATGATCAGGATGTCTCACCCCGTAGGAATCATGGTGGGAGAGGGCATGCCAGGCTGCAATGCCCCCATACCTTCCATTACTGCATTAACTTTCTGGAGGTCCTGCAATAACCTCCATTTCCCTGATTTCTTCTTAATTACGAAAACAGGAGTGTTCCGGGGGCTAGTAGGAGGTTCAAGGTGCCCCTGTTGTAACTGTTCCTGAACCAGCTGATGAAGGGCGTCTAACTTCTCTTTTGGTAGGGGCCACTGCGGCTCAAAGACTGGTGTGTCAGTCAACCACCGCAAAGGCAGTGTAGGATGCTGTGCGCCCTTACACACAGTGACCCCTGCTAAAAATTTGTCCCAATCCGTACGCCCCAAGCTGCCAACACATCCCGCCCGCAAAGGTTAAGGGAAGTGGTAGCAACATAAGGCCTAATTGTAGCTGTGTGCCCCTCTGAATCCTTCACCATCACAGGCTGTTCGCTTAAATAGCTCTGTGTGGATCCTCCTAATCCTGCGATGGCCGATCCCACTGGAGCTAAAGGCCATGAGGGAGGCCATGCAGAGAAGGAGATGATAGTTACATCAGCACCCGTATCAATCAAACCTCGAAGCTGAGTCCGGGGCGGATGGGCGTTCGGCAGGATCAGGGTACATGTCATCTGTGGCCTTTGGTCAGAGATGTCTGCAGTCCAGAAGGCCTGCGGAAGTCCCGTAGATCCACTGCCGTTATCTTCGTGAGTTTGTTGCTCTATCCTGGGGACACAAGACTTAAAAGGCACTAATTTAGCAAGGCAGGTCTTTTCAGGAATAGTTACAGGGGGTTTTTGCGTGGAGACCATAGCGCAAATCTGACCTTTAAAGTCAGCATCAATAACTCCTGAGTGCACTAAGATTCCTTGATGGGCAACATCAGGTTTTCCCCCCAGCATCGCACTGGATCCCTGGGATAAGGGTCCATATGCATCCAAGGGAACCTTATAAATACCGCTAGAGTCTAAGACGACTGGGGCTGCGGTGTGGACGTCAAACCCGTCTGATCCGTGGGTGCCGTCTGATCCCTGGGTGCCGTCTCTAGCGTGGCTGGGTAGGCCTGTGCCTGTACCTGTGCCACTCTCTGGGGGAGAGACTGCATCGGAGAGCAATTCCCCCTCCTTGCACCCCGGCAGAAGTTTCCCGACAAAGGCTGACCATCGGCATTAGTCCGGGATCTACAGTAGCCCGTGCAATGCCCTGGCCTGCCACACCTTTTGCACTGGGGGATCGGTGTGTTCTCTTTTTGACTCGGCTTAGGCCGCTTCCGTTTCTTCACCTGTTTTGGTTGCTTTGGTTCACGACTAGAAGATGCGTGAACAGGCTGCAGGAACGCAGCCAAAGCAGACCTTCTCTGGTTCCCAGATCCCACCTTAGCGCAGGCTTCGACCATGTCTGTTACCTCAGGATCCCCTGGTAAGGCACCTATGATTTTTCTGCACTCCTCGTTTGCGTTATCTCTCACTAACTGCCTTAACAACAACTGTCTTAACCCGTCATCCTCAACCTGCTTCTCGAGAGAAGCAGCGACTTTCTCTACAAAAGAAAGGAATGACTCTGATTTCCCTTGAACTATTTCAGTATATCGCTTTCTGGGTGCTGACAACTCTATGGTTGCATGGCTGCCCTGTTGAGCTTGCTGCAGGATGCTAGAGGGCATCCCAAGACTGGGATCAGAGAAGGGACCAGTCCCCATCAAAGCATCCACTCCTGCTGTCTGTCTAGAATCAGCAGCAGGGAGCTGCAAATTTGCTAATGCAGTCTTGCCAGCCAGCTTTCTCCAGGTTGTTTCAAAAACTGTAAATTGTACAGGTTGAAATAGAATTTGACCTAAGTGTCTGACATCAAATGGAGAAAGCAAATCTGTATTTATCACCCTTATTATCTGCATAACCTCAGCAGAACCTAGTCCATATTGTGCCACCTTGGATTGGAGGTCCTGGGCAACTTTCCAAGCAATTACCTCATGCTTGTCATGCTCTCCTGAATCTGGGAGAGCCTTATACACTGGGAAAGCATGGATCTCTTTTGGGGAACCAGTACCATCCTGAACTTCTGGCACAGCCTGCGGATGGAGTGTAACAGCTCCCCGGTTACCCCCAGAATCCTCAGATCTATTTGGCATTCCAAGGATTTCTAACAACCTCCAGTCACCCTCCCCCAACGCTTGCACCTTAAGAGACTCTAGGAAGCGATTACGATGCATCGGACGCACTGTTACCGTGCAGTCCGGAAAGGTCCAGGGGCGAGACCGGCGCAGCCTTTTTCTTCGCCGCGTGGCTACAGCCGCCTGACGACCTGGGGCCAGAACCTCATCTGCCTCACTGCCTGACGAGGAATCATCAGGCAAAGGCAACTTTGGGGTGCTGGGAGGGAACAGAAATGTACGGGGAGGGGAGGCACTTTGGCTAAGTTCGCCAGAGCCAGAACAGACAGCACAGACTGCAGCCGGCTGCGCGGCAGTTTGTACAGCAGTTTCTTTACGGGAGGCCGTCTCGGCCAGATCCGACCGAGCTGGTACTGAAGCTGCAGCCGACTCTGGGGCTATGGCTGCGCCTGGCGCCGCGGCCGTCTCCCGCACAGCAGCCACGTTTGGCGCGGTCACCGCTTCCGCTGCTGTTTCGCGCTCCCCAGGCGCGCTCAGCACCACCGTCTCTGGCCGGTGCTCCACGGACGCGCCCGGCGCCACTGCTGGTCCGTTCTCTGCGGACGCTTCCGGCGCCGCCACCTCTGCCCGCCGCTCAGCAGCCACTGCCGCTTCCGGGTTTTCCCGCGGCAGCGCTGTTCCCGGTTTCGCCGCCGGCCACGCCGTTTCTCGGCTCGGAGCTGCGTCTCCCGCTTCTGGCGGGGGGGTGCGGGTGGCGCGGACAGCACGGCCGGCGCTGGCGCCGCCTGTGGCGCGGGCTCGGGCATTCGCCGCTCTAACAGGCTGAGCAAGTCCTCCATCCTACGGGATAGGCTTCGTAGCTCTGCCAGAAAGGGCAAATGCTGCATGAAAAGGTCCATGGTTCGGTTCTGCGACTGCGCAGAACAGTCCAGTGCCAGGGAGGGCAGCGGACCATAGCCAGGCAGTCCCGGGGGGGGCACGCCCGGCGCTGCGCCCGCTAAGTTAGATCCAGGTGCATACAAAACCGAACTAGGACGCTCTCTGGGCATCCAAGTTGCTAAGCCGCTGATTTGCGGCCCTGGATAAGCCGTGGCTGCCGTCCAGCCGAACGGCAAGGCAGGCTGTGCGCCCTGCCTCTGCCCTGACCCCCCCGCCTCTGGCGGCGCGGGGTCCCTGGGGGCTGCGGAGTCCTGCCACTGTGCAGGGTGAGCCGGCGCAGGCTCTGCCTGTGGAGCTGGGGGGGTTATTCCAAATCCACCATCACTTGCCCCAGAAGCCCAGTCAGCGGGGCCCCCCTCGGACATTCCTCCGTCACTCATCACCGAGACAGGCGAGCCAGCCCTGCTATCACAGTCAAGGGCTGTCAGCAGAATAAATAACGACCGCCAGGTTTTGTATAATTCTAACGCTGCCGGCTCCCCAGTCGGGAGCTCGTGTCGGATAGTGCATCCGAGCTCTTGCCATAAGGCAAAGTCCAGGGCAGTATCTCTGTCCATGGAAATCCCTTTTAAAGTAGCCCAGTCTAATAATTCCCGAACTGAGTTTTCAGGAATGGAGGTGTGCAATATGCTAAACACACCTTTCCAGACCAGTACGACAGCGTCGTTCTGTGAGCCGCTGTTCGCCATTTCTCAGTTCTGTCGGACCTCCCGGTCCCGGGGGGTAAAGGAACAGCGCACCTCTACAGGAATTCGGCTTGGCTCGCAGCAGCAGGACACGTCAGAGAGTCAAATCACGTTGGGCAGCACCAAATATTACCGCAGGCCTGGTTCCTACGGTATATCACCATGTCCCGCAGCTATAGGGAGGAGGAGGAGGAGAAGATCCAGCAGGCAGGAATTGTGCAGCAAGATTGATTTATTTAATTATTTTACAAACTCTTTTATAGACTTTTTTCTTCATAGTCTAATTGGACAAAGGACCAGCCACCCTTTGGGGGTGATTGGCCAAAATCCTAAAACATCCATTATCAAAATATTTTCTACTATACCATAAACAAGACTTTCCAGGGTTGCAGGTGGCTTGGTTGTTTACATTCCCTGCTACCTGTTCTGTGAGAGAGAAAAGTCTCTCACGGACTTAGAAAAATAACAAGAAGATCCTCACTAACAGCATTTTTGTACCTACACATCTAGTACCTGCATTAAGAATAAATACATTATATGTGGACCAAGTTACTTGCAAAATGTACTGCTACTAATCATTTTACATGCAAAGCAAACTGATAAAAAAAAAATTGAATTCAGAGTTAAATCACTACCCTGCAACGCAGGAGAAAACTGAGGTATCCAGATGGCAATTTTCTGCCCTTTAGTTAAATTTAAGCTGGCAGATTCTCCTTGTAATGGCCTTCAAAGGACGTTTTTTTCTTCTTGAGTATAAATACTTACATTATGCAGATAGTCGTTTTAACTAAGTCTGATTTTATCAATCTCATTTAATTTTGGTATACTGGGTCTTATTCCAAATCTTATATTTCAAAGGACAATTCTTAAGACTCAGAGTAAAATTTATTCTGAAGTCATGGCATGTCAGCCCCTCTTGCTGAAGTAGCCTCCCTTATGACGGCATCATGAAAAAGGTTATTTAGGCCAAAAACTGAGAGACACAGTCTCACACTGAAAATGTTTCTCTAGCTTAGTATGTTAAGGACTTTCAGCTGTGAAGGAAGAGCAATAGTTTTTATTCTACTCAAAAAAATGTTTTATGCATATAGTATCAAATTTTCTTAGATTTAAGTTTAAAAAAGATATTTGGAAAAAAGGCGACCAACTCTCCTTTTTCGTGATCTTCCTTATCTATCCCAAGACCAAGTTGCATTTAATAGGACACATATGAGGTCTATTTGACCATAATTATGCAGCCTATTTTAACCTAATAAATTGTGATCACCAGCAAATGTCTGGTAAATCCATACATGACAGAAAATAAGAGGTTCCTTTCTTGCAGGGTCCTTCTTGCTGAAGTGTAAATGCATATATAGGTGATTGCTTACACTTTTTTCTTTGTAACAGTGTGTAATACTCTTGATGTGCTAATTTATTCCCTAATGTTCAATTGATTTGATTTATTAAATTTGCTAAATGTATGATCTTGCCCAATCTGTAGCCTTGTAATCCCAAAGCCAAATCACATAAAATACTACTTGTCTTCTATCACACAAAAGTGTCATTTTAATTTTCCAATTATGAATGTATTTTTCCTGAAATTGTTTGTGTAATAAATTGAAAGAAGAACAATAAAACATCTGTCTACAATGGGTGGTTTTATGTTCCATATTTCTGTGGTAACTTGTCATGGTTAAAACACAAGGTGGCAACTAAGCTCCACACAGCCATTCACTCACTAGCACCCCCACCAGTGGGGTAGGGGAGAGAACTGGAAAAACAAAAAATTAGAAAACTCATTACTCGAGACAGAGTTTAACAGGTAAAGCAAAAGCCATGTGCACAAGCAAAGCAACAAGGAATTTGCTCACCATTTCCCATGGACAAGTAGGTGTTCAACCTTCTCCAGGAAAGCAGGGCTCCAATGCATTTAACTGTGACTTGGGAAGTAAAAATGGAACAACTGCATTCCCTTCCTCCTTCTTTGCCCTGCTTTATGTGCTGAGCATAATGCCATATGGTATGGAATGTTCCTTTAGTTATCTGGGGACAGCCCCCTCCCAACCTCTCATGTACCCCCAGCCTCCTGGGACTCAGGGGCCTGTGGGGTGGGTAAGCAGGGACCAACAATAATATGAGAAGAGGCCATGCACATGGTGGCATCTTCCTGAATACCCCCCACCCTCCGACAGTAGGAGGTACAGGGCCTTCCTGAACCAGTGAGGAGGCACCATTTCCTGCTGGCACCAGGCCCTGATGGATGAGACTGGGCTGGGCCAGCCACGGTAAAAAGAGTAAAAGAGGCTCCTCTAATCCCAAATGTTTCTGTGCTTCTGTGAAGCCCTGACTAAAGCTTTAAATCAGCTGCTTACTCAAACACTTTCTGGCACTGTTCCCAGGAGGGTAGAGCAGCAGAGAGCACAGGTGACTCTCATAGAGTCACAGAAGAGTTAGGGTTGGAAGGGACTTCTGGAGATCCTCCAGTCCAACCCTCTTGCCAAGGCAGGGCTACCTAGAGTAGGTGACACAGGAATGTGTCCAGATGGGTTTTAAGTGTCTCTGGAGAGGGAGATCCCACGAGCTCCCTGGGCAACCTGTTCCAGCACTGTGCCACCCTCACACCCTTGACGTGTCATGGAGTTGCCCCCCATGGCAATGCCTGGCCACATCTGTGGGGAGGCCGCTGTGCCTGGCTGTGTTTGTTGTAGCCCCTCTGTGGAACATGGGGTTGTATTTGTTTAAATGTTTGAGGCTTACGCTCACCAGAAGGCCCTGTGGGAAAGGCCCAGCTGTGGGCGGGATGGTTGGAAGTCGGGTGAGGGGTGAGAGGCCGTTGCGAGTGAGGAGTCAGTTGAGTGATGGCAGTGAGATTGTGATTGGCTGGAGGAACGTGCGGACGGCATACGAGCAGGAAGGTGATTGGGTAGTAAGATGTGTGGACAGCAGCACTGCAGCTGTGCCAGCCAATGGGTGCCCTTCTGCCTTTAAGTTCGGTTTGGTTTCAGTTGTGTTCAGTTGAGATTAAGGGTATAAAGAAGGGCTATTTTTGGAAATAAACTCATCTTCTTTGGATGTACAAGGGGGTCTGTTGCCTTTGTTCTCCATTGCTACACCCTTCCATGCAAGGGATTCCTGGCCCAGGGTCTGGCAGCTGAGGAGAAATGGCTGGTTCACAGAAGAGCAGCACCCATGGCCTTGCAGTGCACCGCACCTCACCGCATCATAACCACCTTCCACTCCAAGTTTTAAAGGCTTACCACCCTTAGTGAATTTCTTCAGCAGGCAGTAGGTTACACTCAGCATGAAATGAATTTCCAGGGATTCTTCACTGTCAGCCACTTCCTGCCATGGATTTTTACATTGAGTTGGAGGACATGTTTCATACCTGCCATGTGAGGTGAGCTCCAGCGTTGTGAAAACCTGTGTTCTCTATGTTGAAGTCTTCTTCAGCTTCTGTCAGAAGGATTTTGTCATCCAGTAAAGTAATCTCAGTCTATTACTGAAACTCAGATTGAATGAGGTCAGTAGAAGTCATTGGATTTTCTTCAGGTTTTCCTATAATTAGTTCTGTAAGAAAATTATTCATCCTTACATGTAAAGTGCACAAAATACCTGATATGTCTCTTTCTTCAATTCTTTCTACTGTGAATATTATGGAAAGAAAAAAACATGTAATTAGATACAAATGACCCACGTATTTTCTTTCATCTTTTCATGTCAGGAATGTATCTATGAATATATTACTGAGAGGTCTTTGCATATTCACTGTTTCTAAAAATTTCACTGCGTAACACTTGTAGATTCAGAAGACTTAAGATTATCTATCTGAAATTTTTATAGCTATTAATAATAGGTGTTGCAGGAATGCCTGGAAGTCTTAATAATCAGACAAGATAATAACAAGTTGGCTGCATTTCCCTGAACTTTAGATACTGAAATCAGTAGATAAATTAGTGACTTTAGGCTCCTCTTACTGTCGATGGAGACTAATAGGCTTCTTCAGGATGGGATCTATTTCTTATTGAAAGGTTTACAATTATATGAACAGTCTTTGAATAATGTATTTCTCTCCACTGACTATCAAGCAGTACTGGGATAACTAGGATAGATACAGATGTTGACATGGCAGATAACCACATTTAATCATGAATATGTTACAAAGAAAGAAAGAAAGGAAGTTCTTGCCCCAATGAATTTGCTACCTAAATAAGAAAGGGGAAAATGGAAATTTAAAGACATTAAATAGCTTGCACAAAATCAGAACCTAAAGTATCTCCTGAGTCCAATGAAAATGTTTTAAGCAGAAGGCTGTATCTACTTCAATTTTCAGTATGCAGTTGTTCTTTCAAAGCTTCTTTGGCACCCTGAAAAAGTTCTCATACTACACAGCTATGTTGATGACAGTTTTTCTATGTTTATTTTGTAACTTATTTCCATTGTACTAAATATGCTGTTTGATTCACTTCTACATAGAGAGCTCATAAAAAATTGAAAGGCTTCAATAATTTTAAATCATTCTACACTGCATATAGAGATTTAAATTTCAGTGCTATTTTTTTATTAGCACTTTAATTTGGAAGGTACTAGGCTTCTACAAGATTTAAAATTATTGGAGCATTTCAAATTTTTATAAGCTTTCCTATAAAGATGTGACTATGGTTCTGGGCTTATAAAGTATAGCACAATTTAAATTTAATCTAAATTATTTAAGTGCTTCAGACTTCAGGGAGATTTTCAATCTCTCAAACTGGGATCCATGTTCAGAAATTAGAGAAATCTTATAATGTAAAGTGCTTTCATCATTTTAAAGACCTGCAGGCAGCATTCTGAACAGGCCTTTTTTATTGTCGGTTTGTTAATTTAAAGTATTTGTTTTCATCTGCAGTGTGTGGAAAGGAGAAAAGCTGTAATAAGAACATAAAGGGAAGTCTGTTTCCTCTAGAAAGTTTAGGATTACAATGACCTTTCCTGCTTAGATAGATGGTGAGGTAATGTGAAGAACACCATTTTTTAATGCACTTTTTGAAACTTGCTGTAAGACGTTATACATTCTATAGTCTCACCTATGCCCATCAATATTAGGTGTATTCATTATCTTAAAATATCAAAGACATATAACTTCCATTTTCACTCTTTTGAAGACTTAGTTTCACCTGGAGAGGAACCAAAATGCATTAAATTGTATTTTGTTTAGCTTCTGTCTAATGTGAAGATGTTAACTTCCTGTAAAATCAGAAATGCGTGTGCCGTTTCTGTAGCCATCTTTGCCCTACAGTCAACAAAATATTATGGCACTGAAAACATATGGAGGTCTGTTTCATACAATCTTTTGAAGCAAAATTTCAAAGACCATTGTTGTGTGCCTGTGGAAGAATTCTGCTAACATCCTCAGTTATTTTGGAATGTAATGTCTCCATCCATGTAACATGTGAAGATAACTAATTCTTATTGTCTTTTCCATCACTATGACAGTTATTTTCTGCTACTGGAACGTTATTTGCAATTCAGATTGCTTAGTCAAAAAAATCTCATTTATTTTTCACGGCACTGTAAAACTTCTAAAGGCACAGTGCCATTGTAGAGTGTTCTGGTAGCAGAGAGGGGAGAGGAACTTAACCAGGTGTGGGCATGTCTCAGTTGTTATTCTGTACCACTCAAATCATCACCAGAGGGTGTGATTTCAGGATGAAAATGAGTGCACTCCTCTCTCTCTCTCTCTCTCTCTCCAGCACAGGGAGAGTCAGGGTCAGCCACTGCGGACCCCGATTCCTCTTCCATACTGCCAATCCCCTTCCCTTTTTCTCTGGAATGCAGCTTTGGGAAGTGATGCTGAAATGATAGCGTCAAAAATGTGAATCAACAATTGTGCTGACCTGACAGGGCTGGTGCGGAGGCTGCTGCGGTGAAAGGACCAGCAAGGGCAATGCCAGCCCAGCCAAGCCCATCAAGCCAAGCTGAAACAAGTCAAAATAAGGCAGCAGAACTGTGGGAAAGTGGCAGCGACCTGTGGGAACAACCTCCAGAGCAGCGGAGCAGTACAAGCGGCAGCACAGGCACCTGTGCGGATTGGAGCCACAGTGGAGCAGCAGTGCAACTCGACTCAGTCTATCCAGCTTTTGGGGCTTTTTTTTTTTCACCATTTGTCATTTTTTCAAGCTTGGGTGGATGGGGTAGGGGGTGGTAAACATTAACTGCAGGAGCTCCCCAGCCATCTTGCCTTTGTTCCCAGTGGTCATTTGGTATGGCACATGGGAATGGTTGCCATATTGCTTTTGTCTGGGGAAGTCACATGGACACGAGCTATGGGGAGCATCTACCATCTTTTTTTCCTCACTGGTTGTGAACACCTTTTTGTGAGTAAAAAACCTTCTCTTTTTAATATTGCTGTTATAATGTGTATCTTATTCCATAGCTTTGCACTTTCAGTAAATTGAAGAGTGGAAGGGGGGTTTGAGTTTAATTTCCTGCTAGTGTTAAAACCAGCACATAAAGTTAACACTGAAAAGTGTTAGAATAATTTTGCAGAAATGAGCTTTCGGATTCAGTTTGAGCAAAAGTTACATGAAATCTTTTGTGCATATGTTAATCAAGATGCATCAAGAGATGCCAGGGAGTAGTCAATTGTGATAGTAAAGCAGGCACTAGAAACTCTTGAACTAGATCAAGCAGATGGCAAAATGCTGTCTTTGATCCCCCAGTTTCATGGGTCAGATCTAACCAGCTAGTGGACAGTCACATAATTTGTATCACCCTAATCCAGAAAAAGCTTTAAAGATACATTATTTGAGTCACTAAATGATTGGAAGATCTAAGATGATTCTTTTGAGGTGAAATAATTGATAAAGCCAATTCTGTCCATTTCATAAAAGAGCAGTAGTGTTCTGTTTGGATAGTAGAACCATGTACAATCCCAGGTAAAGCCCATTTACCACCCACCTGGCTCAGATGTATGTAGGACATGCAGAAAATATCTACAGTAAAAAAGCTGGAAATTGATAATTACTAACAGGCATTTGAATCCCAATTTCTCTCCATTATGATACAAATGGAAAAAGAAAGAAACAAAATATATTGGCTTATGAAGGTGTGTGATTGGCTTTCGTTTTTGCAAACTTGAGGACTGGATGCACTGATTTACTGTAAGTACTTCGGTTGCTTTTCTGACAAATTGTCATGAATTTGGTTTAATGGCAAATGTTAAACTGAGTTTACAGCTGTGTTCTGTTCTTAGAGTAGTATAAACCATCTGGAGAATACTACTAAATGTCACCCACAGAATCAAGTCCACATTCTCAGCTGACTTAATTTTTTCTAGTAATGCCAGTTTATACCATTGTCAATATGTATAAGAGTCTTCATTAAGCTGTTTTTGCTTAAATCAAATTTTTGCTTAAATGAAGACAAGATGACAAACAGCAATAATTATTCAGTATTAATTATTGTATGAAATATGCGACAAAAATACTAACTGAATAACAAATCATCCCAACAAATCTGTATGATAAGGAACAATCCTTGTCTCAGGGTTCCTGCACTGAGTAGGTCTGATGGATCATAAATAATTTTATAGAACTGTAGAGTAATAGAATATTCCGAGTTGGATATCTGTAGCCAAAATGAACGAAAGGGGTTTTATTTAGGACTGAGAATATATCTGTGGGGAAGATCTACCATTCTTGTATAATGCTGAAAGAAAGGGCAAAAGTTAAAAAAGACAAGTTTAAAGTAATGCAGAAAAGAGAAGACAGAAGTTGAGAATAAACTTTATGGTAATATATCCATGCTCACAAAACCAGATGAAGTTTATGTTACATGTTCACCTTAGAGATGGAATAAAGATATTTTCAGGATTCTAAAATTATCATTGAAGTCATAATAAGCTGAAAAAAACCTCCAACAAATAAATAAAAACCACAAACCAAGTCTGTGTTCCCAGGCATGTTTTCTATTCACAGAAAGGAAATGAGGAATATGAAGTAACAGAAATCTTGTTCCATCATCCTATCAATGCTATTGCCAAAGGGTGCTCTTTGATGTAATGTTTTTCCTACTAATAAAAACTGTTTTACATTTTCCATCTTTGGCTTTTTCATGTTAGCTAGAGGACAAAGTTTCCAGCCATCATAACTGTGCTAGGAATTGATGAAATGTTGCGTATTACCTATGTATGTATGTAAAAAAAAAGTATTTGTATATGCATAAAGTATTCCCAGTTCATACATTTACTAATAAATGTTGTCCATTAGAGTTTGAAGGATTGCTAGATATTTTTAATCAAATTTCCAAATTCTTTTTTTTTCTTCCTTGATTTCTATTCATAATCACAGTTTTTGTTTTATTTGCACCTGTAGGGTTATTTTTGTTTTGTTTTGGGTTTTTTTGTTTGGTTGGGGTTTTTTTTGTTGCTGTTGTTTTTTGGTTTTTTGGTTTTTTTTGTTTGGTGCAAATCTCTATTTGATTGTATTTGTGAGGAAAGATTCCACTTTGACTAAAGAGAAATTGTAATCAACAAATGAATTCCGTTTATAAAGTTTCCATTGACCAGACTTTTCTCATATTATTATCTAGCAGATGAATTGTTCGGTGATTGATTGGTTCTCACTTTTCGATTAAATGGATACTTCAGAAGAATCTTGGGATTTTTAGGGAGAAAAACAAAAACAGGGAACAAAGGCCTATTTCTATAAGAAATATAGAGAAGTATTTGCTTGATTTTTCACAAAAGCAGAAATCAGCACCCATTTTCACCTGTTGGTTTTTTTTTTACTTTAAAAAAAACCAAGCCCTAAAACATTCTACTACTGAAAGGAAAGAAAATAATTGGGAAATATTTCTAAGACATTTTCATTATACAGCTTTGTATTGCTATGTAAAATGCTCTTCCTTAAGTCTAATTATCCATTATTCAATCAAGCAAAATGGCAAACGCAATCAAGGTTCATTGTAGTAACCAAAAATTTCAGTCAATAAACGAAGGGTGGTAAGAACAGCACCTATAAAGTCTTGTAATATGCACTGTGACAGTGCGTGTGTATTGTTAGAGAGCCACTCATCTACACATTTTAAATTCTTTATACGCATTAATTAATCTTTGCTGATAAATTTGTTCCTTTTTTTCCCCCCGAACTTCCAGTAATATTGTGAAACCTAGAAAGTCATAAAGTGACAGCAGATCCTTTAAGAGGTAAAGTTCTGCTGTATAGACTGTGTCAAAATCTCAAGTTTTTCCTTATAGATCTTCTTGCACAAACTATAACTAAGCAATCTATGTTTTGATTTTCCTTTATTTGCATTGCCTTTTCACTCATGAGATATTTTGTTCTTGCACTGCTAAATTTTTCCCCTATAGCACTCTTCCATTTTTAATAATAAATGTTTTCAATTTATTAAAATTTGAAAAATCTGCTTTTCTGTCCTTTATATTGTGATTTAAATTTCTAATGCCATATCTGCTCTACTACTGGCCCTCTGTATAATATTATGAGTACAGCCATAATCCTAATTTTCCATTTGGTTATTTAATATGAGTTTAAAATTACTATAGGTTCCTGGGCTAGTTCTATCTTAGACAATCTACCCAGCTGTTTCTCTCCCTGAAATCTGCTTGACTAGGTGGGACATCTTCAACAGGTAACTGTTAAACTGTAGTCCGTGTGGTCTTCAATAAACAATCCCTCTACAAAAGCAGTTACACTATTCTGTTGTATCATAGTTACTATGACTCTTAGTCCCAGTATGGCAAATTTAGAAGTTACTCCTTCCAAACATCCTGTATCCCCAAATTTATTTGCCTGATGTGGCATCTGATACATCAAGAATTATAAAAAGTAGCATTCTCTTTTTCTATAAAAGCAATATTTTGCTGCAATACTGTGTGGTCTCTACTAAAGAGTATGAAGAGCATTCCTGACCTGTCTCGGTTTTGGAGACAAAACTTCAGGAGGAAACACTCCAGAATAAGTGTCTCCTCCGAAGGGAAAAGGGCCTCCCCTTTTCCTCCACCAATAAGACAAGTGGGTCACAGCAAGTTAAAGTGGAAAAAACAAACTGTTTATTAACACGAAACAAAACAGGGTAGAACAGGGAAAAAAAAAACCCAAAACCTCAAAATACAACAAATTCCCAGAGAGGGAACAGACACATGGGCTCGGACCAGCCAGGGCCACCCCTGAAGGCACCCCTGGACCAGCGAGGAGGGAAGGGAGGCAGTGAGGCAAGGGGAAGGGAAGAGAAAAAAGAAGAAGAAAAACCAACAACCTTTTCCCAGCTAGCCGGAACACGAAATAAAACCCAAAAAGCAGCACAGCGCTCCTGGCACACTCCCTCCCGAGCCCTGCTGAGCCCCAGAGCCCTGAGCCCTTGGGCTGAGCCGTTCAACTGCCCCGCACTCGGGTCCCGAGGCCCCACCCCCGGGTCCGTCTTACAGGCACAGCATCCTTGGGCATTGAGCGTGCGGTTAAGGAATAAAGCGGCTTCATAACGTCACCCCAGGACATGATCACAGTAACTCTGTTGCTTATATACACATATTGCTAAATGCCTTAAATTGTTTTAATTATTTATTATCATGGTTTTGTTTTTTGGTCTCCAGCCATTTCCCCAACAATTTCTATTAAGTTCTTGAGAGTTAGGGTGGGTCACAGACCACTCCCAATACACAAATTAGAGGAGTCCATACTTTCTCTGGAATGTATAAAAATTTAACAGTATGGGTACTAGCTGTTTGGAGTTAGCTGATGTGACTCAGAGAAAGTGCCCTTGTGCTTTTAATATATTCATTTAATTCTTTGAGATGTGGTTTTCAATTTATGTGTTACAGAGAATTATGCATAAACCTTCTCTACAAAACTGAAGGTTTTAATTTGCTGGGAAAACTATTTTTAGTCAGGATTATTGCTTAACAATTTGTCCGAACATTACTTTCACCCTTCATAATGGTATGTTTACTACTTTCCAGGGGAGAAAAGGATTTACTAACACCCAAAAGACATCAATGTTTCTGATATGCCTTATCAGGTACCTATTCTCTGAGAGAAGCTATTACTGTGATTATCTGGCAAATTCATGGATTACAGAAAATCCCTAGGAGGAAGTTGTGTGCATGACTGTAGCCACAGGAGAAAGGAAGGACATAAAAATAAACCTGTCCTCTGACCAGCATCTACTTCACAGAAGGCAACCCTGAGGACAGTCCTTTGTTTGGGACTGCATCCGAGATGGAAGAGCAATCCCAAAATAAGACACGCTCTATCTAGTCCACTTTTCAGCTGAACTGAATAGAAAAAGGATCTGAACTAAAGTGAAGGCAGTCAGGCACATTCAATTTACCCCTCACATACACCCCCTGTAGTTTTGTCTTTGAACATAATCACCCTATTAAGATTTGAAAGCAGTACATGTTAGGAAGTCTTCGTGCATGTTATGGTGTTGGTCTAATGCCAAAAATGGTTTCAAAACTCAGGGTCATAAGCAGGAGTACTCCCCACTTCCATAGGGCTCAGAATCCTTAGTTCAGATTCATGATATTAGAGAGGCTGAGAAGTGCTATAATGCTAAACTTACAGATTTTACCTCATCAGTGCAAAGCATTATTCTAGAAAAGATGTATGCAATGAGCTGTTGATAGTGTTATTGTTGTTGCCATTACTCATATTGATATTAATATTATTAATAATAATATCAATGTCAATATCAATATTATTTTGGCCTGGAAAATTCAATTATTTAAATGAATTTAAATTCCGTAATTCTAGGTTTACTGTTTCTCTTCGCTGCCCTTTGGACAGTTAGACCCAAATTGTTAGAAGCATTTGTATGGATGAACTTTGGATATGCTACTCTAATGTTATATTTGGCATTAGTACCTATAGGTTCTGCTCCACAGGTATATGGGAAGGACACAGAATATGAAGAGGAGCTAAATAGGAAAAGGAACAGTGGGACCAGGGATGCTGAAAACTTCATCAACTCATGCAGATCAGTTACAGAGTTTCTGACTAACTAGTTCCAATGATTTAGTGGGCAAAGTCCTGGGAAGCTTCTCTCATGCTCATTGTCCTGGGAACCTGCCCAGAAATTTGCCTGACTCCTCAATTGTTGTGGATTTGAGACTAATTTTCTTTCTTAAAATTCAGTACTCATGTACCATTGTGCTAAGTAAACTCATTAATTATTTCTCTAGATTCTACTATTTCATTGTTCCACATTTCACTATCTTTCTCAATTTTTCAATCAATTCCTCTCTATTTGCAAGTAGGTCAAGGATGGCTTCTCCTTTAGTTGGTACATGGTTGGCTGTCTTCGGTTACTAGGAGATAATTCCTCTGTAAATGGTGTTTTGTGATTCTGAGTACCTTGAGATTTTGTCCAGGAAATTTTCATTCCTGCAAGTCTCTAGTCATATGCCATCTGTCATTTCTTCTTTGTTTTTAATTCCTTGCAACTTTACCTAAAAATGGAATCATTCGTTAATGAGGATTTGAGAAGTTCTCTCATATGTAGGCCTGCAGTTTTCAAATGGCTTAAAGGAATTATGCACTTATTTTTGCTTGGATTTGTTTTGGGTTGGTTTTTTGGTTTCTTTTTCTTTTAGTATGGAGTAAATTAGATCTACCCTGTAATGCTGGGCTATTTAAAATCCTAATAAGAATTCTGATTCCAGCCAGCTTTATGTACACAGTTGTCTCCATGTATTGAAATTCTAGTTGTGAGAATCATCTTTCAATAGGCATGCTTTCAATGAAGCACATTATGCTATTGTAATACCATAATTTAATACTATTTCTGTGTCTTCCTGTTATCTTCTCTGTTCTGTTTTTGCAATTATCAAAGAATGTAGTTTGTTATTTACTCATTTTTTTCCCCAGATTTTTTTTTTTTTATCATGTATTCTGTATAAAATTCAATGTTTTATTAGCAACAGTTTGGATTCTCAGTATGTACCAGATGGAGTTAAAAGGAAGCTATTTTTCCTTCTTCTAACTGATAACAGTAGTTTAACACTTTTCTGAAGAAATGTACCAATTCTGAACTTAGGTTAACTAGTCATATGTCAAAATATGGTAAGTCTCAGCTCAGACTACTGCAACATGCAAGACTTGCAGCTGTTATCATTAATAATACAGAGCATGGAGACAATTGTAATATCTGTTGAAATCCTTAGTATCATAGAAATTATGATCAGCAAATCTTTGACATGATTATTTCATCAGTCTGTAGTTTGTGAATACTAATAAGATGTACTTTTGACACAGGCATCATGTCTGAACTAAAAAACCAGTACCGAAATTATAAATAAAATGTGGAATGAAAGGCTAATAACGAGCGTGCCAGATGTTATACATTGAATGCTTAGAATATTTATGGACTGTTCAGTCAGGTGGTGGATGCTCTGGACACATGAAACATTTGAGAAATACAACATTGGAATATACTGAATAATACAGTATGATACAGATGTTTTCTAGGGGATGGTAGTTACTGCATTCCTGACTAAGCACTGGAAAGAAAATTGGAATTTCAGTCATGTGGAAAAGGGGACTTGGTGCAAACTCTACTGCTGGTTAAATATCGTTCATATTTTCACTGATGACTGGAAAATAGTACTAGTTTCATCTGATTCAAAAGCAGAGAAAGACAGGAAGAAAGCAATCAACAGACACAGCCAAGAACTTTCAAGCACCTATTAACTGAATTATGGAATTAATCTGCCAATATTTTACATGTAAATCATATTCTTAAATATATGCAAAACCTATTTATTGCTTTAGTGTATACTTCTTTTTGCTTTTGGTTTGTCCCAAACAATGCCTGTGTTATTTGGGAAGTTGTCTGGTCACGGAATAACTCTGAGAAGCAGAAAATATGTCTGTGTGTTATAACGAATAATAGGTTTTAGGAAGTGAGAAGTGCAGCTGTAAGAGAAATAAATTTTTGTGCCTAGATGAAAAGCACTCATTTCATCAAGAAAAATCATGACCAAACCCTGAGATCCAACTATAGGTACTGCAGTGAGATCATGAAGAAATAAGAAGGACAAGTAACTTTGATATTTTTCCTCAAATCCTGGAACTCATTCATCTAAACTGAACACTATTGGCCTATTGGCTACTTTTAAGTGTTGCACTGCTGCCTGTTGAAATTCAGGAAGTTCCCATCAGCCCATTTCTTCAGCCTGTTGGGATCTCTCTGGATGGTTGTATGACCATCAGTGACTCCTCCCAGATTGGTGTCCTTAGCAAAGTTGTTGAGGGTGAACTCTGCCCCATCATCCTTATCATTAAAGATGTTAAGCAGGACTGGACCAAGTACTGACCCCTGGGGCACACTGCTAGTCTCTGGTCTCCAACTTGCCTCTGTGCCACTGATCATGACCCTCTGGGTCTGTCCATTCATCCAGTTTTCAGTACACCTCACTGTCTATTTATATAGCCTGTACTTCATCACCTTGTCTACAAGTATCTTAAAGGAGACAGATCTTGCTGAAATTGGAGTAGATAATATCTCCTGCTCTACCCTCATCTGCCAGGACAGTCATTTCACTATAGAAGCTCATTAAGTTTGTCAAGTGTGTGTTCCCCTTGGTGAAACCTTGCTGACTATTCCTGATGACTGTCTTCTTTACATGCCTGAAAATGGGGTTTAGATTTAGTTTAGCTCCTTAAAGACCTTCAGAGGGACTGAGATGAGGCTGACCAGTCCATAGCTCCTGAGTCCTCCTTCTTGCCTGGTCTGAAAATAAGAATAACATTTACTTTCCTTGTAATGTCATCAGCAAGCTTTCTCAGCAATTGTGGGTGTATCCCGTCATGGACGATGGATTTATGTATGTCCGGTTTGCTTAAGTATTCTCTGACATGATTCTTTTCCACCAACTGTGCGCGTTTTCTCTGGGTTATTCCCCTTGTTTCTGGTATCTGGGATTCCCAAAGGCTGGGTTTTATAGTAGATACTAGACTTTCTAGGCATAGAAGGAATTCAGCACGTCTGCATTTTATGTGTCTTGTGAACCATCTCTCTTCTCACTCAACAGTGGTTATCCTTCTGTGGTTTTATCCTCTCTGTTTTTGTATAAGCAGATTGACAAGGAATGTAAGCTTCAGAGTTTTTTCAGCCAAAAATCTCATGCTGGAACACATAAAAATAAGGAGGCAATCACCAAATAGATGTAGCTTTATGAAGTAGCCTGTGTTAGCTAGTGAAATACAAAAGACAACTTATAGTCTATTAAAGAATTTTCAGGGGAAAAAACCTGGAAAATTATTTTAATTAAGAAGAATGGCCAAATGTTATCATTGTGTCTGTTGTAAAAGTTAGACAGAATGAATTTGGGGTCAAAGATTAATTTTTACTTGATCTTGTAGTGAATTTGGTGTGGGATGAGGGATGTCTGGAAGAAATAATATCCTCCATTATGAGGAAGTGCTAGAGTGCTCTCAGAATGTGAAAACTGGCTGAGATTTCCCTAGGAATTATGCTCCAGAGGGAAGTTTTAACAGGTAATTCTCTGATAAAGACAAACAAACACCGCTCTATATAGAAAACAAGGCTGTCTGACATAAAGTAATAGTTTGGAGTGAATGGATAAACTCCGAGAGTTCCAATGGGGTGTGTCACAGTCATTAAATGAACACTGAAGGAAACTAATCTCAGAGCTGGTCATTAGCTAAAAGTCCTGAGAAGTAGCCTGCAGTTTCCCAAAGTCATTGAGGAAACTAAGTCTCATTCAACATAGAAAAAAATAATCCAAAATCCTGAATGCCTTTGTGATTCTTGGCCTGAGGCAAAATTGGTTTAAACTATCTCTTTTATTCAGGCTGTGAAAGGTTTTGAAATGGACTTATATTACTCTGGAGACAGGTGCCAACCATCCATTTATAAGGTATCCTAATATGATGCTTTTTCAAGCCCATTTCTCACAAATGTTTCACTATGCATGAAACTATAAAATATTATTTCAGACCAAGAGAAGTAAAGATTTTCTAGCAGGGGTGATGGGCTTGAGAGTTCAGATGTACATCTGAGAGGTGAAATACCTAGTTCAAAGACTTCAAAAAAAAAACCCAAACAACCAAAACTTCAGTGTTTTCTAAATACAAGACAGAATATGTTTTACATAAAAGGTTAAATTGAAAAGGCATTGTAAGATTTTGTTTTGGATGATTTTCTTTAAAGAAAATATCTTATAGACCCAGGTCATATCAGGAAGAAATAAGAACCAAACTTCTAGTGCATCTTCAGATGCACTCAATAAATTTCATAGCTACTTAACTCTTAAGTTAAGGGGGTGGGAATGGAAGTTTAATATCTTCATTTAAGCCAATATAATAGTTTTTAAACTTACAAAATATTTGGAATAATTACAACTGTATTCTGCAGCAAATAAGTAGTTGGCCAAAATGTAACGTTTTAGCTCTTTTTCATCCATTGAAATGACATAGCTAGTGAAGTAACAGTACAGATTTTTCTAAGCCAAGGAAGATACTGCCTGTCTGTTAAGGCTTGCAATTAAGATTTTATTTGATAAAAAGTTGATGACTTTGAGGTCCATTAGGATTTCTTTTGAATTGCCAAATCATTTGGTGCAGATAATTCCAGAGCCAGCAGATGATATAACACAATTTTGTCATTATTAGTCTGAGCTATACTTGAAACCGTGACCTAGAGGTAAGAAGTATCCATATTGTATTTCCAAACTCCTCAATGGAACAGCTCCCATAGGGCCCGTACTTAGCAATAAAAACAGTTACACTGAGCAGAAAAACTACAGATGATTTTTTTTGTCTCTCTCTTAGGTAGATTTGTTGCCAGCAGCTTTCATATTCATGTCTTATAGGCCTTTGGGTAATAGGGTTTGGATTGGAAAGTTGTGTTCAGAAAAAATAACAAGTTTCTGGGGATTTTTTTTTCTAACTTCATATTAAGGGGCTTTTGGTGACAATAACAGATTTTAAGACATAACACCAAAGCTAAAAATTCTTTATGTCCACAATTATGAAGTAATTGGGAACAAAGTTGTATGCTAACAGTTGAAATGCTGCAAGGTTTGAGACTTGTATAAGGCAAACCTCAATATATTTTCCTTCCATGACAATTTACTCTAGAAGTCATTCTTCTATACTATTAACATGTCTTTTTAAATCTAAAAGTGGGCAAATCAGCTGTAAACAGCTGAAAAACAGCTCTGTCGTCAGACGGTTACCTTGTAATTCAAGTTACAGGACTTATAAACGGATTTTGCTGTATGAAGAGATGATGTGAAGAGTACCTGTATTGCCTGCTGTGAGAGCATTCATTTTGCCTACATATGGATGAATATTAAGAAAAACAAAGAATGACATCCATGTAGCCTGACCTAATTTAATTTTGAGGAATGGGTACAACTACATCAATGTGACTATCCAGCCTACGCTTACATTAATACTTTGTGTACCATAAAATCTTATGATGTAGAATAATTGAGAGAATACTCTATTTCTCAACACCCTATAAGGGCACCTACACTATGGACAGGTGCCCTGGCCTTATATGTTAATTCAAACTCCATACAGGTTTATTAGTGAAGAATTAATCCAAACTGCACATGAAACAGAAGTTCTTCAACTAAGGACTAGGTTGCCATGTGACAGAGGAGAATACAAGTGTAAACTAACTCGGAGAGGTTGTATACATTGGGGCACTGAGAACTGAGAACTTGGATATTCCTATGCTGAGCAATATGCAGCAGTGTACATAGGCCTGGTTCTTTTGCTAGCTTTGATACTTGTATAACAAATGCACTATGATTTTTGATATTAATTTTATTTTGTCTCTTTCTTTCCTGTAGTTCTTTACATATCCTGGTGGATATGTATTAATAACCCCTACACATACATATTTTAATAAATAATATTAATATCTTGTCTGGCATTTGTGGGGTTTTTCCTATGTACGTCTGACTAAATAGGTGTCCTGAGGGCATCCTTTAAAATAAACTATAGAAAAAAACAGGTTTTTAAGACTGGAGACAAAAAACGTCTAAATGTTTCAGCTATCTTAAAGGTGATCATTAAAGGAAGTTAAAGCAGTTTTAAATTGGTATCTAAATGTTTTCATTTACATTACACAAATTTCATGGGCACTTAAAAGTAGAAAGTTGTACTCTAAGGTCTCCTGCAGTTTCCATTAGTCTAGGGTATTTTTATTAATAGTGTGAGAAGATATTGAAACGGGCAACTTAGCATTTTAGGTAAAAATTAGAACACAGAAATTAAGGATGCAATTACCTAAATATAATTTTAATACTATTTGATAGGGTGTTTGACATATTTACCTGGGGTAAGCAGGTATGAGACAATATTTATAGAAATTCATGCCTACCTTTCTGCTTTTAGAGAGACTGCTAGAGAACAGGTGACAATCCTAGATCATGTGTGAAATGGTCCTAAATTTAAGTGACTTAATAGACCACAAATAAACAGTAGCAATTATCTGCAAGTGATTTCACCCAGTAAGGTTTAATCTTTCTTTTAAATCTAATATGAATATTCAGAAATGGAATCCTCTTTCTAGTTTAATTAAATTGTTTGTTTATGTTTGAGTGACATTTTCTTGCTACAAAGCAAATACTCTGAATTTGGGATTTTTCCTTATTTTTGTCATTAACCAGTTTGACTATTTCTAATTATGTTTTCCTTGCTGTTTGTGTATGTCATTTTGCAAACAAACACAAAGAAACCCCATATAGTTTTGCATTCAGCTCACAGAGATATAATCTGTTCCCTTTGCTGGAGGAAATCCTCAGTGATGTGTTGCCAATATTTTAACAAGAGACTCTAACAAGTCATTCTCCCCTTAAGCCTGTGTTAAATCCTTGCATCAGGAGTATGTGTACTCCAGAGAGGAATGGCAATAGACTAATTTGTTTCCAATTTAATGTGAAAATGCATTCTCATAAACATAACCAAGAAAGATACGATCTTATTTGGCTAACAGACTGGTATGAATCACCTAGAAATATCTAGACTATGTTCCTTGGTAAAAACATACTAATGAATTCGCTAGGAGAGCAGTGTGCTTTGAGACAGCGTGTGAGCAATACTGTCAGTCATTATCTGTTGAGGTGTAATACATGGTAAGGTGTTTGTTTTCCTCAAATGGTATCTTTCATTCAATAAACTCCTAAGAGTTCCCAAATTAAAAATGTTGTAGATATGGTACACACACATGCACACGAAAGGCCCAACTACAAAGTTTTGTATATTCTTAAAAAGTTTCCTCCTTCTCAAAATTGCATTATGACACCCTTATAATACCATTTTGTGTTTGTATTTCCCAGGGCAATTACAAGGGCTTAGGAAAGCACTATTGTATGAGGATTATCCTTAAGAGTTTTCAGAGAATGGGACTAACAGTGCTATATTCCTAAGGATCTTCCCACAAATAAGTGTTATAGGAAGAATGCAAACACTGCATAGGTCTTCTTCTGACAGTGGCTGAGAAACTCTCATGAGAGCCATAATCTTTAGACTCTCATAAATTTAAGGAAAGAAATCTGTTGTTTTGTGCTGTTAGAACTGTTTTGCATTACATGGATAAATGAATTATTTATTGGATGAAAAGAAAGGGATGCAACAGAAGCAACTGTGACACATCCTGTTCTCCTATGCTCTAGCAACAGCATTGTGTGATTTAAAATGGTGGCAGAGGCCTAATTTTTCTCTAAGGCCATGAAGCATACATCTCCTCAACAGTGGTTTTAAACTAGTATTTTCATTAAATACTATATTAAATTTGATTAATTTGAAAAGGTATTTAATAAAACTATCCGTACTCTTAACCATGAATAGTCCCCAACAATTTAACTTAAAATAGCCTTAGTCTTTCTCATCAATAGGTACATAAAAATGTCATGAAAAGAGGATCACTTGTAAATTTAGCCTGGAGAAAAGGAGGCTCAGGAGAGACCTTATCACTCTCTACCCCTACCTGAAAGGAAGTTGTAGTGAGTTGGAGGTCAGTCTCTTCTCCCAGACAACAAGTGATAGGACCTGACAAAATACCCTCAAATTGTGCTAGGCAAGATTTAGATTGGATATTAGAAAAAAATTTATCACTGAAAGGTTGGTCAGGTGGTCTATTGGAGTAGACTCCCCAGGGAAGTGGTGGAATCACTGTCCCTGAAAGTGTACAAAAACCACATGGATGTGACACCTGGGGATGTGTTTTAGAGGTGGACTTAGCAGTGCCAGGTTAATGGTAGGACTCAATTTGTGACCATAGTGCAGGTAGGAGACAATCAAATATTAAAAAGGAGAGGCAAGTATAGATAGGAAGTTCATTTTCCTGAATGCACAAGAACAGTGATTGGAAAACCAAAAACGAGATATAAAGAATTAGGAGCAGACATTAATTCCCCTTGGGAGGGATACAAACAGCATTAATCTCTTTATCTCTGTTTGTGCTTAATGTACTACTGTTCGCGTCTCTTGTATTTGTTTCTTATGCTGAATAATGTTAATGTGGTGTCCTGGTTTGGGCCAGGAGAGTGTTATTTTTTTAGTAGCCAAGAGTGGGAATGGCTAGGACCCAGAGGTTATTCTATACCACCTCCCCTCATTTGCTGGGGATGGGGAAGGGGCTTCCTGCTGGGTCTGGCTAGTGTGGGCAGGGAGCAGTCATGAATTTTCACAGGTTTTCCAGGAGGGGTAAGGAAATACATGTGAATAGTCTGACTTTTTTCTCATATGCTCTGTCATTAGTACTTTGCTGTTACTGTTAACTGTCTTACCTATTTGCTGTTTCCAATAAACTGTTCTTATCTCAACCCATTATCTTTACCTTTGTGCCTCCAGTTCTCCTCTCCATTCAGTCTCACAGGGAGAGGGAAGAAGTGAGGGAGTAGCATGTGGTTTAGAGTGGTTTAGTGGGAACACTAAATTGGAAAATACCATTCCTAAACAACAACAGCTTTATTTGGCACCCAACGTGAGGTGTGAACAGATCTGCCCAGAGCAGGTTGGAAAGAAATTTGATCTAAGCATTTGCTGTACTAGGTAATGAGGTCACAACGTTGCTTGGTCTGTTCATGTGTGTGTGGTACCTAACTCTGCATGTATTCCTGCATGTGCAATATGTGCTCCTCATGATGATATTTTTCAGAGCAGAGAGAGGGATCAGAATTGCTTTGTTGCTGTGCTGTGTGATACCAGCTTATGACACGATAACATCAAGGGCAATGAGGGTCATTGGGGATGTGTATTCAGTGTTGTTCTCCCACCCTTACCTCAGGTTCTACCTTTGAGAGTCCATTAACAATCATACCCTGTCTGCGTGGGGATCAGGGAAGGATGATTTTCCTCAGCTTTTCACCCCCTTTTCCTCCCTCAAGCCTGTTAAAACAGCTTTTGGGGATTTTGAATTTCCCTTGGATGTTAAGGAAAGCATATGCTTGTTGCTAGGTCTGCCAGGTCTCCTCAGTGCAGTCCACACCATGTTTAGAGTTACAAAAGATATTTTTTAGGGGGGTCTTTCAGAGATATGTGCAAGGGTGGATAGCCATGAGTGGCATGGAAGATGGGAGAAAATGAGCCAGCTTTTGAAGGACTATTCTGCTCCAATGGTTTGAAAGCTCACCCCTGAACAACTCAGGGCCCTGATAATGTAGCAGAATATTTGAAAGAAAAATGCTCTTGCCATTCCAGAGAGGCATGAAGTTATGCAATGAGCTGGGCCTTGGCTACTATTTACCAGACACTGCTTGTCACTAGACAGCACCTTCAGGAGGAATTGGAGGAAAGCAGACCAATAAGCATTGTGGCCACTGAAACTGCAGCTGAACCAGAGGAACAACCCATGCTATTTGCAAATGCCTTTAGACAAAAGAAGAAATTAAAGACCAAATTAGTTCACTTAGTGAGGGATGAAAAGGAAGTAGGGCCCTCACAACATTATTATTTATTTGCTGTTTCCAGTAAATTGTTTTTATCTCAACCCATGATCTTTACCTATTGAGCCTCTAATTCTCAACTCCATTCCACTGCAGTAGGAGTGGAAGGGGAAGGGAGGAGTGAGAGAGCAGCATCTAGTTTGGAGTGGTTCAGTGGGAACACTGAATTGAGGAATACCATTCCTAAGCCGTGACACATAGTAGTAGCCTGATAGAATAGATCCACGCATTCTGGATATCCTTACAAGGCGATATATCAGATATATTTTGGCCCCCTGAACTAAGTGAATATTTTGGCATGGAAGTCAATGAATTCAGCATTTCATTGGTCTCCTGTCTTTTATGAGATGCATAACGTTAGCCATTCCAACTATATATATTACAAAACCACCGTTATTTAAGATCTGTCCTTTAACTTTCATTCCTTCCTGCCAACAGTCTACCGTGTGCGGTGGTGCATACTCATTTTCACTTAATGATCAGGAAATTGATTAGAATGCAAAGAAGGATAACAAAGTTGATTAAAAGCTTCCCAACACTCTATTGCAGAAAAAAAGCTTTAAAAACTAAATATGTCTGGCTTGGTTAATATATAAAGGAAAGGTGATAATGTGAAGAAATACCTGATGCTGTCTGCATTTCAAAGGAAAATATAACAGACTGTTACAGGAAGAATTGGAAGGAATGGTATGAGAATACCCACATGAAAACAGTGTTTTTTGAACTTGACAGAATAAAATTCAGGCAGTGGATCAGATCAACAACAGACTGAAAATGATGGAAAACCTCAAATATTATGCCTCATTTCATCTTTTCGTAATACTTTTCAAAGAAATAACAAGATGGCATTGTTTAGAGTGTGGAGCTCAGAATGATGAATTCTAATTTGAGCTTGGTTACTGACTCATAAGTGAAGGGATTATTTCCTTCTAGGCAAGAATTCCTAAGTATAATGTGGTGATAATAAAAGCCAACTTACTTTTAGGAATGCAGGGAAGAAAAAGTAGATTTAAAATATGAAGTAAATTTATAAAAATGAAAATGGCATGTGTATCAGGATTTTCTGACTCTTGCCTAAAGCAGTAATTTGATTTCTTAAAGGCATCACAGAATATAGATATTGCAGTAGAACACTGAGGGTAAAATAAAACATTTTGAGTTTTACTCTGGAGCAGATTGGAGTTTCAGTGTCACTTGAAAAAAATAGAATACATATAAGGTATTTTTAAACACTGAGTTGTCTCAAAAGCAATATATCTATATATAAACATATGCATAAGGTAAGAAATGCAAAATCAAGAGTTTGATCAAATTATTCATAAAACCTTCAAAGCTCTATGAATATGACAGGCCCTTAAAATTGATATAAACATTACCTAATAATTGAAGGTAATAAAATAGGGCTGCCATTCTTCCATCCACAAGAAAGAAAATTATTTTTAAAAACTGTATGGCTCAGATTATGTCTCAGATTATTTGCTATTGTGACTGCTTTAAAGGGTTTTAAAAGATTAATTACTATTAACAAACTTAGCTTCTGTAAGACTCTAAATAATCATCTGCTTTAATTCAGATAACCATTTCTGAAGACAGGACACAAGTTAATTTCTCTAGTGGTCACCAGGAATCAGCTTCACTAGGTCTGGGTGTTTGCATCCTTGTGATAGTGTCCTGTATGATCTAGCATCAGTGAAACACAAACAGCATTAATTAAACAAAAAAAAGCATTAATTAAACAGAAAAAAAACAGTTTTAAGAGAGGGAACATGGCTAACAGTAGGTAAATCTGACTCCTTAATCAGACCATCAAGTATAGTAGTGTGTGCTTGCAGACCAGAAAGCCAATGGTATCCTGAGCTGCATCAAAAGCAGCGTGGCCAGCAGGTCAAGGGAGGGGATTTTGCCCCTCTACTCTGCACTAGTGAGACCACACGGGAAGAGCTGTGCCCAGGAAAAACATTGATCTGTTGGAGCACGTCCAGAGGAGGGTCATGAAGGTGATTAGAATGATGGAAGAGCTCATCTATAAGGAAAGGATGAGAGAATTGGGATTGCTCATCTTGGAAAAGGCTCTGGGGTTACCTAATTGTAGCCTTCAAGTACCTGAAAGGAGCCTAAAAGAAAGATGGAGAGAAACCTTTTGCACAGCTCTGTACTGATGGGACAAGGAGGAATGTCTTTAAATGGGAAGAGAGTGGGTTTAAATTAGATGAAAAGAAGAAATTCTTTACTTTGAGGGGGGGTGAGGCACTGGAACACGTTGCTCAGAGAAGTTGTGGATGCTCCATCTCAGGAAGTGTTCAATGCCAGGTTGGATGAGACTTTGAGCAACCTGGTCTAGTGGAAGGTATCCTTTCTCACAGCACAGAGGTTGGAACTAGATGTTCTTCAAGGCCCCTTACAGGTCAGACTTGCTTCCATTGGCAAATGTAGTGCAAGGGAACTTGTAGTATCAGCAGCTCTTTGCTCCTTCACTTCTGAATGAACTGAGAATTAACAGCTTCAACAGATGTATTTCTAGAAATCACAAAAAAATTGTATTCATTTCAACAAGACCTTATTTATGAAATTATAAATGTAAACAATCATATATTTAAGCTGGAATATGATGAAACATGTATTGACTGTTCTGATGGTAAAAACAAGAAAAATAATTGAAGATATTTTAAATCAGAATCATTATAACGTTTATAGTAGCTGAGTTATAAATCCTTCATGACAGGGAAATGGATTTTTAAAAGAAAATTGCATAGGATTTCTTCCAGAGGTATTTTTGTGAACATCTTCTGAATACATTTCTGTAAAGGCTATCAGAAAATTTGTAAGATCCCAATAGAATGAAAAAAAAAAAATTAAAATGAACTGAAAAGTTAAACATCTTTTTTCATTTTAAGAGTGAATACTGATCAGATAAATTTAGTTATCAATTGAGATTACTGAAAGATGAAACAATGATATAGAAGGTTAACTAGGACAACCTGATCATTTTCTTTCTCCTGCTGTGTATTACAGATTACATTCTTTGCATTTTATGCAGTCATCCCAAAGTCAAGATTGCATCAGAGGCAATAATCATGTTTGACTGAAAATGTATCCTATTTAACTTTAATGGAATAAGGTTTTTCATTAATTACCCTCACTGTTTGATATTTGTACCTTATGCCCTTAATGAATTTGCCTGGCTTCAGCTTCCATTGATTTTTAGTTAATGGTTCTTTCTTTTCTGTGCTAAAGAGATTTTTATTAATGACTGTATTACTTCTAAGGAATACATAAACAATAATCAAGTAATTTCTTAGTCTTCTTTTCATATGTGGAATTGGCTTTATTTTTAGCTATACTTCGCTGAAAAAAAAGGGTCTTCTTAGTTGTAAAGAGCAAGGTAAACCTGTTTCCTGCACAGATTTGCTTCACCCAATATGCAGAATTATACAGTGACCCAAATTTGGAGAACAGTGCTTGACAGCACTTTCAGTGTAGCCTTCTGTATGAAGAGTAAGCAGGACATCACTTTTTATATTTTAACAACTCTAAAGAGGTGGTTATTAGAAGAGTGAGCAATATTTTGGTACTAACAATAATGCCTTATGAAAGAAAATGTAAAACCCCTGTCCATATACACAAGTTCCTACTTCATACTCACTCCATGAATAATGCCAAGGACTAAAGCAATTTACAAAAAAATGTTTTCATTACTAAAATGTAGTTGCAGAATGCAATGTACATGTCTCACCATTACGATCCTCAATACTTTCTCAGAAATACTTTCTCATATGTCAAGTTATGATGTGTCTAATTATGCACTAACAGTTCTGTTTCTACAAAATGTTATTTTAAAGTATACAAGATAGTGTGGGATCCAGGTCCTCAGAATAACTGTCCCATTCTGATCAGTATTTACTGACATTTTTTTTGTTTGAAAATGTTAGCACCAGAGATTATTTATTCGGGGTAATGATTAAAATTTTATTCAGAGTAGATATTTTATGTATGCAGGTAACACATAGAATATACTCCATTAATATAATAAAAATATAACATATTATATTATATTATACATGAGTATATAATGTTAATCACTTGTCGGTCTTAGAGACAAATATTAGAAACATTACCACATGACGGTGATTTGCATGGATAAACACTTCTGATAACTCACTTATCCATTTGTTAATTTTTTTAATGGAGGCATTATCTGTATTCTACAGTTTTAGTTGTTGAAGCAGAATACAGTTTAACACTCGTTAATTAAAAAAATAAAGTACCTTCATCATCAACCATTCTAATGTGCATGAAGAATTAACTCATGTTTTTTGGCAAGGTCTATTTTCTGTTTTATCAAACTGACAGGGACTAATTGTATTCTTTTACTCTTTATCAGTCAAGCTGTGTATGTATATTCCATTAATGTGCCAATACTAGATGTCAGACTAACTGTCCTAAAGAGATAATATTATCATCTTTGTTGAAGAATATTTAATGTGTAGTGTTAGTTTCCAAATGTCAAAGAGTTTGAGTACTACCTGTTTTATCAATAATTACAACTTAGAGCTAAAATTTGGAGAAAAAAAGTGTACTGTTATGGTCTTGACACCTACAGAGCAGTATATGGCACTAAAAGGCATCAAATAAAGGAAGAGACTGTGTTATCCAATAAAACATTCCCTATAATTAAATAAAGGTACATTCCTCCAGATCTGAGCTATAAAACTTTTTTTCTAAGTAATAAACAGGGTAAAATGAACTCCATCATCTCAAAACTTTCCTTATGTATTTTCATGGAAAATTTCAGGACAGTGTGAAATTATCATTAAATTTCTTCTTTACATATATCCTCTATGATAGACAACTTCACAGACACTTCACAAATCTGACACTACCTCTCATCTTGATTTCCCTTAATGAAAGTGGGGCAGTCACCACATCTGAAAGCTGAAAGAAAAATGATATGATGTGCTAGTTCTTCACCTATGAATCCCCATTACTCTAGAAGAGCTTTCATTGTGCATATCACAAAGTATCTGCAGAATTTAATTCTGGAAAGATCATACTTTCTAGTCTCAGTCATGATTTAACAAGGCTTTGCAGCCAGTGCATCAACATCCTGCGTACCCTGAAAGTGTGCGCCAATCTTTAAGATAGTGTTGGAAGGAAGGTCATCTGTTTTCTACGTGACAAATGAACTCAAAAGAGAAATGCATTCAACTTCAAGCTTTCCAATACCTTACCTCTTGTTAGTATAATCTTGAACCTTCTGCTGTGTTAACAGTGGGGAAATGTATGGAGAAACTACAAATATTTCATTCTCTGGTGAAGAAGCAAACCTGTTTTGGCAATCAGCATCACAAGATAGTGTTTGGGAAGCAGCTCTGTGGCTGCCACTGAACCTCTTTTAGATAGAGCATGAAGTCAAGGACACAGCTGGGATCCTTTTCTTTTCCACTCACGACTACAATTTTCCTGGCTCATCTGTCTGCCATATTCAATGTTTTCCTATTTTGGCTATTCAAAAGCAGGCCTAGTCATCCTCTTTCCAAGTACACCTGAGAAGGAGATTTATTTATTTAGGAATTATAAGGACTGGGAAATAATTTTCAGTTACAGATCAAGCATATGTGTTAAAATGGCATAACTTTTACAAAAGAAGGTAAGAAGAATCCTTAGCTATAGAAAAAAAAAAAAAGAGTGCCATCATTCTTTTGTATTTGCAAGAGAGAAATGGCACTGTATATACCATTGTGCTAATTCTTACATGCCATTTATCTGTGTACTTTTGTCCATTTGATAAATCTAGCATGCATGGATGATTTTCTGCCTGAGCCCTTGGGATAAGAAGGTGTTGTTTATTCATTAACTAGGAGTAAATGATTCAAACTCAGCAATAGAGATAATGGTTCAAATTGGGGAATGTTAACCTCTATTAACCTCCATTTTACACTTCCTATACCTTGTCCAAATTGCTTTGATCTTTTGGTAATATTTCATGACAGTCTTTTTGACAATAGGATTTTTCAATTTAGGAAAAGGATAATAGTTTGTTTATTTGTTCTGTTATCCTGTGTAATGAAGGAAGTATAGATTGTATTTTACAAGCCAGAAATGAGAAGATACTTTTGCTAATTCTGTAAATAATTAACATAAAATTGAGCTTTTGACAATGAATTAATTTATGGTTAATTATGAATTAACCACAAAAACCCCAAATTGAAACTGTTAATAATTTCCCATATGACCTGTGATGAGGTATCACAAAATCTATGAGGCAAAAGTAAAACAGAAGTGTTTTTTATTCTAAATTTCAGACTTAAAAAATCACAACTTATGATTTTGTGTAATTTTAGCCAGATGGGTTTCCATCAATATGACTCAATAGTGAAATGTTGCATACAACTTCACACTCATGCCAGAAAATTATTTGCAATTTTAGCAGAATGTTGTCATGGAATCATTCAATATCCTGGATTGGAAGGGAACCAAGAAGATCATAAAGTCTAGCTCCTGGCTCTGCAGAGGACAGCCCCAAAAATCACACACATGAAGTCCAAACACTTCTTGAACTCTGGTAAGTTGGTGCTGTGACCACTTCCCTGGGGAGGGTGGTGAGTTGACCCTGGCTAGACACCAGATGGCTGGACACCAGATGCCACCACCAAGCCATTCTACTATTCCCCAGATGGACAGGAGAGAGAAAATAAGATGGAAAACAACTCATAGGTTGAGATAAGACAGTTTACTAAAGAAAAAGCAAAAATTTGAGTGCATGTCTGGGTTTTGACACCAAAAAGACTGTAGGGGATTGACCCTGGCTGGATGCCAGGCACCCACTAATTCCTCATTATCACTCCCCTCCACAGCTGGACAGGGGAGAGAAAATATAATGAAGGGTTCATGAGTTGAGATAAGGACTGGGAGAGATCACTCACCGGATACCATCATGGGAAAAACACACTTGAATTAGAGAAATTAATTGAATGTATTACCAACAAAATCAGAGCAGGCTAATGAGAAGTAAAATAAAAAAAACCTTTCCCCCACCCCTCCCTCCTTCTCAGCTCTACCTCTTCCCCCCTAGTGGTGCAGGGACACAGGGAATGGGGGATACTGTCAGTTTATCACAGGTCGCTCCTGCCACTGCTCAGGGTGAGGAGTCTACCTCCACCTCTAATGTGGGGTCTGTCTCATGGAAGGCAGTTCTCCATGAACTTCTCCAACATAAGTCCATCCCACTAGCAACAGTTCCCCACAGACTTCTCCACAGGGTGCAATCCCTCAAGGACAGGCTGCTCCAGGGTAGGTCCCCTACAGGGCTACAAGTCCTACCAAGAATCCTGCTTCGGAGTGGGCTCCTCTCTCCACAGGTTTGCAGGTCCCTTCCAGGAGTCTGCTCCAGCACGGACCTCCCATGGGTTCACAGCCTCCTCTCAGGCATCTACCTGCTCCCTCATGGCTCTCCTCCACAGGCTGTGGGTGGATCTCTTCATTCCTGTAGTCCTCCATGGGCTGCAGGGGCACAGCTGCCTCATCATGGTCTTTACCACAGGCTGCGGGTGAATCTCAGCTCCAGTGCCTGGAGCACCTCCACCCCCTCCTTCTTCACTGACCTTGGTGTCTGCAGGGCTCTTCCTCTCACATGTTCCTCTCACCCTTCTCTTCTCTGGCTGTAATAGCATCTGTGCAGTAACTTTTCTTCTTCTTCTCCTTCTTCTTGAATATGTTATCACAGAAGCATTACCACCATTTCTGGTTGGCTCACCCTTGGCCAGTGGCACATCTGTCTTGGAGCCGTCTGGCATTGGCTCTGCTGGACATGGAGAAAGCTTCTAGCAGCTTCTCACAGAAGCTACCCCTCTAACAAAACCTAGTCATGCAAGCCTAATACAGGGAGCCTGTTCCAGTGCCCAACCACTCTCTGTGTAAAGAACCTTTTCCTAAATAGAAACCTAAACCTCCCCTGACACAACTTCAGGCCATTCCCTCAGCTCCTGTCACTGGTCACCACAGAGAAGAGATCAGTGTCTGCCCCTCTTCTTCCCCTCAAAAGGAAGTTGTAACTGCAATGAGGTCTCCCCTCAGTCTCCTCTTCTCCAGGCTGAACAGACCAAGTGACCTCAGCCTCTCTTCATACAGCTTCCCGTCACGGCCCTTCACCATCTTCATTGCCCTCGTTTGAACACTTTCTAATAGCTTAATTGTACCCAAAACTGCACACAGCATTTGAGGTGAGGCCATCCCAGTGAAGAGCAGAGAAGGACAATCTTGCCTGACTTGCCTCCCTTGCCTGACTGGAGATGCTGTGCCTGATACACCCCAGGAAACAGCTCACCCTCCTGGCTGCCAGAGCACTGCTGACTCAACTTTCCATCAACCAGGACGCCCAGGTTCCTTTCTGCAGCACTGCTTCCCAACTTCTCATTCCCCAGTCTGTCTGTACATCCAGGGTTGCCCCATCCCAGGTGCAGAATCTGGCACTTGATTTTGCTAAACTTTATATGCTTGCTGATTGCCCAGCCCTCTAATCCAGCTCTCTCTCCCCTGCTTGCCTATAGCATGACATGTTATCCAGCTGAATGGTGGGCATTTAATCCAGAAGGATAGTGTGAGAGACAGTATCAAAAGCTTTACTGAAATCCTAAAAGATTACATCAGCTGGTTTCCCTTGGTCAGTTAGGTGAGTTACCTTGTCATAAAAATAAATTATGTTTGACAAGCAGGACTTCCATCATGAAGTCATGCTGACTGTGACCAATGACTGCGCTGTTCTTCAGGTGTTTTTCAATACCTCTCTGAATTATCCTCTCCATAATTTTACCAATCACTGAATTGAGACTGACAGGCTCATAGTTTCCAGGGTCATCCTTTTTTGCCCTTCTTGAAAATTTGGACAACATTAGACAGCTTCCAGGCCACTGGGACCTTCCCAGATTCCTACAACTGTACAAAAATCATAGAGAGATGCCTTGCGATGACACAATCTAGCTCTTTTAGTATTCTTGAATCCTATCAGGCCTCATAGACTTATAGGGATCTAGCTGGAGCAGTAGGACCTGCACAAGTTCCAGGTCAAATGGGAGTTGATCATGCTTGCAGTCATGGTTCTCCAGCTCAGAGCACTAGCAGCCCCTTTACTCCACAGTTAGTGTTGAAAACAGAGGCATGAAACATCTCTGCTTTGTCTATGTCCCTGTTTGTGAGATGACCATCCCCATTCTGTAATGGGATGATTTAATTTCTGTACCGCCTTTTGCTATTAATATATTTTAAAAGACTCTTTCTTATTCCCTCCTACAGTATTGTCCAGCTTTAACTCCAGCTGAGCTTTGGCCACATGAATTTTCTCCCTCCAGAGGCATCCCTGCAGTCCTCCCATGTCAGGTGACCTTGCTTCCACTGGACATACACCTTCTTTCCTTGCCTTATTTTGAAAAAGAGATCTTTGCTCAGTGAAGCTGACTTTCTTCCTTGTCTGCTTGACTTTCAACATTTTGGAATTGCCTGCTCCTGTGCCCTTAGAAGGTGGTGCTTTAAAAGTGACCAGTTCTGGTGGACCCCAACACCTTCAAAAGTAGATCTTAGTCACTAGTTCCCCAAGCAGCCTAAAGTCTGCTCTCCTCATGCCCAGGGTTGAAGTGTTGCTATCTCTTTTCCTCCTGTCAACAGAGATTTTAAACTCAACTGCTTTGTGGTCGCTGTGGCCAAGATGGCCACCAATGACCACTTCACTCATGCAACCTTCTCTGTTAAAAAACAAAGCAAGGAGGGCATCTTTCCTAGTCAGCTGCCTTAGTACCTGTACCATGAAGTTACCATCCATACGTTTCACTAATCTTCCAGACCTGTTTGTGCCAGCTGTGTGGTGCTCCCAATTAACATCCAGCAAGTCAAGTCCCCCTAAGGAGAAAGGCATTTGATTAAGAGGTGTCCTTTTGTTCCTCAAAGAATAATTCATCAGTGTCATTGTCCTGGCTAGGTAGTCTTTAGCTGACTCCCACAGTGACATTTCATTATTTGTTTGTACCTTAATCCTTACTCAGAGGCTCTCAACTGTGCCATTGCCAATGGTACGCTCCATATATTCCAACTCCTCCATTACATACAACGCCACCCTCCTGCCTTGCCTGCCCTGTCTATCCCTCCTGAAGAGCCTCCAGCCATCCAGTGCGGCACTCCAATCACAGAACTCAAGCCACCAGGTTTTGCTTACGCCAGTGATGTCAAATCTCTGGGACTGGGCCAAAGGTTCAAGCTCCTCTTGTTTTATCCTGTTTCATAGTTTCAAAATAAAAGAGTTTCAATGTTCGTCTGTTTTGTGGGTTAACACTATTAGGCTTCTAAGACCCACACAGTCACTCACTCCTTCCCCCCAGTAAGATGTGGGATAGAATTGGAAAAGCAGAAGTGAGAAAACTCATTGGTTGAGATACAGATGTTTTATTAAGTATAAGAAAACCAAAGCAAAACAGAAAAACAACAACAACAAAAACCCAGTAAAACAAAGCAAATTAAAACAAGTGATGCAAGAGCAATTGTTCATCAGTCAAACTGATGCCCAGCTAGTCCTCAAGTAATGACAATTCCTGGCTAACTTTGCCCTCCAGTTTTATTGAAAAGCACGACACAATATTTACCTTTTGATCAATTTTGATCAGCTGTCTCAGTTCTGTTCCCTCCTAGATTTGTCCTCTTCCAACATTCTCATCGGGGCCAGAGTGAGAAACAGAAAAAATTGATGATGTGTAAGCACTGCTCAGAAATAGCTAAGTCGTTGGTGTGTTATCAACACTGTTCTGATCAAAATTGTAAAATGTAGCTGCTGTGAAGAAATTAATTCCTTTTCTGACAAAGCTGGTGTGACTTCACATGGGAATCATGTGTGCCTCAGTGAGATATTAGACTTGATTCTTAGGAAATCAGGACCTAAAAACAAATCCACAATTCACATAGAAATTAAGTCTAGACACTCCAGTGTTATCACTCCAGTTTCTCTTTCCTGGATGCCAATCATAGCAGCTGCCCTGTTGGATAAAACTGCATGTGTCACTAAATCTTGTTTCAGTTTTCAATAGAGGGGAGGAGAATGTTCTCTGTGAAAGACCAAACTTATTCCTTCAGTCTATAAGATCTATCAAAATTTTCACTGGAAGGCATTTTACTTTCCTTTCAAAGTTCAGCATCTGTCTAAACATGTGTGCTCTTGAAGACAAGTGAAGTCTCTATTACTCTTCCTTCCTAGGGCAATTAATGAGCATAGAGGGAATACGCAAAGAGGGAAAATAAATTAAAGAAATATTTGTGTAATCCTGACAGTACATCGTAAGTCAACAAAATCATGCCGGTGGGATTGTGTCGAAGAGAGTCCCAAACTACTTTTTTGATGCACTTGGCATCTGTTTTTAAAAAATACCTTGTCCCTCCAGTAAATATTATTTTCACATTTCCTATCTCTTTTGTTGCCAAGTTGAGCGTTAGCACATTTGTTTATGTGGTTTTTCTAATGTGAAAGAAATCGTGTGTTCATGCATTCAGACTGTATTCAAACATTTGTATTTAGTGTAAACCCCCTATTCATTAGAGAAACAATAATAAAATCAAATTAACAAAAAAACCCCCTAATGTGGATGGTTGTCATGTATGCCGTATGACATATCTTTTCAATAACTTCTGCATAGTTGCACATCTGGTTTTATTTCATGTAATTTAAATGTTTGATTTCATGTCTCTTTTCAGTGAGCATTTTACCCATATTTCACTTAGGCCAGTAGTTGTCACCTTACTTTCCTAAATCTTTCTTCATGCCATTCCCTCGGGTCCTGCCACTGGTCTCCACAGAGAAGACATCAGTGTCTGCCTCTCCTCTTCCCCTCAAGAGGAAGTTGTAGGCTGCAAAGAGGTCTCCTCTCAGTCTCCTCTTCTGTAGGCTGAACAGACCAAGTGACCTCAGCCACTCCTCATATGGCTTCCCCTCTAGGCTCTTCACCATCTTAGTAGCCCTGATCCTGATCAAATCTGTCTCAACAGTTCTGAGAAGAACTAATAGGTTGACTTGTAGGTCTGATAGAAAATATTCTTAATAAACCTGTGTGGTGGGTTGATCCCAGCTAATATTCAAGCACCTACACAGGCACTGGCTAATGTCTCTCTGTCCCAGTGGGACAGAGGAAAAAATAGGAAAGAGCAAGACTGAAAAAATTTACAGACTTAAATAAAGACAGGGACATGACTTGTCAAGAACTATTTTGGGCAAAATAGACTCGACTGTGAAAATTTTACTTCATTTATCAGTAATTAGCAGGAGTATTTCATTACTGATTTAGGCACTGGCAAACTGACACCCTTCCCCTGACCAACATCAGCAGCATAGGTAGGCTGCTGTCCAAGGGTAATGTGTGAGGCTCTCAAATCACACTACCACTGGTGAGCCAAGGGTCAGTGTAACTCTTACCTGCATTCAAAAGTGATTTGCATGATTGACTGTTGCTGTCAGATGACCTGGACACCAAGTGTTCCTGACAGTGCACCGAAGCCACTACATCAGTTATGATCCTATGTTTGTTATCGGCAATTGGGTAAATTTCCATATGGGTGCATTGCTGCTCATCTTTCCTACTGTCTCAATAAGGCTTTGTTAATAAATTTTTGTCAGGCTTCATTACTGTTCAGACTAGAGAAACCGAGATGACAATCAATAAAATACCTCTCTTCATCCTTTCCCAGGCTCAATTAATTTAATTCCAAATTATTATTCTTCTTGAATCCCACCCAGCCCCCACTTATTTTTTTTTTTTTTTTACTTCAGTATTTCATTTTAGACACTTCTTGTTCTGCCTTGTTACCACCATAGGTTACAATCAGTCCCTTCAGTGAGACAACAAGTCATGCAGAAGGTCACAGTCAGTACATAGTGGTTTCTCTCTGCTGCTGCTTGTTTCTCACACTTTTTGTGCTCCAGGAGCATAGTCCCTTCAGATGGATAGTTACTCTGCCATGGAGTGCCTCCTCTGACCTTTTTATTCCCTCATTTTCTCTGCTGTTCCCTCAGTTGTTCTTCACTTTTGCCATTTTCCCCCTTTCTTAAATATGTTTTCACAAAGATAAACTGTCTTTGCTGATGTGCTCAGCTGTGTTCTGTGGTGGGTCCAGTGGAGCTAGTTGGGTCCAGCACAGGGCACACCCTTTTCTCTTCTCACTGAGGTCAAGCCTGTAAACCATTCCTACCAAGACTTGCCATTTACACCCAATACAACCTTCCAACTTACAGGAGTAGACTACAATGAGACTAATTAAAAACAGAATGAAAAATAAAACTGGACAACTACAGAGCTTGACCTCAACAGGAGGCCAAAATCAGCAGAATGAATTATGAAGGAAGCAATAATTACATAAATTGAGCTGAATGGAAAGTGGATAAATCAACACAAGGGATTAGCAAAAACAGATTGTGTCAGACTGATAAAATATTTTCTTTAACAAGATGACTGTTTTGTTAAAGACAAGAGAGTTGTGGTAGATCTAACTTATCTTGGCTTCTTTACAACACTTGATATGGCACCTCATGGGAAATTTTCACTGAAGATGATGGTTAGTACATGAATTGAAAGTTGAATAAAAAATTATCATGTGATAGGGAGATTACTAGTGGAGTACTCAATGGATTCATTTTGATAATCTTTAATACTTGCTTAATGGCAGTGGTGTAGTTGATGCTAATAGATTTTTATGATGACAGAAAGTCTTGAAATGTACAAAGCAGTAGAAGCACCTGAATGTCTCCTGGGAAGAATAAGACAACCTTGAAAAAAGAAATAAAAATGATAACATGAAGTGCAATCCAGCTGGGGAATTAAAACACAATCTCTGCTAATAGGTAAAGATCTAACAGCTGGATGACAAAGTGAATAAAGGATTTTCTTACATTTATTGATGACAGTGTGATTGTAGGTCCCCAACAGGAGATGAAAAAACATTATCTTGAGAGCTATCAGGCAAAATATTTGGGGTAAAACCAATATAAAATCACCTCAGGAAGTCTATACTCTTCTATTGATATATATAGAATACACACAAGCAGTAGTTCAAAGGCAAAGAAAACAACTGAAGAATATATAGAAGAATATATATCATATAGAAAAGGAATTTGTGTATACATATATAATAGAAGGAATGTATTTATTATGAAGTTTCTACAATGACTTTGTAAGTTGGATGCTCTGTAAAATATAATGGTTATGATACAATCTTTCGTTAGTAACAATGCTCTCACAGAAATAAATAATTACATGTATGCATACATCCATCTGCAGAACGAGATTGCATTAAAGTGGGATGTTTCCGTGTCTAAGTTTAAGATATTTAACTGAAAATTCTCTAAGGTGACAGTGAAAGACTAGTTGCCCTATTCCACAGACTGTCACGGTCATAGCGAGCAGATGAGTTCTGGTTGGTTTGAAATAAAGAATAAGACCATTTTTCTGAAATTGAAATTAATTGCTCAGATAATAATTTCAATATTTGAAATAGTGATGAAGTCAATGATTTATGATATTTCATTTATGTCTTTAATTTAGGAAGCAAATTTTGAATTACAGTTTAGATAGATTATCTTAAACAGTTTTGAAGGACTTAGACATCACCTTGATCTCCTAAGTAGCCTAATATTGCAGGCCTTCAAATTTCAGATAAATATTCAAATATACACAATTCAGTCTTTGTGAATCTTTTTGAAATTCAATAATGAGAAGGAGAATGAAAGATGAGTGATTAAAAAAAAATTTGAAAGGTGAAGAAGCATTGGTAGGAGATGAGGGTGAAATGGCTATAATTAAGAGTCTGACTGCCAGGCCTTCCTTGCTGTAAAAGTTAAGTAGTAATAAAATATTAATACAGTCAAGTGAATTAGTCAGATGAAGTGCCTATGAATTGCTCTAAAAAGCTGAGAAAAGACTGAAAACATATGTGAAAGAGATGAGACTTAAAGAGACAAACAAAGACATAAAGGATGTCTGAACAGAAGGTGTGAAGCATAATGGTGTGTGAAATAAATTAAGAAATGCAAGAGGAAAGTACCATCCCATTTGTTTCATCTATTTTTCTTTTAGTGAAACAGCTATAAAACAAATATAAATGAGTCCACGAAAGCTCTTCTGTCTCCAAATTAATAAATTAAATTATTTTAACATACTTAACTTGTACAAAATTAAATCAGATTATAATGAGTTTGTAATCAGTATCTCATATGAGAATCAACCTGTTTATAATACACTATTTGAAGTGCTACTGTATGCAGATGATAGTGAATGAAACAGGAATTTTATTGAAAATATTCTAATTAGCTAATAAGAATTCTCTACAATCAATCACACTGTAACTAAATAATTTTGTAGTGCTCAGAAAGGTAACTGTCCAATTATTCGTTTTATTTATAATTGGTGAAAAAAACCCACTCACATATTTCTTGCTTTCTCTAGGGTTATCATAAATTATTGTTAAACAAGCAATTTGATTTAAAATTTAACTCCAGAAAGTTTTTATATAGTTCTGGTAATTGCATCTTTTTGTAAACGAACCATTATTTTCCTTTTCTTTTAACACCTTCATTCCTAAAACTCTTATAAAAGACAGTCATTTTGTTTAAGAGAAATGAGAATTTGTATAGCAGGCTTTAATTTCTTTAAATCAACTAAATAACATTTTTGAAAAACCTTGTTCAAGTATATGTACCACATAAACCATAGGAGGCTTATCAGATAAATATGTAATATGTTACTACAAAAATACCTGTTCTTGAATGGAAAGCTTGCTTTTAAACTGCCATTCTAAAAAGAAAGAAAACTAAATCAAAACCTCAATTTTAGTCTAGCTTTTCATGGCACTTTGAAGTGAAGCCATGGCAGGAAGTTTCGTAAGCAAATATATTCGGACTGGTTTTACAGCTTTAATATATTTATTTATAAATAGAATGGAATAGAATGGAATGGAATAGAATAATAAATATAAAATAATATAATACAATATAATATAATAATCGTATATATATTTTTTTAATTTTAACTGTGAGTGATATGACTACATTTAAATGTCAAAAAATGTCTAATGACATTGAATTTCTTAGCATAACTGGTTCAGCCTCCATCTGGTTTCCAGAAGATTCCTCTCTTTCGTACAATTTACAGCATGTTGTTCAGCCCCTTGCAGATGTCTCAGATAGCCTGTGACATCTCAAACAAGAAGTGTTCTTTATTGTTTAGACAGGTGAACACTATCCGTGATGTCTTTCAAGTCTTTTGTCTTGATCTCAGACTGGTTTTGAGAGCAACCACAAATTAAGGTACCAAGGAAAACTACTCAGCAGTGAGTTTAGATGGATTATAACTGAACAGAGCAAGAGTCAGTCTGGTTGTGCATACACTCTGTGTGAGCACTGGGTCTGAAGTGTTCTGACTTACGAAACTGTACATCGCATGTGAATACTGGTTGTAGAGTTCCTTTCAAGCTGTAGGACCCAGACATGTATTATAGCAGCTTATGCCTGGAATTGCCTTGCTCTTTCTAAGAAACTCTTTAACTGTGGACTAGACATTTCAGATGTCAAAGTCCTGCTGTTAAAAAATCCCGCAACTCTGAAATGTGAAATTACAAATTCTGCCTAGGTGGCAATGATTAATTCTGTACGATTATTCTTTTGAGATCTATGCATATGACTGAGGTGGAAATATTGCAACTGAAATACATAATAAGAATCTGTGTTTGGTTTTCTTGCATGAAGTTCCATGTTCTTTGTTTAAATATCTTTTAGTTATTCCAGAAGGTATGGGTTTTTCTTTTTAAACTTTTCATCTTGTTTGGAGATGATAAATAAATTAAATAACCTGATTTAAATTTTATAATACTTTTTTTATCAGTGTGACCCTTTGATATGTAGCCAATTATGTTATATTGACTCCATCCTGTTCAAAAAATTCCTCTTTTTAATCTGGATTTTGTATTTTGTAACTCCTCTACATTCAAAGGATGTCTGTCCATGGATGAAAGTCTTCAATACAGAGTTCTCATTGCTTTTTGATGTGATTTTTTTTCTGTTTAGGCATCCATCCTTTCATTTGGATCTCACGAAACAGCTTGATTAATGGTGATTTTATAAAATGATAGGACTGTATTAATGTGGTAGAAAGAGAAGAACTAATTATGAAAATATGTTCCCTAAAAAGGACAGTGAATGGAAGTACCAAATCCTGTCATGACAAGAAGAGATATGAAACAATAGTAAACAAGAATTAACTCCAATAATTAAAAAAAAAAAGTAACTCTCTAATGTAGCACTAATGGCTATCCATTTATACTTAAAATATTTATTCAAACAGAAGTTTGAATAGAATAATGAATTATTTGCCAAGCTAATGCTAGTTTTGTTCCAGGAGAAAAAGGCGTTGAGCAGAGTGCCAACCAGCAGTTGGTCTGTGCTTACAAAACACAAAGCCTGCCTTTGACAGAAAGCTATGCTAATGTATCTTTTGCCCAAGTATCCTTTAGATTGCAGAAAGTAGGGTTTATTGTAGGTGGAATATTAAACTTGCTAGTATTATGGGTTTAAAAAAGAAAATAATTTCTTTTTCTCTTCAATTATTTTATCATTTTAAAATCTTCTATAATTTTATAGAAATAGGGAATAATCAAATATCATAAAAAAATGCTTGCAGTTTAATTTTTTTTCCCTATGGGCTATGCTCTTGGACAAAAAACAATAAAACAGAAATGTCATAGAAGCACTTCTGTAAGAGGATGTCATGTACAGAGCACATCTGGGAAATGTCTGATGAGCATAAGTAGATGGCAAGGTTATCTTTGAATTTCCAATGCAGGTAACAAAAAAAAAAAAAAAAAGGAAAAGAAAAAGAAAAAGAAAAAGAAAAAAGAAAAAAAGAAAAAAGAAAAAAAGAAAAAGAAAAAAGAAAAAAAGAAAAAGAAAAAGAAAAAAAGAAAAAAAGCAAAAGAAAAAAAAAGAAAAAAAGAAAAAGAAATTTTGATTAGATGGGTGGAAGGAGTGAGAAACTAATTTGACCTTTGATTAAGTGATCTCACTTTTCTGGCACCATCACCTATCTCTCAGTTATATTCTGCTTAAAAAAAAGTAAATTTGGTCATTATCTTAACTGACATGAAAGGGCAGAATAGAAGATTTTCAGCTTTCACTAGCTCCTGCAGACAGTGAAACGGGAAAATGAGTGGCCCCTTCAATTTACAGCCTCTTACTTATTACAGGCTGTGACTGCTGCAAGCACAGGGGAGATAATCAGCTTGTCAAGAGTCTGCCACTGAGAATGCCAACATATGATCACTCCTATTGTTTCAGAAGACTTCTTAGGAAACTGTGGCACTGTATTTGCATTTAAAAAGCCATGTTGTACAATTGCAAAGAGAGTTTATTTCAAGAAATATTGTAAAATAATCCTTAAAATGATTAATTCATTCTTTCCCGTGAATACTGTATAAAGAGACATAAAGTAGATATTGTTATATTGATATGCTGGATCAAGATCATTAGACTAGCAGCTATTTGTAGGAGATAAAAATCCATTCATTGGTGACTATTCTTTCGTGCACAGAGGATGGTTGGTGCTCTATTTAAAAAGTCATATAACTTGAATTAATCAAAATCTGTACATGTTAAGTTATTCAGATCTTCACAATGTATAGCATTGTACCAATTGTTAGTAGCTCAAAATGGAACTTAGGCTCTTTGGTAGCAATAGAACTCTAACTCTCTTTTTTCATGGAGTCAAGTGCTAAACAACAGTTGCATCCAAAGTAGAAACCTTACCACTCAGATGAAAAATAAAGACAAAAGGAGTTTTATCAAATCCAAAGGTCTACAAAAAGACAGACAAAAAGTTTTTGACTATAAATCCAAGGGCAAAAATTTGCAAGGAAGTAAAGAGGCAACTTTGGAAGTCACTGTAGCTACACTGATCTGAACCTAGTTCAATATTGGAATTCAATACATGTGTAAAGTCAATTAAAATACTGTGGGCAATTGGAAAAAAGAGCTAAAGCTCAATTAAGTAGGAGCCATGTAAAAGCTGCGGAAACCTGGAGCCATATGGATACACATAAGCAAAGCAGAACATTGAGGGGTTAAAAGATAATATGAAGGGAATTAGATTTCTGAACAAGGATGCTAATCTCTTTAAGCTTCAGCTGCTATATCAAGATTGGAAAAGGGGATAAAAAGCCTTAATAAGGACAAACATTGTGAAAACTGAAGGGTGCAATCAAATATTAAACCGTGCACCATTAACATGCCTGACCTAAACCATCCAATATGAACATCAAGAGTAAGTGAATTATAGCAAATTATCTAAGGAAAGGCCAGATGTTGTATTTCTTGAAGAAAACTATTAGACCAGAATATAAAGTGGAAAGCAATTAGTTTGTGCAGGTATTATTTCTCAGTGATTAAATTAAGGAAAAAAGAAAAGAAAAATGTTTAATTTGATATCAAAGAAGCTGAAACTTATTAATAGAAGAGATTAAATTAGATACAGAGAAATTCTTTATGGTAATAAGGAAAAAAAACCTTCTGTCCATCTAGTCCCATTATTTCAGGTGGGGATTTTTTTAGAATAATTTTGATTTAACATTACTCATGCTGCAGTTGGAAAAAATCATACATGGAAGAGATACCAACAACAAATGATATTCCCTACAAGGGGATGTACTTAGAAATACGTATATACATATTTAGAATTAGGCTGAAAAGGATACCATAGTTTCATAGGCTTAAACTCCAAAGCAAAAGTAAATTAAGCTTAAGAATACCTGAAGTCCTTGTGATCTTGTCAAAGTTAGTATCTTTCTTTTCTAGCCTTAGAAATGTATGCATCAAGTTTTGTTAAATCTTGATTTTCTTAACTTTCAAACTATTTTAAGACTCAAGTTAAGTTTCACAATATCTAAAATGTATCCAAAAGAAGATGTTGCAGTGCAGAGAAATAGGTAAATAAGCAAAGCCAGGAGACAGAAGATTCAGACAGACCAAGTTTGCCAGGCTCAGATTCAGTCTGGCATAGAAAGGCAATCAAAAATAGAAATTAAGGAACATCATTATCATGGAATTAAATACTGGAAGCAGAATAGGTATCTGAAGCAAAAGCAAAACACATTGGCTTGAGCATTATGTCTTGCTGCACAGCTATGCAGTTTTCGGACACAGCTACTTTGTTTGCAACATCCTGTGCATGTTTACAGCCATTTGTGGGGATGCCCACAAAGCATTAGAGGCAAATGAGTTTTGTATAATATTTGGAGTTGTATAGCTCTACAAGAAACACAGATCAGTTCCCCATACTTCACTTTGGAATCTAGGCAGCAGCTGAATGGCTCATTTTCCACTACTGTGAGGATTTCCAGCTCTTGAACTTAAGCTTGGGTGCATTCATCCTATCAGGATCCAGGGCAGAGTCTCTTCTGAGGTTGAGGGACTGGTTAAGCAGGCTTGAGAATCTTTCAGATAAGCCTAGAGGCAATTTTTCCATATGACAGAGTACTGCTACAACTGATCCTCCATAGCAAAAGACAAACTAGCGTTGTTTCTCAAAATTTAAATGGTTTCAAATTTGCACTTCACCCAAGACTTTCTTAAAATTAATCTACAAAACAATCTTAAAATCTATCTGATTTCTTCTGTTTAACCTGAGCTATTGTGAATTCAGGAATGAAAGGCCACAGAAAGCATAAGAAACTAGGAACCTCCTCCCATCAGTCAGAGCTCTTAATTATAACCATTAGTTACTCTGATTTCCGCTTCTAGGACTGTTTTGAATTAAGCAATCATTGAATAAGAAACTGTGATCAGACACAAACCCAGGTTTGCAATATAGTTGAGTAGGCATGGTGGTAGGTGTTTGGTCCAAGGTTGGACTTAATAATCTTGGAGGTCTTTTCCAACCTTAATGATTCCGTGATTGTATGAAGGGACTAGACTTCGCTCAATACAAATGCTTTACTACTAGCTACTTTAGTCCTGCCTTTGGTGCACAGTAACTCAGTTCTCATAGTGTTTGCATTCGCACAATTTGTGCTTTCATTATTGTGGTTGAAAGGAGTACCGCACCTTTCTCTGTTGTAGAAAGAATAGAACTGAGACTTCTAAATATTTGAGCAAGTTGTAAGGAAGAGAGAAAATAGTGTGAAGCTAATAGTCTCCTAGCAGATACATTAAGGAGGAAAAGAGCAAAAACCCACAACCCCAAATAAAGTAAAAAAAAAAAAAAACAACACAAAAAATAAGAAAATAAAATGCTGTGAATTAGAAAAATACTCTCCATGATTAAAAATACCCAGGAACAATTATATAATGAGTCTCATATAGCTACATTAATATAAGAATGGTTTATAGCAGGGGAGATTCAGGTACTTAGACATAGGCATCAGGTGCATCTACTGTGTCTTTGAAGGTATCCAAGCCAGCCCCATGAGGATAGATGATAGGACACAGGATCTACCAGAGATCTTCAACTTTCTGACATGGCAGCTGGAAGCAAAATATAATATCCAATATCTCAGATTACATTAAGCGTCTAATTTTAAGCAATTAAGTTCCATCCAGAGAGGTAATAGAAGAGAATTATACGAAGATTTGATCATGTTAAATACCAGTGACAAAAACTTGTCACTCACACAGAAAGAATTTAAGAAAAAGCGATGCAGCTACATAAAGAGATTGAATGGTCTTTATAGGAGAAAAGTCTTTTAAGAAGTTGAAATAGTGTCTAAATAAATAAATAGGAAATTTTGGCAGATGATAATGCAACACAGTAAGTCAGAAAGAGTTTCGTGAACAGCTTGCCAAGGTTGTAAAAATTTTTTTTTCAAGAACATAGAATGTGATGAGCCAATAGGTAACCGGTGTTCTCAGAGTATGTTAGGACACATTTAGAAAGGCTAAAAGTTCGTTTGGGTTTTTTTCCTCTGTGATCACCCTGTAGAAACTGAAGAGTTTTCCATGTTGTACCTCTTGAGGATTGTGTTTCAGGATCTGTTGCAAACTGCAAACTTTTGTAGAGCTTACACAACAAAAGAATGAAGACTAATGAATCATGCTAGAAACCTAGGAAAATCAAGGAAGATGTAGCTGAGCAAACAGCTGCAAATATAGCCTCTTTCAAATCACCTGTGCTAACATATGATTGGGAAGTGGAAGAAGAGACTCAATTTTAAAAATTCAAGGGTTTGTTCATTCAGGGGACAACACAACACTAAATAATTTTAAAAGGAAGTTTGTGCAAATTATTCTGAAAAAAACACCATTAGATACTATCAAGGTCCCCTAAAGGAGTCAGTAACCAACAAACATTGAAATAATTTCTTTGTTTTTCAAACATCATTTAGTAATTCTATCTAGAGAGGCCCTCAAAAATTCTCCCAGTAAATATGCAAAGAAATAAAGGAAGTGAAATAAGTGGCAAGCTTCTAATGGGAAGAAGTAGCTGTTCCAAGGGAAGGAAAACAGAATAGGAATTAAGTTTCATTTCTATCAGGAAGAAAGTGATCACCAGTAGAATTCCCTCAGGAACCCATGCTCTGTGCTATTCAGCGTGCCTATAAATGATGTGACATTTAACTTGTGCTTTTTATTTTTCTATATGTTTAGGAGTAAGGAGGTCCTGCATACACTGAAAACAATTGTGATAATTTAATACTGAGTACAAAGGACTGGCTTATTATTTTATTTGTATAGGTTCATCTAACCTCTTAATTTAGATCTGAATGTATTTTTATGATCGCTATCAGAATAGAGCTAGTATTTCCTTGGAGAAAATATATTAATTAAAAGGCTTCACATATAAAATGAGTATCTATATAATACACTGCTCTCTTTTCTGCTGGTAAATACACATGAGCAGTCTAGAAGACATGAAAAGGCGTAACAAAATATCAGATTTAATTTTAATTTTACTAAATTTGCAGTATTTCTGCAAAGTTCTGAGTGGGGAATTGGCATTACCAGAGTTACTAAAATGTTTCTCAATAACTACGGACACTTTTGGGACAGCAGTGTGTTTGTCCTAATGGTGCACAGAAATTACATTAAGTTTAAATATAAATTTGATATAGCTATTTTTTTACTCAGAAGAATGCACAGGTGTCATAAGAATGTTTCAGATAAGAAATTTAATAAAAGACAAATATTTTATTCTCTTATTCCCAACACCCATCAGAAATTATTCAGAATTTCAGCAGGGGTTATCTAATCCAATATGCCATGTGTGGAAAGGGAGGATATATGTGATCACCAGTCATCTTTTATGAAATTATGGAAATTAGTACAATCAAAGAACATATGGGACTATTAATATACCAGTTTGGGCTTAATTGCAGTGAAAACATTGTTACAAACCTATGTAGGAAGTGTAAGTTTCAAGTGTTAACTCTAATTATGAGGAAGATTGTCTCAGAGGCCCTGTTGTTTGCATGATATAACTAACTTCAGGTGTTACCTTGAGAAGGTAAGGTAGCCTTTACAGAAAGGTTATGGCCCATCTTATGGAACAATTTGGACATCTTTAGCTGAGTGCAGAGATGCTTTAAAGTAGGTTGTAAATAATTCAAAAGTATAAAGTGAAAATGTCTTAGCTAGTTCACAATCAACAAGACATTTAATGAGATGTAAGGGATTAATGAGATATTAGGTCAAACATTGGTGTGGTCAGACCTACACCTCCGTATAATACACTATACTCCTTATAATACACTTGAAGACTCTCTGCTGTCCCGGAAAGCAGCAGTCAGAGGGGCAGGGACTGCATCGTCCCCATGTGCTGCTGCTTTGCCGGGTCCCACGAGCTCTATCTATCGTCAGCGGTAGCACTGATGGCTTGACTAGAAGATCCTGAAAGTGATCTTGAAAGTGATGGGTCATTGAACCTTTACAGTTTAATAACATCCCAGAAGAAGAAAGTCCTTGGTGTGTCTTGCTGATTTGCATCTCAGGAGATTATGGTTATTACTCAATCTTGTAACATACTTTTCATCTGCAAACAGCAAGTAGGGGTGAAAGAGGAGCCTGAAGCTGCTTGAGACTGTTTTAATGAGTGAAGCCTCCTTGAACTGACTTTCAGAAAAGACATTAATTGCAGAAAGGTCTCATAATAATTATAATATCTTGAAACATTTAAGTTATCTCGGCCATAAAACGGGGCCTACACAATCATATTATTACAGGCACTATATTAAACTGCCTATTTTTTGTGTGGTTTGCTCCTACTATTATCATGTTCTCATTAGCCAAGAAAAGTATTTCATTTCTACAGATTTTACAGTAGATAGGGTTTATATTGTACTTTGGGGACTGCAGGACTAATAACACATCTCTTCAAAACGTGCAGTGAAGCAGAAGCACTTTAAGTACCCCACTCATGCATTCTTGCATTTTGAGAATAACATGAAATCAAACAGACTTCTAAAGATGTAACCAACTTTCAGAGCTTACCATCCCATTATGAAAAACGTATGTACTTATTTTTGTTTTTTCTTTTTTCATGTTTCTTTTTTTTTGTTCTTAAGGGTAAGGCAGAAAATTGTGTGTTAACTGATAGACTGACATAAGTGGGTGATATGTGTAGTCTATAGTGGCCCAGAGCTGTCACGAACTTCTGGAGCAAAAATCTCATGTTGAGTTGAGGATTCATCATGATAATGTCCATGATAACCACCGGAGATTTATGGCCAAGTTGGCCGACTACGGTAAATTCATCCCAGTTTTTTCCATGCAGGAAATAGGTTGAAAAGGAATTTTTTTCTCAAAATACATAAAAAAGCACTTTAAAATATTTTTTCTCCATAGAAGGTAGTAAAGAAAGCAGAAAAAGTTTTTAGCTAAGAGCAAATGTAAAACAATTCAACCAATTTTACCATCAACTGCAGTTTATTCCATTGTTCCTCTGTGCTTTTTCTTCCGGGATAGCTGCTTATGCTACACTGAGCTCTACTCTTTCCCAGCTGTACATCACTTATGCTTAATACTTCTGCCTTTGTCAGAACTTTTAAAATGTCCAGAAGATATTAAAGACAGCTTTTAACCTCCAGTTAGGTCTTACAAATCAGGGTCATTTTTGTAACCACAAATATATTTTGCTTGTAAAAATCTCTTCTGCTGTGGTGAAGAGTTGCAAAACTACACTAATATTAATTTTTTATATGCCATTTGATGCTCTCATAATTTCTTTAAAGGGTTATTTAATGCAAAATTTCAGAGAAAGCAATTATCCTTTAAATCAGTTTTGTTTACAATACCATGATATTGGAAAAATCTCAGAGCATGATTTTGTGATGTGTTCAATCTATCAATTCCAAAAGAACGATTTTGATTTACAGACTTGTGAAAAAAGTGAATTTGCAAAAAATGGTCAATATTATGCCTAATGTCATCTACTAGTAATTTACATTTCTTCTTAACCAAAGTAATTTCTTTTCAGTTCTTCTCTTATCAGCTAGTGAATAAAATGGTCACCTATTTTTGCTACTAAAATATAGACCATACCTTAATAGACAGTGTTCTTTCTGATTTTATGTTGAAACTAAGAACAAAATAGTTCAATTCAATTGTAGGTCTTGTGTTTAGCTGAGTATCTTTTACACAGTGATGTTGTTTGCCATGACTTTAAGAAGACTTTTGACCTTGTCTTTTTAGCAAAACTAGTGAGGTATGGTTTGAACAGGTGTCTTTAAGGTAAGAGAATTAAATGTTTGGCTTAAATTGGGTGTTGTAGTAATCAGAGTATGAAGTCCGCCTGGAGGCCAATAATTACTGATGTTTTTCAAAAGTATCTAGAACTATTTTTAGCTTTAGAGCTATCTAGATACTGGTAATTATAGTTTTTAAGTCTGTATCAGGATAATGTGAAGGATATCTCCCTCAAGGAATTTGTGGATAGCATCGAAAAGTGATGTCAGTGTGGGCATTAAATGATGCACTCAAAGGACGGGATTTTACAACACTAGTCCTTGACAAAACAGAGAAATGAGCTATCAGGAACCTCAAGAAGCTTAACAAAGTAAAATGCAGCTGGGACTGAAACACCTCACACAGCAATATAGGCTGAACACTTACTAGTGTCAGTGGTGAAATTAAAGCTGGTTATGGGGAGTCTAAGCCAGACAGGAACAAAACCTGGCAGAGATGGATACTGCAAAACCTTTCTATGCAACCTCCTTTACTTTTTGTTCTCATGGTGAGAAAGTTTTTGTTCATGTCCATTTTGTACTTGTCTTGTTTCAGCTTATGCCCACTGTCTCTTTTCCTCCTACCATGCACTTTTGTGAAGTACCTGTCTCACTTCTCTTAGTAAACTCAGCCTAAGTACTGTGGGGCTCCTGTTAGGTGCTCCCAAAGCCATCTCTTTTCTAGACTCACCAACCCCAATTCCTTTTGTTCTCATAAAGCAAGTGCTACAAAACTGGGGCGTGGAAGACTTTACTTGTGAAAGCTGACACAACTTGAAAAGGCACTTAGAAGACAGACAGACATTCGCTGAGTGTGCATAGTAAAAAGCAGAAGTGACTATGTGTTATGACAAGTTTCAGTTAGATAATGGGAAACACTGTGTACCATGAAGGTGATCTATCAGAGGGGCAGTGGATACACCATTCTTGGGAACTTTCAAATACTAATTTGATATGGGCCAGTGCAATATGATTTGCTTTGGTTGGACCAGATAGTCTCCCTTCCAACCTCAATAATTGTATGATTTTTGAAGATGAAAGTGAACCAAGGCATTCCTGTTTCTCACCTTTTGTTGAGTTTGAGCCTCTCTTTTGTGCTTATATTTTAAAGAGACAAATCCTTAGACAGAAAATTGATGAGGCAGATGCCCTTTCCTTTCCCTATGTCAAAAGCCAGCTAATTATACTGTACTCATCTGCCATTCAGGAACTTGCATTCGGGTGAAAAAAATGCACCTCCAGAGCTCTCATTTTTGTGTAGATAATTCAGTGAGACTTTTGAGGGAAAGAACAAAAATGCTTGTTATGTATACAAGACAAATGTAAGCATATTGGAGTCTGAATTCTAGAAGAGAATACACATTAAGAAATCCACACCCATGCATGCATAGTTCATATCAAAGGTCTGACCAACATAATTTTAGAATGAAGTATTTTACCTAAAAGACAGAGAAAGTGTAGCATTCTCTGACTCCTGTTTTGCTAGTTCAGCAGTCAAGCCAAAGTCAAGACTTGTTCAAAGTCAGCCAAATGCTTAGATTGATTCTCACCTCTATTATGATACCTATGGATATTGTGGGTTAGACGCCTGATGGATTATCATAAGATGTTGTTTGGACACATACGGTTTATGTATTTCTAAACACAAATTATTTGCAAATTAAAGTTTTAAATGATGAATCAATAATATAGAAAATGTTATAATTACAGGTCAAAAGTTGTGCATTACAGTTCAAGGATATATTTCTTTTTATTTAGTGTGGCTTGAAATGCTGAATGAACCCATGTCTAAACTTAGAGACAATCTAGAACCAGTTCATGCAAACTTATTGGCTGATTGCAGCTGCTAATGATCTGTAAAAGGAAAGTCAATTTACCCCTTGATAGACATTACTGTACCAAATGTAGCAAAAAGCTAAGTGAAATGTGCAACGTTTGCTGTTCAGTGGGAAAAGATAGCATTAGTGTGTCCAGTTTCTTTTTTGGGGGCAAAGAAAATAGGTCTGCCTTCTGTTAATTTGCAGGTTTGGTTTTTTGTCTGTTTACTAATGCAAGCATTATTTTTATACATGAGCTTACTATTATGTATACAATTTCACAGTTTCTTTCAGCTGTATTTATCAACTCTTAGATCAATAAAGTATTTAAATTATGAAAAATTTTAGCTGCCATGGTTAGCATACTATCAGACTAATTAATTTTTTAAAGAACACTTGATATTTCCACACACCTTGATTGGCCTGCCTTGTATTCATAATTTTTCTTCACTTCTGCTAAGTATAATGTGATTCTTTGTATTAGAGAGTCTTGAATTTTTCACTGAAGTTAATTAATGGAAAATATATTCCATGTTTCTCTCTTCACATTATCTGGACACCGATTTTGATTTTTATTTGTTGGGGTTTTTTAATGGGGAAATCTTATATTGGCTAGAGTAGTGAGGCAAATATGGTGACAATATTTTTTCCAGAGCACCATAAAATATACTGAAAGAATTTTGAATGTTCAAAGTGAGCTCTATTCAGCAACAACTAAAATATCAGTGTGTTATCAGCATTATTCTCATTGTACATCCAAAACATGGTACTGTACCAGATACTAAGAAGAAAATTTCCTAGCTGAAACTAATGGCAGTGGGGAAGCATGACCATGTAAGCAGAATCTTACAGACAGTAGGGCTTTGGAACCTTTTCTTCTCCTTCCCCTTCCCCTTTCCCTTTCCCTTTCCCTTTCCCTTTCCCTTTCCCTTTCCCTTTCCTTCCCTTCCCTTCCCTCTCTAGCCTATCCCCCATCTCCCTCCGTCCTTCCTTTTATTCCATCTCTCTTTCTTCTTTTCTCTCCGCTATTTTTCTTACAAACAATAATGAAAGCTGACTCATAATTAGCTTATTTCTAAGCTAAGAACTAATTGCTGAGTCATATTGCAACACTAGAGAGAAAAAAAATATTACAAAAATTCGTATATCTGTATTACAGATAAATTGGTATTTTGGTGAGTACTTGGTTGTTGTGAAAGCCCTGAAATACTGTGTCTGCTCTTGAATCAGTTTAGGCACTTTTCAAATAACAAATATGCAATGTCAACCTACTCTGTATAAATAGAATTACTGCAAAATACCATTTCTGTATGTATAATCTCATGAATAAAGTTTGTATTTTTTTAGCTCCTCTCGTCCTCTTTCAAAATAAATTAAATTTGGGTATATGTTTCACATGTAATATACTGTCAACAAATAAAACTTGCCAGCACAGTACTTTGGAGACAATCTTATTTTTTCTCAGCCCTCATTGCCATTTTTTACATCAATAGAAATGTTCCTGCAGTGATTTTTTTTGTGACCTTACACTGAAATATGAAACAAGTTAGTGATAGACTATGATATTTCAATTCCTTTCCCTTTAAAATTGTCTTGGTTTACTGACTGTAACTTTAGAATATCTCAACATTATTTTAATGATCTAATTCATTTGCCATGATGATATGGTCCAGCACATTTATAGGCTCTACTTCTGCAATGAATTAATAAGTTTGTTAGGTGTTTAAGTATAAGCTGTGTTTAACAAGTGCTGAGTATTTTTTGTATTATTTGGAAAGAGGCTGCTAATTTAAGATTATATCACTCCATGTCCATGAGTTAGAGGATGTATTTCTTTGCTGGTATGTCCCTATTCTGACTTAAAACCTCATGTCACAAAAGTTGCACAGTACTCATCAAATTATACTTTTTTATAATCAAATTATTATGACCTTCGTATGCATGGAACAAGTGAAGAACCCAGGGAGTGTTTCACTACAGCTAGAATCTGAATATAATAGTATTGACTGTCTGAGGTCATTACTTACAATGCTTAGTCAAATTTTTCATATCTGCTCTTTTAGAAACTGAAGGCCAAATTTGATTCTCTTTTTTAGAGATTTTAATAATCATCCTTCACTGTTGTGGTTTAAATCTGGCCAGCCACCAAGCCCCACACAACCACTCACCTGTTCCACACACTGGGAACAGGAAGGGTAAAAGCCAGAAAGGTCATGGATTGAGATAAAGACAGTTTAATAGGGAAAGCAAAAGCTGGGCACACAAAGAAGGAAAAGCAAGGAATTAACTCGCTGCTTCCCACAGGCAGTCAAGTGTTCAGCCGTCTCCAGGAGAGCGGAGCCGCATCACACTTAACAGTGACTTGATGCCATGACCCCAGGTGTCCCACACTCCCTTCTTCTTTTCCCCACTTTATATACTGAGCATGATGCCATTTGGTCTGGAATATCTCTTTGGCCAGTTTGGGTCACCTGTCCTGGCTGTGCAACCTCCCATACCCCCCCAGTTTCCTCGCCATCATGACAGTACAAAAAGCAGAAAAGTCCTTGGCTCTGTGTAAGCTCTGCTCAGCAATGACAAAAACATCTCTATATTATCATCATCGTGTTCACCAAAACACAGTCCCATACCAGCCACTGTGAATAAAGTTAACTCGACCCCAGCCAAAAGCAGTTCCCACATTTGGTTGAATATTCAGTGCTGTACACTTACAAAGTCTTAGATTCCCAGCTCTGGGAATTCACAACTGTGAAAAGCCCATAGAGTGATTCTGTACTAAAGCAAAGCTAACCCATTTCTTTTGGAAGCAGTCTGCAAAAGAAAGTGGAGCACAGAGTGAGAATGGGGGCAGGGTGGAGAGGAATTTGACTACTCAGAATGCCTACCATGAAAATCGGCATGTCAGAAAGCTTCCATGTGCAGGTGGCAAGAAACTGATAAACCCCAGGACTTTCTATTCATACTCATCCACAAAAACTAAGGAAAGAGGAAACTTTCCTCTTCCTGTGAGTCTTCAGATTAAAAATAAAGTATCCCTCACCCCCTTTCTAGAATTAAACAGAACACAGTGAGAAGATATTCTACAGTCAGTAGACTGAAGTCTTCAGTGACTGAAGCAGTAGGCTGTCAAGTCATGTTTCATTTTGCTTGATTTTCTCTAGATCGATTTCTGACAGAAAGCTCCAATTACTAGACAATTATGTTAGAAGCGTTAGAGGGGTAGGTCGTCACTGGAACACCTTATCTAATTTTGTTTTGACAAATGCTCTCAGTGTGAGGTGTTCTTTTAAGATGTCTAGCAAATTGAATCTTTCAAAAGATATAGAAATGGGGACCTTCCACATAAAATTCAAATTGCTTACTGTCTTATGTGTAGGTTTTAGACATCTCACTTAAACTAGTCAATGCAAATAAATAAGGATTTCCAATGCATGATTTGAGAAGATAACTAGTTTGAATGTTGACATCTACTTTGTAGAGCTTGAAAACTGTGTGAGATGATCCTGTTTCTCTCACCAGCAGTAGCTATTTACATGAGTAACACCTGTGCTTCTGGACATATTTACCTGTGGGACTACAGACTTTTGTTTGTATAGGCTTTGTAGGGACAATAATTCTTAGCCTGCTCTTCTGAACATAGACATTAAGTTCTCCTTTAGTAGTCTATGTGATTTTTGGTATTGTTCCAATAGCTTTTTTGATTCATCCTCTGGACATAGGTAAAAACAAAGTTATTTTATTCCCCTAAAAAAAAGCTATACTAAAAACACAATCACATCCTTATATCATAGCTCCAACAACCTCGCAAGCAGAGAACCTAACAATGATTGAAGAAACACTAGGAATAGAGCACTATAAAATATATTTTTTTCTGAAATGTCTGAGGATTTTGTTCCATTTTGAATAAAATAAACTTATATTCATTGGGATATTTCTTCTCTCCAGCTGGGATCTCACTCTGGATCTCTGAATATTTAATTACTGCATGCAAAATGGAAATCCTTGGGAGAAATGTCTGTCCCAGATTAGTCAAAAGTCATGGGACAGCTACATCTTCCTGAAATTTAGAAATTGTATTATACTATAGTCATGTCAGAAGAGGTGGGATTTTTGACTTAATTCTCCAGGTTTTCATGAAATTGTTCCAATAATTCATAAATTAGAAGCACCATTTCCATTCACTAGATATTTCTCAAATATCTTATTAAATGTGATTTATTAATATGATCTAATAATGTCTCTCATTAAACAGATGAATGCTTATTTTGCAAATCATACCTGTTTATTTTGTGACTGAGTGAGTGAAATTTTTGATGTTCTTACTACTTGTCTACTTCTGGAGATGTACAGACGAGCTCTGTTGACACCAGGAATTTTGTAAATTTTTATTAGGGGAATAAAAATAATGATAATTGAATTTTAGCTGCTATAGACTCCTTCCACATCCCAAGTTAGACAATACATGAAAAGGTTTTGGATTTTTGTTTGTTTGGGTTTTTTATTTTATTTTTCAATTTTAATGTATTTTAGGGATATTTTTCTCTCTTGTTTTGCTTTTAATTTTTAGTATACTGTGTAATTACAGTGAATTTTAATGAATAATGAAAGTAATTTCTTAGTAAGAAACAAGTTATTTTTCACCTACAACAGTTTATATTGAGATTTTCATTTCATTTAGAAGACAATAATCATTTATGATATTGCTATGATTTATGAGCAATTTTTTGGGTGTTGATTCCAGTCCAGATTACCAAAATCGTTGGATACTTGTATTTGCCACCAGAAAAGTCATGGATTGGTATCCCATTTGCAGATTATTCTGCTAATGGTCACACCAAATCACCATGTAACTGGATTTCTGAAAATATATTCATATGTCATCTAGGTAATTTGATTTGGACATTCTCCCAATCCACAGTGGTAGAATCATTTAAAATAAATTAAAAGTAGAGATTATAAAGTATAGAACACCTGTCCCCCAAGACTGAGTGAAAAAACAGCCCAATAAAATAATTTTTTCATTTGTAGGTTTCTTGTCTTGCAATTACCAAGTTCTTTGGATAATGGAATCAATGGAAGGACACATTATTTATAATATCATAGAATAGTTAAGGTTGGAAAGGACTTCTATGATTATCAGTTGCAACTGTTAACCCAGCACCACCCTGTTCACCAGTAAGCTATGTCCCCAACTGCCACATCCAGGCACCTTTTGAATGCCTCCCAGAATCATAATACCGTCACTTTCCTGAGCAGCCTGTTCCAATACCTGATCACACTTTCAGTGAAGTTCCTAATATCCAATTTAAACCACTCCAGGTGCAAATTAAGGCCATTTTCTCTGGTTCTGTCACTTGTTAACTGGGAGAACAGACCAACCACCACCTCACTTAGACCTCCTTTCTAGTAGTTGAAGAAAGTGATAAGGCGTTGTCATTGTGTTGTGCACACACACAAACACACACAAACACACACCCCCCCCCTCCTGCGAGCCTCCTTTCCTCCAGGCTGAACAACCCCAGTTCCCTCAGCTGGTCCTCATAAGGCTGGTGCTCCAGACCCTTCATCAGCTCCATTGGCCTTCTCTGGACACTCTCCAGCACCTCAATGTCCTTCTTGTAGCAAAGGGCCCAGAAGCGAGTTGCAGGATTTGAATTGCAGCCTCACCAGTGCCAATGATCATTGCCCTGGTCCTGCCGGACACTATTGCTGCTGCAAACTATTACAAACATGATATGCTGGAACTCTTCTGTTAGGAGATATTACTACTTTAGCAATGAAGGCAAGGAAACTGGTATTTTATTTCTATTTAAAACTGCACCAGCTGGAAACACAGGTTATGAATAAATTACAGGAGAATCTTTAACTCTTAATGTGGTGCAGATACAAACATAGCCACAAGGTGAATAAGTCCAAAAACTTTGAAGGTTATGATCTATAAATTTGTGATAATCAATTTCTGAATTTACATAGTAGTAAGATGGAGATTGAGTATAAGGGAAAACACTTTGCAGTCTTTGCTACTAAAAATATAAATTTTCACTTCAGAGTTAATAAGCTCATAATGTTTAAGAGGCCATCTTCCTTATTTAATGCACTTCCTGTTTGATAAATCATACTCTCTTGTGTAAGTAGAATCAAAATCTGGCATCAGAACAAGTATTTATTCTAGAGTATGGAGGTATGTGTCTTTATTTAATTAAGTATTTGATGCTTATCTATTACTTTTAAAATCTAATATTTAACCTAGGAACATGGGTTAACTTTAGAAACAAAGTCTGCATAAGAAACTGAACTTATATTCTACAGAACTTTAAGTAACTGGCAATTTATGCTCTAGATAAATGGCAATATCCTTTAATTGGTCAAAGATTGTGTGTAGGTAGATTATGTATACGTCTTTGCCCTCTTGTTTATTTGAATTTATATTTTAACTTGTGAAATATGAAACAGATATTACCCTTTTTATTATAGTAGAATGCGAAAGAAAAGTGATAGTTATAGGATAAGAAATATCACTCTGCGCCTACGACACCTACACAGTCTGGGAAGTTCCAAAGTAATAACAGATTCCTGGTTCTTCAGCTAAGATCTATGCAAGAAAATTAATATGAAAATGCCTTCATTTCATCATGATGGCATTTGGGAGTTTTAGAACCCTCTAGTCCATTAGTCAGTTTTGTTAATGACTCTGCTCATCCTTTTAATCATGTGAAACACATTGACTGAGCTTCATTTAGTTCAAAGTGCCTTTCAGAATCCTGAAGAGAAACTGAGCGGTGTGAAACTTTACCTTTCTCACTTCAAGTTATATTTGCTCATGTATATTAGAATATATAGCTAGCTTCATTTGTGATTTATATGTAGATACAATATATCCATAATTTTTAAGAAAAAACCATACCCATTTGAATGAATTAAAATTTGAAATTTGAGTGCCTAATATGTTGCCAGATTATCTGTTTTACATGTGAGTATTTCTACCCTATCTTCCTAGTGATAATTATGGAAAACTTACTGATACCTGCACTTCTTTATTTTCATTATTCTTGCACAAATATTTTATTTAAAAAATTATTAAAGCTCTATGAACAACTGTTTTTGCCTGCAATTTAAGAATTTCCAATATCAGATCTCAACAACAGTCTCAGAGGACTGTTTTTTGTTTTCAGAATGACTGCTTTATAATCAACTAAATGAACAGATTTTGGAATTTTGCCAGCACGAATTTGAAGAGCTATATTACAGGGAGATTGAAACCTTGTACAAAACACAACAGCATTTTTACTAAACATACAATATTGTTTTTATACATATATATATCCCTTTTTTCATTATGAGAACACACTGTGACACATGACAAATTTAAACCCTGTATGTGGAAACAAAATAAAACAATAATACTTAGTACAAGCAGAACAATGTCATCTAATTAAAAAAAAAAAAAAAAGATCCTGTAGAGCAAAAGATCCTGTAAAATCTTGCTTCTGCATAACAGTGGAAATGTTTAAGCTGTGTACTTTCAGGAGCTTCTTCATTGCCTGAGATTTTTGTATTTGTAAATGTCAATCTTTTAAGAGTTTAACCAAAATTCAACACTCTCAATTAAAAAAACACCAACACATTCTTCTGCTTTTTTTTTGGACACATTACATTCATAATGCTTTCAAAGCACATCTGACACATACTAATGGTACTGGACTCCCTCATTAAGAAGTAATGAATGATATTTCCTTATTTCTTTGAACAAAACAAAATGGTATCATCCTTTCTATGAAATGCTTGTAGAACTTACCCCAAAACCAGAAGATGAGAAATAGATTCTTATTTTAGTTTGAGAGCATTCAGAACCAACATCTCTAAAAAGTTCCCCACCTGACAAGTAAAGAAAGCCTTTTGAAGGCATATGAAATCTCCCATCATCACAGCATTTTTATTATGGGAAAACAGGAAAGAAATCAAGAGGTTCTGGGAGAAACAAAGTTCCAAATGGCTGCACAATTTTGCTGTATTTTTTTGTTGTTCAGTGTGAAAATTTTATTTCCTTCTCCCGTCCCCCATACATATGCTGTATTTTTAAAGTAATTCTAAATACATATATTTTCAATATACTAGTATCAGGAACTAATTAGTTTGGTGAGTTTTGTTTAAAAAGACTCTAAAAATAATTTTATAGCTATACTAGTTCTGATATTTTTTAAACCATAAGTTCTCAATGTACAAATTAAAAATATTTAAATTTATGTGAGTGCTTTATGTGTTCACTTGTGATTTGTAGAGAATTTCAGTCATCTCTGAAACACAAGTACAGTCTATCTGCTCCTCTCCATTATTCTTGTTTGAATTATTGAAAATCAATCCATGCTGATAATAGAGAGAATAATATTTTACCAAGAAAATAAGTAGTTTTGGATAAAAATGCACAAAAGTATTTTCTCATCAGGCAGAAGAAGACAATAATTATTTTAATGTGTTTTCAGTAACAATGTTTAGCTTCACGTGATATCGCTCCTTAAGGGAAAAAGTTGTTTTGCAATGTTTAACAAACCATGAGTTTGCTTTTTTTTTAATAACATCACAAACATATTCTTTTAATAGATTCTTGTTTAGATACTAGATGCATTTTAGCCATTTTGAACCTGCAAGTGGAAAAAAAAATCCCATGTATCCCACCCTGCTGTGAATTTCCTTATTTAAAGATCCTCTTCAATGATTAACTATGTAGAAATGACCTACTTTGTGTTCATTGACTAATTAGTCCAGTTCTAATTCAATCCACATTTAGGTAAATTACTTCAGAGAGAGCTGAGTCAAGCTGTTGTGTTTTTCACAATGTTTGATGTGATTGTTCTGGTGCATTCATAGAAATAAACAAAAACTGAAAGTATTTCACTCCTCCTAGGAAATTTACAGTAGTAGTTGTAATTTTGTCATTTGCTTCTCATTATATATTTATATAATTATGCATAAATAACATTATTTCTCCTTTAAACCAGCCTTGGTTTGACTTGTGTGGGCATTTTACAGTGAACATGCTGATCTTCATGTTGCTGACATGCCATTTTCTGATTCCCTACTTATTTCTAAGGTATTTATACATTTTCTTGTCCACATCTTCTCTCTTTAATTCTTGACCTGCCAACTATTACCATCTCAAAAATGTGTTTAAAATTTTGATGTGGCCTTAGCTTTCTCACAGATCACCAACAATTTTCTAAGCACAACTGAGCCAAATTCACACAGTGATGCCTCGCTAAAACATTCCAGTCTATGACACTATTTATCTTAGTTCCAAATAATTTTGGATACCTCCTACTATGCATGCAGATGTCCACAGCATGACTGAACTTCCAAGACACAGAGATCTAACAGTCCCAAAATATTACAATTGGATTGCTGAAATGCATATACATTTGAAAAATTCTTTTCTGTTACCTGTCACATAGTTCAGAAAGCAGAATAGATAGATCATTGTCCAGTAATGAGTAGGGTCCCCTGGAGTTGGTACTGGGGCTGGTACTAAGGTTCAGCATTTTTGTTGACAACATGAGCAGCGCAGGTTCGCTGATGGCCCCAAGCTGTGTGGTGCAGTTGGCACACTGGAGGGGAGGGATGCCATCCAGAGGAACCTGGACACACTTGAGAGCTGGGCTGATGCAAACCTCATGAAGTTCAATAAAGTGAAATGCAGGGTCCTTGTTAAGGAAAATTCCCTCTATGACCATCCAGGAGCCACTCTGGCAGTCATTCTGGCACCACCTGAGCTGGGACTGAAGCCTGTCTGCAGCTACACACCCCACACTCACACAATTAGACCAGGTTTGCTTACCAGCTTGACTTTAGGTTTTCCATAGGAGAGTCTCAAATGTCCCTATCCTTAAAATAATTTACTCCTGGTGCTGTAACTAAATGATAAAATCACAGAATATCAGCTTGAGCTGGGTGTCTCTGGGAATGGACCCCAAACAAGGGAAGCCCTCTGCTTTTATACTCTTACAGTCTAAATACAGTAAGGGCTGGGGGGTGTCGGCTCCTGACACATCACTGAATGTCCTGTCACCTGGATGGGTCACAGGTTCCCGTGCCCTTTGTTATGCAAATAATCAGGAGTTCAAGACCTCTTTCCTCTGCCCTGTGTCCTGCCCCCAGAGCTCAGCCTGCCACTTGCATTGCTGCTGCGCTCCAAGCTACCTGCACCAAATGTATTCCTCAACAGTCCTACACCGGATCACGGCAATCCCAGACACACCTACAGGCTGGGCAGATAATTGACTGACAGTGGCCCCGTGGAGAAGGACTCTGGGGTGATGGTTGATGCAAAACTCAACGCGAGCCGGGAGTGTGTGCTCACAGCCCACAGAGCCAACTGAATCCCTGGCTGCATCAAAAGGAGAGTGGCCAGCAGGTGGAAGGAGGTGATTCTCTTCCTCTACTCTGCTCTTGTGAGACCCTACCTGGAATACTGCATACAGTTCTGGTCCTCCCACCATAAGAAGAGCATGGAACTGTTGGAGCAATTTCAGAGGAAGGCCAGAAGCTGATTAGAGGACAGGAGTACATCCTCCGTGAAGACAGGCTGAGAAAGTTGTGGCTGTTCATCCTGGAGAAGGTTGCTTGGAGACCTCATGACAACCTTTCAGGATCTGAAGGGAGACTACAGAGAAGACAGAGATGGACTCTTTTATCAGGAACTGCAGTGATGGGACAAGTAATAATGGCTATAAACTGAAAGAGGGGTAATTCAGGTTAGATAAACAGAAGAAATTCTTTACTGTGATGGTGGTGATATACTGAAGCAGATTGTCCAGGTAGTCATGGATATCCCAACCCTGGTAATGTTTTGGATAAGGCCTTGAGCAACCTGTTCTAGGGAGGTGTTCCTGCCCATGGCAGGGTGAAGGATATTTGGGGCTAAATGATCTTCAAATTCCCTTTCAATTCTTAACATTCTATGATTTTCCTTCTGTTATACATCAAACATATATGTTTCTTAAATACTTCATGTATAAATCCTGTTCACACATTATTTGTGTCATGAACTACTGAAGTCCTGTTTCACAGAATATATTGTGGTGAAGTTAGATAATGAAATCCACTTATTATATATCAATACTTTTACCTAAGATCTTGTATCTATTTTTCTGTTTACTGTAAAGTAACCTTCTGAAAAAATAAAGGTGTTAGGATCCACAAAGAAACAATTATTTCACATAATGAACTTACAAAGCTGAACATGCTATAGATAGTCTTCAGAAAAAGCCTGTATGGCATAGCACATATTGTCTTATTATTATCATTTTATCATCTCTATAATTTGTAAGTGAAATTTAGAAGAATAAATATTAGTTTTTCTAAGGAGATGGAAATCATACTGTCATTCCACAAGTTACTTTTTTCTAATTTTTAATTCTGACCCACAAGCAATCTTTCACAAAGATTTAAGAATTATTGTCTTTAGTTTCTGCAGCAGCAATTTTTTTTGTTGTTTTTTCTAGAGGAATATATTGTTAGCCAGAATTACTTCTTGACACTGCTATGGTGTTTTATTAAGCAACAGATGGTTCCTCAAGTTTACCATGTCTGTTCTTCATCAGCTATAACAGCAGGCACTCATGGATTTTACTCTAAATTAAAAAACAAACAAACTCCAACAACAACAAATGAAAAAAAAGAAAACCTAAGAGAAAGATTTTGATAGTAGATTTATGGAGAAAGGGCAGTCTTCAACATGTGAACAGTCTTGTTTCTTTTTTTCTTTTCTTTTTTTTTTTTTAAAGGTTGTTGTGGCTTTATCTATTCATCAGGAAATGAAGGCTTTCTTTCCATAAGTACAACAAACAGTGTCACTGACACTTGCTTTTAAATATTCTGTGCAATATTTAGTGGGAAACAATACTAAATACACTATGAATATTTGTCAGGTGTAATGTATAGTTGATGAATTGTCCCCTTGTTCAGCCTAGTGTTTTACACTCCAACACAGCCCCAGACCGTATTTTTCAAGAAAGTAGGTATCTTTATTATCTTATTTAATTGCCCATTGCACTATATCCGCCATTAAAACTCTCACTTTTTTTCTTTTTTGGTGTTGTATCCAGGAGTCTTGTGTATAACTTCTTCATTTATTGAATTCATTGCAAAAGGTGACAGAGAATTTCTGTTTTCAGAACTGAAAATTGCTAGTTTGTAGATGTACCTTAATAAAAAAATACTTGTGGTCATCTGCAAGGTGTGTCAGATAGATATTTGTGAAACATCATGGGAGCTATTTTATTGCTATTTCTGATAAGAGCTCTCTTTCTACCTGGAGATATTTAAATTTTTTTTTACATACCTCCCAAAATAAAAAGACACCAATAATCACTTAAAACTAAACTCACCTTTAACACACAGAAAAAAAACCCCAAGCCCCAAAATATAATTTATACTGCAAGACAGAAGGCGTTAACACATAATTAACAGGAGAAATAAGTTGTTGTCAATAATTTTAGTTGTGAAGAATTCAGTTATCAAGTGTCAATCTGATTTTATTTATAGATAGGAACTAGATAGATCGACAAGCTTCTACCTAGCTAAAATTATGATTTTTATTTGTGATTTATATATAACTCTTTATATTTTCAAATGCTTTATAAATATTAAAAAAAACCCCACATTTTGTGAGGCAAATCTACCTGAGAGAGTAGGATGTCTTACTGTGTAGCTGTTTTACATTTAGTTAATGTTCAAAGAAGAATGTGTGATTTTTGTCTGTATAAATCTTTTATCAGTTTAGTTGATCATATGGATTTTACCACATATTTTCCATAGCAAAGAGACAAAAAGGTAATTTTATAACTTTTCTGACATTATAGCTCTACATGCAGCTTTGTGTCTGAAATTCTACTCTGAGGACTAAACAAGAGGTACGCAGTATGTTTGATGGGGCCTTTATTTATGTTTTGTATAAACCTTTATTTTCTAACAAATATCAAATGGGTTATTTGGTAGTGATTCTATTGTCAGCATGCAAGTGAAGGCATGATCACAGAATGACAGAATGGTTTGGGTTAAAAGGAGCCTTAAGGATCATCTAGTTCAACTCCCCTTCCATGAGCAGGGACACTTTCCACTAGGTCAGACTAGTCAGAACCCCATCCAGCCTGGTCTTAACACTTCCAGGGATGGGGAGTCCACAAGTTCTCTGGGTAATCTGTTCCAGTCTCTCACCACCCTATAGTAAAGAATTTCTTCCTGATATCTATTTTAAACTTACCCTCTTTCAGCTTCAAGCTGATACCTATCAAGTAGCTTTTAGAATATGTCATCAAATCTGGGACAGCCAGTCACCCTGGTACAAGAAATACATGTACTTCTGCAGCAAGTATGTGAGCAAGAAAATGGAGGCCAAAGAGGAACTTAGCTTATGCTAGACACGTATATTTAGGAGACTGAATCTCCCCTTCATTTGTTATTCTTTTTGAAAAATATTCGTAGCATATTCTGCAATTTAGGAGAAATTCACTTCTTGAGTTAGGATTACTATCTCACTAAGAGTTACAGCAGTTGTTCAGTAACAGTTTCTGAGTTATTTTAGATTGTCATAGTTACTTTATCACCTCACCGTTTATGTAAAACAAGCAAGTGGAGAAAAAATTGGCTCACTACTCAAGTAGAATTTGAATGGAATACGGAATGTGTCCATTTATTGTTGGTAATGAATTTCTTTTAATTCCATATGCAGCGTAAAGGTGTTGAATTACTTTATAACTCAAAACTATTTTTGGCAACACAGAAGACAACAGGACATAAACTTTTATTGGCTTAGCTGCATATTTCTGCATCTGTTCTCTTGTGTGGACAGGCTATTTGTTTTTGTATGTAAATGTTATCAGTGACTGGGTAACTTCTATAGACAGTTATGTATCATTCACATTTAGGCCTCAACATCTTTCTAGCCAGACTGTAGAATGGAAAAGAAAGCAAAATTGCCAAGAGAGGTCCAGGAAGGGATAAGAAGGAGGCAGACGTAACAAACAAGTTTTGGAAGAATTATGAAGAAAGTCTGAGTCTTTTTTACAGCTATTTTTTTTCCTTTCTTTCCCAATTTTAGGGATTTTCATCTTCTTTGTACCACATAATTATTTAGGACCTACATCTACAACCTAGGAAAGGTTAGAATTTAAGCAGGAGTTTTAGGGGTATAAGTGTATACCTTAAAATACTACATCCTGTTATTTTTACATCATTCCAGGAAACTAAAAAACCAAAAAATTAAATTCAGTAACTTTGCCTTCATAGACTGTTAAAAATATACCACAGATGAGAAAGTTTTAGAAAACTTCTCATCTGAATTCAGTAAAAATCAGTTAGAGCGTTACAGTGATTTTGATAGATATGGTATATAGCCAAACACATCACAACCAATGCTGTACTCTTATCATTTGCTCAGAACTTCAAAATTTCAAGTAAATTCCAGCATTTCTTTAAACTCTTTGTCTTAAAGAACAATGTTATCATGTTTTGCTGTCTTTCAGTTTAATCACAAAAATTCCAGTAATTTTATTTCAATATTTTTGATTTGTTATGCAAGACACAACCTTCAAAGGATGAGCTATGAATATGTAAGATCATTTAATGGTTTTTCATGTTCAGCCTTATGAATTAGTCTCATTACATATGAGTGATTACTATATGTTTTACTGAGTTTCTGGAAAAAAATAGCAAATTTGATAGTTAAAAATTGCTGGATATGTTGCAACACTAGAGAGCAAATATGTTTGATGAACAGCAGTCATTGGCTTAATAACAAGTGAGATGACTGGATTAAAATAATATGTTTTCAGTGCCTCGTGAGGATGTTTGGCCAAGCCACAGATACAGATATTCAAGTTAGGAAGCAAATACAGCAGTCAATATTTGTAAAACTGAAAAACTATATCTTTTATTCCCTAGGTTTCTGCATCACATCTTTACACGAGAATAAAATAACCTTTTTCATTATTTTCTTATTTTTATTGTCCTCTCACTTCAAATTGAACTGTATTTGATGAACTGTTCATATCTCAAAAGTGATGCTACACAATGCTTCAATGAAAATCTGTGTTGGTGTGTTTTCAAAAGTTCCACTATAAAATCTTGTCAGGCTGCTGGCTAACTGTAACAAGTGGCTTGGGAACAAACATAGTCTTTTTTTTATTTAGGTTTTTCACACATTCCATTTTACCTATTTGAATATTTTAACAAACTACCATTTATATTATCCTTGCCACTATGTCACCTAGTGCTTTATAAAGTGTCAAAGGGACAATTCTGGCAGCAGTTATTCAAGCTTACTGAAAAGCAAAATTCTATAGATGTCCATGATTGAGTCTCATTTCTTCCTGCCAGTACAAATACCATCAGACGACAGAATGTAATGAATATATAATCTTCTAAGTTGTGGTTATTCTGTATGTCAAATAATTTTTCACTGTCAGTGGAGACCTGTCTGGTTTCCTTGCATACTAGTTCAGCCTGTCGGTACTGAAGCAGTGGGAGATGAAAAGAAAGTAAATGCATAAATAAAAAGGAAATAAGATTTTGTCTCCAAACACCGATACAAGGAAATGGAATGAGATAATCTAGAGCAAATTGCAAATTGCTTCGGAGATGAGTTCAGAGCCAATTGTTTAACTCCCTTCCCAGAATAGCCTGATTGAATTATTTGATCATCCAGTTACAAATGACAAAAAAAAAAAAAAAAAAAAATTACTATTTGGGGTTTCTGCAGAATATGAGGGTTTTGTCATTTGTGGGGTCCACATTCAAATTAAAAAGGGGAAAATATATTGAGTTTGATTGTATTTCTATTTTGATACTGTTACTTTAAGACAGGAAAAGTAAGTTATCTTATATAATATATTTTGATACAACAGTAGCTTCCCACTTTCCCCAGGCTTCCCCCCTGGCAGGGCAGCATAAGAACGAAAACCTAAACAACCGCCTTTTCCACTGTTTGAGCAAACAGCTTTGGCAGAGACTCCTCCATTCCCAAGCATATCTTCTAATAATAACCTGATGACTAGGAAATTCTATAAAGAGATAAAAATGTTAATTTCAATAAATTTCAATCTTTCATTGGGCTCACATCTCCTATTTTGTTGTTGAGTGGGTGAGATGATGTGTTGTGGGAAACCAGTTCCATCTTAGCTATTTCCTTTCATTACAAATTTTAAAAGATAATCAGAACCTGGCCCCCATTGTTTTAGATTAATTATGTAATTTTCTTGGCTGGATTTGTTAGGTTTCTCTCAAAAGATCACTGAATACCTCAGCACAGGCACTTCCTCATTATTTCTTGCTCAACTTGTAACTGACCTCAGTGGCTTTGTGGCTTGGTGAGATTCTCTGCTAATTTACTGAATTACTCCTATGACTGCATAGGATGAATGCTTATAAAAAAGGGACAAGAGATAAAAAAACTAAATCCCACAGTGTTCCGTGAATTAAAAGCTCCTTTAGATTTAACTTTTGTTACTGTTATTTAGCAAAGTCTAGACTTGTCTGAAGAAATTTAGGAGATGCTGCTGGCAAAGATTTAGGTATCTATGGAATTAGACACATGTGAACTGGAGTTTTTCAAGTCTCAATTTTATGTGCAAGGACTTTAAACAGAAACTGACCCCCAAAAATGGGGAGGATCTAGCCCCCAATTATGTTATAAATTCTGATTATATTCACACTTCATTAACACAATACATAATTATGTCTGCCAAACAGCCTTTTAGGGTACAGTGTTGAACTACTGGTTTTGGAAAAATTGGAAGCTACACTTCTGTGTGAAGTGCAATTTTTTTCCCATTACTTTTTTATTAACATGTTGCTTCTACATCAGAACTTAATGCTACTATGTCATCATCGTTATGATTGAAAGTTTAATTGGTTTTAGAACAGCCAATTTTTAAATTTTTTTTTTATTGCCACATAAATCTAAATGATGGTAACAGTAACAACATCTTTAATAGCAATAATGCACAGAAAGTCTGGTGTTTTATATATCTATGTTCTCAAGTCATGGCAAAATACCTTTACATCTATTAGAAGTTTTTTAAACAGATATTTATTTGATAAGTATGAATATAAATTTATTCTGAATTTTAAATTAAAAAAACCCCTTATACATGAAATTTAAAAAGTCTTTTATAGAAGTCAAAACTATGCAACAAAATGCAGTTCAGTAGATTTGCCCTTATTTTTGCAAGGTAATTTATTTGATGGTACCACAACTTTGACAAGCATTCTGGCAAGAACTGGAAGCTTCACACCCTTACAGACTTTCCTGTCAACATGCTTAAGTTTCAAAGCATCTGTCAGTATCAAGCATTAGTTCATAAATACGTAGTAATTGAGAATGTTTAATATTCATTAGCTGGGTAAAGTGACATTCATCTACCAAGATGCTGTCTAAAACTTAGGCACATAATGTAAGCTATTTATCTGGATGTCCTCTAAAGTCAATGGAAAGGGGCATCTTGCAGAAGGCAACATTTACTCTAAATGTTAAGTGACAAAGTGAGGAGGGTTGAATCACTTTCTACAGGAGGTTCTGTACGTACCTGAATGACTGGTGTGCACTACCAGTGTAACTTCTCTATAGCTATAGGCAAGATTAATCCCCCTATTAATTACACATTATTTCACTGTTACATACATTAAAGATAAAGCAGCTATCTGACCTTAAAAAATCAAAGTGTCTTTCCAGATATGTAGTCCCACAGCATTTTCTCAACACTATCTTTTTCATTAACATTTCTGCTGACAAATCTGACTGTTCTCAGAATATTTAAGGACATTTTACAAACAAATGGTGCTTCTCTAGTCACTGTCAAATATTATTCATCATGTGTAATTAAATGCAAGGTATATCAATGCCCAATAAAAGACAAGGTATTCATATAAACACAGAGAATATGCAGAAGTACTGTAAAGAATTTTTTTTTTAAAATAGGACTATAAACTTCCTGTCTCTGAAAATGAACGAACTACAAATCCTATTAATTTAGGAATAAACTTTCCTGATATTTAGCTTTTTCACTCCTTTTTTTTTTTCTTTTCAGTTATATTATGCCATCTTTTCTTCCTGCATGTTACCTTGTACCTTCCTCTGCAACACCTACCATAAGTAAACAAAACTCAAAAATAACGCTGTGGTTTTCCTTTGTCTGTATTATTTTTTTTTTCCATGCCATTGGGACATGCATTGATCAACAGCATTTCCAGAGAAGAGTAACGAAGCCAGTGAAGAGTCTGGAGCACAAGCCTTACGAGGAGCAGCTGTGGGGGCTGGGACTATTTAGCCTGGAGAAAAGGAGGCTGAGGGGTGACTTTATTGCTCTCTACACCTACCTGAAAAGGAGGGGTCAGTCTCTTTTCCCAGGTGACAACTGACAGGATGACAGACCCCAAGTTGCACCAGTGGGGAGGGTTAGTCTAGCTATTAAGAAAAAATATATCTTCACCAAAAGAGCTGTCAAATAGTGAAACAGACTGCCCAGGGAACTGGTGGAGTCTGTGCCTGCACCGAGTTTTTACCCTTTCTTAGCAACATTTTCCCCAAGGTACCATCGTTTTGGCTGAGGGACTCAGATGTGCCCTGCAGTGGTGGATGATGTTAGATCGGTGAATGATGTTAATGAGCTTCTTGTGTTAGAGAATGCATACAATTTTACAGAATAGTTTTTCATTTTAAGCCAATTTTCTGTCATATTATATGGAAAACTGTTTATCAGGACTCTGCTGTTTTCTAAGTTTATTTAACCTGGTTTGCTTTCAGAATTCTCACAAAATATTGTTATCTTTTTTAGGCTTCTGTAAGCCATATTTTTTAACTTATAAATAATTATAGTAATGCACACACTTTGAAAAGAAATATTGTAATAATTGTAATTTGACATTTTTATAACTTATCTCCAAACATGAATAAAACATTAAAATATGTTATAAAACTAAACTCACCACTTCCCAGACATTCAGAATGTGGAGACAAAAGTTAAAATACCAACCTGGTTATGATGCATAATTATAACTGAAGCTGCTTAATGTTGAAATATACTTTGAAATGTTACATTTTCAGACATTTATTTTGAAAATGGTGAAGTTCAGTTTCAGTAGGCATACATAAAAACCAAATACCTTTGAAGATACAATTTGCTGTGCACTTTAATTTCTGAAATCGGTAGGTGTACAATTTAGACTTGTGAACATATCCTTACAGAATTTAATGACTTTAAACATGGAGGAGAAAATGTATAAATACTATTGTACAGTTATTTTTATATGATTCTTTGTGTAAGGCTTTTTTTGGGCTTGCCTCCCAGGTCTCCCTAATTCTGCCAACATTATTGAGGACCCAAACCCCAAGTGGCTGAATGACAGGATTTAGAAAAGGGTTTAAGATAGGCCACTTCTGTCAATTCATAGAAGATATGAGTAAGTGGAAAGGAAAATGTTTCCCCAGAAGTTACATATGCAGCAGCTCCGGTAGTTCATTATCTGGTACTATTTTGTGGCACTGCTAAAGCACCTATAAAGTCATGACCAGGACAAAAAAAATCAACATAAACCAAATATATATTTTTTTTTTTTTGTGGAAAATCATTTATGAAATATATCTGGCAAAGCCACTGGCAACAAATTTAGCATAAATTAATTCAGGAAAATTAAAGAATAAGAAAAAAGAAACTATTATCTTCTGTGAACATATTTGGTTTCATTTACACTAATAAAAAATGTGTAGTGAAAATAGACGCATACACTTTACAACTTGCATTTTTTTAAACAGTTTCTGAATTTTACATTCATTTAATGAATGAATATATAAATCTTCTCATCAGAAACTGTGGAAAACATCTAAAATTCAGACAATTAATCCTTTTAATCCTTAAAAACACATGGTAATGTCATATTAGAAACACATGGTAATGTGTTTTTAATATCACATCAATCAATAAAAACATACTAATAAAATTCCAAGTAAGATTAATTCTCTTTTGTTATAGGAAAAAAAAATTAAAAGGTTAGTTCATATACTTTAAAACACCACTTTACAACATATTTTAATTTCCATGATGAAAGGGAGACAAAAAATAACTGCTATTCTTGAGTCATACCTTTGACGTATAGGCATGAAGGAAACCACAGAGAAGAAAGATCACTTTTTTACTGTTTGATGATCCTCAGAATATCTAAAATTACACACACACACAAACAAAATTTGTATCCTTTTGTTTTAATAAACTTATCAATAAGTAGGAATAAAAAACAATAGGCAAAGTAATGTCTTTAGAACTGGGAAAGACAAAAATGGACTTTAAAAATATAAAAAAATCTCCTGTAAGATGAGGTCTAGTATATACTCTTATAGACTTTGTATTTCTCAGGAGTTCGTCTCACAAAGTGAAACAGGAATTTACAATTTGCCATGGGAATATTCTGAACACTATTATCCATCTACATATTTATAGAAAGTAAAATTGTATCACAGAAACTTTTTCAACCCTACAAAAATGACAAACTATTGCTAGGAAATCACAGAATCATAGAATGTGCTGAGTTGGAAGGGACCCACAAGGATCACTGAGTCCAGCTCCTGGCTCTGCACAGCACCATCCCCAAGAGTCACACTATGTGCTGGGAGCAGTGTCCAAATGCTTCTTGAACTCTGTCAGTCTTGGTGCTGTGACCACTTCCCTGGGGAGCCTGTTCCAGTGCCCATCTGCCCTCTGCGTGAAGAACCTTTTCCCAATATCCAGCCTAAACATCCACTGACACAGCTTCAGGCCACTCCCTTGAGTCCTGTCCCTGGTCACCAGAGAGTAGAGATCAGTGTTTGCCCCTCCTCTTCCCCTCATGAGGAAGTTCTAATGTTTTAATGCAAAATGCATTTGTATATATAAATTGACAAGATCTTGGGTAGTCTAGACTGAAAAACTAAGTGTTTAACAAATGGATATTGAAATCTTAGTCAGAAGTTAAGATAAATGGTGAGCACACATAGTTTAATGTAGGAAACATTATTTAATTTTACCCACCTTGAATTGCTCATAATAAACATTTCAGGCTGTGACTCTTACTTAAATCTGTCAGTTATAACAAATATGTTTGTTTAAGCATAAACACTTTGCACAATAGCTACTCACAGTCTAGTTGTACTTTTAAATATGTTGCTCTAGGCTGCTTTGCTGCTGGGTTGATATTTAATCTGTGGTTTTACCAGAGATATTAATGAATTGATATTATGTTTTTTTCTTGCTCACCTCAAAATATTTTCTGAAAGAAAGCAGAAAATGTCTAGTAAAATACTTTTAATTGGAACACAGCATATTTGAAACTGTATCTATCCATATATACTCAGTTTCACTGCCATACATACACCAAGCATGCCAAGGATGGCTTAAAATTTCTGTAGTCTATTGATTTTAATTTTGTTTAACCTTGTTTGTAATAGGACAGAGTAAAACAACACCTGTACTATTCTTGGCTGGGGAAGAGTTAACTTTCTTCCTAGTACCATGTATGGGACTGTTTTGGATTTGTATTTGTGAAATATTTTTCATAGCACAGGAATGTTTTATTCACTGTGGAGCAGTGCTTACACAGCCTCAAGGACTTCTCTGTCTGTCACCCTGCTTGAGCAGTGAGGAGGCTGGGGGTGCACAAGAAGCTGGGAGGGGACACAACAAGGACAGCTGACTGCTGCTGACCAAAGGGATATTCCATACTATATGATGTCATGCTTAGCATGAAAAATTTGGAGGAAAGGAATGAGGGAGGTTTGGAGGAAAGATGTGTGTCTTCCTAAATTACCATTATGTGTGGTAGAGCACTTCTTTCCTAGAGATGGCTGAACACTTGCCTCTCCATGGGAAATAGTGAACAAAGTCCATTTTTCTTTGTTTGGGCATGCTGTATCTCTTAAACTCGCTTTATCTCAAACCATGGATTATCTCACCTTTACCCTTTTGATTCTCCCCCCATATCACTGGGGCAGAGTAAGCAGTCAGCTCTCTGGGGCTTAGTTCCCAGCTGGGGCTAAACCATGATAACACCTTCTATGTGAAATCAGGAATTTATTGTCAGTCTAATTTTTAAAAATTAACTGTGCAATTGAAATGCAGCAAATTATTGATACTGTTAGCCCAGATATAGTAAATCAGTGCTGGCAGTCCACAGTTAACTTACTTTGATACAAATAAAAACCAAATTACTAGCAGTGATGCAAATAAAATTGCTATGCAAGAAAAGTCTTAATCTGGTGTTATGCCCAGTCTCTCATTATTTCCCTAATCCCAAACTGATACGTTTAGCTACACTAAAAGGAATATCAGTTTGGCACCATCCTTGAGCTCTTCCTAAAGAGGGGTGTGATGTTAATGGGGGGATATGCTATATTATTTTTGTCAACAGAGGCACAGTTTCAATGTTGTGGGTCTTAGGCGTTGATTGGTTTGGGCATTGGGAATTTTTTTTTAATATTCTGTCTGAGCTTTGTTTGAGTCCTTTCTGTGTCTTTTCTAAATTTCTTTTCTCTTTCTTCATCACCCTGCAACCTGGTGCCTGCAGAAATATTAGGTGCTTTATATTTGCCCTTTTCATAATCCCTGAAATGATTTTTCACCCATTTCCTTAGTTTGTGAGCAGTGTTGAGTTATTGGCAGCCCTGTGACTTCCCATACCACCCTACACTCAGGTACTTGAAACCTCTGATGTCGTCTGATGCCTGCACTCCTTTATTCAGCATCATTATTCTGGGGTTATAGGTAGGTCATTTTACACAGCATAACTACTTGCTTTTTTGCATTTATATCAAAATTATTAACAAGAAGTGTTAGGGCATCCAATTATAGAAAGCTAAGCAAAAATTAGACAAATTAGACAAATTATGTTTTAGCCACCTGGTCATTAGACAACTGTTACAACTAAGCAAGCTAAAACAAGCTGCAAACAAGCCAACAGAATTTCCGACAGAGCTTGGCAAATCTAGAATTCTAGCATATGCTAATAAAAACCCTGTCAATTTACTAATAGAGACAGCATTGTACTTATCTTCCCCGTGCTTTATAAGAATCCCTTCCATAATTTGCCTGATGAATTAAAATTGCTTATGAATGAAAGTTGCATCTAGTGTACAGCATTATACTTTTTGTTTTTATACCACCTATTATAAGGAAAGATGTGGATGTTATGCTTTTCTCTGTTGATGGCTCGAGCAGTAATGGAATATCTTTTCAGGAATTGTTCATTATGTTGGACAGGATGCTAATTTTTATTGCTGGAGGATATAAAGATATGCAAAACAGTCAGTCTAAATACACAGTGAAGCCATGGTACCTTAAAATGTCATTGGAGCACTTGGAAACATGGCAGTTTCTTATGTTGGTAGTCTGTCTTGGGGGATTTAATCTGCCTTAATTCTTGAACAAAACTGACCATGGTTCTTCCAAGAAAAGGTCCATGTTCTTTTCTAATCCTAAGAAAGCCTAAAAATTACCAACAACCATTAAAAATGTGATGAGAAACTAAGTTAAAACACAATGGATGTGCACAAGTGACTTTCATTGTTAAATAAAAATATGATTTCTAGTAAGATTTGATGACTGCTCCATACTCTATTAAATTGATTGTATCTGACACCAGCAAATAGTTTTACATGACAGGGGTTGATGCTAGTTTAGAACAATAATACTAGGAATTCAAGAGATGAGGAAAAAATGTTGAATCTGTAATTTTACCTAATCAGTTCTGGAAACTGGCCCACATATAAAGTAATTTTTAAAGTGAAAATGTAAATCAATATATGTATGAACCAGCTTTTATCTGTGATGCAGTGAATAGTACATTTCAAAGTATTTGGCCAAAATTTGTGACAGGATATGGTCAGAAAGACTTTAGTGGAGTGTAACCTCTCTGTCTTTCTTGCATGCGTACAAAATTCTGAGCAGTGAACTGGTTGAGACATGTCAAAAGAAAGGTAGTAGTCTTGATATATGAGTCCAACGAAATCTGTAAGTTATATGGGCTTTGTCCTTGTACTCTCATGACTACTGTGGTCTCAAAAGTCTGAGCATTTCTACTCTTCAGTCACCTCACCTAATATGAAGATATATTGAGAAATATAATGGCAAAAGCAAAAACCTTTCTAAGATCTGTAAAGCCTGCTCAAGAAGCTGAGCAAATACTTGGATCATTGTGATTATACCAGCTCTATTTTGCCATAGTTACATTTATCAATATGCTATGTAGTTATTTCAATAGTATGTCCTTCTCAGCCGTCTCTCATTCCCCTGGAGTCAACTCAGTAAGAAGAGATAAAAGGGCAAGAGAGCACTTTTCAATTTTTTTCACATTTAGATTATTCATAAGGTAGTAAAACAGATACATCTATATAAATAAATATATTCTGCCTAAATAGACAAGATACTTAGAGACATTCAGCAAGAGAGAATGTAAGAAGTGGAGGAGAAGGAAAACAAAAAAACAATCCCAAAGATGATAAAATCATTATGGCATTAAACTCAGTATATGGTTCTCTCCTGAGTACTGCTGAGATTTGCTTACCTAGTGGATAAATTTTAATTGTTGTTACTGAATCTATTCTTTCTGACCCAAGATGTCACATCACTATGTGGCTCAAGCTATGCTTGCTAAGTTATTCTGGCATTAATCACATTTATTGTTTGCAGGACCACAATTCTCATTTATGGGCACAACCCTTGGGAATGCAGGTCACTGTTATCTAACAGCAGAATCTACAGCTGCTCTTGCTGACTTCAATTTGAGTCTTACTTCCTCAGCAGAGGTCATATAGAAGCAATTGAAGTTAATTTTATGAGACATCTGTTATATTTGTGGTTATACTCATTCTTCAAGATTGCCCTCTAAAGTAGCAGTTACTAAAAAAAGAAACCAGGCACCATAAGAGAAAGAAAACTAACAAATAAAAGACAATATCAAAAGTTATCTGATGACTTCTATTCAACATGACAAAGTAGGAAATTATTTTAAATGAAGAATCCCATCATTTGAGGCATGGAATATATATGCGAAAGGCACAACTGTGAAACAGTTCACCCTTGCAAATCTGGAAGAATCCACTGACTGTTAAAGTGTTGCAATACCAAAAAATAAAATTGTCAAATACCTAAACAATGTATCTACAACTACAATGTTTTTTTTCTAAATTCCTATATAATTTCAGTTTATGTTAGAGGATTGTAAATTTATGCTTGGGAAACAAAAGAAATAAAATTCTGAATATTTGGAGGTTTAGGGTTCTTTTTTCATGGCTTTTTAATTAATATGATGATTTTTCTTTGTATTAATTACTAAAAATATAGAAATAAGCAAGAAAAGAAATTATATATTCATTACAAAGAAAATGGTCTTCTGAATGTAAGCATCCAGATACACAGATCTCTTTCTCCTAAAATGTAGGTGTCTGCTTTGAGTTTGTAAGCCAAGACAGCTGGTATAGCCAATAGACATATCCCAGTGCAAATTTCTCTCACCCTGAGGTACCATCTTTGTTTATGAAAGTAACTCATACCTCAGAATTCCCATCTTCTGTTCAGTGCAAATGTCTAAGATGAAAATCTGAGACAATTTTTTGTCAATTCCATCCATGTACAAAATAGCAATAAGACATTTTGATCTTGGGGTAGTAGCAGTTGATGAATAATATGGTCCCAGAAGACAAACTCAGACGGACAATTGGTGTGGTGCAGTGTTGTCTCAAAATAAAGATTTCAAGAATTAGTACCTTTAGTTTTTAAAGACTTTTTTTTTTCCTTAGGGCTATTTACTCAGTTCTTCTTAAGATGTGTACATTTTGCTGGGTCTGTTTTCTCTCTTATGCATGTTGCTACCATTTGATTTTTCCTCCTTAGCAGAGTTGCACTCCAAGATTTTTAAGGTTTTTATTTATAAATGTCTTCCTTTCCCCTTCCTCACATAATTTTTTCTCCCTAGATACTCTACGTATAAAACTGTCTGCACACTGAAGTTTTTATTTTCCTATGCAATTTTTAGGAGAGCGAACAAAACACATGTGGCTGTCTGTCAAAACAATCTTCTAGGAGATACATGGATGATTTTTTGGATGGTACCAGTAAAAATACTATTAAGCTTAAAAAAACATAGCATAATTTCCACAAAATTTTCTCTTCTGGTAAGTAGTGCCAGATATCAACTTTTATATGCATTTGATTATTTTAGTTTCTTCATAAAAAACAAGTCTTGTAATTTTTCCTAACACTTCCATATGGAACAGGCCAACTGGAAAATGAGCCTACCCAGCCGCCTTTTCCAGCCTTCTTCATCATATTATCAGAATTTTCCTGGGAGTACAAAATGCAAAATATCCCAATTGGACTAGCCTTAGTGCAATGTCACATCCCTACTATTGCTCAGATTGGTTTTGCTACACTTATCCCTTCCTGACATTCCAATACAGATGAGCTTTCTTTGTAGCTATCTGGTATTTTGAGCTGGAGACCAAATTACTGTTTACTCTAGATCTAATTGTCTTGCACTAGTACTTCACATTTCTTTTAACTTTTAACATTAGCTTAGCTTCAAATGGCTCATTGTTCCTTTAGTAAATTTCCTAGTTAGTATTGCTCCTGTTTTCACATCTTGCTCAAGCACCAGTCGAAATTATGTATTTGAAAAGCCATGTTGCTGACAAGGAAAATTTTGAACATGTTTTGATTTTTGGGTTTGTTTGGGTTTGGTTTTTTTTTCAGATTCAGACTTCTGAAATTCTAAATGTGTTGCTCCAAATTGAACCTATGAAGTACACTTCACTGCTTTATTATTTAGTTACCTGATAAACACCTATATTTTGGACAAACCTAAATTTTAGACACCACTTACACTAAGGAACATATAATTTCATAGAATCATAGAATATTGAGTTGGAAGGGACCCAAAAGGATCATTGAGTCCAACTCCTGGTCCTTCACTGGACCACCCCAAAGGATAACATCATATTCCTGAAAGTGTTGTCCAAGTGCTTCTTGAACTCTGTCAGGCTTGGCACTGTGAACAAGGCTCCCTAGTGAGCCTGTTCCAGTGCCCAGCCACCATCTGGGTGAAGAACCTTTTCCTGATATCCAACTTAAATCTTCCTTGACACAGCTTCATGCCATACCCTCAGGTCCTGTCACTGGTCACTAGAGAGAAGAGATCAGTATCTGAGATTTGAATATACATTACCTGCATTTCATCTATCAGTTGTATGTTCACCCAGTATTACACATGGAATCATTCTGGTTGAAGTATTTCCACATCCTGAGGATGTGTCTGCATGGATCACTTGCATCCATATCAGCTGTTTGTCAAGAAAGTACTTTTAACTGCCAGGAGATTCTGCATTACCCATTAAATGTTTTGTATTATATCACCCTTCTTGTTAGGACCAAAATAAATTTAGAAATATGTGTATTGTACAAACTGAAGTTGATCATGTAAGAATTATGATTATGACTGTGACTGTGTTATTAGGTCTTCCTGAATGAAGGAAAATTATGAACAGTTTTTTTAGGTTGTATGGAGATTAACATTACAAAATGATACAATTCTGGGCAACAGTAACAAAGAACAGAAGACCATCTCTCTCTAAAGTCATCCACAGGTCCATCTAGCTCATGACACCAAAGGATATCTTGGGAAGGATGTAAAAAAGGGGCAATCAGGAAAGATACTTCCTCTAACCATTTATGGAGATTGTGTTAAAGTGAAGTTACACAATTACTATATAATTACTGCATAATTACTCAACTAACTGCATAAGTGCTCAGCTGATGAGATAAACCAATGTCCTGTTTCATAGGAAGAGTAATCAGTGGGTAGATAGTGTATTTACATCTTGGTCTCAAAAAGATCCGGGAAAAGAGAGATAAATGTCATAAACACAGAATGCTTTGAATTTCAGAGGGGAGATTACAGTTGAAGTGCTTTCCATTCGAGTTTCATTCAGATTCCAGAACACAAGTTTCTCCTAATTTGCTACTGTTTACCACATGAGCATATATAAGAACTGTCCAGTTTTTATTTATATTTTCCTTTTCTATTTTATGTTGTAGGTAAATTCCTGGACTATCATAGACTCATCATTTTCTCTGCTCTTTATTATCACCTTCTCTTCCAGTGACTTTCCAAACTGGTTAAACTTCTAATATAAAGAAATTAAGACAATTATCCCTTTCTCATATATGTACAAGGAACAGTTACCACAGTCATTCACGTGAAAAGATAATTATTGTTCCTGCATTCAATCCAATTTTTCTCTACTTTGTCCTACTTATATTCTGCTAACCGTGTTTTAAGATCCCCATCAGGCTTCTTCAATGTTTCCTTTTTGAATAATCTTTTTTTTTTTCCCTTCATTAACAATCTACTCTGCTTTTATTCTTCCATCTGCGCTTACCATGCAGGTATTAGAAGATTTTAACTACTGCCATTTGGAACAACATTCCCTTGCTTCTCTGCTTCATCAGCTTGCCATCTCATTTTACATTTCAAACATATCTTTTCTCCATTGACTGTCTTCCTTATTTTTTATCTTGCTCTAACACTACTCTTTTCTTTAGATTTATAAATGAAGTCTGAAAAACTGGATATGAAAAGAAAGTCATAATATTATAACATGGTAAATGTTCAGAGAATTTGTAACACTATCCACATACCACAGGTTTTGTTTGTTGGTTTTAATTACATACATAATTTCAATGTGCTAAAATAAAAGGCAACTGAAGAAAAGCCACACAGACATTATGGTCTCAGTTCAGTCGCCCATATATTTCCTACCAAATGTCATTTGAGATGTCCTATATTATCCCACCTGGCTTCCAGCTGCCACTTCAGACAGGTTTCTGTCTCCACAATCACATGTGGCAACTGTCTCTGAACCTTTTAGAAAACCTCAGATGTCTCAAAAATACTGTGTTCAGGCAGCTGAACTGATTTCTAGCTGCCAAAAAAACCTAAACTGAACTGATTTGTAGATCTCTCTGAATGTCCCAAATAGATCCACAGTGGCTGCAGCGAGAGTCAAGACCCCTACTTTATGTGAAGAACTTTCAAGGTGACCTTCTAACCAGAATAAATCTGGAACTGAGTCAGATTCATGACAGAGCTTGTACAATTAAGAATTATTTGAAATTGTGGAGAAAAAACAATCAGAAAAACTAAGGAACTATGTGAATTAGTTCTAAAGCTACACGATGGCATTGACCCATTTTCCCATATTTAGTTATCTGATGGCTTTTCCAATACCTCTATTATGTCCTGATCTTCAAGTAGTGCTATGTCAGCCACAGGTCTCTTCTATGTTCTCATCTACAGGTCTTAGCCTAGGGAACTTTCAATTACTTCCATGTGTCTATATGTCTCTATAAATCAATTGTCATGACATTTAGACATCGAATTTAGAAGTCAAATACTGGAGAATAACCTCCTTTGAGTTGCTCATATGAAATATGCTTTTATACTAGCTTAAATCTGCCTGAGTAATGAACCACTAGAATTTAGGAGAGTGCTGGGGTAGAAGTATTAATGAAATATTTCCTGCTCAGTAGATTTAAAAATAACAATTTCATGTTGGTAGCAGGAAAGGTAGCCTGTTCAAATTCAGGCATTAATGGTAGAGGGAGATACTGGAATGGCTCATAGAGTGATAAACCGTAGGAAACTAAGAATAGCTGTGGATCAGACTACAGGAATTTCTGGTTTTGTAAATGTAAAATGAATAACAATTGAAGGATTATTGTTGCTGCCTGTTCTGAGTTTCCCCTGTACCCATAGCATTCTCCACAACTTCCCCAACCATCCCCACTTGGGAATGATAGACACAGATTATAGTGACTTAATGAAATTAAAAAAAACCCCACTGTTTTCCTTTTTAATATGTAGCTATATATTTCAGATTTGGAAGTTTATTTCCTGTAGAAAATCCATAATAAAGAGTCCAAAATGAGGTTTTTCTTACAGACAACTCACATTTTAATACATAGATAGCTTATTAAGACCAAATGTTGCACTTACATGAGAAGTAGTATCTTTATTAATTTAAATAGCAATAATTGTAAATGCATTCATATATTAATTTTAACTGTTTTTTTCTTTTTTTTTCTCTAATACTTTGATCTCACATTGGTTCTAATTTTCATTTATAGTGTCTCTCAGTTCCAGTATTGTGAGGTTTCTCCCTTTTAAAATTTTTTCGTTCCCAAGCTTACCATCTTTATTAGATCACACTCCAGAATTGTGTTCCTTCTGTTAAGGCCTTTTATTCCAAACTGTCTGGTTTTGACATCTTCTTCTCCTGAGTTTGTCTCGTGCTTCTGGTCTTTTCTGATATAGCTCAAATGTTAACATTACACCTAAAAATAGTGGTTTAATCTTGCTTTAAAACTAGCAGATGAAAACAAGGCATATCTGTGGTTAATATTAGAAAATTATAGTTTGTATAGGTGAAATTAGTAAAATCCTTGAAGTACAAACTTTTCTCCAACTACTGCTATTTTTTTCTTTCTAATTGTTGCAGGTCTCTCTTTATATTTACACTCTATGGTAAGCAGTACAAATAATATCACGCCTGATTTCAAATTTTCCTTCACATCTGTCTATTCATCAAGAAAAAAACCTGACACATCTCTTTCTTAGGGAAAGTGTCAGATATAAATCATTATCCTACAGTTAGTTTTAAAAAATATTTTACACACAAGGTCATATATCCTACTTCTGAAAAAACCATGTTCTTACACTACAGCTTATGCTCTAGCAAGGTAATATTCCTGTCATTTTACCTGCTCACTCCTAATTCCTTTATCAGTATTTCTCCTCTTAGCCCTTCTTTAGGTAAACTGTACATTTAGCAGTAAACAGAGTAGAAAATATGATACTAATGCAAAAGCTTTTGCTAATGGCATGATTTACTCTCAGTCTCATTATTTTCTGAATAATAATCACAGCTAATTTAAACTTAATGCGCAAGCAATTTCTTAGAATATCCATTCCAACAGCTTCAGAAAGATGATGCCAATGCTGAGTTAAGGAAGTGAAGCACAGATTTTCACCCCACTGAGCAAAGATAAAAATTCTTTCATGAGATATTGCAATGCTGAAAATGAAAAGTCATTCATTACTCACCAAACATACAAACACTTCAAGGATTCATTGTAATTTTAGAATCTTGTTCTATTAAAAGTACTTATGTATAGATATATACATTGGTAAAACTATGTTTTTTGTGTACTTGAAATTGCAACAATTCTGTGAAATATGTACTTGGAAAAAGCCATCATTTGTCTCAACATTTAAAAAAGAAAGAAAATCAGGGAGCATGAAAACTATTAAAACAGAAATCAGTTGTTAAATGATCATGTACTACATTAATTGAGCTTGTTATAGGAAAATAAATTAGTATTTTAAAATTTTTGCTTCATGTTATTCTTATTTCTCACTGTTTCAACAGTGAGCTGTTAGGATTAAATGCTGGACATTCTGAATCTTAACATAATAGTAGTCGAGTAGAGCTGCTGAATTCAATGGAACTAGAATTTTAAAGCAAGAGTAATTGAGAAATATATGTAGTAAATCAATACAGGAAACCATATTTTTTTCGTTAACTTTTGCTGTTAAGTTCATCTAGAAAAAATATCATTATGAAAAGTAGGTCTGAATATTCTATCCAGTTTTATTTGAAAAGGAATAGATGTTATTAAAGTTAGTCCATAGGTTTCTGATTAGGAACATGGTGAACAGGGCCAGCAAGCAGGGACTTAGCAGGTAGGATGAAAGAAGAAATTATTTCTTATGAGGGCACTGAAACACTGGAAGAACTGCCCAGAGAATCTGTGAATACTCCATACCTGAAAAGATTCAAGATCAGCTTAGACCCAAATTTGAGAACCTAACTTAGTGGAAGATGTACCTACCCAGAGCAGGAGCATTAGAACTAGATGATCTTTAAAAGACCCTTCCAACCCAAACAATTTTATGACTATGGTCTGATTCTATGAAAATTGTTTGCTGTTTGAAAACAAAGCCAGTTTTCTGCTTCAGCTGCTTCCTGATAAAGTGCTTCACAAGTTAGGTGATTAGGCAATGCCAGACACTTATTCAACAACCTTAAGGGAGCACTGTGAACTGATGATGAGAGTGGCAACCAGGATGAGCAAACCAAACTTTGACATTAAATGCATGAGAAGACATGGAAGAGACCCTAGAGCTCGGACAGCATGGGACTGCTAGAGAGAGACAGTAAAACGAAATAAATTACTTGCAGTAGAGTACAGTTCCTAGCGCTCGCTGGACAGTATGTCTCTGCAAATTAGAGAGCTCACCCCAAATGAGGGTACTGAGGGAGGACTTTATCTGTTCAGGTCTCTGACGGCAGGAAATGTCTTGTGCTTCTCTTAGTGTCTGGGACACCGGCTCCTAAACAGGAACAGACACCTTTCAGAGTTGAACTGACACAGATTAAGAGCAATTTCATGCATTCATTCACACAGTAAATCGTAACAGACTGAATGCTGATATTCTGTCTCATAAGCGACACCTTCACCTCTTGCTTCTGAGATTCATGTGACTATTGAACTGAAGACCAGCAACCATATACATATATATATATACACATGCACACAAATATATGCATTTATCTATATATATATCACAGGCTTCAAATAGATAAAAATATTAATCATATAGTGGTAAAACTATGACTTAGAAGGCTCTTTCTTGAAAGCAAAGAAAGGACAATCAGTTTGTTTTGGGCTCGGATTTTCAAGTTACCACCTACTTTTCTTTCATGACCAAACTACAGTATGAAATATGTAGAAAAAAATTCTATTTGATCCAAATCCAGTACCTGAATGCAAACTAAAGCCAATAAAAATCATTAGCCATATAAAGCTATTTTTCTGTTCTTGGCTTTTTTGTTTCAAAAATTTCCACAACCTATGATTTCCACTATTTCACTAAGCATTCCAAAGTAAAGTACATAAAAAATATATGGTGGCAAATTAAATACTATGTTGATGGCTGCCTTTGAAGGAATCTGTATGGTTCTCTTCCTATTCAATGATGATTGGAAGTATTTATGGTTGCTCTGCCTTTAAAGAAATCCATTTAACAGTACTACTACTACTAATCATATAGTAACAATAATAATAATACAATCCCCCAACATTACAATATCATGGTGTCCTGCAAGTACTCTTTAATGCAGGAAACAATTACAGCTTCTAGTAATATCATATTTTGTTTTCTCAGCAGCCATTTGTTAGATAATCTGTGCTTACAGAGGACAGTTTTACTGTGTCTTTGCCAAAAACTAGGTTTATGGGGAAATCCTGTTGTTAAGATCTGCTAAATGCAGCTGTAAAGCCATATACTGATAAAGGGTTTTTTCCTAGTTACAGAGATAGGGGTGGAGTTTTGTTTATTCCATACCCGTGGCAGGATGTTTCCTCTACCATGGGAGGCCTTATCTTTTCTGCCTATCAACTGTTTCCATAGCTCAAGGCATCTTCCTCCTCACATGAATTTGCTAATTGGTGAAACAGTTCAATCAGAACTGCTTGTGAGTTATTTCGGCACCATGGAGATGACATTCCAAGCTGACAATAAACATCTTACCTTGAAAGCAAGATCATAGGAAGATAAGATTGAATTTCTGATTGACAGACACTTCACTTTACAAACTATAAAAGTTACACCAAACTTTCACCAAGCAGAAAAGTTCTGCACATTCCCTGGAAATATGTGTGGATCTCTCTCCAAAGTTTGGGGTGCCTATCTTGTGTAACACTCTCAAGAGTTGAGTAAAGGACTCTGTGTACCCCATCATCAATTTGGTGGTAAATTACATTGACTCCTAATCTAAACTATTTCTTTGCTAGCTTTAATATAGGTACCTTAATGTTGTGCACTGTTTCACGTAATCTACTAGTAGTTCTTTTGTTTATCCTGTGTAGTAAGTAACTCTGTTTAAGGCCTTTTTTTCTGTTTGTCTCCTGTCTATTTAATAAATAACTCATGAGAGACCTGATCTGCCATTCCTTAGAACTTGTGAGCCAGAGCAATTTAGATGCAGGTCACCTAAGTAGAGCTGCTGCCAAAATCTGAGCCTAAGGCAAGGCTTCTCTAATGCTCTCACTTGATCCATAACAAGACCACCCATTCAATGTGGAAGGGAAATTCCTGATTTTTTTAGTAAATTGGGACTCCAACATACAATCTCTCTTAGGTTTTTTGGGTTTTTTTTTCCCCCTCACTATCAAGAGGGTGCGGCTTGAGCAGTCTTAATTTCCCCTCAGAGTTTTTAAAACCAGTGCATGTTTTTATGAAAATCACCTGCTGTGGCAGAAATTGGACTGATAGTCTGAATCACGGATGACATGATGATCAGAAAATTAAAAGAATTCCCTGCTGCATCTAGAAAAGAAAACGTAAATAAATAAACAGCAAAATCACATCCAGTGAATGTAAAGAATTTGCACCAAAGAATAAGGAACACCAGGGTATCATCTGGTTATTAAGTTAATGACAAATACCAGTGCTTGTATTTTGCATAAAATTTTTCTGATGTTGGTCTAGAAGTATTTTGCAAGGATGACCTAAGCATGTCTCATATTTTAGTAGTCAATAAAGGCTTTTTTTTTCCTAGTAAAAAGGAAGACTCAGTCATCCAGTACCATTCAAGACTGTCAGCATATCCAAGAATGGCAGAGGCAACCCTGAGTGACTCGTGTGTTGGGATGTCAGAACTGCAGCCCACACATCTCTTCATCCATGCCCTATTGTTTGATTAGACAAGGTTCACTGGTGATAAACCAAAAGCCTTCAGAGCTCATCTAAATCTTATCAGCATATCTGATGCTTTATTTCCTATCTGTCTTTTATTTGCTCAAGTTTTCGATTATTAGGCTAGATCATTTACTCTTGGATGCCTGGGAATCTTTCTCTAACCAGGGCAAATCTCAAATCCTATACAGCATTCTTGACTTATGATCATGATCAGAGAACTATGAATATTATAATAATTTTGAAAATATGAAAGGAAAAATAGAATCTTATAGTAGGATATTTGTATTTGGGATAGGATATTTCTGGGTTCAATTGACTGTTTTAAAGGCACTTGTAGACGTTGGAAAGGGAAAAAAAATGTTCCTGTTAAAATACAGGATAGAAAATCCCATACTGCTGGAATTGTCAAAATTATATTTTACTTCAGTATATGTATTAGATAATAAGTTTGTTTTTATAGGTCTTCTGAAGTTCTACAAAACCACTAAGATTTGAAACAGACTTTCAAATCCAAGAGAGCTAAAACCTCACTTTTTACTTTGTATAATGTTTTATATAAAAAACTATGATGAATATAAAAAAGATAATTTTCTGAGATTGTGATATATAATAGAGCAAATGGAAGGCAGTAACTAAAATGCATTTTTCATTATTATTTTAATGTTATAAATCCTTGAAGAAGCAACTTCTTTTCCTGAACTTCCTTTGGAACGCTAGCTGTACGAAAAACCAGATGAATAACATGTTTCTGCAATTGCTGAAGTTGTGACAGGAAAAACTGCCAGGGTGGTTTAAAATTTATGCAGGCTGGAAGTACCAGCAAACATTCAAGTACATTCTCAGATGTGGTCTGTATAAGTGTGTATGTGTTTATTTTTTTATAACTTTGTATTACGAGGAGGTTTTTTTTGAGTGATGGTGGCCTGTCTCCTGTACTTCAATACTGTGTGAAAATAACATGGGTTCTCTTTTCTGCTGTCTGCAGCCCCAAGGTTAAAAAAAAAAAACAAAGTGAAAATAAATGTTCTGTGCTTACTTCTAGTCAGTAAAAGCAATAAATGCAGGAACTGAACCAGATATAAAGGAAAAAATACCCCAACTTGCTGTTGTGGGGCTTCAGATCTTATAACCATTCATGAGTACATGTTTCTAAGGGAATTCCATAACAAGACAGTCTTTCACTCTCTTTACTGCAGTAACTGAGGCAGATTTCTGGAACTGAAGGTTACGAGTATTGTTTACCAACTCCTGTAATGTTCATATGCTTGACATTAGAGACTCATCAGATGTGTGTCTGTTCAGACACCACAAGGGAACTCCTGACTGGATCTAGTTCAGATGAATAGCTGTGGGATGGTGAACCAAAAACACTGTGGTAAGAAATTATAAAACTAAATCCAGATGTGCCTAAGGCTGAGGTGAAAGAATAAATTGCCATGAGCCCAGCAAAGAAGTCAGAGACCTTCTAAAAGGAGCCTGCAATAGTCATTCTTCATAGGGACCCAGAGAAACACTGAGCATAAATACAGGGAAAAAAATTGAAAATTGAGAACTAATTGTGGGGGAGAGAGGTGGAAGGACAGACATGACAAAACCAACCAATCAAAAAAAACAAAAAAAAACAAAAAAAAAAAAACAAAAAAAAAAAAAAAAAAAACAAAAATACCAAAAACAAGCCCAAACTAGAAACAAAGCCAAAAACCAAACCCAGCCATAAAAAAATCTCATACACAAGTTTTACTCATTTTAATGAGACTTTTCTGAATTACTCAGGCAATATGGATTATTAGACTACTAAATCATTATCTAGACAAAAATAGCTTTGTATATATTCATGTGTATGCTGTGTTCTCTTTTCTTATAAAATTTGTAAGTGGAGCAGTAGGCATGCCAAGAAGTTAGAACTCCAAAATTAGTGTTTCATTTAATTCCTTACAAAGCAGATGAACTTTCATAGAAAATTATTTGATAGAATGGCTATATATTTTTATAGAGCGGAGTTGGAAGGCACTCAGATTTGTGTCTTGTTTCTAACTCAGCATTTTCTTTCTGGAAAAAAAAAGAACACCCAGGTTTATCTGTCCTTTATGCGTGCATAGTGTTTGTCTTCCTGCTACATAAATACTGAATTATTTAATAAGCATTCATATACTTAATATGCTTCAACATTTTTTTTAAGTTTAATAGAAAGGAAATGATGAACATTAACCATTAAATGGATAGTATTCATTAACACAAATCTTATTCTAATAATATTATTTTGAAAGCTGGGATTAGAATTGTTTTCAGAGCTTTACAAATGTCAGTATCTGTAACTACTATGTTATTACAAGTGATCTTATACAAAATTATCACTGTTCTATGATAAAATATTGTGTTGGGTTGACCCTGAGTTGATGGACAGTCTTTAAGACCAATTACGCTTCTCACAATTTACATATTTAAACCGCACAGAAAGGCGGGACTTCCCCTTTTGGTCGGAGCTCGCCTGCTGGAAGGTGGGGGGGCTCCGAGCCTCCCGGCCCCGCTGGGCCGGGCCGGGGCCACTGCCCCTTTCCCCCTTTCTCAGCACCACGGCACGGACCCTGGGTCGCTGGGGGGGACTGTCCCAGAGCCGCAGGCAGCTCAAACCAGCCATGGACTGCTCACAGCTAAACCCATCCAGCGTGGCTTCTGGGAACAGGCGGGTCCCTCTCCTCTCCATGCGGAGCCGGCGGAGCCAGCGGGAGCCGGCCGAGCCTCCTGTCTGCAGCCAGCACACTTCGTGCTGAACTGAAGAGGACACCGTGCAGCCAGCAGCACAGAGGGAGCGAGGTTTTCCCCACCGTCAAGCCCGAACAAGAACACCCTTCAACATGGCGGTTTCAGAGTCAGAGAAAGAGAAGTGAGTCACGTGGGACGGAGCTGGAAATGGCGACAGGAGAGAAGAGGGCGGTGCCGCGATTCTGGCGCGCAGCTTAAAAGAAACCTTCTTGCATGCCGTGGTAAGAAACCGTAATACCACAAACTGTTTGTCTCTTTAATCCATTTGAAGAACATGGGGGGATGGAGTATCCTCGTGTGCCTATGAAGTTTGTGAAGAGTGCCTATGTCAGGCTATATAGAAGTAGTGAGAGGCTGTTAGAGACTTGTGGCGAAGAAAAGCCTCTGTGTGCAGGCCAAAATAACTTATCCTTAAAAAGATGAATAACCCCATGTGATGGCCCATGTTTTGTAGTATGAAAGAACTGTGAAATTCTTCATGGGAGAGATGTTCTACACACAGCAGACTGTTTGTTTCCGGGCGGGTGTGCTGTTGGTAGCAGTTTGGGAACCACGTGCAACTGAAGGAAAACCTTTTCTTCCTTGAGCATAAGAGAAAAGACTTTTCAAGAACTGCAACACTGACTAACATCCCATGTTCTGTTATCCCTTGTGTGAGCTGGATAAAAGGAGAGAAGTGCTGGAAAGGGGGGGGGGGGGGGGAATTTACTTTAATTTTGTTTTGTTGTTTTCTCTTTACTTTTAATTCTGTTAGTAATAAAGCTCTTTCATTGTACTGCAACTGTTTAAGGTTTGTGCCTGCTTTGCTTTTCTCCTAATTCTTATCTCACAGAAGAAAAATAAGTAAATAATGGATATTTTGAATCAAAACCACTACATTTAATTGGTGTTTCTGCCTGGTTTCGAACTCAACCCGCTACATCAATGGTGGAGAATGCGGGCACTTAATGAGCGCTGTGAGATGAAGATTAATTAGGAGAAAATAATAAGCAGAGCAAGTAGAAAGTTATAACATTAAGTAGAATAATAGAAGAAATTTGCTTTGTAGTAGTAGTAAAAATTCTAGGGGTGGAGGTTTATGGAATTTGTTTTCTTTTAGCTCTGGTTTTGCTATTTTAAGTAACTTTTGGATATGTAAATTTTGAGAAGCGAGGGGTGGAATGTGTTGGGTTGACCCTGAGTTGATGGACAGTCTTTAAGACCAATTACGCTTCTCACAATTTACATATTTAAACCGCACAGAAAGGCGGGACTTCCCCTTTTGGTCGGAGCTCGCCTGCTGGAAGGTGGGGGGGCTCCGAGCCTCCCGGCCCCGCTGGGCCGGGCCGGGGCCACTGCCCCTTTCCCCCTTTCTCAGCACCACGGCACGGACCCTGGGTCGCTGGGGGGGACTGTCCCAGAGCCGCAGGCAGCTCAAACCAGCCATGGACTGCTCACAGCTAAACCCATCCAGCGTGGCTTCTGGGAACAGGCGGGTCCCTCTCCTCTCCATGCGGAGCCGGCGGAGCCAGCGGGAGCCGGCCGAGCCTCCTGTCTGCAGCCAGCACACTTCGTGCTGAACTGAAGAGGACACCGTGCAGCCAGCAGCACAGAGGGAGCGAGGTTTTCCCCACCGTCAAGCCCGAACAAGAACACCCTTCAACATGGCGGTTTCAGAGTCAGAGAAAGAGAAGTGAGTCACGTGGGACGGAGCTGGAAATGGCGACAGGAGAGAAGAGGGCGGTGCCGCGATTCTGGCGCGCAGCTTAAAAGAAACCTTCTTGCATGCCGTGGTAAGAAACCGTAATACCACAAACTGTTTGTCTCTTTAATCCATTTGAAGAACATGGGGGGATGGAGTATCCTCGTGTGCCTATGAAGTTTGTGAAGAGTGCCTATGTCAGGCTATATAGAAGTAGTGAGAGGCTGTTAGAGACTTGTGGCGAAGAAAAGCCTCTGTGTGCAGGCCAAAATAACTTATCCTTAAAAAGATGAATAACCCCATGTGATGGCCCATGTTTTGTAGTATGAAAGAACTGTGAAATTCTTCATGGGAGAGATGTTCTACACACAGCAGACTGTTTGTTTCCGGGCGGGTGTGCTGTTGGTAGCAGTTTGGGAACCACGTGCAACTGAAGGAAAACCTTTTCTTCCTTGAGCATAAGAGAAAAGACTTTTCAAGAACTGCAACACTGACTAACATCCCATGTTCTGTTATCCCTTGTGTGAGCTGGATAAAAGGAGAGAAGTGCTGGAAAGGGGGGGGGGGGGGGGAATTTACTTTAATTTTGTTTTGTTGTTTTCTCTTTACTTTTAATTCTGTTAGTAATAAAGCTCTTTCATTGTACTGCAACTGTTTAAGGTTTGTGCCTGCTTTGCTTTTCTCCTAATTCTTATCTCACAGAAGAAAAATAAGTAAATAATGGATATTTTGAATCAAAACCACTACATTTAATTGGTGTTTCTGCCTGGTTTCGAACTCAACCCGCTACAAATATTTAAAACCTAAATTTCAGATACCAAGTGGTAGTACTCTCAGTGTAAATAGATAGAAATTAACCTGTGGTGTTCTAATGAACTCTGGCAAAGCAATCATTGTTTTCCACATTCACAATTATATAATTAAAACCAAAAGAACTTTTTTTTTTTAAAAATATTACTATTCTTTGGCTTTGCTATTGTTTTAATTGATGTTATATTTTTATCTTTGAGATACTGCTGATTTCAGGAGAAGTTGCACAGAAACATCTCTAAAAAAACCCCAATAAATTGTGTTCAGTCTGTGTATTATGGCACCTAAACAGATTTCTGAGAGCCTGGACATAAGAGATAGTGGGTTCTAATCTTGTATTGTACACATATTTGTCGTTAGAAATTCATTAGATGAAATGCATGTTTATAATATCAGGCACAGTGAGAAACACACCTTACCCTATTTCTCACTGTAATAACTCATTGGTGTAACAGAAAATCAGATCACAATGTGTTTTTCCTCTCTGTGATCATAGATTAATTTGTGCACAGGAAATGATTTTTCAGTAAGTAAGAAAGAGACCAAGTAGACTGTGACTCAAAGTTTGACATGCACTATTGCTCTGGAACATTTGCCTAATGAGTTTAAACATTTTATGTTTATATACTGTGTAAGACAGGACAAGAGGAAATGGCTTCAAGTTGCACCAGGGGAAGTTTAGACTAGGTACTAGGAAAAACTTCTTCACCTGAAGGATTATCAAGCGCTGGAACAGGCTGCCCAGGGAAGTGATCAAGCCAGCATTCCTGGAGGTATTTAAAGGATGTGTAGGGGTGGCACTTAGGGACATGGCTAAGTGCTGGACTTGGCATTTCTAAGTTAGTAGTTAGACTAATTTTTGGTGACCTTAAGTGTCTTTTCCAACCTAAAAAATTCTAAGATTATATGTAAATCATGTAAAGAAAACCTTTGCACATGCCACCTCCAAGTGCATCAGGTAAAGAGCTTAAATTCAGCAATTTAACAGTGACAGGTTGGTTAGGCATGAGGGTCTCAGCTTTCCTGGCGCATTGACACACAAATGAAACACTGAGGGTCAAAGAAATCTGCCCTTTTCACATGACAGAAATGCATAACGAGTTATGTACTTCAAGAAGAAGCAGGGTTTACTTTATTCTTTATTCTCACAGTATTACCCTGATGAAAGCACTGTGCTAATAAAGCCAGCAGCTGCCAGACTAGATTGGATCACGTCTGACCAACATGGGACAGAAACTGAGTAAAAGGTCCCATGTGTCCTCGAAAATGCTATCTAAAGCACATAAACCACATCCATCTATGCAGTATCATAGTTCTCACTAAACATGGGGAAACATACCAAGGGTGATTGCTAAAGATTAGGAATTTACTGGATGAGAAAAAGAGTATTTCTTAATGGAACAGAAGGAGAAGGAGAGGTTTTGAGTGACAGATAGTTATTCATACCTATTGCTGAGACTTTTAGTCTAATTTGAAGGTGTATATATAGTAAGACCTAAGTGTCTGCAAACCAAGATCTCTTTACACAAGTAAAATTCCCTAACAAATAGACTGTAGAATAAGATACTCTTCCTGTTTCTTTCAATAAAAGTCTCAGTAAAATAGATGGAAGTATTTCTAGGTCTTGTGCACTGCCTTAAGTCTGATGGGTTAAACTTCCTGCAATAGAGGAAAGAACTGAATGCAAGCTTTCTGTTTGCTCAGTGAGCTCTGATTACCACATATGTCATATATGCATGTAGATACTTTTTAAATGATAACCTTCTCTGTATTTCACAGGGATCTTGATAAGGCCTCTCACAGGACTCAGGTAGAAGCATAGTTGTTTCAAAGATTGAATATAGCTTAGCATTACGATTCTTAGGCCTGTTAAAACTGCTCAAAGGTCAAATTATAATAAGCAGACAGCTGTTGAAGAAGAAAACAGAAAACTGAAGTTTGAGATATACAAATAAATGTCACTTAACTCCCACTTCAAGTATGTCTGTTCCCACTGGATCCTGCCCCAAGGCATATAATTACCTATTCCCTGATGTCAAAGTTTTCATTCAGATTTCTGCAATTCTACTTTCTATTTGCTTTAATTGCTTTAAACATGGCAAAACCACTTCAGGGATGAAAGCAAAATAATGCATATGAAATCAATTGGCATAACACATGGAAATGATGACACATTCCTCAGAGGGGCTGAAGGTTAAGAGCTAAATTAAACTTTCCTTTTTTTTCTTTTGTTGTGGTAACAGTGGGGAGGGAAGGCAGTGCCAACAACTGGATAAGAATCAATAACAGCATCTGTTACTGAGCTAGCCAGAAGCTTCCCTACATTCTTATTTTTATTCAAAAAGAGGAGCAGATATTTATTCTGTAAGCTGAGGGAGATTCAAAATATTCTTAGTGCTAAATATGACATCAAAATTATGCCTGAAAACTAATTCCTCATCTATGATAGATAAAGTTCTTACTGAAAGACAGAAGGAAAAACAAGGAAAAATATGTTTATTATGACAATAATATAGAAGATGGCTCTTACCCATGCCTTCTCTGGATTTCAGTTTGTATTCCTGTACTAGTTTTGACTGAAACATAATTTATTTTCTTTATAAAACCCTATATATATTACTGTCTTTTGGATTAGTGAGTAAAAGAGTATTGATAACACAGAAAAGTTTTAGTTATTGTTGAGCAATGCTTACACTGTCTCAAGGCCTTTTCTGCTCTTCACCCCGCCCTACCGGCGAGGAGACTGGGAGTGAACAAGAATTTGGGAGATGACACAACCAGGACAGCTGATCCCAGCTAATCTAAAGGATATCCCACACCATATGGTGTCATGCTTAGCATTTAAAGCTGGGGCAAGAAGCAGAACAGAGAGGATGTTTGGACTGATAGCGTTTGTGTTCCCAAGTCATTGTTACGCCTGATGGAGCCCTGCTCTCCTGGAGATGGCTGCACACCTGCTTGCCAACGGAAAGTGGTGAATGAACTCCTTGCTTTGCTTTGCTTGTGTGTGCAGCTTTTGCTTTACCTATTAAACTGTCTTTACTCCCATTTTTTGTCAGTCTTAGCCTCTCAATTCTCTCCTCATCTCACTGTGGAGGAGTGAGTGAGCGAGCAGCTGTATGGAGCTGAGCAGTCTGCTGAGGTTAAATCCTGACAGGCTGCTGTGATATCTGCAGTAGAGTGGTGTCTATAAAAAACAACAGTGAACCCATAGCCTGTTGCATGGAGGTATTAACCTGGGAGCACTGCCAGATAGCAAAGGACACCTGCATGTTTGTAAAACCCTACTTCTTGCAGCTTTTAGAAACTGCAGGTTTTACTAAAAGTAGTTGGAAATAGCATATACTATTTATTAATTGATTTTTTAAAAAAGTCTTGAATTGTTCATAATATTTAAACTGTGAAAATAATTTTATACTCATATATATGGGAAAATTGGCCAAAGCTCTTGAATGAAACATGTTTTAAAAATAGTAAATACAAGAAGAATGAATTAGGATAATTATATAAGTTTTTAGTGTAACTGAAGCAGAATCTTGTGAACTCTGTAAACTAAAAGTGCATTGTGCATTTTCAGTGATGACCGTCAACTGCATACTGGGCTACTTTTGCAAGGATGTTGTACAGCCATTATATCAGGGAAGTGGAGTACCCTTGTTCTGGTACTTATGAGGCTGGAAAACTTCAAGGTGATAGGAAAATGGTGTCCCATATTTGATACCTTAGTATAAGACAGATGTTGACAAACAAGAGAATGCAATGAAATATGTAAGGGAGCTGAGTCTGATTAAACTGGAGAATAAAAGGATAAAGGAGTGGACTGATTGGCTTATAGTTCTCATTTACTCAAATCAGGGCTGTAAGAAAAGAGTTTCTCCTGTCAAGTATCTAGAAGAATAATAAGCAAAACCAATCAATAAGTGAAATTGTGGTTGACCTTGAGGAGAAAATGCTTGACAGTGAAAGAATCTGAGCATCAGAGGAGGTTGCCCAGAAGGGCTGTGAGATCTCCACCCTTTGATATTTTCATAACTCATCTAGAAAAGATAGGAGCATGTGACCTAACTTTGAAATTAGCTCTGCTTTTAACAAGAGGTTGGATTAGATAATCCTCAGATATACCTTGCAATTTTATTCTGTCAATAATTCCTTAATTCTAAAAAAAATTTATTTCATTGCAAGGTGATGATCTTCCATTTATAGGCAGTGTAGATATTTTATTTCCCTTGATGCTGCCTGTAGGAAAATCATGCTTTCAGTTGCTCTTAATTTTGCCAATGTTAAACCATTTAAACTTAAAATGCCCATCCTGGATATTTGCCTAATGACACAGCAGTGACTGCACTTTTTTTTTTTAGAATGGAATTTGAGGAAAAGATCTCCATATTTGAAGCACAGTCATGCTGGTTGCTTTTTTACATTTACCATTCTTCTGTTTTAGTAGCATTTTTTTAAGTTTGCTTGATAGCTGAAAAGTAGATTGATTAAAAGAAAAAATATTCTCATTAATTAATAGGGAATTCTGTATTTGAATTGGAGACGTGTAGGCCTGTGTGGTAGAGAAGATGAGAGAGGGATATTACCAAAGAGGGGAAATGGCAAAGTTCAGTAAAGAGAGGAGTTGATTGTGGAAGAGGATGGTCAAGTACAGCAATGAAGGAGACATGCAGGGACCAAATTAGGCAGTGGCAGGAGATAGTAAATATGTATTAGAACCCAGGAAATGGAGACGCCAAGCATGGGATTGTTGGAATGGCAATAGTGAAAAAAACAGGAACAGACACTGAACATAGAAAGGTAGTGTCAGAAGAAAGTCAAATAATAATAAGGAGTGTAGAAGTCATTCATATCAGACAAACTTGTCTCCAGAGTTTTAGTGGAAAACGATTCTTCCTGAATTTAATGTTCCTTTTTAATTTATAAGAGTTTCTGTGATAGTGGTTCACAACTCCGAATATCTCCATCCTTCTGTAAAGCTAGGCTAATGGAGTAGTTAACAGCCACCTTAGTGCTATATTTCACTCAATTAATTCATATGATAAGCATAATGAAATTCTTGTAAAGATCCTGAGCCTGTCAATGACTTCAGAGGGTGGCTAACATTTTTCAGTGCTATGATTTTTCTCTCTTTTGTGCATAAAATAATGCATTGGTGAATATTAGAGTTACAAAGCAATCAAAAAAAGTTAGGAAAAACAGAAATAAGTGTTGGCTGTCCTATAGCAAAAAATAGCTTCTAATGGTATTATTATGCCACATTACATGATGTTTATCTGCCTGGGGGCTGAATTGTATTTGCAGGTGTAACCTTTATTCTCACATTTCGTAGTCATCTTAATGATTCATTTTTCAACTTTTGTATTCTTTTAACTACATACCTATATGGACATATCCTTAGCATGCAGACATAAAAACCATAATTAATTCAGCTTTAGGCTATTTCACATTTCCCATTGCAATTATTCATCAGTACACTGAGTTTTTGAGGCTTAGAATATTATTGTAATAAGTATTGTAATAAGTATTGAAAAGTAGTACTAGCACATCCTGAATGTAGAGAAAAAGTTATGCAGTCATAGCTTATCAGATCTTTTCACAAGGACACTTTAAAATTGTTCCATATTCTCAGAAAGTCTCTATTTCTAAACTTGTTATATTTCTTCTATGTAGGTTTTTGTTTTGTTTTGATTTATAAATAGTATATTTATTTATTACATATAATGTCATAACTTGAGAATGGCATATATAAATGTTTTCTGTGGAAAAAGAAAATTAAATGTTGATATTTTTCATTACAGTAACAGTAAACACTGCATGTCAACTAATGAACAAAGAAAAAATGCAATTAAGCACACAAATCTTTGGTGGCTATACTTTCTTAATTTTTGATCACACAGTTTGTATTAATTTACACCTTTTAAAGTTTATTATTGGCCTTATGTTATAGCTTATTAGGAAAATACTTTAAATATATTTTGTTCTCCACAGATGTCTTAAAGCTGAGGAAGCTTTAAGACTTCCACTTAAAGCAGTGGAAGCTGTCAGTTCCACTTCACAATCTTCACAGCTCTTTTTCTGCATAAAGTATTGTTTCTTATGTAAAACATGGCTTCATGTGGTTCATCTGATTTCATGAGTAAATTAAAAATTTTTCTTTTATACCAACTGTAAAGATTTGAGGGGAAAAGATTTTCTCAGCTAGAAATAGACGTATTTTCTAATATAAAGGAGAACATTGCAAATATAAAACATGTATAGCAGCATAATACTTGCAGCTGCTGAAACATATGTAGTTATAAATTATATATGACCTCACTTGAAGACTTATTTTGTTCTTCATCAATAATGAGTAATTATCCAAAAAGGTTCCCACATCAAATAAACAGATTTAAATAAATAAATTAAAAACAAAAAGTCAGTCTAAAGATGTTTTTGATAGTTTACTATTTAACAGTTAGATGCAAATAAAGGAAATAATTATTTCCTTGGGATTTCCTCCTCCCTGAAGGTATCAGAGTTTATGCTACTCTGTTGCTGTTTAACAAAGAGAAATATCTAATCGTGAATGTATTTATGCTGTTTACACTTTCATTCTCCATGAAGCCTTACAAAATATAATCCACATTTCTCAAACCCAGTACATTTTTTCCTTTCACTAGCTTACATGATTCTCAAAAAGCAAGAAAGTACATATAACAAGGGGAAATTTTCCTTGTTCAAATGGCTGGTCTTCCAGAGCTTTGGGACAGAGGAACATGTAAGGTTTTCATTCTGGGAAGTCCAATTTATATTAGATTTATCAGGCAATTATAGAACTCTGATAGCTATAATGCAAGGGGATTTTGGTTTATTTTCTATTTAACCTGTATCCAGCTAATTTATTCCTAATCATAATTTAATCTTTTATTCATATGAGCTCACAACGTGCATCATTAAGGCTATACCTATTTCACTGGACATAACTTTGCTATTAAAATGATGCTTGGGAGATCCTGGTTTAGATTCTTTTAGGAGGAATCTATACAACTTTCGCTAATGATGTAATGACCAAAGGAAGAAGAATAAAGGAAGAGGGAAGGATGCCAGGAGAAGACAATTTCTTTTTTTGTTTTTGGAAACTGACTGAGGTAAAACCATTGTGTTGGTAATGTTTAAAAATGTTCATAACTACATAGCTAGCTTCCATTTATCATTACAAATTCTTGCTAGATATTTGCCTAATTTTCAAATTACTTGGGAAACAACATTTTGTGTGTGTGCAGGACAGAATTTTCTTGTGCAACAGGTCTCCATACACCTCTCCACTACTGAGGGTAGAAAGAACTTCACTCAAGGGCTGTTCAAGAGCTTAATTTTATATGTTCTGTATGCCTGTCTTGAAAAACTGACTTTCCTCCTCTAATCATAGAGACATTTTTATGCATCAAGCCTCCCTAGTTTACTTTTGTGACTACTCTTGTGTACTCAAGGTACAAGAAACAAGCTAAGGCTAGATCTGAAAAGGATTTCAAAATTTCAGTACTAACTGCTGTAGTGCTCAAATTTCAGTCATCTTTCTACTAAGATCAAAAATATCAAAGCTGAGGCCTGGATTGGTCATAAAATTATCTGTAAAGATTTCTGATATATACCCACCGGAGATTTAATTAAAGTTCTTGTCTCACCTTAGCAGGTAACTGCCATGAAAAACCAACTGCAGAATCAGATTTGTATTTTCACCCCATTAATTCCTTCTTACAAGATGCAGCACTTTCAGAGGATGGAGAGATCAATCATATATGAAACACTTTTTTTAGAAAGAGAAGAGAACTGAAATTGGGATACTGAAATACTGGGCTGAGGGCTCTGGTTATTGAACCAAAACATGAAAGAGATAGGAAAATGAAATTATATATTTTGTTAAGAATTTTTAAGAAATCTAGAGGATTTACTGGTGAAGTTTATTGACCCTACATATGTTTAAAATTATGTGACTCTTGAACAGATATTTAAGGATCTAAATTTTGGTTTACTGGCATATGTGGCATCAGTATATATCAGATATAATCATTAAAATCCTTCTATAATCCTCAATCTTAATTATTATTATTATTACTTATGCTGTGGTTTGTGCACCTTAAGAAGATGTTATCTGCATCCATTATTTTAGTGTATTCTTTTGGTAAAAAACTTGTACCTTCCGTATTCACAAATAGTCCCTACTATCATTCTTTGTGCGGGATTATTCCAAAACTAATTGATCTTTTCTTAATGAGGAACTAGTACAACAGGCACAACCTACCAGATTGTGCAAACTGGGCCACCTAGAAGAGGTTTCCCAGAACTGCAGCCACATGACCTTTAAATACCTATATGGAATGACCTCCACAACCTTCCTGGGCAACCTGTGTCAGTGCTCAGTCACTCACAGTGATAAAAGATAGCTAGATAAAAGGACTCGTATCCTTAGTTCTTTGGGGTTTATTCTAGATATATCACTTAGATTTTTTCCATGTGTAAAAAACCATAGATGTAATCAGGGTGATTCATCCAATCCTGGAATAGAACAGACACAAAGAACCAAACTCTGGATGAAGATAAATACAACAGAGAGTTCAGAAGACTATTCTTTACTAAATATTTCACTTTTAATTGGATGAAACCAGATGAATCAAATTTGAAGTGCAGCTAGTTTTTTTACAGTAAATACAGAGAAATAAGTTGTGCCACAATTTGTCTTGTCCAGAAATAAATTATTAAACTATGTGAGATGAACAATGTCACAGCAGTATCTATTTCCGTAGCCTGAGAGAACTGAGAAAGGAGTCAAAGTTAATTAACTCAAATGTAGATTCCATAAACATCTCCATTTTTTCTGTGATTTGTTCTTCCCTGCAAGACTTGTGAATTAGCAAGAGCTTGGATTTTAATCTACCAGAGTTTAGAATGGTAATGATAATATTTATGTAAATGCTACCAAATATTATACAGTTTTCGAAGTAGCATGTTGAGTAGCATGATGTTAATTGAATCTCTATAATTTCTGTCTGTGAAGTTGATTATTTTGTGAAATTACATGCAAACCTGACATTTGTGTTGATCATCTCCTCTAAAGGCATTATTTATGTTGATATTTTGAATGAATCAAGTGATCTCCTCCATAGCATGATGGGTTGAGAGACTTATTTGTACTTCTCCATAATGACAAGATGAAGCATGATGAGTTCATTAATTGCATATTTATTCAACCTGTTGCTACTGACAAGAAATATATTGAACCCTGCATTTTAATGCTTCCATTTTCACATCTCATAGATACTGGCTTATATACTATGACCATCAAATTGACTTTTACTTGTACATTTTGCTGATAAGTTTTGCTACTCCAGGCTACCATTATTTGTCTGGATTTTTTTTGTGAAAATAATGGTAAATATACAAAAAGATTTAAATATTAAACTGAACAGCACCACACAAAATGAAAGGATTGAAAGGAGTCTCACAGACCTTGCAGAGAGAAAATCTTGAACCCCCAACTGTGTATAAAAGTGGAAGACCGGATTAAGCATCAGATAGAAATTCCTGAGAAAGAGAAAATCTAGAATATTATGATTTCTATCAAGAGGAAAAAAAGCCACCTTGTCCTCCCATAGATATTCATCTCCATAGGTTTTGTGACCTGATCCCAAAGGTGAGGGAAGAGGTTATGTCTAAGAGGGTGTGAGTCAGATGAGAAATGGTCACTGAAATCAGTTGAGAAAACAGCATCTGACAACCTTAATTTCAGGTCTAGAGATCTGAAAGATTTGCTTGGGTGTTCAGAATAGGGATGTTGCAAAGAACTTGCTAAGGTTCATCTGGCCTTCAAATGAAGTCACTTCATCTTATTAATGTAGGAACCAATAATAAAGCCAGCAGAGACTTCTGGTGTAACCAAAGCCATTATTTAGCTCTGAGAGTAAAAGTGAAGGAGGGCATGGCAGTCCAAGTGGTTCCTACTCCATCCTGTTGGTGAAAGAGCAAGACATGGGGAGGAGCAGGTGGATTCTACAGGTCAATTCTTGGTTTCACAGGTCATGTGGTCAGTAGGGATTCAGCATTTCTGATCCTAAAAACCTATTTGAAGATTAAGAAATGGTGGGGAGAGACAAGGTCCACCTGATCCATACTTCTGAAACAGCAGTTCAAATTATGGAGACCTTTTGTGGGATTGTCAACCAGCTGGCTGAGAGTTTATGGATCTTACAATCAGAGGAGAGGTAAGTAAAAGGGACACCATGCTTGAGCATTTTCTGCAGATACTTGGTTAACATACAGAGTTTTTGAAGAGCCTTTGAAGAGTCTTTGAAAAGCCTAATGAAACCTTGCCCATGCATAAATGTAGGGGTGACATGAGGGAAAAAAAGGCTCACTCACAGCTAAATATGTGAGAATGGTAAGAGGAGCTTATACTGCTACATTAGTCAGTGAAGGGCTAGGAAAGGAAAATTTGGGCAAACTACTAAGTCGGAGGCTCATACAGTGGCAACAAACCCAGGTAAGACTAAGCTTATACCTGTACCATACTGAAGAAAAATACCACTATAGCATTAAAACTAACAAACCTCAGCTACAACTACTATCATTAATAGGCAAAAAGCTTCACAAAATAATTACCAACCAACTTTTAAAAAAGCTCTATTTAGGGTTTCTTTTAAAATCACTCTGTAAACTAATCTCAGATAATGTAAGAATTAATTAAGATCTACTTTGTAGAAGCACCACATGAAAGGCACTATGTGGTTTCTAATAGTGTTGATTAAGACCAAGGCTACTTTCCCCATCACAGTCATTGCAAGAAAAGTCAAAGAATTAATACGTCTTTAATTCCCAGGTCTCTCCTGGGAGTTAAAGTGTGACTGTTACCTTGCTGACACTTATCGACAGCCTGGAGTCTGTTCATTCTGATGCCCGCGTAATGTATTGTTTCTTTTCTCCTCCCCCTTCCTCAGCTTCCACTTCCCCTTCTCAACTCTTCCCCTCACCTTTCCCACTATCTGTCTTTCAGAAAAACAAACAGAGAGGAAGAAGAAGTAAATTCGAAGAGAGTCTATCAGACAAACCTGGTGACAAAGATTCCTGCCACAGTCAAATGAATATTTTATTTTCATTGATTAACACACTTAGTTGCTTCCTACCCTGCAGTTAGATGTGTGACATCTTAATAGAGAAACAGCACAGGTATATAACTGAAGCCCCTAAGTGTGAATCCCAACCAGATGGAGGGGCAAAGAAAACCATGTTGTAAAATAATTACTTTCTAAGCACAAAGTACAGCACTTAAAAACCAGTAGTGATAAATCACAACCTTTAAATCAAACACTGTTACTCTGATTTGTTTCTGAGAGATGAAAACATGACATTTTAGAACTCCTGATACAGTATTCTTTACATGAGCCCTTTTTGGGAAGGCAGCTACTGAAAGTTTACCAAGCTAGTTTTCTTATTTAGCGAAGTGTAAACCCTTTAAAAAGTGAGGTGCTTTTTTCTGCGTTTAAATCTTCCTCCCAAAACTATTTGCCTAACAGCCATGCAGCTTCATGTAAGGTGTCTGATGGCATGTGGAATATCCACATGGGCCTTGTGAAAACAGTGCAGAGTACATTTATGTTCTCTTAGAAAGTCAGCTGATGGTCATGTAGCAATCTGAAATAGTACTAATTTGTGCTGTATAAGTGCTATATTTAACCAATTGTCTCCCATTTCAAAACATCAACCATTGCACTAATTGTTGCAAGCAATAATTATTCAATGCAAATGTCATTAAAAACCAGCGTCTCTGTGAAGGTATATATATAAAAAAAGAAGAGTACTGGGAGCGTGAGCATCACATCAGGGAAAGTAGGTAGATGCTAGGAAAATATTTTACATATGTTTTAAAGTGCTTTCTCTATTGCCTATAATTAGGTTTTGAGTGCAACAATTTCTGAGCATGAAAAGGTATAGTGGAAGAAAATATATTTAGAACTGCATAAATTAAGAAGAAAAAAAAAGATTTTTCATTAGTTTCCAAAATATGTATCAGTTTTTATTTCTGAAGTTCATAAAAATCCATTTGTAATTTTTTTGTGGGTTTTTTAAAAGCCCCATTTATTTCATTTTTTAGTGAAGACTTTTCCCTTGAAAAGTGCTCAGCTGTTAACAAATTGATAACTTATTTATATAGGAACAAAGAGTAGTTATCCACCATTACTTTGTAATATTTGGATGCTTCTGCTAAGAGATGCCATCAGATTTTCAGGCAAAATATGGACACCAAAATAAATGTGTAAATGTATTTATATACTATCTATGTATTTATTCAGATATTGCCTGTGCATCTCACATATGTACAAAATGAAAAACTTATTTTGCTAAACAAAGTATAAGAAATTGATACAAAAATTGGGTAATATATAAGAGATGGGAAATAAAAGAAGGGATAAAATATTTCTTGTGTAGTTAAGCTTTCATTTAAAAAAATGATGCTAGAGAACAGTACTGAAGAAAGACCTCTGTCAGATTCTCTGTGAAAATATATAATGCTCTGATTGTGTTGTTCAGAGCTGACTGTATGAAATGTACCACAGAGACCTGATTTTTAAATATTCTTTAAAGAGCTGTGTTGCAGGCATTCACATGAACCTTATAAATATGAAGTAATTTTATATGGCCCTACATATAAAGCAGCTGCAATACAACATCATAAGAATTTAAAATTACTACATTTGCTCTTTTGTATGCGGCAACATACCTGTTTCAGTTAAATTAATGCATGGACATTTTAAGTTAAAACAAAAAATGTGGAAAATTATGAGGATATAGGCTTTCAATATGAGGTTGCTCTAGCTAAAGGTGTCCAAGGCCTTCTTTGAGGTAAACCTAGTCCCCAACCATTTTGAGAACTGGAGATCCCATACTTACTGAATCTAATAGATCTGATCAAAACCATTTAAAGTTTGCATCTTTCAGGTGTATGAGCTTTCTTAACTTGTGCTGGTTAGTGCTGAGTTTCCGGATGCCGTGTGAAGCCTGCCTGAACTTCAGGTACAGCTACTGCCATATTAATGGTCAACAGCTTCCCTTTGACCAAGAATCAAATAACAACTAATTATAATGAAATAAGAAAGTATATAACAGATACACATATATTACTTAGGAAATTTTAGATCACTAAAATATTTATAAAACTGATAAATCAAGCCAGTTGCAACCTGTAAACAAAAATTTTACTAGGTCTTTATTAGTATAATTTATGTTAACAGTTAATTTTTGCAGGTCATGCTTCCTATTCCATGTCACTAGCTCAAAGTAGCAGATCTCCAAAAGTTTTAACTAGCTGAGAGTGTAGAGTACCATGGAGCTGATGTCCTAGTGTCAACAACTGTGACCCTCAATTGTTGTTAGTCATTGAAGTGACCAAGCCACAGAACTCTTGGTGCAAGTAAAGTGGAGCCAAATTCAGTATCTTTTTTATTTCTTACCAGACCCCACACTCACAAACTAAACCACAGAAAGATCCATCTGAATATGAGGAAAAAATTCCTTTCTTCCAAGGGTGACAGAGCACTGGAACAGGCTACTCAGAGAGGCTGGGGAATCCCTTTCTCTGGAGATATTCAAAACCCACCTGGATGTGATCATGTACAACCCACTCTAGATGAATCCACTTTAGCGGGGGCTTTGAACTCGATAATCTTCCAATGGCCTTTCCAATCCCAAGCAGTCTGCGATACTGTGATCTCTTTTTATATGATGTTTGAATCTCTTCATCTCCCAGCCTTCGGCTCTGTCCCTGGACTACACACTGCACAGTGGTTGAAATGTTACTTTCCGAGTCCACCAGATGTCACAGGCTGGTACTCCAATTGCTTAGATGCCTCTTTTCTCACAGTAAAATCAATCTTGATTTTACCAGTTCTTGAGCCCCTGTTCATCATTCCAGGTCCTGTTTTCAACCTGTGCCCATATTTTCAGGGCCTTTGACATTACCCTATACTTCATGGCACAGCTCCTGTGACACAGTAGTTGTTTGTGCTAAACAGGGGGACAGAGCTACTTTTTAGCATGGGACCATTGGGGCTATAAGTGCTTATCCAGTCATGGTTTATCGGTGTGCTTATGCTTGACTTCAAAATAAGCTAATATTATTTTTAATATTAATACTAAGACTTAAGTCTTAGTGTTTTTCAATTGCTGTGGGTGCAACAGGACTCTACTTGAGCTGGAGTCCAAGTGAAAATAGGAAGGTTGTTCCACCCATAAAAATCAAGCAATTTTCAAGAAACATCAAGAAGTTTTCAAAACATTCTCTAGGGATATTCCTAATTAGAACCATTCTATTTTCTCTGAAGACAGAGTTATTTGTCATTTGACTGTGACAACATCTGGGGCTTCCAAACACAGATGTTGAATAAACAACTTGTTCTTAAACCTCTTAATTGTAGAATGAATCTAAAAATCCTGGTAAAACATCCATAATTGCACACTTTTTGACTAGGCAACAGATCAGTATCAAAACTCACTGTCAGTTCTCAGTGAATAAGAACAGCTCTGAGTGCTGTATTAGCATAGCATAAAGGAGGTAAGAGTTTGAGAAGGAAGTTGCTGCTGAACATTGGTTCAAAAATGTCCTTCAGTCAGCTGGGGAAAGTAATTTTAATTACCATATTAAGAAAAGGTGGAAAGTTGACTATGCCTAAAAATGTTCCTATGCTTTTTGAAAGTCCTCTGACATTTATAAATGAAACTGGAACAATTGTGTCATTCACGTTTTCCTTTCCTGAATCTGTTTTCTTTCTTTGCTTGCTGAATAGTAACTGTATATATCATGGATGAAGAGTCCTAAACTCCAAATGTCCAAAAATGTCTATGACCCTAAATAATTACTTTACTAGTTTAAAATAATCCTCAAGGTATTCTATGCTATTTTTCAACTGACTTACAGAAATATATATCGACTAGTACTTACCACTGAAATATTTTGATTATCATAGCTTTATCCTAACTAGAACATGATGCAGAAAAGTAGACTCTGTTATAGGGAGAGGCTAGCTTTATTTCACAAGATGCTCAGTATCCTCAGTTTCCTTTGGTATCTATGGAGTTAACAGAATGTATCTTTATTTTGAAGAAAGTTATCATATTGCATGAATTCTCTGCTTTTTGTGCTTCTATTTTTCCCTCTTACGTCAGAGTGCCAACCATTGTATTACTTCACTTTGAATTCCCTCCAGTTTGTTGTCTGAAAAGGAGATATTTACTTACTGTGACCCTCGCAATGTGAACAACTTATATAAACTGGATTTCAGTTGTTGCATATTGGTTTTGGATCACATTGCATTTGAAAAGATCTTGCCTATAAATCTTGGAAAAAGAGAACTTATTTGATTATTTGATTATAAAATTCAGTGTCAATGGTAGAATATGTTAACCTTGATGATTAAATTTCTAATATCAGTTTGCATATGCACAGCAAATGATACAGATAAATCTAATATAATTCTTCCAAAAAAATAAGATTAGAATAATGAAAAATATCAGATAACTTAATATTCAGAAAGGTGGTATATTTTACATTGTTCTCAACCTCAATTGCAGTAAGATTGTACCCTAGTTCCTCAGATAGAGTATTTAGTATTATCTTTTTATATCTGCTGTCATTCATAAAGCAGAAATAGAAGTAACTTCCTTATCCTAATCAATTTGCATGAACAATCCGTTTTGCATGAACAATCAGATTTACTGATTCAGTAGATAGCTCATTAGTGTTCCTTTAGAGCAAAGATGCTCACTAGGGATGCCAGAGACCCTCAGATCTCTTCTTGTATATGCACAGGAAATAAATGCTATTGAAGGGATAGATAAATATCAAAAGAAAGGAGCATAGCTGAATACACACAGAGGAATGATAAATCTATAACCTTGCCTGACCACAGTTCTTTTTTTTCCAGAATTCCATTTCTTACGGAAATAACAGAATACATTACCCACCTGTAATTACCAACATCTTCTCCCCAAATCTGATTTTTTTTTAAATGATTTAAATTTAGTTAACATCAATATCTTATAATGGAAGGTGTCTTTGAAATTTCATTAGGAAAGTTCCTCTGTTCTTCTTTGCCTCATAGAAGTTTATGTTTTCACTGATCTCTGTTGTTTTTGACAGAATAAACATGTTAGAAGTTTCCAGCTAGAATTTCTGCTTCTGTGTAGGCCTTATTGAAATTAGCTGCAAAAACTCCCACTGTTTTTCAGTAAAAGAAGAAATATCCTCCTTCATATCAGAGGTAGCAACAATATGATGGGTCAAATATCACTGAAGTCTATTTTGCTAGAATTCAGAGGAATAACAAAGTCCATTTTATCTGCCTAGGAGTTTGCTGGAGCCAAGAAAAGGTAATATCAATGCGTAGAGTTGTGAGGCATGTTTACTTTCTCAATACTTAGTATTTTAAGACAAAAGCATTAGTGACATTCAGTGAGTTTCCACATACAAATAATTATAAACAAATGAATTTTCACTAGAATTATACTTTCAAGGAATGTCTTTACTTATTGCCCTAGTAAGCTTGAAATTGCATTGTATAACATTCCAGAAAGGAATAATACAAAGTACATAATACATACATTGCTAGCAATAAAAAGGCATATGCTTACCTAGGTTAGGACAGGATAAATAATACGTAGATAGGTGAGGCAATGGACACAACCTGAAATTAAGAAGGCCTCATCTGATCATCAGGAAACACTTTTTCTCTGTGAGGGCAACTGAACATGGGTTGCTCAGGTAGGCTGTGGAGTCTCTGTCCTTGAAGACATTTACAAGGTGTCTGGACATGATTCTGGGCTACCAGCTCTGGGTGGCTCTGCTTGAGCAGGATGGTTGGACCAGGTTTACGTTCAAAGGTCCCTTCCAATTTCAGCCATTTTGTGATTCTGTGATTACTGAGACAGTAAAATTTTTCCCTCTACCTGAAAGAGAAGCAAAAGGGGAAAAAACACACATGAAATAATTTGGCAATAGATTGCTGGTCATGACGTGAAATAAAAAAATATTGGTGGTCAATAATGATGTAAAAAAATAAAGTCATCTTGTCTTGTGTTCTTCCACCCATTTCTTTCCTTTGAATGTCTGGGGAATGTACCATAATGAAGGCCTGGAAAGATGAACAATTGTCTTTTTTCCTTCAAGCAATGAGCAAAGAGTGAAGCTACGCTCAACTATGGCTTTCCACTACAATGTGGAGAAACAGATACATTCTTTCCCCTACCACCAGAAGTGAAAAATGCTGCTGACATTGTTTTTGGGAGAAACGTATGATTGTGCCAGGTTGTCCTCACAACACACAGTATAATCTTAGTTTAAATGCACACTTCTGGTTGTGAAGGAAGGGGGGCCAAGGAGAGGAGTAAGAACTAAGTATTCAAAAAGATGCTGTAATGGTTCTAGAGACTAATTTATTTACCAGTGGATTAATGGCTTGTGAGAGTCAGATTTTGCAAATCAAATGCAGGCAGCACCCTCAACAACACATATCCTACACATCAAGATGGAAATAGGTCTGGATTAATTGGATGAATCTTCAGATTGCGTGGGATTTTTAGCTGCTCATAGGTGACCGTGTCTTTGATGCAGCTGAAAGATGGACCCTTCCATCCTATAACAGGCAAGGTCACTCTATTGATCATTTAACTGCTATGCTTGGCTGGCAGATGGACAGGGACTCACTGAAGTGTTGGACTTGATGATCCTTTTGGGTCCCTTCCAACTCAATATACTCTGTGATTCTGAAAGTTCAAATCTGTGATTTGAACTTTCGTTTCTAAGTATTCGTGGACAAAATCTTCAGCATTTTACTCTGTTCTCCTTTCCATTTCTTAGATAGGTAAAACCACTCTGTCCAGCAGTATGACTGTAAAACTCATGTGTCTCAGAGGGGTAGCTCCTGCACACAGTCAAGCAGCACCCTTGGGAGCAGTTAGTTGCCATGAACAAACCACGTACTTTCAGATACCCCTACTGACTGAGAGTAGTGCTCACTGATCTTTCCTGCTGGGATGTTTCTAGATTTTTTTATTTTTCCTTAGCTATCTAGTGTTGTAGTGTAAAGGCAGTAAAAGCAGATAGAAAAATAAAAGTCCCTGTGAAAAGAAAAAAACATTTGTAGTCCTGCTGTGGTGAGAGGATAAAAGATCTTCAAGTACAAAGAGACGAGTGGTGAACTCCCGTCACTCATCCAGCTACTGTCTCATTTTACTCTCCCCCAGACACTTTTTAAAAATATTTATTGGGGATTCAGTTGTAAATCAGAATTTATCTTGTGGAACAATGCGTCCATATGTTTTATTAAACAGCAAAAGCAAGACAACTCAGAATGTGAAATTCAGTCAACCAGAATTTCAAAGGGGGCTGAAAGCCAACCTCCAATGTTTGGATGTGCAATTTTGTGAAGACAAGTCACTTGAGCACACAGGATGCCTAATTTGATGCACTTACATTAAGTTTCATGAACTTACACATGAACTTGGGTGGGAGAACAACTACATTTTTAGTATTTCAGCCAATTTATAGATATAATATTTTTGTAGCATTTCATAAGCACTTGTCTGAATGAGATATATAGAATAATTTAGTTTAGGGATTTTTTCCATGGAGTCTAGAATAAATTCACAGTCTCAGCAACCCTTTCTCTCGTCAACAGCCTCCAAAGACTGCATTGAATAGTTCATGCACTAATTCATACTAATTCTCATTAACACACCACCTTCATTAGCACATTAATTATGCTTTAGTCATGTCAAATTAAACCTAATATAGGTTTAACAGGCAAGCCAAGTGTCTAAGGCCCTATTATACATGGTGTATATATAAAGAGGGATTCAATTGCCTAAACATAAATACCAAGTGCTATTTCAGCTTCCTAAGTGCTTGAAATATCCACACAAACCTGGCAGATATGATGCAGGCTTAACAGCAGAGATGCACTCTTTTGGTTAAGCACCTGAGGGCAGAATGGAGTGAACTAAGTCATACAATGTTCCACCAATGCCTATGCTTAAGCAACTGAATTCACACCTAGACGTCCATTGAATACAATGAGAATTTAAAAATATCTTTCATGTACTAACTTTGAAATGTAGATGCCAAAATTTACATGTCTACATTCTGGATCTGAACCCAGACTTGATCTTGGTTGCAGAAACGAAGTGTTCAGAGTAGTTTGAAGTGATCAGTGGTATTTCACATTGCTTTCAGTCAATACTCTGGGAGGAGTAGGGGATCCTTTATATATTCACTCATACCTATCATTTTAGTGCTCATGATTCAAATATCCTAGAATCTCAAATTAAGAGGCTATGTTCATGGTATGGTGTACCCTGGAAGTGGAAAGTCCTGCATACGGGGAAGAGAAACTTCAGCGCAGTATATGCAGGGCACAGTCCAGCTGGAGAGCAGCTTGGCAGGAAAAGACATGGCAGTACTGGTGGACAATAAGTTGAAGATGAGTCAACCATATGCCATTGCCACCAAGGTTAGTGGGCTGCATTAGGAGGAGTGAGGCCAGCAGGTAAAGGCAGGTGATCCTTCCCCTCTATTCAGCCCTGCAGAGGTCGCAGCTGGATTACTGTGTCCAGTTTTGGGCTCCTTAGTACAGGTGAAACATCAAAGAGTCATAAGGATGGTGAGGTGACTGGAACCTCTCTCCTATGAGGAAAGCCTGAGAGAACTGGGACTGTTCAGCATAGAAAGGTTCAGGTGGAATATTTTCAATGTGCATAAATACCTGAAGAAAATACTTGTAGAGGACAGAGTCAGGAGTCAGCCTCTTTCCAGTGGCGACCGGTGATAGGACAAGAGGTAACGGGTGCAAACTGAGACAAAGAAGGTTACATCTGAATATCAGGAAACACTTTCTCACTGTAAATGTCACTTAGCACAGGTTGCCTGGGTTGTGGATTCTCCCTCCGTGGAGATATTTGAACAGTGTCTAGACATAATCTTGGGCAGACAGCTTTAAGCAGCCCTCCTTGAGCAGGGTGGTGGGACCAGGTGTCTTCCAAAGGTCCCTTCCAACTTTGGCTATTCTGTGATTTTTGAAAATTGCATCCAAAATAAATTTCCAGCTTTGTTCTGATGGTGATTGATGACAAGTGACATCCCTCAGGGGTCTGTATTGAGATCAGTACTATTTAATGTCTCCATCAATGACATATACAAAGGGATTAAGTGCACCCTCAGCAAGTTTGTAGCCTGCACCAAGCTGTGTGGTGCAGTTGACACACTGGAAAGAAAGGATGCCATCTAGAGGGACCACAACAAGCTTGAGGAGCAAGTTCATGGGACCTCATGAGATTCAACAAAGCCAACTGCAAGGTTCTACACCTGATTCAGGGAAACCCCGGGTAACAATTCTGGCTGGGAGGTGAGTGGATTGAGACCGGCCCTGCCAAGAATGACTTGAGGGTACTGGTCAGAGAAAGTCTGGATATGAGCTGGCCATGTGCCCTTGCAGCCCAGAAAGCCAACTGTATTCAAAATAAGAGTGGCCTGAAGATTGACAGAGGTGACTTTGCCCCTCTACTTCATTCTCATGAGACCCCACATAGAGTACTGCATCCAGCTCTGGGAACCTCAGCATTAGAAGGACTGTTAGAGTGGGTCCAGAGGAAGGCCATGAAGATGACTGTAGGAGGGCTGTTTCATTTCTTCTAGGTGGAAAATCTGAGAGAGTTGTGGTTGTTCACCATGGAGAAGAGAAAGCTCCAGGGAGACATCACTGAGGACTTTTGGTACTTAAAGAGGTCTTATAAGAAAGATGGGGACAAACTTTGTAGCAGGACCTGTTGTGATAGGACAAGAGGAAATGTTTTTAAACTAAAAGTGGGTCAATTTTGTTTAGATATGAGGAAAAGCTTTTTTATAATAAGTATGGTGAAAAGCTGGAACAGGTTGTGCAGAGACGTTGTGGATGCTCCATCCCTGGAAACATTCAAGGTCACACAGGATGAGGCTCTGTGCAACTTGATCAAGTGGAAGATGTCACTTCCCATTTCAGGGAGGTTGGAATAATTCACCTTTAAAGGTTCCTTCCACCCCACACTATTTTATGGTTCTGTAATTCTATTGCAGATCTATCTGTTAACTCTGTGTTTCCATGGCCAGGTTTCATTTGCCACTGATTGAAAATTAACAGAGGAGTGACTATATTCCTCATTTTAGACACGTAACAGTTCAAACAAAAAAAGGATTATATCATTCCAATCAAAGAGTAGGAACCTCATTTCCTTATTTGTATTTCTCAATTAATCTCGGAGATGTAACACATAGGATATGCTCCAAATTCAGGGAGGGCATTAGGCATCTAGAAACTAGGAACAGCAGAGTAAAACATTAAATATAAATCATACATAAATTTTGAGGACAGAGACTAATTTCTAAAAGTATATTTGACATTTCATGCTGATTTTCTCACATATTTTTCCCCTCTGGAAACACTGTTGTGCTTGACCTTAAAATAAAAATTGATTAAACTTTACAGAAAATGTAAGGAAGAGTCAGATTTAAAATTTTTTTTTTTTTTTTATTGTTTAGAATGAGATTCATTAGTATACACCTATATACTAATAGTGATGAAAATAAATAATTTTACTGTGCAGGAGGAAAGAAAACAATGCATTATATGATCAGTATCCAAAATTTACAGAGAATGTTTTTCTGACCTTGAGAAATAACAAAATTTGTTGCTATTGAGATGCTGGCAGAAATATTTACATGGCAGCTTCCATTCTGCTGTTCTGGGACATTGATTTGGAACTCAGTATATATGTCCTTTTTCTACTTCACTGACAATTAATAGGTTAAAGAAGATTTGGAAATCTAATTTATTAAGTGATATCACAATACTCTTACAGCCATATGCAGGCTAAAAATGTGATTCAAGTTCTGCTTAATTTTTCCCATAAGACAACATATCAGAAGATTTTCTCTTCTTATACTACAAATGAACACACTCCCCTAATAACAACACTCATTCATGCACAATGAATAAATACTGATAAAGAGAAATATTGTGTTACTAATATTTATGTGGCCTCTTTGGTTTTTTTGGGGTTTTTTTTTTTTTTTTTTTACTTTTTCTTGTATCTTTTATGAATTTTTGAATTCTTTAATTGTTCAGTAGTTTAAATAACATGCCTAGAGATGATTATATAATGAACTGAAATATAAGGGATGGATTGATCAGTTTTGCATTCTCATCTATACTTATTGTGTCTCTCCTTCTCCTTCTCCTTCTCCTTCTCCTTCTCCTTCTCCTCCTTCTCCTGCTCCTCCTTCTCCTTCTCCTGCTCCTCCTTCTCCTGCTCCTCGTCCTGCTCCTCCTCCTCCTCCTCGGACCTAGAAATGTCAAGATAAATCTCATCCTATCTCATCTTTCATGTGAAGAAAAGCTGAACATACAGATTAACACCACTGTTCAAAATCTGTCTTCTATAAAGATCAGACATTAGTCTCAGTTCCCTCCTTGTTCTCTTTCTTCCATATTTCCCTTGATTCAGGGTCTGAGAACAACTGACAAGCATTGACTTGGCTTTTGGAGGTCCCCCAGACCAGTTCATAGAATTTGGAGGCAAGGTTGTGAAATCTAACCCGATAAAACTAGTGTTACAGCCACATCCAACTGAGCTTCATGCCTTTCTGAGAAGATCCACTGGCTTCCAAAAAACATATGAACAGCATGAATTATTAGATTACACAAAGCAAATTTCTGCATTCAAGTTATATATCTGGTGGTCTATCCTTTATTGCCAAGTCATTAACTTTTCTCCCTTAGTTTCCTATGAAGCTGAAATAAAATACTAAGCAGGTAACATCTGTGAAGTACAATAGAAATGACACCAGGCACCAAAATTGCACACTGCCTTGCAGTGTAACTGGTATCCTAAGGATTTGATTCACTTTTCTCTTTCTCTTAGTAAGCTATCCATTTATTTTAGAAAGTACAAGCCAGGTACAGGTATGTGCCTCCTTTCCCTGTTCATAAGCAATCTGGTAGAATTGAAAGCTGCATTCATGACATTCTCTCTGTGAAAGCAACACAAAGTTCTAGTAAGAGTTGCCAGATCTGAACAAATCAATGAATTCTTTCCACTGTCAGGCTGGCAGAACACACGCTGCTGTGACTGTAAATTTGACAGTGAAAGTGAACAATTATTCTTCTTGCCTTCTACAATGTGTTCTAACAAACTGTTATAATAGTGTGTTTAACTAATAGTGCCCTGTGTATGCAGTAGAATATCCTTTATGGGATATAATATGTTTCAGATTCTACAATAGTACGACTATTGATCTTGATGAAGTTATTCCTGTTTTTTATCTGGGTAAATCAGAAGAGGATAAGTGTCGAAATACATTGACCTTCCATATAAAAAAAAAAAAGTTAGATATTATCAGGAGGAAAAAGAAAAAAATGTCTGATACTTACTGGATTTGTGATGTTTTGCTGAGTTACAATTTTGTTTTATTTTGAAAATCAAGTATGAACAATAGCCAGCTGCTTCTAATGTCCTCTGACATACTTTTCCCTTGAGATTTGACTTCAAAAGGCTTATATCTACATCCTTAGAGGAATATATGCTTAGGAAACTGTGTCATAAACCTCCGTCCATTCACTGCTTTACCCACGAGAATCAGGAACAAATAAAGCAAAGTCTGCCTTTTCTATTCAGAGAAAACTTTTTTTCTTCTCTCCAATGAAAACAGTTGTGCTCATAAAGATGTCAAAAACTAAGACAGTTATGCTTTGGCTTTCAGGTGTAACACTGTTCAGTTTCAGACTCAACATAATACATCTCCAAAAAAGTAAAGTGATGAGATCCCATATTTGAATTATGGAAGGAAAGTAATTTTAAAAACCTTGAGAACATTGGTGCAATGCAGAAAAATAGTAGTATTTGCTTTCTTACACTGAGCTTTTAACCATAAATAAAATACGATTGTCTTCTACAAGCAGACAATTGTACAGAACTTAACATACAGAAAAAATGTAGTGAGTTTTCTTGAATACCTGGTATGGTGTGAATTTTCCCCCATCTGCATCAGCTGATAGTTATGAGTTAAGTTGCTTGGTATGATTTTTTACATAGCAAATAGTAAGTATGTAAATAGTTTATTTTACAAATAATTTTAATGATGTCTGACCATTTTCAGGACTGATCAAGTAGAATTTGCAGAACACACTTTCTTATAATAACATTATCAAAATTCCTTACATAATATATCTTCATTTTACAATAATTGTAAATAAAATAATAAAAGTTTTGGAACCAGTACCAGCTCCTGGGCTACAACATTGGTGGTTGGGTTTCGTATGCTCTTTACACTGCTGGTCACAATTTTCTGAGCCTGGAAGTTCATCTAGTTTTCAGTCCACTTCACTGTCCATTTGTGTAGTACATATTTTATCAGCATGTCTGTGAGGATTTCACAGGAGAAAGTTTCAAAGGCATTGCTGAGGTTAACATAAACAACCTTTATTGTTGTTTCCTCCTTCACATCACTCATTTGATTGTAGAAAGTCATTGGTTTGGTTGAACATCATTCCCACTTTAAAAATCCATGCCACACAACCATCTTGTCCTTTTCTTGTTTAGAAATGGTTTCCGTAGTGTTTTGCTGCATCCCTTTCCTAGGAACTGAGGTGAGCGTCACTGCCATTTATTTCCCCAGATCCTTCTTCCTGTCCTTCCTCAAGATAACAGTGATATTTTCTTTCTTCCCCTTCTCAGCAGGTTGTCCTGATCACCATGAATTTAAAAATGTTATGGAAAGTTGCCTCAAAATTTTATTGGCTAATGTTGCAATTTAACCCAGCAGGCAGCTAAACACCACTTAGCCATTTACTCACTCTCCCCATAGTGGAATGGGGAAGTGAATTGGATAAAAATGGTAAAGCTCATAGATTGGTATAAAGACGATTTTATAGGACAGAAAAGAAAGGGAAATTAAAAGTAATTAAAAAAAAATATGCAGCACAAGTGATGCACAATGCAATTGGTCACCACCTGCTGACCACTGCCCAGCCAGTTCCGGAGCAGTGGGCCATCGGTTTCATTGTTCATCATGACCTCTTGCACAGAATATCCCTTTGGCCAGTTTGCATCAACTGGTCTGGCTGTATCCCCTCACAACTTGTTGTGCACCCCCGTCTTCCTTGCTGGCAGGGTAGAAGGAGAAACTGAAAATTCCTTGACACTTAGGGCAAGTGCTGCTTTGCAACAGCTAAAACATCAGTGTGTTATCAATATTATTTTTACCCTGAATCCAGAACACAGTAAAGTACCAGCTACTAGGAGCAAAGTTAACTCTATCTCAGACAAAATCAGGACTGCCAGTTTCCTCAGTGCTTGTGGGTTCATCCCACTAGGCCTTGAGCACTTTCATAAGTCCAATTTGTTTAAATGTTCCCTAAGGTCATCCTTCTACAGAAAGGATAAGTCCGCTTTCTTCCAGACCTTCCTTCTGGCTACAGGCACCTGGGACTCCTGAAGACTGGCTTAACCAGTAAAGACTAACTTGAAGAACATATTGAGTACTTTGTTCTTATCCATTACTTTTGTCACTACGTCTCTTTTCCTGTACTGCTGTACAGTCTTTCCCTAGTCTTTCTTTTTTATGTATAACAATATATAAAAAAATATATAGATATATAAACATATAAATATACACATATAAAGATGTATATACTTTATATAGATATATACCTGATTTTTATATATGCTTGATATATATATATACACTTAATTATATACTTGTAGAATCCTTTCTTGTTGGCCTTCACATCTATCAGATTCATCCATCAGATAGATGGCCTTTGGTTTTCCTAAAATGATGCCTTGATGTTCATAGTATTTCTATTCATCCTGGGTCATCTGTCCATGCTTTCACCTCTTGCGTGTTTTCTTTCTAGGTCTGAATTTAATCAGAATCTCTGTGTTCATCCATACAGGCCTCCTATGGCCACTGTTTGTTAGTTACTAAGTTGTTGTTCTCCTTATTATTGTCTGGGGAACAAGAGTTGCACTTAAAAACATGCTAAATACGTTTTATTTTTTAATTTAGCTTGATCACAACATTCGCTATGCTAACCTACCAGTCTTCGACATGCATTGTCCTTATGGATTTGCATCTCATTTTCCTGTTCTATGTAGATGTCTCTGACAAGATAAAGGGTCTCATATGACAGCATAGATTTGTGTCTAGACTACTCAATTAAGCCTAAAGTTTGGACTACCATCTGGAATCACACTGTATTCATAAACTCATTTTGTTGTACTGGAAATCTATGGAACTAAGAAGAGTAGAATTAAGTGCCAACACTCTTGATCCTTCTGTTAGCAGAACAGAATGCTGCTGTTACTCCCAGACCTTGTGAAAATATTTCCCTTAATTAAAATGAGAAGCACTTTGAACAACAGCATTGATAGAACTAGCTAACAGTAAATATTGTTTCCTTTAAAATGAAAACATGCTGCTATGCCTGGACATCTAGTAGCTTGTCATTAAATTCACTGTTTGGAGGTGAATTTAAATACCTCTATTTATATACAAAAAAAGATAAATTAAACTCTGTGACCAGCTGAATGTTCATGAGAAGTAAGTAACACATGCAGCAAAGAAATAAAGGCTTCAGACATTCCTTGCCCTTTGCTAGAATTAAGATGCCACCATACCCTTAGGAAAATGTATAACAATTGTTGTTTCATCCTTGCCTTCTTCTAAGCAGAATTATGAATGTATCATAAATTATTTGGACTGGTGTTATAATTTTTTTAGAGAACAACTTCCAGAGGAAATTTAAACTATCTCTAAGAACCAGAAAAAGATTTTGCTGATGTGTTCAGCCTTAAGGAAGCATTGTTTTATCCCTCCAGATAAAGATCAAAGATGAAACGGACAGATGAGAACTTTTTTCACTAGTGCTGTTAGAAGATTTGCAGATGATAGCCTTCTCACAGAAAAACAGAAGTAAAAGTATTCTCCCTTCATCCATAATTATTAACACAGCCCCTCGCCCCTTACTATTTCTATAAATAGTATTTGAGGGAAATATGTTTTTGATTCAAATCAATATTTTCTTCATTTTCTAATTTCTCTTCTAGACATACTACAAGTATGTCTGTACACTACTACATACATAAAAATCTAAGCTTATTTATTATTTTTAAGGCCATGTATAATGAATTCCATCATCTTGTTTAACATCCTGAATACCACAAATTTAGAATTTGTATTCTGTCATGAGCTCACTAATGTATGGGATCGATTGGTGAGAGGTGGAAGTTGACCAGTATTAAGTAATACACTATAGACTAAAAACAAGTTTTCAATTTCTATGTAAGTTAAACAAAATGTGATCAATCCTTTCAACAGAACATGGGTTTTCAATGTAATCTCAATCTGTCTTGGAGATCAAAAGGTCATTCCATTTAAGCAATGTGCACATCTTGAGTTTTAGAACCTAATACGTTGGCAAATTCTGATATTTTTTAAAAAAATTCATCAAGTGCAATTATTTACTGGTTAATCGCAAAGCTATGAAGAATTTACTGAGCATATAATTTTACTAGAATAAGTAAAATAAGGTTTTTGAAAGATACAGAAAAAAATAAGAAAGGTCTACAGGGAAGAAATATCATTATTCCATGGCTGCTTTGGAAGTTACATCAGGATGTTGACTCTGGGAAGATGTTAGTGTGAAAGCTTTGTTATATGGTTGCTTTCTACAGAAACTTTGCAAAACAGCAGCAAATAATCACCAAAATGTTAGCTTTCTTTGTAATTTCTGTGCTCCACTTAGGGGGTATGGGATGAATGTGCTGTGTTACTGTTAAAAAAGCAAAAACCTCTGGACAATATTAAATTGCTGAGAAGGCTACAGGTGAAATCCATCATCTTTGAAGTCAGTGGAGCCAGGATTTTACTTCATAAATATATTCAAATTATATTAAAATTGAACTTCCATGGGCTTCTCATGAGACCAGGATGTGAAAATGAAAGTGTAAATCCTATTCTCAAAAGCCTTGTAACAATTAAGCAGCTTTATTTGTGCAGAGAATTATGACAAACTACACATTAATAAAAAAAAAAAAAAAAAAATCTGTTCAATAGCTGGTTTCATGATTGCCAAGATACTTTTTATACTTTGAGTATTACCAATCTTTATGAAGTCATGTAGGAAGATTCCTAAGTGCTATAGGGTTTTTAAAACACTTCAGTGATAGATTTTATTTTCCTGGACATATTAGAGTGCTAAGACTTTTAAATGTATTTGAAGTTGTTGATCTTCTTTTGTGTACTTTGGGCAGAAAGCCTGTAATATTTCCAGAAGAACAGACTTAGTATCAAAGTCAATGGCCTGAGGCACAAGTATGGAAATTAAAATTTTTCATTAATAAAAAAGGTGACTAATTACACTTGACTTTAAATACCAAAAACAGGTCAACAGAAGAGTAAGCTGCTACATGAATCACAAGTGCTCCCTGTATTTTATGTTAAGGTGGCAGATGTCAATTTTTTCTGTATCTTCATGTATTTAACATTTATGGGGTTTTGTTGTCAGGTTTTTTTATTTATTTGGGATATTCTGGATTATTTTTTTAGACACATGCAAGTTAACACAATTCAACATGGTTTGGAAAAACCAGCATTCATATCCATGTATTCTGCCTTTCTTTCAATCTTTCATTGTTATTATTTATAAAAATGAAGGGTTTGATACTGATATCAATGAAATAAATACAATTGAATTCAATATATAGAAGACAAAACATGAAGATGATCTAATGATTAAATATCATAAGGAAAAATGTAGTTTATTAAATATGTGATAAATGAAACTAAAATAAGTTCAATATTTTACAATGAAGTAATTAAGTATTTAAACTGATTATATTTCTTGTAGCCAGATGAGTTTAAAGAAGAGAAATATACAAATCACCTCTTGGATTCAATTTAAGCATTTGTTGCATATATCTAAGTCTGCACCATTTGCATCTATTTCTGCTATTCTTGTTACTAAAGAGACAAATATTGGTCTGGTTGAAGATTAAGTGGTTTTATATAACTTGAAAAATATAGAAGAAAAGGTGATGAAAATTTCACAGGAAAAAAAAAGAAAGTAAATTTTCTTGTGCTATTTCCCTCCTGTAATACAATGTCTCATCAATTAAATGTTATTTTTGACCCTGCTCAAAATCTGCAGTTTTGTGCCTTTATTTTAATCATCCAGCAGTAGCTTGGGATGTTACTTTTCCTAGTTTCTTTGTTAATGCAAAGAACAAGATTCCCGATATAGAATGAAAATGAAAGGGAGAAAGAAACCTTCAGGGGAATGATGAGATGGGTATGACACAAGCGAAATTTAATTTTCTATATGTTATGGAACAGTTGAATAGTTTCACCCAAAGCTCATAAATAGTCTTTATGTGTCCTAGCAGTACATCTGGGTAAAGACTGGAATATAACAAGAAAAATGTATGTAAACTGTGTATATGTGTCATCTAAAAACAAATGGTTATGGCTACAGTTTATTTACCAAGTGGAGTCCCATTCTGGTGCCATGCAATTAGTACAGTGGATCAGAGAGCATTTGAGATGTATTGCTAATTAATTGTTAATAACCTGCTGGGAACATAACCAAGACAGACAGTAAATTGCAAAGCTAGTTATCAAGAGAGGTGGGGAAAATGATTTAAAGGTTTTAATCATAATTCACCATAGAGCTTTCTTCCTCTCTATGTAACATATATCATTTAATCTCAAGAAATTTGTGTTTGCAATGTGAATTCCATCTGATAAGTTTTATATTACAAGTTCTGTGGAGCTCAGCATACCTAAGACTATGCTTAGTAATCAAGAGAGAAAATTATGTGTACATGTAGATAATCAACAATACACTTAAAGTAGAATTTAGGAAGTCAAAAGGTCTGCCAGAAGCACACTGAAAAGTATACTTAATAATATACTTAATAATATTTTAAAAATTTATAAATTTCTTTAGAAATTTTAGGATATGGTCAGGATAAGAAAATAATTCTTCTCATGCATATAAAAATGCTACTAACCCTCAAGCTTTTGCTGTTGGAACATATTTTAATGGTTCTAATGCCTTTTATAGAAGAATAAAGTATTTCTAAAGGGCACCAGATATCTATGACTGGAAGTAGATGATAATTGCTGCTTACTTGCAGAAATTCTTTTCATGTAATAAGGTGATTATAGGCTTTTGCACATGTCAAATTTCAAAATGTAAGAACCAGCTTTAAGGAGGTGAAGAAATAATAGAACTGGCTGGGGACAGTTTAAATTTTTGTTCTGATCCTGCCAGATTTAATAATAAAAGTGGGGAAGGGGAGGTGAAGGGAGAAAAAGAAAGAAAGTGAGGGAGACAGAGAGGGAAGAAAAGGACCTTTCATAAGGCACACCCCACCCATGCTGAATGTCAAGTATGTGAACAAATATGGAAAAGTAGTATATCTTTTTGAAAAGGGAAATTTTAAGTAATCTGGTGCTGCTAAGCATAGAGATCCACACTGAATGCTTTTTATTCCCATTCACTTCTATAGTTGAATCATTTTGAGTTAGACAGCTCTGGAAACAACCTATTGAGAGGTCTATGACACTGACTAAACGAGAAATGGCCAAAGCAAGGAAGCAGAAAACCCAGAAACTATGAGACTAAGGCCTGTCCAGCAAATTAGAGAGTATTTTTTTTGTTTTGGTTTTGGTTTTGGTTTTGGTTGGTGTCACGATCCACTAATACAAGCAGGCGTCGTGATGTTTCTTCCATAGATCTCAGAGTGCAAAAGGACACAAGGGATTTCAGTTTTAATCAAAACAGTGCACCTTTATTAAGTGCCCACAACACAGTAATGTGATAGAGAAAGAGAGAGATAAAGAAAACAAGGAAAAAGGGTAGAGAGGAAGAAAGAAGGGGGGGAATATCTACCAGTGGATGAGATGAAGTCTTTGTGGTCTTCTGCCAATAGATTTGTCTTTTTTCCGTGGGGAGATCTCATCTCAGTTATTTTAGAAAGTCCCTTTATAGTCCTTTTCAAAAGTGAGGGGCAACTGGCCGAGAGGTGGGGGAAATCTCCACCCATTGTTATGGGGCCTGTTGCTTTGGGAAAACAGGTACAGGACAGGTCGTACAGGACAGGTCGTTCCTTTCTGCTTCAGCGCAGTCCTTCCCGCCTGGGCAGCAAGAACGGCGCAGTCCATTGTGACCTGCACCAATTTTCCTCAGGAATGCGTACCAGTTCCCAGTGGGCACACCCGCAGGCAACACTTTGGCAGACATCCCACCTCAGCCAGGCCAGGACTCCTGTGCTCAGTCTCTGTCCTTGGCGATGATCGCGAGGCAGATGAGGGATCTTTGGACCGTCTCTTACAGTTGGTTGGTTGGTTTTTGGTTTTTTTTTAATTAACTAGAGAGCAATTGAAGTTGGACAGTCTGGGAACGGCTTATGAATAGATTCAGATAAATTGTATGGGAAAGAACCTGGACACTTAAATGAAAGGAATTTAAGATGACAGGAATTCAAGGAAGGTACTCACCCACAATCCAGAGAAGAGCCAGACAAAAGAGAACACTGGCCATCCAGCCACCAGATCTCATGAAACTAGAGAAAAGGAAGGTCCTGGGGAGAACTTATAGCATCCTTACAGTACCTAAAAGGGGAATACAAGGGAGCTGGAGATGGACTTTTGGTAAGGGCATGTAGTGACAGCAGAAGGGAGAATGGCTTCAAATTTATAATGAACATTTATACAGTCTTTGAAGAAACAACCAAATGACCCAGGAGGGATAGGAATTCTACTCCCAAAATTGGGGCAGTGCTCCCTAAATTTGTGTCATATCCACTGTGAAAATCAAACTTCTTTTTTCCTCATTGTCCACTGACTGATATTTCTGAAATTCAGTGGTCCAGCTCCCATAGGAAAAGAAAATATTATCCTGCCTAGACTACTCCATGACAGGTCATGCAGAAGTTCCACCAGGGGCTCATATATGCACAGGGTGTAGGATGCCCATGCTGGATATTCCCCACAATCAGGCACTACTGCTGTAGGGATACTGCAGCATCTTCACTGCAAACTGTTTTTCTAATTTAGATGATTAGATACAGAGGACCTCATTAATCACATCACTTCAGGCCAACTTATTTGATTTTCTCCACATCTTAAAAACTTCTTAGAAGCTGCTACTGGGATTCCAGTCATCTCCCTCCACAGTTGTGTTACAAAGAAGTTGTTAGCAGCTCATCTGTGTTCTGTTTTGCTGTTGATCTTTTTTTTCCCCCTACACATATCTAAGGCATTAGTGCAGCACAGACTGTACACACCTGACTGGCAGTGCTTTGCAGTAGGCCTCCTCGTAAGAAGGACCTGTGTTCAGTTTGTTTTTCCAGTGCATATCAGAATTATCTAATGAATTCAAGCTAGGCAGATGTCTACAGGGACTCAATAATTTGATCAGTGTTTCCAGCAGACGTTAAGCTGCGACCATGGGGGATCTGAATGGTTCTCTGGATGCTTATCTGTTTCTGTCATGTACAGAAACTGCACGATGTCAGTGGATGGGTTCAGTTACATGTCTGTAATTCAACAGTATGAATACAAATTTATGTCTGTATGAATATGCCTTGAATCAAACATGAAAGCCAAGGAAATGCTGTTCTAACACACAAATTTTCTGAATTGCTCTTGAAGTGTTTCAGTTTCTTCCTTCTTGGGCCCTGTGTGACTCTGGCTTCCTTTCATGTGCCAGTGAACACTGTCCAGTATTCCCTCATCTTATGATAAAAAAATATTGCCCTTCAGTTTTTAATTTGTTTGTATGTACACTGCTGTGGGGAACCTACTGTAGTTTATCTATATCTGGGCTATTTTCTTCAACACCAATTAAAAAAAAATAAAATTCTGTGTGTTTAGTTTTCTAGAAATACCTATTATCTTTTAATAAGTGATGACACTAATTCAAATTCAAACTGATTTAATGTCAGAATATAAGAGAGTTCTGAGGAGACATTTTCCAACCCCTTGAGCTATTTTCTCAAACCCTTTAGCTATTTGGTAAAACAGCCCAAGGGAAGTGAAACAGTCCTAAGTCATTTAGTTTTGAGTAATCCAGAGAGACTGGTGGCTAAAGTAACAGTAACTGCAGTTGAAGCACTAAATAGTAGCGATCATTATAGCATCATATCTAGCAGTCTCTCGGAAATAATGATAAAAAGCATACTGGTAATCTTTGATGAGATTTAAGAAAATAGACAAGAAAATGAAAAAGACATTTTTGGTCTCTTTGGTATAAAAGTGATTACTATTTATAATAGGCAATGATAATCAGTATTCAGTGCCTAGAGAAATGAAGTCTCCATATACTTGAGATCTATAGTAGGAAGAAAAAGGAAATTTAGATTAATATTTTTTGTAGTGAATGCTAGACATTAGAACAAACTCATGGGGGCATGTAGTTTAAACAAACAACATCCTCTTGTCCCCTAAGCCATAAAGAAAAGAGAAAATAAATATATATTTTTAAATATATACATATATCTAAATTAATAATGTAATTTAGAAACTAAAAATGTCACTGCTTCAAAGAACCAACTAACTACAAGAAATAATCAAAGCATAGTTATCAAAACCAGGATACATGCAGCGAAATGTGTGGAATATACCTGGAAAAATGTTAAAGATAGATGAGGAAATTCTGTCTCTGTTCATCTCTGATTATTTGCAGAATGTGTGAAACTGATGAACTGAAGTAGTTTTTGGATTTTTGTGGTTTTGTCTTCAGAGACCTAGTTTAAGAAGCTTTTTTCCTTCATCTCTATGAAAATATGTGTAAGGGTTTTTTTCCCTAAAAAAACAACATACAGAAAAAAAAAGAGTAAAATGGACACATTTTTTTGAAAAGTAAACATTCAAGGAGAGAACACTCTAGACAATATTATTTTGCAAACTAGATAAAGATGTGCCAGAAATTCATTAAGATATTACTTACAATGGGTTTAGCATTGACTTTATCACCTTCAAAAGTGGTAAATGATTTCCAAGGTTGAAGTGATTTAATTCCTCTATTGTATTTTAGCATGTGTCTAAGATCTGTCATATCCAAGGAAATACGTTTCTGACCTGGAAGAAGAAAAAAGCAATATCTTTCTGCAAAGAGAAAATTTAAAATTAAAAAAAAATTAAAACAAAATTTGGTCTGGTTGTTGAGATAATATTCATGTCATAGGACTTGGCAAAGCTCTAAAAGACTATATGAGAATTCCTGCTGTACCTGAAATGAATAGCAAAGATACTATTGACTTCAGTGGGACCAAGATATTCCCTCCTACTACAGGAGTAACTAGTGGTCCAAGTCTTTCACCACTTTAAGTAACATAATTTTGTCTGATATGTTTATTGCAAGCTATTTTATTGTTTCTAAATAATTTTCTGTTTATTGTAGAAAAGCTAAACAGGATAAAAAAAGAAAAAGAATGAAAAATCCGAATTTTTTTCAAGCCCTGACATCACTACAGATGGACAAAATGGACCACTTTATTATAACTGTAATGTACTTATAGTAATACATAAATCTATGTATTATATAATGTCATAGTAGAATCATAGAATGGATTGGGTTGGAAGGCACCTTAAAAATCATCTAGCTCCAAACTCCCTGACATGGGCAGGGACACCTTCCATGAGACCAGGTTGCTCAAAGCTCCATCCAACCTGTCCCTGAATACTTCCAGGGACGGGGCATCCACAATTTCTGTGAGCAACCTGTTTCCATACCTCACCACCCTCACAATAAAGAATTTCTTCGTACTATCCAGTATTAATAAATCAGTATAATTACTGTGATATCCAAACTGATTTGTGTTAAGCAAATAAAAATTCAATTCACGTATGCAAATTAGCTATAATATTGTGTTAATTTCCATTGTATTGGATCCTCAAATTGACACTTTGATAATAATCAAAAAGAGCTGATATTTTAAACTACTGCATTTAAAAAAAGATGCTCCAGCAAATAGGTTATACTTCTATACTCAGGCACACACATATAAAATTCCATTCCAAGAAGATCACAGAATTGACCTGTGGAATAGAAGGAAATCTCTGAAAATAATTAGTTATGGCTTTGAAAACTCAGTCGTTTTCAACCCTATCGGAAAACTGAGCAAAAGAAAGGTACAAACAATTTAGTGGACTCAGTAGAGCAGATTCAATATTCTGAGAGCTTTCATGGCATAATGTTCCAGTTACAAAATGTTTTTTGTTAAAATAATATTATTAATATGCATAAGTTATATTTTTATATAAAACATACAAAAGGATAAATATTTTTTTCCTTAGATACATTTTTTTCCAAATCAGAGTGATTTCATCAGCCACTTTAGTTTATTATTCTTGTTTCGGTATGCTCCAGTGTTATATTTTCCTGATTCTCATTCTTACAGGTGCTAATTACTTTAATAACCTCACCTTCCTGCTCCCCTCATTACTGTGCAATGACAAGGGATAATTAAATATTAAAACATTTGGTGTTGGACTTCTGGTAGTATGTAAAAAAAGGCTAAACTGTTAACCTCTCAATAAAAGGATTGCAAGTTCAAGAAATATAATCTCATTTTCAACCCAAAATTGCCTCACATTTTTAGATACTAGATATAGTAGACAACTAAAAAAAAATTGCTTTGTTTTGGATTTATAATACGATTATAATTTGTATTACATATTCTCATATATTCCATTTTGTTATATTATTATTGCTACTACTACTACTACTACTACCACTGCTACAGACAGAGGAACTTTATATAAGTGTGAGGAAATGCCTGCCTTTGATTTTCAACAGAGATAATGTATTCTAGGCAATGAATGAAGACTTTTTACTCAATTTTTTTCTGATTGCCACTCTACTGTTTGAAGACTTCAGCATGTCCATCTGGCCCCTTACTGATTATTATCACGTCTTTTTTATTCCACTGATTTGCAATTCCCCCTGATTTTTTAAGCCCTGATATTTTCATTACCTATCTCAACTTAGATGTCATCAACTGGCTTCAAATCTCCCTAAATAAAATTTTAAAATTTTGTCTGTGTCTCATAGTGCATTGAAGAAGAACTCATTTTGAAGTATGATGTTGAAGATTACAATTCCAAGTACTGAACAGCTTAGACAGAGTTTGGGTGGGTTATTGACAAGCTTCTGCCATTAGACTGAGCTAGATGGAACCAGCACAGTAAAACACAGCTTTTCCAAAAGTTTTAGGCAAAAAAATGATTAATCAAAATCCAGATAAGACCACAGCTTTATAGTCCTGATTTTGCTCACAAAAAAGTGAGAATTTTCATTTTCAGCATGCTATTAAGATAATAAAGCTGTTGTTCTTCTGTAATTTCTTTTCTAACTTCATTGAAAGAAACAGGATTAAATTTTCCCAGACTGGGGGGGTGGGGGTATGGGGAAAATACTGTTACTTTGTATTTCCTAAATGGACTTGCCTGCTTTTGTCCCTTAGTAGACAAATAATTGATTGTTGAGTCTCTGAATTACACATTTCCTTGTTTAGTACTTATATAAACAGTTTCTGAGCAATAAAGATTTCTTTAAGACAATTGTAATGAACGCTTGTTATGTTTTCTAAAGCTGAGCTCTCACAGTTATTGACTATTTAGTTGTTATATTGAATTTCTACAGTGAAGAGGTAAAAGAATGCTTTTTCCTTGCTTTGATCGCAAAATTGAAAAGAAGCTAAGAGCAGACTAACATACACCTATTGTCTACAAGAAAAACTATTGAAAGTTAAATCACTTGAAGTGTTTCAAGGAGAAATTTTTCTTGTTTCCCTGTCAAGAGTTTAGATTTGTTTTGATTACTAAGAGCACTCTACTATGCTGAGTCAGATGGAAAAATCACTGAAATCTATGCAGGATTTGTGGTACCTTTTCTTTCTGTTACCAGGAGAAAACTTCTAGGCATACAAAAATATTTACAAGTGATGACAGAAGTCATCTGCTTCAGTTTCTCTCTCAGAAAGCATTTATTTTATCTCCTTCTCTTCCAGTGATAGTAGATTTTACAAGTTTCACAGGCATTCTGTTTCACTACTATTCTAGCCTAATGACTGCTTTAATTTTCTTCTAAAATTTATTCAATGCCTTCCTTTCTGCAAGTTATCACAGTTCTACATATTATTATTATATTTAATTTCTGCAAGTTATTGCAGGTTATACACATTACTGTTATATTTAATTTCTTGCCTTCTCATGTTTTGTCCTACCATGTGCTATCCTTTTCCCTCATGGAACAGAGAACAAAATAGATCCTACCTCTTTACAACCTATTGCATAACTGAAAACTCTTTTCATACTGTCATCCCTTCCTCATGTCTGTAGACTAATCAAATCATTCAGCCACAGGTAAAAGGTGTTGCCCATTAATCTCTTTTCAAGTTCTTTCAGTTGGCTCATACCTTTTTTTGAAGTGAGACGTTCAACAGAAAGAAGACTTTATTGAGTTCACAGACACTGAGCTCAGCTTTCCGAACCTTTTTCACAGTTTCTGAACCTTTTTCACAGTATCTTCATTCTTCTGAAAGAGAAATCTCATAACTACCAGTACAGTCATTTTTGTTAATATCACTGAATTTTTTGCAGAACATTAAGGTTTCTCCTTAACAGCCGTTCTTTCATTCCTTCATCCAAACAGAAGAGAGAATATTTTCCTGCATGTTTTTTCTCTCATTCACTGCTTTAGCTCTTGCTCCTTTCAGAGTTTTCAAATGTGTTTCATGATTGTTCTTCCATTGGTGAAGTATTCAACCTATCTGCTGATAAAGACATGTTTTGATTTATCCACACCATATATAAATTTCAGAATGCAATGCCTCTAATATGCAACATTAATATTTATAGGCGCTTTCCTGAAAGGTGCTGAATATTCACATTATGATTTATTTCTGTTTCAGTCGGTATTGATGATACTCAGAACTGCAGGAGCTACTAAGCCTTTTCAGGATTAAGTTAAGTTGATTTTCCTTAAGAAGGACACAGCTAGTCAGACCTAGAGGGCATTCACAGGTGTGATATAGTAAAATAATCTTTTTCTTAGTCAAATAACAAGGATATGTTATAAGATACAGAAATATAGTTTATAGGCAATAAATATTACTTTTCATTCTTAAAATATTATTTAGTAAAACTTTTTATTTTCCATCATTCAAATCCTTGTAATAGCTTCTTTTTAGTACTGGTAGAGGTTTTAATTGGAATGAAATATTTCAAGTAGTAATTTCCCACTCTCGTTTAACTGCAGACTCTCTGACAGAACTTTTTTTTTAGCTCATGTATAGCTGACATGAGTCAGCTACTGAGGTCCTAACTTCAGTACTGCTGGAAGTATAATGCATTATAAACTAAAATAAATTTCCAGAACTCCCCTGAAAATGTTGCCCTTTATCTCTTATTTTATGCACTTCACCAATATTGAAACCCAAAGCCTGAAAATGTCCATTGAACAATGAACCCATTTTGCTCAACATTGTGCTTAAGTATTCTTTATGTTTGTGGGTGAGAAAATCAAATGCACAAACTATTTGAAAAACAGTCTTTCCTGCATTATTCCACCCTGTACAATTTCAGACTCAGTACCCACATGCTGAAACAGCAGTTTTTATTGCTATATACTGCCTGAAACATGACATTTCTAACAAGTTTTGGTAGAAGAAATGGCAGCTGTGTGTATTCAGTTTGCTATTTATTTCTCAAGGTTACCAGAAGAAGGACAGCCAGCCATTTACATATTTCACTTACAGAATAGTTCCTGTGATCCATTTCTCAGGGCATTTTGGGAGCCAGAGGTACATCTCAATTTACTTTGGTAAGATGAAAGAACTGCAGATATTTCTAAAAAATTATTTTCTGTCTCTGGCAGAGGCCTTTGATAAGTGCTTTGATATTGGACTGATAAGTAATATGCCACTTTCAGCAGAAGAACAGTCAGGTCTTTTTTTGTTTGTTTGAATAAGCCATGAGAAGTTCAACAAAGAAACTTTTAACTCACTCATGAAAAAGGAGATCAAGTCACCCATATAATGTCTGAAGAGCAACAGAATTTAAAACCTGATAAATTACTTTTTCAGTCAAAGACTTAGGTGATTGTAGAGCTATTCCCTACCCTGTTCTTAAACTAGAGCTGTTCTACACTCATGTGCTTGCCCCAGATGCTTCATTTTATCAATAGTCAAAAGGAAGAGTTCAGAGGGGGCTTATTCAGGATGGTAGTGGGTAGCTAATGAGCATTGCAATACGGTATAAAGTTATTCTGAACAAGTAAAAAAAGTAGCTCACTTCAAGCACTGGCAATCCAGTCATGATGAATATCAGCCACTGAGTCTACTTTCATTACAATACAAAGAATAACACTACCACTTAGACTTACTTCCTAAGAAAATACCTACATTCTTCTTTCACAGGATTGAAATATTCCCATCACAAAGCTTGAACACCTTCCAGTTGTGAGGTAATATTACAAAACTTCACCACAAAAACTTCTGTCTTGAAAATTCTGGGTACAAATTTCTCAGTAAGGTGTAATATATACAGACAAACACCCTTATGTAGATTGTATATTAGCACCCAATAAAAGGTGTGCTAGAACATTAAAAAGTGTACTGCTGGAGAACATTTACTTAATGACCTTGAACTGGTGCATCTGAAATGGAATTAAACATAAAATTGCTTTTCACTTGCAAGAAATAAGACCCTTCTTCCCTTATTGATAATCCATGACTATAGATATTTGAAACAAACAAAAAAAAAAAAAGCTGAAAAAGATCAACTGTTTCCCCAGACTTTAATCAACTTTTTAAAAGATTCTTCCCTACTTTTGACTAAAAAAATGAAATTGAAAGCAGAATGCATTCAACTTTTACAAAATTTGCAATAAAATTCTTCTATGTCCAAGAAAATAAAAACAGTTTCAGGAATTAAAATTATAGAACCACAAAAACAAACAAAAAAATCCTTAGCGAGAAATGCTTTAGCTTCTTTCTCTTTGATCATGTTTAGGAGAAAATTTGCTTTACAAAATAGTGGTTAGCCTTTTTTCTTAACAAAAAACAACCATCCAACCTGGAAAACAAAGAGTCCATATTTACGTGGCTGTGGTAAAGAAATAAAAAGGAGAAAGCAGCAGAATAATCTGGTATACTGTTCCAACCCAAAACATCCAATGATTTTATGATATTCAATGAAAAAAATTCATAGGTAAGTAGAAATATTACTAAGTATTGATATAATTCTACTGAAATTCAAGCAAACAGGGAAGATTGATCTAGAGAAAGACAAATAGCTCCCATGTGCATTGAGCTAGTTAGTTGTGTTTCTAAAAAAACCCGATCTCTTAATTATTTTCTGAAATTTATTTTGCACATTTTTAAAAAAAATATCTAGTGTTCTTAGATAAGCCAGTTCTATCCTTTGATGTAACTACCCATATTTTCTTTAGCACAGCTTCATGATTGTGTAGTTACAGCTCTACAGCTAAAGTTGACTGAAAGATATCAGCCTTGTAAAAAAAAAATTACTATATTGTGAGAAAGTGTCATGTCATTTAGAATTTCAGAATTCAAGTTCTTATCAATACATGCTGCAGGGAACGTTATGTGAATCTGATATTCTCAGCAACAATTTCATGTTAAGTAGAAATTCTAGATTGGCTTTCTATTCTTGATTTTCAAAGCAATGAATGGGATTGTTGCCATATGCATAATGCTGACAGGTGTCTTTGTTGACACATTTCCCAAACATATTCCCACAGTTTAACTGAAGCATAAGATTGAACCCTTTTTCTGCATTTCATTTTCAATTTCCTTCAGTTCACCTTTGTTTTTCTTTTCCTAGAATGATATATTTTCATTCATTTTGCAGAGTTAATTGATAAACTTTCCCAGAAATAAGCTGCACTTTTTTTTAAGAGCTGAATATGTTTTAATTTCAGAAACATATGGTTGGGTTGGACTTCTGATGAGACAAGGGAAGATAGTAGTTTTTAGAAGTCAGGGAGGTGTCTCAACCAGTTTTACAATGCTAAACCACCAAGCATGAGTTGGAATTTAGGCACTATCTCCTAGAAACCAAGTGATCACAACTCTTAGAACTTTTACTTGAATGTGGTTACCCATTTCTACCCACCTAAATCAATATTTAATTCATATTCTAAATGTGTCTTTTATTTTATAGACTTTTTTTGTACTATGATTTTTCAAGTGAAGAGTGAATGCTAATCAGGAGAGACATCTGTGTTCGTCTGTGAAGTGAAATTCTGCATCACAGAAAGCACGTGAACTCTTTATCCTGACCTGCACTAAGCATATGTCTGTAGGGTGAGTCATGGAAACTCCCACCTGTTCCTGGCTTTAGCTTTTAAGGCTTTTAAGCACAGTATTCTGGGGTGTATGTCAGGAAAAAGAGGATGGTAGTTGCAATATTGTTCATGCTAATACACAGCATCTTTCATGCCTTAACTTGTCCTGAGAAGACTTTAAAAAACTGTTCAAAAATTTTGTGTACGCTACATAAACTGTGTGTAACCCTATTGGAATTTCTGAGCTAGCAGGAAGTTTACTTCCATTTACAGTGAATCATTAACTATTCCTGTCACTTGTTGCAAAATATAGAGAGGAACATCTTTGACAGCTATTATCAAAAAAACCAAGAAAATATAATTTCTTCTTTTATAATAGCCCTCGTGTTGCTTTTCATGTTTACAGTGCTGCATTATTATTATTTTTCACACACACACACACAAGAAATGCTGAAAATGAGGGAGATGCCATGAAGGAACAGTATTGAAGATTCCTTCTGGTTAACAGAATATGAGCTATTTCTTGCTAGTACACACAAACCTGTACTTACCTAAATATTATAATGTGTGTGCTCTAGCCAGAACAATTTGGGATGAACACAGCCATTAACTCAGCAGCATTACCATTGATTAAAAAGGCTCATTTAGCATCAATTTAATTGTTATTCCAATTCACTTGTACTAAAATCCAGACATAATAGAACTATAAATTGACCCAACATTTGCATTCAATTTTTTATCTTGTTGTTGTTACTATTACTATATTACTATTACTGTTATTATAGTTATTCAACAGACATGTTCCAAGAACAGGGTTCTGAGCTACCTGATCTACTTGAAGATGCAACAGATTACTGCAGGGGGCTTGAACTAGGTAACATTTGAAGGGAAAGGGATTTTTTTTATGTCGGTGACCAGACAGGGGGCAATGGTTTTAAAGTGAAAGAGAACAGGCTTAGATTAGATGCATTTCTTGCTCAGAAAGGTTATGGATGCCCCATCCTTGGAAGTGTTCAAGGTCAGGTTGAATAAGGCCCTGAGCAACCTGTTCTAGTGAGTGGCACCCATGTCCATGAGAGAGGGGTTGGAATTTTAAGGTTCCTTTCAACCCTAACCATTCTATGATTCTATGAATCTAAGTAACATTGCTAAAGGTTGGATAAATTCAGAACTGCTGTCTCAGTTGAATGATTTTGCTGCCATACTTATGTTGCTTTTTAACCATGGACAACTAGCTAAGAAAAGATCTATCTACTTCAATTTGTTTAACAGCCATAGTTGCAAGGTTCTTATCTGTCTTAAAAGTATTTTGAATGTCCACAAGTGTCACTGTTGTACTGGGGATGGCGAGAATAATGACACAGATTCAGATCCGGAAGAACAGAAAAATTTAATAAATTACAAACTCGTTTATATAACTTGGTTCACTTCAACGGCATAAGGTTATTGGTCCTTTGACCATACACCTCTCAGAATGATTGGCTAATCCTTATGACATTTCAAAATATTTTCTTCGGTCAGTATCAACAGACTCTGCATAACAAACTTGCACCTCCAAGATAAAGGCTTGGTTTACAAAAACCTCAAACTGTTTTCAGCTAGCCTGCGTGTGAAAGCTAAACTTTCACAGGATACTGACAGAAAGCTGGAAAGTTTCTCTGCTTCTAGCTTTTCAGCATCCACACCCAAGAGAATTGCAAATTTTAAAAATTACCTGACCTTAGACTGCCAAATTAAAATATGGGAAGGTGTAAGAGGAACAAAGCCTACATCTAGAATTATTAGTAATTTAGCAATGGTATAGAATGGGATGTGGAATAGATGACTAAAAGAATGCAAATTATTGTATTACTCATTATTTAAGCCAAGAAAGTTGAATAGCTGTGGGACAAAATTAGCAATTTCAAAATAGCTGCTGAAAATGCAAGACAGGAAATTAGTCTGTTTTTTCTTGATACTTAATGCCACTGTTTCCTTCATCTTAGTAGAATTACTATGATTTATAACAATGTTGTCAAAGAAATGTGATATATAAGAGGAAGAAATTACAGAGCCTTGAATGATACTGATTTAATACATCCTCTTGCATTGGTGATCTTCTGAATATTCTTAAGCACAGGAATTCTCCCACCAAAACCTCTGTGAAAATACCGACAAGGGACTTCCTTTCTGAAAACATATTGGCATAAGACAAGGTAGTCTACACTTTTACAGTAAATATAATCAAACATTTGACTACATTTAATTCATTAAGTAATAGCACACATTCTCCATAAGCGGGAGTACTTGCAACTGGTCATCTTCCTAAATAGCACCCTGGAGTTAATTGCAAATTACTGAGCATAAATTGCAAAGATAAATTCTAAGACTGCACCATATAAGAAGACTATGACTATAATTTTCCTTGCCAGACAAATAATACAAGAGAGAACTGTTATGAATAAACTGTTTCTATAAAATCATATGTATAATATTATAATACAGACAGAATAAAACACATCAAACACCAACAGGATTTGCCAAAGAATTATTATAACTTTGAAGATGAAGAATTAAAAATTCAAAATCCTCCATCAAATGTTTTCAGCTTTATTTCAGATACTTATTATACTACTTCGTTCACTATAAACAGCTTGCATATTTGTGCTGAGAGAACATTTTCTATTCATATGGTTTTCTAGAGTCTCCAAAAAGAACATGGCTTTAAGCATGCTTTTAATCTCTGCAAAAATTTTAACTATCATCTTGTGATATAGCTTTTGAAAATATAATAAGTACCCATATGTGTTCTTGAAGTGTGCCTTAACATTTTCTAGGTCATTCACATCTTGAAATTGATTTCTGTTTTGTTCTTTCCTTGTCTCTACTTAGACGAATAATATACTCTTCTTACAAATTGGGAAGAGGACACAGTCTGCAAGACAGGCATAGAAAAACTCTGTCTTAATGTACTCATGCTTGTTGGAATTGAAATCTGGATATTTTGAGAATGACTTTCAAATGTATAGGAAGAAAAAGAGAAAAAATGAAAAAGGAGGGAGGGAAGGTAGAGCCAGATAAAAAACATGCCCTTTACTTTTATATTCTCATCTCCAGTTTCATGATTTCTCTGAAATTGAAGCTAAGGTTTTAAGACAAGAACAACTCAAAGCTACCTTGAGGAGACCTTGATTCAGACTACAATATCGCATCAGTGCTGCTGATGTCAAGTGTATCTTACCTGTCAGCACAGTATTTTTGAATGGCTAACCATTACCATTCATGTCACAACTGACTTCTCTTAGTATAAGAATGAAATAAGAATAAATATCTCTCTTTCTTTTTCAAAGATAAGTGATTTTCAAATGATGAACAGACGGTAACAGTCTATAGCAGTAACATTTCAGATCCTTATGGAATTTAGGACATGATGAAATGGAATGTCAGGGACTTTCAGACTGGGCATTAGAAAATGATCTTCACTAAGAGGGTGGTCAGTCACTGCAACTGGCTTTCCAGGGAAGCGGTCATGGCAACAAGCCTGTCAGAATTCAAGGAGAATCTTGATGATTCTCTTAGTCATACTGTTATTTTTAGGTAGTCCTATGAGGAATAGGCAGTTGGACTCGATGATTCATATGGGTTCCTTCCAACTTCAGATATTCTATGTTTCCATGACAGAACCAACTATATACATATTAAGCTGAATGCATACAGTGAGGCTTAATAAATAAACAAACCATTAATTCATTGCCTTATTCGGGGGCATTTTCACATAGGTGAGGTGTTCATTGCAATGTCTAATTCTTAGGAGGATAATTTGTACCTATAAAACTTTAATTGTCTTGCAATACCGTTTACAGAAACCAGCACAATGAAGAAAGTAACAGTGATGTGATAACATTATAAAAGCCAAGGAGAACATCTAGCAAGGTTTGCCTTAAATAGATTTTATATTTGGAATTTCAAAGTTAATCTTATCCTGAGGCATTTAAACTAGATTAGCTCTTTCTCTCTTACTGAAGGCATTGCACAATCCCTTTTAAATATCTTAAGATGAATTGTTTATTCTGAGACAAGATAAGGTTTTGATTTGGTTGATTTTATTTTCTTTATTGTCAATTCATATTCAAATACTGAACTATGTGGTATTCTGAGTGAAGTTCTCCCAGTCATTTCTTGCAGAAACTATTCAAGTTTGTATAAATATTTTCAAAATTATTGGATCAGAACTAAAGTGTCAACATCCCAAATGTGCCTTCCACTTATTAGATTATATCTTCCCTGTTAAAAACCCCGCAACAAACAAACAAACTAAAAACCCCACAAAACAACAACAAGAAGAAAAAAAAAATCCCCAGTCTTTAATACAGAAACTGTTCTTGAAAAAATAAATTCAGGCCAGACAGGCCCACATTCCTTTTAGGTGTGCATTCTAAGAATTAAAATACAGAATCAGTAATTCCAGTGTGTATTCTATTCCATTTTAGAACAGCTTCAAATGAAGAAACTGAAAGTAGCCCATATATTACATGGCTGAATAGATATTTTTCTGCTTTTCCAAAATCCAAGTTCAAATCTGCTCAGAACTGGGTAATACAATTAAGTCTGGATTCCATACGTTTGCTGAACTGGGCACATGGTGTGATTCTTGGGGATGGTCCTGTGCAGGGCAAGGAGACTCAATGATCCTTGTGGGCTGCTTACAGCTCTGTATATTCTGTGATTCTGTGATTAGGAAGCAATAGAAAGATGCCATCACACAACTTTTGTTGTCTCAAAGGATATCAAGGACATCAAAGGATACATAGCACAACTAATGACCTGCAGGTTGGATGAAAACTTAGCTTTTTCAATATGTAGTTATTTTTCTGCATTTTCAATATTAAACACACAGTTGTACAGAGATGTTAAGCTGCTACATACCTCACTCAAATGGCTAGGAGTTTATTGAATACTAGAAACTACTAAATTTTATACACACATGCTTAAATGGGTATGTATAAACTTAATTCTACCTTTGGAAATAATTATCAAATTGCAAAGTAACTGTGAGTATATCATAAATTGCATCCTGTATCTCACAACTTCTTCTATATCTCTGCCTCGCTCTTTCTCCCTTTATTTCCCTAACATCCCTTCTCTCTACTTCTCAAAGTGTATGTCCTCCTATATCTTAAATATTCATAAAAAGTACTCATAAAATGTCAGTTCTTTATCTGACTTTGCATGCAGACAAATTACCTTTTTCTTTTAGATAATCTATAATGTAAATTAGATTTTTTAAAATGTCATTCAATTACTTAATTGGAAATAGTTGTGGTGCATCTAAAGAGATACAGAAAAGTCAAGTAAAAATTAGTATTACATTAATTCAGAAAAAGAAAATTTTTAGGTAGATTAACGGTAACAAAAATAATTAAATTACATGAAACACCATGAATTAGATAAGCAGTGTCAGTTATTAAGCTCTTTAAACATAAACATTTTCAATCAAAATTAATTTTCTATAATCTTTATGGTACTTCTGTAATTGCAATGCATTTAAACTATTGAAAAAAATACAGAATACTGAGTTTGTGGTACTATCTATACTCTGGTACACGTGTGTTTAGAGCACAGACCATTGTGAAAGGAATGCATGGATGTATCCAGAGACCCTAATGCACTATTGGCAACAAAGTATATAGTAAGAAGTAATATATTAAAATTTTTTTAAAGTTACAATAAATCACTTGTTAAATATATTACATACTATGTATTTGTGATAAAATACTAATGCACTTGCAAGTGATAAAAGCCTTAAAATATACACTGACTTAGCAAGTGACCAATTTTAACTTGAAGAACAGACCTTGTTAGAAGCTTTTCACTTATTGTTCTTGATAATTATGATCTGCGCTTCATTTTGGCCGGGTTGCAGCTTCATTTCAAAAACTAACAAAGATTGACTTCTTTTGAAGGAAAGTTGGGTAGGGATAAAGCATTCAAACCTTTCTTTTCTTTCTCTTTTTTTTTTTTTTTGGTGATCTTTTGTACCTGAACATTCCCCTCTCTTAAATAATTAGTTGAATACAGTATCCATACATGTATATAATCAGTCACACAGGGTGGGTTTGTATCTTTCAAAGTTCTTTACAAAAAACCCCAAATTGCCAACACTTCTAGATTAATATGTAGATTACATTTCAAATATGATAGTAGTGAAAAAATACCTACTAAGTTTATATCTATAGTGTTACAAAATTTTGATGCTAAATAGCATTGCTCATTACCTGGTAACTTCATCACTTGATGTAATTTTAAGGCATGACATCAACAATACTAATTCCAGTAGTACATACATTTGGGAGAGATGTTTTCCTCTGTCACCCTACATGTCTGCAATCCCTTTGGACTTTGGAAGGTTTCCTTAGATTTTTTCTTAATGTTTTACAACCAAAGACACTGTACATGTTATTTTAATGATCCAGCTACCCAAAGACCTCTTTATATAACTATGGTTTAACCTTTTAAAGAAAAAACAAACACACAATTAGCAGCCATTATTAGTCTTGTCCCAGTGTTAAGCATATCTTGGTTAATAGAGTATCTTAAGGAATTAGTAGAAAACCCTATGTGATTCTACCATTGTAGACAGAATACACATCAATTCCAGAATGTCTGTACTGCAGAACACACATATTTCACTTCCTGAATGATTCTCTTTCTTTATGGAGGACATTATGTCAAAAGGAGATCTGCTTATTCTCCTTTAAGCAAATGTCTGTTGGGGAGTAAGAGCTGCAGTAGTAAATCAGTGCTTACTTGGCTGTTCTTTCCCTCTTTTCTTTTTTCCCCTGAATTTTCTGTTATGGAAAAGTAATTTTAGGTGCTGTTATTTTTACCTTTTCTTTTTTTTTTTCTTCCCAGACAAAACACACATCTGAAATCTCAGAAATTCTTATAAAATGGAATTTCCACCATACAAAGAGCTCCAGACCTAAAACTTGTCTTTCTTGCAAAATAAATGTGTGATTAGTGGCCTATACCTCTCTGTACTATAGATGGGGTCAAGTTAATAGTGCATAAACAGTACTTTTGGCCTTTGACTGTATGGATAACTTGGAGAAGTAATAAAAACACTCATAGGCTATTTGTGTTTCATACCTTATATTAACTAGGTAATTAAAGGAATATACAAAGATGGATATTTACAGCATGCAACCAGAATATAATAAAAAAAATCCCTTCAGAAAGAAAATAAAAACCAAACAGTTGGCAATATGCCTATTTTTTCACTATGTTTCTTTGTTATGCATCAAGCAGAGAGTGTGAATAAAATGCCTATGCTTGGATTCAAACCACTCCAGTACTTAATATTAATTGCTTTGACAAAACATGTGTCAGAAAAGAACAAAACAAAACAAAAAGCCCTGACTGAACATCTTTTGTTCAAGTCCCAGCTCCACTAAATCTTCTAGACAGAATTTCCTTTGTGGAAAATTTTAATTCCTGCTTTCCTCTTTAAAACAGTAGGTGTCCCTTACATGAGCTATAACTTTTGCATAATTGGGCAGCCTAGGACTCCTTCCAATTTTTCTGTGATGGGCATAATTTTTCATCAGCACATCTGTCATAAATTTACAAAAATCTAGGAACAATTATCCAGAAGAAGTAAATTATGATTTATGCAATGCCTATAAGATGTGATAGAGAAAACCTTGTCTTTTTCTCTCTATTCAGAAAACATTTGTTCTGTCAGTTTGCACTTTAAACATGTCCTAATAATACATAACATAAGCAACATTCTGTTGTTTCCTCATGCACTACTAGTTTATCGAGGCAAATTTGTAGTTTCATATGGAAAACGTACGGTCTTTTTGGAAAAAAAAGCACTCTATATTACTCCAAAGAATAATTTATTCTAAGAATAAGTGGGTTTTCCCACACTGGTTTGGCAAGACAAAAGGTAGAAAGAGATTTTGGTAGCTGCTTTGTTGTTCATATGTTTAAGTCAAACTAGAGTATGACAAAAAGTGAATGCTCCTCTTGCTTTGATCTGACAAAGTGGGTGTGTTTTCATGGTGACTTTGATTTTGGTTCAGATTTCAGAAAATAAGTAGGTACTATGACGTGTTATTCTTGTATTACCTGTACTACCGCAAAGAAACCTCAATTACTACTTTGGCTTTTGAATCTCCAGAACACAACTAAGCAAGAAGTTAACTAAGTGTAACTGAGATGCAAATGAAAAGAAGCACTTTGGACACTGACAAAATTAGTCAGTCAATATCTTACCTATCTTTGTTTGAGATTATGATCCTTTTCCTGGTATTAGGTCCCTGATTTGATATGAGAAAATGAAGGTTAGTGGGTTTTTTTATACTGTGGAGAAAATGCTTTCTACCCCAATTGAAGATTCTTCTATATTGATTAATATAAAATAATCTGCAATAAATATTGCATTCTTTAATTTATTTTGAGGTTTTTACAAGCAAATGTACTACGAGACTGAGGACTGTTCTGCTGGGGTGCTTTCACTAAACTGTTCTGCTGGGGCGCCTGCACTTAAACACACTGGCTGGGGAAGGGTGCCCTGTCATGACAAGGAGAGAGAAGATGCAAAAGTGAGACACCCTGGAACATGAGTGACTGACTTCACTGAAGACTGCAGCTGACAATCAGGTTGAACTATATCAGTGAGATCTATTCAATCACTGTCATGGTTTAAGCCCAGCTGGCAGCTAAGCACCACACAGCTTCTCACTCAATGTTCCCCCCTCCCCCGCGGAGTGGAGAGGAGAATCAAAAGTAAAACTTGTGGGTTTAAATAAGAACAGTTTAATAATTGAAAACAAGGAAAAATAAAATAATAAAGGTAAATAAGAAGAGGGGAAAGGAAAAAACAAACAAGCAAGTGATGCACGATACCATTGGTCACCACCTGCTGACTAGCGTGAGGACCCCCACCCCACCCTTCCCAAGCCCAGATCAGCCACCTTTCTGAGTTAATCCCTCCAGGTCCTGTGCTGATCATGACATTCTGTGGTGTGGAATATCCCTGTGGTCAGTTTGGGTCACTTGTCCCAGCTGTGCTCCCTCCCAGTTTCTTTTGTGTTCCCCCTCACTGGCAGAGCATGAGACACGGTGGGGGGAAAAGTCCCTGATTAGGATAAACAAGACTTAGCAAAAAACCAAAATATCGGTGTGTTATCAATAGCAAAAAACCAAAATATCAGTGTGTTATCAACACCATTTTCATTCTGCATCCAAAACACAGCACTGTAACAGCCACTGACAAGAAATTAAGTCTATCCCAGAGGAAACCAGGGCAATCACTTTCTGATTAAGGTCAATCAATAACTTGGCAGATGGTACAATAACCAAAGACGAGGGAAGACTCAGATGCTGATGAGATCGAAGGTATAAACCCTTACCAAAGAAGGAGTCCAAATCATCTGACTATTTGATGAGTTAATGCTGTCAGAGTTCAATTTTTGCCTTAAGTGTTGTTATATTTTATTTAGTAAAACATGTTTTCTTCTAGCACAACATAGAGAAAAAAAATAATAGTTGGGATGCTTGACTTTTTTCCCTAAAGGGAGATCTTGGTTGAATTGAAGCATCTAGTCACAAGAAAAATTATCAGAAAGCAGATATTTCAGCAGCCACCACCTTTGGGTCTCATATATTTGTTTATTGATGGTATTCTGAATAAGTACCTTCAACATCTACATTTCTGTGTTGAAACATAATATAGACTGAGGAACTACATGACATCAGAGGGGACTAGATTTTGTTATGATATATTTAACAGTGCATATACTTTAGGAGAGGTAACTAAGTTTCTACAAATATACTGTGTATTTGTGACCTCTCAAGTGGTCTCTCTGGCTGTGAATACTTCAGTTAACTTCTCTTGGCCTTGATTTGCCTGCCAGTTAAAAAGAGAGATATAAAACCTTAATCAGAGATATAGTACTTTAAACAAAATGTATCAATATTTTTAATCAATTCTGTGTCCTTGGAAATAGGGAATTATAGCCATCCAGAACACAGCTGAAGGAATAAAAAACTTTCCTGGTATTTTTCCAGAAAACGTGTTTTGCTTAACTTTGCAGACAAAACACTTTGGCCTGATTGGAGCTGACAGTAATTTTTATGACAAATAAATTAAGTCTATCATGACTATATTTTACTGTTCAGAGAGTTCCCTGCAAACTGGCTGCAAGTTGTTCATCATTTAGCAGAGCTGATTTGACATCAGTCTGAATTCTGTAACAGCCATCATGTAATTTAAACCCCTCTTGACCAGAGTGACTTAGAGTATCACCAACCTGAATGAGTTCAGAGGTCTAACACATTTATTCTAAGTCTGTTTTCTGCAGCAAATAAAATTAATAATTAACTAACTAAAACAAAATTACTAAACTAGCTTAATTCATCAGGAAAATATCTAGGGTAAAAAAAAAGAAAAAAGTATGAAAAATAGAATGTTCTGCATCAAACTGCTTTTAATACTACAAGTATGTCTGAGTACACTACTTTTTGTTTTGCTTTGGTTTCTAGGGCATTGTATCAAAAAAATCTTTCCAACTTATATGTGCTAATTGATATATGTATTTGTATATGGCATCATAAAGGAGATCATTTTAGTTCAGAATAATTTTCTAATAGTTCTAACACAAAAGTGAAAAAAATATCTGCTGTGAATAGATGTTTAGCAGATGTAAAACTGTCATATATAATCTATTAAACATTATGTCAGTGACAGGGCCCTTGTTGATAAAATGAACAGTGTCTGCCTGGGCTTTAGCTAACTGTCCCAGTTCTGGCAGTTACGAAGCGACAAAGTTAATTCCCTTAAAGTCAGTGCTCTGAGATACATTACTGTAATACCATTAGAACCCATTCAACTCCACATTCCCTGGAAGGTGACAGAATTACGATTGGATTTCTATGTCAAGGACTGGATTTTGGAGTGAATCTAGAATGCCCTATGGAAGTTTTAAAACTGGGTAACTGAACGTGACGTCCCATTGTTGGAAAATGGCACCCTTTCTAGTTTTCTTTAAAGACAAGTGATAGAACAACAAATGTTGACCCACAAGCTGAAGTGTTTTTCTGATGTCAGGATGGAGACTAAGATTTTTGAAGATATATATCTCAAATAAATCATTAAGAAAATAAATTGAAACAATTAAATCTTCAATTCCATGTAGGTTTACATAAGCCTACTGTTTCATGTTTCTGGAAATTAGTGAATAAAATGCCTACCACCAGCCTTAGTTGTCCTAGATGTCTTAGTTATCCCCATGCTGATACACGGTTCTCTGAATTTAAAACAGAAATATTAGAGATTTGGTGGAGTAGACCGAATATCACTTCTACACAGAGTTCATCTTTCCTAGGTACATAGATCCCTTGGTCAATCTTTGGACTAAACCATAGCTGAAGTAAAGTGGGAGAAGTGATCACTAGGGTCAGAGTGAATAAAGAGCAGTGAGAAATCTAATGCAGGAAGGAAAAGTGTAAGATCATGGGAATGAGGACAGACTTGTGGTAGAGAAAACAAGGATAGAGAAGGAGATCAGTTTGGCTGTAATGAGATAATGGCAAGAGACAAAATTCACTAAAGTAAATTTTATTTTTTACAAACAGATCAGCAAAATGAATATAAAGAAGCAAGAAGGCTGGGGATAAAAAATTGAGACATAAAAAATTATCCAGCTGAATATGAGCAAAATTTGGGCTTCGCTACAAACTAAAAGGGCTTTTTTTCTGTAGATGTTAAAGAATGTGGGAAACTACTGTGATTACTTGTGAAAATATTCATTTTGGTAAGAAATAAAGAAATAAAGTTAGCCCCTGATGATTTCAGTGTTGCATGCATGACAAAGGTTTTAACAGGTGGGAAAAAAAGTTCCCCTTATAACTAATTATGTGTGCATTTTTCCCTGTTTGCAGATATTTAGATAAGTATGAACACAAGTAATTGACTGACTTACTGATGAAGAGAATTAACAATACTTTGCAGAAGTACAAGTTGTTCACTGTATATATATGCTTACACATACATTCCACAAAATGTCAAAAATCTATTTTATTCCAAGAAGTTAGGAAGTAAAATTAGCATTCAAATGTGATCAACCATACAACAGAACCTAGAGGCACTGAGAAACTGCAGGCTAGATGTGCCAAGAAGTCAGATGCTGCCTTTGGAATAATATTTTTCAGGCCTTGGCATCAAAAATCTGTGATGCCATTCAAATGATTCCTATACCCTATAAAAGCTGTTTATTTCAAACAACATATTAACTATATTAACTATCTAGGTATGGAAAAAAAAAAAGTGATGGTTAAGATCTAAGCAATCTATTTGAACTAATCTTAGATGAAAGGAAATTTACACACTCATAATACCTGAGAATGTTTTTTTGGTATGACATTTAAGTCAAGAAGATGGATTTGAGAAAATTAGAAGGCAAGTATTTTTCTCTGTGCTCCATGAGTCTCGTTTTCTCCTTCTAACACATTGCTATGAATTTCACCCTGCAATATTAATAATAAATATGCTCTAAGACAGCAATCACAAATAGCACTTATGAAGCCAAGCTAATTACATATAAACATTCTTTTATGTTATTTCCACAATGAAAGACCTGCTTTTTTACTACAGGAATTTGTGTTCTAGAGATAGCCACTGAGGTAATGGGAGTTTTGCTCTTAGTTCTAGAGTCTTGAGATTATTTCATAAAGCTTTCACTGTAAGATTTCGCTGAACTTGATTTTTGGTACACCTTTATGATCTTTACTGAATATCTTCCACACAGCTCAAGTCATAGCAAAGCCCCACTGAAAATTCTAGAATAAAAATGGAGGCAGTGTCAAATAGGTAAGACTGGTCCAGCAGCAGCGGTATGAATGGAAGACACCTTGTTACTCTCCTTCCTTCCCCAGCAGCTCAGCTCCAGTCCCCAAGATCACTCATCACCTTTCTGATTTCTTAGCTGTGTGGTAGCTCCCTGAACAACTTCATTTCAAATACTTGCTGTTTAAACTGCTTAAATTAACTCTGGCTTGTTTTTCCTGAAGAAGGTCAACAAGACCTTAAACAAGGAGCTTAACTGGCAGCTCTGACAGGTTAGTGATGAACAATTGGGGCAAAACAAAGGCTGGGGGCTGCAATTGCTTCTCCTGAAAGAAGGGCAGCTGGAAGATCTATAGGCTGAGACTTCATGCTCAGCTATTCTAGACAAATAACAAGAGTTGGCTACTAAAAGAAAAAAAGGACAGTTTCCAAAGAACTGGTAAAATTCTGTACAAAAGTATTTTAACAGAACTGATTAAGCCAATGATCTCTCTTTTGTGTTGATTGCAGAGTCACAGAATCAATTATGTTGGAAAAGACCCCTGAGATCATTGAGTCCAACCTATTTTTTACAGTCCAGTCAGTTTTTTCTTTGTTTTCAGGAAATACACCAAAAGGCTATATCTGTGTATCTATATCAAATTTTAAAAATCAAATATGGGTGCATTGAGAAATATTTGCATTAATGCTACTCAATCAAGAGTATTTTATAATGTAACATTATATTGTACAGTATTACTACCTGTAAAGATACACTGCAACAGCATTTGTCATAAAAATCAGCATTTATTGTCTTTCTCACTGTAAAAGAAGGGGTTGACTTAGACATGACAATTAGTCCATCATCTGCAGAATCCATTTGCACAGTTCCCCACAGGGAAGTTTACTTTGGAAATAATCAACAACAGGATAGCAATTTTTAGTTAAAACAGTTGATTTTCTCATGGAATGTCAATGCAAAAGAGACAACTATATCATGTTAACCAGAGTTCTCCATTTTCAGCTTGAATTCTCCCACTTCTCTGATGTGTTCTGACAAGAAGTGGTCTGGCTCCATCTGTTCTATACAATTTCCATGGATAGTTGAATTATTTTCTAGGACTGATCACACACAGATTCTACTTGTACGGCGTGTACTCTAGTGTCCTGTCTCAGTGTCTGCTGTTGTGCACACTCTGTGTATCAATATGTCTTGGATTGGCAAGTTCAGACGCGGATCCAGAGCTTCAAGTGTGGGTTCACAAATGCTGCATGAAAGGTAAGACTCTCCCTGAACTCCTTGGATCTGCTGCCCACTCTTCAAAATAAAATCTGTTACATGGTTGGTGACATAAGGTCAACAAATATATCTCCTAAAGTTGTTATTGTCTGACTTGAGAACTCAGTGACATGATTTGCGGAAAGGATGAGACTAGAGCTCGATCCCAAATTGTTCAAAAGTATTATTTTACAGAGAAAGATAAAATAAACATAACACTTCTTTTGTGAGTTCTCAATGTGTCTGTTCATCACCTGTAAAATAGTACCACTCCACCTTTCAAGGGATGCTGCAAAAATAAGTTAATTAATTTTTATGATACACTCGCATTCCCCAGAGGAAAAGCTCACAAGAAAATAAATAATTCTGTCTTTGAAGTAACATTTGATTAGTGTCCAGAAGTGAAAAATTTTGAATAGCTATAAAATATACTGCAAAAACTGCTTGGTAACTGAACACCATACCACTTGGGTACTGAATAAGGGAATGAAAAGTATGTGTTTTTATTATATAGGCTGTGTGAAAATGCATTTCGTAGAATCATAGAATGGTTTAGGTTGGAAGGGACCTTAAAGATCATCTAGTTCCAACCTGACTGCAGTGGGCAGGGACACTTTTCACTAGACCAGGTTGCTCAAAGGTCCATCCAACCTGGCCTTGAGCTATCCCAGGGATGGGGCATTCACAGCTTCTCTGGGCAACCTGTTCCAGTGCCTCACCACTCTCCCAGTAAACAATTTCCTAATATCTACTCTAAACCTACTTTCTTTTATTTGAATCCATTACTTATCATCCTGTCACTATGTGCTCTTGTAAAAAGTCCCTCTCCGTCTTTCTTCTGTCTCCCTTCAAGCATTGGAAGGCCAAAATTAGGTCACCCCTAAACCTTCTCTTTTCCAGGCTGAACAATCCCAATTCTCTCATCCTTTCCTCATAGGAGAGGTGCTCCATTCCTCTAATCATCTTGAGGGCCTCCTCTGGATTTACTCCAGTAGGTCAGTGTTCTTCCAGTGACAGAACCTCCAGGTGAGGTCTCACGGGAGCAGAGCAGAGGGGCAGAATCCCCTCCCTCACCCCGCTGGCCACCCTGCTTTGGATGCAGGATACCCTGCCAGAATACAATTGACTTTCTGGGCTGTGAGTGCACATTGATGGGTCACATCTAGTCTCTCATCCACCAGTACCCTCTAGTCCTTCTCAGAAGGGCTGCTCTTGATCCGTTCATCCCCGAGCCTGTGTTGATACTGGGGGTTGCCCCAACCCAGGTGCAGCACCTTGCACTTGGTCTTGTTAAACCTCATGAGATTCCCGTGCACCCACTCCTTGAGCTTGTCCAAGTCCCTCTGGGTGGCATCCCGTCCCACAGGTGGGTCAACTTCACTACACAGCTTGATGTCATCAGCAGATTTGCTGAGGATGCACTCAATCCCTTCATCTGTGTCATTAATGAAGGTATTGGATAAAATTGATTCCAATATGGACCCCTGAGGGACACCACTTTTCACTGTGTCCATTGGGACTCTGAGCCATCAATCACTACCCTCTGGGGAAAGGACTCAGGTTCTTGAAGGACTCAAGCTATTAATTGTGAACAAAAAAGTAAAAATTCTAATTGCTTATCTTTCAATTGCAATTCTTCAGAAAATGTTATATACATATAACATAAGTAGGTATCGTTTTTAAAAGCAAAAAGAAAATCCAGTATTTAAGTGTTAATTTCAGCATATCAAGTTGTTGATACAGCACTGAATTAATTTTTCTAATGCAGTGACCTTTAGAAACACACACCTTTATGTAATCACACACAACAGTGATCAAATTTTTGTACTTCTACCCACCCCAAGTTAGAAAATTTTGTCCAAAACATAATTTCTGTTGCAGATAGTTGTATTGCTATGCTGAAACACTAGTTCATTTAGTCAAAGTTTTCATTAACTTAGACATTAATTATTACCATAAATAAATACTCTGCTGCATAACCAGTGAATTGGAGATAATAAAATATGAAGATATCTGCTTCAAATGTCTTACATTCTGAGACCTCAGAGAGTCTCTAAATTAAATTAATGATGGTACAATAGGGAAAATTCTCATAGAGTGTGCTGGTTTTGGATAGGGTAGAGTTAATTTCTTCCCAGTGGCTGGTATGGGGCTGTGTTTTAGATTTGTGCTGAGCACAATGTTGCTAACATAGAGATGTTTTTGTTATTGCTGAGCAGTGCCCACATAGAGACGAAACTTTTTCTGCTTTAACTAGTGCCATATTGGCAAGGGGGTTTGGGTTATATGGGAATTTGGGAGCATATACAGATGGGAAAGCTGCCCCAGCTGACTAAAAGGATATTCCATACCCTATGGCATCATGTACAGTGCATAGAGCCAGTGGGGAAGAAGAACGAAGCAGGGGATGTTTGGAGTGATGGTGTTTGTCTTCTGAAGTCACTGCTAAATGTTATGGAGCCTGCTGCCCCAGCGATGGCTGAACACCTGGTTGCACCTGGAAGTGGTGAATGAATTCCTTGTTTTGTTTTGCTTGAGTGCATGGGTTTTGCTTAACCTGTTAAACTGTCTGTTTCTCAACTCCTGAGTTTTCTCAGTTTTCTGATTCTCTTTCCCATCCCACTGGTGGGGGAGTGAACAAGCAGCTGTGTGGGGCTGGTTGCTTGCTGGGGTTAAAGCACAAAAATAGTTCAAAGCTAGAATACCTTATACAAAGAGAGTTTCAGTTCTAGATCTCTTTTAATGAGCTTAAAAAGTATGCTGCCTGTAAAATATGGTACTAGCATATTTCAGTCTTTTTGTTTGGATTTGTTTGTTTGTTTGTCTTGCTCTTGTTACTGAGAACTTGGCTAGGATGGAAGGCCAGGAAATGGACTGAACGCAGTCTGCCCTTCCAGTCAACTTTATGCAAAGCCACTGTTAGTTGCAAGATCACTGTAGCTTGCCATCATACTGCCCAACCAAACTGCATAAAGGCAGATACAGATTGGGTTGCTTGTTATTGTCCACATGGACATGCTGTGGAGATAGATGCAAGATGCTAATAATATGCATGGATCAGCAGACTGTGCCAAAACATTTGGCCAAAACATTTTTATTTGCTCCACAGTTTCACTTAAAATAAAATAGCTGTCTGTAACTTGCAAGCCTGACATGACAAGGAAGGCTGGATCTGGGCTTAAACAAGAGCTGTTGTTCACATTTAATGTACAATAAAGTAATATCCGTGATTATTCTTCTTAAAATATTTTGCTTAAAGATTTGTAAGCTAATGATTAGAAAAGGTTTGATTTTAGCTCGTGATTCCTGTATGTCTTAATAATATTTGTGCTCAGTTTCTCACAATGGAAATGTGGGAAATTGGTCTCAAAATACACCTCCATTATAAAGGGTGCATCACAAGTCGGTATAAAGTACAGCAACATCAATAGATACAACAATAAGCAGGGAGCCATGAAATCCTGAATCTTTTAAATTCCAAATCTTCTACTGATATGATGCTGCATGACCTTAGTCATATTAAGTCTAACTCTAACTGCTTGCCTATTTGTCAGCTGGAAAGAGTGGCTGGTTGACAGTGTCCATTGGGAGGAAATCCTTAAAAGATGAAGGAGTCCAGGAAGGATGGACATTTTTCAAGAAAGGAATTTTAAAGACATGCAAGTGGGCCATCCCCATGTGCTGAAAGACAAGCTGGTGGAGAAGACTTGTCTGGCTGAAGGGGATTTTTGGTTGAAACTCAGAAAAAACCCCAGTTTATTCTTGTGAAAGAAGAGGCAGGCAACTCAACAGGACTACAAGGATGCTGTGGGATATGCAGTGAGAATATTATGAGCCAGCATCCAACTAGAACTTAATCAGCTGCTGTTCAATACAATAAAAAATGTTTATGTAAATGCATAAACAATAAAAGGGGAGATAAGAAGAATCTCCATCCTTTATTGGATGCAATGAAGGATGAGGAAAAGGCTGAATTACTTAAGGCTTTCTTTGGCTCAGTCAGTTATAGTAATACCAGTTGTCCTCCCTTTTACTATTAAAATAAACATCTTTTATTCATATTGTTATTTTGTTGGGTTTTTTTTTCAATTTGATATTTGGTTTTACAAGTATTCATCATCAGTATGTTGGTGTTATTTTATATTGGTATTCAAAAGCTCGTACTGTTGCTCGAGGACCTTGCTGTGGTACAGCACTGTGCTCACCTAAGAAAACAACTGCATTAGCTGTTGTAAAAGTCAGCTGTTTTCTAAATGGCAGTCGTATAAATAGAATGTTAAACAACAGAATCATGCAAATTAAAAATGCTGGGGAAAGCTTACCAATACATCTGATTTAAACATGCAAATCTAAAAATTTAAAAATGTAAAACTAATTTATGAATGCACAGTAGTCCCTCAAAGGATATTTTCTGACATGCCAGAAGACATTCCTCCCATTCGTCCTTCTGTACAAAAGTTCAACTGCTTTAAGGAAAAAAAGCTTTTAAGGTATCTTCTGATCTGCAACAATGTTAAGAAAAATCTTTCCTGAACGAACAGTCCATATATTCTTGCCAGTCCATACAGCTGTTGATGCATGAAATTACTGGCAATACCATTTAATGATGGTAAACTATAGGCCAAATAAGTGACAGTCTTACAGATAATTTATCCCACTTCTTTTATTTGTTAGTAATGATGTGAGCAGAAAATTGTCAAGGAATAGTCAGAAAATAGAATGCTTATTGTCCATTATTTTTTTTCACTTATGGCACTAGTGTGTCACCTGTGTATACAAAGTTAGTAGTCATTGCCAGCACAGACCTGGTGTGACACAAAAGAAGAAAGAAAGTGTTTACTGTGTTTTCTCTGACAGCACAAAATCTGAGTACCTAGGAGACTCATTACAGATTCAAACTCATACTTTTCTTGACTTAGATAACATATTTGGATTTCCTAGGTCTTGGGAGAGAATAATAACCAAGGAATATACAATATTGTGAAATTATTTTCTTTCAGTCTTACGTGCTAAAAGTATTTTAATTTACATATAGTATGTAAATAAATGAAAGTCTGTTTCAAGAAGTATCAGACAGATTTTGAAGTTTAGTAAGTAGGTGATTTGAGATACCCTTGGTCAATAGTGCTTCATAACATATTGAACATATTTCCTTCCTCTTATTCTTCCTGAAAGGAAAAATTTACCTTGTCTTAAGCATCTGGAATATGACTGTCATTCTGAACAGTGCATTATTTCTCTCTAATCCTGGTTGAAAACCTAACTCTCTGGAAGGGTTCCAACACAGAAACTTCATATTTGAACACTGATTATAACTGATAACTATATAATAGCCACCTAGCTGCCTGTCATTGATATCTATGAATCTTATTCTTAGACCCATTAGTCTTGCCTTGCATCTAGTACATAATGTTAGTCGGTATCTCAGTTATCTAACCTAGGTGGGAGGACACCTAAGAGTTAAATGTCCCAGTTTTGAGTCAATCTCATCTTTGTCTGGCATTAGATGCATTAGGTATTAGATATTAGAATTGGATACTCATATCTGACTTTATGTTTTGTGTTTTTCTGCTCCACATGTATTATCTCTTTTTTTCTCTTTCATTTTTTCTTTTTTCATTTTAATTTGTTTTTTCATTTTCCCGCCATTGAAGTTATAGGGTTTTTTTATAATTATTATTATTTCTCTGTGAAAGAAACTGGACTCTGAGGCAAGCCAAAACCCTGCTTGCCCAATCTTGGAGAAAATTCGAGCTGTGCAAACACTACTGTTTCATTCTGTTTCCAATAGCTTGAGGCTTTCAGTCACACACCCTTTTCTCAGCAATTCCACTGACCTGCTCTGTATGCCCTAATATTCCCTGTTGTCAGTGTTTGCTATATTCGCAGGCATTTTATATCACCCAAATGCATAAAGAAGCTCAAGGGAATTGAACAGTTGTGTCCTGAGGGGTTACTGTATTTCTGTGTATAAAGACAGCAGGATTTCTAGGTGAAGAGCATCACTCTGTCTTTATTATTCATCTTCTAGAATGAATTTGAAAAGTCTGCAGAAACTGAATGTTACTATTTTGAGTAAAATTCAATTGAATACTCATTATGAGCCCGTGGTGAAGCTAAAGAGTCTGAGTAACTACAGGTAGAGAATGAAAGAATGTTCATAGGACTCTTAAGCTTAAATACATGCAAACATCCGTTGGGACTTAGGATTTATTTAAGGAGATTTTGCATTAATAATGAAAGCATATGCATATATTTTTACCAGTAAAGATTTATCTGCCCTGATTTCTTGTGAGCCAATCACCCATTTAGGAAACAGTTCTCCATGGGACAAACTTAGGCAAATACTCTGTAGGACAATGAGCCCTCTGTTCTGAAATTCATAACACACTTAAATGAATGATGAACCCACAGTCTCTGGTCTCTGAAATTTTTTTGTTTCTGACATTTTTAGTATTTCCTGTGGCTTAAGGAGATGTTATATCTAAAAAGAATGTGACTTTGCAGCAGACTCTAAAATATTACTTTGGCAGCATCAATTGGCCTTGCATACACTGGACTTGTGAGCATTTGTTCAAGGGCCTTCCTCTCAAATAAGGAACAAACCCCTCCAGCTGCAGGTCACTCAAAGATAAAAAGGATCCCAGAGACAAGGCAAGCCAGCAAGTTTATCAGCAGTTTAATTCCCCAGGAGGGCACCAGGGGCCATAACATGGCCATTAGCATAGCCAGCACTGGAGTCACAGACAGAACAGAGGCAGCCAAGCAGCCAGCCAAGAAATCAACCAAGGGCTTTGCAACAGACACAGATGTTGCTGCTAAAAAATTTATTCTAGACCTTGGCATCTGAGTCCTTTATCTGTCAGTTTTGTGTCCTGTATGAGGCCCCAGCTGTTAAGTTTGTTGATGAAAAGAGAAGAAGGGAAAAAGCTGAGCTGCATTTAGATGACCGGCAGTTTGATTCCTTCTGAAGTACTTATCTTAAAGGGTTGATGTCTCTTTTAAAGACATCTTCTAACCTTTTCCTGCAAAGGTTTCAAAAATTTCCCACAAGTTAGTTAAGGTTCTTGCTGGGTCCAGAACTAGTCAATGGGGAGCTGTTCTCTCATACAGGGGAAGGGTTGGTCCTATAGAGAAGAGTATGGACAATGGAATGGGAATAATGGATTAATGGCCTCTAAATTCGGTCATCTGACAAATTATATGAGAATACTTTCACCTGGAAGGATGACAGTAACTGAAAAGCTTTCACTGTTTATTCCTTGCCCTTCAAATATTCTACATTTGCATAAATGATCTAGTATCCTCAAGGAGATTGCCAGTTTTTTGACTTCTCTGTGCTTTTCTTGTAATTTCCAAAGACCCACTATTTTAGCTACAATCAAGGTCTGTTTATGATTTGAAAGCTCCAGTTGTATTCTTGCCTTAGTTTTCTTTCCCTACAACACTTCAATCAGTGAACACTATTGTTCTCCTACCAAATACAATAACTAATATTTTATTTGAAAAATACATTACATTGCTAATTTTTACCAGATCATGAGAAAAAAGTAGCAATAACACATATTGTTTCTTTAAATTACTATTTAATATTATCATATAAGAATACAGGCAAATAGTAACAGATATAATTGTGTGTTAATACATATTATCATGGGACAACTCAGGCAATACATTGTTTTTAGACAAAACATATTCATTTGTATCCACCTACATAAAAATAAATGTTCTGCTTAGAAATTTACTTGTTTATGAGCAGGTTATAAGTTTTTCCTTTCTTCCATCAGCTTCTGTTTTGCAAAATTAACAAGAATTTCCAGTTTAAATTATTTTTTTTATCTTAACCATCATCTTCTGTTAAAATCTGTCTTTTTTTCCTTTCCTAGCTGTGCTGTCAATACAGCTAGAGCAAATTTCTTCACTTTCATTAACAAATAACTTAATGCACTTTGACCCTTTTAAGGCTATATCCAGCTGCTCTTTCTTATCTTTTAGAGATAAACCCTGAGGGCTTGAGGACCACTGCTCCATTCTGCTTAGGTTAATGCTGTTGTCATGAATTCCTGCACTGTTTTGTCAATTAGCTGGCTCTTAACCAAGCTACTTGAGATTGTATTGGGCACCCAGAAATTACTGTATTAGAGTGTGACACAACAAACCTCTAGGCAGTTATAACGATTTGAAAGAGTAAATTCAAGAACAGACAGCAATTTCTCTTTGGTGTATGAAAGCAAACTTCTGATTTGGCTGATGAACTAAGATTAAATGACTGCACTCCTCTTCCTTTTAAAATAAGCAAGAGGCTAATTATTATTACTCACCAAAACTCAAAGAAACTTTTTCAGGTGAATGTCTTTGTCATCAGCCTGATATTTTTAGCAGATCCTTCCTTCCTTCCTTCCTTCCTTCCTTCCTTCCTTCCTTCCTTCCTTCCTTCCTTCCTTCCTTCCTTCCTTCCTTCCTTCCTTCCTTCCTTCCTTCCTTCCTTCCTTCCTTCCTTCCTTCCTTCCTTCCTTCCTTCCTTCCTTCCTTCCTTCCTTCCTTCCTTCCTTCCTTCCTTCCTTCCTTCCTTCCTTCCTTCCTTCCTTCCTTCCTTCCTTCCTTCCTTCCTTCCTTCCTTCCTTCCTTCCTTCCTTCCTTCCTTCCTTCCTTCCTTCCTTCCTTCCTTCCTTCCTTCCTTCCTTCCTTCCTTCCTTCCTTCCTTCCTTCCTTCCTTCCTTCCTTCCTTCCTTCCTTCCTTCCTTCCTTCCTTCCTTCCTTCCTTCCTTCCTTCCTTCCTTCCTTCCTTCCTTCCCTCCTTCCTTCCTTCCTTCCCTCCCTCCCTCCTTCCTTCCTTCCTTCCTTCCTTCCCTCCTTCCTTCCTCCCTCCCTCCCTCCCTCCCTTCCTCCCTTCCTCCCTCCCTTCCTTCCGAATTCCGAATTCCTTCCAAATTCCTTCCAAATTCCTTCCTTCCTTCTCTCCCTCCCCCATCCTTCATCCCCCTTCTCCCTCTCCCATGACCCAAAGGCTCTTGAACTACTTTTTTACTATAACACTGTGACAAATAGGAGAAAAAATTGCAAGAAATAATTTAGCTATTGATACAACCTCCTAGAAAAGGCAATTTTGATCAGCTTAACTCAAGGTAAAGCAAGAACTGAATTGATGTAATTCACTTCCCAAACAGTTCTTCCAGCTGGTAGGCTATCATATAAAAAATGAGAAACAGTATAATTACTGGTTGTGCTTTCTGAAGATAAATAATTTGCCAGTTGTTTTCAAAAAAAAATTATACATAACTACTTTGGTAAGGATATGTAAGCCTGAAGTAATTTACTGTTTTCTTTGAGGTTCTCTTTTTTCCACATTTCTTCTTGGTTTTGTCTAAGTAGCTTCTAAGTAGCTGCCTGTGCTGAATGTACCTTCAAGGACTTTGCTATGCATAGAAGCACTGGATGCTTTTCATTCAGTCAAAAAACCCATAAAGATCCTTATTCACTGTTTACAGAGATGGGACCCTAAAATAACTTTTCTGTATTTCACTCAAAAACAACACTTCCCAACCCGGTTCCCTCCCCCCCACCAAAAAAAAAGTAAACCAAACCAAAACCAAACAACTAAATGATCTGTTGAAGCAGCTGCATCCTTTATTTATTGTGTTAGATTTTACAGTTGCCATTTTTGATGCCAGTTCTGATATTTAGGCACTGACTGGCTGTGCTTACAATATAGGATGCTTGCTCTGCTGTGTGCTCAGTCATCCCTGCTAAGTACAGATCCTAGCTGTGTCCCAGTTATGGGGCAGATGTACCACCTTGTTGCCTGCAGTACTGGTTTTCAGACATCCAGAGAGGAATTTACTAGAGTGACAACTTCTTATTGGCCAGGATTTCTTTGTTTCCCTCTCAAAGAATCAGAGCACCTGAAGAGGAACAGGAAAAAAACAGATTCAGACACAGCTCAGTTGTGAATTCACCCACAGCCAGGGATGAAAATATGAAAAGCATCTGTAAACACTGTAAACATGAAGGACAAAAGCAAAAACTTTGTCTCCCTCCAAATATCTCCAGAGGAAAATCAATCCATATGACAACTGGAGGTCTGGATAAACAGGCTAGTGACCAGGAAAACACTAAAGGATAAGAAACAGAATGGTCACTGGACCAGATTTGAATTTAGACCTTTCAGTTCCTGAGCAATTTTTCCCCGTGAAAAAGAGGAAATAAGACAATGTGAATTAGTTGTCCTTCTTTAGGAAGCATAATGTTTGTTTCTTTAGAAAATTGTTCTGGTTTCTTTTACTAATGTTTAACGCCAGAGAGCAATAGTAGTGGGAGTCAAAGTGACTCCTCAGCACTGTGAGCAATACATTCATAGTGAGCATCTCTCCTATCAGAGTTTTATAGGAGAGGAAATTAGATTTGATGAGAAGAGTCTGAGATCAGTTCTACAGTACAGCCAACTACAAGGCAATGTGAATAGGAAACATTTTTTTTTAATTTCCACTGTCAGAGAAGGAAAATTAGTCTGTTCAAGTAGGGAAAAGTAGGCAAGACACAACTGTTTGCCAGTGTGAACAGACATCCACATACAAAAAGGACTATGATAAATCAATTTAAAAATTATTCAGATTTAAAGATTTCAAAGTTTTTAATTTCTTTACCTGAAGTAGGCTAAATATGCTGAAATGAAACTTCAATCTGTGAATTCCAGCAAGCAGATCAGGGACAAACCTAATTAGCATCTGAATAAAGCATTTAAAAAAAATTATGAGTACTTTAGTAAGTAATGCTCATGAGTCAGCAAATTGTACTTTCCCTTTTTAAGACTTCATTCAACACACTTGAGTAAGTTCTCAGCTTTAAGAATGTGTATATTCCTACTCCTGCTCAGAAAATAGCTTAATACTTGTCAACATTCCTAATTTAAGCCAATTACATGCTTGAGTGCTTCATCATAAATCGAACTTCATATGAATATGCGTATGGTATGAGCCAATGAACCCATACACTGCTACTAAGCCACTGGAAATAACAAATTTTCAATAAAAACAGGTGCAGCTACAAAAAGCCATGTTGTGTTTTATGTACGTCTAGGAATATAGTCCCTTATAACCTGGAAGCTAATAGCTGTGTACTTAATTTTGGTTTGAATTTTAGTATGGTAATTTCTATGAGAAATAGACATTTACATGTATAGGTGATTCCAAATTTTTTGCATACTACATTTCTGCCACACTTTGTATTCAAACATTATCTCACTTTCAGTGCAGAAATATAACATTGAAGGAAATAATTCTGAAATGAAATTTCCTCAGTATTTCAATTTCACAGATTTTGACAAATAATTTATGTCAAGTTCTTTCTTTCTTTTTGAAACAACATCTAAGAATACGTTTTTTTCTCTCACCTCTATTTTGTAAACACATTTTAATCTAGAAGAAATTTATCCACATTATGACATATTTGTTGAACTCTAACAGTGTCAAAATTTGCAAAGTTCTTTGCATTTCCAGAAGTGGTGAAATGAAGTTGATGTGAGGGGGTGTAATTTCCATAAATTTGAGTTATTCTGTTGGGTTTTACTAGCTATTCAAAAGAAAAAGAGATTTAATACCTCTATTTAAAGCTCCTCAGGCAAAAGTTACTGAGAAATTACTAATTATTAATTTATATATATAATAAAATTAAAATCATGCGTAAGTCAGAGTTGTTCGCTGGATCCAATTCAAACAGGTACGTAAATGTAGTCTAGCAATATAACTAAATCTTTACTTCTTACCCTCTGTGTCTTAGTTGCTCATCACTGAAATACAGTAACTAAATATATTTTTCTACCATGCAAAGCAGCTAATTACATAGATGATTGAGAGTTGTTCGTTTATTATGATGCAACAATATTTAAGTATACAATGAAAGAAATATGTAGGTATGTAGGTAGATCGAATGTATAAGCTAAATCTGTATTACCATTTCCCAGTCACTAGAAATCAGTTCTCCATAATGTTCAATTGCAAGGATAGTCCCTGACATAGTTTTGCCTGGACTAAGGGCGACTGATTCAGCTGTGCTGTACACCAGATTTAAACTAAAACCTCCCCCTCCTCAACACAGTAGGGGAGAAATATTGCAGTGAAAGACTTGTGGGTTGAGACAAGGACAGGGAGAGGCCATTCACCAATTACTGCCTTGCCATGAGCTTCATCCTGGGCTGCAGGAATGTGGGATCCTTGTCACAGGAGACGGTCCTCCACAAATGTCTCCAGCATGAGTCTTTCCCACAGGCTGCAGCTCTTCACAAACTTCCATGTGGTGCAGTCCTTTAGGAAAAGGCTACTCCAACATGAGTCTCCATGGGGTCACAAGTCTTGCCAGAAAACCTGCTCCAGCAAGGCCTTCTCCCTCCATGGGGCCCCAGGTCCTGCCAGGAGCATTCTCCAGTACAGGCTTCCCATGGGATCACAGCCTCCTTTGAGCATCCATCTGCTCCAGTGTTGGATCCTCCACAGGCTGCAGGGGGACAGCCTGTTTCACCATGGGCCTCACTATGGGCTGCAGGGGAATCTCAGCTCCAGCACATGGGTCACCTCCCACTCCTCCTTCTCAACTGACCTGGGTGCCTGCAGAGCTGTTTCTCTCATGCATCCTCACTCCTCTCTCAGGCTGTTTGCCCTTTACACAGTAACTTTTGCTCCTTCTTAACTCTGATATCCCAGAGGTGGTACCATGGTCACTGACGAGCTCAGCCTTGGCCAGCGCTGGGACCATCTTGGCCTGGTCAGCATTGGCTCTGTTGAACACAGAGAAATCTTCTGGCAGCTTCTCACAGAACCCACCCCTGTAGCTGCCCCCCGGCATCAAAATCTTCCCATACAAACCCAATACTCCAAGTAACACTTTTCAGAATTACTTCCAAGTGTGTTCTGGGAGATACCGTAGAAGAAGGAGGATGCTTAATTAGAATGTGGCCATGCTGTTTGGAGAGTAAGAGAATTTAATAATATGAATGCAAGCTGTTCTATGCCAGCTGGCTTCAACAGCAAACAACAGTCCTAGACATATTTAATTTACTAGCCTAAATGTAGCTTTTGTGCTCTTCCACAGTGCACATGCAGCAGTATATTCCTAAGCAAAGGAGAATAAGCACCAACATTTTTATATGGAAAAAACCCCAATGTTTAACGACAACTGTAAAATTTTGTAGAGCAAAGGAATACCAATATACCTTTCCTCAAGTAAGATGATTCAACCAGCATGAAAAGGAATACTAAGTACAGGTGTCTTAAGTGAAGACTGGGCTTTTCTTGAGATTTCGACAGGATAATTGCCTATTTATTGAAACAGTTATTCTTAATTTTTTTAATGGGAAAATTTGTTCCATCATTAAAGCCTTAACAGTCTAATTAAAATACAAGAAACAGCTATTATTGGTCTAATTACAACGAGACTAATATTCATAAATCATTGACACAGTGAAGATATGGGCTTCCTAATATTAACCACTTTTTCCTGAGATTAGGCTCATTACTGGTGCACCTCTAAGTCATAGCACCTTCAGGTTCATTCCTGCCAAAGTATAGGGATAGGTAAAGAGGAGTCATCAGCTTCATTAGGTCTTTGCCAGGAGGGATATGACACTCATGGTGGAAGTTTACCTATTTTGGGTCCACTTGGGACTCTTTTTATGGAGTTTTTTCTCAGTTTTCTTACACATTCTTTTTTTTTTCTCCTTGGTTTCCATCATGAATTTGTCTGTTCGCAATATTTAGCTGAAATTTATGGGAGTGTAATACTTTGCCAAAAGACTATAAAGGGCTAATGTTCGTTTACTTTATTTGTTTTTTGTTTGTTTAGGGGTTTTTATTATTTGCTTTGGGGTTTTTTTGTCATACTATAGGATTTTCAGACCTTTACTATGGAGGATAATCACAGAGTTAAGCCAAGCCAAGCTGGGCAATAGTCACCTTCTCCCAGATAATTGCTATAACAGTTAAAACTAGCAGCTCAGACTCAGACAGGCCAGACAAGTCCTGAGGGCCTTCTTTTTCAGGTCAATAAAATGACTGCAGTAGGATTATTCCTACTGCATCATATTTTCTAGCCCCCAAAAGTAGAAAAAAGATGTCTTCTGAATACTTTGGGGGCAGGAGATCAAACCACACTGTTGAAGAGAAAAGTAAGTATCCTGTGCGCTCCAGGGAAAAAGAAAAAAATGAAAGTATTTTACTTTGATTATTTCTTTTTGCTTTTTCCTCAGTGTCTACAATATATAAAGAATATGAAAATTTCATGTAAAAATACAGCTCAAACACTCTGATCTTAAATGCAGGGAAATCAATAGCTAATTTTTCATTTACCTTCAAATATTTGAAATAAAGAACTGCAGTAACAACAATTAAGACTGCAACATTGTTTGATTATTACATATAAGCCCAAAAATAAGATTATATTTTGAAACCTCAGAATGATGAGCCTATGTGAATTAATAAGCCATGTGTGAGTATATACTTTCTTCCTGTTCATAATTCATTTTAAACTTTCTTGCTTCTAAACTCTTTTTCCCTTTCTAAGACATCTGGTGCCTAAAAATCACAGCATAACAGCTCCAGACTTTCTCATTTTGTAATTAAAGAAAGCCTGGATTTTTAGGTCTTGCTGTGAAGATCACAGTATGTGTATTTATGAGTCTGGCATATCCCTCTCACTTACTAGCCTGGTTGCAATTTTTTTATCTTCTCATAAGCTCAGAGCTGATAATTCACAGAGTGTTTGTGATGCTGTGAAGGGACCTAGTTCCTTAAAAAGCTGACCTTGGAATCAGTTTTGAGGGACAGGATCTAAGACAGGGGGAAGACAGATTGTGAATCTCAGCAAGATATGGCACATGGATTCATCCAAACAATCCACATTGGATCTAAAGTAAAGACACCTATGACATCTGAGTCAGATTTCTTTTATGGCCAATGGGGAGAATCATACTTTTTATAACAATTTAAGATACTATAGATATCAGCTTGTATGTACTATACTAACTTATATCTAAAGCAGATTGCAAGAATAATGACTGAAAATTTTGTTTCACTTCTTTGAATATCAAGGTCACCTAAAGTTATTGAGTGAGATGTAGGTGTTTCTTCTATAGACCTCAGATTCATGCTATACTCTGGCCAAGGATCCCTGCATCCCTATTTTGTGCAAGTATGGCATTGCTAAATGATTTGAGTGACGCAAACTGCATTACATTCTAGTTTCCTAGATATTTCAGTGAAGGTAGTGTGTTTTCTGGACAGTTTAACCCAATTTTCTGTTCCTTGTGCCATTTTCTCTTTTGTAAAAGAGAAAATTACTTTTTACTTGTAAAATCAGAAGAAAAATTCAAGTTAATTCAGATATTTCCATTACTTACCAATTACTCAAAAACTTAGAGTGCTTAATGCTTTTCATTCCACACTCTCTTTAAAACGTTCCTCTCAATTTATTAAAAAAAACCCTCCAAAACAAAACTTACATCAATTCCTCCCACTAGAATGCAAGGATTAAGAACATGGAGCAAAAAAAAAAAAGGAGTTTGAATTCCATTTTTTAACTTTTTCCATCTTTATATAATCAAAATCTAAGAGGTATCTTAAAAAGCCCATTTAATTATATTTCCTATGAGATCATTTTAAGAATTGGAAGTGTTCACCATTAACATTCAAAGCTATGTTTGATTTCGGTTGACGAAACAATGACAAGAGTGAGACAATCTTCAATTTATCTTTCACAAAAATTTTTAAATACCCCCTGGAGATTTACAATTGCATTTAGAAACAAAAGTAAGATAGGCTTTACCAAGAACAATAAATGTTAATTTTCTAAGTGAAACCTCTCAGCTACTGTCAGTTACACCATGTAGATAAGTGTTACAGCTTTATAGATGGCGATCATGCTCATCCTGTAGATATGGGTAATAAGATAATAATATCTGTATGTGATCTGCACTCTAGTAACAATCTCCAAGATGTTAACTCCTACGAAACCTTTCCAGAAAAGCCCCATTCATTGCCATAATCTACCACATTCAAAAATATGAACAATTTCTTATACTTCACCCTAAATAAAGTTTCTTCAGCAGAACTACTTTTACATCATTACACAACAGTAAGAAAACTTGCCCTACTCCCCTCCTATGCTAACAAGAACACAAAATTCTTGTAGGAAAATAATTCTTAGTGATAAGTTAATATATTTTGAAGGCGGTAAGCATTTGACTTTTTAATATTTAATATTGTTTTGATAAATCAAGCCCAAATAATTCCAAATGCATTTAAATCCAGTTAAAATCCCCACCAGTTCCTTATTTTCCTTATAGAGGTTGCTTTTCCTCAGGTCTTTATTATTATTTTTTTTTTTAATAAGTTTAGTTTTATTAAGGCAGCTCATGAATAGCAGTATGTAACACCCACCATCATTTCTGGCTTAATAATTTGTAAGGAATTGAGGAGAACAGTTGCCTGTCTCGAACACTGTCAAGTCCACAGAAGGAACTTGCCATAAGACAAGCCACTACAACGGGAGGTTGAGATAAGCAGAGAAGGGAAGATTTTGCAACAGGAAAGCGCTAATTCTAGGCCTGGCAGAGATGAGATCTGATTAGAGTATCCTGGTTAATGCATCCAGACAAAAATTCCCACTGTGGCAAACTGTGGGAGAGGAGGGAACTGCTTGTGCACATACCACCTCAAGTTTTGGGAATGGCATCTCTGACCACCCTGAGGATACCCAGAACTTGGACTGTATAAAGGTGGCACCCCAGAAGAATGACTCCAGAACCTCCACCACCAAGCCCAGGGTGAAGAAGGACCAACAGGGCCAACTGGATCCATAAGTGGTGATAAATAGAATCCATATTATTAATGTCAGCATATGGTCTTGTTTGCACCTTAATACAGGCAGAGGCATCTCTCACTAATCACATCATAACATCATTACTGCAGTAATAGCCTTTAACTGCTTCAAAGGGTCAGGAAATTAAAATAAAATTGTAGACCACTATTTATTTTTGACGCATTGAGTATTTTGGAGGGCTGAGGACTACATAAAATAAGCCACGCTCCGGCCTTTCAAATCTTTTTGCCAATATTAATGCAAATACCTGAGAGTTTTGTCCCATGTAGGGTCTCCCTCTATTGTATTGCTAAGTAATAAGAGAAATACAGTGTATTTCTAGCTAATTTTGATATATTCAGTACTTCTTTCTACCAGCATGATTTAATTGTCCTCAGCATCACTTTTCTGTCTATCTAAATATTTTTTCCTACTCTATATTAACTAAGGTGTAGGAAATAAACATTGTTAAGGGATTTAAGGACAGACAGTCTGTGACCCCTAGAATTTACCAAGAATACAGCTGATTACAATCCCCAGTTTGTTTTTGTGGGTCTTTCAAACTAATGCAGTTACAGAAACTGTTCCTTTTAATTTTATTCAAAATGTATGTGTGAGACGGGAATCCAGCAGCAACACTGGCACCAAAGTCGTGTAAATTATTTCCTCTGAGTCTTGTGAGAGCACTCCTGTTCAGAATTAGGTATTGAACCTGCAGGGCTTTGTGGAATTACAAGATATTTCATAAAACAATTACAGCAATATAAAAAATGTTTTTTTGTAACCAAGGCAAATTTTATTATCCTAAGCTTCCATTACAGTTGTGGCCAAAATTCTTTTCACATATTTTAAACTTCTCATAGGATTTAATCTCTTCCCTTATAGAAAGAAATTATCCTCTGAGCACGGAAAAGACTAGAAAACAGAATTAAAACAGATGTCTAACTTCATGTATTTGAAGATAGGTGAAATAAATCATGTTCAAAATGACTTAAGAATATAGTGTAGATTTTATAGTAAATGTAGATATACTGAGAATAATCAGTCATTAATTCTGACATCATCATTCAGATTACTGATCAGTATGATATCCCAGGTAAGACGAAGAAAGGTATAAAATGGCTTATATGTAAGTGGGGACATGGCAAAAATAGTGTGTTTTTAAGGGCAAAAAATGAAATATGTGGTTGTAGTTTTCAGCAATTCTTCTAAAGTAGTTTATAGAATCATAGAATCATTTAGGTTGGAAAGGACTTTCAAGATCGAGTCCAACCTTTAGAGGCTTATTAGCTTGTAGATGTGGCACTTGGGGACATGGGTTAGTGGTGGACTTGGAGAGTGTCAGGTTTGCAGTTAGACTTAATGATCTCAAAGATCTTTTCCAACCTAAATGATTCTATGATTATAAATCCAAACAAGGTTAATTCCATCATTCATCGTACATCACTCCCAGAAGTGTCCAAGGCTAGGTTGGATGGGGCTTTAAGAAATCTTGTCTAATGAAAGGTGTCCCTTCACATAGCAGGGGAGTTGGAATTAGAGGATCTTTAAGATCCCTTCTACCCAAAACCAGTGTATGATTCTGTGATTGCATTCGTTCATCAATATAAGCTTTCCCCACCTTGGGAAAGTTATACCAAATTTGAGGAAGGTGATAATGCATAGATCTTCCTAAATTACAAGATCCTATGTTTCTGATAGACCTTTTGTAGCTGAGCATTTTTTGTTATCTCCTCCTCCTGGAAGGAGAATGGACTATAACATAAACATACAGCAGAAACTGAAGAATGAACTGGAGATATTCTACATGTGTAGCTATTAGGAAATGAAGAGTTTGAAGGCAGAGCACTGACGAATACTGAAAGAATGAGGTGAATGACCATAACTGATCACATATGTGTGTTAAATCCTCCTCGACAGTAAAGTTTAATGCAATAATTTAAATCTTGATTAAGGTTGATAAGCCTGTACAGATATCCTTATTTCTCACTAGGGAGTGGAGAGAGGAGGGTGAAATAACCTACTCTCTGTTATAGTTTTTCTTGTGTTTAAGAAAACCAAAAGAATTGTATTAGGTAAATCTTAAGGCCCTTGGGAAGAGAAACTTTAAAAGAAGGATCAAAATAGAAGTAGTACAAAACAAACAAAAACATGTTCTCAACTGAGGATGCCAAGATGACCATTAGTATCACCTTGTCTTTGCTTGTATATTTTACTTCTCTGTTCCAGGAAACTTTTAGAGACAGAAAATATATACAGGTTATTTTAGTGTTATTGTTTCTAAATATCATCCAGCAATGCTTCTGGGCATTGGAAAAACCATAAAAATAAAAATGCATGAGTTTGTGGGAAGACAAAACTCCATGGAACGTGTTTCTGAAATTATTCTAGAGAAATGATAATTTTAAATTTTATTGCTCCTTGACTGACCTGTGGAAAGTTGAAACAAAATGTAACAGTAACATCAAATTTGAAGTAGAAGTGGAATGTCTGTTATCAATCAAAAAAACAATCAAAAGGAACAACAGAAGTCTAGGGAATAAGTGTGCCAATAGCTCAGACAGTAATATTTGATTTAATAAGTGCAGGAAGATATCTTACAGCATATAGCAAACAGAGATGATACACGGTACGCCCAAAGCCTTGGTATGGCTGCCATTTTTTCTGTTCATACAAAAAACCGAAACTACTGTCTGTATATTTATCTATACACATTGGTGTGATTTAAAGGGGTTTTTTTTGCTTTTCTTCTAATTCCTTGTATGGGAATTTTTTTTTAATAAAATGTGTACCTTATATCCTGAAAGATGACAAAATACAACAGAAGGTTTTTATTGCTGACTTCTGGGTCATCTTTAGCTAAAAACTAATGCTATCACTAAAAAAAGCAAATGCAGTGTTGCATCTCTATTCCCTCAGCTTTTCCCTTCTAAGCCTTCTTTTAAAATTACATATAAAGGCTTCTATACACAGAACTGCTTTCAATATATATAAATCAGTAAATTATATTGAATCTTCAAATCTGAAAGAACCATGCTATATATATATATATATCTGTAAGACTGAGTTACAGTTTTAAAATGCACTCTTATCTTTCATTTTTACTTTAATCTTAGAACAGCTGACTATTTCTCATTATGCTGAATGTATTCTCTTGCTACCAGAGAAGCCTGTGATTACAAGGTATATATCACTGTGCAGGAATCTTGACAGTTTGCTTTAGTCTGCAAAACCCCTCACTTCAACACATTACCTAATTTGAAACACTACCTAATTTGAGGTATTTCAGTAATAAGAAAACACTTTACCTGCAGGGTTTTGCATTATTTGTTTTCCATTCTATCAGTAATGAATCGTGGGTTTTGAGTTTTTTTGGGAATTTTTTTTTTTTTTGTTTTGTTTTGTTTTTGGATTTTTTTTGTTTTGTTTTATTTTCTGAAGCCTGTTAATTTATTCAATTCTTTAAAATTAAATACCAATTTTAGCCCTCTTTTTTTGCACTTGCATTCTGATAGCTGTTTTTGAAAGTGACAAACATTTTATTTCAGAAAATTGTCCTCACCAAATTTATGTCAAAGAACTTGCCCTAAAATTTAATAGGAATATTTTTTTGAATGGAACACAAATAGATCATTAAAGTTAGTATAAGAAAGCATAAATTTTTTCTTTTTTTCTTTTCTTTTCTGAGAAAAACTTTATATATATTTTGATAGCCAAGACATTAGTTTTTTGTATTTTATATGTACACTTCAATCTTTAAACTATTCTTGGTGCTCTGTGGATGAATGGAGTATTATCAGAATTAAGATATGTCAAACAATTTGATGGAGAGCAGGGGAGACAGATATTTTGACAGTTTGACTATTTATGAGTATGCTGCATGAGTGACCTTCTGCCTCTGCCAGCCAAAGAGGAGGAGGGGACATGTCCATCTGTGCCTGTGTCTGGTGTGGGTCCAAGTGTGGGGGCTGCTGGGGACAGAGCCTTGTCTGAGGCTGTCTGTGTGACACATTGTGTGAGTGTGTGTGTATGTCTGCATGCTGGCATGTGTACATGCCTCTGTGTGTGTGTGTGCACAGGCTGGGTGCCAGCAGCAGAACAAAAGGGGTCGCAGGATGGAGCACCCACAGAAGGTGGCTGCTCTTTACACCACTTAACTATCTCCTCAAATTAATATTTGAATTTTCTAAGTGAAGGCTCTAGAAAAAGAGGGAAGCTATTTGATGAATTGTAAAGTCAAACAGAATCAGGAATATTTCAAATATAAAGGAAAACAGTGATTTCAGAGAAAGATCTGACATACTTCATCACTTACCTTAAGATTGAATTTGAGCTTTAGTAAAGTGGATCAAGAATATGCTTAGGTTTATCATACCTGTTTTTAGCTGTTGAAAAGTACAGTGCTGAAGTGTTGTCACTGACATCCTTTCTAAAAGTCTGCAAGAAGCATTAGATTTTTAAAATAGAACTAAGTTAAATCTTCAGTTGTCTGCACACAACTAATCAACCACAATTCTTTCTACAGTCAATACACCACCAGTGAACAATTTACCCTATTTTAAGGTAGGCGTCTAATTTAGGTAGAATGAAAGGCCCCCTGAGGTGCCTATTTCTCTCCAGACAATACAGAAAATGGGAAAAAAACCAGCATAAGTTAGTCATCCCAGCAGCCACCTAAGCTGTAGTACAATTTAGTTGCATAAGGCAAATTGGCTCTTACCTTCAAGTTTTACTCCTTTTAGATTTCTGTAAGTAGAAGAAACACAAAGAATATTAATATATCCCTAAAACCTGATCCAGTCACAATATTTTTACTGGTTTCTAACCCAGCATTTAACTTACTTCTAGCAGAACTGTGAGGCTGTGATAATATCGCAGCCTGAATAGGAAATTGCCATGCATTTTGAAGACATTGATTACCCCTTAAACTATCACCTACTTTGGTATCCTCTTTTGCTACAGTTGCTCTTTAGTTTTCTAACAGTAATTAATTCCAGTTTAATTACACAAACAAGGAAGCAAACAAATAAATCATTTTGGCACGAAAAAGTAAAAACTACCCAGTCAACAAACAAACACCCTCTCCCCCCACCATGACTCAGAGATGTAAGCTAAAAATTAAATATTAAAATTCTCATTAAAAGAATAAAACAACATATTATGAACCTATTTCCATCAGGGAATTAGGAAAAGTTGTCACCAGAATGAAATATTGTCACTTGTTCATGGTTTCCTGTTCTTCTCCAAATGGTGCATAATATATTCAGTTCTCAAACAGAAAACATGGAGTGTATGGCAATGTTCTAGTAAATTGCTCTTTCTCTTCATTGCACAAAAAGCTTTATAATTGTACTCATTTGCTTTAAGTCCTAATATTCATATCAAAATTGCTTATCACTGTAGCTTAATACGAGATTTACAGGTTTTCTATAAAAATAAATCTGTTGTATGCTAGATTATTGTTAAAAATACAGTTTTCTTATGACTGACTTAATTCATACTCTTGCTTTTGCTATAGTTCTCTCATTAGAAAGACTATTGATTCTGGTGGCAAATATATGGAAGAGTTGAAAGCAGTGGCTATCAAATATTCAAATTTCATGTTTTTCTTTCATGTTTTCATAATTACACATTAAGTAATTGCATAGTATCCTAGGTGAACATATAAAACTCATGGTTTCCTTTTTTTTTTTTTCAAAAATAAGATATACACAGTGTTTTTAGATAGTTTAAAAATACTTTTCTGTTTAAAGAACGTTCCTGACAAAATTGTTTTACAAGATCTAGTTAATAACACTTCAAAAAATGGCCTTAATTCCACATGAGAATAAAATATTAGAGCCAAAAGAGATTTGCACTATAAAGAAACATAAGACTATAGAGTGGCTACGTACAAAGTAAGCTGGATTATGTCTCATGTTGCTGTCCTAGCAAAGCTTTGTGTGACAATCAGAATATGTACCAACCATGAGTTATGTCCTGATTTGAGAAAGACTTAATATATTATCAGTTCTTTGACAAGTCAGTAATAGAAGGGACAGGAACAAAGATCTATGTTTTCTCTACCAGGAAGCCCTTCTCCTTTTCTATGGAGGTCAGTATTAATTATAGAATGATGGAATCATTTAGGTTCCAGAAACACTTTAAGATCATTGGGTCCGACCGCAAACTTATCACTGCCAAGTCCATAGCTAAACCTAGGCAGCAAGCATGATTTAACTACACATCTATTAATGCCCCCAGAGATCCTGACTTGACGCTTCCCTGGGCAGCCTATTCCAATCTTGACAAGTCTTTTGGGGAAGAAAGAATTCCTAAGCCTCCTTTACTCCAGACTAAACAACCACAGCTCCCTCAGCCACTCCTCATAAGTCCTGTGTGTTAGACCCTTCCCCAGCTTTGCTGTCCTTCTGTGGACATGCTTCAGCACCTCAATGACTTTCTTGTTGTTGGGAGTATCACGATGTCCCACAGTGGTAGGGAGGAGAAGAGAGATCCAACAGGCAGGCATTGTGCAGCAAGATTCATTTATTAATTATTTTACAAGCTCTTTTATAGACATTTTTCTTTATAGTCTAATTGGTCAAAGGATCAGCTACCCCTTGGGGTGATTGGCTAAAGTCCTAAAACATCCATTGTCAAAATATTTTTCTACTGTACTATAAACAAAGCTTTGCAAGGTCACAGGTGTTCATGGCTTATAGAACTCTACTACTATCTTCCGTGAGAGAGAAAAATATCTCACGGGACTGGAAAGAAGCAGGAGAAATTCTTGCTAGCAGCATATTGTATCCACAAGGGGGCTTAAAACCCAATACAAGATTTGAGGTGTGGTCTCACCAGTGCAGCAGGACCTGGCACTTTGCCTTCTTGATTCTCATACCTTTGGGCTCGGCATATCAATCTAGCCTGTCCACCTTTATTGCAAGGCTGACTGAGTACTGGCAAAAGTTGCCCATGGATGACGTAGTCTCCCTCCTTGGATGTATTCAAAAGCCATCTGGGCACAGTCCTGGGCAACTGGCTCTAGGTGACCCTACTTGAGTAGGATTTTGCGTCAGACAATCTCCAGAGGCTCCTTCAAACCTCAGTTGTTCTGAGATAGTGATGTATAGATCTATCCACACACAAATATTCAACTGGTTTTATGTTAGGTGATATCTGAAGTCATATGATATGAACCCATTTTTACTAAATATGCTGTTTTTCCATAAAATTGTATTCTGTGTCATAATATAGTAGAGACTGAGGTGAATATTTTGGCAAAATCAAATTCTGTGTCATTGTTAATATCACTTCAATGAAAATAATATATTAACAATTACATACTTCTTAATAGTAGAATGGGTACAACACATATGGTGAAATGAAGGAAAACTTATACAGAAATATAAATTCCAGTATGATATTTAAATATGAAGTAACTCCATACAGTTTTTTATGGACTCTGAGGATGGTCCCTGTAATTCCACACTGCTCAGGTTGAAGTGAGTCATATTTAATAAGGTTCAATTTATAGAAACCATGAATTCCATGGGATTGAAATACAGCAGGCAGGATCAGACAGTGATAAGACTAATAGCAGATCCTATTGAAGAAAGGCGTGAAGAGCAAGGCATGCAATAAACAGGCTAGTCAATAACTGAAGAGTTATTTGTTAAATCATAGTGAAAATAAACTTCAAAACCAGTGATTTTATATATTTGATAGCACATGGTATGATTATTTGTTATACTGCAAAGGGCCAGGAGTTTGACTCAATGATCCTGATGGGTTCCTTTCAACTCAGCATATTTCATGATTTTATGAAAATGTCAGAATAAGGCACAGTTCATAGGTATTTCACAGATTATAAAGTATCTTTTTCTATATATCACAGTAATATTCAGATTTTTTTTTCCAGAAAAGAAAGATATATTACTTTATTACCCTGACACATTAGTGAGCTGAAGTGGTTTCACACATAAAATGAATGAATTTACAAGGAAACATGAAACATTACAGCAGACTGCTAAATCATAGATAATTGATAAAACCACTGGTTGGTGTGTTGGATATCCATTTCGGCAGCAAAGAGAAACAAATATTAAAATGCACGGGCATAATCCCAAACCTGTCAGAGTTCAAAGAGCATCTGGACAATGCTCTTAGTCATAGAATTTAGTTTTATGTAGTCCTGCAAGGAGCAGGGAGTTGGATTCAATGTTTATGGTTCCCTTCCAACTTGATATATTCCAGGCTTCTATGATTGCAATTTATTAAAGCATTTTTCATCTCACTATTGGCAATGTTTGATTTCTCTGGTCATATCTTTACAGTAGGCAAGAAAGTCCTTTACACAGCGGATTTAAACCACTGTATAGTTACTGTTGCCTCTCTCTAGAAAGTGGGAGAAACCAGGAGTCTGAAACTATGAATAAAATAGAGTGATACTTGGATACATTTTTATACATAAAAATATTTTTAATGGCTGAGTAATTAACTTCAGACCTTTATATGCAAATAATTACACTACTAGTTTTGTTTAGACATGTCAATCTAATTTTTTAAGAACCCAAACACTTATTATTGAAGAGTCTAATACTTTACAATACAGTAAGTGTCCTAACATAGAACATGGAAAAATGACAGTAATCCTAAAACTAACTGGGAAAAGCTGCAGTTTCTATTGCAGTCTAAAATGGTTCACATATTTAGTTTGAAACTCTTAGGAGTTTGCCTAGCCTGTAGCCCAGTAGATGCAAGGTTGCTTTGACTCTGTTTTTCCAAGTGTCACAAGAAACAAGGCAGAGCGTGTGTTCCTGGTAGATGAATCCATTACTCACAGGCACAGTAGACATACACATCTGGCCACACACAGCCAGAAAACATTACCTTACAAGCACCCACACAATTACCAACAGCACTCACACGAATGTCAGCAGCACTGATGGCTTTGTGCTGTTCCTTGTCTCTAGCTGATCAGGAGTGAAGTCTGGTAGTGGAATTTATGTAAGTATGTACAAACAAAATATGAATTGCACTAGTAACTGGCACATAGCTAGCCTCAGATCCTCAGGCTCCCCAGCCACTGGCACCTGGACATACTCTTCAACTTACAGTGCTCACATCTCTTCTCATTTCCTGCAAAACCACAGAATGGCATATCTACCAGATGGTCGGGATCAACAGTGCCACCAGTAGCCAATCCCAATCTCTACAGTACTTGGTTTAGACCTATGGTCACTCCAGCAGTTGACTTTCAGATTCCTGGTTGTCTAGTATCTGGACCCAAAACAATGGTATCACCATTGATAGCTTCCAGGTCATGCTACCTAAACTGTGACTTGGCTTAAAGTTTGCAAGTGCTACGCACACAGAGTACAGAGTGCATCTTCACTTGGGAAGCCCTATCAGATGCTGACAGATATCTATCTGTCTCTTCCAGAGGGGCATGGTCTCTTGCAGGCTCTGTGTCACATGTGCCAGACTTATATAGATGTCTTAAATACTTTGAAATATTGGAATGTGTAGGCAACTGAATCCCACACAAACTCTCAAATGACCATTAGGGGTGTGGGCTCCCATTATAGTTACTGAAGTCACAACATGCAATGTTGATTAGAAAGGTTAATTTTAACCTTAAATAGTTATCTGCAGTCATTGAGTTGATTAGTTATCCAGTTTCTAGGATGATTAGGAGCTTTATTTAATAACAGGTGATTCAGTGACTGTAGACTGTTAAGAGTACCCTAAACCTATAGAAATTTATGTGCTTGCTAGAGTTTAGCCCTGCATCCTTATTCTCAGTTATGGGATATGTAGTTCACATATACATACCTACATTTAGTTTAGACCTTTCTTCCTTTCCTTTTCTTTTCTTTTTCTATTTTGCAACAGAATTTTAGCCACAAGGCCAGTCAGCACCCTGTCTCCATCTTTCACAAAATCCATCCAGCACTGTGTGCATAGTGTCTCCTGGTAATATAGCTACACTTGTCAATCAGTAAATCAAAAGATCACTCTCTTGACTTGTCCTGTTGCTAATGACCTCTAGAGTTAGAAGAAAATTGTCCACTTAAATAAAGCCTATATGCATATCTTGCAGTAACACATGATACACGAGAATTTGTATCCAGACCACAGCTAAAAATTATTATTTCGGTACCTCATAACTCAGTGCTCTGCCAAGTTCCTCCAGACAGTTCCTTGTCATTTACTTAGCATCACATCTGACCTAGAAGAAGCACTGGCAGATAATGTATTATACTTATTTTCAGTATATATGAACAGACCTTAAAAGCAGAGCTCACAGGCAGAGGTTAGATCTCTGCCTCAAAAAGCAGAGTGGAAGCTGCAGATTGTGACACAGTCAACATGCTTACACAGCTTAAAATGTAGACCTATATGTCCCCCACGCTCTATCTAGCCTTTTCCTTCCTTCTTTAAAAACTAATATCCCTTATGGATTTCTAGACTTCACGGTGCTCCATAAACCTCCACACTCTTCCTCATCATTCTGAAGTGACTCTGTGTCTCACCTTTTTGTCTGCAGTAAATATTCAGTAAACATTCCCCTAGTTTTTGTGGTTGTATTAGTCATTAAATAATGCTTCCCAATACCAGGCTATAGTTTCTATCCTGCCTGATCCTTCATCTCATAATACTTAATTTCCTTACCATCCTAAAAATCTTTTAATTTTGGGCTTCTTTATCAGATGCATTCACTAAGTGATTCTGACACACTGATTCAAGCTGTCATGGCTTTGACTAAGTCCTGAATACCTCAATAAAATGGAAGCTATTTTTCTCTGATGTTTCTTTTTCTCTGCAGATATAATTTCTGGACCATAGCTAATTTCTTTCAATTCCGTCTTCTTTTGTCTTTACCTAGTGGAGGTTTACTTAGTTTACCAAGGAACAAAATTTATTACTTATGTTTTTCTTATAGAGGCAGAGAAAGCATAATAGAACGAGAAACAGTGTCTCAAATTATTCTAATTAGGACTTTCTGTATTTCAACAGAACTAATATATATGCAGAGAAACATATTTTAGCTGCCAAGCCTACTACTTGTGTAAGTAGGTCCTACACTTGAGGGTGTCTACAGTTCTTGCTATCAAGTGTACATATACAAGAGGTATTTTCTTTATTTTTCTTCTTTCTATTAGGCTTTTTTTTTTTTTAATGAAAAGAATTGACATCCTAGATAGTTGCTAACATATCTCTTCTTCTTTAGCTTGTGCTTCCATATAATGATTTTCAGTAGCTTATATAATGCTCGAGGAAATGGAGAACAAATGTGTACAAATAACTTCAAATGACAGAAAAACAAAAAAATAATAAGGTGCCCCAAAATACATCAATATTTATCTCCCTCTTGGATGAACTTTGCTTTATTATTAGTTTTATTTTTTATGTGCAGACAAGATAGTTCATTTATTTTCCATTTAATCCCCTGACATCACTTAGAACATGCAGACACATAGAACTTTTGAAAGTGAAGCTGCTCAAGCTTCTCAACCCCTGATCCAAAAGCTATTGTTACCAATGGTAAGATTTCCAGTAATTCCAAAAGATTTCCAACTATTTCAACATACTTTAGATCAAACACTCTTTTTGGGTTTAGGGAACTAAGTTTAGGCATCATTTATCCTCAGATAAAATGCCTTATTAAGACTGGAAAAAGACATTAGTCAGTTTTGTGTCTGTTGACCTTCAGGCAGTAATAAAAAAAAAATCCTTCAGAAGTGAAACTGAAAAAACTGAGCATCATGATCCAATTTTTTTCCACTTAAAGAAAAGCTGAAAGTTTAGAAATAGCTTATAAGATCCTTACTCAGACCACACACCCAGTATAGCTGTAATGGTGATTGAACTAGGAAGTTTTTGAGGGGAGTGTGTGCAACAGAGATTTACATCATAGCTTTGACATTCATTCAAGGTCAAAATAATAAAAAAGAAAAATACAATTATAACCCCTGCATGTAGGTGGACAGAGAAATATCTGTCTATTTATATGTACACAAGCAGTAAACAGGTTTTCAGAATATCAATCTTTGTGAATGTTTAGATGGTTTAATAAATTATGAGGATAACACAACAGAAGTAAATACCCATACATTTTTTTTTCTGATATATATCAATATCAGAAGATACAATTATTTTTTAAAGTGTCTGTATAAAAAGAAATTGTTCAGTCCTGCAGAATCCCACTATGGACTTGATAAATTGTTCCAGTTAGAAATCACAATCTTCATCAATATCACAAAGAAAGAAAGCTGAGAAATACCAGTGTTTTCTTTCTTGCACTGTGTGTTTGATTTCCTGTTTAATGTATTCAGATCTACCTGGTTTATCCTAAATATCCACTTCTAGGAGAGTCATTGCATTCACTAAGTTATTTATAGTCCTACTAAATAAACCAAGACAAAACTTCCAGAGTAAATTACTTTGTTCTTCAATAATTTTGTCACATTTAGATGAATTTGCCTGTTAATGTAGGTAGTTTTTACCACTTACCATGTAGGTAAATGAGAGTGACTACTTCCTATTTAGAGGCTTTAATTGTATATTGCTAAAGTTAAGAGAAATAAACTAAACCTTGAGTTTTGCTATTCTGTTATCTAGATGAATCTATTACAGTTTTTTTCCACACTTAGAATTTGTGCTGTACACCAACTAAGGTGTACCAATCAGGTCAACAGGCTGAATGCATATTTTCACTTTGTTATCCAGTTGCTGAGCTTTACAAAGGTGGTGAACAAAGGAATCTCTATACTGTCCCAGGCTCATCAGAACACCTCAAACTACATGCAGACGAACAACTTATAATTATCAGGCAGTTCTTGAACTTACTAAAATAGCAACCACAGGAAATTTTAAATAATTCAGTATTTACTATACTGAGAGAACTTACCTTTTTTAAGTTCTAGAAACAGAAGGTTGAGGGGAGATCTAGTAACTGTCTAGAACTACTGTTTTGGAGAAGACTAGAAGAATAGTGAAGACTTAGCCAAATTCTTCTCTAAGGTTAACCACTGGACCAGCAGTAAACAAAAGGCGGAACACAGAAACTCCTGAGTTGAGGAATTTTTTTTCTCTTTTTTTAAAACCTTATTATTATTGTTATTATTATTTTTAATTTTTAAAAAATTATTTTTAATGCTTTTACTGAGACCATGGTGATATAGTGGAACAGGTTGCTCAGAGAGTTTGTGGAATCTTCATGTCTGGAGCTTTTCCAAATTTAGCTGGCCAAGCTCCTGAGCAACCTGATTTAACTGGATGTTTTCCAACTTAAATTATTCTATGATTTTATATACAAATAAATAAATGTACACACACACACACACAAAGATATTTATCACACAGAGCTGGTGTGTTTCTATAAGGATGTCTGAGTTTCTTGAATTATTACTTGGATTTCCATCAATCTCCCAGGACTGAGGAACATTGGATAACATATTTCTTTGTCAGAGGTTTTATCATATCCACTGTGAACAGTTGACCATCACTTTTCATTGCATCTACTTATTTCAGGTAATCTTTGCATCTCATTTATGTAATCAATGAGTTATAATAAATGCAAATAATATATAATGTTGGTTTTACCTTTCTTTTATGACTGACAGCTCTCTAACCAGGCTATTATGAGGCTGTGGTTTGCTATATCTAGCTGAGTTGTCTTCATCTTCCAAATAAAATGCATGTAGCTAATGCTTACTGAAACTTGTTTAATGGATCAAAACAATTTAGCAATCACCATTTAAGACTAGATTCAGCTGTCCAAACGTGGGGCATGCAGTGCCATTTATGATACCTCAGGGTATTCAAGACATCCCCATAGGCTTATCAGCTATGACGCAGGATTAGTGGAAGATCTGCATTGTTCTGGAACACCAGCTGGGAGTCAAGTAGGAGATACTATGACATTTAAAAAGATATTTGATGGCTGTGTCTGGGTAATTGAACTGGGACTTTTAAGGAGAAATTAACCTCACCTGAGCCGACAATGTCTTCATTTATAACTAGTCATCTTACACTCCTTTAATAAACAGCAGAGAAAAATCAGGAATTTTTTTACTGAGATTAATCATTAAAAGCAGGTAACTACTCATAAGGAGATGAATCATATCTTGGAAGATCATAAAATAGTCAGGTTTTTCATGACTAGGTGCAATGTAGCCATGCATATCTGTATGCGATCTGACAGATGTATTTGGAGACTATTTGTAAGCCATTTCTAGTCTCTGAAATTTAAATATGTTAATTTATCCAATCAAGATTCATTCAAGATTTATTCAAGATAAGCATAAAGCAGTTTGCTAAAGATTTTTCTTAGTTCTGTAACTGTTTTCTGAAGGTTACAAATTTTCTGCTCTTTACTCATATGGACAAAATTTTCCTGAGCAGACTGAAACTCTCTACAGCAGAGAAGAAGGGATAAGGAGTGTTCTGGGGCCCCAGGATATGTCCTCCTTCCAGCTGGGGAAAAAAATAAGCAAGACCAAACATAACTTGCCTCCCAGTCTCAAACAATCTTTAAAGCCCATCTAAAAGCTTAAAAAAAAAAAAAATATATATATATATATATACATATTTAAGAAAGTTGTTGAGGTTGAGATGATGAGACCAGACTATCACTGTCATGACATTACTTAATCAGTAGGAATGTTAGAATTAGCCTTGGGTTTTTTTCAAAACACTGCAATTCACTAAAATTTTATTACTTTCCCATCGATTTTAATAGTGTCAGACTATTGTATATAACATTTGTTTAAATTTTCCTTTCAAACTTTCTGGCTGAGCAATTGCATGGAGTTGGAGCAGGTAAATACTTTTTCTTGCATAATTAAGACTGTTAAATTACCTTTCCAGTAATATGACTACTATGATGTGAAATCTAAAATTTGTTATCAGATAAGGTATAAAACTATGTAGAAAGTAATATCTCATTTTCATTGTATCTTAACCTTTCTCCTTTACAAATTAGATTCAAAGCATTATGATACAGACTACACAATGTTCTATATGATCTTCGGTGACCAAAGTAATACCCTGGAAACCAGACCTTACATGTCAATGAATATATTAAAAGAATAGTTCGACACAGCTTTGGAGAAGTGCATATTCTATATGTTTCTGTTCTGGAAAACTGGCAGGTACCTTTTATTCCTTTTAGTCATTACTACCTACTGTGTTAGGGAACGCATGGCTGAATTCTAAGAAATAAAGCTGCTTCTCAGTGTGGCCACACAACCTAAATAGAAACTAATCCTGTGTTTCATTTTGACAATATAATCCCAGATTAAAAAACCTTTCTTTTTTCCACCAAGATATTTTTGGTAGACATTTTTGGCTATTACATAGAAGTAGAAGGCTTTTCTCTGTATTTATTGAAAACAGTGCTAACACAATTAAATCAAATTCACAAATACTCAACTTGAGTTATTGAAATTTAATTAGAAGTGACAGCTGTGTCTGGTCTTTAGTCAAAAACATGCATGGAGTTCTAAGTAGGAATTAGAAAAGAGGAGGTGAGAGAAAACTGAATGACTATGTTTCGCAAGAGGGATTTGGGAACAACTCTGTCTTTTTAACTCAACAGCCTCCTCTAGACTCCCCTGTCCCAATTTCTATATTCATATCTTTGGAGTAAAACCTTAAGTCATAAGGTTATCACGAACATACTAGTTTCCTCCATGTAATAAAGTATTAAGCCACCACATCTAATCTTCATAAGATATAGAATTAATATATGTAAAAATTCCTTTATCGTTAACTTAGAGAAATACAATGGATATCATGAGGGACCTTTGTTATTTTTCTGTATTTTTGCTACTTTATTATAAGAAAAAATTATATCCTACATATTAAGCAATTAACATGGATTATATTCATGTCAGGTTGATATTGAATCAAACTTGTGTTTCTGGAAATATAGAGTGTGAATACTTTTAATAAGGTTTCAGTCACAGAATGACAAATTCATTGTGACAAAAGGCACATGCTAGCCTGTGGTGAAAAAGCTAATGTCATTCATTATTTGAAAGGATGGTGTGTAAGAAATGTAGAGTATCATTTTTATTTTATTTGGAAAGTTATTAAAATGACTGTCAGCGTTAAAAATAATAAGCAGTCAACTTCTCTATGTTACCTTTGAGTTGTAGAGCAGGTAGTTAAACAATAGGATCCTAGTAGCAAAGTTACCTTTCCTAAGAAAATGTCTGAGTGTATATTTAATGAAAGTGATCCATTCTTGTACCTAAACTTCAGAGTAGACAAAGCCTAATGCTAGCTTCTAGTTAATTTAATTATTTATACACTGCTACTTCAAGATTATGATGGGACAGCCATTATCATGTGTCCTGACTGTCTATCATGTAGACATCTTCCTCTTGAAGTCAGTCATACACAGAAGCCATTCAGCAGGTCTGAGGCTCTGAGGAAGCTGTGACCATCATTACTGGGAAAGGGCCACTTGAGACTTTATCACACTCAGGGGCAGCAGATCTGTCTAAATTCCTGATATCCTCCCACACACTCTCTGGTCTATTCTCCTTTGTCTTTGGCATACAGAGCAGATTGTCCTTATTTAATTGGAGGACCTACCCAATCACTTAATGGGTTTTTGAGATTTTTTTTTTTTCTGGTGGTGTGTACTTTCACATGGTGATGCTTGCTTGCTTCTTATTTAGAGAGGGAGAGTATGTTCCTATTCCTCTGAAGAGGTGTCTCTAACATCTTGTCACTTCCGGTGGAAGCCCACAGAAGGGATTATGTGGGAAGGATAATCTTTCAGTCTTTCAACACTGTAGCTCTAAATCTCTCTGAAGCAAATTTTCTATTACCTCTGCCTCACCCTCTAGACACAAGGGGAACAGAATCTTTGTATCATAGAACGGTCTGAGTTAGAAGGGACCTTCGAAGATCATCTAGTCCCAATCCTCCTAAAATGGAGAGGGATATCTTTTGCTAGACCAAGTTGTTCAAAGCCCCTGTCCAACTTTATGAACACTTTCAGGAATGGGGCATCTACAACTCCTCTGGGTACCCTGTTTCAATGTTTCACTACAGTTTCAGCTGAATCTAGCACTTCTTTCACTGAAGTTATCAGTGTGTAAGAACTGGGATGATGGGAGAGGCAAGAGTTAAAATCAAAATCATAGTTCCTTTAATGTGACAGTTAAATGCATCATTCCCCTTGCCCATTGACATCTTGCTTAAGGCAGTGAATAGTTGCAATGGCAGAGCTGGACCACTAAGTGGAGAGGGCTTTTAAAAGTTCATTATGTCTTCACCATTGAGTGTTAGAAGAAAATATGCACAGGTCTGAGGCACAGTGTGAATCATAAGCCTGAAGGCCAACTTCTAAGATGAAGTTGCAGAGTACTTAAGATCATACTTATGCAGCCCCTGTGCTGCATGTAAGTAACATCAAAAAGTGCTGTGGGTCACTGATTTTCAAACCTGCTTGCAGCTGATAGAAGGTCAATCCCAGTCTGTACCACAGCAATGGTCAGCAGTCTACCTGTAAGGCTGTGGAAGTTAATGCAGCCGGTGTAGGGCAGTGCAGACACAGACACTTTCTTGTGAGTGTTGGGTAGAATACTGGTGTTCTACATATTACTTTTTTTAAAGCTTTTCAAAGAAAGGTGTCGGTTTCAGTTAATTTGTTAGCTTCTGTGGACTTAGCTATATTAAAGCTAGCTAAGCTTGATAGGTATGTTCTTTATAGCCCATCCTAAGACATTGTTTCAGAAGATGGCCGTCAATTAACTATAAAGAAAGACTATTTGACAAACTCACATAGTGTCTAACTTTTAAGCAGCTTAAAACTTGTAGTATAAATCTAATGTTTTATGTCAAAAGATAGAGGGTAAGTCTGCAGGCTGAAATCCCTTTCTCTTATTAAGAAAACTTTGCATTGTACTTCTAACCTTGTGAAATATTCAGTACTTTAAAAAAAAAATTATATGCAAACCATTTTATTCACTTTTCTATCTAAGTTGCCTTGAAACAGCTTTGTCTATATTAAAACTTTTCAGAAAAAGAAACAATGGCCTAGCAAAAAACAGTACCATCAATATGAAATTGAGAATCACTTTTTCTCAAGACTTATCTGGCTTGAAAAACGTTATAAATAGTGTACTTCAAAAGATGACTGGCTTATTTATAGCTCAAGAAATACAAAATATATGTAAAGAAAGAATTTTCATGTAGTTTAATGTTTTCAACTAATGGGCTTATTAAATTGAGTTAAATTTAATATTTATTATTAAATATTGAGACTCCTGCGCTTATTTAAAAGTTCACATGAACATGGTCTTTACTCTTGTTACAAATAATGGTACTAAAATTCACATTTTACTAACTTTAATACTTGCCAGAGAATTATTTCCAACTAATGATAACAAAGACTACATTTCAGCTAGTATTTTTTCCTATATTTTTCTGCCTGAATTTCTAAATTTTTTCTACATATCATGCTTATTCTGGCATAGTTTCTAAATTATTTTATTGGACAGATGGAATGTCTCATTTGCTAATTTTTTAATGTGATGGTGAACCTCTGATTTGAAACAAAAATATGTGGTCAGACTGAACAGAAGGTCAGAAATCATTACTGATTTCAGTATTCATTGAAGAATCTGGGCCAGATTAGCAATTTTGTAAAATATATTAAATCTGATCTTAACTCAGTATAAGTCAAAGTTCTATTGACTTCAGTAAGATTTGGATCAGACTGGGGAAATGTTTTGACCTGGTAATAGTACCATGTGTTAGAGAAGACACCTAAGGAAGATTCAGTTAAATAGGTTAATACAAATAGAAAAGGTAAATTTTAGATGTATTCTAGATGTTAGCACAAAGTTAGATATCAATATTCTCATTCATGTTACATGGTAGCTTCCTGCTCATACAACTCCTCTTAGAGTAGGATAAATGCACCTGCTTTAGCACCTAAGGTAAGCCTGAATGTTGACACTCAGGGAAATTTTCTAACAATACACTGATTGAAATTTTTAATGAAGGACTCATCTATAATTTACTAGGTAACCTTGCAAAATAAGGAGCCTGCTAAGCTGGGTACCCTCTGAGTATGCTGAATATTGCTAAAAGATAAGTATCCATAGTCACTTTCTCGAAAGAAAACACACCCTCATCCCCCAAACCATACACAAACACAAACACCTAGAAAAAGGAAGAGTAGCAGAACTTCTTACCTTCTGGACAGTATTTTTTGCGGTTTTAGCTCTGAAAAAAAGTAACTGGTTTGACTTTGCCCTTCAGACAGAAAAGAAAGACATTTCGTCTTACATTTCAGTCTGCTTTGTATTACTGTCATTCTGTAGTGTATATTTTTAAATTGACTGCTGGAAACAGTAGATATGGATCTCAAAGGTAATTTGATTTCTTATCACTCTTCAACCTTCCCTGTTTCAATAGCAGATAGGTTTGATAATTATTAAATGATGGGTAATATATGCTGATTTTTAGAGGATGTGGTGAGGTTTGTAAAGGGATTTGGGGATTTTGGGGGCTGGGTTTGTCGCTTTGGTTTTTTTTTCCAGTTTCATTTTCCATTTAACTATTCAGTTGTTTTTCAGATAAATCTGTTAATTCTCTTCAGTCTTAACAGTTCCAGTGGAATACATATTTTTAAAATCAAGTTAACTAGCCTTTACAAAATAATGACCCATATGCTTAAGTGTACCACGGCTAAAACTTTCTTGGTCTGACTTCCCTATATTTGGGGCAGTGATGTCTTGAGGCAATATAGTTCACAATCTTTTCAGAAACAAAGTCAGTGTTAAAAAAAGACCCAAAATAGATGCTCCTTCTGGGTTATCCTTTTTGTGTTTCAGTAACAATAATTTGTTTAACCAAGCTTGTTGCATTTTACAACTGAAGGCTTTGCTAAATATTTTAAGCAAATACTGAACAGGAGTTTTTGCTTCTTTGAAAACTATCCATATACTTAATTGACTTATAATCAGTCATTGATAAAGTAATTTTTAAGCTACATAAAAAAGAGTAAATGTCCTAATGTGCTGCATATTACAAAATTATTAGAATAACTATTGAAGCATTAAGGTAATATCAAAAGTGCAGACTATATATATGTATAATGTATCATATTAATAGAGTGTGCATTTTGATTATCAATTTACATAAATTCGATATAGCACAATCTCTTTAATCAAATGTGATATTTTTCCTGAAGTTTCCTACTTTTATTCTGCTTCTCTCAAGGCAGATATACATGCAGAACAAACACACTTTATTTCCAGCTGACATTTAAGACACACTTTTGCCTTTTGTATTTTTCTGCTTGAATAAAACAGTTACCCAATAAAATAACAGAAATTTTTCAATCTCAGTCTTGCTGTGTTTCTTTAGAACTATAACTGAAACTGTCAGAAAAATGAACGTAAGAAAAATAGCACACTACAGATTGCAGAATAATTGGTGTTGAAAAAAAGGTAGAGAATGAAATATTTTAAAATACCTAGCTTTTAAAAAATATATATAGCTGAAGTGCTAGCCTGTGTCTTTCTTATAAAAAATATGACAGAAAAAAATAAATTAAAAAATCAAAACTACTGAGAACTTTGTGAGTTATACCACAACTCTATTTTTAAAGACCCAGGGCCTTATCATGCTGTGAAGTTAATTGCAAAATCCTTTTGACATTCGTGAGAACAGATCTAGTCCTTGCTACACTCTGAATGACACGGTGTCCTGAAATCAGCAACCACTGATTTTGACCGTCCCTTCCCTATATTTATCAAGAAGAGAAACTTAATTTTGAGATGTACTCAGTATAAGCTAAGTTCTATTTATCCTTTCTTCATTAACTTCAATATCTTTCTGAAAGTTCACGCTCCAGCTGATTAACAATATTTATATCACTATATTAAGCTGTTTACATCAACAAAAGACATTAAGTAAAAACACTAACACTTAAGTAAATCAAGACAGAGCTGATCCATCTGTTTCTGCAATGTCATCTCTTTCCTAGAAGATGCGTTTTCAAAAAGTTCAGTGTTTAGTCCTCCCCTACCCTTCTCTCCTCTCTCCTCATTCCTTTTCATAGCTTCTGAAATCTTTCCAATAGTACATTAAGTCAAATGACTCCCATCTGTCTGTGTACTTGTTTCTTTCATTCTTCAGTCTTTTTAATACCCATTGTGTTGTGGAAGTTAACAGATCATATTAGTGATATGAATGTTTGAGTCTATGGTACTCCCTTCTGCATAAAGTTTGTTTGTTTTTCATTGATTCAAATTTAAACTTCTTCTCGACTTAAGAGAACTGCACTTTTATTATCCGATTTTCATAAACTTTTCTTGTCTCTTGATACATCCTTAGCTATCACTCTGGAAAATTTATACTAGCATTTACACATACCATTTAAATATCTCTGAATTCAGAAATACAAATGTGCAAGTATTTTTCTGTTTTGGTTTTTTTTTTCTTTTCCCCAAGGGTGGATTATCTATAACATACAATTATGACTAGTACAAATTAAAAATTGGAAAGTATTTTATTGCTCTTTCAGTAATACCTCTGTTCTTCATTAGTGCTTTATCACTTAACTATAGCAATAAAGCATGTATTACTGACTGGTGTTGTGCTGAGCAGATGAAGTACCTGTAACATGATTTCTCAAGAAGATATTTGTGTGTGTTGGGGAGCAAACATCTGCAAACCAATGCACAGTGTTAAGTATCTTACGAGCACAATATTATTCCTGAAATATTGAGATGACTATACAGCATTTCCATTTTCAATTAATCTTTGAAATAAAATAATTAATAACATTAAAATAATAAAAGATCAGATAACTAAGAATAGTTAAGCTAGAGTCTCTAGTACAGGGTAAAGCATTCTGTTACTTAGACAAAAGTTGGCATTTTATTGAAATTTAGCATAATATCAATGACAGATGCACTGCTTATTTTTCACACAGACCCATATCTGTTTACTCCCCAATAATACATGAAATAACAGAAACTAGCTACTACATCCAAAGAGTGAAAAGTTTAAAAATTTTGTTTTGATTGGTTGTTTTTGTTTGTTTGTTTTTGTTATTTTTTGAAATATCTAAAATATTATCATGATGGGTTAAAATGCAAAATGGTGACAATTTATTGCTTATTTAATTTCCTTTAACAATATTTAAAAAAAAATATTACTGGAGCTAATCCTCTCAAATAGCCTAGTGAAAGAGTTACTTATTGTTTTAGAATGTCTTAAATTAATCTGTAAAGCAGAAGAAATGTGTACAGCCTACATTTTCCAATAGATTGTCTTTTCATCTAAGTTATTCCAACAATTAAACAGTCATATAGGAGATAAATATTTTATTTGATAAGAAAACAGAGAAGGAACAGGGAATAGAATGACTAGCTTTCATCAATGGGAAAAACAAAAAACTCTTTTCCATCATAAGGATCAATGTTTAACATAGTTATCTGTAGTCTCCAAAGATGAAGCAAATAATGAACGTGGCATTTATGTACACAGCTTCTTTAAACCAGGGGGGAGAGAGCAAAAGTGTGAGTAGAAATACTAAAATAAACCAGAAAGCAATTTGTAAAAGGAATTTCTGTGCTGACAGATGCTAAGTAATTTGTGGCAGCGATATCAGGCTAATTATGTACAGGATAATACCCAGAAAAGAAAACATTTACATTGATTTGAAGAAAGAAATTAATCTTACAGATTTGAAAACATGAAATTATTTCTAACAGACATGTTGGGACTTGGACCACTAGTAATAGAGAATAGGTTATAGTCAAACAGTGTAAGCTATATGACATATAAGATAGTGCCATATTGATTCAAAAAAAGCTTCATTTATTTAACTAAGAGAAAGACAATCAAGAGGTAAGGTAATGAAATTACATAACCTTGTTCTATTACAGAGAGAAAAAATATCAATAATTCCTACAGAGACTTTTCTCTACGCATGGACAAAGCACCTTCAAAGAAATGAAAGTGTCATACTTCAAAACTAGTGGCAATTATTTTTTGTAGAGTTACTGTCTTCTGGAGTGACTGGAGGGCAGCATAAACCATAGAGCTTGCTCAAAGATCAAATTTGATCAATCATGAGATAAGATTGTCTTCAGATACATTTTTTTATTGAAACACTTGGAAGTGATCAAGTGAAAACAAAACATAACTCTCTTTCAGGGTTTAAGACACCAAGTGTCTAGTTTGTTTTTTTGGTTTTTTTTTTAATTTTCCTGAATGTCTTCATTGGAATTTTTTGAATCACAGTGGAAATAGTTTGATACCAAACACTGATTGCTTCAATGTAATATCAGGTGTACAACTAGCAAGATCTAGCATGGCATCACATGTGTGCTTGGAAGTAATTATCTGAACAAAAGGTAAATCATGCAACATGATTATGGACTTCCTTTTGTTTCTTATTTCCTTGGCAGAGCAAACTTGCTTGTAATTGAATGGTACAATGCTGTTAATCAGCAACTGAAATTCTGGTCGGTTTTGGTTGCTCGTTTGTTTTTGTTGGGTTTTTTTGTGATCTATCAAATATCACAGCTTACTCACTTATTTTCTTTTCAAGAAATGCTTGATCCAAAATTAGGTTTTTAAATTCAATACTTGTAAGATATGTATCATCTTTCTAGTGAATACTTAACATTAGTCTGCTGCTATAAATTCTTGCCTGGCAAACAAATCTGGAAAATCCACTTTTGTGATTAATCATGTTAATTAATATTGACAATTTAATAGATCTCTTTAAATTTTATTTCCTATGTTGCATTATGACAGAAATAATAGCAAGAATACTAAAGATCACATTCTTTATCAAGCCTCATGTCAATTGTTCGTTTTTGATTTGTGTCTGGTTGCCAATACCTATTTCATTTTTTAGTAATGAATACATCTCAGTAAATAATAACTTGGATTTCTAACAGAATTTTTCTTTCATATTTCTTTATTAAGTAAACTTGTGACACTGTACTTTTTGCATTTCTGATAAAACTACAGTTTAATAAATGAGTTGTTATTATGGTCTTGATTAGTTTTCTTAGAATATTGTACTGCGCTCTGATCTTTAGTATTTTGTGTACAATATCAGTTTATTTTTACACCTCAATTACTCCCTTAAAATTAGATATTCACAGAAGCAGCTATGAGGTTAGCCCTTGCGCATATCACACATTACAGGAGATCATTTTGTTTTGCTTTAGTTAACTACAAAGTTCAGTTATCGTCAAGTAAACTTGGCAAACTACTGTAACTCTGTGATGAAAATTCAGAATGTGTTTTTGAAATAAACTTCTAAATATTGAATGTGACATCTATCTTTTTTAATCAGATCTCTTCCCTCCCTTAATGTGTTTTCCTTCACTTCAGTTCACGTCAGATCATATGCAATGGCAATCTGTTTATCTGTGGAAAGTAAGGACAGCAAAGCTGACCAAACAAATGCATATTCATTTACTAATACATATGGTTAAAGAAAGCTTTGTTTCAGATGCATTAAGGTGGAACATTAAATAATGTGCAAATCAGAATATTAAAGGATAAGTGATTTCTCAGCTTAAACACTAGACAATAAAAAGAAGAGCACTAAACACTGTTACATGTAAAGGAAGTTTTTAAAATGAAAAATACGCTAGAAGTTAACCAAACATAAAGATTGAAATATAGGAAAATATATTGTGAAAGTAATATTTCAGACCTTCAATATGTGTCCATTTTTCAACCAAACAGTCCAGCTGAATTCCTTGTTTCTGCTCCTGATAGTAAATATTTCCTCTCTCAGTAAAAATTCATATGCTCATATCACATATTGAAATTAGGTAAACAGAAATAACGACTATTACATAAATCTTTCTACAATAAATTTTAGTTCTATATTGCATTTTTACTTTAAACGTGAATTCTGAGCGAGATATGCTGTATTTTTATTTTTTTATGATATAAGGCCTATAAATAGTACTGATTAGACAGTCATATCAGAAACTGTTGCAGAAATGCTCATTGAGACTACATTTAAACAAAGCTACAGAATACCTGCAAGTTGCTTGTTACTGCATAGTTTTGTTTGTAGTTAAAGTCTAATTTATGCAAATTATAAAAGATGTTGAGTAAAACTAATTTTTTTTTTCATGCTACAACTTTCTCCCTTTCAATGAATTTAAATGATGCTTATATTTGTAAACTACTTTAGAATTCTGCAGAATAAAAGGGTAAAAATAATTTTTAATTATTAAAAAAAACCCTGCTTAATACTGAGTTTTTACGGTGGAATTCATCTCGCCTAACAGTTCAATGTTTGTCCTCACCTACTGATGGTAAAGAACCTACTTTCACAGTGATTCATATGATTTAAAAAGTGTTAAGATAGTTGCCTGTATGAATTATTTCTCTATTGAACAGAGCAACTTAGATGACTACCTTAACCTGCATGAAATAAAAAAAAAAAAAAAAATTCAAAAAGAAACAAACCCCCTCCTCCACAGTAAATAAAAAAATCCCCTTTTTTTCTGCTACTGAAATCCTGTCAAGTTATAACACAAGTATATTCTAAGACTGATCAAAAGAATCATAATTTATTTCAGTTGGTGTTTTGGGGCCAAGATTTATGTCTTGCAGAGGATTATAAGTAAACTTTCACTAAGAAGGGAAGAACTAAAACTCGCCTGCCCAAACAAATATTTTTGTATTGGAAATATAGCATGAGAATATGAAACCACAGATTATGGATAGCTAAGAAAATAACCATCAGCTTTCTGGCCTGAATGCCTTTTTTGCATTTTTCTTGTTAAATGGTAGTCATTCACATAATTTTAAGTTCTAGTAGAATCTTTAAAATGCTGAATTTTTCTTTCTCTAGATTATTTCAGTCTTAGTGAAGATGATTAGAATCTCTCCCAATTCTATATAGTTGTATTCATGACCTTCCACAAATCGTATTTGTCCATTCCTAGTACTGAGACTGAAAAGCATAAATACAATATGCCTGATTTTGCTGAAAAGTCAGAAGCCATTTCTGTATAAAAGGATACATTTATATTAAAAATAGAAAAAGTCTACGATAAAGATTTTTTTTGAACATAACTAAACACGTGAAGTTATATTGGAGTAAGACCATTGCATTAATAGAGATAATTTTTCATATTTTATGTTACTTAAATATTATGAGTGTCTTTCAAAATTGCTATTACATATGGAATGGGTCATGTGGATGGTGATAACATCAGTTTACTTTCTTATATTTTGTTCAGAGTATTACAATACTTTCCCATTGTTGAAGTTCATGGCTGCTCACTGCCCAGTTATCCAGCCTGTCAAGATCCAGGTCATGTTAAATTATTAGATTGAATATTTATTATAGATATTAATTGCTTTAGTGATAGATATGCTTGACTTTCAGGATCTGAAAGGGCTGCATATGGGCCTAATTCATACTTTGACCTGTGATCATTGCTCATCATTGTTTGCATGAAAATGTAAAAATATGCAGAGCACAGGATGGGAAGAAATGCATGACTGGTCAAGAAAGATGTGTAAGATATACTTGTAATTGATCGTACTGTAGTTCACTCAGATAGGCTAGCAGTCATAAATGGGGCTATTTTTCTGAAGTTTCTGCCTCCACAAACCATTTGCTTGACAACCTTTGAATTTTTTTCTTATTTTCTCTGTATCGATTTTCCAATGGAATTGTCAGTCTAACTGATTAATCTGTGTAGGTATATAGAGCACAGATGTTCTCTTTCTTTTTTTTTGAAGTTAAATCTCATACAGTCTTGCTCTTTGCCTGAAACAATGGGGAAGCATGCTAAAAATGACTTTGAAAGAAAGCACATATTATCAAAGAAAAAATGAGTAAGCAAAGGTTTAAGAGCAATGAATGTGGAAGGATGCAGGCAAGTAAGTTTCACCTTGTTGCAATATAGCTATTTGGATATTAGGTCGCACTATCTTCTGTTGTTAACACTTACATAAGTTACTGAATTTTTTGGGGTTATAAAAATCTATTTGTTCTGAGTTTGTGTCTATTTGAAAGTATCATATTTTGACTGTTTATTCCTGTCCTTGTCTCCTAAAGACAATGATGAACTTTATGTCAATATGAATTAACTAGAATGAGGTCTAGAGAACGTATAAAACTGCAGTCAGATCTATCTCATGGAAACATTTTTCCCCCTGAAGTATGATTTTTCTTATAGTATCAGAAAATAATTTGAGTTAGAAACAACCCTTAAGAATCATTGAGTCCAACTACCTGCTCCTTGCAGGACTACCTAAAATTTATCGTGACTTCAGTCTGGGATTGGAAATGAGGTAGAATTCAAACGAAAGATCACATTTTTCCTATTCAGACACAGATGCTATGTCTCCTTAGCTGCTTTGTTTCATGATGTGTAGAGTACACCTATAAGGAAAGGATGTCTGGGAGATTCTCTGCAATCATAGCTGTAAAATCAGGAAACTGGAGGCTCCAGTTCCATAGCTTAAGGTTTAAGGATAGACAAAAGACAATGAATATTTAATTATTCCCATTAGAATGCTATTCTTTTATGTTATCCACAAAGAAATCTTCAAGATGGCTTTTGGTCTACAAAATTGAAAACTCTGGTTAAATCCTCACTTTGTTCACAAATTAACATACTTACAGAGATGTATTTATTACATGGTAAAAGGTTTGTGCTCAGGCTATACAAATAGTTATTGTTTGCTTTCCAGCCATAGCAAAAGCTTTAAAGGGGAAGATAAATTTTAATTCTAAATAACTGTCACACCACTATGTACCAGCTTCTATCTAAGAACAAAGGTCCTTGTGTCTGGCAAACCTCATATTTCTGTCAAGAGAGTTTCTTACACTTGGAAAATTTGCTTACATAATAATCTGTTCATGGATTTTTCTTCTTAACCCACTTGCTCTTTACCCTAATAAACAAATGAGTAAATATTCAAAAACATAACAGAGTATTCATCATTCTCTGTACTTACCTTCACAAATACATACACACACATACACAAGGATACAAATTTTCTTTGTAAAGCCATGTTGTTTTGTTTTAGATGATTTATAATTTTTCTACTTCTGTTTGTTTCATCTTTAGTGTTTTTCTGGTACTGAATAAAGTGTCACAAGTCTACAAACTCATGAATTGGACCTCTTTCAAAGTGAATTACAGCACCTTTTTCAGAACACATGTTAATGGAAATAGATTATTTTTCAATTGAAACATACTTTTGTTTTCAAACTGTATAAGGAAATTGCCCCTTTCTTTGCTGTTTGTTTGGGGTTTTTTTTGTGCCAGCTTTTTTTATCTTGGTACCTCTATATCTCATTATCTCCTATTTTTTATTCTAAATTCAGTCTCTACTAAAAAGAACATAAGAATATTTTTAGAATATTTCCACTTCCTATTTATGACCTAATAGTTACTTGAGATCTACAGATTGGCTTACAGATTTTTCAATATAACCATATTTGAATAACAAATGTTACCTTATGGTACATGTACTATGTTTAATTTGGTTTGCATAATTTTGCATTTGAAAATAACATTTATGCCTAACTTTTACATATTAAAAGACATAAAATGTGTTTTCTCATACACAAAGTCAGATGTATGTTAGGAAATCAGTGTAGACTTACATTTTTGCTAAATCAAATTTTAAAAATATATATTACTTAGGCAGATAGCAAATATATCTACTGTCTCATTTAATACTTAATTTTCTTCATCTGTGCTTCAAGTAATCCCTTCTAAATTGCAAGCCACATGATATTCCTCTTCAGTGTCTTCTCCAGAAGCCTAGCTTCCAATTTCTACCTTTAATAAGTTAGGCTAGGCCTGAAACTCAGATATCAATATCATGATAGACATTGAGCTGCTCTTTTTCTGCTCAAATACAAAATTCTTCCAGCTACTTTGCTTGGTTACTTCAGATGGTCAGCAGGAAACATTGCCACTTGCTGTCTCAGTGGGAGGGCACACTTTCAGAACAAGCCAGAAGAAAACTGTTCTCTGGTTATTTTTCTCATCTCTGAGACTAATTAAGCTGACATTAACTATAAATATGCATTACGATTAAACATTAGAAACTTCATGTAAAAATGTGTTCTGCTGTGTTGAGACATAAGAACATTCAAAAAAAAGGCAGAAATAAGACACCTTTTTTTCACATTATCACCTTCTCACATGAGTGATCTAATTTTTGTTAATAGGGCTGCTCAAAACCCCCTGCAATGTGAGTACAGAAAGTCCAATTATGCTCCAAAATCACGAGGGGTAAACAGCAGTAGAAGCAGAAGAGTTCGCTACACATTTCACAAGGAAAGGCAATTTACCAACCAAGAGGTTATTGTCAAGAGGCTCTATCTGAGTGGATGAATCAAGCAAGTGAGCCTGCTTTTGATGGCTTCCTCTGTAACAAACTCCTCTTCTGTAGGTGGTTCTGAGTTTGCTCTCAGACAGCTGCTGCTAGGAAATTAAGTTTAACTCAATAGGAAAACAAACTAATCTGCAATTTCCTGGGTAGGGAAACAGGGAAAAGGGGAAAGGTGGGTGGAGAGGAACAAATGGAATCCACAGACAAGATATTTCTGTGACAAAAATGCACATAAGGGTGTTTTTAATAAATTAGTAAGCCTGACATTACATATATGACAGTGGCATGAAAGACAGCTGGAATAGTAATGAGCAAAACTGCTAAAATATGTGGTAATCTCTCTCATTAAAGTGAGCAGCAAATTATTTCTTTCTTCATGAGTCAGCCCGGCAAGGACAGGGCTACCCATGTTCCTATGTCTGTTATGACTCAGACTGTTTCTCTTTACAGAGTCAAACTGTTTTCATTGAAAATGAAGTTCTGGCTGAGTACAGAGTAAGGTAGCTACTTGTCTTCATGCTGGTATATATTTTTTGCCACTTTATTTATATAATTCTGCAGGTGCTGTCAATTTGTAGCTGTTTTGGGTTGTCTGTTTTGCAGTTTGCTTTTTTTTCCCCCCAGATTAAAGAAATGTCAAAATATGGTCTTGTTAATATGTTGGCATTGTATGTGAGAAGAGATCACTCTGGTGGTTTAAGGAAGGGGAGGGAAAACAACCATTCTTCTTCCAATCAAAATCTTCATTGTTACACGCAAAAAACAAAGACCATGTTTGTGGGATTAGGTAGCATATTGAATTTTAAATGGTGGCAAAAATTGTCTTGTTACCAGTTCAATAATATTGATAATTAAATTTGACAAATATTAGTTACCAAATATTAAAACCATTGGCATTTTTTTGCCACTATTACAAATTTTCAAGTACAGAGTATACTGTAAACACTACTTACTCAAAATTTTGAGATGTTCATCTTATTAAAAAGTAATTAAAATAATGTCAGGTAAGTTTTATTTAAAGGAATAATGTAAAACCTTTTAAAATCTCCACATTTCTAACCTTATGTATCATGTCATGCTGTGTTACATCAGTCTCATTGCATTCATTTTTAAATACATGATGTGACACACTGTAACGATTCACATTTCAGAAGATTTAAGGGCCCCTGCTGTAATTGTGAAAATCATAAAGCAAAAGAACTATTGCCCATGATTTTTCCTGCAATTTAGAAATATTCATAAATAACACAGTAATTGCATATGTATTTTTGAAGAAAAAAGTAGTCTTAGTAAAGATTATGGCTAGTGAAGTGTGGACTCTCTTAACTTTATAGCTAATGGATTTCCTAGGTCTTTTGGTGACTTGATACTCAATTTCGACACTAAAATAATATGGTAGTTTTGCTTTCTTCTTATAAATCCCAGCTATAAGTTAGGCTACATGAAGCCAAATTTTGCCATTTATGATGCAAATTACTTTAGCAAAATGACCTGGTAAGCAGTACCTGGTTTTCTCAGCTTGGATATGTACCAATACTACATTTCCACAACTTCTAACATATTTTCAGGTAGTAAAAGGTACAAATAATTGTGAAATAAATTTACTTGTTGTGGATGTTTTGGATGCAGGGCATTAATTAAACATAATGTTCCTGGATATTACATTAGTTGCTCATTTTATAAAAAAATAAAATACAATTGCTGCTCAACGTTCAGTAAAAAGCTGAATATAAAAATTAATAGATGTGCCAGATACTTAGAAGGATGAACACACCGTTTGAAACATGAATCATATGATTCATCAAACCCTTTCAGGACCCTACTTTCACACAACTTGAGGAACTAACTTCTCAAGCAACTGTTAAGCTTTTGAATTTACTCTTTGCCACCTACTGTATTTTGTGATCTGATGAAAAGTGCTCTTAATCATATGTGTCAGCAGAGAAAATAGCATTAAGTTTAAAGCTTTACTGTATCACTATAAATTAAAGATCTATGCTTACACTAGGTTTTTATTGATGTAACACTGGTTATTTCAATGAAATAATCAATGACTCCTTCTTAACAACATTAGTAAGTATGAGATAAGAATAAAGCCCAGAGTATTTTGGGACCCTTTGAGTGGAAATTTCTCATGTGAATGTGTTTATATGAATCATAGTATTTATTAGCAAAATATTATAATTTGAGAAATGTATATCATTTGTCATTTGAATGGAGAAGCTGGGATAGTGCTGGAAACTTCCAATGTCCTTAAGTTTTATCACACAGAAAGAATGAAGAAAATCTTACAATGAGCTTACAAGATCTTACAATTGTAGAGAGGAAAATAATTTATAACAAAAATAATCTTTATCTGCTGTTAAATAACTTCATGGAAGGCTAGGGAAGGAAGGCTAAATTCTACTCATCAATTAATTTCAATTGATGAAGTCAATGCAATGATGAAATCTCATGCATCAACCCTGTAAAATCATCACATCTAAGATTATATGAGCTATAGGATCTCGTTTCAGTTTATCCATCATCACAGAACACCTTAATAAATTACCATTAGTTACATCTGAGCAAGGCAATGTAAGGGACTGTGGATATCACTAATATTGTAGTTAGAGGAAGAGGGGTTGCAGGATGACGTGTACCTGAGATCCAATTGTCAGAGACCGAAATATTATAATTTATGACTTAAACATTTTCTTGAAGGACTCTTAAAACTGTATTACAAAAGCTGCAGAGAAGACTACCACACCCTGAATGGGGCCCTGAGTGAGGCCTTACACTGCTCGCTGATGAAAATAAGATAAAGTAACAACTCAAGGCTGGGGACATTCACAAAGCACAGGCTTAACACCTCCAAGGTGGAGACCACAGCCCCAGGGCTATCAGCTGCCAGGCTCAAACAGACCCTCGCACCAAGGGATGGAGGGAGGAGAGGCTTTGGGTATCTGGGAGAAGTCTCTGGTCAGAGGCGCAGTGACCGCCCATCCTCGACTGTGCAGAGGAGCCCAGCTGAGGAGTCCTCACCGGGAGGGAGGAAGCTTATCCACAGCAGGAGGGGGTGACATGGCCCATCACAGGGGTTTCCCTGAAAGGGGTCCTCAGACCCTGCACCAGAAATGATGCAACAGAGCCTCAGTGTTGCAAGGGACAGTGTCAAGGTGGCCCCTGCAAGGAGAGGCACATGGGCGTTCCCACCTGGCCCAAAGCGTGTATTATTCCACGGGATTCTGTACTCTTTGGCGTGTGGCGGTGTGGCCACGGAGGCGACGGGGGACCCTCAGCACCAGCAGACCGGATGGAGGGGAGCAACAAAACATCATTGGGACCCTCAGATGGGTGATTTGCTTCCACCTAACCGCTGTCACATCTCCCTGTTCCCCCAGCCCCCATGCACACTTCTTTTTTCTATTTTTCTTTCTTTCTTTTCTCTTCCCTTCTCTTTGCCTCTTTTACTATTAAATAAAATACATCCATTTTTTGGCATCAACATCTAACCTCGTTTGGTTTTAATCCCGTTTCTGGGAATATTTTGAACCTTGTAAGTTCTTTCCAATTTATGCACAGAGACTTAGCTTTCTTTGCTTTTCTGAGTTTAAACCGGATCATAACACCAATTTGGGAGGGAGGCGGTGTAATTTAAAAAAACCCAAACAACCAAACAAAAACCCAACCAACATACCAATCAAACAACAAAATTAATCTCATTTTCCAGAACTACCAGTTTGAAAAGCAAACTTTCATTTGTCAATCCAGCACAAAAATTTGCCATAGATATGAGAAACAGAAAAAAATAAGCACTATTTCTGCTCTGTTTTCAGAGGAGGAGTGCGTTTTAAAATTATTAAGTCCTGCTATCAATCATCTTAGCGCATGGAGTCTTCCTGTAATATACCAGACATATCCACTGTATCACTGCCTTCTGGTAGTGTTCCTTAGGTTACAAAATGGTGCTCACAAATTCAAGCACCAAAGTATGCTGTTATGTGTAATATTTGAAAACGTATTTCAGGATAGGACACACAGGGAAGCAAAATACACTTCAAGAATTTGAAGATAGATGACTCAACATATTCTAAGGCAGAGTGAGCTTACAAAAGTATGACAGGTATAGCATGCTACTATGAAAATTTTAGAAAAACCTTGCTTTCTTGCTGCTGCCTTTTAATGTGTGTTCTTCAGTGTAGATGAATAATGAAGACATATAATTTAAATAAAATTCTGACTCTTTCCAATGTCTGAGTAGAACATGTCTCATTGTGTTACAATCAATGAGGAAAAGCCATTAGCTCTTCACAGGGCAGGTCCTAAAATATCCCTAACATTTCAGACTTAGTTTTGATATAAATCTCTCTCAGTATGGGTATGTGTATTGTGAAGAAAGCTTTCTTTTTCTTTTCTTACAGAACTATCTCAAAAGTTATCGCATGCATTTTGAAATCATGGCACCAACTTCATTTCCTCTAGCAACTCTATAGGACACATTCTGTGTCATGAAATATTTTGCGTATTTGGGAGAATAAAATTATTTTATTCTGTAGAAAAAGAGACTTGAAAAGTTAACAGAAAGAAAACATGTGGCTCATCTGCTTATATATTTCATAAATTTTTATAATTTACAACATTGACCATCCTAGGAAAAGAAACCTCCTAAGCTGATTTGCTGCCATTAGTCACTAAATTACAGTGACAGACAGGAGAATTACTGTGGCAGACAGAGACTGAACATTTATGGACATTCATTTGCTCACTTTCTCCTACATTGATACTTTTGGGCCCATAATATGAAATTTAGCAAACTCATATTTTTTTTCTCTATCCATGCTGTGGTAATCACCCAGAACCTACACCTAAGTTTCAGCTTAAATGCAGGGCCAAATCAAGACCCGAAGCTAAGTCTAGAGACATTACTGTTCCTAGAAATTACATTAACAGCTGTGGAATTTAGGCTAGGACAAAAACATATGAGTCTTTCTCTAAGTGGATTTCTCTACAATGATGTCTACTCGTCGTACACATGATTAACATACCAGGATGCACCATAAGGTAAGACTTCATTCAAATTCACAATCATAGATGCCTAATGACACCTGAGATATTGCAGTGTATCTGCAGTGACTTAAAACTGCCTATTCAGAAAGATATGTGTGTCCCATATATTCTGTGCCATAACTTCTAGGTGCTGATGCATAGGTTAGAAACCCAATTTTCTCTATAGTTAGAGAATTTAGTTTCAGCGTTAGGCAGTAGAGAACATTATCATCATTTGTTTCCACTGTCCTGAACCTTCCCTTCCTCTCTCTCATGTGAATACAGGGTTACCTATAGCCAATACTGTTGAATGATTAAAGAGCAATCTGGAATGTAAAGGAATTTTGTCTGTTTGTTACCAGGAAAAGTCAATCTATCAACACCATCATACTGGTTTCTGTTCATTATCCTTACTGAATCCAGATTACGCTTAGTTTTTTACTATATCTACCTTTTTACAGGTCTAGCTGTATTTCACAGTATATGGCACATTTTTTTACATGTGTCTATGAATTCTCCTTCAAAAATTCCACATTTTTGCCAAACATTTTATAATAAGTCTAGTATCTTACCATAAATTGCATGCCAATATTTGATTGAAACATACAAGAGAGTATAAATTATTTTATCTTTGCTTGTTTTTTAATTTATTGTACGCAGTTTTAAGCCTACACTTGAAGAAAAATTGTAAGAATGCATCACATTTTCTCTACAGTGTTCAAAAGCAAGACATTCATAATTGGATGTTTTGACAAAAAGGCAACAAGGCATTAATATTTAATCTTTTCTCTATTTTATAACGTATTTCACTTTTTTGAACAGACAATAAATGCTCTCTTTTTTTAGTTTTTGTAAAGTATAAAGGCATTGTATCTCTGTTATTCTAAAGATTATCTTTTTTCTTCAAAAAAATCAGGCTACCACTCAGAAATGTGTAGCATCTTCCTTGTATCTGTTTTGATCTTATGCTCGTGTACAAACCATTTAAAAAACCACCCCTGCTTGCAAAATTATTTTAAATTGGATTACATCTTATTTTCCAAAATATAAGATATATGATATACTCAAGTGTAAGTGCCTATGTACTGGATTAAGGAGTTTACCTATATACAGATTACTTCTGCCTTTTTATGAAGGATCAGAATCTCAAATATTAATATATTTATTACCTTAAAAGTGGAATCCCCTTAATTTAATAATTCTGAAGATTCTGTTCATTATTACTTTTTTTAATGACAATAAAGGACAGTGGAATCTTCACCATTTAAAACTTTAATTAGAAAACTGTAATAACGGAAGTGTGACTTGCTGTTTCATTTAAATTACAGCCAAGTGATTGTCAATATTTTACACTAGATATTACTTTTCTGAGGGATGTTCTGAAACATGGAAAGAAAGGAAGATGGAGGCAAAGGGACAGAAACAAAATCATTGCTTACTCATTCAGGGACTAGGACATAAGGCTGTCACCTCAGGTTTGACTGAAGGTGACAGTTTAAAGGCTGGAGCACAGGAGATGTACTTCTTATGCCATCAAATGGATATTCCGATTTTAATGGTAATTTATTTTCAAGAAGTGTTTTTTCAGCCAACATCAGTGTCTCTTGCCTTAGGTAGATTCATCAGTCAATCCAGACAGCAATATATATCAGACCCCTTAGTCCATAAACTACTGAAATTTCCATCATTCTCTCTGCTGTTTCAACTAATTCTTTCATGTGAACTTGTTTCTCCATTTAAATCAAATCTGCTATCCTTTTTGTGCTTTTAGCTACAACTATGCCTTTCAAGTCCGGTCTAGTCTCACTCCGTTTCCCTTTTTTCCATACCCACACAGGCTGGTTTCCTCATGCTGTTGAATATCTGTTGCTCATCCAGACTGACTTAGTTCTCTTTTTTCTCTGCCTTGTGCACTTCAGACAATATTTTTTACTTTTCCCTTTTTGATCAATCTCAGATTATTTGAAAATTATGGATGGTCAGGAAATGAGTGTACTTCAAAAACAGAGTTCGTTATCAATTAATTAGTTTAGACCCTGATTCTGTTTCAAAAAATTCCATTGAGCTCTTGATAGGGTAGTTTTATGGTATTTACTCCCAAAGCTACTTCCAAAAAAAAAGCATTATAGATGAAACAGCACCAGATTCAGTTTCCTCCATTTTCTACTGTCTTCCAGAACTCTCCCTGAGGACTCCTAACCTTCAAAAAACTACATTTTCTCATACCATGCCCCAGGATATTCAACTCACACCTACAGTTTCATGCAATAAAAACTCCATCTTTCTCCAAAAATGCTACCAAGACCAAAAAGTTATTAACGAAAGAGTGATAAGACCTTCTAAAGATGTCTCACATAATTCATAAGAAAATTAGTTGTATCACGTTTTGTGTTTATCTCTTTATTTTTAAGTTAAAAAACAAAAAAAAATAGTATACAGTAGTTCAAAAGGAAAGTTACTAGCCCTGCTGTTGCATGGGTTAGAGTATTGCATACCTTCCCATGAAAGCCTGGCAGTCAGAATCATGATGCATTCCAAATCTGAGCCAAACTTAATTGTGAGGATTATTGTAAATATTTTCTGGGAAACAGTGTTCTATCTGTGACTGCCATAGATTTGAAAGAGTAATACTTGGAGTGCAAGGCTAAGAGTGCAGTTCATAATACCACTTGCAAGTCCCCTTTTTTCCCTCCTTAACAGTAACCAATTAGGTATAATTATTAACCTCAAATAATTGAGCGTGGTTTTGTTTAAAATCTTGTTTTCTTCTCATCATACCCCAGGCACACATATATTTTCAGGTTTCCCTGCATTAATTTGACAGTTGTATATATAAAAGTAGGTACTGGTTAAGACTCTACTTATTATATTTCACCTTTGTTGATCTGGCTGTTGAATTTTATAAAGGTATTTTAGAATATTTCAGTATTTTAGAAATACTAATGAACTCCCATGTTACACACTGAAGTTCAGGACTTTAAGGGCTTGAGAAGTTTTACAGCCAATTTTGAATACAGCTGTCTTCTAGACGTCTGATGTCTATATTTTGAATTTATTCATACATGTACATAGTATATCAGAGATACTTTTGTGTACTACTGTGGGCTAAAGCTATTAGAAAAAAAAATTATCATGTCTTCAAGTTAGGACAGTTGGCTGCAGCCATACCTGTAGTTACCTAGTGGGCAAAAATGAGTAGAAAAAACCATAGCTGAGGTGTGCTATACTTTAGGTAATCCTGTCTGGTGTCTGACCCTTTAGGAATTATAGGAGTTCATGTGAGATAAGAGAGCTTCCAGTTGCTTTAACCTGCACTGGCAATCACTGCCTTAAGAGTCAGGGACCCACAACTGATTTCATGACAGCACCTCCCACTGCTATATTAGAGGGAAACTTGGGATAATAGGAGAGAGAAGCTTTTTGCTATAACTCTGTCCATGGCAGTTTAACCTCCAGCTCTTTCTTATAAGCTGAATATTTTTTTATCTTGTTATGCATATATAGCCAATGTATATGTATTTATATTTGTTCATCTTTACATAGGGCCTTTACTAAGCACCCTGACTACATGACACAGCAAAGGAAAATATATTTCTGATCTGTCCTCTCTGTGCACTATCTCCTGAATGCTGAAATAATAGCTAATATGGCTTCTATTATTTAATTCTAGTGATTGCTTCTCTAGTTTCTACATTTGTTCCAGCATGATAAATAAAGGGTGGAAACTAGCTGTTTCCTGACCAGTAATGTGCTCTGTATGCTTTATTTGCATTTGTAGACATTTGGTTACAAACGTGGTGAGTGTTGCAGAGGTAACCTGCTTAGGATCCGAGCAGCAGAGCAAAACAAATTTATATTATTCAAGCAGCAGTTCCTCATACTGATGAAAGAGTAGCTTTAGTAGGCTCTGAAGGGGTACATCCTTTAATTCTTGCCCACCAGAGGCACTGTGGCTGTATCCCAGGTCTTAGAGCTTTATAGTGCAGTGTAGCAGATCTGAATGATGGTCCATTATGACTAATATGTTGTCCCCGTGGGACACTTCAAAAATAAATGGTAGTCCATTTGAGTAACTGAGAAACTTACCAAAAGAACAAAATTCTTCCATAATCTCGGTGGCAAAACTCCTAAATTCTGTAGAGTATTATAACTCTTTTAGTGATGTTGTTAGACTGGAGAAACAAGAGGATTTAAGTTATAGGCCTAACTTGCAAGTAACAATCCCAAAGAGCTACAGGACATCCCTTACTCCACAGAGACTGATACATATGAGAGACTAGGGAGAGAAAAACCCTTATCCTCCAGCAATTCAAGCAATCTTTTTCTTTGATAGCTAGGCTGTTAATCGGGTAGTATTTATCCTTTCATGAATCCAAGAAATTACAATAGAGGATTTCAAGCAGTAGATCATACTGTTGCCAATGTATCTGTTACCCAGCATGTTAGCAGTTTATATAAGATTGCCAAATAGTTCATTCAAAAGGCAATTGTACTTAACAATTTAAAAAACAATCTGTTTATTTGTGGGGTTTGAGTTTGGTTTTTTTTTTTCATATACTTCAGTTTTCCTTCTCAGTCCATATATTTCAGGTGAAATTGGCATCCGGTATTAATATATTTTCTTTTTCTATTCCAAATTATTTTCTATCAAACACTAAAATTTCAATCTGCCTATGAGAATTCCTACACAACAAATATAAATCTAAATTTACATCTACTTACAGGTAACTTTCTTTTTTGAAAAGAATTTCAGATCTGCTAGATACCTTAAACACTGATACTGTATTTTATTTACTCCTGATCTGACATAGACATCTTTAGCTCAGCAAATAATTCTCTATCCTGTATTTGAATGCTTCTTAATACCAGATCTGAGGTGTAACTTTATCTGGACACACCTGTTTTTAAAAATGCAATACATTTGATAGAAAATATACTTTTAACTTGTGTCAAATATTATTCTAGACATACTGGTCATCAAAACAGTAATGCTATAAAAATGCATGTTTTCTTATTGAGCCAGCTGATTTAATGAAAACACAATTAAAGTCCTATTGGGATAGAGCAGTTATTGTCATTATATACATGGTTGATAAACCAACATGTGATACTGAAGATTTTCCAGGGAAGTGAACCAATATAAAACAAAGGTAGTTGGACAGTGTGAAAAATATTATTGATGTCAAGAACATAAGATACACTCTTGTGCAAAAGAAAAACAGTATAGCTGAAAAGACAAAGTAATATTTCTCTATGACAATCAAAGTACAAATATATGAAAAATATGTTCTACAAATTTTAATACTTACTCTTATGTATAACTCTCAAAATTATAAATCTATGTCAGTATTTAACTGATACCTCAGATGCAAGATTGACACTTGACTATTTTGTCCATGTTGGAAAAAGTTGTTCCTAAATAAGTCTGCTGGTGTATAACCAACAGTAAATTCTGCTTTTCTTCTATCTTTTTGTCTACAAAATTTTTTCTCAGCATTGTTTCATTCACTCAGAATCCTTTCAAAATGTATAAAAATGGTTTTATTTTAATTGACACATCTTATACGTCTTAACTTACATTTGAATCCCATCTCTGTATTACATGTAGAAAGATTACATACCCTTTCAGAGGATATTAAATATAATTTAATCTCCTTTCCTGGCAATTAAAACAAAGTGGTCCACCATATCTTACTATCTATATTATCTCTTTGCATAGGCCATGGTTTACACATATTCATGGTACGTTTTCCATGAGAGTTTCAGAAGTGTTAATGAAGTCATCTAATTAAATACTTTTTTTTTTCCTGTTTGATGGCTAATTATGTTTTATACTTGCTTATGCAGGTGACTTTGGGGCAACTGTATCTATGACTGAAATAAACCAACCCACAACAGCTTGTTACAAAAAGATGGCTTTTCTACCTTAGAAAAACAAAATTATGGAAAGCCTGAGAAAATACAAATCAATCTAAACTGAATAGACATGATAGAGAAGAGCAAGGACTGTTTTTATCATTCTCTAAGGACATTCAAATGACATCAACTTCCAGCTGGTTAAGAGCCCATAACTAACTGTCGCTCTGCTCACTTGACAGACGTTTCACTCAGAGAGAGAAGCCAGTAGCAGAATATTAATATATATCCAGGTACCTGACCACAGACAATGATGCCTGCATGGGGGAAGGAAAATAATTATTTACTGCTTTTTTTGTTGTGTTTTTTCTGCTTATGGACTAAACTTGTGGATGGCTGTAGGTACAAAAATGCTGTTAGTGAGGATCTTCTTGTTATTTTCTAAGTCCGTGAGAGACTTTTCTCTCTCACAGAAGAGGTAGCAGGGAATGTAAACAACCAAGCCACCTGCAACCTTGAAAAGTCTTGTTTATGGTATAGTAGAAAATATTTTGATAATGGATGTTTTAGGATTTTGGCCAATCGCCCCCAAGGGGTGGCTGGTCCTTTGTCCAATTAGACTATGAAGAAAAAAGTCTACAAAAGAGTTTGTAAAATAATTAAATAAATCAATCTTGCTGCACAATTCCTGCCTGCTGGATCTTCTCCTCCTCCTCCTCCTCCCTATGGCTGCGGGACACGGTGATATACCGTAGGAACCAGGCCTGCGGTAATAGATGGCCTAGTAGGTGGTTTATTACTTTGTCATCCTTGTGGTAGCAAAATTAGAAAAGTAATACTGAATAAGCTCATAACCATCTGTAACATCAAGGTCAGCCTTGAAAAAAGTATTTATTGCTCTAAAGGTCCATCATGTTTATTCGTAAAGAAATTTCTTTTAAAATATCATTCCAATCTAAATGCACATAAATTATTGTTCTGGGGATAGCCAAAACAATTGCCAACCCATTTGAATGCTAATAATGCCAAAGATGAGTATGAACAGTTAAAATTATTTGCAAATAAATTCAAAGTAATCTCTTTCAATTAAATATATAATAAAAAACCCTTGAGGGCAACCAGTCCAAAAAATTAGTTGAGAAAATTGTGGTTTTGTTTGTTTTTCACAACCAAACAATAGTACATTCCCTAGAGGCTCACAGCATTATTCAGGACAGGTAACTGAAATCAACAGATTTCAACTATGCCCAGATGACCAAGCAGCACTAGGTCTATGATGTGACTGTACTTCAAAGTGCCAACCAAAAATATTCTGCTGTGGCTATATCTAAAAAATCTGTGAACTTGCTTTTCAGGATTGCACCTCATAATTGGGTCTAAATATGGTATATAAGATATTGCTTTAAGCTTATGCAACTGTAAATTAAGATATCTAGTCAGGAAATTAACCTAAGAAAGAGGATAAACGACAAATATTTTGAGTAATAATTTCTTTCTGAGTATGCAGTTACTAAGAAATATAGAGTGTTGTTTTGCTAAGACTGGATGTTACCAAGTAAATTTTCAAATATGAAAATAAGGGAAAATGCTGTAGTGTAGGAAAGCCTGTATTAGTACATGTGCACACTGTAGACTAAATCACATTAATGTTCTCTATATACGTTGCAAAAAATAATTAAGCAGAAAACCATTAATTACTCTTTATGCGTATGTTAAGTTTATGTGGGTAGACTGCTGAAATACATGGAAAAGAATCAAAATACAGATGAAAGAACAGGAAAGTATTATTTAAACAGAAATAGATGGCAAATTTGTTAGAATAAAGGCATGGAAGAATTGAAAATTATTACATTACAGTAGAATTGGGATCTTTGAGGTAGTGGTTATAATCTTGTTGTAACAGCTGAGCATTGCAAATTAAGAGCCATTTCCCAACTACATTTTCAGTCAAACTACTGAGTGACATAAGTCTCATTTTTTAAATTTCTTGGGCCTTAAATTGTTTTACTAGCACAACAAAGATCATACTTCATAAGTTTAAACATTTTTCACTCATTGAAAAACAAATCCAACTGAAGAAGTTTTAAAATTTTATTTTATTGTATTTACTTTATTGAGTTGTAAAGTGACCATCAAACAAATAGATAAAATCTTTAGCAAAAACAAAAAAATCAATTGTTACACAGATTTTTCATTTAGAAACATAATGAAAAAGAAAATTCAGTAAAACTTTTATGTACTGACAATTTCTCTTTTTTTTTTTCTGTAGCTAAAGAGAATCTCATGACAGTTATAAACTGAGAATGCAATAATCACCAGACAATATTGCAAATTGAACCAAAATGCTGAAATAGTGTAACTTGCCATAGTATAGAAATATTTTGTAACACTGTGATGGCATAACCAGAGAGAAAGTATTTTAAATAAATTCTTGAGCAATGTGACAATTCAAGGGGTAAAGAAAGACTGGGATCACAAGGCATCCAGGTGATAGAAGAAAATATGGCAAGGGAAGTAGAACATCAAACAGGCGGGGCATCCTCCTGCATATACAAGAGACATAAGTGAAAGCAATAAAAATAAGCTGGATCAGTAGCAGTTGAGACATCCACTTATTAGAGGGGGACATGAAAAGTCTGTTAGGTATAAGTGAAGTAAATCATCAAAGAAAGAAGTCAAACTCATTTCAAAGCAGTCTTTTTATTTTCCCAGAGTCCTTACATCCAATCACTCTGATATTGATTACAAAGAGCTACCAAGGACCACAGCCACCAGTGACAACTGCATGATTTGAGCTCCCTAGCACTGTATATTCACAACTGCTGTAAGCCTTAGGTAATACGGGTGAGCAGCCTGAAATATGTGGTGATAAGGAGTAATGATGTGCAAGAAATAGCCAGTAAAAAAAAAAAAAAATTACTAAGTGAATTCAGTAAAGTGTTTGTTTATTTGATTGGTTTAGTTTTTAGTTTAAAACTGCCATTGCTTCTGTAATGCTGGCTGCAACAAACAGGCAAACTTACTGGTCTGCTGATATTTATTAGTTAAGAAATTAAAAATTGTTGTGGTGGGAGTATTTAGAAGAGTGACAAATTAAGGCAAAGTTGATGCATGGGCAAAGGGAAGAGGTAGAAAGAATGTGCTGGGACCCTCCCCTTAAACAGAAGTGCCCAGATTAGTTTAAGACATCTGTGAAACAATGCTTTTTTTGTTCCCTCAATGTACCTATTTATGTAAAGACAATCCAATAATTTTATATTTTTCATAACTTAGTTATTTTTTATCTTAAAAAAGTGTTCATTTGGGTACATCACATCAGGCAGAGGAATTCATAAGTTCATAGGTTTTTTAATTTTCAGTATTATTTGACAGCAGGATATTTCAAAGATAGGGAAAGTGTGAATAGAGTATATAGAGTGGATTTACCAATATATATAAAAATCATTCATATATAACAATATTGCTATATATGTGCTGAGGGTGACCAATTGCTTATAAGATGTTGGCATAATATTGACTCTTGCATTATTCAATCCCTGAAATATTTTACTGTCTTCTTTTTCATGAAGGAATTAAAATATTTCTTTCAAGAAGAATTCCCAAGAGCTTGTCTTATTCTCTTCTGTTTTGTAAAGCCAGAAGTACAAGTAAATGGTTTAGATTTTTTTGTGTGCAATTTATCTTTCAAACATATTTATTTAAAGACTATTTGATTTCTTCCTAGTAGCTACAACATGTAAAAAGCAAAAGACAAAACATAATCCTTTGCTTACCCTTTTTTTCTTTATACAAAAGCAAAGACAGCATAAATGGAGTATTATTTATCAACATTACTGTTTTAGATTTGCGTTGACTTATAACAAAGTTGACTTCATCTTTGAAGTCAGAAAGATAAAAAAGAACCATTTTCCTTTCATCCTGTTTTTATTTCCTCTGAAATACTTCTTTAAGAAAGTGATATTAAATGTGAATCATAACATTAGTAGTCTTTTATGAAACCAGATTCTAGGAGAAAAACAAAGGAACAATTCTGTGTAAAAATCTAGATATGTTCTGTTTTTAAGAATTTCCTTAGTAAATTCTAACATTGGATTGGTTTGTTAAAATTAGTGCTTGTATTAGTAATGCAAGAATGACAGCATTCAAAGACAGTTGGAGAACTGGTTGATAACGATGCAAACCCACCAAAACCATCCATCTTTCAGTATCTTTGAAAGACTGAGACAGTCAGGTAAGGTTTCTGGTGACTCAAAAAAGAAAAAGCAAATGTCACACTCACCTTCAAGACAGGCAAAAAAGAGAGATTCAGGGAGGTGCAGACCTCATTCAGCTGAAGATTGGAAACTGCATCAAGGCACATGTAGGACAAGAGGACAACTGAGAACAGCCGTTTACTGAGGGTGGACTGATGCCTCACCAAACTGATTTCTTGGTGGACAAGGGAAGAGAAGTGACTGTCCTAATGTTACCAAGATCTTCTACATGGTGTCCCACAGCACAACTTCTTGTAGCTGTATTGGAAAAAAAATGGTCTGGATACATAGAATGACAAGCTGGCTGAAAAATTGACTAAATTGCCATGCTGAAAGAACAATTGTCAGCAGTTCAAAACCCAGCTTTAGCCAGATATTATACGTCAGCCTGAGTTACTCCTCAGAGTTGATACTGAGGTCAATATTGTTCAACATCCTCATTAATGGTCTGCATGATGAGGGAAAATACACTTTCAGCACGTCCCTAGAAAGGAGGACCATGTTTATGTTGAAGGACTGTCTGCCACTGAAAAGGTTTTTAACAGACTAGAGAAATGGGTGGACAAAAATAACTTTGATTTCAATAGCACTGTACATTCGATGAAGTAACACCATTCAAGAGTACAGGCTGGAAGCTGACTGCCTAGACAGAAAAGAGACAAACCATTTTTTTGAGACAAGTTGAACTGAAGTCAGCAGTGTGCTTCTGCCACAATGAAAGCTAAATGCCTGCTGGGCTGCATTAAGAAGACACCGGGAAAGTGTTAGGAAGAAGTATCATTTGCTTGCTCTGTTTTCACCATTCCTTAGGTATCTGTTTATGGCCATTTTAGGAGAAAAAAATTCTGATTTGATGCAGTGTGGTCACCCTCATACTCTAAAAATGATGAATGGGCAAATTCTCTACATGAACTAGAGAAAATACAGTTACCTGTAGAATAGTTTTTCAATATCTAACTTCAAGGAAAGCAGTGTTATGACTGGCTGGAACAGTCTTTGAATCTATCTATAATACTACGAGGACGCATCATAGAATATCCTGAGGTGGAATGGAACCACAATGTTAATTGAGTCCATCTCCTGGTCCTGCACAGGAACCCCCCAGAAATCACATCTTATGCCCAAGAGCATTGTCCAAATGCTTCTTGAACTCTGTCAGGCTTGGTGCTGTGACCACTTCCCTGGGGGGCCTGTTCCAGTGTCCAGCCACCCTCTGGGTGAAGAACCTTTTCCTAATATCCAGCCTAAACCTCCCCTGATACGACTTTAGGCCATTCCCTCAGGTCCTGTGCCTGGTCACCAGAGAGAAGAGATCAGTTCCTGCCTCGCTGCTTCACCTCGTGAGGAAGCTATAGATGAGGTCTCCCCTCAATTTCTCATTTTGTCTAGGCTGCAGAAGCCAAGTGACTTCAGCTACACCTCATATGGCTTCCCCTCTAGGTCCTTCAGCATCTTCATCTCTTTTGGACACACTCTAACAGCTTTATACTGTTCTTATATCTTGATGCCCAGAACTGCTCACAGGATTCAAGGTGAGGCTGCACCAGTGCAGAGCAGAGCAGGACAATCACCTCCATTTGTGGCTGCAAATGCTGTGCCTGATGACCCCCAGGTCATGGTTGGCCCTTTTTGGCTGCCAGGCCACTGCTGACTCATATTGACCTTGCCATTGTCCATGACCCCCAGGTGCCTTTCTGTGGTACTGCTCTTCAGTCTCTCCTTCCCCAGTCTGTACATATATCCACGGTTGCCCCATCCCAGATGCAGGATCCGGTATTTGCCCTTGTTAAACCTTATAGGGTTAGTGATTGTTCAGACCTCTAATCATAAAGAATAAACCTCTAAGTTGTTTTCCCCTTAAGAAGGTAAGAGCTACTCATGTCATTAGGCAGAAGAGGCTTTTGATAGATAAACCAAAGTAACTTGTTTTTCAACAGGAGTAAGGTTAAATCACTAAGAGAACTACTTGGGAAAAGAGCCACAGTAGCAGATGGGAATTTCAGTGCTCTTTGGACTTACCATTCAAAAAGAAGTTCATGTCTTGGAGAAGAAGGAATTCAGGAGGCAATCCCTGGGCTATCAAGGTCAGTGCACAGCAGAACCTGAAGCCAGCAACACAAGGGAGTATGATACTATTGTCATTGTAATTACATTTGGGTTTTTTTTTCAGTCTTTTCTCACCTATAGATAGATAGAGTAAGTGCAGTTTTGACCCAAATCTAGAGAAGGATTAAACTCAGAAATGTAGATAAGTAGCAAGATGCCATAAGTACTATAAATCTGCAACCCTTGCAAGTACTGTTTTTATGCTTTGGAATTTGCTTTTTTCAGATAAGGCATTTAATAGACATTTAATTTGCCACTGAGATATTGCAGAGCAAATATATTACATCAATCAAACAGAAATTAACTTATTGCTTTTAATTATACTGTAATAAGATGCCACTGCTTCAAGGGTTTAATCCAGGGGTGAATTTTTACTACAAAAAATATTTAATGGAACAGCAAAAAGCCTTAGCTGATCTCTCAACTATAGTGCATCATCTCCTTCTTTTTATGACTGTGCATTTATGGTTCTATTGTAAAGAAAAAAAAAAATTCATGCTTGATGAATTGCACAGTGATAAAAAGTAAGTTGTGCTAAGTCTTGACCAAGCATGCCCATTATCTCAATAATGCCCTTTGACTAGCTTTATGTTTGATTGTTTACATTCCACAAAGACTTCTCTCACTTACCAATTTTGCAGCTCAAATGCAGTCCTTCTTGCTGAACAGAAACCCTGGATATAACAGTGATTATGCCCTCAGGTATTCTTGTCATGCCACGCTCGCTGCACATTCTATAGTACAATTGCAGCAAACAGAATGGGAGACACTAATGGCTTTATGACTGCAGAAATATACATATGTTTGCAAAATCTTCCCTCCCTGCCCATCCACTTGAAACAGAGACCAATTTGCCTGAAAATTGTCTGCTTTACTTCTACATAGTATTTCAATATCCGAAAATATTTTAGTCTTAGAATTTTTATATTTAAACAAACTAACTGTTGTCAAGGAAATATGTTTTAAAAACCTCACAAAACAAAACAAAACCCCCCATAGTCTATACAGGTTTTATACCTGAGACAAGAACATTTTTCTCTTTTGGGCGAAAATTTTATCCAGACTTTTTGAACACTGGGGACACCATAGTTTTTATCTCTTTAAAGAGGAAATAATGTTTGTCAACAACAGCAAATACCATTTCTGATTTGAGACTACATCACACCTTTTATACATACAAATGCAGTTGTGAATAGGAGTCTATGATTTTGATTTTAACAACTCTTTAAAATGGTGTTTTGTACCAAATATGACTTATACATAAATAAAGGATCCTGAGTTTACATAAGTCTCTATGTTTGTGAATGGGATGTTGTACTTCTATTGTATGTTTAATGTCATATTATATAAGCAGATAATGTGACTGACTCTTTTAACCTTGAAGACTGAAACCATACAGCTCAAATCAAGTCACAAATACATTCTGTGCTTACTGGACACCATGGAATATGTTAGCAGCTGAAATGGCTTTGGGGAAAAAAAACCTAAAACAATAACCGTTAATAGCTTAAAGAAAGAAAAAAAGAATTAATCTCTTAGAGAAGGCAAAAAAAAAAAAAAGCAGAAATTTACCATATAAAAGTTGATCACTAAGCTAGCTGCCTGGTCTTTGCTTGCAACATTAAGCCTCCATTTTGCTGCTGGAAGTTATTAATATTTAACTGCCTCTGACAAGACAAAGCCACATAGTATGAAAGAAGAATTATTACTGTGAATACATAAGTCTTTACCTGCAGTGTTTTTATATCAATAATTGATTTTCAGTATGCAATGACACGGAATTTGTATCTCATTAACAAATTGGGATGTAATTATCAAATATTCATTGATAGAATAACTAGCCTAGCAGATAACACTGAAACAGTGGAAATAATTATTTCTTTTTAAAAAGTTTTGGAAGTGTCTAAGATGACATTCTTAAAATTAAAGCAGAGAATTATAATAAAATTAAATTTCCAAAGATAGATATAAAGCTGATTGAAAATCTCACTGAATGAATAAATGCCGAATTTTTGATTGGTTTGTATGTGATGTTTCTGGTCTGGTCACAGTTTCATTCAACACTTTTATTGAGTTAATCAGTAGAATACAGATCATATTCTAAAATTTGCTGGCGACATCAACAAATCTGACTAAATCAAATTAGAGGGGTTGCAAACAGATTAGATGATTGGTTTTCAAATTCTGCAAAATAAAGATGCTTGAAATCAGCAAGAATAACAGTGCATAACAATAGTACAGTGTTACAGTTCAGTTTTGTAAAATTCACTAAAACAAGATACAGACTACAGTTACATTTACAGCTAAATAAATGTAGTTTTTACTACATTTAAAAGTAATGCTTTTAAGCATTACTGCTTAAAAGATGGAGGTTCACAGGAGTCCCTAAATTAACCATTGGTGATGGGGAAGAAATGATTCTCTGTAGGGAAAAGGAAAATACCATTTAGAAGGCAATATGATTTTTCTGTCCTAAGATTCAATCTCACGTCAACCCACTTAGAAAGAAATGTATAGTCAAAATAGGAGACAGCAAGCAAGAATAGCATGAAAAGTTGGAAACATAACTAAGGAAGAAAGGTCAAAGACAATGATTTTGTTTTATTTAACAGACAAAAAAAGACTGCCATGAAAAGGATAATAACCAGATGTCCTCATTTTGCTGGCAAAAGAAGAGGTTTATGTTAAATATAAAGAGAAATTTTCCTTATAATAAAAGCAGTGAACTGTGATTATAGAATACACTTTTGAAGAACTGAATAGATATTTATTGATGGCTGTATTTATAGCCAAGTAATGTTTCACCCTTCTTCAGTAAAGAAGAACTGTGTGACCTTTTACAATAACATCCAGCCTACTACTTCCATGACTTTTTTATTGTACATTAATAAAGAATTGGAAAAATATTTCAAATGTCTTGAGATATGCCAAATTTATTAAGAAATACACATTAATTACATTATAAGATATAAATATATAAATAGCGCATGAACATGTAATGTTACCTAGATATCAAGAAGAAAAGGGAAGCAAATGTTCACTTTACTTCTGTTGCAAATCTTCATGGATCAGTACCTCAATATCATTGATGAGATGTGGACATCTAATATATCTCACTCACCAAATACCATCATGGGCAAAACAGATTTGAATTAGAGATATTAAATAAATATATTGTTAACAAAATCAGAGCAGGATAATGCAAAGTAAAATAAGACCTGAAAAACACCTTCCCCCTATCCCTCCCTCCCTCCCGGCTTTACCTCCTCCCTGTAGTGGTGCAGGGAGACACGGAATGGGAATTATCATCAGTTCATCTCAAGTTGTTCCTGTTGCTGCTTGGGGAGAAAAGTCCTTTCCCTGCACCAGTGTGGGGTCCCTCCCATGGGAGACAATTTTCCATGAACTTCTTCAGTCTGAGTCCATCTCACAAGCAACAGTCCTTCTCAAAATACTGCAATGTGGGTAACTCTTCTACAGGATGCAGTCCCTTAAGGATGGGCTGCTCCAGTGTGGGCTCCCCACAGGGTCACAGGTCCTACTAGAAAACCTGTTCCAGCATGGGCTCTTCTCTCCACAGGTCTGAAGGTCCCTGCCAAGAGCCTGCTCCAGCACAGGCCTCCCGTGGGTTCACAGTCTCCTCTCAGGCATCCACCTGCTCCAGTGTGGGTCTTCTCCACAGGTTGTGGGTGTATCTCTTCATCCCCATGGACGACCATGGGCTGTAGGGGCACAGCTGCCTCACCATGATTTTTACCATGGGCTGCAGGAGAACCTCGGCTCTGTAGCATGGAGCACCTCCTCCCCCTCCCTCTCCACTGACCTTGGTGTCTGCAGAATTGCTCTTCTCATGTTCTCCCCCTGCTCTTCTCTGGACATAATTACAACTTCACAATAACTTTTTTTCCTTCTTCTTAAATATGTCATCACAGAAGCATTGCCATCATTCCTGATTGGCCAGCAGCACGTCCACCTTGGAGCTGGCTGGCATTGGCTCTGATGGACATGGTGCAAGCATTGGCTGGACATGGTGGAAGCTTCTACTAGCCTCTCACAGAAGTCACCCCTATAGCCACCCCTGTAGCCCCCTGATACCAAAACCTGCCCATAAAACCCAATGCAACTTTGAAAAATATATATATAATTAATGGTGATAGAACAGGGAAATAATAACTAATGCTGATTTATACAAATTTCTGATGCGTGAGAAAAGAGTTTGTATGAGTGCTGACACAACAGAGCTACAGTGAGCATAATGCAGTTTAACTGATACTCAGCAAAAAATAAAATGGTGTTTGTTTTAAAAGCAAACTTAAAAGTACATATAAACCCACAACTATTCTATAACTATAGATGACACCTTTTCCTCTTAAATCACATTTTCTATATGATGCTCAATATTCATATACTGAAAAAACACAATAGCAGAGATAACTGTATCCTTTAAAGTTAAAACTATTTTTTACCAAATTTGTGTAGCCAGTTCAATATATAACTTGTTTTGTGACTATTTTATGCATATTTTATTGACCACAGTGTTTAAAAATGTATAATTTATTTACAACAACCCCTAAATGTTAGGAGATAAAGAAGTGGGAAATATATTACAGAAATGAGCAGAATTTGGATTGGCATCTAGCTGGCGTCCATGGATTGTCTAAATTTTCTGAACATTTGCAAAAACACATAGGTGCATTCCTAGCCTAGATAGAAAATCCATCTTGTTGTTTTTCAAACATGTTAAATACATCTCAGTAAACAAGTAGTATAAAAACATACAGCTTCATAGAGAACAATAGTATTTTGGATCTGCAAACAACTTTTTCCCCTGTCTGATGTCGCTACCATTTAGCCCTCTGAGGTTAGCATTTATTGATTCTGCTTTTACTTTGATTGGATCTTACCTACTTCAGTGCTTCAGTAAATTGAAACCTTCTCCAGTTCATGGAAGAAATCCGAGAGCAAGGCAGTGAGAAAATGTACACTGACCTCAATTTGTTTCAGATGGTATTGGTAAAAACATTGTCATCATGTAGCAGAAGTGACCTCAGCTATCAATAGATAAAAATAAAACCTCATATTCTCAACAAGCCTATAACAGAAGGAGATTTAATTATTCCCAAAGTACAAATCATAGCACTATTTTTCTATATTCTTTAATATGAGAATTTCAATTATCCTAATGATTTTGAAGTTCAGCATCCAAATGCATTCCCTTCTGAATAAACTGGTTTTATGTGATGTAAGATTTGTTTCATATCTACAGTGCTATTATCTATATTATATATTTTACTGTTTATATGTATTTATCTAAGTACTCCATAGATATTATAATATGATATCTACAATATAATCAATATGATATGATATGATATGATATGATGCAATACAATAAATATAGTATATTACGGTATTTATAATGTAAGAGCCAATTCTGGGCCTATGCAGAGAAGCATGGACAAATTGAAAGCTGTGAAACTAATGTTCTCAATTCAAAAGTTAGAGGGTGCCTTTCTTCAGATATGTTTTTTTACTCTTTCCAGATGTACATCTCCATTACACTTAAGATGGTTTTATACAAGAGTTTAAATTTAAGCACTTTTTTTCTTGGATTAATGCTTATCCTTGCAAGTGTGCAACTACTACAAAATGATCCTCTCCCCTTGTTTCTTTTTAATTTCTCATGCATAAAACCTCTGCCACTGAAAAAGAGTTACCATTTACCCCTACTTCTTACGTCACATGTAAACGAAAAAGTGTTTCTGTATCTGTGGTGAGTCAGCCTTAGCAAACAGCCAAACACACACCTAGCTGGTCACTCACTTTCCCTCCTTAGTGGGATGGGGGAGAAAATTGGATGAGAAAGCTCATGGTTCAAGATAAAACCAGGGAGATCACTTACCAGTAACTATCACAGGCAACACAGACTGAACTTGTGTCCTGGTTTGAGACAAATTCAGAGGAACGTCCGAAATGAATGTCCTCTGATAGAAGGCAGGTTACAGCCACCCCTCCCCCACCAGGTTCGGAAAGAATTTTCCTCAGAGGAAAGTGAAAAAAACCTATTTATGTAACAGGTGAAGTGCACGCAGGCACGGGGGAAAAAAAAAAAAAAAAGAATAATGCTAAATAATGAAACCTCTCACTGTGGAGAGAACCTGGGCAGATTTCAGAGTCCTTTGTGGGCGTGGCTTTCTCCTCTCCGGAGCTGGAGTTTGGCGTGGGCCCCTCTGGGCCGGTGTGTAGGGTCTCCCGGATGATGTTCTGGTGTTGCTGAACAATCCAGTAGAGAAGAAGAAAAAAACAAAGTCCCAGGGCTCCATATTTAAGCTAATGAACACAAAACTAGCTAAAAAACAAAGGAATGTAACTCTCTTCCCTGCTGCGGAAGTGGAGAAACTGGGCAGGAGAAGCCAGCGAGCTTATCTGTGTTTTGAACATAGCACCAAAAGAATTCCACTGGCTTTCCCCCCTCTCCCTTAAAGGTACAGAAAGGCACAGGATTCATGTCTGGGCATTTAGCATGCAATAGGGGACACACATCATAAAGTCACTCCAAGACAACTTGTAAAAATTAACTTTACTTATTTACAATAAGAATAAAATTTAATTACTGATTTGCGTAGTGAAAAACACAGACAAACTTTACAACCGCTTTCCTTCTCCCACTTTCCTGGATCAGCTTCACTCCCTACAAACAGTACAGGTTGAGGATGTGGCGTTATAGCCAGTAATTATGGGTGTTTCTTTGCTGCTCCTTCCTTCTCACACTTTCCCTGTGCTCTGGCATGGGATTCCCAAGGAGTGCGTTCTCTCAGGAATAACCATCTGCTCTGATAGGGATCCTTCACAGGCTGCAGTTATTACCTGCTCCAACATCACAGAGCACCAGATAATTATTTTAGGCCTGGACTCATTTCTGTTTAAAAAATTTCTTATTTCCTAATTTCTTTACTTCCGTCGCAGTTAAACATGTAAATGTAGCTAAGTGAGCCATAGTTCAAGGAAAACAAGTATCCAGGGTTCTCAGAAGTGCATTGTAAGTTCAAGCAGTCACTCTGGAATCTTCTGATAAAGAATGTCTCGAAACCACATCAGTAAAGTTTATTCAGCAAGATTTTTGAGACACTGAGTACTCCAGAAACTTTTTATGATAAAAATTTTAGCTCAGCACATGTCACACTTGGAGATTTTGCTACAGATGGTGAATGTACATAGTGAATGTAAATTCATTCACAGGAAATCATTCACATGAATTCAAGTGAATTCACATACATATGAAGCAAAATCTGCTATAACCCAGTTTGCTTGTTTGCTTGTTTGTTTTTTTTCAGAAATCAGATTATCAACTGGGTAAATTGATAAATGAATACCTACCCTTATTAGTGCTCAATAAGAAGCTGGACCTTTTTTATTTGGCTGGAGTTTATTTGCAGAAATCAGAATAAATCTGCTTTCTGTCTTTTAGTCCACCCTTTTTTCATAAAAATACATATATGTAGTGGCAGAGACTACCTTTGGATTCTTAAGAGATTCATACTGTACACTTGAATACTCTATCTACCCAGCCTTCATAAACAAAAGGGAGAACACCTCCTCATTCTCCATTTCAGATTGTTCTATCAGTCTTTACAGACGAATTATCAACCCAAAGAATCTTGTGGTTCCATCTCTGTGCTGAGTTACACTACTGGTTGAATTCAGTACACCAGAAAATCTGATTGGGCCACCAAAATATGACAAATAGTTAAAATGCAAGTGTTTCAAATCTAAGAACTTCACCTATCTTTAAAAAGTTATTTCTGTTCTCCTAAAATATTTTAATACAGTGCAAAGTTTTTGTTTGTTTGTTATTGCTTGCAATTTGACCTTCAATGTCACACAGTGGTACGTCAAATGAAGTAATTCTGATCATGTGAAATTGGATCATGTCTCACATCAACAGGATTGATTAAACCTGACAAGATGCATCAAAATGTAATGCATATGCCTCAAAAACAGACATAATATTGGCTTCTGAAAACAATAGTGTTTCTTAATAATTTCTGAAAGATACATTTTCCTTTGAGAATAAAAACAAACACATATCAACAAGGCAAATGGTTCCACTGGAACTTGAACCTGATAGTTAAAGAGGCCAGAGAAAAATAGATAGTTTTGCTTCCTTTCAGGAAATTCAGTGGCAAGGAAACAATATTACTTTCCAACCTAATTTCAGTTTAAGATAAGATTTGTAAATAATATTTTGTTATAAAAAAGTAAAAAGGAAATTAATTAGATGCAGAAATAGTCATGAGACAGGAAATGCATTTTGTCTCCTTTGAGTACTGTCCCAGACATAAATCTTTTAATGCTGTATCACACCACCTAGGAACATGCTAATGGGCTTCTCATGGTCCAGATGCTGTTGAGTAGATTCATGTTAATTCACAAAATTCACAGAACTGTTCATACTGGAGATGAGGAGGCAAATTTCTGCTTAACAAGGAAGAACATGTATTACATTCAAATTTAATCTAAGAAAAATGAGAAGGATTTGCTTACATGGTATGTTTTTATAGAAATTACTATGAGCTCATTTCATCATATTCATTTCAACTGAATTATGAATTAGCCATAAAAATCCAAGAGATAACTTAGGAAATAATGTATTTAAATAAAGCAGAATCTGGCTTCAAAATACTTATATAGTTCATTGTCCTTTAGGATTTATTTACACACTCCCTTCCCCCTCCCCTCGCCCCCTTTTTCTATTACCTGAGTGCCCTTCTGTAGTTCAGAATCACAGCATTTCACAGTAAAATTATATATAAGGAAGTTACTTGTTTACCAACAATGCAAAACCAATAAACATTGTTTCCCTGAATGTGAAAGAAATAAATCAGCTGATGATTTCCATGCTCATTTGTTGGGGTCCCTCCCCCCTGCCATGTAGCCCTGGGAGAGGGGCCCTGAGGGCACAGACACGGGGTTTCCCTGCCCCTGCTCAGCCTCGTTCCCATTGGTTGGTTTGTGTTCCCTGCGCGGGCAGAAGGACCCTTGGTCCCGTGACTGGAACAGTTGCTCGGCAGAGCTCCGGCCATGCGGCTGGAGAAATAAACATCTCTGAAACATCTACCAAGAATCTGTCTGTCCATATATATTTCCTTTCCACGGGACTCCTGGTTTGATAAATGCGTGTTACAGTATCCCCACTGCAACACTCATTCTTCACTTAACGCTGAGTCTTTCAGCAAAGGCTTTTCTAGTGGTCATTTTAGCAGCCTGTATCCACCTGTATGTGTGGCCCAGCAGCTATGTCTGTCTCTTTCCACAGTGTGTCTTCTATTTTTAATGCACACACATAAGCACATGAGTAGCTGTTTATTTGTATGTTTGGGTTGAACACCCTTGATATTCTGCAGTGTAATATCACACATGCATCATGGGGCTCTTTCACCCCTCTTAAATGATGGAAATGGTTAAACCTCCAGCTTCCGTGCCACAAAACCAGACCAGCAACACAGATCAATCTGTGGTAAAACACAAAGCACTAAGCAACTTTATACCATTCTCATTATCTATTTCTGTCAAGTCCCTTATTTCTGTGAAAGTCTGAAAAGAATCAATATAAATTCAATTCATATTAAAGCTTTTAATGGTAATGTATAAAGAATAAAGATTCATATAGTTTGCTGTATGAATATTTTTATTTATATATTCAGAGATTTAGGACCTCAAAAGAGTTACAGTCCTGAAGTCCTGTCATATTTTCATGTACTACCTTTCCCTGATGCAGCAATTATCAGATATGTAGATGATTTTGAAAAGGGTTGCCTGCTGACAGAAATTAAAACCCAAAGAGGCAGTGTTTAGATTTGGCAGGAGTGTTATCTTTGACACTGGGCAAAGAGAAAAAAGAGGAAGAGAAAAAAATGTTATTGAAGCCTGAGGAAAAAAGAGCTTTTCTGTCAAGTTTTTTTTCATGCTAGCATCTCTAAGTATCTGCCCTAGAGCATTTTACTCTTACTGTATTTCATTATTTCACTTGCTTATGTTTTGCAGTACAGATTTAACTCATCCAATACAAATAACCAAACAGTTATTTTTAAACATTATTTCCAAATGTTGTTAATTATTTTTGTGAGTATTTGAGACATATCAGCACAAATGAGGTCTGACTTTACTGCTGACCCCCTTAGTCCTAGTTCTTCCACCGTGCAGTTAGACAACTTAGGAAGTGGACAAGTTTGAAAACAGAAAGCAGTTTTGGGTGCAGGTGCCTGTTTTATGGCAATGGGTTTTTTTAGGGCAGCCTCTGTGACACAGCCAGTCTCAGTTGACTCCAGTCAACTCATCTTTGCAATTGTCATGTAGATAGACATATTAAAAATGTTCACCTTATAGCAGGAGTTCAAAACCACTATTTGGGGACTTAAGGGTTAAAAACAAGTGATACCCGAAGACAAGAATACTTGTACAGAAACTGATACCTCAGAGAGCGAAAAGCAGCCAGAATGGGGAGGGAATTCATGTAGTCAGAGGGTTAGAGAAAATCAGATGGGCTACAACAGATACTGATGGGAAAATAGTACAAAGATTAATCCAATTACTAAATGGGAAAAGGCTTAAATTAATGAATGTTTTAAATTACTGAATTACTTTAATGCAACTTTTCAGCAACAGACAAAAAAGTCAACAGTTTTGGTAATTAGAAAGTAATGAACATCTTGTAAAGTCATCTATTGAAAAAAAAAAAAAAGCCAGAAAAGGAGAATTTATTTACTTGAAATGCATGCAAATGAGCTAGTCAGATAAAGGTTTCATTCAGTAAGAGTACCATGTACCTACTTCTAAACAAGTGAATGCTTTCATGGATGACAACAGCATAACAATACTTGTGTGATTAAACTTAGCAGTCATCTAATTACCCAGCTGAATTTCAGCTTATATAAGGTCAAAACAAGACTTTCTCACTTACAAAGCACCTATATGATCTTCTGGAAATATATTTATTGATTTTCCCTCTCATCAAGTTCAAACTGAGTTGAACACCACATGTGCAGGATCCACAGATCCGGTACAGAAGGCCACAATGCGGATGACTGACTCTATAGCTTTGGTCACTCTGTCTGAGATTTAGTTTCTTGCAGTTTAAGTATCTTATAAAAAAAAGTCATTGATTAAAAACATCAAGGATGGTGCTGATGATTCCATCCTCCTTAGATGGAAGATGCCTGTATGTCTGATTGCAGCTCTATCAAGTCTCATTCTGGCATCTAATAGACTTGTTCTGAGTTTTCAGTGTCTACACAGTGGCTCACAATTCCGGTCAGGGATGGAACGTGTATTATTTGATAAGAGTCAGAAGGTGAGTGTTTGGGGTGACTTTATGATGTGTATCCCCTATCACCTGCTCTATGCCAGACATGAATCCTATGCCTTTCTGTGTCTTTAAGGCAGACCTGAGAGATGGGGGGAGGGGAAAGCGGTGGAATTCCTTTGGTGCTGTGTTCAAAAACACAGATAACTTGTCCGCTAGCTTCTCAGCTCTTGGCTTCTGCAGCAGGTAAGAGAGTGGCATTCTCCTGCGTTTTAGCTCGCTTTTCGTTCATTAGCTGAGGGAAGAGGTTTTCCTGGGACTTTGGCCTCTTCTTCTTCTCTTCTGGACTGTTCAGCCATACCAGAACATCACCAGGAGGTCCTGCACCGTGGCCTGGGGGGGCCTACACTGAACCCCAGCTCCGGAGGGAGAGAGCAGAGCCACGCCTACAAAGGACTTCGAATTTTACCAGGTTCTCCCCATAGCGAGAGGTTTTATTATTTAGCATTATCTTTTTCCATGCCTACATGCACTCAGCTTGTTAAATAAATAATTTTTTTTCACATTCCTCTGAGGAATTTCTTCCTGAACCTGTGGAGGAGAGGAAGATGAAACCTGCCTTCTTTGGAGGAGATGTTCCTTCCAGAGCATTTCTCTTAATTTGTCTCAAACCGGGACAGTGAGTATTTAGTGAACATTTGTAGGATGATGAAACTGTTATTTTAAATCAAATTAGACTGAGGTAAATCCCATGAATTTGTTTGCTCCTGGGGTGAGTATCCTAACCACTGAAGTATTATATAATAAGCAAGGATGACACTGCATCACAGAATTCAATTGAATTAGTCAGGTTTACATCATACCCGATAAATCAATCTTTTTAGGATGATTAAATGTTCAAAAGTCTGTTTTCTACATTGCAAATGTCCTTAGGTAAAGACAGGTACTCATTTGCTACTTATTAGCATCCATAATCCCAAATAATATAAACTTTTCCAAACACTTTTGCTCTTATGTTGGTATTTCAGACCTGGCAACACATCAAAATTCTAATCTTGGACAATTGACTTTATCTTTGTAAGATTTTTTTTTTTTTTTTTTATTTCCCTGATGCTCAAAAGTCATTCTTATGCTATAGAGAACAGTTTAACAATTAATCCCAGTTGCTGCATTTGGGCTTACTTTGTAATGAACTAATTAGAATGCAACTGTAGCTTGACTTTTGGAGATAGATCTGAATGACATCTTTTACATAACATTATTAACTGCTAATACATGCAAAAGATTTTGTCCTAAAAAGCACTTCCTACTTTGATGCTCAAATGGTTGATAACATGAAAAAAAAAAAGGTTTTATGTATAACTAACCTTTTTAACCATCCTCATGATAATTTCATATGATTGCTATCAATATGTTTTTCACAAACAGGACTACATATGGGCCTACAGATATTTATCATGATGCCAAATAATGTTTCTGGAAGAGAAACAAACAGGCTTTCAAGAGATGAACACCCTTTAAATATCTTCCATGTCATCTTATTTGGCAGGACCAGACTCAACACAGAATTGTTGTTTTTCTTTACTCTTAAATCTTTTCCTAGTTGTAGTCTTTGTTTCACCTTGAGGGGAAATTGCTTGTTCCTGCTAGAATAATTTTCTTTATACTTGAGGACCAGATATCTTTATAAGGGATTAATCCTCAGACCCCTGTGGGCTAAATACATGTAAATTCATTGCTCTATTAGTCATACTTGGCAAATCTGAAGAAAAAAAACCCAATCCTTGTAAGGCTTTTATGGAAGCACTAGGTTATAACTTGTACAGCAGCAAGGGAATCAGCAGGAAACACCAAATACTCAAGAGTTCCCTCTTCCCTAGGGTGTCTTCCTCAGAATAGTAACAGCATTAATCCCCTGCTGACTTTGTCTCAAAGAACTGATTCTTTTGGAATAGAACAGGAGAAGAGGGATCTCCAGATGCTGTCTATGAAATTATACCCAAGGCCTAGAATTGCCCTTAACTTCCATGGCACTATTTTACATTTTTTAGTTGGCAGCATCTCAGACTTGACATAATTTATTTTCCCTGAACTATGTTAAATATTCATAAGACTTCATATTCTATCCTTCCCTATAGTGTACTTCTAAGAAATATAATTGAAAGCAGAACCCATATAAATGTTATCAATGATTCTTTATGTCATTTGTTTGTTCCTTTCTGCAGTGGTTAGAAGACTCTGTTGTCATTACTGTGTGGATAAGCAGCAATAATTTTCCAATGAGGCAAAGAGAAATGATTAGATGTTAGCTGAAAAAGGGCAGTAAGCATTATTAGGCAATTTTCTTGAAAATAAAGGGAAAAATAAGTGGATATGTGGTAATTATGTCTCAGAATTTTACATTATTTTCTCACTTTTTTTACATATGTATGGGTACCATTGAAATATTTCTGAGATTTAGCTATGTTTCCCAGTCCAGGACTTAAACCAAAAATGTGAAGCATGACAGATTGTTTATTAATTTGTTTTCAAAAAAGGTGCTTCTCAGCTTCTAAGGAGAAAAATCTTCATTTAAGTTCTGTTCAAATACACATTTATAAGAGAACTGTTGAATCTTCTGATAAAGCAAAAGACAAGCTTTGAACCCCTTACACCTCTGTGTGCCATAAATACTTCTTATGGTTCTTTGTTCTTACACAAGGAGGTTTTATTATATCCAAGTTACCTCTCCAGGAATTGATAAATTAGGATAAATTATTGCAATTGTTAAATTATTATTGTCCAATATGATTCATCTCTCCTGAAAAGCTTAGACATCTAAAACATGTTTTATGTTTTTTGACAAATAAGGATGAATACTTGAGACTCATGCACCAGCACAGCACCTTCTGATAGCCAACAGCTAGTGTTTGCATCAACATGAGAGGAATCCTTCTGCTGTAGTTTTTTAGACCATACTAATAAATGTCCCAGGAAAAGACCTTAGGTGTGTGCCAAACCTCTCTTTCCCTGTTATTTCAATCAGTTCTGAAACCATTTTCATATGGATTCAGTAATCACCGCTTACCATTAAATGTAGCTGTTTTTAAAGAACCGTAACTAACACAATCCCTGTGGCAGTTGACTTTTATCTAACTGTAAGCTAAAAAGTTAACTGCTTATCTCTATGGAAAAGGTTGTGCACAAAGTGCTCTTGGCCCACTAAATTGTCTTTAGCAAGGCCTTGGACATATACTCCTTAAAGCCAAATTGACAAGGTATGGACAGGATAAGTACATGATAAGGTGAGTAGAAAATTATCTGGACGGTCAGGCTGAATTGGTAGTGATCAGTAGCCCAAAATCCAACTGGCAGTCAGCTAGTAATGGCATCCCTCAAGGATCTGTACTGAGGCAAATAGAGTTTATATGCTCATTAATGATCTGAGTGATGCAATAGAGTGGATAGAGTACACTGTCTGGGAATTTATGCAAGATACAGAATTGGGAGGAGAAACTGGCACACTGAATAGGAGAGCTGTTGTGCGAAGAGAGGTCAATAAGCTGGAAAATTGAGCTGAAAAATGTTCCTAAACTCCACCAAAGGTAAATACAAATTTCTCTTCCAGAAAAAATCCTTGTCACCCTGTTGGGCAAATAACTGCATCCAGCGATGGGATCATCAGCACAAGAAGGACATGGACCTGTTGGGGTGAGTACAGAAGAGGGACACCAAGATGATGAGAAGGATGGAGCACCTCTCCTGTGAGGAAAGATTTTGAAAACTGTGTTTATTTAGTCTGGAAAAGAGAAAGCTTTGGGGTGACCTAATTGCAGCCTTCTGTGGAGGATCAGATAAGCACATTTTGTCTCAAACATTCTTGTGTTATTACAGGAAATATGTAGTCAGAGCAGAGGGTCTTGCAGAGGTGGGGCTGCACTGTTCTGAGCCAACTTCCTGCTCCACCTTGAGACCCATGCTCAGACTTCCCTCTCTGTGCCCTCCGTACTCACTCCCTGGGGAAGGTCTGGCTGTGCATATGTGAACAGAACAGTGTGAAAGTGTAGTTTACATAAGAGGCGTCCACCAGGTGAACTATAGAGAGTGGAATGGGCGCCCTCATTCTCTTTTCTCTGGCTCTCTTTCTCTTCTATTTCTTCCTTCTCTTTTACTTTCTTTGTTTTGAAACCCCAGCTCCAGACATGGCAGGACGAATGCAGGATCTAAGAACTGGTGATATTTGCTTTCTGCCCTTGCTTTGCCTGAGCAAAGCACAGCTATCTCAATATGAGAGACTGGAAGGACTACTGGTTCCAAACATTTCATGGGTGGAGCAGGGGAAGGGACAGGACAGGCCTTGCTCTGGTGAGGCAGTACCCTGCTCAGCACACCCCACCCGCCTTGGGCGTGTATCCCAACCCTGCAGTAGCCACCAATCCCTGGCATAGCAGAGGCAATGGTCCACACCTGTCTCTGGAGCCCTTAACCCAGTTCCAGAGTGGCCACCAGACAGGAAGTCCCACCTGGGGGAAGGGCCCAGGGAAGCTAAAGGGTACTTAAACTGAAGCATGAGGCAAGCATATGTTTTGGCCCTACTATTCCTTGGATGTGTATGTCAGCTGAAAGACTGCTGGAACTCGAGCGGTAGCTATATTTATCCTTTTCTGTGGCTTTTTCAATCTTTCTTCTTCTAATTCCCTGTTCTTGGAGTTTGAGCAACTTAAAATCAGATGGATTTGGAGTTTCCTAAGTGGAATGGTCTAAGTTAATCCTTTGTGAAATGTTTTATGTTGGTTGAGTGCTTCTCTAAACTTTTGCCAAAGTTCTCTGATTTTCTGAAATTGCCAGTAAAAATTTGGGACTGCACTTGGAATGCTGCACCAGGCTTTGGGCACCTATATACTAGAGAGACTGAACATACTAGAACAACTCCATCAAAGGCCACCCAGATGTTCAGGAAGCTGGAACACATGACATATGAGGAGAAGCTGAGATAACTGGGCCTGTTAAGTGGTGAGAAGACTGAGCCAAGGAGACACTGCTATCTATAATGGCAGAGCAAAAGACAAAGCCAGGAGCTTTCTGAGTGGTAGAGCGGGAGCAGGAGTAAACAGTGACATGAGTTGCAATATGAGACATTTCAACTCAACATAAGGAAATTAAATTTTGTCATGAAGATGGTCAAACACTAAAACAGGTTGCCTGTGAAATCACCATCATTGGAGAATTCAAAATATCCTGGTCTGAGGAGAAGCCTAGACATTATTACCTCTGGAGGTTCCTTCCAGGCTACATTGTTCTGTGTGTCTATGACCTACATGAATAATTGACAGAAAAATCTGCCAGTGAAATGAAGAAGATTGTTGTTCAAAAAAGACCAAACACAGCCCCATAATCTGAATGTGTATTTTTCATGCATAGCATCAGTTCCTAGGCCATACACAAAGAAAAGCCAAAGAAGAAGTGAGTCTGGTGGGTTACCCTTTCCAACAAAATCTTGTTTACAGTTTGAGTGTATATACCATTATTGGGTGAGGAGTAGGGAGAGCAACCAAAAAAACACCAAACCCTCATTACTAATACCAGCTGTATCATTGGATGAGATACCCCTATACCTAAAGAGGTGATACAAAAAAACCTGGTAAATTTCAACATCTCAGCAAATGGCTTGAACCTAGCAGTGTTGACAATAGAGGTGAGTAGCATTTTATCTGGATAGTTTATATATAGACTTGTTCCTAGCTTTAACCTTAGAGTTACCTCCATTTTTTTCCATGTACACTGACTTTTGCTTATTCTTAGTCAAACATTACATCTGTTGTTCATCAGTGACTCTGAATCACTTTCTACATCCAACATTAGCATGTAATCCTCCATCCATTTGTGACATTTTTGGCTTAATCAAAGTATTTTCCGATATCCAGGAAATCTTTCATTCCCTGATTTGACATTAAGTAGACTTTGGGAGAAAGCTCAAACCAGGCAAATTTTTTTTGCCTTTTCCAGACCCATTTGAACCAAAGAGTACTTTTTTCAGTATAGCAGCCAATCTGACACAAAATGACAAGACTGAGTTACAAACATTTTTGATTTGAAGTTTATCTCAATGCCCTACAATCTGTAAGTAAAGAACTAAATATTTTTGAGGCTTTTTTAGCGAATGAGCATCTCTAGAACTGTGAATATAACTTGGCTAAACAACAGCAGTAAATCAGTATATTGGCAGCTGAAAAGCCAGTTAATTTAACCTTGCTATATTCAGTGACTATTGAAGTATGTTCAAAATGGTAAGGGAAAAAATTATCAACTGTTAACTTATCCTATCATTTCCTCATACAGTAATGTAACTTTTTCATCAGCACTACAATTCTTTTTCCCAATCAAATGAACTTTTCCCTAATGTAAGTTGTGGTTATTCCATTCATGGAAGTGTTTAAAGCCAGGTTGGATGGGACTTTGAGCAATCTGGTTTAGTGGAAGATGTCCCTGCCCAAAGCAGTGGGGTTGAAACTAGGTGATCTTTAAGATCCCTTTCAACCCAAACCATTCCATGACTCTCTGATAACCTGCTGCTTCCCAAAGCAGAGAGGAGGGGAGCTGGTGAGGAGAGATGCTATGCTGGATCTTGTTCTCACCAGCAAGGAGGAGCTGGTGAGGAATGTGAAGCTCAAGGGAAACTTTTTCTACAGTGACTGTGAAATGACAGCGTTTGATATCCTCAGGGCAGTGAGGATGGTCCACAGCAAGCTCAGTACCTGGGACTTTGGGAAAACAGACTTTGGGATCTTCAGGGACCTGCTTGGTCCCTGAAGAACCCAAAGTATTTTTATTGTGAAATAAAGCCCTGGAGGGAGGAAGGGACAAAGAAAGCTGGTTGATAACCAGCTATCACCTTCTCCAAGATCAGCAGCAATGCATCCCAGTGAAGGGGAAACTGGGGAAAAAAGTTTCAGGACACCTGCGTGGATGAACAAGGAGCACCTGGACAAGTTCAAAAAGACAAAGGAAGACTACAGAGGTGGAAGCAAGCACAGGTAGCCTGGGAGGAATACAGAGAGTGAATATTACATTTGGTAAGAGGTCTAGCAAGCATATGCAGTCACTGAGTAATAGACATCAGCCCCTTATGTAATATAGGTTTGTGTTTGGATTAGGAGAAATGGTTGTATGGCTGTAATTAATACATGTAACAATTTTTACTAGACCAGTTGCAGTAATGTTAACACTCAAATTAATAAAGAAAGACAGCATTAAAAATGCCCTCAAAGTTATTATTAAAAAAATTAAATCAATCATTTTTCTTTGGTGTTCTATTCACCTTTCCAACCTATGTCTCTGGGACCTCAGATAAGTAGTAATAGCTTTTCTCAAATAAGGAGATGGTAGGTTACCAATCAGCATCCCAAGGTCTGTGCCAGGGTGAATGCAAAAGTAGTGGTATATGTGGTTTATGGCTAGCTGAACCTGAACTGCCATAGACATTTTTTATTTTTCTCTCCTTTTTTTTTTTTCCTCCCACCATCCTGTCTATCTAGGGATACTCCTCATGATAAAGACATCAGAACACTGATAGCTCAGTAAAAACCCTCCTATCTTTTGCTTGAGGGAGAAAGTAGTTATGAAACTTAAGAGAAAAATGAAAGAGAGTGAATATAATGCAGAAGAAGAGGGATGCATTACCAGAATAGTACAGCAGTCTTAGCTCTGTTATTAATCATGCCTTTCTGTAAAAATTAGATAATTTACACTTCTATAGCTCCACCAATAACAACAATTGTTTTGTTTGAATTAGATAATTACTCTTCAGATTAGATTAATATTAAGCTCTTGCCTTTTGTATATCCCTGCACCCATAGTAAGATACTTGGTGTAAGATTTACTGGATGTGTCTAAAGACAGAATATTTCTCAAGGCCTATGAAGGCAGCTTCTCATCTCTATCCCTTGTATGCAAATGGCGCCAAAGTGCTCATATATACTTTAGGGCAGACTTTGTCTGAGACAAGTATATTCAGTTCACCCAAACTAGCACTGTAATGTACTTCTGTGCTTTGTTCAAGTATAAATCCAATATCTTAAATGTGTTTTTTCCACTCTGTCAATAGGACAGTCTACACCTTATTTTCTCTCACAAGGAACTGATTTTTTTTGCCCAGAATTGTGTAAAAGTTTGAGCTAAAATATTCACAAGGGTAATAAAATTCAAACTTTAGCTGAAACTATGGATCAGAATACCACAAGGGTGGTAGTGATTTGATGCCTCTCTTCTGAATCTCTAACTAATTCCAGAAGGTATCTAAAATCAATAGTGCAAGGTTTAAAATACAGATGTCTCTAGGTGCCTGGTTTGAACTACTCTAGTCTCAAGAAACAGATGCTCATTTTACTGTCAGACTACCATTGGATATAAACAGAAGATACCCAGGGAAAAATGATAGGAACTACAACTTTCTCTTCTCTCACATAAACAACTTAAAAATGACTATACATTGGGTGCCATCAAGTAATCCACTGTTCATCACCCTCTGACTGTAGGCAGGAACTAATGCTGTGGGGAAAGCATGTGGAATAGAAACATTATAGGATGATTTCAATGGTACAGTCTCTAGCTGCTGTCAATTAGTAGTCAAGAAGCTTACAGAACCTTATGCTGCACCTGAATGATCATGAGAGTTTCCTCACACTTTTGCTGTCTTGCCTGCAGAAGAGGCTTGTTTCAAAAGAATGCATGGAGTTCCCTCATCTGAGATACCCTTTACTTTGGTGAATAAAGTTCTATTATGTGAGAGACATATCTAGTTATTGCTCTTTGGGTAAAGGTAGGTTAATCCTTTGGTTATTTTGACAAAGAATAAGTTCCTGTCCAATCTTAAAAAACAGTCTTTTGTTCTGGACTCTTGGTGGGTTCACCAACAGTGGAACATGAGGGAAAATCCCATTCAAACACACAGTTCACTGACAAAATGTACTTGAATAACAATATTATGATTCAGCTGAAGTGTTTTTAAAGAGCACTGTTTTAAGGCAGGTTACTATTTAAGGTTCCTTCTGTCATCCTCTGAAAGCTACTAAAAATACTTTTCTGTCTTCTCAGAAGTATTATTGAAACAGTCTTAGTCACAAATAGAAGGATAGGTATCTAATTTTAAAAAGGCATTTTTTTACATCTGTGTATTAAATTGATAGGAATAACTATGAAAGGTTTACTAAAAAGAATGCTTTTTTTTTTTTTAAGAAAATTTTTAAATACAGAAATTATTGCTTCAGAAGCCTATCTCTTGACAATGGATCTGGTCTATATTCTTATAAATGAGGGTCTCCTTTTAAAAAGTTGACATATGTTTATTATTAATTCTATTTTGGTTTTTAGATTTTCAAGAAATAAAAAGTTTATATTTTTAATATATAAAAGTTAAATTGTGTGATGATAAAATAAAAGGAGCAAAAAGAAATATTCAAAATTTTAAAAGTAACATGAGCTACAAAACATAATGAAAAGTAGCCATAAGGTGAAACAGTTGCACATAACATAACACTCTATGAAGTCAATGAGACTTAGCATATTTCAGAAATTAAATGATGCTATGAACATTACCAGGCATTAGAACTTTCTTGTCTACATTGTAAAGATGTTAGAATGGTCCCTGATATGATTTTGACACAAGCCAACTCTTCCTACCCCAAAGAAATCCTGAATGTGTTTCTGAAATTTGTGCATCATGTTCAACAGTGGCTCACCTCATCTGAATTCCTCCCCACAAGTGCACATACAGAATAATGAGTGGATTTACACAGAAATAAAGATAGAAATAAAGTTCAATGAGAAGATAGGACAAGCTGTGCAGGGCTCAGGTAGCTCAGTGTACTGATCAACTACAAGCTTAAAAAGGACTGGCTGCTTTTATTCCTCTCTCTCCTTTTTTCCAAACTTGTCTCTCCCTCACCTGGTCTTTCCCATCATGTAACCCTTTCCTGGAAAATCCATGAAAAATCCTGTACAATCCTAAGTATTCCAATATCATAACCTCCCCTCAGATGCATCACAGTAAGTGCTGCATTTGCTCAGTAGTGATTTGAATATCATTCTGGAGACAGCTTTTTCTAGTGAATCATCTTAGTGGGTTTTGGAATAAAGACAATGACCTTATCATTCAACTTTGATGGTCTTAAGAGTAGTTGATTTTGGTTATCTGGGTTCCCCACTTTGTCATTGTTTCTCTGGTCACTGCGTGGTCATCGGTTGTTTGTTTGAATTTTCATTAGCTAGACACCCTTTAACCTAGTAACCTTTACAGTTAGGTGTTGGATAAATCCTGACAATAAAATGTAAAACAAACATCCAGACTAAATATTTTGCCCTATCGTAAGCCACAACTGCGGGGCTGTAATAATGTTTTCTTCAATACAGATCTAAATATTCTTGATAATATAAAGGCAGAAGTGAATACTTCATTAAAGCTAATACTAAGATTTAGGTTACACAACAAAGGATAAAAATTGTCTTTGCTACATCCCTGAATATTATAGGTAGAGAGACACAATGAAAAAGTGATAATTTGATGGATTAATAATTCTATTATTAAAACACTGGAGGATAATAAAAATCTCCTGAGTATAAATTATCAGGATCACTTCCTTTATGTAATTAATTTCAAAATTTATCCTCCCTGTTGAGAAAGTGTATTGCTAATTTGAAAGGTCCATGAAGACAAATCAGACTGTAGCTTACACATAGGATACCCACTTCAAATAAACATGGAGTTCCAATAGAACTGACTTACCCTTCTATTAGTACTTTAATGACAAAACACAAATTTTAAATCATAACTGCATTTCTAAAGAAAAAGCCAAACTCACTCCCATCAAACACTTTTTACAATGTAGATGGATTTTCTTATGATTATGACTTTTTTTCCCCAATTTTAACTCAACCTTATCTGCATTATTTTTTCATTCTGCTATTTAAATCTTTCTGACATACAGAAGCTTCAAGTGAAAAAACATATTTCTGTCTCTCTTTTGTATAACACTCCAACGTTGTTCTTGAGAGTAGATTCACTTTATTTCTGAAATTCTATGGAATGACCTTTCCCTGTGAGAAAAAATTCTTCACCTTTGGCTAACCAAACATGATGACTATGGGTGGGAGAAAAAAATACTGTGTATCTGCTGGAAAACCCTAAACAAGAACCTGAATTATTAGCACAGCTGTGTTTCAGTGACGGTGGCATCAAATTTTTTTTCACTTGCAGTATCAGCTTACCCATTAGTGTTCTGTTCTCCCACTTCAGTGTACGGTCGCACTCTATAGAATTGCTTAAATATGAATAATCCATTTCTGGATTTATTTATTTATTATTAAGAAAACCCCCCACAAATCTACTCTATCTCTCAAGAACACTTCACAATAATTGTATTCTTCATTACAGGAATACTTTCTTTTGTTCCTTCTGTACTTCAGCCTACTTAAATACTTTCCACTGCTTCATATTGAAATATGTAGAATCACATAGTGGGATTTGCTAATCACTGGACACTAATCATCATTTGATATTATTGATCTGCAGAGTTTAAAAGCAGTGAGAAAAAAATAGAAAAGGACACTTCAAGGCTTTTGTTTCTGTTGGCTCCAGAGAAGTTAACTTCTAGGAAACTCAGTTTCACAATGATGCATAGAGCATGTTTGTGCATTCAGGGTCATACCTGCTCTACAGAATGATGCTCTCTGCACAAAGCCTATTTGCAGTGCTAATTTACAGGTCTGCTGGTTGTAAAGACCTAATCATGCAAACTCTTTATGAGGATATTCTCAGTGCCTCCCTCAAACAGTGGAACATAGCCCTTAACCCTTTGATGGCATAAGAACATTGATGAACTAGGCCTGGGTAGCAGTGTAAAGCTTAGTATTGATATTTTTTCCAAGAGTGTAAAGTGGTACTAGCCACACAATAAACTAAAAAGTCAATTCAGAATGCAATATTTTTTCTTTATACTTTCTTTTATAACTTTGAAGAAGCAGGAGGCCAGATCTATATATCTTAATCAGGTGAACAGTTTCTCCTCAATCGTTGATTAATAGATGTAGCTAGAATGACATAAGGTTTACTCTCTGAAACCATTTTTTTCATTCTGTTAACTGGTTTAAATAACCTTCAATACCCTATAATTTTAAAAAGAAAATGTGATTTGAAAATGTGTTCTCTATCAGAGCATTAGCACGTTTTTTTACATTGTTTTAAGGATGGAAAAATAGGAGACAGCAGACTAAAGACAATTATATTTCTATGAATTTAAGAATTATAAACTTGAACACTGAATGAAGTTACTGAACACAAAAAATAGACTTAGAAATTAAAATTTGAAATTTTCAAATCACTGTAATGTTCCAAACTTTTATTTACTTTCTATTTGATGTATTTCTTCTGCTGTTTCTTCTTTTGAAATCTCAACTATATTTTGCAAAACTTTGTAAACACCGTCATCTTCAACTGGATGCAGTCAGAATCCTTATAAGTTTTGGAAAATAGATTTCTTTCAGAAGTATTCCATGAAACCCTTAGAAAAAATTGCATGAAATTAAGGTAATGTGTAATAAATTATAGGTTGTTAATGACCTTAATCTGTCCTTATTTCTGTGTGCTGGATATTGATTCTGTAACCTGTGATCACTTTATTCGGTGTGCTAAGGTTACTATATGGTGCCAGAAGCCTTGAGGGATTAAAAGTATGGTGAGGAAAATGGTAAATGTTATGTGATCTTTGTGATCCATCACACAGATATCTGTTATATGTGACTGCTGCATATCAATGGATGCATGGATCCATTCTGTCTGCTATGGGAGAGTAAAATCTAGAAACTATATATTTTTAAATTAATAGCCATTTCTTCTTGGTTTACTTTTTTTTTTTCTTCCTAGTATAAAACTAGCTCACACTTTGACTTTGTGACATCTAATTCAAGTGTTGGAAATCTTCTGAACTCCATTTTTTCATAGGTGATGAAGGTACAATAAGGAGCTACAAGAAAGACAAATACCTGGAGTCTCAGAATAGCAGCTGAATAAAAATACTCTGTGTACAGTGATCCAGGACAAGTCTCTAACATGATAATCAGACTGAATAAGGCCAGCTTAAAACCAGTAACAGAGTAAATGGTGTGTTAGGATAATAGGGTGCCGACAGGATGGATGCCCTGCAGCTGAATCTCTCTCTTCTTCCTGGAAGATTTTGTAATGGAGAATTAAGCATTGTCTACCTCAGGCTTACTCAGTCAGAATGCATTTCTGCAGATGAAGCTGCTGATATGACAAGTAAAGGCACAGGGATAAGTCTTATAAAGCCTTAGTGCTTGTAGGCATGAGTCCCTGCACACTGAGCAGGCAGGGTCAGTGCTGTATCCTCTAGACAGTAAAAAATAGAAAAGACTATGTAGGTATAGAACAATAGCTGATAGAAAAATAAATCAAGCATTATACTGTAGGGTCTAGTGTTACTATGGAGAAATGAGTCCCTTAGGGGTCTGCAAGGAAAAGCTTTGATATGCAAACCTGCTAAGTCTTTGGAAAGCATAATGCACTGAAAAAATGTACACACAAAAAAGGTCTGGTAGATTCATTACTATACAAGAGCTCACTCACTAATAACAGGGCTAATAATAGGCAGAACACAAGTAAATGGCAAACAGGAAAAAACAGCAAAGGTGACACAGTTACACATCTTCTAAAATTTCCTGTATGTGTTTCACAGAGACAAGCCAAAAATTGCCCTCTCAAAACAGAATGTATTTTAAGTTTTAGTTTAACAGAATATGCCTTTATAAACACACGTCTGTTGCAAAACAGGTAGAGTTCTGTGATTAATCTATCCCGAAAAATGAATTTTTTCTATGTGTCTGTTGACTAAGTGGAAAATTATAAGTGTTTAATAGAAAAGGATAGTGAAATAAACAATATGAACATTATTTTACACTAATGTGTCTTTATTTCTTGCTAGAAGTAACTTTACATTTTTTAACTAAGCAGTTCCATGAATGCTGGAACTAAAGATGTGTGGTTTTATGGATTAGCAATTAGCTGGTGATTAACTTTGTGTCTGAGAAGGTGCAAATTACAATCAAGAGAAAATAACTTGTTCTTAATATTAGGGTAATTTAAAAAGGTCTCTCTGTTGGTTCTTTGTTGTCCAGTAATGTGTCTGCTTACACAGTTTCCTTTACCACACTCAGAGCATACTGGCAGAATCTTTACTTGGTCTGTTCCATTTAAGAAAATATGTAAAAATGTGATTATAATGGAGAATATAATTTTTATGTGATTTTATGGCATTGATGATAATTTGGAAGTTAAATGCCATCTCTCTTTCTCTTTCTCACATGCAGAGCATGAACTTAAGCTTAGAGGCGTTTTTTTTTTTTTTAAGACAAGTATATTGTTCATGGCCTCCTCTTATTTTAAAGGGTCTTCACAGACTTTCCCCATTCCACTTAAACCAGCTAATGCCATATTTAGAGCATTTTATAGATTCTTTTTTAATAGAATTTTTTTTTTATACTATCAATCACTCTTAATGTTTCTCTAATACCTTTCTGTGGAGTCTTGTTTTTCTAAAATGTTGGGAAGGATAGTAATCAGAGAGGTGTTCAGCCATCTCCAGGAAAGCAGAGCCTCATCATGCATAACGATAACTTGGGAAGACAAATACCATCACTCCAAGTGACCTTCCTTCCTCCTCCTTCTTCCCCCAGCTTTTATTGCTGGACACTACATCATATGCCATGGCACATCCCTTTGGTCAGTTGAGGTCAGCTGTCTTGGCTGTGTCCCTTTTCAGCCTCTTGTGTATCCCCCATAGTCCTTGATGCTGCAGCAGTGTGGGGAAGCAAAAAACCCTTGCACCTCTGTAAACACTGCTCAGAAATAGCTAAAACATTCCTATGTTTTTATCACTGTATTTGTCACAAATCCAAAAGAACATCATAGGAACTAGTATGAATAAAATCAACTCTATCACAACCAAAACCAGAAGAATTCAAGCCTTTGTTAATATTATTGTAATTTGAGACAGGATTTATATTATGGCCTGTTTTGTTTAAGGATTTAGATTTTGAATCTTTCTTTTAGTTTATGTGTAAAATATTTCTGTATTAAACTGAGATGCCTTTTATTTATTACTCTGTTTACACCCATGTTATGATGTGGGTATAAATCCAGCCAATTCAAGTGGTCTCTTCACTGTATCCCAATTTGCTCCTACTAAAATTTAAAGTAATAGCATGGAAAAACCCCTCATTTTTCTTGACTATCTGTTGGAATCTTCTCAGTAAACTATTCTCCTGCAATGTCTGAGAGGACTTTTTTTCATCTCTAATCAGGGGCTTGGGGGTGGATCTACTTTAATTTGTTTTGGATTGTATAGAAAATTTCATATATGTTGTCCAGAAACACCAAACTCAGCATATCTTTTGAACTTTTTTTCTTTTAATAGATTCTGGATTTTATTGGAGAGTAGAATTTTTTTTTGTGTGCTAGCAGATGCTAAGTAGTATTGTTACTTTTCTATATGGAAGATTACAACAAGTTTCAAATGTGCCAGAATTTTGTGTAAGTCAGAACTTTGATGGGGATCTACCCAGATCTTTCCTTGTCAGTTAATATCTTGATGAAGGCCTAAGTTGGCTTGTTGGATTATATGTACAATAAATACATAATCCAAATAAATTTCAAAGTGTTTAGATATGGCTTTATGAACATTGAAATATGTTCCTTAATAATTTTTCTCTTTGGAGATACCAGCTTACCTTCTTTCTTTACACAAACTGGGGACTCTGTATTTCTTGTCTCTCTTTTTCCTTCTTATAGATAATTTTTCTTTAAAATTGCAAAAATATATTTGTTAAATATCTAATTTGAATAAAGTCTAGTATTTCTATGACACTGTGATTGCATCAAACAATTTGAACTTGCTTACTATGGTATTCTTCACATTGTCTATCTCTTTTTTACAGTTCTTGCTTTCCACATGAGAATTATGCTAAAATATGAATAATATATGCAATATAATAGGAGCTTCCATGCTAAATTGTCATTGCCTCCAATGATATTGCCTTCAGAATGTGTTAGGCTTGATATGGTTGTCCTCCACAGTTGTACACAAAGTTCCTTTTAACAAGATATGACATTGACAAAAGTGCTGGTTGTGATTACTGTGCACACTTTTTAGTCTGAATCATGTATGTCTCAGGCATGTTTCTGAGCATATTTGATTTTACATTTCACCCTTAATACAAAAAATGTTAACTTTCTGGAAATAAGGATCCTTTTATATGGAAAAAAGTTTTTAATCAGAGAAGAATAGTACCTCCGCAAACTTGAGTTAAATCAAGGTCATAATGTAGATTTTAATGTCGGGTTTCCTTCTGTGTTAAAGATTTTTAACTTTAACTTTTTATTTGCAAAAGACAGAGGGGAAACAATAATAGTTTTTGACCTTCAGAAAGATGTCTTCACTTCAATTCATAGCATTGAAGATGAAAAAAAATAGAGAGATAATTTGTTTTAAAACATTGAGAAAGAATGAAGCACAATTTTTATACTTTCCTATAGTTCCTACTTGTCTTTCCCCACCCCCGCCCCCTCCCAAAAAGATTGTGCTAAATTAATTACAGCATTTTTACTCTATCTGTGTGTGCCCATACATAAGCCCCGTATACTGGGCTTCTTGCAGTCCATGTAGTCTAATAAAGCTGGAAAAAGAAGATTGCTTTTTTTTTTTCTGACACTGCAATAAAAGCTGCTAACAATGCAAAGATATGACATTCACATTGCAATAAAAAAAAATACCAGCATCATGCATAATTCAAAATTATCTAGTCTATGAATGATCAGGATATCAAAAAAGTTCTGATTGCTCTTCTGTTAGAGTAGAAGAAATCTGTATTTTTGGCTGATACTTTGTCAAGGGGGTCAATGACTAAGATAGAAAGTAAAAATGAAATATAAGTATGTGTATTTTTAGAGTAAATTTAGGCAGAAGCCTATACATTTACACTGATCCACGTGCAATTCCTGGGATGCATTCTCCTTTGATTTCTCACAGATTCTAGAGAAATAATTATTAATGAAGATCATAATCATTACTAATAGTGCATTCAAATATTTTCCTGAAGTATCAGGAGTGGTGTGACCAAGGATGTTCTGAGATAAAAATGAAACTTTAAAGTGCGCACAAGAGACAGATGTATAAAAAATTGCAGGCAATTTTCACTTGCAATAATCTAAGATGACATCTCCTATTACTGCTGCAGCTCTGCTGTTGGCTGATAAGAGGGTTACTGTGACCTTATGAGCTAAAGTACACAAGTCAAAGTGGAGCAAGCATATTGAGTATTTTTCAAGTAGGGGTTACTAAAACTTATATACAGGGAAATCTTATTAGTGTCGGGGAATATATCAACATCTTTGTAGTAAAAGTGATTTCTGATGGTCAGTGACATTACTTTTCAGTGCTTTTGGGTACTTTACACCTTACTCCAAGTTGTGGGATTTTTTTGTTGTGTGTGGGTGGTGGGTTTTTTTTTGTTTTGTGTTTGGTTTTTTGGTTGGGTTTTGGTTGGTTGGTTGGTTGGTTTCGTTTTGTTGTTGTTACTGCTGGCTTTAGGGGTTTTTTTTATCTGAAAGGCAATTTCTTATTTTGAGCCTTGTCCCTCTGTAATGAATATGAAATTACTTACCTTTTTCCATTTAGAGTGTAATTTCCATAGATAAACATTAGCAATGAGTTAGCCACCTATTTGAAATCCTTATTTTCAAAATTTCTCAAGTGCTCCTCTCATGATTCTTTCTAGGGATGATGCCTATTTCTGTCTTAGAAAAGAGAGGCTCTGGTTTCAACCAGCTGACAAGCTAGTCATTTGTATGTGGGTTTTTTCTTCATTTCTGTAAGACTATATATCTATATCTATGTCTATATCTAGTTTATATCTATATTTATATCTGTTTGTAACCACATATCTATATCTGCATAGATGCATGAATGCAAAGACAAAGTAAAATTGTGTTTCTATGAAAATAAAGGTTTAAACATGAAATTGTATTTTTATGGCACTGTTATTTACATAAATATATTAAACCAATCTCTGTGTGTGCATTCATTACTTTCATTCCAATCGTAAAAAAACTCAAAATGCCAGGATAAACTTGCAAGCCTTGTCTCTGAACAAGGAACAAAATCCATACAGTTTTTGCAGAGAAATTTCAACTATCAAAATTTGGTTACTTCATCATAGCCTTGCCTCCAGTGAGAAAATTTCCATTTATCTGCATGACTTGTTCTTCAAATGATGAGCAAAAATATCTAAATTATAGCTAAGGAGCTAGTGTGCATAGACTACCAGTTTATTGATTCAGAATATACTTTACTGCTTGTACTTTCCACTGGACAAATCCCCACTGAGAGTGGGCTGCAGTGTGAGACAATGCAGTTTGTTTTGGCATGTCTGCTCCCCATGAGTAACTGTATGAATTGAATAAATACTTGAGGAATGAAAAGGGTATTGATACCACACAGACTTCAGTCATGGGCTTGATGACATGGTGCTTAGGTAGATGCATTTTTTGTACTTATCGGGCTATGCTAAAAATGCAAATATAACAGGGAGGAAGCTGACTGTACAGGCTGTCCTTTGCCTTTAGACAAGGTGAACTAAAGAAGGAAAGTGCCTTAGTGATAGCTGTTCCTACAGCTATCACTAAGGTTTTCCTGGAGACAAGAACTGAAATGAATGATTACAGAATTGCTTTTCAGTCCTGGCATAGCACTTGTATACTTGTTGTTCCTCTGGTACTTTTTTTTTTATTTTTTAAATTAGTAAATCTGTGTAAAAAATGTCTTTAAACTACTTCTCATCAGTCATCCATGGAACAATTGCATGTGCAGAGCTGGAATGCTGATGACAGAAGAAAGGATTTAAAAAGACAAATTTAAGCACATAAAACCATTTTTATGTCACTTTTAAACCTTGAAAATAATAATTGCACAGGAACAACTGTCTAGAGAATCAGAAACAGATTCACCTCTCAAAACACCCAGGTTTTCGTGAAACTGACAAAAACTTCTTGCAAGATAAATCATCTAGTTCTTTCAATTATTACGCTGAAGAAAGTTCCTATTCTCAATTGATTGAGGTGGCATACCAGTAATTTTAGAAACCAAAGCACTTTTCAATGTGCAGGAAAAATTAGCTGATGCTTTGAAACAGGATCAAGTATCAGGAGATGACATTGGGCCTTAAGGCATTCTGGAAATCCTCTGCTAAGACAGCATACAGCTGCCTGAATGAAAATAAGGAAAAAACATGCAAAAAGTCAGTAGGGAAAAGAAAAAGTTTATGGTTAGGCTGGCATGGAACTGGACATTATGATATCACAAATACAGGAGAGGCACAGGAGATTAAAATAATTTGGAGGTTTTAAATGGGTTCTATTCCCTTGGACCTCATTGATATCTCACAGTTTCCTAAAGTTTGTGAGTTCATTCTACAACATTTCTGTTACCCGCCAATTTATTTCTCATGTAAGAGACTCAAGGATGTGATCTTTAAGGAAAAACATTCAATGAATAATTTAAAAACTCCAACTCCTTGGAACACTTCACTTTTTTTTCAGGGTCATGTCAGGAGGAGCTCCCCACCTACCCCTGAACTGAGAGTTAGTCCTGAAAAGTAAGTCGAGCTGTAAAGCACATCATGGAATAGAAAATCATTTCAGCCTCTTCCCCTTCAAATAAATTAAAAAGGATTTTGTCTGCAGCTGAAAATGTCATTATCATCAAAGTCTTAGTCTGACACAGCAGAACAAGATCAATTTCTCAGAGACACTGCAGTAGGTTGGCTGCTGTATGTGATTCTCCTTTCCCCCAAAGCTGCAAGCAACCCTTGACAAATTCACTTTGCTTGCTTGTGAGGGAGGAGGAATGCTACTGCAGAGCAATATTCAAATGTATTGCTAAAATAGACCCTCAAGTAAAAAAAAGGAGCCCTTCTCTAGTAATCGCTGAGAATGAAGAAAAAAACCTAACTCCCAAAGACATAAGGAAGAGAAAAAAAGCAGTTGGCAGTAAGAGAAGAGAAGGGAGAGCAGCTGCATTTCTTAAAAATATGAGTGTAGTTGTGAGTGCACACACACAAATACAGATTATTCTTTGGACAGTTGCAGCTTGTTGAGGGTGAAACAGAAGAAAAAAAACCAACACTTTTTTTAATATGTCAATACTTTCAAGTATTTCATCAGCTTTAAAATATTTGTCTCATATTCTGGAAATTAATTCTGTTGCTAGAGATCTTTTGAAAGATTTCTGAAGGGAATTATTTTCACCAAATCATTGTGCTTTATTGCATTCTATGAAAAGTTTTCATGTGAAAGATTTCTTTCTACATTGAAAATATTTTTTCACATTTTAGTCTGAATTGTTTGTACATTTTAACTTGGATTTCAGAAAGAACTCAGTACTTTAGGTATCAGGTCCTACTGAAAAACTGACCCTTAGGTTAAAATTCTATGTCCAGAGAAAAGGTGGCCATCCTTCCTAAAGTCATGTCTGGTAGATGAAAATTTAATGTGAGAAGTTTATTTGGAAATTTTCTTATCTCAAAAGATGAGGCTGGGAATATTTCTGGAAGTAACTCAGAGATAGAAAAGTGGCTCCCTTGAACCTGTGTAATTCCATGGTGACATAGTGATGCCATGAAGATTTTTTTGCCTTTTCTTTTATACCCCTGTTATACCTTTTTACAACCTCTGTATTCCTAGTGCTTTTTGCCTACATTCTTGGATTTGTTTGTCAAGCTAAGAGACTAAACATTTTAGAAGCTTCATAGTTAGGGATCAGTGTGCCCCAGACCCCAAGGTCCTCTCCAGAACACATTCTGTAAACTAAGATAGAACCATCCAGGGGAAGGTTCTCTGGGGAGAGGAGCTCACTTGAGCCTCTCATTGGGGACTCTTTGATAGATCTGCTAATTAGGAAAACCTATAAGGTTATACCCAATGTTGGGGGGATATAGACTTGGTGGGGTGCATCTCGATGCATATGACCGGGACGTGTACACCTAAGGATCCTTAAAAATAAATACCAAGGTAAAATCCCTTTTCCTCTTCTAACCGTGTATGACTCTTGATTTTAAGACCAGGAAAAGGCATCATTAGGGCACGTCTCTGGCTTCCTGAACGACCTGAATACATCAGTCTCAGCAGTCTCAACTGTTTAGCTTTCTCTTACATTAACAGCACAAGCCATAATGAGTCATGCAGTACAATGTTTAACATCCTTGGTCTAATGATCTGTGAATATAAATCTCTTTTTTTGGCAAACCCTATGTCAATTAAGAGCCAATTAAGTCAACTGGTGGACTATGGGATGCTGTAATTATGTGTTCATCGTTGAAGACTGGCAAATTGCCCAAAACTTGTTCTTATTCTTCAGATTTTACATAGGCACATTTGTAGAAAGCTTTGTTGATATTAAATATATAAAATTTGAGGTGATGAGCCTGGATTATATAATATGTACTTATTTTTTAAGAGAACTTTTATTTTTCAGCATTCCCTGTCAAAGTTGTTTAAGGTAAATAAAATACATTTTGTGGCGTTGTAGCATGACTTTTTTTTTTTTTTTTGTAGATGTACGTAGTACTGGTAGTTCACTAGCTAGTGTGGTATGATGCTAATCTATTTTATGACATGATTTTTCCAAGATGGAACCCCTTAGCTCATATTTAAAACACACAGAACAAATATTATTAAATTGGTTCATTGGTTTATTAACATGTAATTACCTGGCAATAATTGAACTACATGATCAGGATAAATATCAGCAATAGATCAGCTAAACCAAATATTAATAAAACCTGAAAAATTCTGGTGCACATTTTTATGAATAGTTCAAAAATGTTCCTATTTTCTCCTGCCAACACACACACACACACACCCACCACATTTATATGCATATTCCCTTTCTCCAAGGCCTTGTAGGTTGCCAACAGCCTCCTTCCCTAGGAATGCAAGGTATACACACAGCTTCCGGTGAAGACATGGGTGTTTGAGCTTTGCCTCTACCTGTATTGCTCCCTATGACCTGCAAGTGTGCAGGCTGGACATCAAGCGTCCCATGAGGCAAAACGCACATCTGAGGTGTTGGTCCCCATGTGTTGCACTCTGAAGTACCACCCAGCCTGATGGAGTGCAGGAGCTCAAAGCAGCCTTTGGGGAGGCTGCTGTGTCCAGACCAGGCAGTAGTTGTGATGTCCCATGGTGATGTCTTCAGCGTCAACGAAGGTCTGACTGCCGCTGCTTCCCCTGTAAGGTTTCTCCCTTTCCCTCTGTTGAGTATTTTCATGTTTTCATTAGACTTCTGTTCCAGCTGTTTCCTTCTTTGCTTCAAAAGTGTCTTTGTCTCTCATTGGTTACTGTTCAATCCCACTGAGGGCTACCTTCCTCTTTAACATAATCAATTTGGGGAAAACATTCTTTCACAGAGTTTCACATATTCAGTTCACATACATTCAGTTTATACTCACGTTAAGTGGTGATGTCCACCCTTATGAGTGATACATACCGGAGATTTCATCATGATTCACTTGACATTTTTGTTTAATTGTCTGGACTTTCTTCTATAAATGTAGATTTTTGGAGAAGTGTTAATAGATTTAAAAAAATAAGCAAACAATGCTTGTACAAAAAATGGTGAGTCATACATAACCTTCAGAATAATTAAAGTGAATTTTTGTTACTCAGAAGAGAGGTGTTGATCTTAAGAATAGAAATACTTAGAAACAGATTGGTCATGTTTTCAGAAAAGTAATTTCATCATTTGGCAGGATACATGATTTACCCCACTTACAAATTCTTATGTCCTGACTGTAATTTCTTATATCCAATCTGGTTTAAATTATTAAGATAATATTGCACTCTTGGTAGCGACAGTTACACTTTATTATCTCTTGGGCTTTTGACTGCTTGATATTGTAATGTGTAATTAAGTCTGAAGAATGCATATTTGTTTAATGACATTTATTGCTGCTAAATCAAACTTCCATATAATTTTCTCACTGACAAAACCTACTTAGCAAAGAATTTAAAAAAGAACTTCACTAATTCTTTAATGAGATTGTATCTGAATGAAGATTGTATTTTTTATTTATTAAAAACCAGAATGATTATTAACAATCATGGATTTTTTGTCTTTTTTTCTTATCTGAAACTGCATAAGTCTCCACAGTCTTTTACTCTCAGCAGGACTTATTAACTCAAACACAGAACTGTGTTAACATAGCTTCAAGTTCACAGTTGCATCCTGCCTGGACAGCTCAGAGTAACTGAGGGAGAACTTATTTGCATCAGATTGAAAAACAGCGAAACAAAAAGAAATCCGTCTTTGATCAGCAGTAACCCTGAACAAGTTACTGTTCCTGAAATGGAAGACCACAGTTTTTCATTACTTTATAGTATTTTTATGTTTGTATCAAGTCTTTTTTTATGTTGTTTCATGCTTGATTACAAGAATAAAGTGATTGTGCTATGTCATATTGAGAGAGTTGACATTTCAAAACCTTTTTCTGAGAAGGCAAATGTAGAGCAGAAATGTTATTTGTACCTCATAAAACCAGATTTTGTGACCTTCCAGTGTTGAAAGAGTGTTCAATGTTGACAAATGCACAAGCTACAGGTTGATTAATTTTCAACCAATGCATGGGAATTATTTTTCTTGAAACTGCAATGAAAAGAAACTGGATATTGTGTGTATGAGGGCTTCAGTGGAATATGCTAGAAATGTCAGAGCTGAGAAAAGACTGTAATTCATAAATGACTGGAATAAACAACCTATTATTGTCTGAGAAAGTTATAACTGTGGAGTGTACTTCTATGGACACTGAAATTATTTCAATAAATATTTATATATTGAAAATATTTATACTTCCTGTTAAGATTAGCATTAATAAACTGTTGCAAGTCAGTTTCATATTTCCACATTAGGACGTTTGTACTATATATATATATACACATATATATTCACCTATACACACAAATATGTGTTCTTATTTTAAAAATTTAGAAATGCTTTGGAAAGGTGAATATATTTACAGCAAATTTCTCTGTCTTTCAGTCCAGTTCTTGATTCCACAGTTCTACTGTGATGCAGAGACATGATGTAGTCTCCAAGTTACTATATTGACTTAATCTTAAAACAGTGACATTCTTTTCAGCTCTAGACAGCTCACAAATCTATGTATTGATAACACATAAGGGATGATGCAGAATAAAGTGAAAGTTTTATTAAATAGGCAGGGGATAGTTTGTGGTTTTCACATCTAAACCACAAGACAGTTTGACTGCTAAATGCAATGCATTACCTGAAAATTAATAAAAAATAATAAATTATTAATTGTTCCATGCCACCTGTTAAACTGCTCTTTTGAGATTTTTATACAAAGGCTACTGTTTCGTAAAAAAGTTGATTTTTAAACCCACTGTTTCTGCTGAGGAGAGAAAATTGGGTTATACTCATTCTGTACTGTCAGTGAGTGTTTTGTACAATTAATGAATTTAGTGATTAAAATTGGTTTGTTTAGGTATTAGATGTCCAATTTAAGAAAAATATTTTTCTTTCTTCTGCATGGTCTAGAAATGAATCCTGGCAGAGAACACAAAATCTATAAATAGTTATAGTAATGCTGTCTATCATTGATATGTCTGTAATTCCTGTTCTAGAAGTGATACACACTGTATCAATACACAAATATGTCAATGTACACAAATCAATCTACACAAATATGTCATTACAGGTTGTGATGAACGGTATTGTTAGAAGATTCTTGGAAGAACAAGGTTAATTTGGTGTTTGTGCTTCTAGACATTCAGATTACAACATGATCATCTGTTCTTGTATATATTAGCTGACTGAGAATAATTTTTGCAGGAGGGAAAAAGGAATGACAGAGATAATTACTTGTGTTCAATTTATACCAAGACTGGAAAGAACAGAAACAGAGGACAATTCTGTAAAGAAATGTACACTAAAAGAAATACTAGTTTTGCCTCTCTTTCTCTGCAGATCATTAATGGATCTTAGAGTGGCCAGCTCATGCTTAGGTGTGATGATGGAGCCAGCTAGGAGTGAGGTAGACACAAAGTCACAACCACATGATCCACTGACATAAAATCTAGAATCTCTTTACTCAGCAGGATGAGGTCAGTGGGTGCATAACAATTTCACTTCTAGAATTTTCATTCTCTCCACCCCCAACTCAAACACCTCAGAGGCCCAGCACTTCCGATCTGTCTCTGACCAATGCCATGGGTGCAGGGGAACGAGATAGTTTCCCTGGTCAGAAAACTTGTCAGGTCCTGGATGTTCATATAAAGGGTCAACTTCAATCTCAGCCTTCTACACAGCATCAGATGTCTAAGATGTCTCTGCCTGCTCTCTTCAGACACCATTGTTAAAAATAATTCATTGTTTTCTAAAGTAGGCTGTTGAAATAAACTGGCCACAGCCTTGCTAAATCACACAGCTGCAAACCAAACTTTTGGAATTTCTTGATATCTATGTCCAGTCCAATTGCCCCCAGGGTATTTATTGCCCTGTGGTCTCCTGTCCCAAAATATGTTCCTACAGTGTAAAGTTAGAAACAGCTGTGAAACAAGGTTCATCCATTGTTTTTTTTTTTTGGTTTGTTTTCCTGGTCATATCAAGTAGATTATTTAGTTGGAACTGAGGAGATATACTCGTTTGATTCATCTGGGTAGTATGTTGAGTTGCTTTCACTCTGTATCTGGTGCCTAATTACTCATAAATATCACTGGTAAATAATATTATTACTAGTTGAGATGAATCTCACTACCACTGTCAATAAACATACATATCTTTAAATAAAATGGTAGAGAATAGATGGATAAATTAGCTTAAAATGACACTTTTTAGGAGAATATGTTTATGACACAAATACATATGTAAATAAATAACAAGCTGGAAACAGTAGAACTCATATAAGTACTAAAAGATGGTGGTAATGACTGTACACCTCCTCAAGACCCATCTTAGCCAGTGCCTTGTGGATATCACAGAAAGCAGTTTTCTGTGATGAAGGATGCTTTTTTCAAACTGTATTACTCACCAGTCCTTATGGAGATGGACAAAGTCCCAGATCTCCACTAATGAGGGCTTAGCTATTCACCTTGTATGTTCACAATAATATTGTGGATATTAAGTTCAGGTGTCAGATGACTAGGTTTCTCTACTGCTTAGAATCACTCCTTCTTACTTTTCAGTATTTAAATTTGTTCAAACACCTAACTTATAAATGTTCTTATTCTTACTGAAAATATTTTCTATTTTCACATTACCTTTTCAGTAATAATGGGAAGAAAGATAGTCATAATACTTAATAATCTACCTGGAAATGCATGTATGTATATGAAATTTTGCTGTATTTTTTTCCTACTTACAACCAATATTTCTTCATACAGGAGACATCTCACAGTGTCTTTACTATGGAGGCTTGGAAATTTTATTTCACAATGAAAACTTAATTATGAGTCCCTTTTGTAAATAGGAGGTTTCTCAGCTTATTTAATAATGTTGCTATTCATTTATTTATTTAATTGCAATATAGAAAACCATTTCATAAATAAAGTGATTTAAAGTGATTTAAATTGGTTTTGTAACCATATCAAATTACAGACAGGTTTTTTACGGGTTGTAAAAATATATATTGTTGCAGGGGTAAATTTCTCGTTTCTGTTAAAAAGTTGTAGAAATACCATGAATGGAGGAAATGAGATCGAGTCTCTTTACAGCTGAGTTGCACAACAACATTGCAACATTGTCTGTGGGTTGAATATATTGCAATGAGTTTCTGTAGCAAAGATGTCTTCCTGGCTGCTCCCATGCAGATTTTCCTTTCAGAATTCTTTTACTTTTTATAAAATTCATACAGCATTATAGGTTGAAAAATGATTTTTTTTTAATTAACATGTTTTTCCTTCCTTATGAATTATTAGTCAACATCTGTGAAAGTAGTTCTTATCTTTCTTGTGTTTACTTTCTAAGAGCCATATGTATCTATTTGCATATATATATATATCTATATTTAATCAGAGATGCTGTTTTTCTGTTGTTTTGGTTTGGTTTGGTTTTTTGGTAGAAATATTGCATAAGTAGAACCACGTGAACCTATGATCAGATCAGACATCAAGTAAAATCTGTCTAGACACAGACACTGTGTAGCTTATTTACATAACAGAAAGAATTTCAATGCTGACATAAATCATGTTTATGTTTCTTTAACTGTAACATTACTGGTTATGTGGCACATGTCTCTGCTCTCTGGGATATTGACATTTATTGGTGGACTGACCCTAAATAGTAACTCCCCAAGTTGTTTTTTGAAGTTGATGATGTAAGAAATAAACTTACAAATTAGGACTCTCTTGGTGGGGCCTGAACTCAGCTGATGATACAGTAGTATCCAATAACAGCATTATGGACTGTAATAAATTGCTTAGAGTATTAACAGTGACAAACATGAATAGTAATTAGCAGTTAGCATTTGCAGTAGATATTGCATCCATGTGACACTTCAGGGACTTTAAAAGTCAATCTGTATTTCACACTAGATGAATTATATTTTTATTTCAGGCAATGACATTATTATGCCTGCAGGCATTCATCAATCATCCTCTGACCTAAAAGTCATGGATCACTGCTATTAGGATTTTATTAAATTGATAAAGAGAAACCCTGAACTTTGAAGGAGATGACATTTTACATGGAGAAAGATAACACAATAAAGCAAAACGTTATTGTCATCAACAATAAATGAACAGTGACTATATATTTGAAACAAAAAATCCAATAAAAGGCAAAACTGATGTAATACAGACTACTGACTGCTTTTTCTTATTTGTTTTAATTTAATTTTCCTTAGTTAAGACAACGCTTTCAAGGATTTTAGCATCTCACTCAGGATGTTTAAACCATCTATTCTTGTTTATCTTTTATTACAAGTGAACTAGCAGTATCTCTTCATGCAATTAAAAGCAATAGCAACTCAATTAATTTTGTTACATTTTACAATAAATGTTTACATTTTTTGCTAGCTAACTAAATGGTTATAAACTAAGTTACAAATACGTTAATAACCTATTATTTGATTAATTTTCAGCTCAAAAAAGTGTTTTGATAAAATGTGCACCTAAGCAAGGTTTGTAGTACTAAGGTTCTATTGCGTTTTCTATTTAAAAGAATTAATTAATATTCTCTTATTGTATAACACAGAGTAATTAATTTGTATGAGAGAATAAACTTGAAATTTCTTCCTCCTCTTTTCTTACACCCTAACTATCCAATAAGGAAAAAACCCAGGTATTTTAAAAGGCTGCTTCAGAAGGATTCGAATGAGCCATCAAAACAAGATCAGTGAGGTACAGTGAAAGAAGGCAGAGAAGTTAACACATTTTCTGCTCTTTTGATTTAATAAGTCTCTCCCTGATTTCAATGAGGTCAAAACCATAAGAAGGATGTCATTAAAAAGCAAGTGAATAAATATAAAGCCATTTTTCCTGCAATCTATATTAAATTTTCACTATTTAATTAAACTCATCACTTTTTTTTCTTAACTAGGCTTTCCTTTGAAATTCTGTATTTATTCTATTCCTCTGTTTTACCAAGAGTAGTACCATTCTTTGAATTCTTGGTTGTGACATGATAAATTTTTCTTATTCTCTGCTTTCTCTGAGGTATCTGAGTGGATGGAAAGCAGTCATGAGAAGTAAATGAAAGCATGATGGAAAGAAGAATTAAAAAAGGACCTGGAGAGCATGTATCCCTATTGTTTTGAGCAGAAGTACAATATATCAATGAAAAGAGTCAAATGTGTTTTGCTATTAATATTAGCACAGTCTCCTTCTTCTATGGCCTTTCCATTAAAAAAAAAAAAAAAAAGATTTATGGAAAATACTGTTACATGCTATTAAAACGGCCATATGGCTTTGACTATAAAATAACTTTGCATTTAGGAGAAATTTTCAATTTTTAATACTAATTCACTCCAGTTATCTTTAAATCTTTTGTTTCCTAAAATGTATCACTTCAGCTGTGTACTCAATTGTGAAGCTGGTGCATCAGTAAATGCTCAATAGCCATGGAATATTTCACAACAGAACTGTTTTTACAACAGTAGTTCTTAATGGGATTCTGCTCATGTAGGAATAGATGTCTACCACATGAACATCTTCATGCGAACCAGTCACTCTCAGCTCCCTCTGTAAATACCACAGAAAAATTTCTTGGACATGATCCCAAAAACATCTAAAGTAGGTCAGAGAATCCATGTCCTTATATCCTTATTTCTATGTACTGACTAGAAATGGACCCTGAAATAACTAACTTAAATATTTATATCTATGTTTATTTCGATGGATCCCACATTGACCTTATTCTTTGCTGGCCCCCTTCGGCTGTACTAACAGAAGTAGACAGTCTTCAGAAGGAAAATATCATTTATTTCATTAGCCTAAAACAGTTAAAGGAAGTAGCCAATTCTGCACTGACTATGAACACTTGAATTCTGAAAAAGTGATTTCTTTTAAAGGGGTTACATTCACTGATGACTGTCTTGAGGATAAACAGCACTTTTTCTAAGACTCTGGGGAAATGAAGTTGGATTGGAGGTTGACAGAATGTTTAATTTTAAAAAAAAGTCAAAATAGTCTCCCAGAATTCTATTTTAATTTTTTTCTGATATTTTGAGGAGAACTAAAAAAGTCAAAGTTTTGCAGAATAAAGGGTTCTGTAAATATGTGTGATATGCAAACATATCACATACAGCTCAATATGTTTTCAAGCAAAAGATAGAGCTGCATTTCTATTGTATAGAATTTGACATAAATATGATCAGAGGAAGAAAGATTAACTTTGAATATCAAAAAAAACCCCCTGCTAAACAAAGCAAAACAAAACAAATAACCCCCTCCCTCAGGATGGTAAGAACTCCAAAATAACTATACAAAGGATTTGACATAAATCATCAGTTTGCAGCATCTGCTGTGATAGCTGGAAACCCACATAAAATGAACACCAGGAAGCTAGCAGTGCTTGATTCTTGGCCAGTTAGCCTTGGATATTAAATGATCAGGAGTGTCTCCATGTTGCAAAACTCTGGGGTCATCACTTGCCGTTGCACAGGTGTGTGTTCGAGCACTGAATTGTCCATAACGAGGTTGAAGTTTGGTGTGTTTAGACCTTAGAAAGCATTTTTGCCTATTCTTAAGAAAATGGTTTGATCTGAGTATTCATGGGTGGAAATGATAACTACTGAAAATGAAACACTACAGGATTACACCAACTGAAAGAAGAAGGCAGAAAGAATTCTTGCATCTTTTTCAGGTTAATAATGTTCACATTACATATTTTAGTAATATAAAGGTGGTTTATGAGATTTTATGCAACAGGGGTGATTTACAAAAGATGCAAAAAAATGTGAAAATAAATATTTATTTTTCACATTTTTATCATCCCCAGAGCCCATACTCCCTTTTTTTCTTTCTCAAAGTTAAAAATCTGTTGTAGTTCTGTATAGTTTATGTGATCACATATTTCAAAGAGGTATACAGCTATAATAATGCTAATACAAGCAGAGATAAATGTAATAGGAACAAAAAAAGAAAGAAACAAAAATCAGAAAATGTACTATGCTATACATATGATTATCCATACGGAGTATCATTATTTTGATAATATAATCTATAATATATCTATTATGTATGAGATATCAATTGCATTTTTGAATCATGCTATATTTTCAGTATAAATACATATTTCATTAAGTAGTAGTAGTTGCTCTTGTTGAAAGTGACCCATTAATGTAATAATTTGCAAATATTTGGGGTTTGGCTGATTTTGAGGAAAATGCTTTGGATTTGTATGTTTTGGTTTTAAACCACTGGTAACTATGAAAAAGGTTGTAAAAAGTTTGTGAGGTTTTGGGGTTTGGTTTTCTTTTTTTTTTTTTAGAATTTAAGCAGCAGAGAAAAATTTTAGATGAGCCTTCTGTTTACATCGTAAAAGTGATCAAAATGATGAGACACAAAAGAGAGAGAATTTCAGCATGCTTCATGCCTCTTTGTCAAATAATGTCCCTCTTGTAAAATTAAGGTGAATTTAATTCTAATATATATCATAAAAAGGAGATTCTAGGGAGTCTCAATCAAACCACATCTTGTTTTAGCACTCTGTTCAAGATGATTAAATTTTCCATTTTCTGTTCTTGATGGGAGTTGAAAAGGGGAGTTATTTTTATTCCTAGTTGTCTCCCCTGCTCATAAAATTATAGATTGCAGATTTTCAAAGAAAGTAAAAAGTCAACTCCCAGATGCACTCACTTCTCAGAAAAGAAAAAAAAAGTTATTAAAAATGTCAGCGCTGCCTTCTTTCAATTGTAATGATCCAGAGGAAAGAAAAAGAAGTGGTCTAAGATGAGCAGAAATTCTGCTAGGACAATTCTTATAACATGTTAGAGTGAAAAATCTATTGATACACAGCAAAAACTAATGCGAAAAAAATTATATGGAGAAAAAGGCATTTTGGGAGCTTCTCTAGGCTAAAACTGGCAGTTGAGGACACTGGCAAATCTTTCACAGTGAGTATAAAGACATATTTCAGATCATAATACTGACATCTGTAACAGGCTATAATAGTTAAAAAGCTTAGATAACACTCAGTATTTAATTCCCATTACAGAAGTTTTGGGAAAGAAGAAACTTCTGGCCTTTTCTTGGCAATGATGTTGCCAACCAGTTGAAACAAGCTAAACAGCGTAAGTCTGACACTCGTATGAGTTTGTATATCTGAGGGAAGGAGGACAAGAAGACTGGTCATGACTTTATTTCTGAGTACCCTTATTATACGAAAATCTGTCAATTTAAAATTTTAAGTATCTTTAAATGACAAAGGTGCCATTTCTTCTTCTCTCATTGTACTTCAGTATATATTCATGAGGGCATGAGACATTATATAATTTGCCATGAGGGGTTTTTTCTGTCTGCGTTCTTTAACCTTATTTAAGATGCTGATATAAGTAATTATATAAATTCAGTAGAAATTAAGAACAAGAAAAAGAAAGCAAGAAAAACTATTTACTTCTTTATTTCATTTTTAGAAATGTAGTATCTAGAAAGTTGATACATTATATGAAATCAATAGATAGCTGGATAGCTAAAAAATTTGGGTCAAACATGAATGAAATTCAGAAATTTCTGAATGAGGTTTGGGATAAAACGGGAAAATATTTTATAATCAATACTGAATGGTAGAGTTTGCCTATGCAAAAAAATATTTTAAAATGACAGAAATAAAGAAGAAAGTATTTTATACTTATAGGAAAAATAGCTGGAAATACTAGGTTTAGGGTGATTGGTATTTAGGGTTTTTCCCCAAATAATAAACAAACAAACAAAACTACACAAGCAAAAAAGTCAACAAAAAGACAACCCAGAAATATTAAAAACATCTTAATTTCAAAAGCAATATGCAGTAACACATTTCACTGATTGGAATTCTACAAATGCTTGCTTTACTAATTGTGCACTTTCATTTTTTTTGCCAGTAGCAGATGCAATTAAACAAACTGTGACTTCAGCTCATTATTATGACATTGGATAGTAGCAGATTCAATTCCAATGCAGCCATTTTTTTTCATATTTGTGGCGTTTCACTGCTTGTCTGAAATTAGTAGTACTGAATAATTTCCAAGTTTTAAAATAACTGTATTCTGTTTCATTTTCCACATAATTATGTTGACTTAACTTTTGATTACCAAACTTCATTGAATAAATAATTATCTGCTTAACTAGATTGAGACAGAATTTAATATTAAACTCTAAGGACTCAAGTCTTCATAGAAAATCAATTCAATTCAAGATTCTAAATGAGTTTTGATATTAAATATTGGGGTTTTTCACACCTTGGGCTATATTCTTAATCACATGTAACATTCACAATATCCAAGTAAAATATATGAATCTTAGGACAGTTTCTCATTGTGAATATGTAGTGGTGTTTAATGGACTAGAATTAGGTAGAAGTGCTTACAATTTGTTTCCAGGAACTTCTGAACTGCCTATCGCTCTTTTTTTGTTGTTGTTGGTTGGTTAGTGTGGTTGTTTGGGGGTTTTTATTCTTCATTCTGATGAAATTTTAATTTATTGTACTTATTAAACAAAATTATTTGGTCTCAGTTTAGCTGTCTGAAACGTGTTTGTTTCTGACAACCATCAAATTATTTCAATGATCTACATCTATATATGAGGAGATTTAGACATTGTGAGTTGTGACTCAGTCCATCCTAAAATAAACCTCTAAGGCAGATGGATTGATTTGCATTTTAAGGTACCTATCACTCTGCAGCAAAGCCAAGCAGAAAATAGCTGCTTCCAGAAAACAGTTTGTCATTTAACGGCACTGTAATAGAAATCATGCTCTCTCCCTTTATCTTCTATAACAAAATCAAACGTTCCACAAATATTTTTGCTAATATAGAAGATGTTCACATATTATGGAAAAAAAAGCATGAAAGATTCTAGAATATGATTACACTGATGTCTAGAGACCAAGAAAACTACTTCACCTGAACACTGTTAACATATGTGGCATTACTGAGTTTAAAGATTCCTTGCTGCTCCAGGTAAGCCACCAGAAATCTGGCTTATATTGGATTTCTTGTTTCTAATAGCTTTCAGTGGTACATTTTGTTACTTTATCAGTTAGGAGTTAATTAATTCTTTGAAACTACAGGGTTAACAAAGAGTATAATTCTGTTTTGTGAATAGGAATATTATATTAATCAGATTTATCCCATTGCACATGAAAAATATGAGATAAGTCTATGTGAACAGAATAGGGATAGAACTGCAAAAGAGAGGCTAAAAAAGGCAACTTAATATCCCTCTCTGTCAATGGCAAAAATTATTTTATTACTTTACCACAAGTTTAGAAATAGCAGCCAGCTAAGGGAACTATTAGCATACAGCCTCAGGTTCCCACAGTTGATCAGTGGGCCACTTAAGTGTTTGGCTGGTTTTTTCCTCTCTGATTTTCTCTTTCTATTGCTTTCAATTGATATTATTGCTCTTCCTCATGGCCAGAATCACGTCTCTGACCTGTAAAACATTAATTAAAACCAATGGTCTTCTTTCTTACTGAAGGCTATATTATCTCTTTGATTCACACATATTAGCTCTATTAATTAACAGCAAATATTATGGGCGAGAGTGTATATTATACGATACTTATAAAATAACAGTGTTGTCAAAATTAAACTAAGCTTGAATTTCCTGATAAGGCAAGAGGAAAGATGCTATTTATCTCTTAACAAGACTCAGGAGAAGTTATATGCATTTTATAGGGTAACTGGGTACACAAAAGTTATTGCAGTTTAAATACATATATATATATTCTAATTTTATATGCGTCTCCAATTATACATCACTCAAATACTTTCAGGGGTGATTGATTTTTAGCAGCATAGGACTCAGTGTTTGCAGACTTTTAAATTATTGTAGAAGAAAGTTGTAACATAAATTTGCTTTTTAATATTAAAATCACATAATCTTTCTAATAGTGAAATCACATTTTTGGACCCCTCAAAGAGAAAAGCAGGAGACTTCTGTGTACACAGCTGTATCACAGGAAATGCAAACATATTTTCATTTTATCTTGGGAGGTTGTTTGTTAGTGGCTTGCAATATATTTATGGTGACCATATTCTTACTTTGAAAAAAGTTTTCAGAGAAAATTGAGTCAACTTGTAAAATTCTGTCACTTATGGAATCCATTTACTTGTTTTTTAAACTAATAAAATGCCTTTATCTAAATAATTGGAATGAGGATAAAATGGTTAGCATGCTTAGCATTCATGGTGATGGACATTGTCACCTTTATCACTGTGGAAGCATCTAGATCAGAGTTGAACTAAAAAAGTAAAGTGCTATGTGTTGTTTATACATAAAATCCCATCCTAGGGCATTCAGCAGGGAGGAGCTTCCTGTGTTCATAGGCTGTTAAGTAACCACTGAATAAAATGAGATAGAATGCAAAGAAGCAAGAATCACAACCAAGGCTACCCTCCCTTACAGCATTAAGATCTTCTTTCTTACCAGTATCCACAAATCCTGAATGCTTTACTGCAGTCTGTCTTGGCTCCAGCAGGTTCATAGGTCAATGTTTGTTTCTGAAACTTCATTCCACATCTAAGAGTGTTATAACTATGAAGCATTCAACTTACTACAAAATTCAAAGTCATAGATTCAGGAGACTGGATGTGTAGTCCTGAGATAGATGCTAAAAGCCATGCAGGAGATGGAGCTCTGGTCAGAGCACTAGTTGTTAGAAATCCCAAAGTTTACATCTATTGACAGATTTCACAGAATCTTTTAGGTTGGAAAAGACCTGCAAGATAATCAAGTCCAACCTTTGATCAACCTCCACCTTGTCAACTAGACCATAACAGTAAGTGCCATATCCAGATGTCCAGTAATTTCTTAAACACCTCAAGGGATGCTGACTCCAACACATCCAATGACTGACAACGTTGTCTTGTCTTTCCCTTGTTTCAGAAAATGCACTGTGTGAAACTAGGAACAAAAGTTGACCTTGGAAATCCCTCTTCAAGAGCTTCACTCCTAAATTTTGAGTTCAAAATTGCCAACTACTCTTTGATACTTCTAACATTTTCAAATTCAAGTTCATCAAAGGCAAAAAAAAAAATACCTTAAGACTGCAAAAAATTAGCAAATAAGCACTTTCCAAAATACATGTTGGGGGAAAAAAAAAGAAATAGTGTTCTCAATCATGTCTGAGTGAGCACAAGGTTACCTCAGCAGACTATAGATGTTATGAAAATTGAAAAAGATCTTAACATGGATATTGATATTCTTAGAGATAGAGATATAGATAGCAATAGAGACAAAACTTAGTTTTATATAGTTGAATTTCAAACTGCATTTATTTACCAAACTTGAATTTTAATTTAGTCAAAACAAAAGGGTACATGACTGGATAAAATTTCAATAATGAGCCTGCTGTCTGTAAAAATATTAGAGCTTTTGCAACTCTTTCTGCACTCAGTAATAAGTGTAGATGTATTATAGCTTGAACTATAAATAGTTACAGGCAATCAGACATTAGCAAGGCACTTGACATTGCTAACTATTCAAAAATATCGATATTTTATTACTGTGAAAGAGAATCAGGAGTCAAGTGAGAGATTGGTGCTATTCTGATGATATTGTGAAGGACAGGACAGGTAACAGTTTGAGTAAAGTGTTTCTAAAGCTCACCTCATTAATATATTAAAATATTTCGCATTAAACATCAAAACATTACACTTTCTATGACATTTAGTTGTGATTGTAATTATAGTGATTGTTTTCTTTTTTTTTAGAATTAGTTTTTGAAGACTAATAGCTTGACTAAATCAATCTGCAGTATAACTGTTCCAATTTTTCTGTATCACGATAAGGCCTAAGCTTTGATAATTTTTAATTTCTTCTTTTTTTTTTAACATTTAAAGTATTTTTAATTAGCAGTTGTTCATGCTACTGTCTCTATTTTCATATGAGTTCTGTTTTAAGAGATGAAATGCAGACTCTATCACTGTAAAATGTGAGTTGCTTACTGGCTTTTTCACAAGCCAGTAAGCAACTCAATTTATGAGACACCTAGAACACTTAATTAAAGCATCTAGCCTCTGTCTTATGTTGAAATTTTAGAGACTTAATCTTCATAAAGTTTATCCACCACACAGAAGAGGGAAGTGCCTTTGAATGTCTCCAGAAAAGAAAAAAAAGAAAAAAAAGAAAAAAAAGAAAAAAAAAATCACGTTTGTTTTAACATAGCATCTAGTATGTTTGCTTAAATTTAGCAGATTAGGTGCCTGAGGGAGGGTGGGGGGGGATAAAAAGTTTGATAATTTTGTGCAAACAGTATTGACAATAAGGTTTCAACTGTGTTGAGTTTGGAAGTCTATGATGCCTGTGAAATTTTTGCTAGCCTACACTATTATTGGAATTACCAAGGCTTTAAACAAGATCGTCCTAAAATAAAAGCGAATCTTAGCATAAATTTCACTGTATTATAGATCAGACTGCTATTATGTCTTATTTAGACCTAGCTAAACAAATCCATTCATGTATTTGAATTTTCATTAGCCAAAATTAAATGCACTCAAACCTGAAGGAAAGGTGAAAAACATCACAAAAATTGAGCCACTTAAAATCATTTGAAGCAATTAAATATGAGTGATGTTTAAAACAAACCCATTGTGCTTTGAACCTGATTCTGGTCTGATCAACTGCTATGTAAAAAATTTGTGTGCACTTTAATTTTGTTTAGTTACATTGATTGTGGCATTATATCTTCAAATTCCAACATTGCACAGGTTGCAGTTGGCAGTGTTTCTCGATTACTAGCCGAAGGATAAAGTCATTTACTAAGGTTGAAAAAAAAGCTGTCAAAGCCATACTCTACAACTTAATGCTTGTTAGTTTGCCTGTTTGTTTTTATCCTGTGTCTGCAGGTGACTACAACACTACTAACACTCAAGGACTTTCCTATTTCTTCTCCAGCACTAATAATGTAATCCCAATTATTTGGGTTTTCATGTTAGGAAATAAAATTATAAACTTATATCATTTTCTTCTGGCCATGTTTAAGCTGAGATAGGGTTAATCTTCTTAGTAGTCAGTACAGTTTTGGATTCAGTATGAGAATAATGTTGATAATACACCCATGTTTTGGTTTTTGCTAAACTGTGCTTACCCTAAGTCATGGAATTTTCCGGTTCCCATACTCTGCCAGTGAGCAAAGCCACAAAGAGCTTTGGTGGGGAGCATGGCGAGAAAAGCTGACCTGAACTGGCCAAAGTTCAGGTCATACCAGAATGTCATGTTGGGTCTCTAAACTGTGGAGAGTTGGCTGGCAGCTGCCAATTGCTTGGAGACTGGCAGAGTATTGGTGGTGAGCAATTGTTTTGTGCATCACTTGGTTTTCTCAGGTTTTTTTCCTCTCTGACTCCTATTATTGCTGTTATTGTTATTGTTGTTATTAGTTGTAGTAATAATAATAAATAATAATGATAAATATCATTGTAGTATTATTTTAATTTATTTAAATTATTAAAATGTCCTATCTGAACCCATGAGTCTTACCTTTTTCCTATTATCCTTCTCTACACCACCAGGGGAAGAATGGAAGAGGAGTGAGAGAACAACTGAGTACTGGTTAATTAACAGCTGGGTTTAAGCCTTGACAGTCCTGGTTGTCCCTCTTTTCCACCTCACTTGAGTCAGGGCCCTCTAGAACTGGTCATAGGATTCTCCACTTCTTTCTCGTAGAAACAGATTAAAATTCATTCCCATAGGATCAGGAGCAAAATCAGCCCTTCCAATCTGTCTCGAAACTGACCACTGGAGACTGGAGCAGCAACTTTCCTGGAAGAACACCCATCTGCAATTGTTTTCCTTTGCTATTCAAGTCCTTGTGCCTCTAGGTCAAGGTAGGTTTCCCATCTCTCCTCCCAAGGTCCTCTCTGTGATCCTGCAGGTAAAAGCACAGGACACCTCATGGTGTGTGCTTCCTATATCCTCTTTCTCAAGCAAGAGAAAGAGGATAGCTCTCTGGTAGCTGAGATGCTGGTCCATACAGGTGGGGAGTAGGATCTATCCTCTGCAAATTGCTGGGCCAGTTTCTCCATATCCATAGAGAGGATAGTTTTCTTTCCTCTTTTACATAAATTGGGAATGTTTGCTTTACAAATGTAAAGTTTACCCAGTTAAGAGATTAAACGTGTTAAAAGGACACAAGCCCTTGACAACAGGAAATACCAACAAGATGATTGAAATATGTGAAACATAAGGGTCTTATTCATAACAAGAATAAGGGAATCATAAGAGAATGACACACATGGATACTCAGGATTCAGTCAGGGATACACTCAAAAGAAATACTCTTTGTTTCAAAGGACAAACATGACAAAAACTTAAATATCCATGACAAATTTAGTTGTTCAATGAAAAACTTTAGCAATAGGTAATTTTTCTTCTACTCCTTCGACAAGGGAAAATCTTGATGACAGTCATAAAGACGATCAAGATGACATCCTCCTCTCTGTTGTAAGTAGTTTTATCTAACAGAACAAAATGTTGCATAGAGAAGAGTTAAAAAAATATGGTCTTTAGTTCCAAGCAGACAAGTGCAAGTTTTTCTAAGCAGTACAGAGTATGCATCTGAATTTATTCATCAGTTTCTACTTTCATTTAGGTGTTTTATGTCTATCTAGCTCACTTTTGAAAGCTTATTATGGCTGGAACTTTCTTCTAAACTGTTTGGGAGTTGAGTATTAATTATGATTTTTGGCAGATGTGTATATATCTACCAGAAATTATGTGGATTTCTTGTAAAGAATTCCACCAGGTGTGGGATGACTGTCACTCAAATCCCTCTCAACCAGTTTTAGGTTTTAGAGGAGTACAATAAGTGGTGCAAACAGGTTTTTTTACAATAAATTTTCAAGCAGTCCTTCTAATCTTTTTTTGTGTTTTTTTGCCCCTACTTCCTAATTATCTTCATATTTATTGTTGTAAATGGTAAAAAAAAGACACCACAGCATAAGACTACTTTTTAGAAAATATTACAGCAAAAGATCCCCTCATGGTGGATTGTCTGTTGTCTAAGTTTCCGTGAACCTGTGAAATATTTTCTTTTGAAAGCAATAAGAATATTGTTTAATTCCAATTCAAATCATGCTAACTGAACCTTTTTAATTTTTAATTTAGTTATAAGATGTGCCACAGCTAGTGTAGTTTCCTTGGAAACTAATGGATCCAGAAAAAAAAAAATGTACAAGACTTTATTTTATACACAAAAGATTCTGGGTTTTGCTTACTGATTAATTCTGCGGGCCACTGAAAATGCTTTCAAAGAATTTTATCTTTAAGAAATACTTGAGAAAAAATTTCTCAGACTTTAGTCTTAATACAAAGATGTGAAAGTGTTTATGGAACATTTTTAATCTAACAGTATACCTGCTGATGTAAGTACAAAGAAATTCACAGAAACCTTAACCCTAACCACGCAGAAATGAAAAAATATGTACTAAAACAAGGAAACAAAAAAATTCAAATGGTAAGAAGAAACACTTTTGTTTACTGTGGTACAAATATTCAGAAATATGTATGTTTATGGAGATATTTTCAACTACTGCAATTTCTATCTTTTGAGATATTTTGCCAGTATGTGGAAATTGTCCAATGCTAATTTTTTCTGTTTGAAGTAGCTTTAGATAATTTGCTTGTATATTTTTAAAAATATTTCAAAATTATACAGTAAGTGAAATTTTTCACTTAGTGCCTCATATCAAACTCTATTTTCAGCTTCCACAGCCCTCAATATGATTTGTCTGAAGTTTCAGTGGCAGCTTCTCACACCACAGACACAGTGAGAATGGAACAGACATGAGTATTGAGAAGGCGAACACTTGGGTCTGCATGGGCAGGTGCAGCTTGACATGTGTTTGCAGTGCTCACGATCCAGTCTGGCAGGGCATATGCTGGCCATGACTCAGGAGCCATGTGGCTGCATGAGCACTGAGCCTCCTGAGAGGTGGGATTCAGTTTTTGGGACAAACTAGACTGTGAAAATAGTGCTGTGAATTTTCTGGATTGGTACTGGCATATACAGCCACTTCATATGGCAAGCAAAAGAGATGTTGTTTGCTTATACTCCTCTGTTTAAATGTGTATTATTCTTGTTCTGTGGTGATATTTTATATCCCTTCATATTTGTGTATTGACTGAACTTCTGTATTTTGTGATTGTCAGGACTCTTGCTATCTAAATGAGGTTAAATTGCAATTAAACACATAGAAAATCCAGAACAGAGGTGGTGTTGAGAACTATCACTGAGCTGAGGAGGTCATCACACAATTTATTTCTGAACAATCTTTTGTTTTATATGCTTATAAATACAGCCATCCAACTCACAGAAAATACATGGTTTAAAAGTTTTAAGGCTTTTCCAGCGAAGAAAAGAAAAGAAAAGAAAAGAAAAGAAAAGAAAAGAAAAGAAAAGAAAAGAAAAGAAAAGAAAAGAAAAGAAAAGAAAAGAAAAGAAAAGGAAAAGAAAAGAAAGCCAGCAAATTCACTGATGTTCTTTATTCGAATTTCCTGATTTTGCAACTACATGTATAACAGTGCATTGTCAATGCAACATATAAATGTCAATGGTTTAATTGCATTTAGATGGATCCTTATCACCTAATCAGGATGATCTCTTAATTTCTTTGGTAGCCTCAGAATGCATTTGGGCATGTCATCAGGCTTCTGAGGAGCCCTAGGAAAACGACAGACTTTCCTTTTTGTTACCAAATGACTCAGAATTCCATTAGTAAAGAAAGTTAGAAGACTTAGCAGCTAGTAGCTGTTCTAGTCCTCAGGCTAATAATGCTTTTTTTCTCAGTTTCTATTGTAATGTGGAATCTGCAACCTGTATGCAAAGCAGAATGAATATTTGGGCCACAATCATCTGAGCAGACACATCTTCAGATAATTCTACAACTGACCTACATGTACTCAGGTACCAAAATTCTATAACCCTCACCTCATGACCACCTTCTGGCTCATTGTATGGGATGTACAATTTCTCCAAAAAGAAACTTTGAGTAATTTCAAGAGATACTGTGACTATCTAATAATTATTACCCCTGGGGTTTTTAGATACATTTGGATCACTCAGCCTAAGCAATTGCGTTTTCTTGTTCTTTCTTCATGTATGCAGTGGCTTAGAGTACTTGACTACAATTTATGGACACAAAATAAAATGAAAAATAAATAAAAATATACACTTTTACAATGATTATATTCTCTCTAAAAGAATATTAAGTTGTAGTATTGGTTACTTTTTTATGTTTTATTTGCTAATTTTTATGTTATGAGGTCTTTACCAGTTCCATTGCTCGTATGTTGGGTTTTTTTTCTGTAATGTTGGAGAGGGACTTGTACAGCATGCAGAGATTCAGATTCAAATTCAGTTTTATGCCTATTTTATTTGATAAATATAAAATACTTTGGCCTGTTGAATGAGCAAAATATTTTCTGCAGTCTTATTTTCCACAAGATTTAATTTTCAATTTTATTTTTTTAATGTATGCTAAAAGCTTTGAACAGAAAGGAGTATATGGTTGCTTTTTCTACTACCTTTAGGTTTTTTACCAGATTCACAGTCCCTGGACGTTGAATGTTCTTCCATATAAGTAATTTTTTTCCATTTGCTCTCATAGCTTTTATTAACTCTTTCTTTATAAATTATTTAGTTCTCTGTAAATAAACTTATCTGCCTGCCCAACAACTGTTAAGGATCCTCTTATTCTGTGTACATGAACAAATCACCATGTGATGTTTTTCAAATAAAGATCAGAATGGCATGAATTTAAGCATTATTATTTTATCATTGATAGATGCAAATAAAATAATAATAATAAATAATAAGAGTTAAAATTTTTGCCATTGAAATAGTTGTTTTAAACTATTTTATACTTTTTATTGACAGATCTGTATGTAGGTAATTAAATTTATTTCATCATTGATGAAATTTACCTCAAAATTACGCTTTGTAAGTAAAGCTCTCTATTAATTTTTTTTTTTTTTTTTCTTTTTTGTCCAGAATATAATAAGGAACTTACTACTCCAGAATAGGTACATGTATTCATGTATTCATTTCTATAAATACTGCTATTATAAAAGTTCTAAACTGGCCAGACCCACACACAGCAGTGAAAAGTTGTCTGGTAAAATGTAATAATAAAATGGAAGTTGAAACCAGCAAAGACAGAGATGTATATTTAGAAAAAAAAAAAAAAAAAAAAAAAAAAAAAAAAAAAAAAAAGAATAAGACAAAACGTATAAGCTCTTATTATGATACAACCAATTCTTCTGTATAAATAAGAGGCCTTAAAAGTAGAAAGATGAGATGTACATAATGATAAAAGAATTTTAAAGAGAAGAAACAAAATTGCCTAAAATTTAATATTATGGAGGATTATGATGCTATCCAAACTTAATTTCTTGAGTCTTCGGAAAAGTATCATAAAATACCCAAATGGAGAACATGCTTAATTTGCCAAGGTCATTTTCTTTAAGTGCACAAGTAAACTTTACACAATTAGGCAAACTCAAATGAAAGATTCCTGTCTGTCCATAAAGATTCTTTGATATTAAAGGAAAAATAAGTCATATTACACATCTGGAAAAAAGATGGGCATTGTTTGGGGGAGGAGGGTTGACTATTTTTATTTCTTGTTTAAGGATTTTTGGTTTTGCTTTGTCCCCACAAAAGACGACCAAAGTCTCATTGAAATAACAAACAGACTGACAAGAACAAGTTTGACTGAGGAAAAGCAGAGTCATGTCTAGAAATACTTCCCTCTCAACAACATAAACTTCAAATGCCTGAGAAACTATTGGGAAAAAGCATATAGGAAAGAGTCTGGTTTGTTTACATAAAACAGTTAAATTAACAATGGATCAATTGATTAACTATTGCAGTGTTTCATAAACAATCATCAAACTACCTCTGGGTCTGCAAGGTCAAAGTAGACATACTAAATATAGTAAGTGCTGCCTTGTCAAAGAAAATGAAAGAAGAATGCTTTGCTTCACCCTTAAAAGAACTAAAGGCTGAGAAATTTTAAATGTAAACATTTAATTTTAGATGTAAAGATTTTGAGAGCTACAGATTAATATTGCAGAGATGGACAGCTTCATATTTGTGATGTGTTATTTCCTTCAGGGTATTAGATTTTATTGCTGATGAGATGAAGCCAGATCATAACCAATAACACGGATGGACTTTTGTTCTGAAATTTTTCTCAATAGAGCATTTAAGAAACTAAAATACATAATTTTTTAAGTCTTTCAAAAACATAAAGCGCTGAAGAATTTTTATATCCATAAAAGTCTTGCTGTACATTTCATGTACACTTTATGGTGTTCCTCTTATTCAACTGTCCTTTATAATATTTCACTTCTAAAATTATATTTTCTTAGGTCTATGCCTTTAATTCTTCATAGATAAATATTTAAACAATTACCACTTTTTTACAGGGTGTATCCTGCAAATTATTGTAGTGATTCTCCAGACATCATGTCAAAGTGTACTTAATTTTCTTTAACAATATTTCCAGTTTATCTCTGTAATGCAAATACATCCCATTAAGAAGAATTTCTTGTAGACATTTGAAGCAATTAAATGATCATAAGTATTCACCCGTCAGTTAAGGATAGCTTCTTAACCTTTGCTCTCATAATCCTTAATTTGGTAAAACATCATTCTGCAATTTTCTATAGACATTTTTTTTCCTTTCCACTGCTTCAGGGATGATTTTCTCAGTATTTCCATTTCAAATTAAACATTAATATAATATTAGTAACAAAAAATATCACATACATTAGAGGGAGATGTGGATGAAAAAAAATAATCTTATGAAATTGCTGGGCCATAGTTTGTAGGCTTCCTTATGGCTTTCACGGACAACTTTTTTGGAAATAAATCATTGTATTGGTACATATGCTTAGTGCCCCTTAATCATTCTTTGATACCTTTCCTGTCTCCTTATTGCCCTGCAGTTTTTGAGAGACAACACGAATGTGTGCGCAGCCCAAAAGAAAATTTGATGGATTATTTCTGCTTCTTACTCCGATGAGTAGTACTGCTGCTAACAAGCTCTCCCAAATTTTTAAACACCTACACTCAGACTTGCTGAACAGAAAGCCAAGGGAGAAATTGTCATCTGGGGAAGAAGGGAAGGGAAGGGAAGGGAAGGGAAGGGAAGGGAAGGGAAGGGAAGGGAAGGGAAGGGAAGGGAAGGGAAGGGAAGGGAAGGGAAGGGAAGGGAAGGGAAGGGAAGGGAAGGGAAGGGAAGGGAAGGGAAGGGAAGGGAAGGGAAGGGAAGGGAAGGGAAGGGAAGGGAAGGGAAGGGAAGGGAAGGGAAGGGAAAGAATATAATGTAATTACATAGAAGCAGAAGCAGTTAGCATTGTTCTTTTACAGTGGTCACATTTGGCATTGGAATTACCTTCATGTTAGAAGTGAAAGACACCCTGTTACAGGGTCAAAGGGCATTGGGAATACACAGATTTTAAGATGCATGAATGGTAAGGTGTGAAAACAAGTACATACTTTTAATAATTAAAGCCATTTTAGATTATCTCTGCATACGTATATTGTTTGACATTCATGAATGAAATCCAGAAAAATATTCAAGTTCTCATAAATTTTAACTTCTCTTACTATATCTATATACATTTTAAATAAGATTTTTTATCTTTTCAGCCATCAATAATATACCATTATTTTTTTTTCTATTATCAGTAGCACAGTTTTGATTCTATACTTTTAATGCTTTTTTTGTTTAAATCGATAGAATACATTAAAAATATTTCATGAATTTCTCTTCCTGAAATTACAAAAAATAAAGATATTAGGAAAACTTCCTTATTTTTCATTGTAAAAAAATCAAGATCAAATCCACTACAAAGTAAAGGGTTCTATTGTCTTGAAAATGGTTTAGAAATCATTCAAAAAAGGAAAGAATTTAAATACCTGTAAATCAACTTTATTTACCTCCATGAATGAGGACTCTCAGCTTGAAAAACAACAGCCAAACACACTGTATTTCTGAGATGCAGCTTTATATATGCGTTCTACTCTCTTTGTCCTTTTCTGGTTGTCATTGTTGAATTAGAGCTGACACTTTGACTGCCACATGTAAAGCATACATTTTCCAAGTGTGCAAGTGGAAACCAGATCCATGGAGTGGCAGTAATGGCTGCCTTACCTGCAATTGTGACTTACAAGATCACAATTCAAATGCAGTGGAAAGAATCTGTAGGTCCTCCATTCCCAGTGCAGGAGCAAGTAAATTCTTGAGCTACTTCATGTTGTTCGTTGGTACAAAAATGAAGCACATAACTTTTCTCCAAATGTCAGTCAGTCAATCCTTCTGACAAACTTGAGCTCTAGAAAATTCTCCATTTATTTTTAATTCATGGAATATGCTATTCTGCTTCTCAGAGTATTCTGTCTTACAAGGGCTCACAACTGAAAAATTATAGCTTGGTGAGAAACAATGTATGGATGGAGCAGAAAACAAAATATGAAGCATGAAATGGAAATGTCAGCTGGAAACTACCAACCATCTCTTAGCATTGCTTGTTTTTAACTAGAAAGAGATTTACCAATTAGCATGTCACAGTCTGTCATTTTCTTTGGGGCTCCATAACTGTACTTTCTGTCTTCAGAGTAGAAGTTGTTAATTCTCTTTTACTTTGTATGTCTCTGTAAACGTCAGATATAGTTTGTTATTCTATCAAAGTATTGGCATGCAAATTGGTGAGAAATGATGTGTGATCATTTCAAATTGATTATAATACAAATCACACTAGTCTCACTTTAAAAAAATGACAGAAGTAGGAGTTCAAATCCATGCTAATCACTTTTACCCAAATGGTTGTCAGTTTTTGTATATTAAAGGCTTCTTCAAAACACTCTCGTTATAGAAAGAATTTTCTAGAGAGCACTTCTAAAAAGTTGTAGGCGCATTTTTTCAATTACTTACAAAATTTTTTTCATCATTAAAGTGTAAATAAGATCTGTAATGCTATGAATAACTTGTTTTCCAATGAGAAAAGAAACAGCCAACATTACCAGCAATTTTCACGAGTATAAAAGCAGCACCTGAACCTATATTCTATCTGACCCAAGAGAAAAGAAGGGAATAAGTAAGGGAGAAAAGCCAAACCAAGGCAACACAAGGCATGGAAGAAAGATGAAGTCATACATTTCTGAACAGAAGAAGCTAATACAAATCTTGATGAAAAGTGTGTGGTCAGAATTAGTTAGTTTATCATATCTTGCTTCAGATGAAAGCAGCAGTCATTTCTGTGCCAAGCATCATGCTACAATGTACTGTCATAGTATTCTTAGCGTCATTCTTTTTGCTTTTAATTTCTGCACTTTTGAAGAGCAGTTCTTACTAGGACATTCTGGGTTTAAGTAAATTAAGATTCAAATTCTTTTTCATTCAATCATTTTCCATGACATCAGGAATTTATTTCAGAGACAGCTATGCAGGAAGACTTCAAACTTGACTACAACTTCAGATATCTAGATCAAACTGTAAAACCTCAACTAGTAACCAATAATGAGGGTACTTGGGTTTTAGTAATAGCAGATCCCTGGACTAAGTGCTGAGAGTCTACAGGCATGATTCCTTGGAAGGAAGTTTGACCATTTAAAAATTAGCTCCCCCTGTAGTCAACAGGGCCCCACAGAAGATAAGAATTCAAGCTGTAAAGGTATCTGTTTTGATAGATATTTGAGGGTGGCATTTATAATAATTTTGGAGATTATATACATTTTTTGACACTGAAAATAAAGAGAACTTAGGTAATGTTGAAAGCAGGATGAATCCCACTTCTGTTGCTCAAATTCATGTAGCACCCCCCCCCACACACACAAAGATCAATGATGTATCGAAAACAAAGTGCAGATTGAAAAAAAAAGCCAAACAAAGCAATTTTCCCATTTTTCACTAGATAGCCTATAGAAGACTAAACTTATTTACTGAGAAATCTTTTTTCTCCTTAAATGTTTTTCAATCTTTTTTTCCTCCCTAGAACAGCTCATTTATCATTACCTTTCACTGCTTTCAGGCTGACCAATAGAGCCATTCAGCTAAAAGAAATCATAGAATCATAAAATCATGGAATGGTTTGGGTTGTAAGGGACTTTAAATATTATCTAGTTCCAATCTCCCTGCTGTGAGCAGGAGCACCTTCCACTAGACCTGAGTATTCAAAGCCCCATCCAACCTGGCCTTGAACACTTCTGGGGATGGGGTATCCACAGCCTCTCTAGGCAACCTGTTCTAGTGCCACTACCCTCACTGAGAATTTCTTCATAATATTGAATCCAAATAATTAAACATCTTTTATGTGTCTTACAACATTTAGTCAGCAACTAATTGCTATTTGTGTTTACATATTATGAGATTGTAGGAAACCTACATTTGTTTAGCAAAGTTATAGCAAAGGTAATCTGTCTTTCCTCATTCATTTGAAAATTTAAATTTTCAAAAATATGAGAAGAACTTAGCACAAGAGAAGTCTTTATAATTCTATTGCACTGGGCCAGTAGAAGGCCTTTCAACGGATTCTCTTTCTCTTTTTTTATCACCTGGATATTTTGCTATGAGTGTCCATAGTGAATCCTGAATATCAGCACTGTCAAATCTTACATATCCACTATCAGAATATTTCTACACTGTCAAAAATTTCCTACATGTCTTCTTTTTGTCATATATGTCTTTAAGACAATGGAAGACAAAACAGAAACTGGAGGACAGCACAGTGATGTGCATCTGATCTACCCTAAACAGAGATGTCCTCTCTTTCTGTTCCACATTCATGCACATTACCTGAACAGAAGCCTGATTATAAATTGGTGTATCTCAGCAAAGACATAAGATAAACAACCCACAAACAAGCACATGAACTTCTCTTCTCAGAACTCCCTTCAGCTTTCAGGCATATGGATTGCCTTTGCTTTTCTTCATTTGTTTTTCATTTATTTTGTGAAGGTGGTCATAACTTTTTAATATTTAAAATTTTATTATTTATTTTTTCCTTTCTAATGGATCATCACAAGTAAAAGCTGCAGCCTGAAGTAAAATACTATGTTTGTTGTCCACTCATGAGTACAAAGCAATGCTACTGTAAAGCTAAAAGCAGAGTCTAGCTAATAGCTAGGGATACGAAAAAAATTTTCTTGCCAGACAACATTTGAAAGTGTTTTCAGAAGTGTCAGATATTAAATTCATAGCTCAGACAAAAGATTCTGTATGAACATTAGAAAGGATTCTGCTTCTTCAAAATACAAGTCAATAGTGAAATTCCATAGCATAGGGATAAAACATTTATATAATAAAAAATACATTCATGTTAATATATCATTATTGCAATTAAGCATAGTGTTGTAGAACAGCAATAAAATTGTTGAATCACTGAATGAATCAGTCCACGAAGATGTATCAGACAACAATGCTTGGAGACAAATGATTATTACTGGGTGCAGTGTCTCTTGAATGCAGAATTTAGCCACTAATGATCATTACTATCCATTTTAGACTATATACAGCACTTCAAATGCCCAACATATACACTGGTTAAATATGACATTTAAAAAAACCCACCACTTTATCTAAATTCCGCATAGATTTTTTTCCCATGGGAAATGAGTAAATTATATCTCTGATAGACAAATCTGTCCTCCCCATGATTTAGAAAGCGAATGAAGACAACTTAAATATGAATATGTCACAGCCAAGGAGGAAAAAAGTCACTATTTAACAGAACTGTAAATATTTCTGCCTTTACAAGCAATTTGTGTATATACCAGCAAGCAATATCCTCTAGTAAGTTTGTCAAAAATGCCTAAAATAAATATACTGGGTTTGCTGACATTTGTCCAGATTAAATGAATTAGTTCTGTACACACCTGATTACATTATGTATAAATATATAGAAAAATACAAAGAAAAATAATTTTCCCCTTTTATTCTTTGGATTGTTGACATCAGGCTAAAAAAAGAGGCAGTGCCAGATTTTTTAACTTTTATGAAATTAAAACTTAATAAATTATTTTGGTCTTCCTATTGACATAAGGTGATGACCCACCCCTTAAGAATGGGTTGTCACACATAATGTCAAGATAAATAGATAAGGCACAGTTAAACACTGATTTTTCAAGTTGTCTATTAGTAATTACTTCATGAAGTGTGAAGATTTCCTGTGAAAATAATTATCATAATTCTCTTGTAGGCCTGAGATACCACAGTGAGTTAGTCTCCTACTTTGGTGCTAAACATGAATTTGAGAAGAGCAAGTTTTACATCCAGGCAATGGATGAAGCCTTCGTAGCCCATGGCTTTGTTGCTGTTTACTTAATTCTTTGAAGGCATTTATTTTATGTTTCCTTTATTTTCTTTGAGATTTGTTCTCTAAAAAATAGCATCACCTAGTCAGGCTACAGACAATACACTATTACAACCAAATAATTACAAATAAATTTATAAACTTTTATACTATATATAAACTTTTAAACTATATATAACTTTTAAATTTTTCATTCAAAGTCAGAGTATTTTAAATTAAATGCCACTTCTTATGTCAGGGAATCATGTAACTTCATATTTTTTGCTTATTAAAACAAGCCTCTCAACAATTATTTCAAATGAAAGACAGTATTTTATCACAGTATTCCATAAACAAAATCATCAGTATATAGAGTCTAGTACAGCTATAATAATGTTTAATTATACTAGCTTCATGTGATATGTATTACATTTATGACAAAGAAATATCTTAGTGTTCCTGGTCAACTGCATTCTATTAATATTTCAAAGGATGCACATATACCACTTTTGGAGCCATTACACTTCCTAAAATTTTAATAAGCTCCACGTAAGCAGAAGCCAAGTTTTTATTTTGCAAATCGGATAGAATACACTCAATCATCATAGATAAAGTATAGTTAATTGCTTCAAGAACTCCTGACATGGTTGTTCCGTTTGAGTTTTTTTGTTTTAAAAGGTGGAAGAACGTATTGTCAACTATGACATGAAATCAATTATGATATTGAAATAAACATGGGTGTAAAAAAAACAATTTTTGCTCCACCATGTAGCTTAGAGAACTTGTCCATGATCTATTCAAAAAGATCAAAAGGCAATTTCCAGGTCAGAAGAAAGCTCCCTAACCTCCAGACTACAGGGAGGGCAGGAGGAAGAAGGAGAAGCAGTACATTTCACCTGACTGCTATACTGTTGATCAAGAAATGGGGATGACATTCATGGAAACAGAATAGATTTGAGAAAGAGGTTATTTTCTCTTTTAGTGATGATCAATTTACAGAAAAGAATTTCATACCTACATATACCACACATATGACTTGTTTTTTTTTACTTTTTTCCGAAAGCAAACAAACCAAATCCTTAAATTTTGCAGTTAGTGTAATTAATCTTAAATTTTTTGTTATTAATTTTTTATTTCCCTGCCCCCCCACCCCCACACCCTCTGTCCTCCTACCCGCCACCCCCTCTACCCCAGCCCCCACACAACATTAAGTAACAGGAATGTTCCTATAAATCTCTCTATACTATGATGAAACAGGCAGGGACAAGAACAGAGCTGCAACAAAAGAAACTATTTTGTAGCACTTGGTCAGATACAGAAATTTTAAAACGGAGAGCTAAATTCTTTGAAATCATGGCAATTTGGATTTGTGCAGAACATTACTTCAGTTGACTTCATGGATCATCCTAAAACTTGCAAAATCAATAGATTTTCAGCTGAGTTCAAAGGCATTAGGATATCTTCTTGAAACTTCAAAGACTATGAAGTGTCATAGCCCCAAGCAGAGAAATATTACTAAGAAATATTAATATTGTGATTACATATATAAAGTACCATGTCATGTTAGCATACTTAAAACACAGTGGATAAACTACTGCTGTTACTTCACCCACATCGTGAATTAACTAACAAGGAACCAGAGCACTTTATCTGGATTGGGAAAATTACCAGAAAACTGACTAGATCAGCACAGCTTTTGGATTATTATCCACTCCTAATGTTTTATATAGGTACAAACAACATTGCAAGATGATGTCCAAGGTCCCTCAAGTGAAATTTTAGGGCACTGGGAAGAATATTGTTTTAAAAGTAAATAATTGTAAGTTGTTAATGACGTGAGAAAAATGCTGACAAATGTAGCACCTGCAAGTAGCTAAACATCTGGATAGTTAGGATTATATAATTAAACAGCTTTTTTGTTTACCTTCCCTTTATTCTTAACTGCATAGAACATGAAAATTAAAGCAGTTGAATTTTGATTCAAATATCTTTTATAAAATTTCGTAGCTTTAGTTTCTTGATTTCTGCTTGCTTCTGTTTTCAAATGGATACATTCTATCTCTCAAACTTTTTTTGGCTGAAATAATTTTGATTTTGTTGTGGATATCAGATGCCTGCATTATTAATTAAGAAATTCATTAATAATTTAGCTTGTAAGTTGCAGGGGAAAAAAAAAGCTCAATTCACTTGGCTTGAAAGAAATCAGGAGAGAAGTAGTCTATCAATTTATTAACAACATGCAATTAACCAGCAGTCATTGAACCACACCTTCAGGATCAATATCCTAAAAACCTTTCTACAACTCATTGTAGAATTTCTAATCCCTGACCCAGAATCGCACTGCAAACCCACTTCTGACTGGGGTAGCTGTGGGTGCTGGTTTTTTATGCATTGTTGATGATCCCCATCCTTCACTAATGTACTCAACAGTGTGACAGCAGCCCATGGTGCCAGACACGTACACCTGAAATGTGGGTCCCCATGAATCACCCCACTAGCTGAAGTGCGGCTGCTCACTGCAGCTTTCAGGAAGACTGCTGTGCCCAGCCTGGACAGAAGCTGAAGCGTCACAGAGTGACTTCTGGCAGTGTCAAAACGGTTTTGACTGCTGCTCAGACACCCTCTTCTCTGCGGGTCCCCTGTGCACTTCAGAAATAAAGCTTGAGAATATATGGGAAATACTGGGAACTTTAAGTGTCTCCAGTAACCTCTGTTTTGGCAGCTATTTTGTCCCTCAAGTCCTTATTTCTCCCCATTGATTGTTAGGGAATTCTGGTTGTTTATCACTACTTTTGATCAAACAAATCCCATTAGCATAAATTTGCCTATAGTGTTATGTTTTTATGCTTTAGAAGGACAAGACTTTGAAGTTTCAGATCTCTTCTAAATACCCAGCCTGAATGGGAATAGAAACAATACCTTGTGGAGCACTGCGTGTTGCACTGTAAGTAGAGGAAAGAGATTTATAAACATGTTTTTTCTGGTATGATGAAAAAATCTTTTTCACTTTGTAAATATAATAACTTAATGTTTATATTTGCAAAATTTTTCTCCTTTGTCTGGCTATTCTGAATTTTCATTTAAAGATTCAAAGTTGTTTGGTTAGTAAGACCAAATTTCTACCCTACTTCTGAAAGATACATTTTATCATTGACTTTTGTCACTTCTTCCCTGGCAAAATAAAGACATGATCCAAAGTTTGAGCAATTCTGGCTACATTTGTGCTTGTGAGAGTGATTCTTTTTCCCAAGGTGAAATGGTGCAGAGGTGCTAGACTGTGGAGAGTGTATATCCTATGAACTATGAAATCAACATATCTCTATGACTCAGAAATTAAAGTGAGTTTTTTGTATCCTAAAAAATCAATCTTTATTCTATGTGAGGCCATGGATTTTGATTCTTCATGTGCTGTTAGAGCATGTGTATTTAATAGAGCTGGGACAGAGCTGGATTGACTATGTGGGATGTGTAAGGAACTCATCCTTATAGAGCCCTGCCTATACACTGACTTGGGATCTTACACGTACCCTGGACCCTGTATACATTGGCCTGACAACCTGCTCCCAGCTGTTGGCTGAACCTACTTACCAGCACTAGACCTGCTCTGCTCTTGTTTTTCAGGAAGACGTGTGGATCTGTGTCTCTGACACTGAGGGCATTGCCCTGCCTGTCATCCTTGGCCTCCAGCTCTACATCCCTTCAGGAACAGGCCACTGTTTCTGCCCCCTGACCATCTGCAAAAGTATTTGCAAGCCTCGAGGTTGAACTGTGAAGACTCATCACAGTCAGTGTTTACTAGAACATCTTATAATAATTAAGCTGTTTTTCTTTTTATTGAGCTGCTATTGTTCATAGGAATGACATTACACAGTAACTCTGACTGCTTCACTGCTCACACCCCCTCTCACCCACAGAAATAGGTCTGGATCATCAGCTGAGAGCCCGACCCCAACAGTTTACTCAGGTGCCAAGGGTCACAGAGATGTGCCACTACTTTCTTTCTAAGTGGTTGGAAAACACCTCTATAAGTCTTACGTTTTACCAGGCATATCTAGGAACCTGTAGTCTCTGTCTACATGTAGAGCTGTTGCCTCTTGGATGTGGTTAGAACTATAGAACATTTTGCTGAAGCAGATGTATGTTAGCGGCCTTGAACACATTCACATGCCATTCTGACTTTGTCATTTCTTGCAGCTTCAAAAGGACTGACAGTTTCTGGAGCTATTCAGTTCCTGGGAGACTTTCAGAAATTATCCCTCAGCACATATCTTTTCTTTTTTTGCAGCCTGCTCTTTTTTGGTAACTGTTTCTCCATAAGCATACAGAAGCACACAGATTTTCATCTAATGGATCTATCTAACAAAACTTTTCTTTGGTATGTGGACACATGATATCAATGCCTGTGCAATGAAAAATGAAAAAAAAAAAAAGAAACGGAAAAAAAAAGCTAAACAGCTTTATCTTGGACATGTCTGACGTTCAAAGAAAGCATCTCTCTATCTAACATACTGCTTTTTTATTTTTCAGGCGCTTGAATTAAAAGAGAATATTATTCTTATAAAGCTAGAAAGGTCAGAGACACACTTGATGCTTCAATGCTTCCCTGACAAATATGATCTCCTCAGGGCAAGGGTTTAACTTTTGGAAAATACTTGCACTCTTTTATTAGTAAAATCATCATTCTTTTTACAGTGTGTTTGTGGTCCATACCTTTCATCTCAATGTTAGTTGATTTATTTTGCTAAGCTGCTCTGATATTCTCCATTTCCTGTCCAGCCATGAGAAAAATAGTTTAGACGAAGCTTTCAGTGTAGGACCTTGAATATTTTTTTTATTCACAACTTTGTTGCCATGCCTAGCTGAGCTACTGTTTCAGTGTCATTAAGAGTGAATGTAAATGGATATATGATACAGTAATGAACAAATGAAATGTTTCTTCCTGGGAGGTGTTAAACTTTGTCATATAATGTATTTTGGAAGTATCTGCATTACTTAAGGCATGCTCTTCCATGATACATTTATAGAAGTAGAATTTATTGAAGAGGGATTGTCTGCAGAAATTAAATCAAAATTAAATAAACCCCTTCAAAAATTAATTAACAGATTGGGCAAATGTCCCTTCACCCCCTGAAAAGAAAGGGAGTTTTTTCTTGCAGTTTTAACTTTTAGTGCTCATGTTATTACCATTCTCTTTTCTTGTGTGTATCATGAGAAGAAGGACCATATGAATAAGGTAAGAGAAGTATCAGAAGCATTATTTTGTTCATATAGACTACATAGTGAGCATAGCAAAAATAGAACTACTGTTAAAAATCCTATTGTATTAAAACAATTTTTTTAAAGTTTTTTTTACTTTATTCTTTACATAGGTGAGAGTTGGCCCCGTCTATTCCTTTGCAACACCCAGAAATAATACTTTTATTGCAACAATTTTGCTGATAGACAGTTAAAGATTTTCCATACTGCTTTTCATCCTGGATAATTTGATCACTGTAGGGCATGTTGTGCATAATTTTACAAGAATGAAACACAGAAATTTACATGACAGAAAATAATTTTGCCTTAAAAAACTATTAAGAAGAAATAAGACATGGCAAATAACATTCCCTGGTTGTTTATTGAAGGACAGTGAAGCAAACTAAAAAGGAACAATTTATGCACTTTGGTGCACATTCCTTTCTCAGATACTTTTGGTCACACTGAAGTGAGGCTGCATCAGTGCCCACAGCTTACTCAGTTTTGTGTGGCAGGTCGAACATAGCAGGGGGTGAAATGAATTCATCTTTCTGTCTTCAAGTGAACTAAAAGCAATTTTATTCTTCCCATGTGGTCACTTGAGGTGCTTGTCATGTTCAAGCTAATGATATCAGGCACCCTCAGGTTGTTTAAGTATTCATGAAGTAATTAAATTCTCATTAACATATAAATAAAAGAAAACTGAAAACAAGTTTAGGAGGCACCTAACATCTGTTCTAATGCTTTTAAGTATTAAAATGTGCCACATACAGAAGGAAAAGTGCATTCTGTTCAGGCAAGTATTTTGCATAGATTATTTATAGAAACTGTAATTAAAGTGATTTGGCATATTAAGTAAAATTAACAGCAAAGCATTATTTAGGTAGTTCACATGTCTCTGACACCTAAATATGAAATTTAAAAAGCAAAGAGAAAAGTAAAATTAATTTTTGTTTGTTGTGAGATCCAGAGAAAATGACGAAAACAATTGAAAATTTATTCCTTTAGAATTAGAGAAATGCAAAATCTCACTCTGCAGGCATACTTCCAGCTGCTGCTTCAAAATACATTAATTTTTAATAATGAAATGCTACTGACATTTGAAAAAAAACACAAAATAAGTCCAGACTTATAAGTTAACTGTTATGTTTCTTTAAATTGAGTTTAATGCACAGTTCTGTCATACAACTTGAGACCTTAGTTCAGACACAGCCTAGGGCTCTAAAATGAATGTTTCCTTCTAATATTAAGTAATTTACTTCTTCAGATAATTTTTCCCAAGAAAATGTTACTGAAAATATGTTTTACCTATTAACAAAATGTGTGCCCTGTATTCTATACCACATCACTGCAGTTTTCTGTACAACAGAAATAGCCAATAAACTTAAATTACCTTGAACCATAGTTTGAGATTGATAGGCTGAAACAGAGCAAAAGAGATAGAAAAATCTCTGATAGAAGAATCTTCAGAATGCGTTAAAATAACCATTTCATTAGACAGAAACAGCTCCAGAAGAATGCATTTCTGAGAAGTAAATCTTTCAAATATAACTTTCAGGTGAAATATACTGAATTGATTGTGCTCTTTTTGGTTTGTAACAACCTCTGTCTTGTTTTTTTATCATGATCTATATTAAAATGTATTCTGTACCAGTTTAATTTCATTGTGCTCTTATTGACTTAGCTGAAAGTACATAAGATATACGCTTATATTGTCCTAACTTTTAACAGAGCAGAATGTATGACCGGAGAAATTTAACATTTTTTTATTGTTTATGTTCTGTTGTTCATTTCAAAAAGCAGTATTTCATGCCTTATTCCTTGCCTTATTTCATGCCTTTCTCCTTTGTGTGATGCCTACAGAGGGAAACGTATGCCAGTTATGCAATGCGTCTGGTGCATGCTGAAAAGGATATATTGCAAAAAAGGCCACATAGACCTTCCTGAAATAAAAAGATAAACCTATTTTTTTCTGGTTTTAACTGTGGCTGACAAAATCCAAGTAATTTAAAAATAGCTGCAGTGAGTTATTATAGACACAAACAAGTCTTACTCTTTTATAAAGAGTGCTATTCACTACCAGTAACAACATTTACAACCAACACTTGAAAATATTCTCCTCTTTGTTTGGTTCAAGACCTGTTATGAAGTCATATCAGTACCTGTCAGCTGTTAGGATTATCAGAGAATAATATTTCCTTAGGCGTTATAGCACTGAAAGGAAACTATGTATTATTACAACCTAGGAAAAAAAAAAATGGTCCAAAACCCATGCAGCAATGAAGACACTAACTGAAGCCTGGATAATTGCAATCTTATACTGGTAAAAGCTCATAAAAAATTAATTTGGTAACTCATGAAACAGGAACCGAGACTTGGTTCCTACATGCCTACAGGACAAGGAAATTAAACATTACAAGGCTTGCTTGAGAGAATGTCTGCCCCAGAGCAATTATCTATGCTTACCTTGGAATCCCTACTGATCTTAGATTATCTCACAAAACACATGAGAGAATTCCTGCCTAAACAAACTCTAATCTTTTTATGAACCTGAAATAGGGTGCAAACTCTTGAAGTCTAAGTCTGTATGAATATAAAGCAACAGTATAGGTATAAACTCTTCAATGTGGGGATGGGTAGTGAGCACACACTTTCATGCAGTACTGGTTCTAAACAAGGGCTCATCTTTTATTACTATTAGTCAAAAACCTATTTTAGAAATCTTCTTGAATAGATTTTAATTCAAGACAAAGCAGTTCTGGATCTGGGGTGGAGTTGCAATGGAGAAAAGATGGTAGAATTAATAGTTGTTGACCACATTGGGTATATTTCATAAAAATGCTACCTGTATCCTTAAATAAAGACATATTGGTATCTATAAAACAGGGTTTAGCCATAAAGCTGTCAGGAAACAAAACCAAGCCTAGAGAATTTACAACTCTCTCTGGAAAAGGATGTTCTCAGTTGTTTCCTATTAAACACTCATCTGTCTCTTTAGTGCATCTTCTGCTGCCAGACATTACACTGACCAAAAGTGTAGCCATCAGTAGATCAAACTGATTATGCAATTGTACATGTACTTTGCTAAATTAGCAGAGACAGACCTCAAAGAATCACTTGATCATCTACACTGTACTTGTACGCTGACACACTGTGTTTCTGACAACTGGAAGGTTCTCTGAGGTACATAATTTCCAGTGAAATAGCTTTATGCATGTGAATGAAACTACTCCACCCCACTTCTTCAACATCATGACTTAATAGTTTTTATCACTGAAACTATGCAATTGGTTTATTCCAAAATGGAGCAAGGTGTCAAGGTATAGAAAATGTTCAATATTTCTCCACAAAAGACGGCTTTGGGCACACTTTAAGGACATTATGTTCACATAAACAGTAGTCTTCATGCAGATATCAAATGCTGAAATAACTTTGAGAATAAAATTTTAACTCAATGAGTTAAGACGTCACAAACTGAGGCAGGGTTAGAGCTCAGCTTTCTGAATTGCTGCTATGACCCTGGAGAAATTAAGGTTCTGTGTCTCCATCTGATCATAATTGAAGAACCTTTTTCCAGTGCACCTTGTTGACTCCTTATCAGTGAGATTACATCTTCACCCACCTATTTTCATGTTTGGCTCCCAGCTCGCCTCCCTTCATGGAACAGGATGCCCTTGCTGCTCCCTCCTGAGACTAGTCTCTTCTCACTGTGTGCAATTCGTAACAAAGGTCATTGTTTTGCCCAGTTTGTGGTAGGAGCACACATTTTCTTTTCTCTACACCAGAGAAACTTACTCTTTTTACTTTCTTATCATGAGTTTAGCACTCCCTTGAAATTCACGGTAGAATGACAAAACCAAACCCCTGATGCTGGGATCAAATGTATAAAAACTTACACATTGAGAAAATATATTAATTACTTAGAGTTATGGAGACATAGTATTCTTAAAATAAAAACAAACCTGTAAGCAAGATAATTCTTCCTGAAAGGAGTCGCTTTTCGCTTGTAGAATGTATAAGCTAATCAGTCAAAGCCAAATACATGTAGGTCATGTTGTTGTCCACATTAGTGATACAAAAAAGCTGACACTCAAAATAAATGTGAGATAATAGAAAACAGTGGAGCACATTCACAAAAAGTGTTTTATTTTAAGTAACAAATTAATTTTTCACCAGTTACCAAATGGAAATCCAATATTGAAGTCTTCAAGTCAAGACATTCTTGGTGCATTCTTGAAAGCGATTTTAAGCTCAAAAACAAAGTGTGAAGATAAATATTAGAGTGATTCTATGACCTACACTATATAGGCAGTCAGAATAAATGATTTAATATTCTCTTCTGGCCTTAGAAGTGGTTCATTTGTCATAATCTGCAAAAAACAGTCGCTTCATAAATTATTTCTGAATTTTAAAAAAGCACTAGATAATTAAACAAGTGCATAGGATAATTAAACAGTATCAGGTAATCTGATCAAGTCTTCTCTCCATTCTGCTTACAAAGATCTAGGATATTAGACTTTCTCACAATTTCAAATAAACTGTAGGTATTTCTCTGATCATGAAAGAAAGGAAAAAGATCATACACTCAGTATTTTTGTAAGTGATTAATGGATTTCCCTACTGGAACACTTATAAATGTTCTTCTTCATTAACCTAAAAAGTCACTGCAGAATAAAATAAGACAATTAAAAAAAAAAATTGTTCATACTTACAGAAGCTTGCTTAATTTCTCCAGTTTCTCCAAGGCTCTAGAAAATATTGCAGTATATTTTCATTAGAAAGCTATTGTATATTAAGAGATACTATAAGATTTATAACCAAAATAGCCCACAAAATATAGCAAAAATTCGAGAAATATAACCATAAAATTAGCTAATGTAAGAGGAACTGTGCTTTGGATTTATTTTTTTAGAATGTTACTTTTATGGGAAGAGTGGGGAAAAAAAAAGCAGAATCAGTAAGAAAAAAAAATCTTTATCTATATCTTGTTTATATTTCTTTGAGATAGTCTGTGAATAAATTTATTAGTTCATTCCCAAGTCTCTACCATTACACAGACTAGTGCTAAAGAGTGAGGCACATAAATGTAAGACAACAGTGAGAGCAGCATCTTTATGATATATGTAATTCTCCAAGAAACCAACCAAAAATAAAAGTCAAGAGTGGTACAGAGTTAGACAGAAATTCATACTTCCTCTTCACTCTTACTAATGGAATTGGCAGAAAATCAAGTCTACACCTTAAGCACACAAATGAAGGAAAAAAAATTACATGTAAAATTTTGTTTAGTTAAGGTCACAGAAGCAAAATAATCTGTAAAAAATGTGCTTCTTGTTGATTACTTCCAGTGTGGCAAAAGAGTGGTGAATAACTTTTCTACCAGGAATCTGGCAATTTCTACTTTTCTATCTTTAGTCACAGTTTGTGGTCTTTATTATTTCTTTCTCTGATGAAGGTGAAAAATGTGTTATTTTCTTTTTCAATTTTTTTTCAGTTATTTATTTATAAAAACTTAACTAGTCTAGAAATATTCTCTTTAAAATTTAAATAAAGGATTTCTTGTTACATTGTGACTAAGTATCCAGATAAATGGATGGAAGTTGTAGACTATTTTAAGGGAAAAAAATCCTTTAACTTTTGAGTATAAATTATATTTGTTAAAGACCAAACATCCGTTTCCTCAGTTTACTTAGGATAAGTAGGATGGTCATCACTATTTAACTGACAACCTTTCATATTACAAAAATCCCCACTTTCCATGCAGAACACAATCAGTCAAAGTACAGGGACAACACATACTGTCAATGCAGTTTGCTCAGTTTAGGAATTTAAAAAGGTACAAAGATTCTGCTAAAAGCAGACAAAATCATTCTAGGACTAGTCACTGCTTTGCGTCTTCTGGGTGGTTCCAGGAGGTAGTATGGGTTTTATGACTATGAAACAGACTTTTTGTATATACTAAGTTGATCTATATTCCCTGGTATGGATTTTAGAGACAAGTGAATAGATCTTCTTTATCAAGGATGACTTTGATATACCTTTATTATGCTATTTTATTTACTCATTACATTATTATTTTCATATGAATACTTTGGCTATATTGGATTTGTGCTACAGGGATATAAATCATCATCCAACAATCTACAATTTACAATCATTCTTGTAAAGAGATTTTTGCTCTCAAATGTGACAAGAGGGATTTCAGAGTTTACTTCTTTTTTAGGCCAGACCACTAAGTAAAGTTAGAAATCCCACATTTCATTGGTACAAATCATTCCTTTTCTATAAACACTTACTTTCTAATACTTTTTGTCAAATTAATTCTTCAGAATTATAAAATTACTGAAGTTATGGGTACATAGATTCAACTTTCTATTAAAAAAAGAAAAAGATTTCTTGAAAATACTCATACAAAGAGCTACTGAGTACTCTGACAGAAACAGAGGAAATATAACACTGATTTTCCCATTCTGTTGGAGGATATTTTTAGTTACACTAACAAGCACCTTTACTGTCAGTCTCATCTACAGAGTTAGAACAAAATGTTAATACACATTTATCAATCATAGACTTGATGCATTTCTAGTGGACCAAAGCAAAGTCTTAAAGGAGACTGAAGGGTAGTCTGAAGAGTAGTTTTTTACATAAGGAAAAAATCAGGTCATTTTCCCAACAAGCTACTATGAAATAAAGGTGTCAAAAAATGTGTGCCAACATAAAATTCACTGCAGTCATAACTGGTATGTTAATTTTAGCAACTGTGAATGGTAAAAACCACAATATCTGTTCACTCACTAAACTAAAAGAAAAACAAAACAAAGCAAACAAACTCCACATTTCAACTTGTACTTCTATTTATACCATTCCCAGAACTTCATTCTACCAGTACCTCAGAAGCAGTCAACTTTTCAACTGTCGCTAGACTTTTTTACTTCAATATACCACATTCATTTTGGATGCTTGATTCTTTTCTTCTTACTACTTCTTACATATCCTGGATGGATAAAATTCTAATCAAATGCTGCAGTTATTTATTCCTAATAGGATTTAGCTATTTATATTTTGTTCATTCATTTTCACTTCACCTGCTGTATACTATCAATTAAAGCAAACATTACAAAATTGGAAAACTCAACCAACAGATTCTTTTTTTTTTTTTTTTAATGATGAACTATGCTGCCTTTATGAACTATAAACTGTTCAGCACAAAGATGTTTAGTTTACACCTGTTGCAGAAACTTCTGGACTCTTAGCAAAGCACTGATCACATGCATGTCAAATTGCCACAGCACTGACAAGCAGAGAAAGTGTATAATCTAGTATTTAAATAACTTTTAGGCAGATAAATGATGATGTGAATTTAAATCGTCTTGGAGTAAAGTGCTTAGAATGAGGGAGTGCTGCAACCTGGGTGCATATACTATATCTGGCAAATATTCTGTAGCACAGAAGGGTCATTTATGAAATTAAGACTAACGGTAGTAGTTAAATTCTTGAAAAACAAAGTTGTTTTTTTTCTTTAGGAAAAAGAAGTTTAGAATCTATATAACAACAAAAAAAGGATATTAGTCTCCTATTAATGATATTAATACATTCTCCTTCACTGATAGTTTATGCCAGTATTCTTACATCTTGTACATTTTGCACAGAACACAGCATGTATTTACTGAAATAAATGAAGCTCTATTTTCATGGCATGACTCTTCCCTGGAATTCTGGAGAGAAAAAAGTCAACTATAAACGGTAAAATTAATGATTCTACAAAGAGGGTTTTAAATGAATAGAGTAGGTGTAATTATTTCTATAGCTAATAAAACTATAGTTTTTAAGGAGTTCATTTTTGCAGAACGGATGTAACAATCCCCATGTTTACACTGCTTTGCAGGCAGTCTTTAAAAGGGCTTTTGTGTCTCTCTCCTTCTCTTTTTTCAAGAGAATTTAAAATGTCCTATGTTTGCAGAAGGTTCTGAGTATTATATATGATTAAACCCCTCAGGCTGTAGGAATATCTTCATGGCCCTTCTCTGGATCCACTCCGTCAGGTCCATGTCCTTCTGTTGCTGGGGATCCCAGAGATGGAGCAGAACTCCAGTTGGTGTCTCATGAGGGTAGAGAAGAGGGGCAGAATCACCTCCCTTAACCTGCTACCACCCTTCTTTTGATGCTGCCCAGGACATGATTGACAGGTTTGTTTCTTTCTTTGTTCCCTTCTTTCCCTTTAAAACCTCCAAAGAAGAATTAAGAGAAGGAGGAAGAGAAAGCAAAAAGGTTGTAGGAAAGGAGGAAGAGAGGGAGGAAGGGAGGGAAACTGACAAGAAGTCAGGGGAGGGGAACAAAATACAATCAGAATTTCCTGATGGATTGGACAAATTCTATATTTATCCCAGTGTCCTACTACCTGTATTTACCTGTAGGATTTTCTGAACATTATGCTAGCAGTGTGGAATCATCTGTCCATACACTTAGTGACACACATTAATTTTTTCCTTGCTTTTTTTTCATTTTTGGGTGAAAGTTTGGGAGGTGTAATATATATCTTGAGAAAAGAGGAGGAAAGTTAAAACAAGCTATTATATTTGTGGAGGATTCTGTTGCCACACAAATAGGAGCCTTCCAGGCATTTGCATTTAAAACACATAGGAAACCAGTGTCTGATTAACTTTGCATATGTTGTAAACATTTCACATTATCTCCCTTTCTGACTTCTCAGAAATGCACAACACCTGGAGAGAAATATTGAATTATAAATCAGGAATTTCAGCAGAATCCTAATCAGATTCTAATGTGATATATTTTATAAGTTCTAAAATTTTTCTTTTATATTTATTAAATTATTGGCTTTTTTACTTTTTTTTTTTCCATTTCCACATAACACATTGGAACACTATTCATTGTATAGAAATGAAAGCTGCAAAGAACTAACAAGCCAAGTGCACAGAAGCCAAAGAGTCATTTCCCTGGCAAGGGAGATCATGCAAGAGTGTTTGGAACAGCTCCTTCTTCCTGCTCATGTTTTTCTTTTTTGTTTAATGGTTTTCCAGTCAAAGAACTGAATGATGAGTAGCTGGCTTGAATTTTTTTAAGAGCTCTATGACAGCAACGGTGAAAGCTTTATTTCTGTGTGACCGTAATCACAAAAAGTCCTTCAGTATTTGGACTGTAATAGAAATAGCTATTGCTACAGGATATTTTAAACCCAGTATTATTAAGTGCACAGATTAAAAATTTTACTGGAAGAAATACCAGAGGATTGAACTCAGAGTTTGGAGTTCTGGCATTGAAACAAACTGGCAGGGGCTGTGCTGTTCTACTTTCATACTGCTTTCACCAAAGCTGTCTGAGCATTTTGCATGTCCCTGTAATTTACATAGATATAAATAGCCAAATCCAGTAAGGGATTTAAACAATTTTTTTTCTAGGTCCAGTATTGTGATCTAAAATCCACACACCATTCACTACCTAATACTAGGGGTACTTACATTTCTTTTTATTACCCTTGATAGAATTAAACTTCTTCACATGTCCACAGTAGATTTTAGTCTTGATAGGCATCAATTTGCTTAATATCTGTCATGAAGCTGAACACGATCAGAACCAAAATTATCAAAAAGGTCCATTTCACAAAAATGCTATAGAACATAGAACGGTTTTGGCTGGAAAGGACCTTCAAATCCACAGTAGATTTTAGTCTTGATAGGCATCAATTTGCTTAATATCTGTCATGAAGCTGAACACGATCAGAACCAAAATTATCAAAAAGGTCCATTTCACAAAAGTGCTATAGAACATAGAACGGTTTTGGCTGGAAAGGACCTTCAAAGATCATCTTGTTCTACCCCTTTGCCAAAGGCAGGGATATTTTTCACTAGATTATGTACCTCAAAGACCCAATGTGACCTTGAACACTTCCAGCAGTGGCGGAATCAACAGCTTCTCTGGGTAATTTTCCCCAGTGTCTCCCTGTCCTTATTGTAATAAATTTCTTCTTTGGGTGCAATCCAAATTTACCTTCTTTCATTTTTAAACACTTGCCTCTTGTTCTGACACTACAGGCCCTGGTAAAAACTCCCTCTACAATTTTCCTACAGGCCCCTTTTAGAACTGGAAAGTTGCTCTAAGGTCTCCCTGGAGCCTTCTCTTCTCCAGACAGAACAACCCCAGTTCTTTCATCTTGTCTTCATATGAGAGGTGCTTCAGTCCTCTAATCATTTTTGTGGCCCTTCTTTAGATGGAGAGAATCACCTCCCTCAGCCTTCTGGCCACACTTGTTTTGGTGTAGCCCAGGAGACATTTGGCTTTCTGGGCTGCAGGCACACATTGCTGCCTCATGGCCAACTCTTCATCCACCAGTACTCTCAAGTGTTTCTTCTCAGGGTTGTTCTTGATCCATTCATGTCTCATTCTGTATTGATATTGAGGATTTCACTGTGCAGAACATTTCATTTGGCCTTGTTGAACTTCATGACGTTTGCACAGGCCCACTTCTCAAGCCTGTTAAGGTCCCTTTGGATGGCATCTTTTCCCAATAGTGTGCCGACTGCACCACGCAGTCTTGGTGTTGTCAGCACACTTGCTGAGGTGCAAGACACTCTGCGTTACTGATGAATATGTTAAATAACATTTGTGCTGGTGCAGACACTTATGGGATACCTCTCATTGCTAGTTTCCACCTGGACATTGAGCCATTGACTGTAACTCTTTGGATGCAAAAATACAGCCAATTCCCTATCCATCTTTTTGTTTATACATCAAATCCGTATGCCTCTGATTTAGAGGCAGGTATATTGGGAGAGACTTTATCAAAGGGTCTTTATCAGTCCCAGTAAATGACATCTGTAGCTATTCCCTTGTCCACTGATGTAGTCACTCTATTGTAGAAGGTCACTAAATTTATTAGGCAAAATTTACTCCTGATGAAGTTGGCTATCTCTAATCACCTCCCTGTCTTCCCTTGACATACCCCGTTATCTTACTGGGCACTGAGGTGAGTCTGACTGATTGGTACTTCCCAGGAGTCTCCTTAGGACCCTAACATAGTAAATTGAAGCTTCAAACCACAATAGCTTTTTAAAGATGAATATTAGTAGCCCGTTTTTCCAGTCACTGGGGCCTTCAACATGAAAATCTCATTGATGCTGGAATGCATATTGACTAAAAGCTAGTTCAAATATTGGAATTAGGATTTTCTTATATTGATGGGTGAATCTGAAGATAATTCATGTCCAGGCTGAGCACTTGGACTTTATGATTTGGAGGCTTCTTTCAGCAGCTTATCTTGAGCAGGACAAGAGAAGGAAGGGTTCTGTGTCTACCATGTGCAGTTTATATCCAAATTCTCAGGAACTGAAGAATCTGCCTGTAACCTGGATGTTGCTTGCCTTCTGAGGCCTTTGCCTTGCTGTTTGAGGTCTTCTTCTGCTCTACTGCAATTTAAAGTCAAAAAAGTTAACTTAAATCACAGGTGTTAGAAGATAGTGTAGATAAAGGACTTTGATACAGATGGCCTAGATTTCAGCATAACTGTACATAAAAGAAGTGTCTTGATAACTCGGTACTCTTCACAAAAGCTCATACAGTGGTGGACACTCAGTACTTCTGGGAACATTAAAGTGCTTCACAAAGAGGATCTAAATTGGTAATAAAGATCTAGATTCATTCAAAATAAATTTTTAAGGAAATATCTTCCTTTTAATCTTCAACTCTTCATTGCTCAAATTCAGATTCAGCATGTCATCTCTATTAACTGAAAACTAGTTTTTGAGACAGAAATGCTAACACCCAGAAAGAAAAGATATTACTCTTTTAGAAACAGTCTTCCCAACCTTTTAGGAATTAATTTATTGGCAAAACACAGTGTGACCCCAATTTTTATCTTATTTTGACAAATGTCTTCTCTCATTTCTGTTTTTCAAGAGCATTGTATCTGCCCCTCGCCACAGTATTTTAGGTTAAGATGGATCAGATATACTCAAAAATCATGTCTGCTAAAGCTGTGTATCTATAAGAAAACAATTCACATTTCATTTTTCCAGGAAGAAAAAAATCTTAATTACAGAATCTCCATGCACAGGACAGAGAAATATTCAGTTTCAGCCCTGAAACCTGGAGTGTATTTATATTTTATTCAGTGACTGTGTAATGCAGAATGCATGGACTTGGATTGAAGTCTCTGCCCTTCAGATGAACAGCTTCTTTACCTTTCTCTTTTTCCAATCCTGGATGAATCTTGTTTCAGTTTATTTGTCCCCATGGCAAGGCTTCAAGAGGAGAGATAAAGAACAACCGTAAATGATTACCGACATAACCTGCAATGTAGTTGTTAAGACATGTTATTGTGAGGTTGAAAATGGAATTTTAAACTTTTCAGATAGCAACCTTATATCCAGGGTGAATGAACTAAACACTGGAACCCATCACTCCTATCTTGAAAGAAACATGAAGACTGTATTTAGGATAGCACTTGAAGCTGTTAAGGCCAGTTGACTGAAGTTACAGCCTCAGGATGAGTCAATATAGTGTCTGACACTTCTTGCTTTAGATCTGCGGGTGAGCTCCTGTTCATCATATTACTTGCTGCAATCTCAGAATGCAAAGCTGCTGTGTTTACTTCTTGCCCTACACCTATCATAGGGCTCTGTTACCCATTTAGAGAGGTAAGAATTAAAGTTACTTACTTGAAATTTCAGATTGTGAGGCCACTCATCGTCTAGAAGGCCTAGTCCAAAGTCATTTACTTCATATGGACAAGAAGTCTGTTGCTTATCCTTTTTTCCTTTTCTCTTTTGTCTGTCTAATCAAAGGCAAATTTTTCTTTGATCCAGGCACCTCATGTTGAGTATGGTAAGGATAATTACCCTGCAATTATTTCAGGTAGGCAGAGACTAACAACTCTAATTATAATTGTAGAACCAGTTGGCAGAAATAGAGGATGAGGCCATTCAAGAGAGAGAAGAAAAATAGCTTTCTGAGGGAAGCTGTTATGTTAAAGGTGCTGTACAGTCTGTGGTGTGCAAACATCTTGATGTTTCTTTTCCTTTTGTTTTCTACTTGGACTGTATAGAAGGTATGCTTAGAGGACAATCCTTCATTAGAGGTACAGAATATATATCCCTGAAAAGACAAGGACTGGAAGAATGAAGAACTGCCCCCCTTTAGTCATAGTCCAGGTTGGAGAACATCTAAGGAAACTCAAGGTGCACAGTTAATAAAGAGAGCTAAGTCACTGGCGGTGGGTAACACACTTGAATAAAATGAGGAATTTTGCTGAGGGGTCTCGCTTATGCTGTTAGTGTGTGTTCCTGAATAAGTTAGTCAAACTGCCCTCTGATCCAGCAGGACCAATCAGTGAAGGATCCCCAGCCTGGCTGGGCACAGGGGTCTTGGTTTTCCTGGGATAAGGACAGACAAATCAAACACTAAGCGTCAAGGAAATTTCTTCTCTTTCATGTGAAGATGGACCTCTCAGTGAGTAAGGATGGTCACACTCAAAGACTTTTGGTCAATGGCCTGATGCCCAAGTGGAAACCAGTGAGGCATTTTTCAAGGGTTTTATTGGAGCCAGTGTTACTGACATGAGCAGTGGGATCAAGTGCACCCTCAGCAAGTTCGCTGACAACACCAAGGTGTATGCTGCAGTTGATGTGCTGGAGGGTGTTGGTGATTGAGCATGGACCCAGACTGGCAGGGAATCTGAATCATTTAGTCAAAGGAATGAGCTGGTTTTATACACTTTTCTATGGCACAGTATTTCCTTCTATGGCATGACCTATCCCGTGTTGCCACATCATCAGCACACTTCCTTCTGTGGGATGATCACTCACTGTTCACCCGTCCGTCAGCTCCCGGCAGGCTCCTCTCCGTAGGGGTCTGTCCTGTGACGCCTCCTCCCCCCAGAGTCCAGTGGAGACAAGCCTCTCTGTGCCACCATGTGCTCCTTTGTGCTGCCATGTGCCTCTGCAGGCAGGTTTTACAGCCCACAACCCAATTCTATCTTATTTCTCCCCATAGAGGAAAGGGATTCCATCCAGAGGGACTGTGACAATCTTGAGAGGTGGGCCCATGGGGAACCTCATGAAGTTCAAAAAGGCCAAGTGCAAGCTCCTACACCTGCTTCAGGGAAATCCCCCATTTCAATAAAAGCTCAGAGATAAATGGATTGATAAATGGCAAAGAGCACATGGAAATACTGGTGGATGAAGAGTTGGCCATGAGGCAGCAATGTGTGCCTGCAGCCCAGAAAGCCATCTGTGTCCTGGGCTGCATCAAAAGAAAGGTGATGCTCAGGTCAAGGAAGGTGATTCATCCCCTGTATTCTGTGCAGAGAGACACCAACTGGAATATTGCATCCATCTTTGGAGCTTCCAACATAAGAAGGACATGGACATCTTGGAGCATGTCCAGAGAAGGGCCATGAAAATGCACTGAGGGCTGCAACACCTCTCCTATGAAGACAAGCTGAGAGAGCTGGGGCTGTCCAGCCTGGAGAAGAAAAGGCTTTGGAGAGACTTTATAGCAGCTTTCCAGTTCCTAAAGGGACCTAGAGGAAAACTGGAGAGGGACTTTTTACTAGGGCATGTAGTGACAGGACAAGGGGGAAAGGCTTTAAGCTAAAAGAGAGTAGGTTTGTATCAGATGTAAGGAAAAAATTCTTTACTGTGAGGGTGGTTAAACACTGGACCAGGTTGCCAGAGAAGTTGTGGATGTCCCATCCCTGAAGAAGTGTTCAAGGCAATGCTGGATGGGGCTTTGACAAACCTGGTCTGATGAAAGAAGTCCCTGCCCATGGCAGGAGGGGTGAAAGTAGATGATCTTAAAGGTGCCTTTCAATCCACATGTTCTATGTTTCTATAAATTATCTATTATGTTTCCTAAGGAAAGGAAAAAGAAAACCCCCCTTTTTTTTTTTTAACAAACTGGATCCACTGCTCTGTAAAAGGCAAGCAGGAATTATATGGCAGGGAAATTATTTCCATTTTTTGAACTCAATTTTTTAAATTTTATAATACTTTTTTAAAATTAATACACAGTTAGTATGTATTAAAACTCCTTATTTTTCCCTACTCTGTTACAATATTGGACCTCACTGGGCTATTTATCAGTACTGCTGAGAAAGAGCCTGTATCATTGTATCATTCTTTAATCCTGCTCATTTAGGTGAAAGAGAATGTCTTTTGAGTTCAAATTTATTTTTGATGTAAACCTGGAATAAAATATGTGTGCTACTAAAAAAATGTATTTTATATTTAGTGACTAATCAAATAAAATAAAATACAAACTAATGATACAATACTGATATGATATTAAGCAGATAGTATCTTACTTTCATATTTCCGATTTGTTTTTGTCAAACTTGATTACCAAGGCAATGTTACTACTCCACAGCTGTTGAAGTGGTGTTGCACACAGGCTTTTGAAAAAACACACACATTTCATCAGGTAGAAAATAGTAAGGATTTGGATATGTTTAAAATTCCTCATGTCCAGAACCAGAGTTTCTGAATTTATAGAAAATATGTACATTCAAGCAGACAAGCTCATGTTCTGCTTCTTCTGGTTGTTTGCTTCTTCTAATTATTTTTTTTAAAAAATGGTCAGTAATTGCAATTTATTTTAAAATGTGTGTGGCTGGAGGTGATGCTCCATTTCTGGATCCAGGTAAGGCTCACATCCAACACATACAACATACTGTCACTTCTGCATTCTGCTCTAGAGTCATCCCTGACTAAGGGTTGGGATGAAGGCATTTTAAATATATCCTGTTGAAAGTCTCCCATCAGAGAGAACATAGATTTAATCTTTTTAAGATGTCTATGAAGGATATATTAGCCAATCTTTGCCTAGAGAACAGACATTAGAAAATTTGAATCTGAATCTTCTTAAGCACTGAATGTAAGCTCTCCAAGTGTTCCAGTTAGTAGACTATTTACTAGGTTGTAATAAGTAGATTATGTATAAACTCAGAAGTAACTACCTTGATATTTTCAATTATTAAAAGGATAGGTGCTATAGCTGAATTCATGTGGGTTTGATTCAATATTCTGTCCACGAATATTGAAGATGCTTTGCATCTAATAGACTTTATACCCCAGAGACAGTTAGTGCTACACCATATAATTTCTGGATCTTAGCAGAGCTTGAGCACAAAATTCTGAGCAGTTGAGCATAAGAAAAAAATAGGTGAAAGCATATTTTCTTTTTTATGGAAAATACACATGCTTTTGTTCAGTCCAATGAATTTTAGTGCCTTCTGTGTCAGCAAACTCTGGACAGTTTCTTGGTTTCAATTCTGTTGTTTCTATATTAGAATTCTAGGAAAAAAAAAAAAAAAAAGTGTGAATATGACACCAGCAGAGAAGGGGGTCTACTACTGAGGGTGAAGTATGGCCCAGATAAGTGGTCAATAAGGTGGATGTAAAACTGGTTGAATTGCAAGAATTATAAGGAGCACCATGAAGCTCAGCTGGAGGCCAATCACCAGCAGCATACCCTAGAGGTCAATACTGGCTCCAAATGAATGGATGAAGCTCCAAGCTTCATGAATGACCCCAGTGACTGAGAAAAGTGCAGCCTTAGAAAGTTTGAAGACAATACAACATTAGAAGGAGTTAATGACTAATCAGGTGAATGTTCTGCCGTTTAGAGAGATCTTGACAAACTGAAGAAATGGCCAGAGAATAATATCATCAAGTTCAACAAGTGGAAATCACATTAGACAGGCAGGTAGATAATCTCATCCAGGCTGTCCTTCCCACAAAACATTGGACCAGATGATCTTTCAAGATCCCAGGCCATCTTATGATTTGATGACATGCGACGTTCTGCACCTAATCAGAAGTGCTGCTATGCACATGTGCTCTGTTGAACCATGTGCACTGAATTTAACATGAGCCACCTATTTGCTCTCGTATCACAGAAGACAAACAGTGGCATCAGCAAAAATGTTGCCAGCACCTCAAGGGACATGATCCCTCCACTATGTTCAGCACTGGTGAGACACATCTGGATTGCTGGGTGCAGCTCTGGGCTTCCCAATACAAAAGAGACATGGACTTACAGAGTAAGTTAATGACAGGCCACAAATACGATTAAGGTTTTGGAGCGTGTGACATACAAGGAAAGGCTGAGAAAATTGGATCTATTCAGTCTTGGGAAGACATCCAAGGGATATCTTATCAGATTTTATAAATACCAGATGCTTAGCAATAAAGATGAGGAAATCAAACTCACTTGAGTGGTACTTATTGAAAAGACAAAGGCAATGTGTACAGATGCAAGTACAGGAAATTCCATTTATTTGAAACTAAAAAAATTCTGCAAAGCTGATAACATACTGGAAGAGGTTGCTTAGAGAAGTTGTGGAGTCTACATTCCTGGAGATATGCAAACCCCAAATGGACACAGACATAAACCATCTACTTTAGGTTATCCTGCTTTGAGGAAAGGTGTTGGACTAAGTGATCTACAGAGTTGTCTTCCAACCTCAAAGATTCTGTGATTCTATGAAAATATAATATTCTGATATTAGATTTAACCTTAGTTATACATTAAACAACCTCCCTAACTAGTTTCAGTAATTCTGCTCAACTTTATTTACAAGTGGGCAACTACATATAAGGAACAGGGTAACTTTCCAATATTTATTTTCCACAAAATTAAATTTTTCAGATGTTTTGCTTCTCCATACTGTTTCACTGTCCAACGGTGAAATCTAACCCAGAATACCTGCTTCAATCACTAGACTTCATTCCTCATGAAGTTCACTAATACTTTATGAAGTGCAACTCCATCCCCCCTTGATCATATTGTAATAACTGAAGAAGTCTGATGAATGAGCAGGAAAACTCTGAGTGTAAAGATTTTTTATGTTACTAACAAAAATGGCCGTACATGTCACCCACCAAAACTATGTTTTCACTACATTTTTTTTCAAGTGTTGTGCCATAACCTAAATGTTTACATGAAATTTTACATTCATGGAATATTCTAACAGGCAAAATAGTGGAATGTAGTGTATATAGAACCCCAGATGTAACCTATGGGCACTCTGATGGTCTGTTCTTGTGTACGGCAGAAGATGTTCGTACATGTAATGGCTTAGTACTTTCAGTTTCCTGCACATAATAAAAACTTGTTTAATGTGGCATGACAGCTGAGCTTCCTTGCAAGTACATTTTGAAGAATAAGATATACTCTATGCTCCTTTGCCCCTCGTTTTGAATTGGTCCCAAATTCAACTTCTCTTCAGGAATAAGAACTAATTACTATACTGGTATTTTTTCAGTTTCCCGAGCATCTGTCTGGTTCTCTTAAAATATCCCAAAGGTATTTACCACTTTCAAACTTTGCATCAGTTCCTCGATTCCTGGCAGGACTTTCTTTAAAACTTAGCCCCTAAACACTACTTGGTAATGTTTCATGAGTTTTTCATTCACTCTTTGGCATGTGAAGACCTTGATTATATCCCTATGAACTTCTGGCATAGGTCCAGGTGCTAAGGAAAGAAACAACAAGCTCACCTAAACAACGCTTCTAATTGAGAAGCAGCAGTAAGAAAAGAGGCAACTAGCTTTTGTCTAGTAATTTTTTCCTAGGAAACTGTAGTGACATGAATTCTGCTTACAGTTAATTACACCCTAATAAGAAATTAATTTGATCTAACAATGTTTGGATCAGAAAGACTGTGTTTACAGTCTCCTCAGCCAATGCATAGTATGATAGTGTAATAGTTAGGTAAATATGATGACCTTAAAATACATTGTGCAGGAGTCTGATAATTCATACATTCTGCTCATAAATCTAAACAATGAATTTTGTCTGGCTACTGTGTGAATATACAGGAAAAGTGAAATGAGCTTGAGATACCAGGGTTTGTGACTAAATATATGTTAGTTGTGCACATGGGTTCTTGTTCAGCCTTATTTATATCAGCATCTGCAAAAATGGAAGAAAAATAAGATGTAAAAAGATGGTTCCTTTCATGGCTCTGTGGAGACGGGTTCACTTTGAAGGAAGAAAATCTGCAAATTTTTAAGTGGCATGGGCTACAATAATTTTGTTTATATGACTTTAGGTGGGTCCACCTGCCGTGGATCTCCTTGGGCCACAGGAAGACGACCTATGTCTCTGTGGTCTTCATCACAGGCTGTACGGGAATCTCAGTTCTGGTGCCTGCAGCACCTCCTCTTGCTGGTTTTTATGGAGCTGGGTGTGTGCAGGGCTGTTTCTCTCATATTTTCTCAATTTTCTGTCACTGCTTCTGTGCAGTGGTTTTTACCCTTTCTTAGACAAGTTATCACAGACATGCTACCAAATGTCAATAGTGGGCTTAACTTTGGCCAGCATTGGGTTCTTAAAGTTGCCTGGGACTGCCCTGTCCACCATGGGGGAGAAGCTTCTGGCATTTCTCATAGAAACAACCTTTGCAGACCACCCCCTACCAAAACCTTGGCAACTCAGTCCAATATAGGATATTTGATGTTTCTCTCAGAAACAGAGATACTTTACCGATAAGAGTTATAATCTGAATTGTCCATGGTGGTAAACTGATGCAAAAAATCAGTTTCCATATCCATGCAGTTTTTCATCTGCAAGTCTACCTTCAGCTCAATAGGAAGCAATAGAAATACAGAAGAAGATATCACACTATACTGTGACTTCTCGTTTCTAATATGCGCTAGTATGGGAAAAGTTAAGTTTCAGGTTATTATGAAAAAAAATGTTACAATTTTTACTGCAACATCCAAACACCATCACAACAGTTTTGCTGTCAAACGGCCATAAAGAAGGTTACAGCTGTTATCACTAACAGTAATTATATGAATATTACATATTATGCATTTTCACATAATTTTATGAAAATTGACCTAGATAAAAATCACACAGGAATTCATGTAAGGCTATTCTAAGCATCTTTGCAGACTAAATAAAACTATTTGTGAAAGCAGATATTAAATCCAGCCCCATATCTATCCTCCCAAAAATGGGTAATTTATACGATTTTATTCATGTAATGCAACATATTCGTAAAAATATTTTTCTTTAAAAAAAGAGTAAAATCTCCACTGGCAATGAATATTTTGTTTCTTGCAGGAGAAATGCCTACAGGCGCTCAGATGATCTCATAACAGTGAACAAATTAGGAAAAAAAAGTGAGACTCACCACTGTTGAAGGAAAGGTATGGCAGCACTCAGTATGTTGATTTCCTACATCTCTTTCATGTCTGTGACACCTGTATGAATACCATGCAGAACAACCAAAAATTCTTCCAGCTGCATATTAATATTAACCTGCTATCACAGATAAATACAGAAAATAAAAACAACTCTATTATCTTTTAGTGCTACTATTGGAGTGAAAATATTACTGAAGATGATATAACAAACACTTCAAAATTTCTGTTTATTAAAGGTATTCTGAAATTTTGTTCTGTCCTAAGAATTTAATTATGCCAGTCTATCAGCAGCTGGACCGGACCCATTGATGTTTTATGTGGAAAAAAAAAGATGCTTCTACACTAGATATTTTCATAAGTCTCCTTACAGTCAATTAAGAGGAAGAAAAGAGGCTTTTAGGGCATGTATGACTTATTTGAAACCTCTACCTTAGAAAAACTTTATTTAAATTCCAGGTTTTGAAAATTACGTCAGACAAGTGGCACATAATCTATAACAATAGTTCTCTGCACTCATAATTTCAAACACATGACTGTGTTTAAGTTGAAATAAAACCAAAAGAAACAATAAAACGATATTAAACAGTTATGTTTCCATATTGTATAATTCAATCAGTTAAAAACAGGCCATGATATTTTAAAGCAGGCTAGAACCATATGTCTTGGACATGGAATACCTATTTTAACAGATTCTTCTAGGGCATTAACCAGTTAGTAAGCAAAAGAGCTAAGTGTTTGTTGGATGTGGAAAAGACTTTTACACCGTAGACAGTTTACATTAATAATTTTCTGCCTTGTTCCCATTAGAATTCATGAATTCAAGTGGAGTTGGAAAGACTTGGATATCTGAGGTCAGCATAAAACGAAGCCAGTAAATTCTAGAAACTATCTTAGCTTTTAGAAAATGATAGGAAAAGCTGTAGGTTTTTAAATAGAAATTAAAATTAGGTGACTAAGACTTTGTAAGAAGGTACCTATCTATACTCTGATTTAGCACTGTGCAGTCTCATCAGTTAGACTCTTCACTCTGGGAAGCCATCAACTGCCACATATTTTAGCTGAAAGTACAGCGGTTTGCATGCTGATGCAGGCAAATCAAAGGAAGTCACTGAAAGCCCATTAGTGACCTAAGGGTTCTGAACAAATATTACAAAAGCTGGTATTAGCTTCCATAGAATAACTACTGAAGTCCTAACACACATTTATCTCAGAAGATATAGGTAGAGAAGCAAAATGTGCCCCTCTTATTCAGATGTTTAGGGCAAAAAAAATGTATATAGAAGAACTTCATTTGCAACATGATTCTACTATAGACATATTAAAGCTATATTTCCTCCACAATAAGAAATTTACAATCACAAAGAGAAGGTCATCTTTAGAGAAGCTTTGAAGGATTTGAAGATGTGTATGCTATCTATTTTTCTGAAATTGCTTTGTATTATTTACTCATACATTCTTCTGAGCAAAAATTAGGCTTCTTATCTATGAATGCACAACCAAACAATTAGAGTAGAATCGTTCTTATGCTTTTCCTCTCTCCATTATGTTTCTTTGCCTAGTCAAAACTTAATTATTCATGCAAATAGAAAGAATGAATATTTTCCAACACATGATTATAGCTGTTTTCTCTGCAAAAAATCTGAGAGCATTTTTGATGTGCATTGCAAAAAAAGAAACAAAACAGTCTGGATTTATGCTAAGTGCACTTCTTTAAAAATTCAGATGAACATTCATAGAGATTGCTTTGCAAGGGATTCTCTAGAGAAGTTGACTTGAAAACACATTGAGCTCAATTGAAAAAAAAAAAGCAGCTATTTGGATCAGGCCCTACATTCTCTCTTTTTTCATAATGCATTGTTCTGCTTACCACAAAAAAAGTCACAGGGTAGATCAAGCTAGGAACTCTGCAGTCTGTTCATAGACAGGATTTATATTAACAGATGCTATCAACAAGGAGAAGCTACAAGAGGAATTAGGACAGGTTAACATCTAATGCTATGGAACAATATAACAAGCTAAGGAGGATTTTGTTTTATCCTACTCTTCTTCTATTTTACTAAAATATGCAAATGAAGTGTCAAAAGAGTCCTAAAAAAGATTATGCCTTACTTGGAAAAGTGTCACTCGCATTTTGCTCATCTGTCCATCCTAAAAACACATGGCAGCCTGCTCTTAAAATCTCAGGTTGAGAAGTGTTTGAGTTATGAGCTCAGACTATTAGCCGAAATAATCTTTTACATTATAAGAATTAAAAAGCACTTCCAAAAAAAAAAAAAAAAGCAAAGAAGCAAAGTCTGGTGATATCTGGCATTCACAAAAGATTTCCCTGTTTCCCTGACTCATCCTGAATTGTTAAGGTAAAGACTAAATTGTAGAAACATTTTTCTTAGCCTCACTGGGATTTAGCCAAAGTGCACATATTGATTTTGCTTTGTACTCACACTCAAAATATCTTGCAAAGTCTGGAGAGATCCCAAGAATGGGATGCAGCTGTCATCATAAGATTTGTCCTTTATTTTTTTGACAAAGAACATCTATGTATGTTCACAATATCATGTTTGCTTTCATGAACATCAAACAAAGTATTCTTTTTCTAATTTCATAAATTTTTCAAATTTATGTTAAAACTATTTTTGAAAAAGTCAGTATGTACTGCTATAAAGTCATGCAAATGTTAATGTACAATTCTTTCCGGAAGATGTGCTACTCCTATGACACCTCTGGGAAGATTTGTTTCAGTCTTGGAAAAAAATATGAGTTTACTTTCTTGTGCCTATTAGTTAAGTTGTATATGGTCACTTGTCTCTAGTTACTTCTTCCTTTTCTCTTGGTAATTTCACTGTAAGTTAAAGAAGGGGAGTTCATTAAGGCATGGGTCTGAAAGAAAAGTTACAAATAAATCTGTTCTTTCTTGTGACTGAAAAAGGACCCCAAATCCTCCACATCTGGTGAAGATAATAGGTTTCTCACTTCATTCTTGAATTATTTCTTATTTCACTCGTGGACAGGATGTTTAGGCTCATATTTTAAGCTACCAAAAGCTTTTTTTAAAGTCCTGATTGAAATGAGAACTTGATTTTCTCTTGTCTACTTCTCTCTCAGAAGCTTATATTGGACTGCTTGCAGCGTTTAAACTCTGTTTATTTTCCTGTAAAGGGATGTTACAAATATGCTTGTTGAAAGACTGGAGACGAAGGACTGAGATCAGCCACACAATGGAAATCAGCTGCCAGCAAAGAGAATCTACTCTGGATGAACTATGACTGGGTAGCTTCCATCTGTGGTGCCTAATAAAGGTAGAGGGCAATCAAGATCCATCCTTGTGCAGTTGCACTTATTATTTGGACAAAGGATAAAAATAATATGGATTCAGGTACAGAAATACAAAATATATTCATATTGTTATGCGCTTGCTTATCATTCTTTATCTTACTTCCTTTTTAAATTTAGTGTAATAGTAAAGAGTATTCAATTAGTAGCCCTCATCATGAACATGTTTCTTGATTAATTTCTTTAGCCAAATTAATATGCCTATAAATCTATAAAATTTCTTTGCATTCAGGTTACATGGTACCCACAGAAATATGCAGTGGTGTCCCTGAAGCTTCTTATAAGGAATATAAAATACCTATGACGTACTCAAAAATTGTTAATCTACATAACAGTCTAATTACACTGGAAAAGTGCTCCTTACAACCCAAAACCTTTTCCAGACTTTTTTTTTATTATTATTATGAATTATAATTATTACAAACCTCATGTATTGTTTATCTGTTAAGGAGCTCAGCAGTTTAGCACAAATGAATGTGTTTTTTCAACTGTTCTTCAATTAAAAACAAATATACAGGAAAAGGAATGCATATGTATGAAGGTATGGGGAGAACAGCAAATATTGCATATAGCAGGGCTAAATGAAAAAAGAGCTTCTCCAGTCTACTTCTGATAAGAAAATAGCCCAATATTTTCTACAAAAATGTAGGTTGTCTTTCTATGGCACTTGTTTGTGATTCCTACTTAATACAGCACAGGATTAACATTCCCGTGAGTAGAATCACCTGGCAAAACACGCCTCATGGCCTACAGTAAGTGCAGGAAGAACTTTCTCACAATCATTTTTATGGTTCTAGTTGTTTTGTCATACTTATGATTTGTATAATTTTATATTAAAATTTCTTATATTTCTTTAACTAATAGAGGTACATATAGCACCATCTAGAGATATAAAAGCAAAATTTTTAAATGAATAGCTATCAGACAGCCAGCATAAAGGTGACTTGGCAATTTATAACTAATACTCATACTATATTTTCAGATGACAAGATGAAAGAAAATCACACCTTCCTAGAAAAATGCAAATATTTCTCTAATGTGGATTCCCTGCATGACTTTTCCAGAAATACAGTGGGTGAGCATCTTCCGACTATAATTTGTGTTCTATGGCAAATTACTAAGATAATGAGTAGATTATGCAGTATTTAATGACATTCTTAAAAGCCCCTCATGCTGAGTAGAAATATGAAATATCTATTAAATAATATGTAGGATAAACACAGAAAATCAGACTGGCAATAATTAGTATGTAGGGTTGTTCCACTTAAGAAAGCAATCACTTAAACTCTGCTCCAAGATCTATGAGTATGCAGCCAGGCACAGAGAAAAAAGACAATGTGGCTGAAGACCAGCCAACTTGCACTACAAGCAGTATTCAGCCATCTAATTTTGTTCAGTGAGGGAATTAATCACTTGCATCTTGATAAAACATGTCTAAAGCTACTGTGCAATAACAGTAATTTTGGCTCTGTAAGAAGTCTATTTGCTTTATCTTTTGCTGTGGTCAGTGGATTGAAGCAAATGGTAAGGATGAGAATATGGTTTTTCAAGACATTATTATGTCTGTGAAAGAATGAGGACAAACAGTCTGTTACTTTCTTTTCATCTGTTTAACTGCTAATTTTCTTATGTGATAAGCTACTTCAGCCAGGCTATTTCAGAACAATCCTTCACGTGAAAGAAAACTAAAACAGCTTATTAAAAAAAAAGCAAAAAAGACACAATGCTAAATATATAATTATCAAATTTTGCATTTAGGCTAAGGTGATATTTGAAATCCTACTGCTGTGACAAGATGTTTCTAGCTGTGTTAAATCAAAAAGCAAATATAAAATAAATTTACTTTTAATATCATATTACAATAGTGTCCCAGTCCTTTTATACTGGTATACAAACAAAACTAAATGCAATTAAATTAATGACATTATATGATTGAAAAATGAGCACACTAGAAGTAACATTAGAGTATTTACAGGGAGAAAACCTATATTGAACTTTCAATTATAATAAAACTATTAAAATTATTCAATATGTTGTAAGAATACTGATAAGAGTTAATGTCAGTATTTCTCTAAGACTACAACTATCTCCTGCTGTAAGCAAGTGATAATAAAAGAAATTTGCTAGAAGACCTGTAAAGTGATAGTTGAAGTGTATATGAAGGTCAGATACAGATTACCAGTTTTAAAATTTATTACTTCAAGACTCTCCTTTTTTGTGAAATATGATAGTCTCAGTAATATGTTATTGACACAGAAACACACAGCACAGCACTGGCAATCAGTGAAGAACAGCGCTTTGAAAGGAAAGTTGTTATCATCTTTACTTGATTACTTGCAATGTTATTTCAGGCTATATTCCTGAAAGTAATTTACTTTCCAATATTTTAACTTTTGACCCTAATCTAATGAGATTACTCAGATTCTCATGGATAGCTTTCAATCATTAATGGGATCATGGAATTGATTTAGGAAAGATTGTGAAACAGTAAAGGTAAAACTTTATTTGTCTAAAACTAGATATTCTGTTCTTGGTTCAAGTAGTTTGGGACATACCTCTGAGGGGAAAAAATGACTAAAATTGATGTAAAAAACAGCAGCATAATCTGTTTTTATATATAATCTGTTTTTATAGGTAAGATGTTGTTTATTCACATAGGATTTTCTTCTAGGAGAAAAACAACTCCAAAGAGTGATTCAGGTATTAATTTAAAGGGGGTAGGTAAATAATTTTCTAGAACAGTCAGTTCCTCGGTCTGACATTTCTGCTGCTCTCCTCTCTCTATCAAGGAATGCAGATCAACTATTTATATTGCACACTTTGACTGAGGTCAAGTCAATTCCACTTATTATCAGACTCATGATTTTTCATCACCTTGTTTTTCATGAAGCCACTAAAACATGTAGTTATACCAGATTAGCCTCCACTAGATTTAATGAACATTATCTGTTATCTTCATGAAGAAAAAATATGGAATCCTAAAGGGTGGAGTTTGCAATAAAAGTGCCCTGAAACAAAAAAAAATGAGGTAGTATATTAAGTATGTATTTTTATTTAAAATTTGTAAGCTAAAACCACTAAGGTATTAGTTTTCCTAAATGACAAATGCAAACATAACAAAAATACCTCTAGCTTTTATTTTAAAGTGAATTTTAAATAGATGGAAAAAAATAATTTTTGAATAGTGCCATTACTTTTTTTAAAAAATGCAAGTTAAAGAACACTGAAATATGGACTCTGTTGTTTTTGAGCTCTATAGGTTGATCACATGCAGTAAACATTAGCAAATCTAATTAAAAGGTGCAAAAAGTGTTTTTTCTGGTAATCTGTCTTATGATTTTCAACCACCAAATACAACAAAGAATATAAATAAAAGTTACTCTTTGACCTCCCTTTGGAGTGCAGAAGTGTTGTGTACAGAACATATCAGTATGCAGCTACAGCAGGCCTCATTAGTTTGCCATCTGCCATGGTGGATAGATGCTAAAATGTTGTTATTGCAAGGTTCATTGAGCAGTAAAATTATAATATTTTTAAAAAAATGTATTTTAAGTAAAAATCCCTTGAAAGAAAACAGCTGCTGAATGATGAATAAGGCTGTGATCCCATTAAAATAAAAGACATCAAACAAATAGAAGAAATTTTAATAGAGTTATATCAGTCTTAGTTCCTTCAACCTGTAAGAATAAGTGAGAAAACCTTTTCAATACAGACATATGTATTCCACAAGGCAACATTTAAATGACACCATGTTTTATACTAGTTTTTTCTGTTGCAGCATGTCTTCATTGGCTCCTCCCATGTCAGAGCAATATATGGTTCCCTAGAGATTTTTTTATCAAAATAGAATGTAATCATGCTAAAAAAATGTAATAAAAATCTGAATGCTACGGAGTTAACATAGCTGCTTTTAATACTGTTTTTTCATGTACTGTACATTTAGTAAACTGCTCTTGATAAATTATAAAGATCAATGATATTAATGTAATAAACTTTTAGTAAAAATATACTTTCTTTTCTGTCTCCTTCTGTATCAGGTTGTTTTTCCTAATAAAATTAGAAATGGTATTCAAATCTTCTCTGGACTCCTTTCTTCTTCCTTCTTCTTGTTCCCTACTGTGTTATCACAGAATCACAGAGTCACAGAACACCTCCCCTGTGTTGGAAGGGACATGCAAGGATTGAGTCCAACTCCTGGCCCTGCAGAGGATTCCTCGAGAATCACACCATGTGTTGGAGAGTATTGTCCAAATGATTCTTGAACTCCGTCAGGCCTGGTGCTGTGACTACACCAGGGAACAATTAATACTCAATTTCTACAATAAAAACAAATTATAGTCTTACATTGTCAAGCAATGGCTAGGCCAGCCACATCATTTCCTCTGCACTAAAATGTCATTCACAGTCTGGGAATAGCAGCTCTTTCTGTGTAACAAAGCTGAATGAAAGCTACTGCTGGTCTTGTGGCGCAAGTTGCTTTACCATTGCTCGACATTTTTGCTAGCCACATTTCACTGCTCTGACAACTATTCCTCACTCCTTTCTCATCCACAAACTCCTGATAATGTTCTCCACAGTGACACAACTGCCTTGCTAGGCATTTCTCACAAGTTGCTGTTACTAGGATCTTTACTAGGATGTCATGTTCAACTGCCTATTCTGACCAACATCTCCAGTATCATTGAGAGCCCCTTTTAATCTGTGGAATGGGAATCATTTACAATGTTAGGATTTCTTGAACAAACATAGATTAATTGATTTGTGACAGCTCTAACAGGTTCAGAAATTAGTCTGAAAACTGAAATGGGAACTGTAGCATAATAAAATATTCTATTATAACTTCTAATTTTGAGAATATATTTATATTCAAGTTTTACAAAAACATAGTACCATTTATTCACCTGCATAGAACAGAACACATCTAATTACTGTAAAGAGAAGGGGATACTATAAAAAATGGAGAAGGAAAAATATTGCTATTGACTTCAGTTAGACTAGTTCTTATCTACCAGTCTTACATATTAGCTAAAAAGACTGATGCATTTCTCTAGACACTCATCACTGAACAGCAAGATGGGCTTAGGGTTACCAGCAGAACTCATCAGTACTAAGAAAGAAAATTGAACATGACCAGTGAATTGATCTACTCATGATTTTTCAGTTACTCTATTTCATTTTTATCATCTGGAAATGGATGAAATAGTAGTTTTTTATGATGATTTCTATGGAAACTACTAACTGTAGTTTTGTGTGATATAATTTTTATTTATTATCTAGGTAATTTACAAGTCAATACGATCTTAGTAAGTTAGATCTTATGAGTTACTGTGACAATGTGTCATTATTTACAACAGAAGTAGTGACTTGATGTACTTACACACATTGCAACTGTTCATGGATAATAGCATAAGACCTTTTAAAAGTAGAATAAATAACAAGATGTGTCAAAGTGTAACTCATACTTTCAATGCAGCAATACCTTAGAATTTTAACTATTTAAGTTACAAGGTATGTGTAACATAAAACTGAAATTAAATACACAGCAAGTTAAAATATGCAATAGCTTAATTGAAAATATTAATATCCTGAAGCACAACCCTGATCACAATTATGAAATCACCATTATAAAATCACCATAATGTCACCATAACGTTCAAAGAAAATAAAGTTCTATCCTAAATGTTATGTGATACACAGAATAGACAAAGAATAGAAAATTATTTAACAATTATTTAATGTACAATTGTGGTACTTTCTAAAAAAGTATGATGCTGTTCTAGACTCTTAAAAAATCTTAACAAATACAAAAATGAATTATGGTAACTGTCTTAAAGAGATTATTTTGTAATTTAAATTTAATATTTAAGAAGCATGTTCAAGAGATGAAAGACTGAGAAGGAAAAAGAGCTAAAGCAGAGCAACTGCTTGATTGACTGTCTTGAGTTCCCATGAATTCCAATTACGTTTGGAATAGAAGCAATCTGTGATAAAAGTATGGTAACTACCAAGTCTATCTGTACTTTTTTCATGATCATGTATTCTCAGATATTTTGCAAGGTAAAGTCTTTTTGTCATCCTCCTGAAGTTTTGTTGCCAGGAGAATCTGTCCATAGCCGGCTAGTGTTGCTCAGGGGTAATAGGACCAAACAAGGTTAATGAAGTATTTAGCAAATCTGACCCATCTTCTAAGCAGCCAGAATCCAAGAAAGGCAATCACTGCAGCTTTGTAAACAATGTATGTTCCTGAGGGCAGCATGGATCTACATCATTACTTCCTATATTGGTGCAGATCACTTGCCACGGTTAGAGGTTCACAGAGGAGCAGCCACCATTTTCACAGTGTAACAGAATTCACCTACCACCAAGATACAAGATATAAACGTGTGTGCATGAAAAACACATCCTCAAACTGCTACTCAAGGATATCTACATTTAAAAAAAGCTGCATGTCCATCCTCTTTGCAATCCATCATATTTACACTAATACTGATTGAAACTAGACAAAATATTACACCTGACTACAGCAAACACAAGCTATAGCATGAACTCTCCACAGTTCCAAAGGCATGCAGAAGAAAAAAATATGTATTGCTATACTTGAAAAAACCTGTATTCTCCATGAAGTCGTTTTGTCACTAATGATGAAAAAGAAACAAGAGAGTTAGCACCTATAGAAAAACACTTACAATAACATGTAAGTTTGCTCAGTTTAGTTTCTGCATAAATGTCCACAGGCACTTTAATATTAGATTGTCCTATTCTCTTTTTAAACTTTTACGCATTCTTTGACGTCTTTCTGCTTACCTGGATGAACATTTTCAGATGAATATAGTTATTCTGTATTTTCAAGCTTGCAAAAGTAGACAGCCTTTAAAATTTATTTTGTAAATTATGTTACTTACTCTAAATTACCCTGTAAATTACCTCACTTACTGTAAGGTAAATATCCTTTTGCAGGGTGGATGGCAAGGGCAAGAAAAAAAGAAGAGATAAGTTGGAAGCTTCTTAATTGCAAACTCTGCCAATAAATATTTTAACTTTGAATGAATGGTAAATAGATAATAGTAACAAGGCAAAGTTTGAAAGGAAAGGTCATATTTTTCATTAGTCTACCCAACATGGCTTCCAACAGCTAGACTTCCCAGATTACTAACTCTTCCATGTCGGAGAAAAAGGCTACAGTCTTTAAAGTAAATACTGTGAGGAAAAAACCAACCTGTATATTATTATTGTCTTTATGTTTCATGGAGCTATATGAAACTTTCCTTTTATGCCTCAGCAGTTTTTAATTTTGCTCTTTCAATTTCCTAAATTGTATTTAATATCACTATGCTCCATGTTGTTTACTGTGCATATTTCCCCTGTTAACTATTCAGGTTTGTAATTTGTTCTTGTTTTTTATATTTGGCTTATGGCAACCTTGGAAAAGTCATGGCGCTTACTGAGATTCTGTCACGGTCAGTAAAGAGTTGTTTTTGTCATTAACACTTTTGAAATTTAGAAGTGACATTGAAATGCCTGGTGTTGTATTTCTCTTGCATATTTTAATGGAGGTATGTTACATATCTATATCTATATCTATCTATATCTATATCTATGTCTATGTCTATTTATATCGATATCTTGTCCCCATGATATTCATTACTGAAAATCTAATTTTTAAGAGATATATCCCAAGGATAACACTAGATGAGTATAATAATTGAAATCCAGAAGTAGATATTTCTGTCACAGCCAATATAATTCATGTGTTAAGCCTGTTGCAAAATGCTATGGTATTACTTAGCCATATTCCTAAACATTTAGATTCCAGAAATCATTTTTGTTCTGAATGTGTCTAGTCTTCCCATTTTACATTTCTGTTCTTTTTCTCTTCTGTTTTTATGCAATTTGGGGAGGGGAGTATGTTAATCAAATAAAATATGGTTTTTGTAAAAGACAAAAAAATAAGTCTGATAGCTGTGTTTTCCATTAAACAATACATGTGCCACGTGAGATTAAAACAAAGAGTTCCAGGAATTAAATTCAGATTTTGATCTAAATATAAAGAAGAAAAGGAATAGATAAGGCAATCTTTGTTTCTGACACCGTTTTATCAAACTAACTCTTTAGAGTACTGGTGGGCTAAGATGAAAATTTTTTGTCAGTGTTGATCCCTAAACAAGAGAATTTATAGGCAAGTAAGAAAATCTGAATTAACCAAAATGAACTATAAAGTGCACAAAGGAAAAAAACCCAAAAATAACATCTCAGACATCTCTACCCACTTGTTTTAATGGTGGCCACTGTAGAGTCATAAATGGGTGAATCACAGTTAACAAATTAACGTACAGAATCCCATTGCAGCAGAAAATAAATGCATCTGTATGCTTTATAACTAAAACAGAGAGAAAAAAAATAAAAAAGATACTCTATCTGAAAAAATGCTACCAAGAAAATTATCTCAGTCTAATTAGAGGCTGCAACAACTACAAATTGTAAATTAACTAAGCAGGATGTAATGAGTAGGAATTGCCTTTGTACCCAAATGGAACTCTACTAAAACAGTCAATGACAAGTGGTACAGATGTATTTTGTAATACTCTGGATGGCATAGGCAAACACAATATAAATGTATTTTACAGAGTATCTGAGATGTGAAAAAGCATGTCCAGCTGCCCGTAGCAGGTATTCAAGTGAGAGAAAAAGTTGCCAGACAAAAGACAAGGTAAGTGCATGGCAATGTCAATAGGCAGAACATGACTTGTAAAACCAAAACCAAAGTAAAGGGTATCAGGACCAGAGAAGAACCCTTTTTTTTGGGAGCGGGACAGCAACATAAAAAACCCAAGCATCACCCAAAAAGAGAAGTGGACAAGAAACATGTCAAGATTGTTTCAATTCCTGCTTCTTGTGTCGTAGAGCTTTCAAGCCTGATCACTTGAACCTGTGCAACTAAGAATCACCATGGACCAGAGCCATTACAGCTTATTATACAGCTATGGAGAAGTCAGACATTAGTGAATGAATTTAGTGAATTATTGGTTCTCTGCAGTATTATGCTTTTGCAACTGTATGTCATCTGTTACCTATTAAAATAGTTATGTTCGTGAATATTCATAAGAGGCAGAAATAAAAATGCTTGCACAAATTGTGTTCTGGTGAATCAGAGAGTTGGAGACAACAGGTATTCATTTAACAAAGACTCAAGATCTCTTTTTTCTATGGCACTTAAAGATTCAATCCACAAACAGATCAAAGGTCATATTTAGCAGTATTGCTTATTAGAAAGAGTCCTGTAAAGTGATTTTTTAAAAATGTTTTGATCATTGACACTTTACTCTCCTTGTGTCAATTAAGGGAAGCTACGATAGGTAACTGTTTAAAGTAATAGCTACTCATTACTCTATCAAAGCATGCACTATTTTAAAGAAAAACTAAAAAGCCCACTTAGTGATGCAGCTCAACACTTTCATGTATGCTGAATAGAAAAGAGAGTATCTCACTTTTCAAAAGCTAAATAAATATTTAAATCAGATAAATATTCAGGGAAAAACAACCTCTTCAGTCATTATTTTAACCAAATATCACATTCAAATAAGTGTTTGAATGTACTTTTCATGTGAGCTGATACATTGTATCTGTTAACAGTTCTTGTTCAGTTTTAACCTCTATTCTTGTTCTTGTTTTTGTTAACTTGGAAAGTCCAGGGACTATTGTTATATATGCTCAGATATTTTAAAATGTGAAGCTTTATCATTTTTACCTTCTTTTACTGCTACTTAGCCATACTGAATTGTGTCTTAGGCATCCCTTGTATGACATAACCATGAAGTTTTTGCCTCTCCTAAAACTGTGTGGTTTGTAGCGGGCTGAATAATTCTTTGATGCTGAAGCCTTCATCTCTTCCTATTCAAACTTTGTGTCATAATTGTTCCAAACCCATGTCAAAGTCAGTACCCATGTTACTTTCAATCCACTGCCTTTTCCCCCCAATTTAATGAAATTCCCTGAAGCACTACTTAGCCATTAGTAGCAAGTGGTTTAAGGACGTTCAGTATTTTATTCTATAACACTTGAAATTTTTCTATATGTCACTTGGTTCACATTAAGTGAATATTCCACAAATTAAACAAATTAAAAATAAAATAAAAAAAGAATCTGTCTGGAGGTAGAAGTTCTACAACATGCAGAGATGGGAATTTTTTGCAACTGCAACATTTTATTGCAAGGGCAAGCAAAGTCAGGATACGAAGTTATAAAAAAATAATGCAGATAAGAAAACTTCAGTAGTAATATATTTTTGTGATAGATAAGGAAAGAAAAACAATTATTTAGATACTTCAGAGAAAAAGGAAAGATAAAAGGAAAGGTAAAGGCTCTAATTATCAGAAAGGAAATACACTGGAGGGAATAAAAACTAGAATTTGTAAGTACTTGCTCTGCTTCAGTTCACTCAAAAGGACTCTAGTGTAAAATGATTAATTATGCTGGGAGTAGATGAACAACATAAGAGAACAGACATCAACACTGTTAAAGAGCAAATGAGAAAATACCTGGACCAAATTAATGTTTGGAATCTGTAGGGTCAGATTAAATCCATCAGACAGCGCTAAAGGAATTAGTCAATGAACTTACATAGCCAATGGCAAGTGCTTTTAGAAAACTCCAAGGAGATCCTAGAACTACAGATTAGTAACTTCACATCAATTATAGGAAAAATATCAGCTAAACAGAGATGCAACATGAATAAAAGTAACTTTTATAAGTATTGGAATGATATTTAGGGCACAGAGCAAGACAAATGTTAGAGTTTAAAATGAGTTTATAAAATAGGCAGAGGAAAATTCCTAAGTATGGTTTCTCCTTCCTAATAAACTTATTTTCTGGAAATGTATACACAGTCTAGGTTGCTTTTCCCTGCCTTTTTTCTGACTCAGCTCTTTATAGATTAGCACTTTACACTCATCAGCTTTTGCCTAATCTGCATTGATGGTTATTATAAATTTTATCATACAGTAATATAAACAATGAAAAGAAAAAAAAAATCAAACCAAAGACTTACATGGGTTTACGGATGAACAGATAGATGAAAAGCAGGTTCCATTTGCTTCTCAACAGTATTAGAAGTTTTGAGAGCATGCGAGCACTGAAAGTAGTATCATGTAGATGAATTACTGAATCACTGAGAGCAAAAACTGCAGAGACTTTTCAGCTTTTAGTAGCATGTATTGTGCAAGCTAAATAGTAGATTTCTCTGGCCAACAAGATCCAGGATCTCTAGTACCTGAAGGTCAGTGCTAATGGGAACAATTTGGTTTTGTCACTGCTTATGCTTCTTATATAAGTCAATCACAAGGCATCTTCTAGACTAAATAGTACATTGATTAGAATTTGGGGATTTTTCAGGGAGTTGATCTTTTAAACAGTTTATTTTTTGGTAAATTGATTTTAGCACATACATGGGACATTTGCTTGGATGGCATCCATGAAGGGCATAGACAGATACTGTAGTATTCTGTCAGAGAAAGAAATATGAAAGACCAGGTAGCAGTATTTTAATGCAAATAAGAAGGTTGGAAGGTTACCTATCAAAAATTGTTTCACTGGGTGTTTAGGACTGATAGAAGAGAGCAGATGGACTTTGAAAAAGGAGCAGACGGATTTTTCATTGACATGAGAGGAAAGCTGTCAAAGTACCAGCTGTGGTTGAGAAGGAAGGACAACCAATTAATTGTCTCTGCCCTTTTTTGGCAGATGTCAGGTTCTGCTATCCTTTATTTGCAGAGGCTTGATTCCTTGAGAATCCACAGAGGAAGGAAGTCTTCAAAAAAAGTTGGGGTATTATACATCTGGTACAACAATAAAGCAGCTTTCTTACCCACATAGGTGGAGAAAAATAGAGAATGAGTGGTGAGCTGGACTATATGAACCTTTGCTGGGTATTTCCCACAGGACATTGGGTAATTAAGCTGCAGTTTAATTAAGCTACGTTCTTCATATCTTGTTTTTCTTTCTGATTTTGCAGGGTGTGCATGTTTTCTAATAGACCATGAAACAAAATACTAGCAGGCACTTTTCTAACAAGCCCCACACACTGTGTCATTATTGTCTGGATACTACTACATAAATTGTCAATATGTTAGAACCATCATCATTAAGACTGCAAATTATTTCAGTGTGATGATTCCTCACACAATGTAGTTCAGGACAATAGACATCTGTTTTCTTGGATAGGTGGTGCTTATGAGTGGAAAAGTTGAATGGAATAACAAGGAATGCAAAGTGGAATAGAATTATATCACGTTTTCACCTTTCTAGAGCCAATTATATAGTTCAGTGAAGCAAAAATTAAATAACTAAGAATCTATTGAGGAAAATAGAAGTGCAGAAAGGTGGTAACTAAAGCTTAATCTAAAGGCCAAACACAGCTGTGAATATGAGCTGAAGTCCTCTCAAAATTCCTTATTCCTTCTTTGCAGATCCACTATAAAAATTAGACAAATACAGTGTTACTATTGTAAATATTCCTCTAAGACCATTCTGAGCAGGACGTGAAGCATATGTATGCAAAGCAGAGTAGTTGCATCTGAGAATCTAATGCAAATACTACAAATGTTTCAGAAGTTTTAACTTGATGAAAGTTGCTGAAGTTCATGGAGGTTTTTAAATTAGTTCTAGTCTTGCCCTGTGAACTGCAAGTTGTTAGCAGTGCATTTTCAATACAAAGAAACCAGACTGTAGTTTCTGAGTTTCTCCAATGAAAATCAAAGCTCAGTAAATGGACAACTGGAAGAACTGTTTAAAAAATACATTGCTGGTTCAAATTAAAAACATAATGGTCATGTACTTTTAGTGCACTTCAGTATGCAAAAATGAGCAGTGTCAGAGCACATGACATTTATTTGTTTTCAATTAAGCTAAGCTGAAGGTGTTGTACAGCAGCCTACTGCAGGCATTCCAGCTGAAAATATGTAATCAATCCAAAGGACAAAAATAGAGTAATATCCAAAGCAATATCCAAAGTAAAATAGAAATCAAACCAAAGAAAAACCCAGACTCATGAGTATATTATGAATATCAAACCCTGCCTCCAACGCCTCACTTTGCTGAGATTCTGTATAATTCCTCAGCACCCGATGGAGTAAGGATGTTTGGTCAACCTGTAAACAATATATTGTAAAACACCCAAAGATAATTCAAAATAATATCCTACCATAAGAACCAGATTAGAACAATCCTCAAACCATGTAAGAAAAGCATTTTTCCTAATTACAGCGTATTTTCAGTGTAGTAGGGAATACGGATGATTTAAGGTTCAGGGAAACAGTACACACTACTTTGCCACTACTGATTAACAAAAGTGAACTAGGGATATCTCCCTGGCCCCAGAAGCAGGTGACAGTTACTGGTTTGTACAGAAATCACTTACAACTAGGCTCCTTTCTGAGAGGTTTCCTTCTCCACAGGTGGTTGGAGTCAAGATATAATATAAGCCAGATGACACTTCAGCAGAATAAATGACTGTTCTCACTGTATAGTTTTACTTTAAAGAAGAGATGCTGGGAATTGATTCCAAAATCTAAATTTCCATCTTCAGCCTCTTTTGATTTTAGCCTAATAACAGTGATTTTTTTCCATTACTAGTAAAAGGCCATGAGCTTTGAACTAACGTAATAGTGCAAATTCTTCTCTGGACTTGCTTGTCTTTTGTTGGTTTTAGCTTGTTTTAATCATTCCTTAGGGATGAGGTGACTGTTGTTGATTTGTTTTAAATTAAAATCTGCAAATGACAACTATATTGAAGGCCTGACAAACTGAAATAAACATTTAACAGCAAACAGCCCTTTCTGTCAACTAAGATTGGGAAACACTGTTGTACAAGTTTCAATTTTTATCTGGGAGACCATGAGAAGAAAGTGTGCGTGATATGAAAACATCTCCCTGAAAAAGAGAACATGTAATTCTTGCTTAATGAAAAAGGAGGAAGAAGTGCTGGACACCACAGGGTAGATGAAATTACTTCTCAAAATCCTTTGTAATTCTGTATTGGGAATGATTATTACACTTATCCTGTTTAATGGAAAGGTTTGGCCACTCTAAAACAAAGTATATGTAGAAATTATAATAACCAATGAATGACTGGAGACATGTTTCGTGAGTAGAAAAAAATACCTTTCTTGTCAACAAAGAGGAAGGAATATGATGTTATGTGCTTTACAGGAAAGTACATATACGAATAAATTTTAAAGCAAAATATGCAAAATGCATTTACTTGTGATTTTTAAATAAATGTAAAAACATAACTATTTTTCTGATATGTGACCCAACAACAATTTTAGGTATGGAAGCTCAGAAAATTTTATCACTAGGAAGAGCTGCATAAAATAAAAGTCATTAAAAAAAGCTCCTGCAGATCTAAAAAGACTAGGTTAATGTTGGCTTATGCCCACAATGCATGTAAATATGTATTTCAAAACAGGAAAACATTCTTCATCCATATATAACTTTAACCCACATTTTTTCTCAAAACTTCTCAGCAGGGTAGGGGAATGTGTAAGAAACACAGGTAGAGATTGGAACAGATCCAAATACTGGTAAATGATTTTATTACCTATTTTAGAGAAATCTCTTATCATTGCATGCTGTCATTAATTCTGTCCCGAGTCTTATAGTTATCCTATTCATTGTACAAAGGAAAATTTTAATACGGAATCTAAGGTTCCAGTCAAGAGGAACAAATTCAGGAACTACAGCATCTGGAATGCAGCTAAGGATGCAAGATTAGATTCAATCAGCAGGTATTCTAAACAGCTTAAAAAAATACCACTGGCAGGAGAACGTAGACATTGAAAATGGAATTTATCTAGATAGAAATGAAACTGGAATACCTCTCCTCTTTGATGATGAACTAATGAAGTAATTTGTACAGTTCTGTGGAAAACTGGTTCTGTTCTAATGTTCTCATTCTCTTCCTTTGTGTATCTGGTACGAGACTGTCATGACTGAAACAAAAATTTTGAGTTTCTTATATTTGTGCATGGTTGAAATGCCTTTTAAGTTGTTTTTTTTTGTTGTTGTTTCTTTCAGAATCTTTTTAATTTGTTTATGCTGCTGCATCTGACAGATAACTGTTCTGTGCTCTTCCATATCTTTGTGTGTATCTTACCTTGCATTGCATTCTGCTGACTACACTGTTACCAGATAAACCAAGAGGTTTCAGCATACTCAAAGCACTACTTGGTTCATCACTACAGATCTACGAATGGAAATTGTTAAAATTTAAAGCAATTTGGTTGTATAAGAACAATTTTTTCCTACTTCATATATAACTATATAGGCTCAATTTTTCTCTGTAATAAAATTAAAGAAAAATGCTTGTGACTCTTGTTTCTGGTGTATAGAATTTTTCCCACATACCTGACTTCTAGCAAAGAACTTTGTTAGGTTGCATACCAGGTCACACTAAAAAAGGAGCACAAGGACACAATGGAAGGTGGGGAAATCCCAGGAACTGCATCAGGAAGAGAAAGCTCAGGAGAAACTTAGCCCTAGTTCCAGAGGTTATTCTCATGTTCTGAGTCAAAAGGAATGTTCTCCCACCATTTTACAGAATAAGGAGGAGTCACTCACTAACTCGGGGATTTGGGACAAATGTAGGGAAAGAATATTTGAGGAATATACTATAATTATTCTGGTATGTTTAGAGAAGGGAAAAAAGGAGGAGAAAGGAAGGAATCTCAGTGGATTGGGGCAGAACAAATATGGGAAAGCAGAGGACTAAGGGTATAAAAGGGTGTGGCTGAAGTAAGAAGATTGTTGAACAGCACATTTTTCTAGCCACACTCCATGCCTGAGCAGCAGTATCTTCCAACATGTTATTAAATTCCATATCTAGTTGTTAGAGGCCTGGTCAAAGGCCTCTCTCTTCTGTGTGTACCTGTATGTATGGTGCGAACGGCTGGAGTTAGACCAGTGGCCAGAGACCCGAGTGCTCGTGGTGCCAGCACCCGGAATGAGTGCAGGTCTGCAAGTAGGCATGTGGACACTGGCAAAGGTCATGCTGGGATAGCCAGGAAGTAGTTGAGAAGGTCTGGGAGCCAGGGAAAGTATTTTTTTTCAAGGCTGATGCTGCAGAGGAGGCCGTTCATCATGGCATCATGTCAGAGGGATAAAAGGAGTCCTGGCCAGCTGCTGGAGAAACTGAGGGGTCTGGTGGTTGATTCAGAGATATGATTGCATGCACATGTGGTGTGTGTCCCTAGATATTAATCACTTCAGAAGAGCAAGGATCTGGGATAGGCTCCTCAATGGACTGCATACCCAAGGCAAGCCACTGGGAGGTCCATTGTGGTTGTGTCTCTGTGTGTGAGTCTCTGGCCCTGGGTGTTCCTACATGCAAGAAATTGCAAATGGAGTGACTGGGATAAAAGGAGTAGATACTGATTCAGCTGGGTTTCTGAGCCAAGATGCTGAAGGGTTTCATATCATCCATATTTATATGTGCGTACATATGAATATGTGTATGCGCATTTTTCTCACAGAATATACTGCATTGGAAGGGCCTCTCGAGGATTATTGAATCCAACTCCTGTCTCTGCATAACAGCATCCCCAGGAGTCTTGACCCTGAGAGTATTTTCCAAAGTCTTCTTGAACTCTGCCAATCTTGGTGTTGTGACCACTTCCCTGGGGAGCCTGTTCCAGTGCCCAACCACTCTCTGGGTGAAGAACCATTTTGTGATATTCAACTAAGCCTCCCCTGATACAACTTCAGACCATTCCCTTGGGTCTTGTCACTGGGCACCAGAGAGAAGAGCTCACTCTCTGCCTCTCCTCTTCTCCTTGTGAGGAAGTTGCAGACTGCAATGAGGTCTCCCTTCAGTCTTCTCCAGGCTGAACAGACCAAGTGACCTCAGCAACCCCTTATGCAGCTTCCTCTCAAGGCCCTTCACCATCCTCATTACCATCGTTTGGATGATCTATAATAGCTGAATGTCTTTTTTGTATTGTGGAGATTAAAACTGCACACAGTATTCAAGGTTTATATATTTATGTATATGTTTATAAATATATGGGTTCATATATGTGTTTTTATATACATGCAAAAAAAAAATATATACTTGTGTATATATATTTGTTTTCCAGTCACAGATCTACATCAAATTCAGCCATAGATGGGATCAGGATGTAGCCACTGATGCACTTGGTGTTGATGTGAGGTGAGTGTGCCTGTCTGTGTTGATCACGGTGGCTGATGTTGTGGCCATGTGCATACACTGAATATCTGTGTACAGTGTGTGTGTGCTCAGACTTGCTACTGTTTGGACCTGTGCACACGGAGCTGCAGCAACTTCACCTCTGTTGGCTGAATTTGGTCTGTCACTAATAAACACATGCTTTTCTAACATCAAATGTGGCCCAGGATTTGCAAGAGGGAAGTATGGACATCAATGCACCATAGGTAATTGACTTTTCAAATGTAGCACCTTTATAATTAACCAATTGTCCATAATGAAATTGTGATTTTTGCAGATTGTTGTTTGTCCCAGTTTGAGACAAATTCGGAGGAATGTCCAAAATGAATGTCTTCTGATAGAAGGCAGGTTACAGCCACCCCTTCCCCACCAGGTTCGGAAAGAATGTTCCTTGGAGGAGAATGAAAGAAAAAAACCTATTTATTTAATAGAGACAGTGCACAATGGGAAAAGAATAATAGTGCTGAATAATAAAACCTCTTGCTGTGGAGAGAAACCTGGGAAGATTTTAGAGTCCTTTCTGTGGGTGTAGTCTCTCTCTCTCCTCTTCAGAGCTGGGTCAGCCTGGGCCCCCTCCAGGCCTCAGTGGAAAGTTCTGAACAGTTCCAGAAGAGAAGAAGAAGCTGAAGTCCCAGGGAAAAAACAACTTTCTTGCCTCAGCTCACAGACTAGCTGAAAAGCAAAGGGAGTTTGTCTCTCTCCTGAGAAAAGGAGCTGAGAGCTGGGAAAAAGCAGGAAGGTGCTATCCTCCACTCTTGGCACTGCAGAGGCTATCTGTGTCCTTGGAGCACAAACTGCTTTGAAAAGTTCGTCTGGCTTTTTTCTTTCTCTCGCACCCAGTTTTAAAGACAGAGAAAGGCACAGGATTCATGTCTGGGCATAAAATGGCGATAGGGGATACACATCATAAAGTCACCCCAAGACATTGTTATATTTCAAAACTGTTTAAACTGTACAGTGAACACAGTTCAGATTTTAAAGTTCACAGTTTAAAGTAATTCCTTTCAGTTTTTGTTATTTGGTTTTTATTCTTTAATTTCTTGAGAATATAAATACATGCTTTTGCATTGCTGATTTCAATCAAATGGTTTGGTTAAGATCTTTGAGCCATTTGGCTAGATCTAACAAATTGACCAAAGCAAATATATGATATATATAATATATGATTCATTATATAAGACTTGCTATATTTTTATCTGCTGCTTCATAGCATAATATAGTGTTCAAAAACTGTCACTGAAGTCCCTTAAAATGAAGTTGATTTTGTCACAGACATATTTTGGTGCATCATAAAAGAGGTCTGAGGACGTGAAATTAATTTTCTACCAAGATTCACACCATCAAAATATTTTTGTAAATGAGAATAAAATTAGATAGTATGGATACAATCAAACAGAATTAATACATGATTAAACTCTGACAGTACTTTAAGCATATTTTTCTCTCTACTAACTCAGATATGATTACTATAATACTTACCGTTAAAATAATGTTTCATTTTATTTTCATGTTTTAAAGACCATTGTTCTGATTGTATACGACTTCTGAGTGAACCCAGTAATAAGACTCATATTTAAAGCACTTTTTTCATTATGTTCTTAAGGACATAAAATGTTATTGGTTCTACCACAGTTAAACTTTCTACCTGAGCAAATCTACTGAGGGACTGGGGTGGCTTTAATTAAGTTATTCCACAGTAGATGAATTCTGCTTCAGAACTAAAACTGGCTCCTTCATTAGAACAAATGTGGTCCACGTTTTCACTGAGTAGAATTTAGAAGTTCCATTCTAATTTATTTCTTTGTTTTAAAAATCACTTTGAACTTTTGATGTTAAACATAAGGCAAAGAGCACAACAAACCACAAAATGCTAATGAACATACAGAAAAGAATCCGCGCCCCCCCCCCACCTCTCCAACCTAAACAAACACAACAAACAAACAAAAAAGCCCAAACAACAAAACTCCTAGACCCTATTTTGCACATATACCCAGATTGGCTGCTAGGGTAACAACCAAAATACCAATTAGGTTTCTTTAGTCATTTTCATCATATTATCTGAATTATGCAGCATCTTTTCTCAAGAAAAAAATTTGTTAGGTGCTGTGAGAGAAGGAAGCAAAGAGACATCTCATATCTCTAGACAATGCCCAAAAGTTTTTCAGACATTATTTATTATGTGTAAAAACAAAAAAATTCACCACTTATGGTTAATTCATTTATCTTTAAACCAACCATATAAAAATGTATACTGAAACCAGTAAGTAATGCATTTATCATATATTTGAAAAAGAAGAGAAACAGACTGAAAATAAAAGCTATTTATGAAATCTTTATTTACCTGCTTAAGCACAATTTAACTTATGGAGAAAAATATTATGAATGGAAATCTGCCTGCAAATGAATGAATGCCTAGTTGGAATGGCAATGTCCAATATAAGTCAGTTCTAACTGGCTTGCTTTTATTATGTCTCATAATTTTTTTAATAACAATAAATTGTATTTTTAAAGTTTTTAAGCTCTAAAAGAATAAAGTATTTATGCTAAGATTGTCTCATTACTTAGTGACATCAAGCACAAACTTCGACAAGCTGACAAAATGCCTAGAACTAGAAGAACTCTGAAGGCATGGTTATGGTCTTGATTCATATACCCTACTATAGAAACAAAAACCTGTCCTTTTAGTTTATTGCTGTATGCTTCTCAAATAAATACTTGCATAAATTAATAAACCTTATAAACCCTTTGAAGCAATAACCATGTATTTTAAATGCAATTCTAGTACAATTCTGCTATTAACATACTAATCTATTGAAAAACTCCACACCTGATTCTATGGTCTGAAGTATAAATCTAACCAGAAATGCAAATACTATGAAAGCGTTCGCTTTTTAAGTGTGTTCTTTCTGGCAATTAAAACAGGAATTAGGCAAATCCACAAGAGAAATATGTCTTCATAAACAGGCACAGTTGAAACGATGAATTAGAGTCTTATTAATTCCTGTCATAAGATGAAACAGGAGATATTTATAAGTGTAGTTTAAATAATAAAATTAATAATAATAATAATAATAATAATGATAACAATGCTAACCTCCCAATAATAATTCAAATAATACAGGTTAAATAGTTATTGTTTCCAAGGAATAAAGAAATAAAGAAAAAAGCGTCATGGAACTTCCAATGTCAAAACATATGATTGCAAAAGTAATTATTAGCTGTATTAACAGGTCTGCATCTGTTTTAATTTGATGGATAATTTTATTTCTTTATCTTCTCAATCACTTTATTTGCAATAGTAATTGAATGAAATATTTGAACCAAATACCTAGTAATTTTGCCTTAAATAACTGCCTACACTAACCATTATATTTTAATCTGTTTTGTTATTCTGTATATAACATCCTCTGAATAACTTCTTATTATACAAAACAAATGTTTTTGCATATAAATACTCATTAACATGAAAGTGTCTGTCTTGGGAAGAGTTTTTTATGAACATTACAAATGTAATGGTATATCCTAGGAAGCTAATAATAGGTAATGAGGGATGGATGTGGTTGGGAAATAAGTAATTTTCTCCTATTGATAGTATACATGTCTTTAAATAAAATACTCAATTATGAGAGAGGAGAAAACAGTTTAGTTCTCAGGACTGAGATACTATTTCTACTATAACATTACATGAAGCTGCATGAAACTTTTAAAAATTAATTAAATTAAACTATTTAATTTAGATTAAATGTTTATTGTACACTGAATACATAACCTTTTAAATTAATTTAATAAAGATTAAAAGTAATACCAACCTAATCTATTTTCCTCCAAATTAACCCAACCATGCCAGCAATGAATGTGTGCCTTTTCTCTGTAATTGATAAATTAAACTTGTAAAGACCTTTAGGATTTAACTGTTGTTTAACAAAATAACTGTAGTGTGTTGATTTGATATCAATTAATTGCCAAAAAATAATTAGCATGTTAATTGACATTTATTTTAGTTTAGTGGTAGTTATCTAGTCAATTGCTAATTAAAATACTTAAACCATTCCTTTCAATTTATACGAATGAGATTATACTTTTATTACCTACTTCATTTTTGGGTAATGATAGGGCAAGTAAATTTATGTCCCTTATTTATTGAACCTTGGCAGTAACAACTGATACTTTATTAGCAGTAAGATATCCTTTTATCAAGAGCACATTACTGCTGTGAGTTTGGCATCACACGTACTTTAAAACTGAGGTCTGCATTTGTACCTGGTGGTGGTAACTGATGCCTCCTCTTTGTCCTACTCCCTCTCCTCTCCGCTCCGCTCCGCTCCCCTCCCCTCCCCTCCCCTCTCCTCTCCCCTCCCCTCCCCTCCCCTCTCCCCTCCCCTCCCCTCCCCTCTCCTCTCCCCTCCCCTCCCCTCCCCTCTCCCCTCCCCTCCCCTCCCCTCCCCTCCCCTCCCCACCCCCCTCCCCCCTCCCCCCTCCCCTCTCCTCTCCTCTCCTCTCCTCTCCTCTCCTCTCCTCTCCTCTCCTCTCCTCTCCTCTCTTCTTTCATAAAATAGATGGCAGCATGCCTGCTACAGCAGGATGCCACAGCCTGTGCATACATCATCACCGTGTACATATGCCGTGGAAGAAGGCAGGGGCAGCAGCTCAGCCTCCCCAGCCCCTGGGGTTGCTGTCGGCTGCAGCTCACCTGGACCTGGCCGTGGCTCCAGCCCTGCCACTACAGGCTGTATCTTTTTACTGGACTGAGTGGCAACTGGACAGAAAAAAACAGCCAAGCTTTTGGGCATCCAAGCCCTTCTTCAGGTCTGAAATAGAAGCAGTAATTTCAAGAGTTAAATACAAGGGCGTAACAGGTCAGAGTCTAAATAGATAAGCATCAGTTAGGCAATTTTTGAAAGAAAAGACTGTTCATGTTAAAAAGAGATGAGAGGACAAGAGAAGAAAGCAAGACAAAGTGGAAGCAGAGCAAGGGCAATTATCTTCTTGGACAGAGGAGAGTTTGAAACAGAGGTAGTTTGAAACACCGATAGATTAGGGAGAAAGGAAAAGTTAATAAATAATCAATTGTAAAACAAATCACTAGCAGCTGTCTGTATTTTGTACTCAAAAATAATGAATCTCTGAGGAGGAGAGATTTTTTTTCTTTTCTGTTCTAAAGCTGAGTGTTCAGAGATGGCTTGACTGTTTCTTTGAGAAGTATGTGTGTCTTGACAGTAGTCTTTCACAGACAGCAAAAAAAATTAAAGGATTGAAACTGCTGTGGAAGTGGTGGGAGGTTCCTTTGAATTGTGGCATTCAGAGGCCATTTATGATATGGTCATATTTTACAGTGTATGGCATTAGAAACTAAAAGTTAAAAGACACTGCCACCACTTTTGATCAATGTAAATAGGATCCAGGCTTCAACTTTGGTTATATTGACATAAATATCTATCAAAACAGCTGAAAATTAAATAAGTGCATAGAAAAATTTCACATAAGTAAATGGGGGAGGGGTTTGGGTAGTTAGAATGTTAATTTTATTATTTTCTTCAATTGCACAGATGCTAATGTATGAAAAAAATCGGAAAACAATGTTAATACATTAGCAAAGGGCATCTTTGTGTAAAACCACATAATAATAAGGAACTTAAAAGGAAGGAATTATGTTATCCTGAATACCAAGGACAAATTGGTGATCTGATCTAGTGAGCTGCTGATCAATAGGCTAATTATTTGAATAAAGATAGCATTGGCTGCTCAGATCTCATATCTGTTTTGGTAATCACACTTCTGTCTTGACAGACAAGCTGTAATTTTGATTTTAGGGGCAGCAGCAGTTGTAGGGTTTTTTCTTAGTCTGGGGTGTGTTTTTTGAATACAAAGATCATCTCAGAAGTCCCAACTGAAGACAACAGGAATAAAAATGTAATGAGGGATGGGGAGGAAAAAAATAAATTCATTTAGGAAAAAGAAAAGCCTTTTTCTTTAGGGATATTTTAGTTTTTCTTTGAGTGGACAAAGATTAATAGTTTAAGATTATGGCTAGATGAAAAATATAAAACTATTTTCCACTAGTCTTAAGTATATTGGTGATACCTGTAGGAGGCATGTTTATATACATTTGTCCACTCATCTTGCCAACTGAAGAAATGGGAAAGAGATATAAAAATATAACAAAATTTTTGCTTATTTCATGTATAAAGCTAATAACATAAATACATAAGTAAAACATTGTCATGAAACTGCGTCATATAACATGAAAACGATTAGTTTGATTCTGTTCTTTTTACTTTTAAGATAGTGTAGGAAATTCTCCATAAGGGTTTTTTTGGTTTTTTATGTTGAGTTTCGATAACCTTAGAGTAACAATTACAAGATTTAGCACAAAGGATATGCACTGAAGAATATTGTGGTCTAATTTTCAGCATACATATGCAGATATATCTGCGAACAGGAAACTGTTGTTTGTCGTGGTGTATGTTATACACATGTTGAAAATTTATATAGATAGTTAAATAGAACATTTGAAGCAGATCATGGGAAAATTGTTTAACAACCTGTGGCTGAATGTTGTATAAATAATATTGCTATAATCTTTTATGTCCTTTCATGTGTTTGAAGTGGATGCACAGTCTTTGTTTATATGCTTCTTTACAAGATGCATCATCTCGGGAAGAAAGATTTTCACTGCTTAGTCAAGTACCATTGTCAGCAAAGGGCTAAAAGCAAATAGTATAGTGATTTGTGGATTACTCAGGTTCTCTTTTAGTAAGTGTCAGTAATTGAACAGCTGTTTCCTATGCGTACTAAAGTTCAGCCAAAAGGATTTGTCAAGAAAATCAGCCAAAAGAATATTTCAGTAGCTGATTCTCAAGGCAAGAAAAACTCAAGTGAACTGTGCTGGATGCTAAATGTTGGGGAAAACATTCGAATAGTCTAATAATTATTATGCAAATTGGAGGGAAAAAATCCCTGATACTGTAATAGCCAAATTCTGAATGAAGATAAAATGGCTTCTTTTTTTCTGTCAAGCTTTTTCATCATGGATTTAATGGCTTTCAAGAAAAAAATATGGAAATTGTTAATATACAGTAAAAAACCTTCTAAGCTGTTGAAGAGCCAATAATACCAATTCACAAAAATCTTTATTTACCTAGAAATATATTACTTTGTTCATAGTTTTACATCCAGTAAATAAGACCCACTTCTGTAACAGCAGAATTGATATTGGTCTTAGAAGTAAAATATAAATCTGAGTGACATCAGTATGTGCCTGGATTTACAATACAATAACTTTTTTTAATATCTATGACTATTCCAAAATAGGAAAGATACATCTCAAGTATAGTTATCAACCAAGCAAATGGAGCACAACCAATTTAAAATATGTTAGAAATTAAAGGTATAATCCCAAATTACTTACAGGGTCAAAAATCATGGTGGACCATGGATAGGGGGAATTTAGCAATGGTAAAGCCAGCAGAGTCTATAGTTCAATAAAACAAATGTGAATGTTAAGGCACAGATTTATCCCAGTCTTCCAAAATGTGTGATAAGTCTGTGGAGTGGTGAAAGAAAATTGCAAATTTTATTTGGTATATTTATACTAAGAGGCTTGGCTATGAAGCTGAGAAAATTAACTTCAAGTGAAATAGCTGTCAAGCTATGCTACAGAGGAAAATAGAGATTAATTTTTTTTAGAGAAGGTGCTTGTAATTTTTGTTTATGTGACATCACAGAGGTGCAGTAGTTACAACAGATGCCAGGTTAAGTCCCCAGATAAAACCAGGGAACTAATTTGTAATCCAAGCTTTACTTTCAGTAATAACAATTGCAGGAAAAAAACCATCTGTTTTACCAGAAGGTCAAGGGAGCAATAAACTGAGGTAGTTTTATTGCCTATGGGTAGTTTTGGGTTTTTTGTTGTTTGGGTTTTTTTGTTTGTTTTATTTTTGGCAACATTTTGTCTTCTGACTCCTATTTTCTTTATTCTGTGGGAGGGTTTTTTGGTTGGTTGGGGGTTTTTAATGTTTTTATTCATGTTTGCCAAGACACATTCATTTGAACAGAGCTATGTCTTCCGTGCCCTAAATTTTTATTTTTACTCCATTCTTTGGCTGACAGCTGCATCTATAATTATTCAAAATTAATGCACTCAATGCATTAAACAACATCTCCTGTGTAAAACATTCCTGACAATAAATGATTATTTTCATGTATGTATTAAATACTCAGAAATTCATCTGATTAAACATATCTGCTTTGTTCTTAGAGACAAAAACAAACAAATAAGTAAATAAACAAAATTATATGGTAACAAATTAAGCCCATGCATGTAAAAATTCAAACAAACAATTGTTTTTATTTGACTTAAAGAAAGTTGTTGTGCTATTAAAAAAAAATGAATAATTATGAAATACTCTAGGCCAAAATAATATATTAAATCAATTATAATTTACAAAATTATAATCTAGAAGTAGAACTTCAGAAATAGCTCTGGGAAAGTTATAGTTCTGAAGTTATGGGAAAATGAAATGCAGGACTGATCAAAGCATCATTGAATATAATTAATAAATAAGTCATGGTAGTAAAGGCTGCTTCTTAGAATTTAGTATTAGTATTGTGTTATACCTCTATTTAAACACCTAGAGAAACAGTTCCTACAGCAGTGACTTTAAACAGTGTTTGGTATTCTGAAACTGAATGAATTTTAGTATTTTCAAATCATGTCTACAGACACTAAATGCAGTCCTGTCATAAAACACATAAGTACCTAATACCATGAGAAACCCTAAGTATCTTGGTCCCTGACTAGTAGATATGAAGAATTCACAGGAGACTTGGGTGCATTAGGAATAACAGACAATGATAGCTTAGGTCATCTCGAATGGTGCTCTACGTGTAAATATTCTAGAGCAAGGAAGTTGCACTGACCTCTAGAACTTAAGATATGGAAATTGTTTCTCATATATTGAAAAAAAATAGTGAATTCTTTTATACAATCAACACTCGCAATTAAAATATTCAGCATTTTTGGACTATTTGGCTAGATTTTTATTTTTAGAAATGAAAAGTACTTTCAGCAAGACCTTTGCTTTCATTACCCTCATTATGACCCTCCTATGGACATCCTTTCATTATTTTTTTTTTCTTTTTGGGATGTGTTTGAATACTTGAATTTAAATAAATGCATTACAAACTTGACTGGAATAACAAGAATGAGGAGGTCATAGTGAGGGATAAAGATATGAAGTTGTCTGTAAATATTTGCAGTGCATGCATTTAGAAAATGCATGCATTCTCAAAGTAGATCCTAGAGGCATAATTAAGAAAATGGGATAAAAATGAGCAGAGAAAAAAGTGAATATTAAGGTAAAGCCTCCAAGACAACTGTGTTCTATTACTCTGTTGAACAACAGAATAAATTCTCTACAAGTGGAGGAATTTTACAGCACTTGAGTCAGTTAAAGTGAGACTGGAGAAAATACTTGTGTGATAATTTGGTGAAGAAACTTACTAGGTGACCTAATAAATCTCTCCTCTTTTCTAATATTTGTCTCCATGGAAGGATAATCATAATGAATTCCTATGTATCATTTTTATTATATTGCTATAAATTAATGTAACTGTGTTATTGACTACATGCATACTTTTGTTTATTCCATTAAATAATACCTGTTTAGCGTAAGCATAAAGTATTTTTTCTAACAATGCCAGCAATATTCTGTGGCATCTGCATTTACGTTCTATTTGATTATGCAAGATGGAGAGACTCCTTGACCTAAGGAAGTTAAGAAGATAACAACAAAGACATATGCATCAATCAAGATCGTATGGGAATTAAATATTCTACTATTGAATAAGACAAACACTATGAAGTACTTTTGGATTAAACAGCTATTATTTTTATGCTCAGCATTCCTCTTCCTTGTTAAAATGTGTAAAACAGATAAAACAGTACCAATTTATACATCTAGAACAATATTATGTAACTGTATTTAACAGATATATATCATTTTTTCCAAAACTGGTGCTTGCATTTGTGTGCCCAGTATCAGTTTGGAATATACAGGCAATTGTTTCTATAGTCTCTTGTCAGTCCTTATGAGATTACTTGTTTCTATTTCATCAGAATTAAACTTTAAGGCCCTTTTAAAAAGTGTCATGAAAGGCAATGACATGGATATAAAGAAGTCATTCTTTTACATGTGAAATAGCTGTGAAGTACAAAGTACAACATATGGTACTTCACACACAAGACTGTGAGGTTTACCTGCTTTTCTATCACAATGTCTTTTTATAGATAGAAGTTTTTTTTAAACAAAAGCAATAGAATTGTGGGCTTTCTTTCTTTCTTTCTTTCTTTTTTTCTTTAAGCCTGAAATTTCTGTATAGTTATGATCGAGAAAATAGTCTGAAATATCATAGCACATAATTTTGATTCATCAGGTTGTTTATCTTAGATATTTTTAAGGACCAGACTTCAAACTGGGTTTTACTGCAATTCACTGTTATTGGCTCGAGTATTTCTGTAAGAGTATAGTGGGTCTCTTGAGATGAAGAACAGTATAGAACTGGGAGTAAAGGATAGCCTGTGTTTATATTAGTCTTTGTGGGTGTTGCAGCTTAATGATCCTGCTCTTTTCCAATGACTTGTATTAATGAAGTCGAGAGCAAGGTTCCCACTGCTTTTATAAGTCAGGGTATTTATTAAGCCCTGAACATTTAAAGCATAATGCCTCTCTAAGCACAGAGATTACTTCAGCTTCTGTGGTTTCTGGTAAGCAGTCCTATGCTAACTAGCTTTTGGCTTTCAAACTTTACTGAGTAGTGAACAGACTGTTACCCATCCTGCTCAAATAGGACCATCCAGAGTCACTTGCCCAGGACCATATCCATATGGATTTTGAATGTTTCCACAGATGGAGTTTTCACAGTCTCTATGGGCAACCTGTGCAAACATTCAGACATCCTCAAAGTAAAAAAGTGTTTACTGATGTTCAGATGGAGCCTCCTGTGTTTCAGCTTGTGCCCATTGCCTCTGATCATGTCGCTGGGAACCACTGAAAAGAGCCTGGACGTGTCTTCTCTGCATCCTTCCTTCAGGTATTTATGCACATTCATAAGATACTCCCTGAATTCTCACTTCTCGGATCAGTGGTGGACTCAGTGATCTTGAAGGTGGCTTCCAACCTCCTGATACTGTGATTCTGTGATTCTCTAGGCTCAACAGACCAAGGTCTCTCAGACTTTCCTCATATGTGAGGTACTTCCATTCCTTAATCATCCTTGTCACCCTTTGTTGGACTCTTTCCAGTATGTATGTCTCTTTTGTGCTGAGGAGCCCAGAACAGGACACAACACTCCAGGTGTGGCCTCACCAGTGCTGAATTTAAAAAAAGAAGGAACACACAACCTCGAACAGCAGGCAGTACTTTTCTAAAGTAGCCAAGGGTACCATTAACCTTTCTTGTGGCAAGGGCATAGTGCTGGCTCAGGTGGAACTTTGTGTCCACCAGGATTACCATATCACTTTCTGCCAGTTGCTTTCCAGCTGGATGGCCCCTAGCATATATTGATACATGGCATTGTTCTCATGTGCAGGACTTTGCATTTCTCCTTGTTGAACTTCATTAAATTGTTGGAACACATTTATTCCCTCTAGTTATTCTCATTTCTCCTTTCTCATGACTTCTCTTTTTCTATTGTCACAAGTCATACATAAGGGCAAAAGATAAAAACAAGTGAACAGTACTGGAAAATTATAATTTCATCTGTATCAGAAGGAGCCTAGATAATGAGCAGTGTAAATGGTTGCAGATGTATGTAAAGACAAAGCATGATGCTATTAAAAACCCTTAGAGAAATCTGAAAATGGAAAGAACCAGTGAAAGTTGTACTGAAATTCTGTGGAAGAAATTAAGGAAGTTGATAACTGGGTACTGTTCTGTTGGGGAAGAAGACAGTGTACTCTGAATGTTCAGTAAATGACAGCTTGCTCCATCGTCCTTTATCAGTAGTACTAGTTGTTTTTCTTTCACTAGGACAACATATGCAGAAGTGGAAAAATATCTCAGCAAACATGGCTTTTTCTCAACATCATTGTATTGTTGCTTTGGGAAATAACAAAGAAAAAATGTAGGAAACAGGATTATACTGTACTAAATTCTAATATACAGATAGAACATCTGTATAAAAAAAGCCAACATATACAAATATTTTCACATTTTTTGAGACACGTGATTATAGATTTAGTCCATTTTTTAATTTCAATCATTGTGGCCTATCTCATAATTCAAGTTATTAGTTCCAAATACAATGGTTAGTGTCTTAGATCTTAATATTCTCCAAAGAATTAAGCATGTAAAGTATGTTGCTAAAACCTGAATAACTGCATCTTTAATCTCTGAGATTATTTTGATAGAAATAGGTATTGGACGGCTTTTCACATTCTTTGTTGCAGGTACAGTTATACTTTAGTTTCTATTAAGTCTTTAAGGAATTCTTTTGCTGAAATGTTAACAAGATAAAGACACACAAGATAGTTTGTAACCTGGACTAAGTTAGAAACCTTAAATATCTTCTTTCTGATTTTTTTCATCATATTATTTTATTTTACCTTTCTTATTATAAAATTAGGCATTTAAAATGGCAATAGTTTTTATAGTACCAGAATATCCTGTAGTCCATAGACAAGCTCCTGAACAGGAAGAAATATGGAATTTCAGGAACTGTTCAGTTAATCCACTTTTAAAATTACCTAGACAGGCCAGCATTTCCTCAGAAAATAACTCAGTGTTTAGGAGACAGTTGTGCTAAAATATATAAGATTTATGTAGTGTACCACCATCATAAGGGCCTGTTTCCAAAAAGAAAACAGCTGAGACAAACAAGATACTTTTATTTATAGGCAAAACCATAATTTTTCATTATACAAGCAGTATCTTTCAATTTATCAGAATATTATTCTCACATTTATTATTTTAATAATTCCATATATTTTCCAGAATTATGTACACAGGCCACATTTATCAAAGGTCCAAGGAGTTGTAAAATCAGACTAGAATGCAGCTCAGTCAGCTCTTTAAAGAAAAAAAAAAAAAGAGAGAGAGAGAGAGAAAGAAAGAAAGATGAAAGAGAGAAAGAAAGAAAGATGAAAGAAAGAAAGAAAGAAAGAAAGAAAGAAAGATGAAAGAAAGAAAGAAAGAAAGAAAGAAAGAAAGAGAAAAAAAGAAAGTAACTCATCCTGATCTATATGTAAAAAAAGAAATCAACTCTTTCCTTTTTCCTTAGCAGTATTTTTTGCTTTCACTTTCAAATTCTCAGTATATCAGAAAATATATCTTCTTTCATACTCTTAATTGTCAAGAGTTAATTAAGAGCAGAGCAAAATAAGAGGTCAAAACAAAAAATATAAAAATAAATAAATGGTAGAGCTATCCATTATGTTTAAATATATGGCATGAAAGGAGGAAAGTGATAATAGGTAAGAGAAGTATGAGTTCTGTATGAGTTCTACATTATAAAACTGTGAAACTTAAAATGCCAAGTGTGTGAATAATTTGCCTATAATAGTACTTGTCAGCAAACATGAATGGGCAACATAGGAATACAGAAAAGTGAACTTATTTTCTCTAAAATCTTTCACTTAAAGTCTCACAGTTATTTCTAAAATATAACTGCAAACTTAAATGGAAAATTGGAAAATTGAGCATCATATAAAAAGAAATCTGATGTGAAAAATTATGACAATGCAACTCACTTTCAAGAATTTAGAATTCTTTTTGCATGGAAATCAAACATGCCACATTGCTTGCACCAACAGAAAAACAACAGAACTAGGGGATTATTTTTTTTCCCCAATAGGGAGATAATGGGACAAATGCAGCAAACTTCACAGGGATTTTTATACAAGTGTAATATCTATCACTCATTAATTCAAGGATAATTCTTACTATTGCCGACACGTGAATTACATGTCATGCTGAAAACTGCTGTGGCTAAATGTGAAAGGCAGCTGAGAAGGATTTTGAGTGATGAAGTTTTGAAATGAAGTATGACAATTCAATCTATGATGTGTGATTCAGATTTTGCTAGAATTTGAGCTGGAATTTTACAGCTCAAATCTATATTCAAAATAATGCAAATTGATGTGTCTGAAGCATTATAATTTCCTGGAGAATTTCTGGTCTGCTTTCTTGCATAGAACACAGCACTTCCTACCTTATCTGTTATTAAGATTTTTTTAAATTACACTCCTTTTCACTAAAAATTTAAGTACCAGTTTGAGGGAATTTTAAAGGTGCTGCTTTTATTTTTCTTCACTAGTGTGACACAAGGTTATAAAGCAACGTGAAAACAGATGGTATAAAAAAAATAGAATTCATAATTATGTAATAATATAAAATTTAGGAAACTTTTTTGAAATATGGAAGCACAAGAAGAAACAGCATCTAAGACAAGATGAAATTTAGAAGATTTTCCCATATTTCTTAGGCTGGGTTTTTTGAGAAAAAGCATCAAAATATTTCCTAGAACACAATTGATAGGAAATTAATACTGTAAGAAAAAATATGTTTTGAAAGTTCAAAATTGCTTAATACCTATTTTAATATGTTTACACCCCTATTTTACAATTATGTCCTTGGTTTGCTTGCTTTTAAAATGTCTTACATTTCATTCACTTTCTCTTCTTTCAGGGGCCTTCTCTGCTCAAGGCACTGACATAGAGGTCTGGGTATTTCAGATTATCTAATCAGCAGTCACTGGTTGGAGTCAAGCTTTAAATAGTCCCTTGGATAATGCATTCCCAAACCTTTTTCTTCATAAAGCTATAGTTCCAAAATGGGTGCATATAGTATTTTAGGTGAAGACAATGCACTTTGCATATAGTTGTGACTGTATACACGTTTGTGATGTGTTGACCTTGGCAGCTTCCAGCTGCCTATCCAGTCAGTCTCTCATTCCTGCCTCTCAATAGGACAAGGCAAGAAAATTACATAAAAAAGCTTTTAGATAGAGACAAAGACAAGGAGATCACTTGACAATTACTGTCACAGGCAGCACAGACTCTACTTGGCAAAGGTTAATTTAATTTATTGCCAATTAAAATAGATTTGAATACTGAGAAGCAAAGACAAAACCTAAAACACCTTCCTCCCACTCCTGTGTTTTTCCAAGCTCAACTTTATTCCTTCAGTCTCCACTTGTCTACTTCCACCTAACCCTTAGGCATGCAAGGGGAATGACAAATGGTGCTATCAGACCACAGCACTTCCTCTCTGCTTCCTTCTTCTCCTGCTTTTCCTCTCTTCTAGTGTAGGTCCTCCTCATGGGCTGCAGCCCTTCAGGGATAAACTGCTCCTGGGTGGGGTCCTGGACAGTTCCTTTGGGGCATATCCAATTGCACTGGCATGGTCCTTTCCAAAGGCTGCATTGTAGATGTCTGCTACACTGTGGTTCTTTCCACAGGCTGCAGAGAAATATTTGCTCCACCATGGTCTCCTGCAGGGATCCAGGGGAATCCTGGCTCTTGCATCTGGAGCACCTCCTCCTGCTCCTTCTTCTCTCACCTTGCTTCCTTCCACCACTTTTTAATCACTCCTCAGTGCCTGTGCATCATTTTGCCCTTCCTCTAATGTTGTTCCAAAGGTGCCATCATCTCAGCTGACATGGCCGCATCCCCTCAGAGCTGCTTCTTCCCACCCCAGCCCACTTGCTAGTAGGGCAATGTGAGAAGCAAAGACCTTGACTCTGTAAGAACTGTCCAGCACTAAAGTATCCTTGTGTTATCAACAGTCTTTTCAGGGCAAATCCAAAATATAGCACCATACAAGTTACTGTGACGACAATTAACTATATTTCCTCACCAAACTGGTGCATTTGGCTTGGCGTGTGTGAAGGTACACCATTTCCACTTCATACTACTTTGCATTTTCCTATCATTATGGTTGGTGTCATTGGACACCCTGGCAGGACAGGTAGTCTCACAGTTAGAGCAATGCCTTGTCATCTCTTCAGCTTCTGTCAGTACTCAATATGCAGCTAAAAGTAGTATTTTAAAAGGGGTGTAATTTTGAGTCAATGTAGAGAGGAGTTGAGACTATAACCCAAGGAGGATTGCATTCCCTTCTCTCATTGCCAAAAGCTCTACTAGACCCAGTATCATCATATATATAGAGCTTAAAATTCAAAAGGTTTATTGGCCAATATGGGCCCCAAAGCCACAGCATGTAAGACAGCCTGTCTGGCTTGTACAAAAGTTGATTTTTTCCTTTTCCTGCAGTTTTACTTAGGCCCTTCTCCCACATATATGATACAACAGCCATAAGATCTGTGTGGCATGGGGAGAAATTGTGCCCCATAATCCAGAATTCCAACAAGTTCTTTTATTTTTTTTATTAAGACACATGTAAGATAGTTTGTTTAGCCACTTCAGGCAACGTGTCAAGGTTTCTGACATAATTTCTGCAGTGGGCCCTTGTATTATCTTTTGAGATAATATCTAATAACCTTTTGAGATCGATCACCCATCTGTGTTTTTCATGACGTCTAAAATATTGCTATGAGTTTCTCTGACTTCCTGTTCAGTGAGCCCAGTAATGATAGTAAGATCCATGTAATGGAAAAATTTACAATCTGGAGAGATGTTATTATTCTCCAGATGTTGTGCCACTAGCCCGTGGCAGATAGTAGAGCTATGCAAAAGCCCCTGAGTCTGGACAGTGAAAGTATATTGTATTCCTTCCCAAGAAAACTCAAATTGTTCCTGGGAAACTGCAGTAATGGATATGCTAAAGAAAGCATGAGCCATATTAGTCATAGCATGCCATGTTGCAGCTTCTCTCTCGATGCATTTGAGCAGTGTCAATACATTTGGGACAATTGCAGCCATGGGAGAGGCTGCTTTATTTATTAGCTGCTTGGTCTACTATCATGCGTCTGCAACCACCTGGCTTTTTTGTGGGCCAAATAGGACTATTAAGGAGAGACCGGTGTGGCAGATAGCATCCATCTCCAACATTTCTTTAACTGAGTGCTTCCAGCATGCCTCCCTGGGTAACTGATACTGTTTCAAGGCTACTGGGTTTGGAGGTGGCAGTAAAACCACTGGTGCACTAAAGTAGTTAACCCACTAAAGCAGCCAGAATTCCTAAGGAATATTTTCCACCTAAAGTAAAGGTTTTACACATCAAAATGTCATCTTCCATGATTTAACTGGGAACTTGAGTCACATTTACTCAGGCAACAAAAGTTTTCTCAGATGTAGGATTAGGTGGATATCATGGGATGGCTCTTCAGAACCACCAAATGAATGTATGTGTAAGGCGACTGTGTGGGTAATGAAAAGGATTCCTATGAATCTCAGTTGCTTCTGCATGGTAGGTGAGAGAGATCTGTTGCCAGGGGTTTTTTCCCGTTTTAGTAGAGAACTAGTGGGATTTGTGCTTGATGATCCTCCTATCCACTCCATCCCCCAGAACATCATAAGTTTTTGCCACACCTGAAAAATTCTGATGTTGGTTTGGATATTGTTTTTAAAGGGCAATGGAGATTAAATCCTGAGTGAATTTGACTTTGAGGATTCTTTCTCCTCCTCCCCCTGACTAGCAAAGGAAGCCAAGGGTGTTAGTACATCAGTAGTACACATCTTTTGATGGTTTCTTTTTCTTTTTCCTGGACAGCCCCCAGTTATACAAAATGATGCCCTTAGTATAACGAGGATGTTTGTAAATAAATGGGACTGCATAACAGAGGTGAGTAATTTGGTATTGATTAGATATGGATATCTTTAAGACCCTGCTCATAAGTCTTTCAGTGAATTTCAAGAGTCAAAAGAAGAACCTTAAACAGATCCATTTGCCTTCCCATAAACAAAGTAGCAGCCTTTTCAAACTAAACTTCCAAATTTCTTGTTAACTGACTTGAAAGGGCAGCATATGAGGTAAGTCAGTGTCTTGCCCTGCAACTTCCTTAGATTCTGAGCCTGTCAACCAGGGCACAAGAAGAAATCAAATGTGGCTTTTTATTCGACTTCTAGGGAAATAAAAGAAAAAAAAGTAATGAAAATTTCAATTATTTTAAATACTTTGCAAGTGTTAAATTAATTTCATGGAAGTTATTGAATAACTATCAGGAACAATTTTTACTTACTACAAAGCTATGGTAGTGCTGAGATCAAATAAGGTATGCATAATGTTAAAGGCTTTTTTCTATCTTTTTTCAAAAGACAATGCAAAAGAAACCAAGTTCCAAATATGTATGGGATTAAAATACCCAAGAAATCTAGAATTCAGGAAAAGAAAATAACAGATAGGTAACTATTTCTTTTCTCAGCTTTGCAGAAAATACATTGTCATTCAAGTAAAAAGCACCAGAAAAGACTACAGTTCCATTCACAGAAAAGTGAAACACAGTCTGGAGACATTAAGTGGGAAGTACCAGTACCTTTTTGCTGAGGAATCGGACTCTGGATCACTGTGTAACACAGGAAGCTCGGAAAATACTTGATTCTTTCACAAAGCTGAACAGAAAGAGGAGGACACATAATGTAACAACAGATATACCATAAATGACCTTAATACTTTAAAACATACCTATGACCAACAAAGGAAAGCTTTAAATATTTTTTTTTAATTTATTAATTTTAAATTTTATTCTGCTTTGAAAACAACATTAGATTAAACAAATTTGTTTGTGGACAGACTAAGCTAATCATCATTTCCTAATGCTGATATAAACCTTGTTTCTGAAATCTGATTTTAAAAAGAATCATTTTAAAACCATTATACGCTGTTGTCAACTGTTTTTTGACTATCATGGTAGTAATATAGTGTTTACTAAATGAATACCAGAGTTGTCTTCCCCGCCACGATATCTTTCAAGGTGCTCTCTGTTGCCTCTAATACACTTGGACTGAAACAAAATCTCTGAATATAATATTATTACTGTATATTTTTTCTCTTGTAAAATTTTATTCCTAATGAAAACTATCATATATGTTGCCTATTCATAAATATTAATCTTTAAATTAATGTCTTTCAAAAATGCATAACAGGAACTTGGACATCTATAATGTAATCAGAAAGAATTCTCTTGGTAGGCATGTTCTCTTCAATCTTTCTTCTGAAATAAACTCAACATATTGAACACTGCACAACAATTTACAATCTGGAATGGTCAAAATTGTGGCTGATCACTAGGGACTTGCAATGCAATACGGACTGTCTCCTGACTGGCAAACTCCATTTAATTTCTCTCCTCTTCCCTAGGAATAAATGTTCCAATACTTTTAACTTGTGACCTTAGGGAGTAACTTACCTGAAAGTCAAAGTTAAGGGAGGTAGTAATTTGAGAGAGCTTAGTTACTGCAGCAGATTTGTAGCCCAATGTGATGGGCAAAGAAATTAATTCAGATGTAATTAGGAAGATGAGATAGAAAATCCACTAGCAGAAGAAAACTGAAAATCACACATAGAAAAAGATAGATACAGCATTTTAAAAGTTATTGGAAATCATATTCTCTATTAGCTATTTTGAGCAGGGGCACATTTCTCAATTTCCTTTGGCAAAATTTTTCTTTCTTGTATAAATAATAAATGTTCATTGGAGCACCAACTTGAAACCCATTCCATTAAACCCATGTTCAGCATCTCCTTCTTTAACTCACATTTAACTGTGTCCTTAATTTCTGTGATAGGTTGCACATACATCTAAAATTGGAAAAAAACAAAGTATCCATGCCTTTCACTGTTATGAAACATGATTGGAAGCTGTAGTAAACAAAATAATCTGTTCCTTGTAGATAAACTGCAATGACTGGTAATTAATATTAGAAAATCAAACCCAACACAACAAAAAAAAAACAAACCCCTACACCAAACCTGTAAAAAATTAGGTGTTATTTTATTTATGTGCTTTTTAAATACCTAAGGAAAAAAAAATCAAGGATTAACCTATATTAAAATGTACTCAAATAGCAGAGACAGTTCCTAAAAGAATACTGCATTTGATTATTTCATCAATTTTTTTGTATTCATTTTCAGTAACTCCTTATTTTCCTTACTTTCTTCAAATTTTGATGGCAAATTTCCTGCATTTCTATCACTGATAGTGAAGAATTCACATTACCAAAATAATTACAAATCTCAGGAGAGAAAGAAATGAACTAATCCACCAACTATTATGGACAATTTCACAAGAAATGACAGGTGACCTGATATGCCAGGTGCTCTATTCTTTGTAGCAGATGATCAGAAGAACCATTAAACCAGTTGGCATCCTCATAACCTTGGGTTAATGCCTTACTTGGAGAACAGAGGACACCTCTCTCTTGTTAAGTGCTGGTACACATTTCCTATGGTTTCTTTAAGTGTCGTGTACTCTGTTGTAAAACTGAAAGTCAAAGTTCACTTCTACAAGGCTGTATTCTCCACGGTATCAGCCAATTTAGGGTGTGGTTCAGATGACATCAGTATTTCCAATGTCCATCACGAGTGAGAAAAAATGTACCCTACAAGTGCTATCATGACCACATCACAGCTACAGCAGGGAAATCTTGTTCTTGTGCACATACCTCAACATGAGCTAGGGAGGGCACACAGATTTTCTCAGGTTATTGAATAGAACTGGTCGAAATCACAATATGTCATGTCCCTGTTTCACTGAAGAGGTCAAGACTATCCTCCTTGCCCTGATCCTCCTCTGCTTCTACAAGGCAGTAGGGTCTTTTACTGGTTATTTCGGTATTCGCGTTATTTCCCCAGAGTCTGCTTTACTGCATTGCATTTATACAACCACTCTCTTGCCTGGGTGCTGCCTGGGCCAGACTATGAAAGGTCTCTTATTTGACCATTGGTGATTTAATTGGTCATTATCTCCTCCATCTGCCATTGTTGGTCACTTCTTCACATTATTCTAGGGTACACTGCAAGAAAAACTGTTTAATTCTTCATGGTACTTTCAGGTTGCTGAAGTCACAACCTTCAGGCAACTGTTGTTTATATGCATTCACCAAGCCTGTTTGAGGCCAATTTTAGTGAATCTATTCCAAAACAGACAGACCATCAGGAATTCACTCTCTACATGAAAAAGGCTTCAGCCCCCTCATGACCTGTAGAGGAAATTTCTAAGATAATTTAAAAACTTTAGGCTCCCAACTTAAAGATCATTGAACTATCCAAAGGTACATGGGATGAATCTAAGTCCTTATGAATATAGAAAAAAATATTGAGATTCTGGACCCTAGGCTAGGTTAAACAAAACAATGCAAAAATGAAAAATGTGTTGGCAAGTCACTCTTCAGAGAATTTCAGGTTCCCACTCTATCTATGAAATTTTTTTTTTCTAGTCAGCTGGATTTGGAACATCTCATCGTTTTGTCTGTATCCATATTAATCAGTCTGAGAAAACTTTTAGATTCCTGAGGCTTGTTCTGTTAGAGAGCTGGGACATGGGTGGTGTGTATAACATATAATATATCACATAATATATAATATCATATAATAGGAACCAAGGAGTTCCTTTTTCCTAGTTACTGATTTCTACTGAAAATAAACCCAGATTTTCTGACTGAAAGAGCACCATACTATGTTTTCCTTTTTTTTCTATTTTGAATATCAATACATGTCTTTTCCACCCTATCTTTTCTTTTAGAAAGTTACCAATAGGAGTTTCAGTGGGTTTTATATTTTTCACAAGCAAATGTATGTTTTCTGTCTCTAAATACATACAGAATGTTCTCATTATTTTCTTTCTTCATTTTTCTATTAGTTCTGCAGTCTGAAAAGGAAGAAAATTTATTTTCACTCCCTTCTTTGCAGAACATTATTACATTTAAATTCTATTGTGGATGTAGTCTGCAAACATTTAACACATCAACAGGTGAATGAAATATACTATTTTAAAATTTTAAAATGTATTTATTTTAAAATGTAAATCATACTGCTACACAACTATGTACTGGGAAGTAGATTAAAATTATATCTTAGTAATAGCTGGATATAAACCGTACATACAATTTTTTGCATTCATTGAAAAGATTATAATCAGGAACAACAGTAGATACCTGAGAGAAAAAAAAAGCAAACAAAACAGTTTCCCATTTCTTTCCAGTAGGTTGTTCAATTGAAAGAACAGTTTTACAATGTTACACAGAAGGTTTTTTTTCTTCACTAGTAAATTAGAACTAATACTTAGAAGCTACAAAATATTAAATCTTTCAAATTATTTTACTTTATTAAAACCATATATAAATTAGTTTAAATGGAGTCTGAGATGAACAGTAGGCTATGTTGCGTTTCTTAAATTTTTTATAATCTCTAGTCACTGTTTGTTAATCAATATGTTGTTGCCAAGAAAGTAAAAAGCAAACAAACAATAGCCATAATTTATGTATGGATCTACTGCATTTGTGCCCAGTTGCTGTTGAGCTGCGTAGTTTATGTTCTCTATGCTGGCAAGTTTTCCTAAAAAAGCTTGTTTTGGAGCCATGTTCATAGCATAGAATTGCATCATTGATGAGACTGGCAGAGAATAAGGGAAAACTGTGTTGGCTTATGCCCCAAAGAGTGAGAAGAATTAAAAAAATTAAAAAAAAAAGGAGAGGAGAAACAATAACCATTGTTGCTCAAGAGGAAAAAACAAGATGTTCTCTGAATGAGAAGCTAGTTTCCAGCTTCCAAGATTTTATTGTAAAAAAGGAAAAGAAGGAAATGAATACTCTTGGGAAGAAAAAACAAAACACCCAAAAACCAGGAAAAAAATACTCAAAAACCCAAAATCAACCAAAACCATCCACAAAACCACAACAAAACCAAACAAACCCACAAAAGAAACAGAACAGTTAATGTTTAATCAACAAAATCCTATATCTTATATTGCAAACAATTTTGCTTTTTTCCCTACAGCTTTTAATTTCTCTTTCAATCCTTCTTCCCTTTGTTTCTCATTCCCATCCGCAACCACAGAGCTGTAAATCTACACTGAGACTTATTTAAAATACTCCCACCCTATCTCTTTATATCTGCCTTGGATTGCACCTGCTTTACCTCCGTTCCTTTTAGCTCCCTTTCTTCATCCCATCCCATCTTTCTACTGTTAATCATTTTTTGACCTCAATACTGTTTTCACATTTGCTTTGTCTTCCCCAAACTTAAAGAATAGTCTTAATCATCTAACTTCACCACCACTTAATTTCTCCTTGGTCTCATATTTTTCTCTGCTTTAATATTGTTTTAATTGACTTTAGCACAAATAACTCCTTTGGGTAAATTTAATTGTGAATTTTTAGTGTTCATTGTTTTTGACCTGTCTTTTTAAGGTTATTGACACACTCTTGCCTTCTGGAAGATACTAATATTTCAGTTTTCCTTTTACCTGTTCAGATATGTAAAATGGCTCCTTTCTGAAAATATGTTCTTGTAGCCCTCCAAAATCTGCTAAAAAGACAGACTGCTTCAATATATCACAAAGTATACTGGATTTTTTTTTTTTTTATGATGCTTTATTAAGTAGAATGCAATTTGTTACATTTTTTGCCATTCAATTGTGATCACCTATAAAAACCCATATGAGTATTAAAAAAAAAAACTGGATAGAAAGGAAATTTTTTCTATTTCTCATTTTAATACAATTGCAACACAATTGCAGAAATATTTTCAAGTAAGCAACATTAAGCCATTTTAAGCTTTGGTAATAGCGCACGTGCAACCTGTTAATTTTTGAATTAAATATGGATTATATTGCCACAAACTGTAAACCAATAAAACCCATATAGAGAGATTCATAGATATTGTTATTGTCTGCTCTGATATTTGGGGAAAAAAACAACCAAGAAACATGAAAGGGAATAGTATTTATTCTCTTTTTGAAAGTCATTCCCAGTGTCAGAGAATCACACTCTCTGAAGTGTTACTCCAGAGCCAATTGTTTATCCATTTGACAGTCATTAAAGGAAGCATATTTTTGTTATACATTACTATATAGTATATAATATATGTTTTATATACATATATATACACCACCTACCCTTGTTTCCACCTCTTGAAAACTGTTTTTTCCACTCTGGGTTGGCTCAGTGGGTCCTTATCCATCCATGATGGCATCCTGGAACTTTTGCCCAATTTCCTCCTTGATGTGGGACAAGGACCTCCATCTGTGTCTGCCTACATTTAGTGTACAGGAAGGCTTGGTTTCAGTGAAAAATAAATTCTATGTAAATGTGAATTCATATAATATTCATTCGAGTGTGAAAGGAGTGTGACAATACCGTATCTGCAGCCCGGGGCGGACACAAGGTCACACACCGGTATGCACCCATGTCCAGACACTGGTATTGATTTCTTCAGCAGTAGTAACACGCTGTGGATGTACACTGCTACCAACACAGTGCCCCACAGCAGACTGAACCACAGCCCTTTCCCTCTTGTCACAGCAGTACTAACGTAGATTTATTTCTTGTCTTTAATCTAGAATAACTTGTACCGTTAAAGCTAAGCCTTCTCAGACATAATGATTTTGAGCAACAGGGCATTTTACTCATGAGCACCTGGTGTTAAAATACACATCTATAATCTGTGATACTATTTATAATAGCTAATCCATGATACCTCACCTTAGCACAAGAATACTCTCTGAATGTACTTGGTGGACTTAGATTTGCAGAGGAAGACAACCAAACAATTACTCTTGCTGCTTGTCTCCAAAGGTAAAGCATTTCTAGAGAGACCAGAATTTATATCCAGATAACAAAATTGAATGGCCCCACCAGCTTTAAAGAAAATGTACCTTCTAGTTGACTATCAAAAATATCACAAATGTTGTGGGTTTCGTTTTTCTGGTTCTCCTTTTTTTTTTTTTTATCCTCTATTAAATCTGTTTTATTTGCATGAACTAATTAACAACTATTTTACAAAACAAGAATGTGCAGCAGTGAAGCATGCCTTTTTAATAGAAAGAATCAATAATTTATCATGGTAACAGTGTTCAAAAGTAAAGTTTAACCCTGAGTAACAAAGAAAAAAACCTTCAGAAATTTTTTGTACTACTGGATCTTGGGACCTGTTTTGCTTTTGTTTTTTTCAGTGCAGTTAATACAGCTTGTTCTCAAGTGTTGTACTACTGGGACAAAACTAATTTTCTCATGTAAAATTCACTAGTATTATGGGCCAGTGGTTATGAGTCATTAAGGATCTGAGGGTTTTGATATGATGGAAAAGAATTGAAAAAAGTGTGCTACAGAAATGGAAATGTAAAAATCATGCTATATGGAAAATAAGATTAATCAACAGAAAAAGATAAAAAGAACCCCACTCTTTTCATCCTCCCTATAATTACCAAAGTATGAATTCAAAATGTATTTGATGCATGTGAAACATTTTAGTAAATACCCATAACAGAATCACTAAATTAAGAAATAATGTTATTCCATTGTGCCTCTGCTTCCAAAAAGCAGGAAACCCTCCATTTTCTCCTGCTTCTGACTCTCAAATTGGTGACCATGAATGGAGAAAAAAGATGGGCTCTAACTGAGGTGTGGTTTCTTAAGTTTGCTTTTCCTTTAATTTTTGTCTTTTTTTTTTTTTTTTTTTCAGAGAGGGGAAAAAGATGTTCCATCAGTCTGTTGCGATCTATTAATTCCAGACAAAAACGTGTTTACAAATGTTACACTTGTAATATATATCTGCAGCAAAGAAAAAGTCTCATGTTAGGTATCATGCTGTAATTATCAATTAAATTGATAATATACTGGAAAGGCAAAGGTTTTAAAATTAAATATTTATAAAAAATAAATAGGGGAAATAACACAGCAGCAAAAGCTCTACTAACAAAATAATTCATATATCAAAATTCGAACTGCTATCAATTGCCTCCCTGCATTCTTTGACTTGAGTATTTTCACCCCTGGATGATCTTGCTTTTTGCTAACATAAATTTGATTGTGAATGCATATAGGTTTGAGCATGATTGCAGGAATTCCTGCCATTCCTGGTTATTTGTGATTACTAGTTACATAGTCCATGGACTATATTCATATTATTTTCATTTGATTTCTCTTCATAAGAGCCATTTATCCTAGAATATTTTCACATCTCTCAGAAATATTTTGATTACATAAATAAAAGAGAAGCTCATGTGACCTCTTGTGGTAAAGGAATACTTCATTATGGCTGAAGAGCTCTGTGATTTTGGCTGAATATGCACAAGTACTGTAATGCCTGAACAGTTGTGTATTGATCTTATATGATATTGGAATTGGAATTATTTGGAGAAGCTTTTGGTACAGAAAAACAGTTGAGGAGATACAACACAGCAATTGAGTTGTGAGAAGGAACAATGAATACTGAGAGCTGTGGCTTGTGCTAGTATGACAATATTTTTGGATGCTTTTAATAAAAAGAAGAAAGTCTCCATGGTATCTTAAACTTTTACTTATATGCATTATTGCCACAAAGTGAAAGCAATCATTTAATAAAATGGGCAATTTTTTCCTTATTTTCCTGTAAAAGCAAAGTGGCATATGGCATAATTTATTTCAGAGTGATGACCAGCACTGATGAGCTTGTTGAAACAAATTCTTAGAACCCAGTCTATGGATACTGCCATCTCATCACATACCTTCAATGGATGCTTGATACATATCAGAGAGTTCTGGCTTTGGTATTTAGTTGCCAATGTAATAGACTGATAAAGACATAAAAGACTTAGTTCTCAGGTTACTTTACTGGCAGCTTCCATTTTACTGTCATCCGCTGGCATGAAAGGACATTAAAAATGAAGATATAATTTTTGTTTTTCATTCAGATGCAAGAAATTAGATGGAAATTGAATGGCTTCTAGTGCAGTTTTGCACTCTAAGGTATCTTAATCCACAGACTGCTTATCAAAATAATAATTTGCTGTAAAAAGTGCAATCATTACTTTCATAAGACCATATTTTTCTGCCTTTGCAGACAGAAAGATAGGAGACCTCCATAGCCTCCCTTTTATAGTTGTGCATTATATTTTAAAATAGTACTGTATTGAAGTCAGAAGTTAATTTTCTGTAGCTAAATATGTTGTCTTGACAATGTGTTGTCCATATAGTATGCTGATACAGGATAGGGCAGGTGTTTTCTCGAGTCGTGACTTCTTCAGTTGCAATAACACAGCAGTATAAAAGCCCTTCAGTATAGTGCTGTTAATTCAAAGAATCTATGATAGGTAGAAGGTAGAATGTGCTCAAGAATTTCTTTTTTAGCAAATAATTTTCAGTCCGATTTTAATTTAAAATTTTAATTTACAATGCTGGTGTCTTTTTTTCCTATTAAATATTGCCAACACTAACACAATGCTCTTATTTTACAATTGTGCAATTTGCACACTTAACATACTTTTTCTAGCATTATTCTCTGAACCTAATTAAAAAACTTTGATCAATCTTAAGCAATAGTTAGTTCTGGGATGAGTAAACAGTACTGAATAACTTTCTTTCAACCCTCCTCTCTTGAATATATTGCAAATAACTGTAGCTGCAAGAATTGTCACCTTTTTAGTCTGTCTTATGACTTATAAATACAAAATATGAGCATTTTCTTCTCTGTTTATTTAATCTTTAATTTTATCTCTAAGTTCTCATATAAGGCCATTGCTAAGGTTAAAAACTGATTAGTTACTGTATTAAATATTCTATAGGTAGTTAAGTGAAAGACTGTATTACTAGGTTTCACAGTATATGTACAATAATAATGCTAATCACTTTATGAAAAATCTAATAATTTAAAAAGTTAGTGAAATAAAATAGAAATAGAAATAGAAATAGAAAAAGTCAAATTACAAAACAGAATATCAGTTTCTACAGGCAATTGAAGCTTTTGTGAGTTTACAAACTGAGTGATATCAACTGGCCATTTTTTGAAATTATTATTTTTGATGTGTGACAATAATGCAGATAATTACAAAGTTTAAGGTTTTATAGAGACTTTTTTTTCTTTTATTAAAAGTACCCCCAGATATTGTCATACTAGCACAAACCTAACGAAAATAACCAAACCAAACCAAAACCAAAAGAGCCCCCTACAAATATTGCTATGCTAAATCAAAAATTAAACAACCCCCCACTGGTATAGTATAAGCATAGCAGAATCCTTTAAGTACTTCCTCCCTAGGAGTCTCAGTTTTCTGTCTATCAAAACCTATGTGTTTCGCCTTCATTATTAGCCAACTTAATCTATTGGTCTCATATGGCACACAGCAGGTTATCTTGGATGTTAGTCAGGACAGCTTTTCATCTATGCATTAACACTGCAGAAATAATCATCCCAGAGGGATGGACACAAAGGAGACTTAACCAAGATGATATATATGCATTGGACTGTGTGACGTTTCACTCAATTCATTCTGACAAGAAAAATATTTAAGAACTGAAAAAAGACTCTTTTTCTACAGAGGAATGGTCTAATAAAGGAATAAGTAAGAGAAAATTTCTTATAAAAAGTGTACTGTCATCCATTTATTATGCTAACATAATACATCTTCATTGCAAGGCTGGAGAAAAAATGAATAGCACAAAATTTGGGTTAGCATGTGACTCTTGCACTACATCTGCATTGGGAATAGAAGCAGAGCTAAATAATGAACTCATGATTGCTGGATTTTTCTGCATAAGAAGGTATAAGATAAAACCATAAAGAAGAAGCCCAAGGAGAGATTGGACTAGATGATCTTGAGAGGCCTTTTCCAACCTTAATCACATAAAATCATTGTCCAATTTTTTAGGGGCATTGCCAGAAATAATATAAGTGCCTCAAAAGGTATAATATACATTATCTCTCTTCTCATAATTTCTAAGTCTAGCAGTTGTAGAAGTCTGACAAGTCACACTCCTATTAGCATATGGATAAAACTAATTTGGAACAGAATGCAAGTGCCAGAGTGAAGTGCCTGTAATACATAAAAGTGATAAATAACAGTATAACTCATCTTATGGGTAGAGAAGGGTCTGGTTTAGTGTTCCAGGCCATTTCATCACACAGTAAGAGATGTAGTTGGGTATAAATTCACTTTGAAGAAACACAGATGGAAACTAGACCACATACTGAAATATATGTTAGGGAGAATTTGAACATGTCTAAAAAGTATAAAATCAGAAAGAACAAACAAACCCACGAAATTTTTACTATAGATATTGATATATGTATGCATGTTGCCTTGCTTTACAATGGAATAGACAATTACCTCATAGATCCCTTGTAGTCATAAGGTCTCCTTATGTTTGGAGGGGATGGAGTTCCTTAAAAATTATTTCTGAGAGCCAGAAGAATAATTTAAATTGTTTTATATTTTAAAACATTAATTTATGCCTATAGAGGAATATTTACTTGCAAATGTGCTTGCACTGGGATCCCTAAAGAGCATGACATTTGTTTTGAATATTTCAGGAAGAAAACAGCCTGAAGTTTTGCACTTTTGCTCTGAATCTAAGGCAGTAAAAAACAGTTTACTTTACAAGTACTGGTAGAGTATTTTTGCTTCTCACTTTGCTATTTCTTTTGCCCTCTTCCCTTGCAAGACATCTACTTTCAACCCAGAGCCAGAAAAATAAATCAGATCTTCACTGAGATCCCATTTCTACTTGTAGATCCAACTGACTTTTAAAATTAAAAAACAGTCTAGAAAAGAGTTTTTCAGCTATAGGGTCTGGAACTGGAAGAGAGCTTTAATAGCTCTATTAAAGTTGTCGTGTAGAGCCAGCTGCTTCTCTAACAACAATATTGTCATCTTGAATTTTAAAACTTATGTATTACCATATTTGGTTACCCATTCTAAGCAAAACTAAAAAAACCTAAAATACTATTTAAAAAAAAAATTATATTAATTTGTAAGTTTGCATACAAATGAGAGAAGGATTGTTTAGTAAGAAATCCGAGCATCATGGAAGATACTCTCTGGAATAGGACATCATCCAGTAAAGTAGAAAATTGTGAAATTAAAATTCATCACTGATTAGGGACAGTAACAGAATTTCTAAGTGGAAATTTATACATTTCATGATATCTCTTCCCATTTGAAAATCAATTTCCATCTATAGGAGAAAGTTTCACGAAGGTTGTCTGGACTTCAGGCGGCTCTCTGGAAAGCTGTTTATTGCATAGGTGAAGTTACAGCATTTCAGGGAGTGGGTATCCAGAGCCAGCCCTACAGCTGCCAGCTCCAGCTGTAGGCATCCCTGAAGCCACTTTCTGTTCAAGTTAAAAAGCATTTTATACTTTTCTTTGCAGAGTATCTTAACACATAACAACCAATAAGCACCATACACAATACCTTTACATTTGCCTATAGCCTATCATAGCTGCTACCATTACCATATTATAGTCATTATTATCCAATCACAGGAGTAAGTAAGTTACAATTTAAGCTTACAATGGAAAATTCTTAGACCTCTCCTTGCTACATCAACATTTCTTGTTTGCCTGCAATATTTCTCTTTTTGGTAAAAACATGTTTTCTATTTACTTATGCTCTTCTTGAGACTTATTTACTTGGTGAAAAAAAACATGTCTTTGTTTGTAGTCACATACCTTTGTCCTATTCATAAAAAAACTCCTTCCAACTCATCTCCAACCTTTGCCTTCTCAGTTATTCAGTGGTCAGTGTTTCAGCAAAACATCTTTTACTCTGTATCAAAACTTGTTTTCATTTCTATCTCATCCCCAGTTTCTACATTCGGAGATCTTTTTGCCAAGCCTACATACCTGTGAAACTTTCTTACCAAACTTTCATCCTCTCCAACACCATTTTGCTACAATTGCCAAATCTCAGCAATTATAATCTCTCTCCTATATAAATCGATAGAACTTCATGTGAAATAACTGCAAAAAGATTGTTCTTGTTCCACTTTTCCAGATTGGGTTTATAAGGTTTAAAAAGGAAAGGAAAAGTCAATTTTTAAAAATTGTTATCCCACCCTCCCAAACTATCTTTATAGGTTCTCTGTATAACCAGGCTTCAACAAATTTTTATACAACTGCCACTAGAAATTGCTACCTTCCAAAGCTTTTTTTTCTTCTCAAGTATCATTTCATTAGGTTGATAAAAGTATGCAAACATTCTGATTTTATCTATATATATAAGCCTCTCATACTATCAGATACAGCATTTAAATGAATAACATATACTTATCAGTATGTGTATTGCATTTATGAAATTAAAGTGATAGCTGTATAATCACAGTGCATTTACTTAGTTTTTAAAATTAACATTTTATGATTAAATAAATTAGTACCCATTATTGAACTGTGCAAATTAAACATTTGCTAAGAAATTAGCAGACAATTATGTATTATAAAATGCTATGTGACTAAGAAGACATTATTCTTAAGCATCATTAAACCCCAAACCAAATAATAAACACAGAAAGGAAAGATTGGAGTGAACAAGATTAAATGCTTTAATGGTATACATTTGTCTTACTGGTTTTATACTAATGTTCCTGATCATGAAATTCAGGACTTTCATTATGACTCAAAATTCGTAAGAAATCACTGCAAAAAAGGAAATCACAAAATTGACTATCCATGTGTTTGTAGCTGAAACTCAGAACTGTATTTTGCAAAATTATGGTCTTTATAAAACTGACGCCAGTCCAGAATGGAATTAAAACCTTTTACAAAAAATTAATAATAGATAAATTGTAAAATTATTTCTTAAAGCATTTTCATTTACATATGAATTTTGATACAACAAAAAATAGTTTATACAACTAATTTATGAAATTAGTATTGACTTTAAGTTTCAGCCTTACATTAAGTCACCCATTAGGTGAGTAGAAAGACATCTATGTTCTTAACTGAGGTGATCCTCACATAATGATCATACTCCTGCACACTTATTTGACATCCACATCCTAACATTCAGTGCTCTGAAATAATGAATCATCAGATTACTGAAAAATCTTTGTGGAAACGGCTTCCAGCACCTACACAGCTGTGGTGATTTAGACTGGCTTTTTTAAAGAGAAGAGAGTCTGTTTACAGTCTTCAGGGGATTACATACCCTAGACGTTTTTTATTCTTTTAGGGACTTTTTAAGGATTTGGTGGTTCTTTTGGAAAGAAAAACAACTACTTCTCTCCTCCTGTTTTCTTCTCCTTCTCTCCTCTTACCCTGGATGGAAATTTTTTATGTCCTATTCTCAGTGACTACACATTTGTCTTGTCTTACCAAGCCTCAGCTCTTACCTACTTGGAGCTACTTGGTATGCTCAGGAGACTGCAAGTTGCCTTACAAAGGACTACCAGTAGCTTAAATTTGTGATCTCTAGTCAGAAGAAGCTATTCAGTGGATTTTACAGATATTTCTAGCTTCCTAAAGTAAGTCCAAGTCCAAATAGCAAATGCTAAATGTAAAAAATTGCTTATTTCTCTTCAGAATTTAGGTGTAAAGAAGGGCTAAATGAGAAGTCAATGAAAGTCTTCTTGAGTTCATACTAAATAATATCTTAGGAAACAGTAAGATTTTCTTTCTTCAGGCACTACCCAAGGTATTTGTTCTAGCAACTTTTAAGCATCACCTCAAGGATACCTCCAGAAGAAGAAACACAGTATCTCTCTCTGCAGCAAGTAGAGCTTGCTGTTGCCTATTGCAGAACTATTGAAAATAGTTCTGGACCTGAAAATGCAGAGAAATAAGAAAAAAATATTTGTTCCCTAATTTTGTTTTCTCAATACCTGTTTCTGCTTTTCTACCTTGGGTCTCCCTAGGATCCAGCTGTCAAAAGTTTCCATGGGAAAGAATGGAACTACCCAGAGACACCTTTTCAGAAAAGCAGAACTATTTCCAGCCTTGAGAAATGGGGGCAGGGAATGCTCAGTCACCTGAAGTGATTTACCTAAAAGAAGGATACAACTGGTACCAATCCCAAAGGACATTCGGTTCCTTAATGGAACAGCGTGATCAAAAGACCAAACACTCCTGAATATTTTTTAATCCATGATCAACCTATTAATTTATGAGATAGGAAACCTACCTTTTCACCCATACTGCCAATCAGGGAAGAAGAATGATAAAAAACAGTTCTCTTGCAGCTTTAGTGAATACCTCTATATTGATTCATCTTCACATGGTCTTTTTTTTATTTTTTTGGGTACCTAATCCTTTGCTTTGGGAAAGCAGATTTTCTTTTCCAAGTTCCCTTTTATTCATGTTTCTCAAAAGCAGTTAAAATGTTCCAAATAGAAGGAAGGCATTTTGGGTATATTTAAAAGTGGGTTACTTCATTTCTGAAAGAATTTCCCAGTTTTTTAAGTGAAGAAAAAATCAGTTTGATTTTATCCCAGATACCTGTCTTTATCAGAGTTTAATTTCGTTTTGTTGGTTTAGTTGTTGTTATTTCCCAATGAATATTTTAAAACCTAGTTAATTTACATGTTAATTTATTGTCTTTGCAAATTCTGAGAAGGCAAACTATTCACTAATTTGTATCAGTGGCAGAAATTCAATTGTATGTACACTGAAAACAAAATTATATGAAGAGGAATTCTCCTTCCACGTCTTCCTTTGAAAGAATCAAGAGTTCAAGATTTAATGTTCGAATAAAAGTATGCATCCTGAAGTGAAACCTCTGAAATGATACTGCATCATCAGTAAAGTGAATCCACCAGATATCCTATACATTACAGTGAAAAATTTCAAATCTCATCTTCCTACAGCACTCAAAGTGAAATGAAGCTGAATAGAACAAATCCTGATTTTTCACATTTGCTGTTATTAAAGAATGGAACAAAGTAGTGCCAAGGGGAATAAGAGAATAAAGCTATGGCTATTCAGTTGTGAAGAAAGTAAATTAATAATCCTAACCTCATTTCTTTTGTACATGCTTTCAATTGATGCCCTGGAGAAAAATTCCCTTTATAGGAAAAAAGTGTGGGGAATGGACAATAGAAGCTATTGCTGTATCTTGCCTCAGTGCTATTGACAAATTGTATATCAGCATCAGATTTTATGATGTCATATTTTTTATTTGAGCTACACTTTTACATATCTTCAGCTAAGTCCCTCTGGTATGTATTTTCCCCATAGCTTTGGAAATTTTTGCAGTTTGTATTGTGAAATGAGGTTTAAACCCTGGAAGGGAGGCAATGTTCATGGTGTAACTGGAACCATGTAAGGGAGACTTTTTTTTTAAACTAATGTTCGTAACACATGTTTTAGATTCACGTGAAACATGAAGTCCTTCTTTATTTTTTCTGGGCATATGCTAACACAACTCTATTTCAAAAAGCCCCTATGTATTTTGATAAAATGAACTGTTTGAGGATGGTCTTCTTCCATAAATCTCTTTATTTAAGTAACCAAGTGATACCTGGACAAATATTATAAAATCATCCTACCTGGTGTATTTAGACTGAAATTTTTTTACAGGGGTAGGTTTTTACTAGATATTTAGAACTTGATACAGGCATTCCTGGAATTGATTCAGATCCGATTTACCTTAACAGCCTTTCCTGAAAAAAAAAAAAAAAAGAGAAAACCAAAAAGCATCCTCAACAGTGGAAATGCTACAATGATAGTAAGATGAATGGTTGATGTCAACCATCTTCAAGAGAGAAAAATAAGCAAACTGTATATGCATGTGAATGAAATGGTTCAGTCTAATTTTTTTTATACAAACATGTAGAATACAAACAGAAGAAAGGCAAGCAAACAATCCCATCCTGAGTTTTGGCAAAAGTAGCAGGCTAACAACTGAGTATTACTGAGGATCCATCTTGGTATAGAGCAAAGATATAAACAAAAAGTACCATGGTTGAGAGAATAGATTAAGTACACAATACCTAGCTTGACTTTCAGCCAAGGCCTCAAGCCTGATTCACAACCAGACACAATGAGAAAGGAAGTATGCTTTACCTTTTTCCACTGATATAGAAGAACCTTAATATTCAAAGGCCATTAGTATACTGAATAAAAATACAGTCTTTATATATTAATGGTAGAATTTTTCTTTTTGCCTACAGAGATGTTAAATCTTTTCTAACAGAAAACCTTTATCTATGTGCAGTAGAAAATATCATATGTATATTCTGTAACTCTTCAGGGCCAAGAGGTCTAAAAATACTGTTCAATATACATGCCTCTGTTTAATCTGTAAAAAATGTTCTTTTCTGCTTTTACTTTGAAAATTAATATGAATACCATGATGCAATTAGATGATTTTATACTCTTCCTTTTTTCCTTCATTAATCTGTAGATTCACTTTTGTTGTTTGTGTTTCCTGAGCTCAACAAATATTCTTCCTAGTGAAACACAAACAAAAGAGTGATCCAGAGAAAATGCAAACTCATTTGAGATATTTCTATAGTTTATCTTTGGAATTTGCCACTATAACCTGAATTTCAAATAGTTGTTTTTCAATTGCTAAGAACTCATTATAATACAAAAATATTTTCTCCCAGATTTTGACTTCAGCCCCACTGGTCAATTTAGTTCTACCTTACACTAGTTGTCTGTCATTAGCTAAGTGGATGCATGTCACAAATTAGTATTTGGGGGGAAAAAAATTAACAAAAACAAGGTAGGAGGAAAAATGCTTGAAATAAATGGAAAACTTTATATACATTGCTAACTGCTATGTTTTGGGAAGGAAACTAATTGGGAAGCTATTGGGAGATATTTAAAACAAAAAAATTGAAGATGTGATGCAACAATAATTCATATTACTAACTAAAATAGCATAAAAGATGTTCCAACTGTATTACTTAAATAAAAGGGTAAAAGCCTCAGCTCTGCGGCACACTGGATTAAAATAAAACCTCCTCATGAAATTACCATGAAATTGAGTTGAAGCACATGCAGAACTAAACAGATTGCTTGGAATGCATTCAGCTACAAATCTGTTCTTTTTTTTCAGGCCTCCTGAAATCCCAGCTGATTTCAAGGTAACTAGTTTCAATTATTTGCTCTGCTGTTTAAGCAAACTATGTCGAAGGCCACAGTGGTGTATACCTACAAGAGTTACTGTTGACTGGTGAAACATGGGATATCAACACCTCTCATGGGAAAAAAGGGAAAAAGGAAAGAAAGAGAACCTAGATCAGCTGAAGAACAAATCTTAAAAGAGGAAAGTAAACTTAGAAAAAGTTCACTGACAGTGTTGGAATAGTACAGTCAAATGGACGTAGCCTTCACATTAATTAATTAATTACTAACATTTAAATGTTATTAATATGTTCTAAGCCTGTCCTTTTCAAGACAGGGTATATGGAGTATACTTTTACTTTTTATCTCTTTCCAAAGCAAAATTACAACAGAGGGACTGTAACCATAACAAGTGCTATCCCAGACATTTTTTCTCCTGAATCATAAGTACACATTTAAATTTGGCTTAATCATACAATATTTACTGGGAGTCCACAAAGGCTGAAGCTATCAATCACTTGCTGATCATATTTAACTTGTAAATGAATACTGAGGCCAAAGGTATTTTGGATAGAGTGCATATTACTTTTGTCCAACAGAAACATATTTTGAGATAGGTAGGAGAGTTCTGCAACAGCTAACAAGAGAAGACTGACCAATGTAATCTACCTACAGTTCTGTAAGGCTTTTGACATAGTTCTGTACAACTTCCTTATTGCAAAGTTGGAAAGACATGGATTTGAAGGGTGCACTGTTCAATGGTTGAATAACTGGCTGGAGAAAAAGTAAACTGAGGCAAATGGGAACAGAAATTGACACCAGTTACAGTATAAAAGAACAGTGTCCAGCTAAGAAAAGTTTATTTTACATTAATTATTATGTCAATCAGTTGAAAAGGTTGATCATATTAGCATTAGTAAAATGCCACATAGTTTGGCATGGAATGCCAGCTTTGCAAACCAGTAATAAAATAACCCAAATACAGTTCTGTTTTGTGTGTTTGGCGTTCCTTGTACACACATTCTTTTCCCTCTGCCTTGTTTACTTCTCCCTAGACCTGAGATAATTGAAAAATAATGTCACATTTATCTTATCTCAAGTTCCCTTAGGCATGTTAACTCAGACTCCAAAGTTTGAGTCAGAAGGCATATTCACGGAGGGGTGGGCTTTAGTGGTCACAGCTTCTTTATCTAGTTTTTCTATAATGGGTAAAAAGTCTTTAATAACAACGTTTAAGCAATTAACCATAATACATCTGTCTCTCACACCATTGTAAGAGAATATTGTTTTGCTCCAACACACTACAAACTCAACACGTGCTTTTATTTTTTTGATTATTTTTATATCCCTGTACGGAAATTATGAAAAAATATAGTTGTTGCACCTTGCATGATCAGGGTTTGTTTAACATAATTTATAAATTTGTTTAGGAGTTTTGAGCTAGCTAATTAATTATGCGTGTAAAGTCAAGTTGCATGCAGAGGGTGCTGTTCTTGAAAATATACTGTGTTCAAATAAAATCCTGTTGTGCAAAAACATAGTGATGTTTATGGTTGACCAAAAAAGCTGTTGCTTTCAATTCTGTTTTGTTTGGGTTTTTTTCTAATTTTTTATAAAAATGAGATTGGCAATATACACAAAACCCAGTCTTTTGACTAGATCTCAGAAACTGAGAGATGAATACACGCACTAAAATTACTGGTTTAGCTGTAATATACATAATAGAACTATAAAATAAAGATATAATAAACCTCCATCATTATCTGCAAATCTTTCTTACACTAAGAACTTCTCTTACTTCCAGAATAACAAACATCAGGTAAAAATTCATAATGATGTTCATAAGATGAAGTGATGAATCCTTTAATGTCTTTTATGAGGCATGAGCCTGACTTCTTTCAGGGTCCTGCATTGCACTGAAGGATGCTAGCTGGACCCACTCTGATCATACCAAGAAGTACTTGGGAATCTGTATTTGGGACTTATGTCAGCATTTAATGTTATCTGTGAGCTGCAGGAGTTCAATTTGGATAAGATATGTACAGTACTACTGAAAAGGTTATAAAGGATATGCTAATACTCACAATTCAAATGGAAAACCAATGGTGGGGGAGGGAGGAATGGGATAAGAAGAAATGCTTTTAGAAATTCAGTCTAATGCAGTGAGAGAACTGAACAGATCAAAGCACTGTTTCTGGTAGTAGGAGGCCTAGGTGAATAGAGTTGGAAACCCTACAGGCCTTTCATAAAGCAATTAGGTTTCATATTTTCATAGGGGAAAGGATCACCTTTTAGAGGGTTTTTACACCCGAATATCTGCTGTAGGCTCTGTGGGAACCACTACAGAGAGAGAAAGAAAAGGAAGTTGAAGTCTTTGAAAATAACCTTTTGGCAGAATAGACTGAGTGTTCTAACTGTTCTATACTCCTTGGGTGAAATTCTGGTTTTATTGTTGTAGTGATAGAAAGGATCATTGACTATTGTAAAGCTGAGATTTTCTGCCAGAAAAAAAAAAACTTACAAAAACTCAGAATGTCTCCTTGAAGAGAAATACAACACTCCTACTTTGAACTTTATTCCTCCATGCAAATTATTTCTCTAGCATTACCGAGAACCTTATTCATTTATAGCGTCACCTTTGTCAGCAAAGACATAAGTCTCAGAGTTCTCAGAGATGCCCCAAGAGAAATTTCTCTGTTTTTTCAGACCGAAAAGTTTCAGGAAGGAAGGTTAGAAAAGATCTTATTCAACATCGTAACAGGAGTCTTCACCTGGAGTCTTCACTTCACTCTGTTCTCTAAATAGGCCATTTTAGTTTCTTCAAACTTTCTGCCTTTACTTAAAGTAATATTAAAAAGGACAAAACCTAGATAACAGTTCCAAACCCCTCAGTTTTTCAACTTGCAACATTAAGAGTTAGGTGTAGAATTTATCTATAAATGCTTGTCTATTTTTTCCTCTATTTTTTCTTCCATCACTAACTGTTCTAATTATAATTATAATTATAATGTTTTCAGTTAATTCCTAGTGTATTAGAATGTTTATTTTTATTTTTTTCTTGGCATGTAATTCTTCAAGACATTGTTGTAACAGATGCTGAGCACCTCCTGAGGACAATCAATTAATTCCCTCTTGAAGGGAGTAGGAAGTCAACATCCTGTGAACTTCCTATGAACTTTATCCTGATAAAGATAAACACACAGAAGGCAGTCAGCACGGGGATGGATTGAGCTTTGAATTTCTATTTATGTGCTTTAAATTTCTTGCCCCATGATTTTGGTGAGGCAACTTGTACTTGCCCGATAACAAACTCTGAAGGAAATCTGCTATCATCTCTGATATTGGCTTTGGATAGGAAGCTCTTTGTTTGTATTAAGCTCAAACAGGAAAGACCTGAGGATTGCAGTGTCAGAAAACAAAGAGCAGGATGCATCTTCTCAACTTCCGCCTGTCAGACACACACTTCTGAAATATTTATGGGCTTCATTGTTCTGTCAAGTATAAGGCATTCTTGTTAACGTTTGGGCATAATTTAGGGCATATTTCATAAGTGCAACTGTTAAATATTTATAACTAACACTCATTACTTAAAAAGCACTTCACATATACATACTTCTTTAATTATTAATAAAGAAAGTTTGGACAGACCTTGTTTTTATTGCCCTGCACTTCTGGAAATTAACTCTTCATATATTTCTCTGCTAATGTCCTAGGGGTCTTTTTTTTAATAAATAAACATTGAAATGCCTCTGTCCTTTTAAACCATCATGTGCGAGATAACTTTAATAGAATATGTAACTAGATAAAACCTGATTTAGTTGAAGATGTCCCTGCTCATTGCAGTGGAGTTGAAATTGATGACATTTAAAGGCCCTTTTCAATCTGAACTATTCTATGATTCTATGAAATTTAAGGGTCTGAGAGGATCTCCATATTTATACTCTTTTGCTGCCAGAGTAGGCACCTATGGTATTTCCACTTGTGTGCTTCAGAGATCCCACACTATAAACATGTAGGTACAGTGATTTATAGTCCCTTTCATTTTGAAGAGCATTTTTAAATCTGACTGTAAATTTCATTACAATTATAAAATGAAGAAAATTTGATTCTCTCTACTCTGTATTTCCTATTTTCAATCATGTGTTGGAAAATTACATAGATTGAGGTATTGCTTCAAATCTCTAATATCAATGGAAAAAAATTCTGCTTATTGAATTCATCATTGAATCATTGCTGCAAATATGTATCTATATTCAGCTGACTGTTAAACATTTTCAAATATCCTCTCTGTTTAAATACATTTCATTTGAAGGTTATCATTTAAAATATTATCTTCATGTTAGGCTTTCAGCTAGAAAACCAATGGAAAATTACTTCAGGTGTGAAGCATTATTATAGAATGGTATCAAACATTTATTGTAAGCAAGCTAATGCAAAGAGTCGTCTGAATTGTTAGATTAAAAAACCCATAGATTTCTGATTTCAAGTCGTCCGACTTTACCTCTGTATCAGGCTATATTGCACTTTCTTCCAAAGTACAAAAGCAGAAAATGTCCTGGTGTGAACAGCTGTTTATATATTTTTCTTTTCATCTCTTTTGCACCTTTTTCATATTCCCTTCTGCTTTTCTGATGTAAGATGCTTCCCAGTGTTTGTTACAATTAGACACATTAATATTACAGCATATATTTTACAAGGATGAATATCTTTAATTACATTAGCATTATACTGACAAGCCAGGAAATAGAAGCCATTGATTAAAGCAGCGGCATACAAAAAGCTAACAGAAGGTAACGGAAGCATTACAATTTTTTTAACGGAGAATAAATTAAAAAAAAAAAAAAAAAAGAAAAGGAGAACGGGCAAACATTCAGAAGTTGCTTATCCGAAAGCTTGGAATGAAAAAATAAAACCCTGACTTTGCACTACTTCTTGCTAACATCTTCATCAGATCTTTTGGAACTTTTTTAGCTGAGCTGTTACCTGCTCTAAAGAGGCAGAGATGTACAGAGATACAAAGGATAGCCCATAAATAAGGTAGTTTCGGTATCAAATCATCTTACCTGCAGAAGCAGCAACCTCAGTGTTGACTAATTTGCCATACTTTTCAGTGCATTATCAAACTAGATTGTTCCAAATACAGGAGATAGTTTTGTTTGCATCTAACCCTGGTATATTTACCTTGTAGCATAGCAGCAGCGATATGAACACAAATTCTTAACAGCTTGAGCTGAATTTTCACTTGTTGATTGTGAGGGTTCAATAAGCCCACATAATAAGCCAAGTATGTTATAACCAATAAATACCAAAATGTGGGCTAGTAGCAAGTATCAACATCAAGACCTCTCAACCTTGTATTTACAAATCTAAGGTATCTTTGTAAAATACTTGCTTGTCCTAAATGCTTCAAAATGGAAAAAAAAACCAATGTTGTATACATTTACATGGTGTATCTCTAAGGAGTTAGTTCACTGTGAAGTAATGTAGGCTTCCAAAAGGAAATATGTCTTGAAGAATAATCTGCACTAGTCTAGGTGAAGCTAAGTGGTGCAATTTCTGGTGCTTTAGGGAGCTTGCCTGCAATGGCCTCAGATGGCTGCATAGTGCTCCATATGTTTGACAGACTACATAGACATATCAGTGCAGAAGATAACTGAGGAACAGAATTCCTTTTCAATTAAAAACTCAAGATTTCTGGATGAAGAAAAAAATTAAGTCTTTTCCTCATCATGTTAGAAATAACAATTTCTCAAAAGTTCCAATTCTGGATTTCTTTGGAATCACAGAATTCTGTCCTGCTTTATGAGGACACTTACTCATTTTGATTAGTGCCTTTGAACAATGAACTTTTAAAAGCTGGACGTTCAGGGTATCAAAATGAACTGATTTTCAGGCTTCATCAGGAAGCCAGGTTAAGTAATGAAAATTTGGGCCATTCAGGCTTTCTGTTTTCTCTCATAAACTTCCCTGTCACTCAATCTCATGCCTTCCTGTTCACCTTGTCATTATGACTTGCCTATTTCCATCGCTGATTTTATTTGCAAAAAGTGCTTTTAACTGAAAATATCTATAGCTTTTATACCACACTGGAAGTATGTTCTATATGATAAAATCATTCCTGCAGAAAATTCTTCGCCAGTTCTAGTAGTTAGTACAAAGTGCGGACAACCACACTGCACTTATGTTGTGACTGGAAGGTTCTGCAACGTCTTTTACTTGACTTTTCACTTTGCTTGCCTCTTTGCCAGCACTACAGAGAAAAGAGAGGACTAAAGGTTATAGCACTTGCATTATGGCATCATTTCTCACAATGTATTTATGGGGCAGGAGGGAAGAAAACAGTACAATGATTGCAAATAGCTGTTTCCCTTTTCTTTATCAGTTTTTTTTCAGCAATCACAGTGATCACAAATAGTAAAAAAAGCAAAATTAGAAATATTTTCTTCCTTTGATGTTTCATTCATCATAATATATATACACCTAAGCATACCATTAACTCCTATTTTTTTCATTAACTGTGAATCAATAACTTCAAGCTGATTTTCCTCTTTTTTAAAAGCAAAATGCCTCTTTACAGCTCAGAGATTCACAATACATGTTTTGGTGCTCTAAGGTCAGAAATAATACATCCTGTCACTAACTTCGTTGAAGGCTACTGACAGGGAGACTGAAATAAATGAAAAATTAAAATGCATAGAAAATCCAAACTGGGTGAAACTAAATTTTGGCTGTACCTCAGTCAATTAAAAAGATAAGCTCAAATGTCCCAACCTGTTTGCTATTTCATTATTAAAAAATAATTGTACCTAAATGTATTTCTATGAGTAGATTTTAAAATCCACAGTTGAGTTTTTAATCCTCTTTCTTGAATGAGATTTTTAGGTACATTTTTTCTTGATTTCAACATCATTCCCTTTATTGTTGCACACAGAGAGTTCAGCTGGAGTCATTGGTCCAAACTCTACCTGCAAACTTTGGTTTTGAAGATTTATGTTGATAGAAGCTATATTATTCTTCTCTCACCAGACAACATACACACAAGGCTGATGACTTCAATGAACACTGGTTGACCTACACTGAGTAGCAGTTAAATCAATTACCATTTGATTTTAACTGTGAGAAAAAATAAAAAAAAAGAAGAAAAAAAAGGGTAATGGACATACATTACTAGTGCTCTACAGGACTGTTCTACAGCCCTTTACTTGCAACTCAAAAATATCTACGCTGTCAATACATATTCTACATAAATCTGAACACAGCTGTCTAAAAGGCTAAAAACAGTAACTATGTGAAGTCTGAAAATGTAATTTGGATTTAGGCACATAACAGGACTTCAGTCCTCCTGCTAATCTATAGCACCAGAAATAAGCAACACAAATTAAAGCAAAGAAATGAAAAATGACACAAATTCACGTTTCTTGTTCAGCATTCTGCAGGATATAAGCACTTGCTTTTAATCATAATAAACTCTGACTGAAGAACAGACTAGTGCACTTCTGTTATCCTCCAAAAAGCTAAGAAATAGCATAGCAGTCAAACTACAGAAAAAGTATGTAATTCTGTTTATCTGACTTGAAGTCAAACAAAAACCCCCATGCATCTATTAAGAAATTAGCTATGTACTTAACCCTGAGAGCCAGCATATATTGGCCCAAATCTTCAGGTGTGACCTTCTAATTTTTACCTTTGTGTCAGTGCACTTGTATGCAAATCTTAAACAGTTATGAGTTTGTCCTCTAATTGGGTTTTAGGCAGGTTAATCTGCTGTGATTTAGCATAATTTTCCTGCCTTGTTAAATCTTGTGTTCCACACACTAATGCCTCCAACAACATGGATGAGTGAATGCTGCCCTCTGGGTACGCGTTGAAGTTGTGGTTTCCCTCTGGTTGGCATCGATATGATTGCTTTCTATATCAATTGATCATATATACATTCGTTCATATGATTCCATGGCTGAAATCTATCTACCTGTCTGCTTCTTGTCATGGACCTGACCAATCTCCTCATTACTTTTGCGTGCAACAAATAGCATGGACGACAAGCAGCAGTGTTTCTGATTTGCGCAAAGGTTTTCAAACCTTTGGAACATACCTGATAAAATTAATCTCAGTGAGATATCTAGTCTATAATAATAGTTTGCAGAGATAATGCATCATCAGTTTTCCTGCTGCTTCTTAAATGCTATCTATGTGTTTATGCTCTCTCAGGAATCTCTCCTACAAGCACTGCTGTCAGTTCAAAAGGTATTTGTTCTGGCTGTGAGTAGCAAGACCTTCTCAAATTCTTCAGAGTCCTTATTGCCCTAGTTCTTGTCTTCCACGACTTTTGATCCAGAAAAGAAAGCTCAGACTATGGTGTTTTGGATCTGAGACCAATGATTTTCAGTTTTTGCAATATTTTTATCCCCTTTTGGGTTCTGCTAGGCTTTCCAGTTGATCTTTGGATAACAAATGCAGTTCCCAATCGAGAATGGAGGCATATACTCTTGTTAATGATTTCAAAAACTGAAGTTGCATTCTTTGCTTAGGGAATGAAAATCATGATAGTACTAAAAAACTCCTGTCTGCCCACTTAAGATCTCTCAATACAATACAATATATGAATAAAACATATTTAATTCAAAGTGAGAATTATAATTAACATTGAACTGAATACATTTTCAAAATACTCTGTAAAGAACTTATAATCATTTTAAAAGTGTAGAAATTTGATAACATGCTTTTAATGTTTCAACTGTATAAAAGCATCATTCTCTGAAGGAAAATATCTCTAAAAGTATGTGCCACCACTTGAAAAAGTAAAAACCCCCACATTTGAATAGTTTGTAGCAATTTTTCACATGTAAAAGTTCAAAATTTGCATCTGAGTTTAAAAACTCTTCTTCAATGACTTCTATCAAATGAATTATTTTTGATCATAAGCAATTTACTAATTCCCATTCTTGAAAAAGTGGGCTAAAAGGCATAAAATGACAAAAATAGCTCGAAGTAGCAAAATCATATGTGTCTGTTAGAAGAAAGATTAGTCACTAATTTTACTAATTCCTTTATTTATGGTTTTATACAAGCATCATATATGAAACAGGTCATTCATATTGGAGAGAGATGACATCGGTAAGAAAAAAAATATGGGTCAATACACTTTTTATAGACTTGAAATGGGAGTTCATATATGTGATAACTTCATAAACTATAATTATGGTTTTTAAACAACATACCTGACACAGAAATAATATTACAATGTAAAAATAATACAATAACATATTAAAGACATTATTTTTCTCACTTTGAATGCTATTATGTAACTACGGAGATTTGTGCCAAATGAGTTCAACTAGCTGGTATGAAGTAGTGGCATGGCAGGTAATATCCATCTTGAAATGAATATGAACAAGTGCCAGTGATAGTGAAATATACAAACCACTAGAATATTTGATACGTTGTTTTTCCTCACATACCATAGCCTTTTAAAACTTCATTCTTTTAGCAACACAGCTTTCCACCGTGATCGCTTTTTAATAGAAGAATAAACAAAACTCAGGCTCATTATAGCAGAAATAATTGCTACAAGCTAAAATTTCTGGGCATTGCATTAACGTTCAAAAAAAGGCCTTCTCATGAGATCTAAACATAGCATTCAAAACATTGTACCTTCCAATAGCTTGCAGGTGCAGGGACCATCTGCACAGAAAAATTCACTGGCTGGGGGCCATTACAATGTTACCATACAATATCTGTCATTAAATTACAATGTCATATTGGTAATATATTTTCCCCACATTTGTGAACTTTAATTGTCTTTTTGATTTCATATAGTAATATTTTACAAGGAAACACAATCATGAGAGCATGTACTGTAGACGCATAAGTAATTTAAACAGTCAAGCTGGATTTTTTTTAATGTTCAATATTTAAATTTGGATTGTTTGTGACTTTACAGATAAAACCCAGGATGTATAAAGTTCTAAGGGTTAGAATATGATGTATTCAATGTTCATTCATTCCAAGAATAATAATTGTCATAAGCAGACAAACAAACATTAGCTCAAATAAACAAATAGACAATAAAAAGCACACTGTTCTGACTTCCAAAGTTGCCTGGTGTGCAGAACAGGTTTTTTTAATGTCTAAAAAACCCAAAATACTAAAGAAATCATATTGTTACAAGAAACATTTCAATAGTACAAATTCAACTTTCAAGTAATTGCTCAGAAGATGATACAGTTCTGCTAGGATAAGTGCAATCATTGAGTTCAGCAATGAGTCATTATTTCAGCTTATCATGTGTAAATCATAATGGGTATGTACATCTTGTTCCATAAATAGCACCAAATAGACAAGCCTTATCACTCATTTTCTACAATACAGATTCCTGAAACAGTGAAAACCAACTTCACTCATGATTCACTCATGAGGAGTTTATTCTGTAGTTACAATCCAGCCATTTCAATAGTGGTCAATGCTTATGACTTCAATTTCCTCTCATCTCAAAATCAGTATTTATCTCAGCTTCAAAGCAATAAACATTGGTTAAAGTTTTGTCAGTGTGCCAAGACACATATGCAGACATATATGCAGCTATGTAGACATCGCTGCCCATATATGTGTAAATTTTAGCAATAGGTTGCCATTTTAACACTCTACCTTTTGGTACAGTTGAATTCATCACTAGGAGAAACTATATATAAACAAACAAACAACAGAAAGGCCTCACAAATACACAACCCAGGAAAAAAAAAAAAAAAAAAAAGAGAAAATCAAAAAGATAAAGGAAAGACTAAATATTTCCTTTTCAGTAGGTAGCACACTGGTATGGACTGCAAAATTCTATGTCCTACTCATAATCTGGCAGGAGCTCAACTCGTGTTCATAGATACTCATCACAGCTGGTATATGTGGCATCAGAAATTGCAAGGTCAAGTCACAACACAATAATCAACATTCTGTCATCACTTCCAATATAGGGTGGTATTTTCAAGGTTTGTAATCTTTATAAAATTAAAATGTTATCTAGAAGTATTATTATGTAAATGTCTCTAGCATAAAAGTTTGTGCTTTTCTATTTTTGGAATTGAAAAAAAAGTCTTCCATTCTGCTTCTCTGTGAGAGCAGGAATCCTTTCTAACTTTAGGAAAATATCTGTCCTCACACTCCTGTCTTCCCTCACCTTGAAGATTTTGTAATAATGAAATGTGGCAAGTACTTAATCACCATTATGCATTTAAGATTTTGAAAAAAAAAGTTCAAAAAAAAAAGAAAAAAAAAAAAACAAACACAACCAAACAAAACCCAACTGGAAACTACTGAAAACTAAAATATTGACACTATTTTCCTGCTGCTTTCAATTTCTGAGAATCTATTAAATCAACTGATTAAATTATTGGTTAATAATAAATATTATTGTACTACAGAAGTAATTTATCTTGTCTTTCTAAAATATGTGGCTTCATGGGGAGGTAAGGTACAGATTCTGAAAGGTGCCCAGATACATTTTGCTATAGAACATACAAGATGTAGATAACAAAAGCTAGAAAAGCACTGTAAAGTCCCAGGATAACTTGCTGTTCTTTCTCTATGACTTGAGCTATGTTTTCCAGATAATTGAAAATGCAAAGAAAGGAAGTCTTGCACGTGTTCCTAGACTCAAATTCAGTAAAATATATAAATAGCAAAAAAAAAAAAAAAAAAGATTACAATAACATTCCTATAATTCCTGCAGAGAGACATATGGTTTTTCTTATTCTTTTTTTTTCTTCCAAGCAATCTCACAAACTAGCTTCCTAGTTCTGTGCATATTCTTCTAAGGGAAATAAACTGATCCATCTTTGTATTTTATTAATGTTTTTGTGCTGACCTACACTGGGTAGGGATTAACACAAATACATTTCTTCATGCACTTTGTAATGTCCTTATTTTCACATGTGAAAAAACTCCACCCTACTGTAAGTCTCTTATAGATAGAGTCAATAGAAACCATTTAACTCTTTTGGGATACATACTGCATCTGAAGAAAGGCAGGTATCTTAATTTTCCCCTTCATTCAACAGGTCATTTGTGCAACAATTTCTATAGGACCAAGTGGAAAGCTGTAAAAGCAGTGAAAGAGAGGTTCAGGAAGACTATGCACCTTTAGCTGTGCTAGATCCAAGTGGGCCCAAGAATTTTTTTTTTTTAATTGTTTTAATGACAGTGAAATTGTGACAGAAGCTTAGGGTCTGTCCAAGGGAAAATCGTTATTTTTCCTGTTTCATTCATTCCATATGCTTTCTCTAAGCATAGAATACTGACTCTGTTGAAGATCTGATGGTGGCTTAAATGGATCTTTGTTCTGATGCAACATTAGAGTTGCTATGTTTTTATGTGTATATGGAGTATATAAACATATACTAAATGATGCTTAGCATTATTTCATTACACATGAAATACGCATCTTAAATCAAGTGTTGATGAGAGCATATCTCTAGGTCTATATGTTTCAGTCAATTATATGCTTTTTTATACTCACTAGTATGATTTTATTTTTCAAAAAATATTATCAATTTTAATCTATTTCTCTCAAAGGTTTCTCTAAGAACGCCAGATCATACTAGAAAAGTTACACAGTAGATTGAAGTTTAGATAAGCAAAGAATTATCTTTAATTAACAATATTTAATACTATTAAGAATAATACTTTAATTGATACAACAATATGTACAGAGGGAAAAGAGAAACAAATATTTTAAGGCAAGGGATGCATCTCAGGGACCTTCATCAGAAAATACATACTGTCTAAATCATGCAAACATATTGACCAATATATTGGTAAAATAAAGTAACTCCTTGAAGAGGATGGCTTTGGAAGTAAAGGACTTGCAAACCAAGTTTTTAGTGTTGTTCTTTATTATGTTTCTTGTGTTACATTTATCATAAGTTAAAAGAAAAAAAAGAGGATGTCTCAAATACTGACACCACCCACAGCTAAACCCAGAATGTATCCTAGCTCCTAATTTCACATAAAATCAAAGTAGCTTTAGTGGGGTATAAATAGCTGTAGCTTAATACATATTCATTACTTTAGGAAAAAGACTTTTACTACTAATAAATACTTGTTATTAATGTAGTTAAATTAATGGAACATAACATCGCTTTTTTCATATTCATTGTAAATATTATTCCGAGAAGGATGAAATACAGATGGAATTGTATTTTGAAAGTGAGAAAAATACATGTAGATCTCAGGTTAAAGTAGAAAGTGGTAAATGCTTTCTTTAATGTACATGGTGAAATTTAAATTTGTTATTATTTTGTACCAATAAACACTCTGACCTGAAAAAAGGAGAGCTCTGCCTCACAATTCATACTTTTATCTGAGATAGATTCAGGGCAATTAATGAACTCAAAACTAATTTCATATTGTATTTCTAATAAAAAGAGCTTAATCTTTGGAGAAAAAAATTAAAATACTGTTAAATCTTTATTATAGCTTAATGTTTTACTATACTATGAAGAAAAGGGAAAATGGGGGAATCCTTCCCGTTGCTAAACTTTTGTCATTTAAATAAAATAAGCTAACATATAATAAACACTATATAATAATATCTGCATGCCATAAGTAGGTAATACATTTGACTCTCAGCTACATCCGATTACAATCACCTATTACAGCAACCAAACAAATTTATTCTACAAAAGTCTTTTTTTTGCTATGGCAGGAACCTTAATTGAGCAAGAAATGTTTATCTCTTCTGGGATTTAAAGAGTGAGAAGCATACTAAGTTTCCAATTTTCTCTGCAAGGCTCTGAAATATCACATTTATAGGCATTCTATGTCCAAATTTGATATCGCTCTGACAAGTTACTCTATACTTATTTCCTCAAAAATACATGTTAGATTTTTAAGCAAAATCACTGAATAATCAGTATTAGCAAACTATTTTAATATAATTGCAAATAATTTCAGACAGAATTGTATTAATACAATAACTGCCAAACTGTAATACCTATGATTCTACAGCAATTTAGCTTCAAGTCAAAACTAGTTTTCTGAGTCTAAAAAATCCAATATTCAGAAAATTATATATATTCAAATAAAAAGAAAATGTATGGATTTCTGGACCAAAGGAGTTTACATTAACTCTAATCTCTCTGAAATATTGCCTGAGAAAGAATATAGTATCAGTATAAATATATCCAGAATGAAAACAGAAAAACAGTTTGAAAAACCCAGCAAGCATCAAAGAAGGAAGCATCATGTAGTTTGGTTTTATTTGAATCAGAACAACCTTATTTTCTTTTCACTTTCGGAGTACTTTGCTTGTCTCGTTCTCTTTTAGATAGGAAGAATGTTTTACTTCTCCCTGAGATGCTACATTTTACTGATTTTCAAGGAAGGCATTGAGTTTGTTACATTGATTGATCTCTATCCAAGTACTTTGATGTTAGGTTTCAGAAAAAATGAGGATTTGCAGTGGGAAAATATTCTGGAGTCAACACATTATTACTCTATTTCCATAGATCTATGGAATCACAGAATGAAAGAGGCTGGGGGGAGTTTGTGGAGATTTCCTAGTCCTAACCCTCTTCTCATAGAGGGGGGAACTCGAATAGGTGGCTCAGGGCTGTCTCCATTCGGTTTTGAATACCTCAAGAATGGAGACTGCACAAACTCTCCAGGTGATATTTTCAAGCATTTGGCAGCCCTAACAGAAAAAAAAAAAAAATCTTTGAAGTTTAAACAAAATTTCCTGCACTTGGATTTGTTTCCATTGCCCTCTTCTTCATGCTGAGAAGTGTCTGGCTCCATCTTCTTTACACCCTCCCTTGGTTACCTGTATGTGTTGGTTCACACGTCATCCCAAGGTCATCTCAGACACAGTGCTGACATTATCTGCTTCCAAGGTACAATCGCCCCTTGATGAGTAAGATGAATCACTCAAGTTCCACCTAAATGTAAAGAAATAGTAAAAAAGTAAGTTAAGAATGGGGAGAAGTCAGGGAAGACTCCATTGCAATTTCTGACATCAGCTGATGCACTGAACCTGTCTTCTCTCCCGTAGGGTCACCTCTTGGGTAAGGTAACCATACTCTATGGGTGCTGAATGATTATCTTGAGCTGACTTTCGTTAGCAATTAGAGATTGTTAGTGTATTGCTTTGGATATGTTTTTGCAGTCAGATACTACCACCAGGAATCTTCGAAACTTAAGCTGTCACAATTTTATTAATAAAGAGTGTTATTCCATACACTGTTAATGCCAGTCCATCAAGGGTGCTAGCAGTGACCCACAGAGGGTGACATGCTCGAATAAGTGTGTGGAGACCCATGAGGAGGTCTCCCTGTTGGCGTGTGTCCCTGCATAAGTCAGTTGGATTGCCCTTCCATCCAAGAGACTGTTCAGTGGACTCCCCTTAACAGGATGCTGAAAGACTGGTTGGGCACAAGGATCTCAGCTTTCCTGGGGCACCAACAGAGTAATCAAACACAAAGGGTCTGAGGACATCTCCCCTTTTCACATAAAACAAGCATAAAGAAGTATTTGACTGAAGACACATACAGGCCTATATGCAACCTGCTGTCATTAATTTTAATTTCCAGAAAATAGGTGGATCTGTTGTGAATTTTATTTCTACAGTTCTGTAATTCAAAAACATCTGAAGTGGTTTGCTTTTAAACTTAAGTGCAAACTTCCCCTGGGATAGAAATTTAAATGCCAAGCCAAATTTCATCAAACGAAGTGGTTATAAATGCTGACAGGTGCTTAGCTATAGTGTCTGTGGGTTTAGTTGGGTTTCTTTTACTTGGTAGGTTGGTTTTGTTTCGTGGTACTTTGTTTTGTGCGTGGGGTTTTAATCCTACAGGAACATAACAGGAACTTTACACTAAACATAATCGTAATTTTCTTTTGCGCTGAAAAACAAGCAAGGAAAATACATTAGAAGACAGTAGATTTTTCTAAGCATTTGGATGAAAACCAGTATTAGTTTAGATATGAAATGGTAATAAATATGTAAATTATGTATTCAGAAGTCAACAAACATTTTAGTTGTAATGTTAGAAATAAATTTAAGAACACAGTACATCAGAAATACACTTTGATTTCAAAACTGCTTGATAACCTAACTTTACAGTTTTTGTTTCCTATCTTATTTATCCTCTATTAGTATTTCTAGCATCTTTATTAGCCCCCCCAAAAAAGTTGTCTGAACATCTTTTGTTGTTTTCTTCAAAAAATGTACATATTTTAATTCTTAGCCTTCTCATTCATCACAATAAATTTTCAGATGAATCGTTTCAGATCAAGACATCTTTGTGCACCCAAAAGCATTCATTGCACTGAAATGTATTCAAATAGAAGTGCAAGCCCTACCTTGGAGACCCTTGAAAAATTTCATAAATATCAATGAGGTCAATGGAGTTTCAATAACATCTGTGCATTGAAACAGTACATAGATATCCATAATTGTTTGCCTTTAATAGTAAACATTTATTAGATCCATCTTTTTAAATTACCTGTATGTTATAATAGGTTTATTGCAGGAAATAGACATTGGTCTTACCACTTCATGGCAAGATTAATGAGAATTCACTGTGTAAAAGAGGAATACTTTTAGAATTGCTTCAAATATAGGCATAATCAGGGTTAAATAATAAAAATATCTTTCTGGATTCTAGTGTTTAGTTCTTTCATTTTAGGGCATTGACTACTGAATAAATCTATATTCTATAGTCCTGAAGAAACAATGCTCCTTCCAAATCTGGTGAGACAGTTCTTGTGAAGTGTCTTCTCCTGACTTTTCTTGCAAATGGGCAGTTTGTCTGCATGCTATAATCCGCATTATAAGGGCTAGAGGACACTCCCTTCTTTTCTCTCCATCTTGCTGCTGGCAAGAAACAATGCAGTCATTTGCCATTAGCCTTAATGGAGACATGAGACTGTTGTAAATGACTAATCAGCATCCAACAGCAATTAGAATGAAAAATGTTGGCATACATAAATGCTGACAAAGCAGCACTCAAGTTCAGAAAGTTAAATTATCATTTATGTTGAGATAACAATTTAACTTTAAAAAAAAAAAATTATTTTAACAAATGTTGCTTACAGAGAATTCATTTTCAACACAGTGGATGATTTTCTGTGTCCTTAGGTGAGGTCAACTCTTTTGCAGAGGTATAAACTCTGGTTTCTAAAGTATTCCCACAGCCTAGCTTAGACTAAATAACAAACTTTTCAATACGTTGTGAAGTGAGATCACTCCTACTTTGACAATAAAAATCAAAATTATATGATAAATGTATTGCATAATATTATAAGGAAAATTAATTGGAGGGAAACAGAAAAAATGTTATATAAAACACTAAGGAACAAAAATAGTTAACAACTGTCTTGGTAGCAAGCTAGAACATTTAGTTCCTGTTTCTAATTTATTTATGTCTTGGCTTCTTGCATACCCTTTTCTGGCTCATTCTTTTCCAAAAGAATTTTCCCTTGTTATAGGCATATTCATGTGTCAATTCCCTTCTGATTTTATTATTGCTGCCACTTCTCAAATAATTGTCCTTGTTTTGGCTTAGTGCGTTGTTTTCCTTTCTAAGAATGTACTGTTGGGGGCACAATTATTATTGTTATTCATTATTTGTTAAGCTTCAATAATAGTAGCAAAATAATAGAAAATATTAATACACAGTTTTTGTAATTAGGGACACAGCCATTGTCTAAAGAGGGAAATGCAGGCTCAAAATGTTCCAGATGATACAGAGTATGTGTTACAGTATTTCTTTGCGCCTTATTCTGCATTTATAGTGGGTTTTAGGCAGGTCGTAGTCATGACACAGGAATTTAATTTTATCCATCATAATAAGCCAATGTACAGCATGTAAAACTTTCACACCATCAGGCTTCTTTACAGCCTTTTTTCCTAAGACATGAAAGTGGTAAAACCAATGCTAATAATTCTTTCTGAAGATAAGCTTTTTGAATGAATGGCAAAACTATGAAAACTGGAATTATATGGTTTTCAGAGTACGACTGGAATTACATGGTTTTCAGAGTACCATAGAGTTTTAAATGGATTTCCAAAATCTAAATCACTTAAAAAAAAAAAAAAAAAAAAGCATGGAAGATTTTTTCACACTTTTTTTCCCTCCAATGGAAACCCACTGTGAAATTAGATTGTAGCTGTTGATTTAGCTTGCCTTGGTAATGTGAAACATATTCTTCAAACAAATATATCTTTCAGTTATTTTCAAAATTAATGCTATGACATTTCATAAAATCATATTTTAATTTTAAAGAATTAACTGTACTTAAAAAGGAAAAAATATTTATTTACAGTTTATAATAATAGGTACTTGTATTTCAGTTAGAATGATTGTAGATGGGTTTTAGTTCTTTTACCACAACATTGTGTGTTTGAACTTGATGGCAACAATTTTTCTTTTTTGACTTCCATTTCATATACTGAAAAGAAAATGTGTGTCAGATAATCTCTGTCTTTTCAGTCATACACTATACTTCTTTGAGTGACTAGATCAGATGTAAGTCACTGAAAAATAGTGGAAGTTGTGTTTGGTTTCAAAACAACAGATGATATCTGGTGGCAAAAAAGGTTTAGAGATTATATGTCCATAAAAAAGTGGCAAATGAAGAGAAAGGAATACTGCAAGGATATGTTACAAAGTAATCAGTCCAAAAAACCATATTTGGTGCTATTTTTATGCTGTGGAGTATCTAACCTATACTCATTAACCCCAAAAAAATTTAATAAATCCTGTGTCACACCTGAAGAGGCATTTCAGTTGTTTTAGATATCCCAAAGTCTCTCAAAAACAATGAGGTGCCATATTAATAAAGAATTTAACTGAGCCCTGAAAGGGTGCTAAGAGAAAGAAGACAGACTACCTATGCAGAAGATGGATGGGAAAACTTTTTAAGAATTAAGAGATCTATGTAGAGTCTTCTGCCAAAGTTTAATGAATAACTTACGTCAAACCTGAGAAGCAAGACCTGTCCAGCAAAGATCAAATGTACAGTTCTCTTACGTACACTCTTTTATTTCTTTTTGTTTACCTTGAAGTTTTCTATACACCTAATGCAAATTATTTTCATACATAGACTAAGAGAACACCACATTTGGATTTTAAACATATTTGGTCATTTTTGAGGAGCTTACTAAATGAAAAAAAACCAAACATATTTGAGGATTTTTATTATTTTATTTTGAAGTACTTGTCAGTGCACATGCTCAGCACTTGTCTAGAATTGTGTTAACATGAACTGTTTCAAGCTTCTCACAATTCCCTGATGTTTAAGCAACTGTTGCTTGACCTGTTATAGTTGAAGCCCTGAGAATCACTTTTAGTAAAAGTCTGAAACCCCAAGGTGATTCCTATTCCTACCTTTCAAACTGTAACCCTTTGAAAAAGTTAAGGATGGAGGAACCTGTTGAACAAGTTTCAAATTTACTTGGGAGCCAATGAAACAGAAGAATATTGTCATAAGAAAATACATAAAAGTAACCCCAGGAAAAAATTCAATTGGTCAGATTATTTCTTTATCCTTCTCTCAGTCCATGTAACCATGATTCTGAGTAATCTGTACAGTTAGAGAAGGCTGGATCCCATTGACCTGACCAAACAGGGAAGGAACTCCAAAGAAAGTTCAAAAAGTGTGCTAAAAAGAACAAATGAGTCCGGTTCAGAAAAAAACATAAGAAACAGCGGTTGCAGAATCATTTCCCTGGAAAGTTCTAAGAATAGACTCGACATTCCATTATGGAAACTCCTTATATTAAGGTTCCTTTATAAAAGAGGATATTGTTTTAAGATAGAGTTAACTGAAGAAAAGTGACTTGTGACAACATTTTCTACAGGAGCAGACTTGCATTTCATATCTATGGAGTCCATTCAACTACTCTGTAAAAGTGAGATAATATGATATTTTATGGTCTGTATAGTCATCTCCAGTGACAGACATGGAGGACTAGCTCAGAAACTGTTTTGCAGAGTCTATTTCTCAAAGTACAAGCAGGAAATATTATGAAAATTGGGAACATTCTGTAGTGTCTTACAAGTAAAACATTTTAATTTTTTTTTTTTTTTAAATGTTGTGGAAGAACTACAATACACAAAGAAAGGTTAAAATAGTAAGATCTGGTCATAAAGAGTTTTAAATGATGCTAAAAAAAGCACCTGAGTTATGTCATATGAAATCCACAGTACCGTAATTTAATTTCTTTGTTGATTTTTTCTCCTCCTCCCACCTTTAAAAACAGGAGTGGATGTGAACCTACCTCAGCAAAGAACTGAAATGATATAGGAAGAAAGAGTCAGAATTTGGAACAAGGGTGGAACTCTGAATTTTTCCTCTAAATTCTGAATGATAATGGCCATAAGTAAGCTATCTGGCAGTTTAAAATGATACTGAATGTTACAGCTACAGCGGGAACCAGATGAATGGTGTCCCAGATCTTTGCTTTTTCATAACCCTCCTTACTGAGTTTTGTTTTATAGTACTCAGGCATAAGAGTCCTTCTCTGTCAAAAGATGTCCCCAGAGTTTGCGTTTACAAACTCAAACTTCACACAACCCACACAGAAGAAATAAGGTATTTTTTTCTCACAGATATTATTGTTTTCAGCCATGGAGGCTAATGCATAATCAGGTATTAGACAGCAAAAGAAAGGAACATATTTAAAGGAAAAACAATTGTTCATACAGAAAAATGGTGTTATGACTTTAGGAGGGATAGTGTCAAAAGTACATTTTGACAATTTTCTTCATTAATGAAAATCAGTAATGATGACACAGAATCACACCTCTCACTACAGTAAAATAGGTTGCGTAAAAATCTATTATTTTCCACGTTGTCATCAATCAATGCACTGCATCATTTGACTGTGTGTTCCTTCTTTGCCCCAGAAAACAAATGTCTTTTGTCCACTTAGCTTGTACAGCTGCTAAACAAGCTGTTCATCTATATTTAATAATCATTTGCTTAAACATATTACCTGAGAAGACAATGCTGAAACTACTTAACTAGTCTACCTTAGAATGGAAAAAACAACCCAAATATCTCCAATACACTGACATTAGAAATAGATAATTTAGAGTTTAAGGAAATTTCAAACTTCAAGAAAATAATGTTGTCAGTTGATGGGTGTCATAGGTAACCCAACATGTTATTTATTCCATATCTGTCTTTGCCCCCCACACAAAAATCCTTACTGTCTTTTTAAGACCCAGCACCATGGGCAGAATCTGAGGGTGGGGAGCATTGCCACAGTCCCTTTAAAAGTCAGAGCCTGGAAGACCAGGGAGCTCTCTCTGTCCTGGCAGTTTTTTGATGAAGGCCAAGGCTCTGCTCATATTTCATTTTTCCTTATTGGTGGAAAGGGATTGCATAAAAGAAAGGCGGACAACTCAGAGTGCTGCCCTTTCAACTGTCTTACACCACAACAGTGGGAAACTGTAGACTGGGGCTGGTGTTTTTCACTACAGAGCCAGAAGCCATGGTTCTACAGTCATCTGTCTCTTCCAGCATGGCACTTTGGAAACATGCCTACTTTAATTCAGCTGAACCTATACAAAGGACAGAATATTAAATACATGCTGAAGGGGGAAAGAAAAAGAACATGGCTTTATTATGTTTTTTTTTTTTTGTTTTTAAAATAACATTATTTGTGTTTACCTTATCTACTCCTTTACCACAGAAAAAATTCCACGTTCGTGTTTGCCACCATGAGGTGTCTGATTTTCCTGAGTTTTAAAAAAAAATCCCCAATCAAATTGAGTGGAATAGCAACAAAACAAACTAAAACTGTTGACAGCCTGCACATTACTTAAGACGCCATAGTTATGATGGATGATACAATGATGACAGATGAGTCCTTACTCCTATTCTAAATTCTATCAACCACATAAATTAGTAATGTCATTAATATGATTACTGGCTGTTCACTCACCTTCTGCAGCAGCTGTTGCTTTTTTCTTGGCTTGGGTCCTTTGATTACTCCATCAAACTTAGTATTAGAAGTCAGTATAGAACTTGCTTGCAGCAGGTAAAAATCTAGAATTCATTGGAGGAGAGAAATATATTAAGGAATTATTGATTACATTTTGGCATGTGATTTGTTCTTTAATTGGAAAATATGTGGGGTTCATTCTAATAGTGTCTAAACCTTGGTTAATTTTTTTAAATTTTGGCTGGTAGGTTGTTGGGTTTTGGAGTTTTCTGTTTGGTTTTTTTGGGGAGTCGGGGACAGTTGTTTGGTTTGGTTTAGTTTAGTTAAGTTTTGTTTTTCTGCTATTTCCCATACGGTGTGCTTCATGTGGAAGTCTGTGACTGCTCCTTGAGAAAAATGTACATTAATGTAAGTCAGCCATTTGGTAGTGTAAAGCAAAATCATTTAAGCATCAATTTCTAAATTATTGCTAATGAATATTTTCTTCCATTAGTTCATTTGACCAGCTGAGGCAGACAGCATTCAGATCAGCATTTAGCTCTGTGAAATGAGCATATGAAAAAGTTTGTGACAGGCTGTGTCTCTTTGATCTGATCTATGATCCCATTGATAGTCCAACAATAAATAGCACTTAGATCCCCAAGGATTTCATTAAATGCATTGAAGACATTGTATTAATTAATTCTAAAAATTCAAGGAGAGTTAAGGCCATTTTTTTTATTATTCTTGCCATGTACCAATCCCATGGAGAGCAGCAGAAAATAAATTCAAGCTTCATTGAATTTAATCACTAGAAATATTTTGTGGGATCAAGATCTAGGTTATTGGAGTAAGTGCATTCATGTTTTGAAGATTTTCAAACTCTTCAGTGGTACATAGATTTATTGTAGAATTCCTGATATTCTGATCCATAAGCCACACTTTCAATATTAGATAAGTTTTGGACATTTTTAATTTCTCAGAAAAATTACTAAATATTTCATTGTAATTTATTATTGCTATGACTAAATTACAGTACATTTATGCAATGTACTAGACATCATTTAAAAGCAAGTCATGAAGGATTATCATTAATAGTTAAAACTGAATGATAGTGATCATATAGATAAAGTGCATGTCATGATAAAATATTACTATTTTTTTTATTATTCTTTGTTAGACTTCACATTACTTTGAAGGCTCAAAACTTGACATGGGCCTGGAAACCTACTATGAATTATTATATAAACTCATGATTTTCGGCATAGAAGACATGTAGCAGAAGCACTTCACAGGCTGAATATTTATCTCTGAAACATAAAATCTATGCACATACTATAGAACAGAAATCGGCACAAGGATATTTCTTCTCGTGATAATTCTAGAAGTTTCTTCTTGTTCTGTGAATGGAAGTTTCAAAATATGCTTTCTCAAATTGATTAGCACTTCTAATCACAATTCTCTTCAATATCAGAGACACTAAGTGCTATGAAAATGAAAAATGATCTACCAATTGACAGTATGAAGAATAAGAAAAATCCCCCTCCAGCCCCTTTTTACTCTGCTTCTACATTCATTTGGTATTTCTCTTAGCACAACAATCATTTGGTAAGAAATTTTTTTCAGTCTGGCAGTTTTAAATGGAAGGAAAAGCAAAGGTGAAAGAAAGCAGTGTATTCCATATACTTCTTGCTAGTATCTCTTCACTCTTGTTGGAACATGTGACACTGAGATTCATTAAATCCCACTGAAAATTTTCTCAGAAATTATCTTCTTTTTTTTTTTTCCAAGGGAACTAGACTTAGCAGATTATTTTCCTATTTAGACACTTCTGGAGGACTGTTGCAATTCAGAAATAAATTAGAAGGACATTCATGACTATTAAAAAACATAAAATGCATGGCAAAGGACTATATTCGCTCTGCTCAACATTCTGAAATAAAGAAGCATATATTCTTTTCTTGATTGCGGTCCCATTAAAAAAAAAAAAAAAAAGAAAAGTCTTAAAATGAATAGAACATGTAATTATTGACCAAAAGAAAAAAAAAAGGTGACGTGATCACATTTCTTTAAATTACCCAGCATGCCAGCTTTCACAACAGATTTTATGACTAGCATTTAAAAACTGTAATCTGTGGTCTCAAAATAAGTGTGCTATTCCTTTTCTGTTCTATTAATAACTTCTTTAAGTCTAAGGATTACAATCCTGTTTTTCCAATGAGGTCTAAATTTGCTCTCTCAGTACACACAGTTTCGCGATGAGTAAAATCATTAATTATGTGGAAAGGTGAAGTACAAGATATAATTTTAGTATTGCCAATCATTCTGCAGCAGATATTCTGTGTTAATGAGAAGTGGCTATGGAAAGAGAAAAACATGAAAGTAAAAGAAAAAGACAAACCACAGACTTCCTCAAAACTAAACCTTATTTTTACATTATGCCCAGTCAAGCAGGGTTTTTGACACTGATTTGCCATTACTCTGAATTTTACAAATTAAGACTGACATTTTATAACACACTAGCAATAGCCTTGAGAAGTGATATAGACATATACATTTTTTAAAAAGTCTAAATGACTTGTACCCTTTCTCAAACTGACTTTTTTAATGGCTGTGGAATTTCAGGGAACTTAAAGGTCTTAATTTCTTTTTAGATAATCAGATTCCAATTTTTGGAGGTTTTTTTTTTAAACAAGCTGCTTCACAGAATCGTCTTTACGTTTAAAAAGACTTCATTACAAATAAAAAATCTGAATGGGAGAACTAATATTTGGTGGAGAAAATCCTATAAATGGAAATGTATTTGCAAACAACTCAAAAACTAGTCAGAATCTAAAGCTCCGTGTTTTTCTACTGTGGTTAGCACAGTGTAGAAGTGCAAAATAGCCAGAGAAAATCAGTCCTTTATTCTTGTGATCATATGTGTGAATTTGAAGTACTTTTGCTAGCACCACAAGAATTTTCATTGCTTCTTGCTCCATAATGATGAAATAGCCTCCCTATATCTATTTGTCTGTCCTCAAAAGCTGCTTCTATTTGAAATTCCTAATGGCAGACACATCGTGCTGGGAAGCAGTGAGGCCACACATCAAAAGACTTTAACCTAATGTGTTATGACTAACTGCACTGGATGTTTTGTGTTGCAGCAACAATGCGTCAGCAAGCAGATGAGAATACTTAAATCCACTGAACTATTTTTTTTCATTTTAATATGCTGAGATTAAACAATGAAAAATAAACATTTCCTGTGCCATCCCTCTGTGATGCTATTTTTCCTGTATTTTTCTGTTATAAATTCTTACAATAAACTGGGGCAATTGTGTTTCCTGCTACATTAGGATGCTGAGAATGGCTTGGCTTTTTCTCCAAATAACTGTGTTAAAACTAATGAAGTCACACACCTGTGCACTATACACAATATTAACTCTACAGAAGTTTGCCACACGGTTTGTCACAGCTTAATCAATGCATAAGTCTCATTTGAATTTTATCAGATAATATATAAATGACTCATGGCCATTGGGTAGTCACTCAAATTAAAATGTTTAAAATGGTGAAGATTGTAGAATAAAAAACCTCAAAATATTACAATTTATTCACATTTATTGGAAATATTGATGTGTATATAGACTTGTGATAAGTGTCAGAGCGTGCTAATTTCTAGTTTAGATCCTTGAGGTGCTTGTGTAGAAAAATCTTAACCCTGCATGCTTCTGGGAATGAACTGTCCAGCATGTTTGATGACAAACAATCTCTTGCTAATAAAAGAGTGCAACCAACAAGTTTTTAAATTACAACCTCTCCCTGTGTGCTTGCTGCAATGTTTTTTATCTGGGGATTTTTTATAATAATGAAAGAGGCAGTATCAAACTTGCTAAACTTTTCAGGTTTGCATCCTAGAAATTATTTTCAGATTGTATCGTTTTCTGTCTTGAGACTGTATAAGACTATAAAATTATGTCTTCTGCATCTTGAAAAAGAAACCCACAGTGCATCGATTCAAATTTCCAGTAATGCAAGTCTACTATCGCAACTTATTTGTGAATCAATCAATTCCATGAATGTTAGAAATTTAAAACCCTTTTTCACCATGAATATTTACCGATCCATAAGTGACAGGAGGTTGAAACTAGGTGGGGGTCAGTCTCTTATCCCAGGCAACCAGTGACAGGACAGGAGGATGTAGCCTCAAGCTGTGCCAGGGGACATTCAAGATAGATATGAAGAGGAATTCCTTCACAGAAAGGGTTGTTAAGCATTGGAACGGACTGCCAAGGGAGGTGCTGGGGTCACCATCCCATGAGTTGTACAAGGAAGAGCCACACATGGCACTTAGTGCTATGGAATAGTTGACAAGGTAGTGATCAGTGAGAGGTTGGGCTCAGTTATCTCAGAGGCCTTTTCTAGTCTAAATGAGTCTATGATTCTGTGAATATGTTAGCCTACAGATACAGAATATTGTCTTTTGCTCAGGTAGCGAAAATCTTACATTCATAGCTGTTGCTGCAGTGGGGATACTGCAACACGTAGCTAATGAATGAAAACTCCTGAGCTGGGATCTGTCACCACTGGACACAAGATGACACATATGTCTTGTGTCCTTGCACTTCCTCAAACATGTAGGGAAACATTTGTAAACCATTTTAACCTTCAGATTAAGACAATAAATTTCAATGAAATGCTTCCACTTTTCTTCAGAGGACCAAATACACAACCTGTATATGTATACATGTACATATACATATTAAATAATTATTTAATTAATTTCTATGGTTTTCTCTTTTAAATGAAATTGTGTAGCTTATCTCCTAAGTAATTTTTATGCTTTATGAACAGAAAAAACAGTCTATCTGTGAATGTCTATCTAACAGATATACATGTAACATCAGTATTATTATGTGAATGATTACACTATATTCATATGAATAAACTACCTTATCCCTTGTGACAGCTTTCTGCTGGAAAACATCACCAGACCATTGTAAATGGGGATTATCAGAAAGTAAATCAGACCCCAAAATGAGCAAACAGGTTTCTTAACAGAAAAAACTTTTCAGCGTTACATTTTCCTTCTATTAAATGGAATTCAGTGGAGATGTTGTGCATCTATGCTTTGTTAAAAGTTAAATTTCTGTGAAGAGGGAATTACAGACAGTCTTACACTAAACCAGAAACAATTCCACTTAAAAATGAAGCTCAAACAATGCCTCGGGAACTTGGTCATGTACTCTCTCTAAATATATTAGAATATTTAAGAGTACAATCCAGTGAGAAAAGACACATAAACAAGTGAAATTATCTGCAGTACAAAACAAAGATAGTTTATTGTGGGTTGGTCTCCAGAAGCCAAACATTTGCTTGGGAAAGGAAAAACAATATATGCTCCTTAAAAGCCAGCTCCTGTTTTCTAGACAACACACTTCATAAACAAACATTCAGTAGTGTGCAAGGACAAGACCAGTATTTAAAGATATTTAACCTATCTGAGACCCAAAACTATCACAGCTTAAATCAGCAGTTAAGATAAAAATGTAAAAGGAATGTTCTACTATACTTTTGTAACACAGAAACTTGTTTTATTCATGGCATAGCTAGGTTTGCAGGTGAATCACAATTCCTTCCACATCCAAGCAAAGCTACAACACTGGGCCTTGTGACAAGAAAAATGAGTTAACAGCAAAAACAACTGTGTCTCATGACACGTGCGAATAAACAGAACAATACATCTTGCTTTTATTTTTTCTTTTCCCTCTCAAGAAACAATGGACACAATGTATGTGAGGACCTAGAAACTGAAGTGCAAACATCAATCAGACTGGCATTTCATAGTGCAAGGCCTCCTAGCAGAGTCTTTGGTAATATCATGGTAGGACAGATTCTTAGTGAGAGCATAGGCCCATTTACATCTTGCATTTGCGCATGCTTTGACTTCACTTGTATCCTGCTCAATTCAGAAGCTTCATCACCTTCTGGAAGCAAAAGAATCGTAGAGAAGCCTGGGTGGTTTTTTCTATTTTTAAAATATGGATGAAAAGAATATTTATTTACCACTGAGAATTAATTTGGCATTTTGCATTCCCCCTGGCAGGAGGAAGAAAATTAGTAGAGCTTAGCTATTCCTGAACAAGTAGGAGAAGCAACATTATCAGACTTTTAAAAATCACCATAGAATGTGTCTTTGGATATACACATCCACATTTTGTTGCTTCACGAATAATCTAAGTATCTGGAAAGTAGTGAGACTGGATAATACCTTTAATCTCAAAGGCATGAGCTGGAACTGGGCATTCCATACGTGACACGGACCAGAAACATCTCCAAGCTAAAATAATCTACTGCCCAGCTGAGTATTTGGAGCTACTTCCGTAGTAATAATCTTTATTTCCTCTAGCTTTTCTCTCACATATCCAAAGCATCAGCACTTGATGTACCAAAACCTGCTGTCAGCGTTCCCACAGCGTTTCCAAGTTCTTTAAAGTTCATACTATTTACCCAGTTGGAAGTCTTTAAGAGCTATATAATTTCCTTTGAATTCTCTTATAGTCATTGCTGATAGAAGTTACAGCTGCCATTCACATGAAAATACTTAAATTTCTAATGTACTACACAAGAAAGAAAGAAAAACCTCTTTTACTGAAGTCCATCTTCTCACCTGCAAAAAAGATTTTTTTTCCAAAAAATTGAAGTGCAACATATATCGCTCATTTATATTGATAATAGTCGTGAGCCTTTATTTGAGAAGATAACTTTGAACAGAATGGAGTTACACTTCAATCATTATCCTTCACTTTCCACACTGAAATAAAGTGAAACAATATTTAGTGTTCTAAATATTATGTTTTGTGGGAATGTTCTTTTGCATTTTTACAAGGAATGTATTTATTTTTTTATCTACTACAGGTTTCCTTGGTGATAAGTTGTTAAAAGAACAAGAAACAATGATAATGGTGTCTGAGGTAATTTTCCTGGTAACCTGTATTTTCCAGAGTACTTTGATATTAAAAAATGTGATGTTAGTTGGATATATGTGTATGAATGCAGAAATACTGCATGTAAGAGAATATGAAGACTATCTTTTGACCACAGAATACAAGGCAGGAACTTAAAAATATACTGAGCAGATGATAACTTAGAAACATGTAACTTACCTTGAATCATCAGCTTCGTTTAAAGTTTGAAATTATGTGTGAGGGAGACTGGAAGGATTGCTGTCTTGAAACATTTCAGGTCTGTGTGTGTGGTAGAAGGGACAGGTCAGGCCTTGCTCTGGTGGGGCAGTGCCCTGCTCTGCACACCCCACACCTCTGGCCTGTATCCCAGCCCCACAGTGGCTGCCAATCCCTGGCATAGCAAAGGCAATATTCCAAACCTGCCTCTGGAGCCCCTAACCCAGCTCCTGAGTGGCCATCAGACAGGAAGTCCCACCTGGGGAAATGGCCCAGGGAAGCAAAGCAATACCTAAGCCAGAGCAGCAGGCAAGCAAAACCCTACCTTCCCTTGGGTTTTGTATCAGCTGAGGCGCTGCTGGACCCAAGAGTGGTAGCTATTTTCTTTCTCTCTTTTTCCTTCTTCTCAAAGTCTGAGTGACTTAAAATTGGATGGGTTGGAGTTTCCTAGGTTGAATGGGCTTAGAGTTTGCTGAGTTAATGCTTTGTGAAATGCTTTATGTTGACTGAATATTACTCTAAACTTTTGCCAAAGTTCTCTGATTTTCTGAAGTTTGCCAGCAGTTTTTTGTTGTTTTGACCTCCTGAGGAATATATTGTTGATATTTTCTCCTATATGTCTGACTCAAGGTACATAAAAGAATTTTAAGCCCTTTTAAGAGACTGGTCAAGTGAGCTCTAGGGCCTTACAGTGCGAAGGCAGATATTTTTTTAAACAGTGGAAAAATTCTACAAAAAATCCAGCTGTGAACATTCTTGTAAGAGAGAGACTGGTTAGAAGAAGCTCTATTCCATACATGACAGATTTGGCATTTGAAATTATCTATTGTTGACTATAACAGAGATACTTTTAAACACTTCCAATATGATGTTATATATGAATGTCAATTTCTGAGTTAAAAAAACCCCAAAATGACTTTCTACAAAAAAAGATCCACAAGAGAGTGAAAGACAGCCATTGGCATCTTCTGATACAAATCATTTGAAAGCTGCTTTGACTCTGAAAACTTTCTGGCTTTGATTAAATAAATAATTTTCTAGAGTTTTAAATGGAATTCAAATCCTTTACCCTTCTTAAGATTCAAGATTTACTTTCTTATTGGTTTAATTTTCCTTTTTGCTGAGATCACTTGCATGAACTCAGGAGATGATCCGATAAAAACCTGTCTCTGAGCTATATACGCTGGATTAATGGCAATTAAATAGTGAATATATAAGCCAGTAAAAATAATAATTTCTTTTAGATCTTTGAAAGTCCACAATGCCATGTTTAAGCAAAAGACATCATAAAGTGCCTGCTTAATAAAAGAAATATTATAGATTTATTATGTTAATTTCTAATAAACAACAAGAAACCCCCTAATTATTGAAACAAATACGTAACACTGACAGGCCACAACCTAAATGAAATTATAGACATGGACTATTCCTAATTTTTTTTTGGTATAACAAGAAGAATTATACACCACATTTTTTCTCCAACATGAAACAAGGCCAAACTTTTTTTTGTTGCTATACATTTTGTTGAAAAATAATTTTCAGTGTTCAGGTAGCTCAGATGGATATTGTTGGACTTTGCACTTGTGAAATTTTCCACATTATTTCCTATCAGGACCAGAATTACAATATGCATATCATGAGCTAGGCTGAATTATGCACTACATTTTGTTTTAATTTAGGTGTATATAATATGCAAATTGTTTAATCTCATCTAATTTAAAATATCTAAAGGCTAGACTTCTGAGCAATTTAGTGGCTGTTTACATAAACAGTGAAGGGGGAAACGCCTCCAGAAATTAATTCATCTCATCCTAGGAGAATTTTAAATTGTTATAAAGGAGTTTTTTTTTCAGAGATTTTAATTCCTATCATGCTCAGTGACGGTGGTCATTGGTTTTTTTAACACTGTTTGACCTGTGGTGAGCTGCACATATAAGTATTATATTTTTTTTTATTATACAATTTTATAGAAACTTTTCTTTTCATCATGGGCGTGTTAAAAGGGTCCTTCCACTATTGTAAGACTGTAATTTAAGAGATCATACGTGTGTTATCAGTCACTGAGAAACACTAATCTGTTTCAGCATGCTAAACTTATTTCTTATCTACCAGAATTTAAGTTCAATGGCTTATGTCATTTCATTTTCTAAGCTCTTGCTTTGAAAGCATCAGAAAAAAGAACACTTCACTTGGCACTTGTTGACAGCCTCTCCATAACACAGTCCTTGAACATTTGAATCATCTGTCTTTCAGTTCAATGTAGATTGTTTAGAAGATTTCCTGAATTTTAAAGCTGAATAGCACACATTTGTAGTGATTGAACAAGGTCAGGCTGTTTTCTTTCTCCCCCATTTTTTTCTTTAAGGCATCTTGAAAGTAAACTTTTATTTTTTTCTTCCTTTGTTTTTATCCTTTGAGGGTTATATTGTCTCTTTTTTTCCCATATGCCATAGAATCATTTCAAAAATTAATTTCTTTTTTTTTCAGCTATCACATTGTCTTTGAACTGCTGTGATTGCAAAAAAAAACATCTTGCTGTTTAACATTCAAGTAAAATAATTGAATTCACAATAAGGTGTTGTGTCTCTGACTTATTATGGCTCCAGTAAAACAACTTTATGTAGTACTGTAACTGGGATTACTTAAATAGAAGACCCCTAAGTATAAATATTTACCAACACACTTCCAAAATGATGGGCATGTTCAGAATTAATGGTAATGGAAAGAAAATTATAAATGTAAAATAGATATGGAATTTTGTAGTTAGATTTTAAATTCTATGCAACCCCAGGGTCTTAAATATTTTTAGACATCAAAGCACAGGAGAGATCTAAATTTAAAGAATCCTTCAGATACTACTGACATATGAATGAAGAACATAACATTTTTTTTTCCTGTATATTGCGTGTATTTTATCATAATATAAGTGTTTCCTCCAGACCAATGCTAAAGGTTATCTGCAAAGTAACTCACAGCATTCAGTTGACATAGAAAAATATAAGCTAACAATATATCCTGCATGTGATAGTAGGAAACAGACACCTGTTGGAAATGTTTAAAGCGGTTTTCTGTGGTGGTGTAAAAGGTGCAAGTCTGTCTTTTGACTTAGGTTTACACTTCTTGAGCTATAGGACTCAGAAATGTTCCAATAAGGCAGTTAAATAATGTGGAAGTGTAGCAAAGCATTTAGTTCTGCAAATTAGATAAATGTTGTGGAAAGTGCATCTCCTACCACCCTGTGGCAGTTTAGAATCACTGCATACTAGCATACCTCATTAAATATATTCAGCTTAATTCACACTTCCTTAATTAATTTACTCATCAAGCAACATGAAAAGAACTCAAATTAAAGGATCTCTGTCCAAATAAACATGTACATACGCAGCTAATAAATTGCATTAAAAGTATATGCTGGATTGGAAACATTGCCTTTTTAGCAAGCAGGGCCATTTTTAGGAAAATGAAAACACGTGGTTATATAGGCTTGCCATTACTTAATTTACAGTAACAATTATATTGTTATAAATTCATAAATTGTCCTATCACCACCTAAAATTAATTGGGTTAGAATAACTGTCTTGCAATTTTCCAGCACTGAAGTGTTGACGCAAAGTCAGTCTTCCATTATGAATCACTATCAATTATTTTCATTCTGTTTTCAGATGGCTTTCAATGGCATACATTTTGGTTTCCAAACTATATGTCAAGATCATACAGGAAAAGTATTACCCAGTAGCATGTTTATTTTACTCCTGTAAGATAGCATGCTTATAAAACATAATTATGGTGCTAACTTTACTATATTATTATTATGAAATTCTATTTTCAGCAAATATTCTAAATTTTTATGTAATTTAATTCAATTTTCCAGGTTTTTATTTACCAGAGATTACTAATAACACAATAGTATAATCTCAACAAAACATTAGACAATCTACTTTTCTCCTGTTTTCATCAGGAATCACTGGTCAAATCAGCAATTTCAGAATTATGCTAATAAGTCCTTCAGTTATGGGAATGTACCTTCTTTTTTGCCATAAGTATCTTTCATTGTCAGAAAATGCTAGGAACATGATAGTAAATCAATCAAATCCTGTTCTCAAAAGCATGCTCCTTTCTAGAAATGAAGTGCAGAGCGTGCATGAGGCCAGTTCTGGAAAGAAATTAAATCAGCAGTTAAGAGCATGAAGATGTATTACCTGCATTTTATCACACTGGAAACATTGAACCAAAATGTTGTTGTTATTTTTTCTTGAGTTACAGGCTAGTTGTTTGAACATTTTTAGCAAATTCTGAATACTTTCAAGAGGTTAAGTCATCCATGATATGCAACACTATGCTTATAAGCTTAAAGAAGGAGATGACATGTGAATTTGATATGATTACAAGACTATACTTACAGAAAAATAAGGATATTAATAGTTAAGCCATATATAAAGCTTAAAATTATCCTATTCAAAGGAAGAAGCTTCAGTGGTGTTAGATGTGATATTTTACTTGAACAGACCTCAGAGCTAAACATTAATAGGGATCTTATTTTATTGTTCTAAGAATAATATAGGTCATTATTATTTCATTCATACAGTACTGTGTCTATATTCATTATAGACAGGATGAATGATCTCCTAAACCTGTAGGTGAGGAGTATATTTTCTTCTTAAGTAAATTTGTAGTCTCCCCCTCCCTGCCCAGTGTTTTTCCTATACTGATTTTTGTCTAGATTCATTTAAATATTTCTGTATATTAATCAAAATAAGGTTAAAGATTCATATAGAGATTCATATTCATGCAGAGAGGCTTCACTAATGGCTAGGCTGGCACAAGCTGGTGGTTTGTATGTGTCTGCATTTGTACTACATATGGTGTGGAACTACTCATGTGTTAAACTGCTGAACAATGTGACAAATTACATTTGCCATGCACCTGTGGCTACCTCACCTGCTTTGTAACCACTGAACCCTGTCCACCAGGATTTATTCTAACATTGCAATTCTCTAAGCACCTTCACACAGCATATAAAATACCTAAAAACCCTGACAGAAAATTGCTACCACGTAGTGTTTCCCCTCTGATTTATGTTGATATGAACTTCAGAAATGGCAAGGAATTGTACCTTTTAGCTAATATGAAGTATAATAGGATGTCTATCACAGAAGGATAAATTTCAATTTTCCAGTTCCTCAGTTGGGTTGTAGGAGCAGAGATTGAAATTAGTGTTGTAAAATGGATGCCTTGAGATAATTTTGTCTTTACCATTTATTTTTAAGGGGTTGTATCCTTATCTTGTGCTGTTTTTTGAGGCTTCCTTTGCACTGTGTAAAGTAATAAAACACACTGTAATTTTGATTGCTGGATGAAGGCCTCCTGTCCCTACCATCTGCTGCCTTCTCTTCACAGATACATACATTCATTTGAGACAATATAGAAATGAAGGAAAAGCTGCAAGAAGTGAAGTTTATTTCTGGGATTCAGAAGAAGGAAGAGGATCGTCTTTCAGTCTTTTTCTGAATGTCCAAAGAAACCATGATGCATGTGAAAACTGAAATGTCACTTTTTCTTCTTCTATATTTCTTTTTTTTCCTTTTTTTTCAGTTGTTCATTAGTAAAGACCAATTTCTGAGAGTAGTGCTCATTCCACTTGATCCACAGCCATTCTTCAGAGAGTTAGAAAAAGAGGGTTTATGTGTTGATTTATTCTTGATTTTAATAAATGTGAGAAACAAGAGGTTTTTTTTAAGGTAGCAGCTCACACATCCAGACAAACAGCTCTACCCTTCTGACTTGCAGGTATTCAATCTTCCTGGCTTTGTATAATTGATAGGCCTTTGAAACAGATACTCCTTTACAAATGCTATAGAGGTGGTACTTCTTTCTTGTCTGCATACATAGTACAAGGAAATCTGTCTGAAGTTCTTCCCAGTCTTGTTCCCTTTGAGAGCTGCTGTAGGACTGCAACTTGACATGTGGTTCTGCTGCAGGATGTCCCCCTTCTCTCATGGCTGGGGCATTTGGAAGTGTAGGAGCTCAGGCCAGATTAATAGCCCAGTGAGGAGGCAGAGAGCCCAGCAGGAGGCCACCTCCAGGCTCCTGAGAGTCTATGACCAAGCTCCACATACACATCTTGGTATGAAAACAGATGTGGAAAGAGATAAAGGAATATAAACATCAAAAGTGGCCAAAAGACATGGTTCTCATGTCTATAAAAGCCCACACAATTATCACAGAGGCAGAAGTCTCCTACGCACTCCTCGGAAAGGCGTGAGAAGATTTCTCCCTGGAGTCTTGGATGCAATTCCAGGTCCCTTTCCCTGGGAATTGAGAGAAAGGGATTCAATGTCTATCCCTTCAAGAACTGGTGGTAAGAAACATTGAATCCTAAGTTATACTATTTCTTAGCTAGCTGTAAATTTAAAGGTACCTTTAACCCTGCTTGTGTAATACCAGTATTCTCTTTTTGTCTCATCCCTGTGTAATAATAGTCTGTTGTAGGTCTTATGTCTGTTAGTTTTGTGTTCTATTAATAAATAATTCATTCTATAATAGACTGAATCAGCCTTTATTAAAGAACTTGTGAATGAGAGTGGGTCTTGGGGTGCTGGCCACCTCAATACAGCTACTGCCTGCTGCCAGAGGCCTGGGCAAAAGGCAAGAGCTGATTTAAAACTACATCATCCATTCATAGCAGGTTCATGTAGTGCTAAAGATCCTATTCTTTAGTTGCATTAACTCCATGCTAGCATGCACTGGTTTTGACTGGGATAGAGTTAGTTTTCTTCCTAGTAGTCAGTATGGGACTGTCTTTTGGGTTTGGGAGCAAAAGCAGCTTTAATAACACAGATGTTTTAACTATCGCTGAGCAGCGCTTACACAGCCTCAAGGATCTTTTTTGCCTCTCTCCCCAGCCCACTGGTGAGGAGGCTGGGGTTGCACAAGGAGCTGGAATGGGGTACAGCCTGTACAGCTGACCCCAGCTGACCGCAGGGATATTCCATGCCACATGCCATTCAGCATATAAAGCTCTAAGATGGAGGAGGAAGCAGGGGATGCTCAGAATGAGTGTTTGTCTTCCCAAGCGATCATTTCACATGATGGAGCCCTGCATTCCTGGAGATGGCCGAACACCTGCCTGCCCATGGGAAGTGGTAAATTCCTTGTTTTTCTGTGCATGCAGCTTCTGCTTTACCTGTTAAACTGTTTTTATCTCAAATTATGAGTTTTCTCACTTTTACACTTTCAGATTTCTCCCCCATCCCACAGAGGGAGAAAGGGAGGGGAAGTGAGACAATGGCTAAACTGTGGGGCTGCTGACCAAGGTCAAACCACTGGAGTCATAATACTTTGGTATTTAACAAGTACAGAGCTGAATTGTTCATTCATATATATAAATACATATACCAGAAGTCCATGTGATTAACATCATTATGGCTGACCAACTACCAACTGTTTCTGAGATGCATCAAAAATAAATTATAATGAAAAACTAGTCGATTATTATGTAGATGCTTGTTCTCAATTTCTATGGTGCTTTATACTAGAACTGACTTTAAAAGCTAAACATTGTTCTGTGAAAACTGTACTAACTTCAAAGATGTTTCATCTTCATTTTCAAACAGATGTTTTGAGTGAAAAACTGTACTTAAAATCTGGAACCTCCTTGAGTGAGTTCAAGAGAGGCTTTAAGAAGTCAGTTCCTACTTAGGATACTTGATTTCAGATAAGGAGAAAATCAGATCCATCTTTCTACAGCAGAGGATGTCCTAGGCTTTTTGTAAAGGGAACAAAGACACAGGTGAGTCAGAAGCAGTGCTTTAATCTGTATAAATACATAATCATGCTTATATGATGAATTGTCATGTATTCCACTCTGATCTATGCATAGTGAGATACATCTCCTGTTATTTCACCATTATTCCTTTATTAGATTGAAAGTTTCTATTCCCCTACCAAGAGGACTTTCTTCTTCTTCTTTCTTCTTTCTTCTTTCTTCTTTCTTCTTTCTTCTTTCTTCTTTCTTCTTTCTACTTTCTTCTTTCTTTCTTCTTCTTCTTCTGTATACAGAAGTTAAGACTAGGAAAAATAAAACAAAGCATACATCTGAGCTAAGTATGGGTATAATAGGACTGTAACTATTTGTTTCTGAGGTTGTATAAGTACAAAATGTATTTTAGCTTTTCAGAATGTTATTAATACAAATGGGGAAAAGCAATGTTCATAGATCCTAAAATATCACCCTTTTCTGGCTCAGAAAACTGCTTGTTTACCATATGTCCTTAATTTCTTTGTTAACACTCTGAATAGCTGTTATTAATATTTTAATCCTTTTGAAGGCATTAAATAGAGAATAGGGAATTTCAGTTAACATGTGTTTGTCCAGCTTGTAAATAAACTTTGCTTCTGGCTTAATGTATAGCACAACAGAATATTTCATTGAGGTGTCAGGTGGTTAGAACAACAGTTTTACACCTTGAAGGATGGAAAAATATGTTTTCATGCAAAACCTTATTACAAGATGACTATGTTGTCCTGATTTGAACCAATTTATTTGGTGTAACTGTTAAATCTTGACTGATTTATATTTTTCTGTTTAACTTATTGGTTAACTTACACAAAATTATCTTATCAAATAAGATATTATAAAGTATTAATGTTCAATATATTACTTAAAAGTCACAAATGAAAGGCAGTTTCAAATACAGTTTTTCAGTATTTCTTTGGATTTTCTAATTATGTAATAATTACATTAATTAAGAAAAGAACTAAGATTGATATAAAATATGAAAATGTACATTCAAACTGAATGTAAAAGAAAATTGTAATGGAAGCAGTAGTTCAACAAAAAAATTATGACAATTTAGGTGAGGCTTTAAAAAATGAATTCCCTTTATATAACCAAAATGATCTAAAGAAGCCTGAGCATAAATTAGAATCAATTTCTTAATGTCTACTTTTTAAAGTAAGTCAGGGCCAGAAACAAGGCTGTGATACAGGTCTAAAGTCCATCCAGCAAGCAGAGCCAGAGATGCAGACAGAGACTGGCACTTGCTGCACGGCTTTCCTGGTATAAGGAGTGCTGCCCGGGCTGGGCAGTTTGGAGTTCTGAACCATGGGCAGGGTGGAGGGAGGCCCCCAGAAGAGCTTGGGGAGGGATCATGAAGCCTTGGAGTGTCCTTAGGGCCTGGACAAATAGACAAGTCTTTCAGGATATGGACATGTAAGACAGAGCCTCAGTCTGGGGACAAAGGTGAAATCTAGTTCTCTAATTGCCTTCATAAGTAATCTCACTGCAAAGCTTTTATGCAAAATCTGGTCTCCTCTAATTCTTCCTTCTTAAAAACAATGATGCTTATATACTGTCAGAGGAATATAACACAGGTCTCCAGATATATATACTTTTAATATATATATATACATATAATATAATACATAACTCCTGAGCCTATGATGAGGCGTAGCAACAATTCAGACACGGTGCTATAGCCAAGGTTCTCTTTTGTTAGCTTTAAGCAGGTGCCTATATTCTACAGGTTTTCTGGTTTTGTTTGTAAAAGCATTTATCTCTCTCCATCAGTTCTTTGAGGAGTGTAAACACTTTACATAGTCTGTTTGGATCATTCTACTGATACTCAGGCTCTTAGTCAGAAACCTAAAATAATCCTGACTTTCCTGTACTGCAGATGTTACAAATTTTACGGACTGCTATAAAGTTTAATGAATCACACAGAATCACAGAATATTCTGAAGAAGACAAACATAAGACAAAGAAGACACACATAATCTCTTGTTTGGAATATTTCTTGATAATGGATGCTTTGAATGATTAATGATGAATGGTTTGAAAGCTCAGATAACATTCCACTACTATAGCAAAATTAATTGGTTGTATCTAATTGCTGTAGACTAAAAATGTCATTATTGGCAAGGCAGTATTCTAAGGAAACAGTCATATTCACACTATGACCTCTTCTATGTATTTCGCTGTTATGAGTCATACATTTCTTTACCTTATTATTCCCTCACACTTCTGTAGTCACTGTTTTGAAGGGTTTTGTATTCCATTTTCTTTTAATCTCCCATTTGTGTGCTATGTAAACCACTATTCTTGCTACTGGCAAGGACACTTTTATGCAATACAGCTGCTGCTTCCGCTATTGCTACAATTTGCAGTGAAACCAAGGTCTGGTTTTGAGTTTGCAGCAGGATCATTTACTTTGTTTCCTTCAATGAAGCATTGTTTCTTATGTTTTCCAGCTCATCTTTTGATCATTATGATATAATCGCTATTTGTGGCAGCTCAGTGGAAGTACTTGTCACTTACCTCGCTATTTTCTTTCTGTCATGCTATCCATATTTGTTTTTCACAGTACTTGCATTTACTTCTCACAGTTACAGTTGTCAAAGTCTCTTAGGCTTGCTGTTCATCAGCTTTCTCATACTTATTTTATTTATATAATTTCTTAAAATTGTTGAAGCATCTAATTTTGCAGAAGGTCTGCTTAGGAGGAGGAGGTGAGAATTTTTTTTTTGTAATATCTCAGATCCAGACAATTTCACTTTCCATTCTGATATGTCAGTAATCTTTTTCTTTTATTCACTTATAATTGTTAAGGCTTTTTATGTCTGGTGGGATTGAAGGCCTCTGCAGATTTAGAAAAAGCATGGATAAAGTAATGATAGAAACAATTTAAACTGAGACTTCCTAAACTATATAGTATTTGACAAGCATTACAGGAAGATTATTCCAGAGGTTAAAATATTCTTTATTAAAAATTGGTTGGTGGTGCTGGAGGAAGCAGAATTTGAAAGCAGTATATAGGTATGAAAAAAATTATTAATAGTAAAGAGAAAAAAAAACAAGAACTAAAAAAAGATGGACCACAAGCTGTGAGAATGCTGCAACGCTTTACAGTATGTGTGTTGTTTCAGACGTGATTTTTTTTTCAGCTAAAAACTTGTGGATAAACTGTACATAGATATATATATAAAACACCTTTCAGGACCTGAAAGGGATAATCAAGTCCACATGGCTTCGTCTCTCTCTCTCTCTCTCTGTGAACTGTATTAAGAATTCTAAAGGCTGATACTACAAGCCTATTCCAGCTAAAAGTCAGCATCTTTTCCCAAGATCCTTAAAAAAATAAGAAAATTCAATATATCCAGCTACCTGAGCTCCACATTGTGTAACCCAAGGATACTTGCTTGTGAAAAGGAAATATATGGATTTGTGGCTCAGGAGATTAGATTTAATTTCTAGGGATCCACTCTAACCATTGTGCCAACAATTTTCTCTCCTGTCTCTTGAAACTGAGTTACATAATCAAAGTGCACACAAATACATACAAGATAAATAAATTAATTAAATTAATAAATTAATTAATGTGTCAATAAGTGACTAAAAAAGAATGATAATTATCAGTAAGGATCAGCAATGGAAACTTTCAAAAAGTAAAATGAAGCAGTTTGAAGTGCTCTCAGAAGGATCACCTGCTCCTGCCACAACAACTATCACTATGTCCTGGACTAGATCATGTCAGCTGCGCCCTTTGATTAGCAAGATCTTGAACATCTCCAAGGAAGGAGATCCCATTACAGTTTTCATCATATATTCTTTTTGATGCAGTATTTTGCTGATGATTTTTTTTCCTAATGTCCAGTCTGAATTCCTCAAGACACAACTGGCTTTTGCCCTTTTTCACAGTTCTGCTACTGAGAAGAGTCAGGTTACATTATGAAGCACCAGTTGCATACCTTAGAGAGCTTTTAATTTGTTGCTGTCCTTGTCAGAATAAAGAAGTGTTTTAGCTATATAAAAATGAAGTTATATGCATCACATTTACTTACCTGATACTCAAGTTTTTAATTTATTGAATTTATAGAAAACCGTTAAAATTAAGGGACAGTACCTGTTGCTAACATATATATTACCTAAAGTTTTTGTAAGATAAACTCACATTATGAGATAACAATAAGAAATATTTTTCTTCAGGTGTAAAGGTGCTTTGAGGAAACCTTTTTATATTTATTTATCATGCAAATTAATATAAAAAATAACTAGCCATGAATATTACATTTGTACAGAAATAAAAACATGTGGCTAGCATATGCATTATTGAAGACTACTTTGGTAAAAGTTTCTCCATTGAATATTTTTTCTCTTTAAACTCACCTCATTTTCCTGTTAATGTCTTTAGAAATGTCAGTTCAGTACTCTTACTGTTACGAACTTTTCAACAAGTAGCCATAAATAATGAATTAGTGGCAATATTGTTCTAATAACTTATTTAGGGCATAATTAACTCACAGCTTTAGGCATATTTAAATAAGGGTCTGCTTTTACTGCTGTAGCTTTCAACAGAGCTTGTCTTAGGCTAGTAAACACAATCTGGGTGAAAAAAGGCCAAAAAAAAAAGTGAGACAAGGAAAAATCCCACAGTTCTTGTGGCCTCATTTTGAAAAGCCTAATCTATCAGAAACATATGCTGCAAAATAAACTACCTGCAATATCTGATCCCACACAGCAAATTCCTTCACCCCCTCTTTAATTTGCTATCAACTTTATAATAGCCATCTCTGGGTTCTTTGTTGCTATTCCCCAATTCCTGCTTTTCATGCAGAGGAGTTAATGGGGTTATAATTTCATAATTAAAGCAGATAATTTTAATTTCTCTGATGACTCTTTATTATGATAATCTTGTTAAGATTATGGTGTTCATTCGTTGCTGTGTATGATCATTTGGCTTTTGTAGAAGCTGTCTGTGCTACTGAGCCACAAAATAATTAAGCAAGCAGAACATTCAAACCAGCAAAGTCTTGCTGCTAATGGAAGACCAAAGTCAGAGTTAACTCTCTGTAAACCTATTAAGGGATTCAGACAGAGAACATACCAGATTTACTGTCAGTCATCAAATAAGAGATAAAGCTTCATTAACTGAGTATCTAATTTCACATTTAATGAAGAGCTGGCCTCCTTGATTGGATGACAGCGCAGGCTTTCTTTTTTTTAGAAGCAGGCTTGCTTCTAAACTAATTAGATAGTCCAATAGGAGGTCCAAGAAGTGAGGTCCTGGAGAGGAATGTCTAGTAGAGGAATAGTGCTTGACTAAAATTTTACCTCAGTTGCTGTAGTCTTCTAAAGTATAGCATCATGTATGTTTTAAAGTGAAATAGGTGAATTATTGTTTCATTCTCTTGTTTGCTGAGTTTGTGTGCACATGGCTCTCCATTACACTAAACCTTGTAGCCAAAGATGGCTGAAATAATAAATCTGGTACATCTTAATGTGACAATACATGCCTGTGCAGTGTACACAGAAAGCACCTTTGCAAGCATTGTATATACTGTGTCAGTATAAATACTTGAATTTCTTTAATGGCTTTTTCAAACTAAGTATTTTAGTGGTTTTTTTGAAGCTGCTTTTATGTTTATAGAGGCATGAACCACAGAAAATTCAAGATTTCCAGATTAACTTTCTGTTGTCTATTGCAGGATGTTTAGGTGGGTCAAATTTCTTATTCAAAAAGCATTTGAAACTAAACTAGGTCTTGGACATGTGGGGGCGATGGGGACAGGACAACACAGATGGCGCAGAGGGAAAGAGAAATAGATCAAGACAATTCCATGCAATAATAAACATTTTGGATTTGGAAAGCTGGCCACCGATATTTTCAAGTGGGAAGTAGAAATGACAAACATACTAAGACTGCATTTCTGCATTTGTAATGACATTGCTGTAATAAATGAAAATATTTCTTGAGGTTGAACATATTCACCAAGATTTTAAATAAAATTTTACTTACATGACATTCTTAATAAGCTCATAATAAAAGGAAAGATATTGCTACTTAGAAATAAACAAGGTAAATATTTTTAAAGCAAATGTAGCATTTGATGTATTATGATAAAAGCATAAATTTTAAATAAATATTTCAGTTTCTATCATAATTTCAATGCATCAATAGCAACAAAGTTGCTTATGAAAAATCCATCCTCTAGTCATATATTAACTGGATGCAGTCTTAATTTTTTGCCAACCTCCACTTGCAACTATATTCCAAGGGAATTACTGTAAGGAGTTTATAAAGGAAAAATAATCATGTAACCAAAATTTTTGGTAAAAATTATATACATTTCCCTGAAAATATTTATGTGTCAACACAATATAGTTGACACGCAATAAAGCAACATAAAGCCCTAAAACTGGAGATCACGCCTTTTATCTAATAAATGCCTTGCATGTCGTTATAACAGATCATTTTGTTGTGAGCTGTGTTTCTGATCATTTTGTTGCTTCTTACGGAGTTCCTTGTATTTTAAGATCTTCAGCATTTTTCATGTTGCTAACAAGGTTATCAAGTGTCAATGTTGACTGCTGTCTTGAGGCCACTATGTCTTTTTCCTGTGTAAATCTAGCTTCAAGATGCGGAACTGCTATGCCTTAGCCATAAAATAAATCTGCTAGTGAATCCACACATCAAGAACCTGAAAAAAAGAGAGAAACATTTTTATAGCTTTTTCATTTTAAGAAAAGTTACATTAGTGACATGGTGACTACTCTGAATATGAGGATTCACTTCTGGGACAGGCAATCTTCGGTCTATGAAATAACTGATATCAATATCACTGATTGTGAAGACAAAATACGTTTCTACCGACTGTTGATAAATCACATTTGGCCCGTTATAAATAAGGTTTTCCCATGTGGATCCTTAATTAAAATAGAAAATACCTTCTCAAAACCAAAGGATAGTTGTCTCCCATATTTTTCATGTTATGGTCAAATTGGCACAGGGAAATCTTATGAGTAATTGTTTATCTGAACTGGGACTATAAGAAGACCCAGAATGCAAACTGCACCTACCGATGTTGCTTCCGTGAATTATATGCAGAAAGGAAATGCTGATAAATGAAGACAGAAAACTATCCTTTCTTAATTGTGGAACTTTAGTTCTGGGGTCTGTTTAGAGGTTTCAGTGGGCACTCTAGTTCTGTTATCCCTGGAATGACTTTCCCAAATGCCTAAGTATAAATTGAAATCCTAAAAACCCCAAAGGGTTTACTTTGAAACCTATGTGGACATAAACAGGCACAAATGAATGGCACAAAAGGTGCCAGAGAAGACTGAGTTTTATCCACCAGATTTTCATCTACACTAAATAATGCTGGTATAAAATATTGTCACATTTCTTACACCTTTTATCCTTATTTGATAAGGCATGTTTCAAATGACACATCCGATAACAATATCTGCCTGTCAGGTCTTAAATTCTTTTCTGTTAATAAAGGTTATCACATGCTTATTCATGGGATTTAGAATTAAAATGAGGAAGAATTCTCAAGGTGCAGAGACTGTTCAGTGTGCAAAAGGGAACCAGACTACAGGTTGTGGGTGATGCTTCTTCTTGTGTATGAATTAGTGTAAAGGATAATTCATTGAAAACATTCACAATCAATTTTAAAAGAGTTATTTAAAGCCACACAGATGACTAACCACTAAACATTACTTAGCATGTAATGGCAGAAAATATTGTGCTTTCAGGAACAAAATATCCAGAATTATCACTGTTTCTTGTATCTTTAAAAGGTCCCCAGACTCCTACCTTTCAGAGGTCTACCCATTTCTTTGGGTAATGGTTTCTGTTCATGACTTTGAGCAAATCAATTAGTGTCTCGGGGTGACTGTGTGTTCCCTATTGTCTGCTCTATGCCCAGACATGAATCCTGTGCCTCTCTGTGCCTTTAAAGCTAACTAAGGGAGAGTGGGTAGAGCCGGTGGAATTCTTTCGGCGCTGTGTTCAAAACACAGATAAGCTCGCTGGCTTCTCCTGCCTGACTGCTCCAGTTCTGCAGCAGGGAAACATTCTTTTTGGTTTTTAGCTAGTTTTTTGTTTGTTAGATAAAGTACAGGGCCCTGGGACTTTGGTTTTTTCTTCTCTTCTGGAACAGTTCAGAACACCAAAACATCAGAACTTCACTGTGAGGCTTTTCCACCAAGGCCTGGAGGGGCCCATGCTGAACCCCAGCTCCAGACAGGAGAAAGCCACACCCACAAAGGACTCTGAATTCTATCCAGGTTCTCTCCACAGCGAGAGGTTTTGTTATTTAGCACTATTCTTTTCCCATGCCTGTATGCATTGTGTTTGTGAAATAAATTGTTTTTTTTTTTCTTTTCACTTTCCTCTGAGGAATTTCTTCTCAAACCTGATGGGGGAGGGTTGGCTGTAACCTGCCTTCTACCAGAGGACATTAATTTCAGACATTCCTCCAAATTTGTCTCAAACGTGGACAATTAGTATGTTTTTTTTCCAAAACCAGACAATTAGGAAATACATTGTAACTAAGGTAGTGTGTTTAGGTCTTATCTGTAAAACCAAATATAAGATGCAAATACCAAGGCAATAATTAGACAGAAAAGAGAAAGACGTCCAGAAGGTTAACAAGGGAGTGAGTATACGGCAACCCAGACTCTGTGACCACTGCTGCAAGCCTGCCACACAGAGGTTTTAGGGATCCAGGACCCACCTGAGACATGGCACAGATTTATTCAGGGACCTTCTTCTGCAGTCAAGTCACTGACCCTATTCTGTAGCTGGGACTCTGCAGATAGAGCAGGGGCTGTCTTCCTGGTGCCAGAAATCATGAACTTCCAGGCTTCACTGTCACAGGAGTCTCTGTTTCTGTTCCCAAAGCTCAAACTTTGAAAAAAGTAAAGAAAAGGACTTCTGAGTTAATAGCAGGAGGAGACGACTATATAATGCCACTGTAAATGAGTAATTGGATAATGTATATGGCAAAGAATGATCAAAATATTTTGAAACTTTATTTTTGCATGGGAAAGTTATATACTAGAGAGTATACTACAGAAGGCCTAAGGCATTTTGAGATTCACTGATTTGATGGAGTATGGTTTATAGAAACAATAGTTTTCAGAAAGGTATATTCACTGAGGGAGAGGGAGCAAATTATTTTTGAAGATGTTCAGAGGAGGCAAGCTTCTAGGCATTTTAGTTAGTGAGATTAAGCTCATCATGAAGCTTAGAATATTTGACTTAAGTTAAACATACAGTAAATTTGGTCATTTTTATGAGGCTTATTTAGACTTTCGTTTTCCTTAAACCAGCAGGATTTATTTTGTTAGTTTTCTAAAAGGAAGATTTATTTAATCCATCCACAAGACAAATAAAATCTTGCTACTTGCTAAATTGAGAAACAAAAATGACTGGCATTTTTTAGTGTTAATAGCTTTGATGATAAATAGATATTTTACTATTTTGACCCCCATCCTATTAAAATCAGTGGGATCGTGCATTATTTTAGCAGAACAAAATGGAAGACAAAGCTGTAGGTAGAGAGGGCTACAAGGAAATACATTGCAGTTACAGAGAATAAAAACAAAATTTTAAAAAAAGCCCAAACTAAACCAAATGTAAACAAACAAAAAAACCCCAACCCAACCAACCAACCAAGCCCCCCCCAAAATCACAACAAAAAAAACCACCAAACCCATCCAAAAAGAAGCATAGTGTTTGGATAACAGAAATTGGTATTTTAGACCTTGTTTTTATCAAAGAATTTTTAAGCAGTGGCAATGTTGTCTAATCATGGTGTCCTTCCTGAAGGATAAAAACTGCTTGGTACCAGCTGTGGGACACCTCTAGGGTTATTCATTCTTGAATATGGAACAGTGGATTTTGAAGATGTTCTTCCCTGCTCTGTCCACCATCTTGCTAATACAGCCCAGGGTACAGCTGACCTTTTTCCCTCCCTAGGCAACTCCTGGCTCATGTTCATGTTCAACTCTCAGATCCTTCACTGAAAAGATGTTTTCTTGATGGTTGACTCCAGCTCGTATTGATATGTTGGGTTATTCCTCTCCAGATACAGGACGTCACAATTCCCTTTGTAATTTACATTCCTGACAGCCCACTTCTCCACCTTGTTGAGATCTCTCTGAGTAGCACTCCTGTCTTTCACTTCTCTCTTTACATGCCTCCCTATCCTTAAAAGGGTGAAATGAAAAAATTGTTCCTTTTTTAAGGTCTTAAATGTACAATCAACTTGTAAGTAATGAATGTGAGTTTCAAGCAGGCATCAGGCTGAGGAGTAAAAAAAATGACACAATGGCATACTTCTCATTGATTTTGGGATTTTTGTAGTATGGTACTGGAATACTGTGAATAGCATTAGTAGCCTAGAAGCTTTGCCCATTTGCTATCTATGAAACAAAGATGCTTGTCTTTTGAATTCTACTCCAGGAAGCAGCTAATTTAATTTGAATTTTAAAAGTCTGAAAATGTTAAAGTTAAGTGCCTTTTGGCTCTTTAGCTCACTCCTCATTCAAACTTCATCTGGCTTTTATTCTGCAAAATACTTTCAGCTCATGGTGTGGATTAGAAAAAATACTTGAACCCAAAAGCTCCTTCCCCTGGTTCCAACCCAGGCATCATTAGATTTATTTTAGTTCTTGACCTGGAAAAAGGATAAATTATCTGACTGCAGTTAGATAAATAGATGGTTATTGTTTATTTCCACTTACTTTAATTTTTTTCATGGATTACTTACATCAACATACATAATAACCCATGAATTTCATACAGTAAATTCAGATGCAAGATAAACTTTGTCATGGGTTAGCATAGCTCCAGAAGTGATTTTCTTGCAAAGAGGTGCTTACAGCTTCCTCTATGACCTAACAGAGCCTATCAACTGGCTAGTTTGAATACTGACAATTTTTTAAGCCACTTAAAAAGCTTGTCACGCCTCTGTGTGTGGTCCACATTTAAGAATGGACAAACCCCGGGAAAGCTCTCTCTTGCTTCTGGCCTTGGGACAGGTAACTGGGCTGGGCCTGTTCAGCCCAGAGGGGGCGGGACAGGCCCTACGTGGCCTGGGCCAGGCCGGGACACAGCCATCCTGGAGCCGCGAGGCCCTGTTCCATCCGCGGCCCCCCCAGAGCCCTGCTCTGTGCAGGCGGCGCGGCCCGGCTCTACACCCCCCCTCCAGTGCAGCCGAAGATTCAGCTGAAGCTGCCCACTGCCCAGCAAAGATCATGTGACCAACAGCGATAAGCGAATTCCAGCTGCACAGCCCAGGTGAAATTAACCCTTTTAGTGCTGTGGAGAGCTGAAAACCTGAGGGAGGAGAAAAAGGAGATGCTTAGAAGCTGAAATTCTGTTGTAAAGCTATGGTGGTGATGGACTATGATATATCAGAGTATCCCTTGTAATTTCATGGCAGCATGGAGAGTGGAGCGTTCAAACTGTACTTTATGAGCAAAAGCACCTGTGCTGGAGTCAGCAGATGCTGAAGCAGCTGTAATTTGATGAGAAGTTTGAACAGGGAGAGATGGAAGTGATGAGGACTCTTGTTGCAAAATCGGAAGGAGAAGACCTCTGTTCCTAGAGATGCTCCCAGAGATAGTCCTAGAGATGAAGATGATGAGGACCCTTTTCTCCCAGGGAAAGGGGAGGGCCTCTATTCCTAGAGATGAAGATGCTCCCAGAGATGGGCGAAGAGAACCTTTGTTTCTGAACAGCTCAAGCTTAAAATGGTACCCCAGGATTGGACCCTCAAAAGCAGATGTGGGAAAAGCTGTAAGTTGGGGGAAGGGACTCTCACATGCGAGCAGAGAACCAACCCGGGCAGCTGTCTTATTGTGATACTGAAGCCATGAGAGGACTTCTTGTGGAGATGTCTCCATAGCATGAGCAAGAGAGACTCCTCTCCCTAAGTGAACTGAAAAAAGTTATTATGGAAGTGGTAAACTGAGTGAAAATCTCCAGGGTTGTCTTTTTACATAGTCAGTGGGAGAAGGGAGAAAGGTGGGGGGAGGAGAAGTGTTCTGAAGGTGTGGTCTGAGGGTTTTTTTTCCCTTTCTTTTAGGTCTGTTAATAAACTTCTTTATATTCTTTTAAGTTTTGTGCCTGCTTTGCTTTCTCCTAATTCTTATCTTACAGAAGGTGAACAAGTAAGTAATGAGTATTTTGGACCAAAACCACTGCAAACTTGTAGAACAATGAAGAAAAAACATGTCTTGGGGTGATCTTATGATGTGTATCCCATATCGCTGCCTACGCCCAGAAATTAATTTTTGTGCCTTTCTATGCCTCTAAACTGAGCCTGAGAGGGGGAAGGAAAAAACTGAGCAAAACTTTCTCAAAGCAGTTTGCAGCTTGTTCAAGGTCACATAAAGATAGCAGGTTTTTTTTTCCCCAGCCACGGCAGGGGAGCGAGGAAGCACCCGGCTTGCTGCTTTCCAGTCAGCTTTTGGCCAGTTGTTTTCAGTTTCTTGTTCTCCGGAGAGAGACTGAGAGTTGAACTTTTCCTTCTCTGGAATTTTGGATTTTCTCCCTTTTCTACTGGACTACTTGATTGCTGTAACATCAGAGCACATCGGGAGGACTTCCCACTGGGCACAGAGGGCCTGGCCCCGGCCCAAGCCCCAGCTCCGAGGAGACCAAAGAGAGGACTCTAACGCTTTCCCAGGTTTTTCCTCTACAGCGAAAGATTTTACCATTTAACATTATTTTCCTTTCCCATGTGTTTGTTAAATAAATAGTTTTATCTTCTTCACTTTCCTTCGAGGAAAATTTATTTTTTCCCGAATCTGGTGGGGGAGGAGTGGTTGTGCCTTCTCTCAGAGGATATATTTCTAAATTTGGCCAAACCAGAACAAAACAAGATGAAGATTTTGTTCGCAACATACAAAAATGATTAGAATCTGATTCTAGAGCAAGAAATTAGAAGCCATCATTATCATCACATCTCTCCTAGCAAATTATTTGAGATGCTGGCCACCCACTGTAGACTCAGCCCCGTCTCACTCTTCCCCCCATGGAAATGACTGTTCTTAAAATCTTCTGTGCAGTGAAAGTGTGAAGCAGGGTTTTACCACATCTATAAATTATTTGAAATGTGGATGTAACTGGACGAATCATTGGAACTGAACAGCGATAAAAATATTTTCTAGATAACTGCAGAGCAGTCTTTAGAAAACTGTAAGTTTTTATTAATATTTTTTCAGTTTATAGTATTGGCATTTATTTCCCTTATTAGTGATATTGATCATGTATGTATAGTTCACTGACAACTGACAAATTGCATTGATAAATCATGTTAATAAATCCACAAATTACTAATCCTAATCTGTTTTAAACCATGTTACTTGATATATGTAGAAAGATATTGAAATCACATAGGTAATTCCTTGTTTTACTGTAACTTTGACTTTATTTTCTAAATGAATCAAATACTTATGTAGACACAGCCACCCCTCTGAACTTTTCTTACAATACATCAATAGATCTTTGGACCATTCGGGGTCTCAGATAACAGGTTTCCCACAGATGGGTAAGTACACATCTAGTCTAATAATGTTAGTGATAATTTGATGGTAAATTCTTTCACCCTTCTCCAGAGCCATTAGTACTTTCTCAGCCTCTTGCTTGGAGGGAAAACAAGCAGCCTTCCTTGACTACTGATTTCTAGTCTCTGCCCAGAAGAGAACTGTGGAAGGTAGTTCTTTAACGAGGCCTTTCTCTTCCTGCTTAATTTCTAACCATGATCCCAACAACAAAAAGAACAAAATAAATTTTATGCAAAATTTTATTTAGGTACTGCTGAAGATATACATGTGAAAAAAAAAGATTCCTATTTTAAATTATGTCTTTTTCCTTTAATGGGCAGAATACTGATTTTATTTAATTTTTACATAATTTCTTCAAAATAGTAGATATTCAACAATGGTTTAATAAATTTATACTCTGCCTACTTTTTTTATTTGATGAGTAATGAGATTTATGCCATAAGCATAGGCAAAATTTAAGGCAAAACAGCTGGAAAAAAGAGGGTGGTTAGAGAATATTTATGGTAAGGCATAAGTATTATAACTACACTTATCTCTGAACTTAACTGTAAAGTGACTTTCACAGCCTGAGGTTTTGGTTGAGAACTCAATGTTTTGTTTACTGCGTGAGCTAACTAATCAACAAAACCAATTTTGCTGCACACACTACAGGATATCTCTGGTTCTGCTTGCTGAGAAAGAATTTGTCTTTGTAGAAGTATCACAGATCATAAACAGTGTGATACCTGCAGTTGATATTCTAGTGATTTCACATAAATTCAAAAGAGTGCCTCTGAAGCCATTTGCCAATATTTTTTGTGCTTTAGTTAATGAACCACAGAAAGGTATTGTTGGAGTTAAGGAAATTGGATATTGGGTATATTTTAACATGCTTTACTGTATAAAGACAAAAATTACATTTCTCACTAAGCTGGCAATAAGAAATGCTCTATGCTGTAGTGAGGCTATAGACTCTCTTGTTGAGACTAGTGTAATGGATTTGTAAGCTTTGCATTCTTTTTGGCTAAATGTTAGTATTATGAACTTAACATGCCCTCTACCCCCGATAAGGGAGAATAATGTAAGTCTACAGAGATAGGCAAGTAAGTGAGCCACTGACTGTGACCTGGCCTGATATTAAGCTGACTGAATAGGATATGAAAAACTACTGGTTGTGACAGGAGAAATTTTTGGATGTAATAGACAACAGCGCAACAGCTGGCTAATGTTAATGATTGCACTATGAAGGACCATCACATTTCACAGTTGCTTAGGGGCCAGTTATGTGAGAACTGACTAAATATCACAGACTGCTGGCAGGGGATACTTTATAGAAGTAAAGGGACCTTTATAGTAGTAAAATTTTCTGATGTCAACAGGACCTTAATAGCTAGATCTGTATACCATAAAGGCAGAGATTACCTTCGTAATGATATAAGAAATAGAAAATTTGGGTATATATGTAGCCAAATTGAGACTAAAGGGGAAAAGTAATTAAATGAGAGTTACAGTCTTGAGAGCAGACGAAGAAGGGGAGAGGGAGTTATGAGGACAGCTAGAAGGAGAGTCAAGAAATGGGAAAGAGATAGCCAGTTATGTGATTGGTACTGTCTGGGGATACCCATTGGGCAGCCTTGCCTGTAATCTCTGCAGTCTAAGTCAGGGTAATAAACCAGAATTGTTTGTCTGACTATACATGTTTCCACAAGTAGAAATTCCAGAGAGCAAAATGCTGGCACACACAGACATCTCAATAACAGGGTGCTGGTGCCCATTTCGAGTTTGGCAACACTGATGTTTACCTACCACTTCCTAAAATAATTTGACTGCAGATATAAAGACAATTAACTCTGGAAAAGATAAAAGAAAAAGCTTCAAATAGAACTTCTCAGTCCATAAAAACTGTATAGCATTTTTAATAGACTCGGGGAGAGGGGCATATGCTCCAAAACCTCCATTAATGGAAATCTGTAAAACATAAATAAACATTTTGTAAGAGTAGGAAAAATATAGCTGATTGTGCATTACAGGAATGCAGTAGATAACATCTTCAAATTTCTTTCCATCTTATTTTTTAATAACTCTATTAATGTTCTTTGTTATTTTTAACACAAATTCATTAAAGAGTTATAAGAAAAGATAGTGTAGCTACTGAGGACACCTTTATCTGATGATGTGTATGGAACTATGTATTTCATGCCTGTCCACTCATTTCCTTATAAATACTGGTTCCATAGTCATCCAACACATGCATTTCTATAGTATGACCTAAAACTTAATTGCAACATTTCAGTGTATATTGACTTGCTGAAGCAGAACGTCATTGATTTATCAGCAGGACTTTATAAAAAATTAAATTACTCACCCAGGAGTATCAATAGAATGGCAGTGAAGAATACATTTGTTTTCTGCCTGTAATATCTCAGTCCTGAAAAAACACATATAAATAAGACCATAATAAAAAGGTACAGCTTTTTCTTTTCCCTGTCACCAATGTCAGCTTTTATTTTTTTTACTTTCTTCTCTTTCAAACAACCTGTTACACAATAAACTTTCACACTATCTTCAGAGAGAGTTCCTGAAATTAAGATTTCTTTTTGTTGTGCACCATTGTAGTTTTGGAGGCATTTCATTCCAGCTTTCCTTCTTCATGCACACTTCAACAAAAAGCTGTTAGAGAACAGCCCTTGGTCACGTTAGAAGGGGTTTTTTTTGTCTAGACAGTGAAATAATCACAGCTAACATCAATGCAAACAAGGAAGTGTGTTTTCAAAAAGGTCCATTAATTTCCTTTTGAGATAGAAAGCCTGTCAGAAGGATTTCAGAATGAAATTGAAATCAGTATGATTCTAAAAACTTTGTAATGCAATTTTTAGCCAGTTGTTGAAGATCAATAACAAAAGCGCCAGTATACTAGCAGTATCATAAGTTTATAATCAGATGCCTGTGAGAAAGGCTGAAAGCTACAGAAATTATTAAGTTTTTTCTTATGTCTTTTGCACTGAGCTGTTTCAAAACAAATAATTTCTTCAAACGTTTTCCCTATGGTTTTCTGAACAACTCAGTCTCCCACTGGCTCTGCTCTGATCACCTAAAAACCATAATCATAGCCAGTTACCCCTTAAAGGCTATAAGGAGCTGCTGTGTGCAAGATTCCCAACTACATGAATGGTTCTGGTTTTAAACAGTTCATCTTGGTTGGTGGTAAATTGTTTTCAAATTCCTTCAGAAGTTTTATTTTTTAGTATCCTTTTGTTTCTTACTTCTTTCATAGGATGCAGGTGCCCAGACCTGCCTCGGTCAGGCCCAGGCAGGGGTGAGGAGGATCTGGGACTGCACCGTGCTGGACACAGAAAGTTCCATCTGTCTCCAACCCATCAACCACAGGGCACATCTGAACCCCATAGTCAAGGGAGTGACATCTCAGGGAAGGTGTATTTAAGGAGTGAGAAGTGAGAAAGAACATGAGAGAAACCATCTCGCAGACACCAAAGGCAGTGCAGAAGAGTGGGAGGTGCTCCAGACACCTGAGCACCCTGTGATGAAGTGCACGATGAGATAGGCTATCCTCTTGCAGCCCATCGGGGATCATACTGGATCAGATATCCATACTACAGCTTGTGCAGGACACCATGCCATAGCAGGTGGATGCCTGAAGGAAGCTGCAGACCATGGATAGCCCACCCAGGAGCAGGCTCTTGTCAGAAGCTGAGGCCCAGGGAGAGGAGCCCACGCTGGACCAGGCTTGCTGGCAAGACTGGTGACTCTTGGGGGACCCAGCTGAGCAATCCATGCCTGAAGGACTGCACTCCATGGAAAAGACACAGTCTGGAGCAGTTCTTGAAGCACTGGAATCTTTAGAAAGGACCCATGACGGAGAAGTCCATGAAGGACTGTATCCCATGAAAGGAAACGTGTGCTGGAGCAGAGCAACAGCATATCATGGTTAACCTCAGCCAGAAACTAAAAACTACACAACTGTTCACCTGTCCCATCCCATCCCATTCCATCCCATCCCCCCCCCATCCCTGGCCAGTGAGTTGGGGGAGAGAATCAGAAAAGTAAAAGTGAGAAAATTTGTTGATTCAGATAAAACCTGTTTAATATGTAAAGAAAAAGCTGCATGCGCAAGCAAGGCAAAACAAGGAATTAATTCATTACTTTCCGTAGGTAGGAAGTTGTTCAGCCATCTAAAGGAAATCAGGGCTCCATCACACATAACGGTTTCGTGACATCATTACAAATGTCCCGCTCCCACCTTCCCTCTTCTTCCTGCAGCTTTAAATGCTGAGCATGATGCCATATGGTATGAAATATCCCTCTAGTCATTTGGGGTCAGCTGTCCTGTTGGAACCCTGAGTTCTGAGAATTTCAGTCTTTCAATGCTAACAGGCAATGATCCTCAAAAGCACACTGCATTTGACCTGAGGCCTTGAGAAAGGCTTCCCAGATTATGTATTAGCACTGAGGTTGTTGCTGTGTAATTAAAGTTGTATCACTGGGTGGAATATGTAGAGATGTAGAAAATTTAGGTTTATGGGATACAATAATATGCATGTAACAAAATGGAGGATTTTGGGTGTAGGTTAGCTCTTCTTTCCTCCTTCACAAATCTGGGTAGTTTGGTATTGGTTCAAAAAACCTGCAGTGCGGAACATGAATGTTTAGTTACTGGATTATAAGTAAAAATAAATTAGTTGGTATTCCATAATTGGATAGACTGGACTTTAAAAGACCTTGGAAGGTAGCACTCCAGGGCCATTTTCACCTTGTTAACTTAGAGGCACATTCTGTGCAGCTATGTCATAGATAAGAAATAATAAACATCTGAGTCCAAAGAACAACTCTGTGTCTCCTGTGTTTCAATCTGAACTCTGAGAAAAAGAACTCATGAAACAGAGGCAAAGAAAATACAAAGCAGAGAAAATTAATACTGTCCCAGCTGTGTCCCTTCCCAAACCCTTGTGCACCTTGGGCCTCCTCACTGGAGGGGTGGTGAGAAAAGCAGAAGAGGTCTTGACTCTGTGTAAGCACTGCTGAGCAAGCCCCTCTCTATTTGCAATTAGCAATAGTTTAAATTAATTTTCTCCAAATCAAGTCTTTTTTGCCTGTGGCAGTAACTGGTGATTGTCCTATGCTTCTCTGAACCCATAGGCTTTTTCATCTTATTTTCTTCCCCTGTTCCATTGAAGACAGTGGGTGAAAGAGTGGCTTGGTGGTAACCTGTCATCCAGACAAATCTAACCCAGCATGTACTGTGTATATGCAGAAATTTAATTTTTTTTTTTTTTTTGCTAAATAAATAAAAACAAGTAGATACTCTTGGCTTCCTTATTGAATATGGTGTCTTTCCTTTTGGAATTCAGGTTTAATAGGAGTTCACAGAGGAATAAAATCCAGAAACAGGTAGATATAATGTAGAAATGTGAATACTATCTTCTCTAGTTTAACCATTTCCCTCCTAGTTATACACCAATATCTTGATAAGAAGCTATATACATAGAGTAAATAATTCATTTGGGTTAATTTAACAACAATTCTCTTAAGTTCTGTAATACCTTGAGCTAATAAATATCTATTCAGAATCTCTCTGCTATTTTTTGGCTGTTGCAATGGAAATAATGACAAATCCCTGTGATTTACTCCTGATATCTAGTATTTTTTAAGAGTTTTATAATGTTCTACTTAGTCTGGGAAAATTACCTGGAGATATATGAAATAGCCAATACCCATCCCTTCCTGATATCTTAAGTGAATCTTAATTTTATAAAGCACTTAAACAGAAAGAGTGAAAACACAATTCAAAACCAGTAAACTATGTGCATATGTTGTTTTTCTGTACAGCTAGAGAGCTATATCTCAAAAGGATAGTTTCCTTCAACATCTCTTAGGGACTTTTTCTCTTTCCTGTTATGCATTTTACCCTTTATACAGAGGTGATAAATGAACTCATTCTCTTTCATTCTTCTGCCTCTCAGAATGGCTCTTAAACTTTATAGTTTTCTTTCAATTTCTTCTCTTCCACTCTAACAGAGAAAATTCTGTAGGTGATTGGAAATACTACAAAACAGAAAAAAAATCTCACAAAACCTCTCAAATATATTTCTAGTTTTAAAATTGTGTCTTGAAAGTTTTCAAAAATAAATGATGTGCCATGAATGATAAATCCGGAAGCTTCATTTAAGTGTGACACTGATATTCTTACGCTGTTGTACACGCCCTTTGACACTTGTCTCCCCATACAAAGTACTCGAATTGCTGAGTTGCATTGAATTCACTGAAGGGAAAATGCCATATATTTCTGTATTTCAAACTGAAAATTTGCACCAAATTCCCTGTCAGTAAACTAACTCTATAAACATTTTGTGTGATTTGTTATTAACTTATTCTTCAAAATGAGAAATAAAACTCAGACTCCTTGTCTCTGATATTCTTTTTTTAAATACCAGCTGAAAGAGAAGAGTCCCTGTGGGTGACAGCAAAATTAACAAACCCTGATGCGTACATGTGGAACAAATTCCTTGTGTCTCCTTGGAACCATCATTATACAGGTTCTCAGTAGAGCGCTTTCTTTTAATCTTCTTGCAATCTAACAATGAGTTACATATCTTTTATTCTGTCCTAAGGCATAAAAGCCTTTGCTGAATGTGAAAGCTGCAGCAGTTTGGGCTGGGGTTTTTTTGTGTTTTGGGTTGGGATTTTTGGTGTGTTGGTTTTTTGTCCTCTTCCCATAAGGGTTTTGTGACCTAAGTAGGAAATACAGAATTCAGGCCAGGAATTCCAGGTGAAAAAGATCAAAACAGTGTTAGCCCTTTTTATTTTAAAATTTGCATCCCAAAGTAAGATACCCACAGAACCTAATCTCCTAGACTGTTTGGACCTATGAGTATGAATTTGTTTATGATACAGTTAACTATACCAAACATATTTGCAGTAACATTTCCCTCCTCTCTCCACTGTCATGTGTAGGTCCAAACATCTGTGATTAAAAAATTATATCCAGAGGACTGAGTATCTAGTTTCTTAACAAATTTATTTCTCCTCAAAGTCTCATTTGGCCTACATTTGAAAGAGCCTTTCAAGATTCAGAATGTAAATATTTTTTCTTTTCGGGTGTAGGAAACTGAGCTGCAGAGAGAACCAGGACTAATCTGTATGAAGGGACTCCACAGAATGGATAATTCACCTTAATTCTATCCATTTCTTGAACCAATAGGTACTCTACATCTGGAGTACACCTGCTTAATAAAGGCTTATATAATTACATAAGTAAAGAAATAGCCAGATACTGGTCCCAATTGCCTAGGAAAGGCTTCTTTGTATACAACACATCAATGCTTTTTTATTACAACATCTGTAAATACTTCGAAAATAAAAATGCAATTCTTAGTTCAGAATGAAAAATAAATGAAATTTGATGCCAGTGGTTAAGAAATATGTCAGTCTGAAGTAAGTTAATGCAGCTACTGTAGGAGTAGGAGAGGCAATGCAAATTCAGAAATGCCTCAGTCATAAACTGGTATGTTTACGTACTGTGTTCGAAGTTAAAATAGTGATCCATTCAAGAACATTTAAACCTTGGTTTCTGTGCTGGCATAATTAATTAACAATAGTTTTGATGTTGAGTTTTATGATTTGTGCTGGGAAATGGACTGAGACTACCAATTCATTCCTCATTAATCATTCAAAGATAATTACTTTCAGTGGGCACCATGTGGACTGGACTTGAACAAATGTCTTTAAGGATAAAAAGGAGGCTACTCCTTAAACAAATACCAGAATCAGAATTCTTGCTCATTATTTTTATTGGATTTGATTTTATCCTGCATAAGAAATCCAAGTAAAATGATAATAATGTATTTTGAAATACAGAGATGAAGAGATTGAAGATTAAGGTGCAAAGTTGGGGTCATTATGAGAACACTTTTTTCAAAGGAATTTTTTTAAACTTCACCAATACTTTCATTTTAAGTCCAGACAAATAGATAGCTACTATGCAAGTAGATGGTTAAGATTTTTACACCATCACAGTCAAGAATGCATTTAATAAATTACTATGTCACTTTTTTTCCTCAAAATTAATTTCAATAAGTTGTGCAGTCTATTTTTCAATCACTTCACTGGAATTGATGCAATACTTGGCAGCAAAAGCAGAAAGCCAGTGTTGCTAATGTGCAAAGGAAGCTATGACAGCAAGATTTTCTTGTACTGGTAATCATCAGTCCTGAAAAATACAAAAATCAAATAGATCATGATGTATTTTAAAATAAACAGTTTGTTCTACTTGAAAAATTATGTCCTCATGTAATTGAATTTGAACAGTTTCATACAAATAGCATGAATAAAAGGAATGATACTTGCCTAAAAAGGTGACAGACATTTTGTTTCATTGATGCTGAATTGAGTAAAATGAAGATGTAATTTAAGTAAATACTAGAAAGTAGTAGAAAATCCTGTGCAGGAAAAGTCATCAATTTCTGTGGCAATACAAATTACACCCTCGAAAAGTTTGCACTTGAAGAGAGATGTAAAGCTCTCAAGCTCAAACATCATCAGCATTGAGACGACCTTCTTTGTCTAACAGATATTCCACTTACAGTGGTATTTCCACACATACATGCCCCAGGTTGCTACAGAGAATTGAAGATAGTGTTTGTATAAAGAAATGCAGTGCCACCATATGCCCAGCAGGCTTAAAGCTGTTGAAAACTTGGCCTGTGGTATTCATTAGAGTAAAACCTGTTTTAGGCCATCCTGAATAAAATGCAGCAGTAATAAAACAGCTCTGGTCTCAAGGTACAGAAGTGCAATTTTCTCTTTGTTGTGAGCTATAATTGGTGAATATATTAGTATTTGCAACTTGCAATGAAGAGAGATACTGCCTGCTATTGTCTTCACAAATATTTGTAACTGCTTTGCATCCTTTGCTTTCATGAAGGGTATGACATTCAAGTGCCATGAACTGGAAGGAAAGAAGTGTGATGTTGTTCTTAGACAGAAAACTGAATGTTGCCCTAGTTAGAGGACTGCAGCCAGGAACCTTTCCCAAGCAAAAAATTAAAGATGCGTATTCATTTATCTATGAGAGGATTTTCTGTAAAGGGTATCTCTTCTCTATAGGTGGCACAAAATGCAATTAATTAATTCCTAGCCTTAGAATGAAGCAGCATTTATCCAAGAGATTAATAAATGGCATGCAGCCTTGATACATTGCCAAAGCTTGCTTCAGTTTATTTTTGAATGATATACTGCCTTTCATAAATACACATTCATTAGTAAAAGGCATTAAACAAATGTTGTACAGAAGTGAAAACAAATCTATTTGCCAAATTGGTTATGCTTGAGGCAAACATGAGGGTTGGATTTTTGTTTGTTTGTTTTGATTTTTGATTTTTGAAATAAAGCAGCTACAGTATTTCTTATGATTTCATTTTCATCTGAGCATTTTTATGATGGCTTTCTGCCATATGCTTTTACAAGTAATAATAAAAAAAGCTCAACCTTTAATAATTGCTTTCCTGATTTATTCAACAGGTGTTACATTTAAGCAATGTTAAAATATGTTTTAAAAACATATATTCCTTCTTCATTTTCCTCCAAAAATTGACAATAATTTTAGGTACCTTTATTACATATTCCATAGACCATTAGAGAAGGTATAGAAGTTTGCTTTTGTCTAATATGCAACTGGCAACAGATTTTATCGTTATAAAACAAGCCCAAATCACAGAAAAATCTAGCCCCAGAGGAACAGAGAAAAATCTTACTCTTCAAAATGTTAAGTTCAGCACAGATCTGTCCCATTCATTATTTTCGTGAGATTAAGGTGGCCAAAATATAACATTTTAAATAAAATGTAGCAACATTCATCTGCTGTATGTTCAAGTATGCCCCCACATTCATTTGCTGCCAATCTACACTTGTACAATTCTACAACTGTAGAACCTATTCAACAGCAATAAAATAAGCATGATATGAAATTCTGTTGGTCAGAGTGATCTTCTTTCAGCTGAACCATAAATAATCACATGCCAGCAGTCCTGCCACATTGTCTTCTCAGCCCCTGATGGAAAGAAAATATTGAAGTGAATGACAAGTAGATATGAAATTACAAACTTCAGGAGTTCAATCCAAAGAAAATATTTCCTTGGAACAGGCTTTTTAAAATTATTATTATAATTTATTTTCTTTTTTTTTTTTTTTTTTTTAGTTGTAAAACAAAAATCATCTAGATCTGAAAGACTGTTTTATTGATTTTAATGTTACTTTTTGATTACTTTCTGGAAAATGAACTAAGAGTTTAAGAAGAGAAAGAGGAAAACCAACACAGAATATTTTATGAAGTATGAAATTTCAATGTGACACAGAATTAAATATTTTGGGTTTTGTAAAAGATCTGATACTATGAATAGAGTTCAGGATGCATAACAGGGCCTTGACGTAATCTGTACTAATCTTCAAATTTCTTCAATTTATAGATCGTAAGACTTTTGGAAAAGTGTACTTGCAAAGCTCCACACTTGCATCTTCCATGAGGATGATCTGTCATGACATTCTTAAACATGGATCTGCGGCCAGGACAGGACTACCTGTATGTCTCAGAGAGTGATAAGATATTAAGTGCTTTATAAACTATCCTGGGGGAGAAACAGTGCTGACAGAAGATGCCATAGCTGCACATCAGACTCCTATGAGGGAATACTCTAGTCACCTCTTGGCAGGCATGATGCCATTCTATAGATAAATATGGTCTTGTGGATACATCTTTCCTACTGTCTTTACTTGCTCATCTTCCTTGCCTAGTGTGGTCTACTGCAGAACTGAGAGCCTAGGTCTCTGCAAGAAAAGTTAGTGGAGAATCAGTCTCAGAGGCAGCATGTATCCAGCAGCAAAGGAGATGCAGAAAAAAACCAATCCAGCCAACCAACCAACCAGAAAAACCCTCATGAAAGATAAAAGGTTTAAGAACCATCACCATAGGCAATATGGGTTATTGGCATCTATGCTATGGCAGCATAAGGCACTACATCTATAGGGGGTTGCTGTTTCAGATAAGACTAAGCCATCATTCCAGGATTTTGGGTTACCTAATTGCAGTGTGAAATCACCATAGTGGAGTAACTCAGCTAAACATACATTGTTCTAAATGTCAGTTCTGAGCTTGCAGCAAGATTGGTTTAAAGGGATTTTATACACTTAGTACTGAAAGAACCTAGAATACAGATTTTTCAGTCTTTGGAATAATGTGTTTTGAGGAAGGATATTTGTTTTGGGATAGAACACCTGCTGTATAGAGCTGTACATCTGAGCTAATTGTTCAGATGCTCCTGTGTAAATCTTCTCTCATCTTACGTGAAGAAGATAGGAGGAAAAAACCCTAACAATGGAACAAAAAATATAACCCCACCAAGCCTATTGTTATTTCAAGAAGAGTCATGTGTTTTAAAAAACCAGGTCAATACTACCACATTTCAATTTCTGTAAATTTTTTATTTACTGTTCTGATAAACTGTTTCCGTTTGGCCAAGTGTTTCCTTTTCTTTATTTGTCTTCTTAGAAAAGTGTCAGTGGAAAGACTCTACAAGGAACACCAGACCTGTGTGTCCTGTAATATCTATTAATCTGCTGTTTGCCAGATGAAGAACCAAATTTTGTTTCATTAACTAGCTTTGATTCTCTCAATCATGTAGCAAAATACTTTTTTCCAGCCAAAAAAAATTTGGAGACTCAAAGACGTTTTCCAAAAGAAGAATCATGTCCCATAACATGTAATTATCAAATTGCATTTAAAGAAGCGACACTGCAGATGAAGACATTTGTTAAAGTATTCCAGCTAAAATACTGAAAGACTATAATGACAGGCTGCTTTCTAAAGCATTGCTTTCTGCATTCTCTTGTAGGACACACATGATTGGACTGTAATTCAAAAGGTACTCTCTCTGCATGTTTACAAGCTGTAAATTCTGTAGTAGGCATGTGGAATTTGTTTGGCAATAAATTAAAAAGCTTTGAATAAATAGTATTTCATGCATATATATACAGGAGAATAATTTCTTCTGTTCAGATGGGATTTCTGTATATATTTTTGCACTCTACAAAATGAAGGTGAATATTTGTCCTTTTACATACCTCTTCTCACGAAAATATGGGGACAATCTAATTTTTGTTTCTGGCATTAATTTTGAAGATTTTCTATCTGATAGTTCTCATTAAATGTCTCTTAACCCATAGGAATACACGAGCAGGAAAAAATGCTGTAATTTTAGCAAGTTTTATTGCACTGAAAACAGTTGAGTCTGTCTTTCATGCAATCATTAAGACCTAATTAAAAACTCAGAACATCTTTTACTTATCATCATATTTTGTTGAGCACTTAAAAGTAAATTGTAACCAAGTGAATTAAAAAAAAAATAACCCCTCAGAACTTAAAAAGCTTCTTAATTCTCAAGATTCTAGTGTTCATAATTATGCCATGTAGTTAACCATATTGTTTACTTCTTTTTGTTCAATGAGGAGAAGTTATGGACGTCACATAAAGCTCTAGTGTCTTTTACACTTCTTACTGTTTAGTAATTAAAATGACCATCTGCTTACTTACTAATGTTTTCCTAGTCAACAGGAATATTTTAGTTGACAAAACAAACTAATAGAAGAACAAACAAACATGTTTCCAGACACATCCTCCCTATCCATCAAAAGCAAGGGTAGGTTACATACAATTTTTAAGCTTTGGGAGTTTCTGTACTCTCTATGAATAAGTATTCCAGTGTTTCTTTGAATAATTTGAGAACCCTTTTGTTTCTGAAGTTTGAGAATATTTAGAAAATTGTTTTATAATTAAAACATAAAGCTACTAAAAAATAATAACTAAAATTAAACTTTCAATTTTTCTTCATTTAAATTAATGAAAAATAAATGAAACTATATTTATTATAGAACTAGTTGATCAAATTCTTCATGGTATGTATGGGAGTTTAGAAACACCACATATCCATAACATGCATTGTCTAGTCAGAAAATGCAAACAAAACCATGTCCATGTACAACTAATAGCAAAATTTAACAAGAACACATGTAAACATAAAAATTAGAAAATTGACAGAATTATAGGGACTAATATTTATTAATCCTACAGATACCATCCTGGGAACTAGCCCACACTGCTAAAGACAAAATGTGCTAAAGTGACAGTTATTTTTTGCTGTCATATAAACTACAATAACTAAGGAATGTCATTTCTCATGCCTCCAATTCAATGCCATTACATGGCTGCACTGCTGGGGAATGGTTAGATTGTAGAAAAAGATCTAAACACAAAATAGAAATAAAAGTTAAGATAGCACAACATAATTTAATGAGGAACAAAAGTAAGGAGTCCATTTGTACTTTGTATGCAACCTTTCTACTCAGTGGAACAGTATTACCTTTTGCCCATTTTTGGTACAATATGTAGACATTTCTCACTCCTTTCTAAGCATTATTTCTCTAGTTAAGTCTCCTAAAAAGGAAACTTTTTGCCTAACCTTGCTGCAATTGTTTATAATTGTTCACAGGCATGCTGGTACTGGAAAATTTGGACAGACACAGAGATTTCCTTCATTCTTACTGTGCCTAGACTAACAGAAAGGCGTCCCGTTTTCATTGTGTTGATTTCTTGTGCAGAAAATGAGGCCATCCTAGAGATTAGCCTATGGACTTCCTGCTGCAGAATTTATCAAACTGTATACAACTAAGATATTTTTAAATATTCAGGAAGTGCAGGAATGGTCATATAGAACAGCCTTCTTCTATACATAGTCAAGTTAGGTAGGAGAGATTTTGTACGTGGTTTAAGATACTGAAAAAAAAATGGGACCTTAAGTTCCTTGAAGTGATCACATAGAGCTATTTGGAAGCTGGATTACATGAGTTCACTAGGAAAACATCACAAGGAAGTGTCATTTGATCCAGATGAAGATGGCATTGCAATCAAGCTCCAGTCACCATTCAGATAGCAATTTATCATCTTGTCCAGAGTTGTGGACAAGATTTCCTTTTTTAAAATTATTTAATTTTTTTAAAGGAGCTGCCTCTTCACCAATATTTCTGCAAAAGAAGTGGTAGCTGGAAGTTAGCCATAATCTCTTAGATTTGTGTCCTTTCATAGTCTCGTTTATGGTTTCTTCCTTTTCACATTATCACTTGTTTCAGTGAAAAGCTCCTTCACCAGGTACTCTTAAAGAAGGAACAGACACTCCTTCCACCAACATTTGCAAAAGACTTTTGGATAATGGGACATGATCTCACCGATATGATCACCATGTTTCTCTAGAAGTACAGTTAAGCTACATTTGTTTAAATACATTTGAAATTTTATTAACTGAATTGAATTTTTTCACTGAATTTACCTGCACCAATGAAAAAAATTAACACATTTGCGCTAGTTAAGCCTTTTTTTTGCATCAATATGGCAAAATATTTACAAGATTTCTCTTGAATTTTAGAGCTTTTCTAGTCCTATACTTTTTTGTAGTATAGTTATGAATCCATCTTGCTTACATTTGAAGAAAATATCACAGAGTGATTATCTATGTTGTGTAAGCACTTCTTTCAAATACTTTGTCTCCCATGTTTTATATCCCCTTTTTACTTCATCTCCTCTGAAAGCTGAGTTATGAAGCATAACTTTCATTACTTTAGAGTGAAAAAACCAGAAGAATTTAATAGGCAACAAAGCTATATTCCAGCACATACCTTCCTTATTTCTTACACTTCAATATTAATTATATAAATTAGTGTCTATCAACATTATAATAAGGAGTTGTGATTATGACTTCCACAGTCATACTCAAAGTAGCATTAATCATTCTAATAGTATAACCACTGTGATAGCTGAATATGTCCTTCGTTTTCCTCCTTTCCTTACTTCTCTCCCTTCTTTCAGCCAAGTTTGATGAGATTGACTCATCCCAATTAAAGTTTCTAAGTCAGAAACCTAAACCGGAGTTTATCACTTTAAACTTCTTTTTCCTTTTGCAGAAATCAGAAAAAACCAGTTTCAATAACTGATTTATCTCAATGCAAAATAAAAAATCTGTGGTGAAACACCTTCAGAAGGTACTTATTTCTCTCTAATAAATACAGAAGAAGCCCAAAATTTTCATCTCAAACTTAGGATAATATGGTTTAACATGATTTAAGGCTGTTGGGTACCTGCTATCAGCACCAGCATAGTGGGCTTGGGGTAGATAGATCAAAAAGATCTATCTAGTAGATAGATCAAAAAGTACAGCCAAGTCTTCACCTACAGAATATACACAACTGAAAATAAAAAATAAGCTAATTAAACCCGAATAATGTAAATTATATTGGATTTTAACTTACACAAGTGGGGTTAGTAGCAGCAACTCTTGTATAAAATTGTTGTGCAAAATATTCTATGATTATCAAATTGCTATTTTTTCATGCTGATATAACCTACATATCATTCAGTATTTGTGATTTATTGTGAGATTGATTGTTTGTGTCACTTGGAATTCTTTTAGCTTTTTGACTTCCAGAGTGAAATTGTGTATGTCAAGTTTTCATAAGGACTGATGATTAACAAAATGCAGAAGTTCACAAGATCTTTAAAAAGGAAAAATCTTCATAAAAGCTTCCTTTTCTAAAGAAACAACAACAAAAACACAAGCCAGTACAAAAATATTTATAATATGGATCTTTAAATGAAAAACTGTAATATTTTAAGGTTTCTACATTTAGCTTCAATAACCGCCAAAAGGAATTTCTTTCTGCATGTAATTGAGTTTGAAATGTGTTTTAGTATTTCAAAGAGAGTTGTTTGACCTGGCTCTGTAAGCAAAATATCTATAAATTTCTTTTTTTTTTTTTTTTAAATAAGGATAGATAAAACAGATTAACTGTAAATGTGTTAGTGTGGATTTCAGTCCATGTCCAAGAACCTAAAAATCTGCATCAGATCTGTTTAATATAGCTTTAAGCATTACAGAAATTGCAATCAATTTTGTTCTTTTTAATTCTGTAATCTTTCAACTTCCTGTGTTTTCAACATACTGGTTTCTTGCTGTTTGCGTACAATTGTTCTCATAAGCTTCCATCACTGGTTCCATTGCAAAACAAGCAAACAAGTGTTGTTTTTAGTAGCTGTATATAATACTCTTCATATTTCCTTGGCATTTCTTCTCCTTCTGGCTTGCATGGAAGAGGGAATGAAACCAGTAAGTTCTTCAGGTTTGTACTCCACTTGCTCCCACTGTTTTTTTAAGCAGTGAAGAATGTGCAAACCATGAAATGGTATATGGTATATTATACCATATATAATATAATATATTACTATTATATTATACTATATATAATTTTATATATATATTACATAATATAATAATATATATAATATACCATATGGTATATTATATACCATAAAATGATATATAAGGGAAATGCATTTGTTAAAATCTACTTTCAAGAACTAATTATATAAGCTTCTACTATAGAAAGGTAGCTCATGTTGCAAATAATAGTAACCAGAAGCAGAGTTTATAATGTGACCTAATTTATCTAACTCAACTTTTGAAAAATGCAAGCATAGTAGATTTGCAAGTTTTGGGGTCATTTTTACTTGCTGATTATCATTGTCTGTCAACTCACCCTTTTTAAATTTTGTCCACATAGATTTTTCAATTCTGGAAGACATAGTGACATCTCTTGTTTTTACATCTACTACAGTATGATTAAAACCAGCCTTTTTTAAGGAAAAATACTGCCAGATGGAAGTATATATTTGGCCTATTACAAAGCAATTTTTTAACTACATGAGAAGTTTTACACTATGGGATTCAATTTAAATCAAAATTCAATTTTCCAAATGTCTAATCTTCACCAAATAAAGTTTGCTTGCTAACAAATCCTATTAAGTTGTAGATAGAACATGAAAAGTAAACGGTTTTGTTGGTCAAAAACTTAATCCTATTGGTTCCCTTTGTCCAGTGGCTGACTTAGGCCTGATTAATTAACCATAATACAAAGACTAACAATATAAAAGCAAATCCCATGGGTTTTATGAAAGATAAGCTGTAATTAGCCAGGATGGAAGTATTTATAAATACTTATCTCTCTTGAATATTTTTTTTCAGTTCAGAGGGGAAGCATCATTTAGTGTCAGCTAACTGACATTAACCTTCTTCCGTGGCATGCAATCTCTTTCACCTTCCTTAAAAATGTGAATGTCAGTTGATCATCTGCTTATCTGCATTTCTCCAAACTTTTATCTGGAAGCAATGAAAAAATATCGTCCTCTGTTTGTCCAAGGTCAGTGATAATCTTAAATCTCCTAAATACGTGTTTGCACAGTATTTTAACAGTGCACTTGAGGTACATATACATTCTGCTCCATTAGGCCATTTTTCATTTTCAAGCATTTTAAATTTGTATTCAAGCCATAATTTCATAGTATATTAAGTTTGCCACCATGATAGGTGATTTTCCAGGGCTAACAAAATCTTTTGTTTCTAATGACATGCTCAATATTACACAAACACCAGCCTATTATCATTGGCCTCAGTAACACACAGGGGGAAAAAATGTCCATTTGGCTGGAAATTTTCATCAGCTTTACTAATTATATCAAGTCATTACTTGCAAAATTTTCTGAATGAAATTTCCTCATATATGCTGTTCCTTGTTTTGCCAACACCGTGCTTATCTTTTGGTATAAGGAAAATAACCAGTGTGATACTTTTTGGGTTTGGAGGTCCAAAGAATCCACCTATGATAACAAGTACTTAGGAACAAATAAACTTTGTTTCCATTGTAATGCAGGAAGTCCAAATACCACCAAAGGAGCTCTGAAGCAAAACTGGAAGTTTAATGTATTTATAAGAGAGAGGGAGGCATATAGTTTAGGAAAAAAAGTACATTTGGTTGACAAGTTTTACAGCATTTTCTTTACATTAACAAAGTATGATTCTGATTTCTTTTTTTTTTTTTTTTTAAGCACTGTAAGATGTAGATGGAAATGATAAGAAATTGTACCACTGCACCACAGTTCCATTGCTTCCAGAAGGCCAACAATCCTGTTTGGAATTTAGTCTTCAATGATCTTGAGAGTGTGTGTATGTGTGTGTGTGTGTGTGTGTGTGCGTGCATAAAAAGAATAACTTTATAATTGCAAGTACAAGAAAGGTTAGGCATAATTCTGAGTCCTACAAGACCTATTTTTAGGTTGCTTCTAGGCTCTGTTCAGTTTTCAAATAGGCACTGGATGGTTCCATTTCATCTAACTCTCTCTCAGACAAAAGCCAGTCAGACAATAGCTATCTTGAAGAACCTCTTCCAAAGACCAGTACAGTTAAAAATATATTGGATATTGTTTATTTATTTTATCAGAGCTCTTGAATGCACAAGTACAGGATGATAACAAACATCCATGAGGGTATAGTTACCTTAAGTCCTGAGTGCAGTTTTGGGCAGTATAAGAAGGACATCAAACTGTTAGAGTGTGTCCAGAGGATGGTAACCAAGATAGTGAAGGGCCTCAAGGGCAAGACTTACCGGGAGCAACTGAGGTCACCTTGTTCATTTATCTTGTAGAAGAGAGGTCTGAGGGGAGATCTCATTGCAATTTACAATTTCCTCAAGGGGGGCCATGTATGGGGAGGTCTTCTCTCTGCTGACCAGCAATAGGATGTGAGGAAACGGAATGAAGCTGTGTCAGGCAAAGTTCAGATTGGACATTAGGATAAGATTCTTTACTGAAAGGGTGATTGGTCACTAGAACTAAGTTCCCAGGAAGTGGTCACGGCACGAAGCCCATCAGGGTTCAAGGTGTGTTTGGATGATGCTCTTAGTTATATGGGCTAGTTTTAGACAGTCCTGTGAGAAGTGGGGATTTGGACTCAATGATCCTTATGGGTCCCTTCCAACTTGAGATATTCTATGATTCCATGAACTGCACAGAGTCAGTTACTGATCACTAGAGAAATGTAGCCTTGAGAGTTGGATATGACTGCTCTTAGGGCTTAAAAAAAAAAAAAAAGAAAAAAGAAAAACTCTATATTTCTGCAGATATTTATATTCTCTCATATTTGGGAAAAAATAAGCTGGCAACAAGAAAATATAAACACACAACTATAACCTCTACACAAACAGGCAAATTAAGATCAGAGAAAAAGGAGTTCCCTGAGTAGTGTCTTTCCCTATTTAAGGACACTGCACATTATCAGCACTGCTACTTAGACATCAGCAGGTCTCCCTCCACCTCAGTAGAGAGTTAACATCACTTTTAGATTTTACACACATAGCTGTGGAATGAGCCTGCTCATAAGTTTCTCTGGTGTATTCAGTTTGCATGGCCAAGCTTGGGTAGTGGGGGCCTACAGGGGTGGTTTCTGCAAGAAGCTGCCAGAAGTGTCCTCCCTGTCCAGCAGAGCCTGTCCCTGATGTCTCCAAAGATGAATGTGCCACCGGCCAAGGCTGGGCTGATGCCATAGGTTTTAACTTTCATATTTTTCAAATCCCGTACTGCCTAGTGTGTAACTGAAGTTTCTTGTAGCCTGTTAACTTCTGCTCTCTCATGCTAGGCAAGCATAACAAAGCCTCTATGGGCCTGCTCCTCAAGGACACCCAGACTGTCCTGGGCCCAAAAAGTATAAACCAAAAGCCTCTAAAGGAGGGGCAAACTTGGGGAAACTACATCATTAACTGAAGCTTTAATTGGAGAATTAACCCTGATATGCAAATGAACCAAACTTATGAAAGTGTGAAGAACTCAAGACCTGTTGTCTATCTTGGGGTCTATCTTGGCAATAGCCTCTGGCTCCCCAAGGTGTACCTTTGAAGGCCCTTCAAATACCTACCTTTATTCCCTTATTCTTGTCTAGTCTTTGTTTTTAGGTGACCTCTTCAGGCATTAGGGCCAATTAGAAATGGTGGTAATGCCTTTGTGATAACATATCTAAGAAAGAAAAAAAAAAGTTATTCTGCAGACGTAATCGCTGCCGGAGAAGAACAAAGTGAAAACATGTGAGAGAAACAAATCTATAGATGCCAAGGTCAGCGAAGAAGGCGAGGGAGGAGGTGCTTCAGGCACTGAAGCTGAGATTCCCCTGCAGCCTGTGGTACAGACCATGCTGAAGCAGCTCTGCCCCTGCAACCCATGGAGATCCATGGGGATACAGAGATCCACCTGCAGCCCATGGAGGAGGCCCATGCCAGAGCAGGTGGATTGCTGGCTTCTTTGCAGAGGACACATGGCAGGAGCCGATGGTATTGGCTCACGTTAGCTCGGAGACAAAGGAAGAGAGGCTGTTCTGGTCTGACTCCTAACAGGTTTATCCGTAGAAGTTTCGCAACCTGAGCAAGCTCGGAAGAGATGGAATGCGATGGGACGGCCCCCTGAGGCTCGTCCTCAGTTTTATATGGAATTTGAAAACCGCGGTGAAAGGAGAAAACAACCAATGAGTTACAAGCTGGGGGGGATACAATGTAACAAGAGCCACTGGGGTAAACCGAGAGGCGGGAGTTATAACAGAGAACCAGTGAATAACCGAGCAACTGAGAATTTTCCGGGAAGTGGATTGTACCCGGACACCGCCCAGGGAGGGTGTGGCTTAGGCTTCTGAGCCGCCCCTCGACCCACCCTCTGAGTCTGCCTCTTCGGGAAACTCAGTCCAGGGGATGGGCTAGGATTGATTGGCCTCATGCTGCTGCAGCCCTGCAGTGGGATGGGTCACAGCAAGAGTGGATGCCTGAGACATGGCTGTGACATTGTGGGAGGCCCCTGGAGACAGGAGTCCACGCTGGAGCAGCCTGTCCTTGAAGGACTGCACCCCGTGGAAGAGTGACCCATGCTGCAGCAGTCTGGGGAGGGCTGGTGCCTGTGGAATGGGCTTACATTACAGCAGTTTGCAGAGGGCTGTTTCCTCTGGAGTGGGCTCAGGAGAATTTAATGGAGAACTGTCTCCTGTGGAAAGGACCCCATGTTGGGGGAGGGAAGGACTCTTCTCCCTGAGCAATGGGAGAAAGAACAGGTGATGAGCTGACCATAACCCCCCATCCCTTTCTCCTTGTACTGATAGGAGGTAGGGCTAAGAAGGACAGAGGGGTGAGGGAAAGCGTTTTGAGGTTTTATTTTACTTCTCATTATCCTGGTCTGATTCTGTTAGTAATGAGTTCAATTAATATTTTTAATTCTAGCCTGTTTTGCCCATGATGGTATTTAGTGAGTGATTTCTCCTGGTCCTTATCTCAACTCATGAATTCTTCTTTATGTTTTTTCTCCCCTCTTCAGCTGTGGAGGGGAGTGATGGAGAGGCTTTGGTGGATGCCTGGCATTTAGCCAGTGTTAATCCACTACACAAGGTTACTTTGGTTAGCGTTTCCTTTACATGATTATCATACTTTATAAAGAACCAAAGCATGTTCCCCTGCCTCCCCCCGCTCCAAAAAACCCCAACATTTTAAAAACTCTCAGAATTTGAAACCTTCATACTCTTACTTAACTCTGAAATGTTATATTTAAAATATTTTTCCTAAACTTTCTTCAATAACATTCTTGTAAGCAAATAACAAATGTAGTTAGCTATCCCTTGTTTTGTGTATTAAGCGAGCATAAAAAGAAATGAAAACACATTTAAAGCAAACAAAATATCAACAAAAAATAACCCCAAACAATAAAGTATTTAATACAGCTATAGGAATATACCCTAGTGGCATTTATAGCAGAGATTCATTTTTAAAAGCAATTTACTTCTAAGGTTGGAAAATAGAATCATGGTGCTAAAAAGAAAAATAATATGCAAGGTATTGTAAAAAACCAAAAGCTAAGAATGATACAGATGCATTTATAATATTGTATCACAGATATTTCCAGCATTTTGTATTGTCTCCAGGAGGGTACTGTACTTTGAATGATTAAGCTTTTCAAAGCATAGGATCTGTCTTTCTGTAATTTGTACAGCATCTGGTTTAATAAGTCTGATCATGAGTAGGACCAATAAATGTCACGAGGATAAATTACTGCTAGAATTTTAACTTCAGCACTAGTCCTGTAATATATTGTCCATGAGCTGATAATGAAGATTAAAATCCTTTTATTCTGCTTGAATGTGAAAAACCTGGAACTTGATTCAGAGACATATTCTGAGCAATATTGAGTGCCTGAAATTCTCCCTGATCACAGAACTTCTTCTGATAAAAATCAGAGTCAAATCTCTATTCAGCTCAGGTTAACGAAAGTTTGATCACTGAGTGCTGTGTTATCAGAATTTGTCCCATAATATAAGTTGAAACAGTAGCTCAGGTTAAGAAAAAATACTTCTACATTGTATGGGAAATAGCAACTCATGTAATAGAAGTCCACATAACATGGAGCTTTACTGTTTTACTTTATTTGGCCTAATGGTTTCCATTATCTCTTTAGTTGATAGAATCCATTTCAAAAACCAATAATCTCTTGAAATCCACTGAGCCACAAATTAGTCATTAGAGAAAATTTTCAGAGATCATTACCTTTTCCATAGATTTTAGCTTTTCATTTCCTAAATACCCATGTCTAGTGTTGTTCATGAGAAGAGAAGGATAAATTATTCTATTCCAAATGAATGATTCTAGTATTATTCGTGCTATTGACTTGTTTATTATTTGCACTGCTGCAGTTTTATTAAAGGTCAACTCTGTATCACTCTTAACCTTGAATTTATGACCTCGTATACTATTAGGTTGTAATGAAAAAAACAAATGTCATCAACACTTCATTGTGTGCCACTTTAATGACCTAGCATTTTCTACAGGAGAAATTTCTTGTTTTTCTAAACTAGTGAAATACTCTCTGTCACACACACGCGTGCACACACACACACACACACAAAGAGAGGCATAATTTCCAACACAGAAGTGAAAGTAAGAAGTGTGGTTCCATTCTTTCTATGTCTTGGTTTGGGTTGCTTATTGTTTATCCTAAATTATACCTAAAGAGTCCAGGCTTTTTGACTGGAAGGTTAAGCTGAGGGTGATTGAGTTCTCCTTTGTCTCAGAAAATGTTCAGTCCACAGTAGGAATTTAGAAGATGAGAGAAATCTGAAATATTTCAGAGAAACCCTTATCAAAGCAATTTCAAAACAAGTAAATACAACAGAATTCAAAAAGACTTTAGGGGAATCCAGTCTTTTATAATAAGTAATTTAAAGCAAAACTCTTCTGCATAGGTCTGAATACAGCAAAATTACTAATCAAATTATGAGACTCAGACTCATAATTCACCAGCTCATCCACACTTGCATACCTAAATGTTTCTTCCTTCACTGTAAAGCATGAAAAAGTTTTGCTAGTTAAGTTACCAAAGTACATTCTTCCCAGAAGCAAAAAGTAACACCAGCATCAGCTGTGCAATCACCTGGAATGATTTATGTGCCATGACTACATCGCTGTGTTGTTTACTGTATGCTTATACTGTCTAAACTGGCAATTAGTTTCTGAAAAAATGTATAGAGAAACAGGGACCTGAATACTTGTAAGGCCGACTCTGCAAACTCTATAAGGGCAACACAGAGCACTCTGGTTCAAAACTTTAGTGTGGTCCTTAACTGAACATGAAAGGCTTTGGCCAGGATAGATAGATTTTTCCCTTAAGAGGTGGTAAGACTGAAGCTGTGGCAACGCTTGACAGTCCTTTGAAGAGATGTCTGATGCTTAAGGAGAAGGATTTTATTGCTTGTGAGGGAATTTGACTAACATTCACCTCTGGAATGAGGACATCACCTGAGAAATGTTAAATTATATATATATACACACATAGATAATTTTTCTCATTTTGATCATTCTGTGTTTGCTCTCTTAATATTTGGCTTTAAGGAAACAACTTTGTTACTGCCTTTTGAAGGGAAAGACACATATTTTGAATATCTTGCAAGAAAATGGATGGTAGACTGGACATGTGGCCTATAGCTTATTGTGTGACCACAACTGTTGTTCATGTCTCTCTATCAACATCATGCAGTGGTAACTCAGGTCATGGCTGAAACTGATTAATTTAGAAAACTCAAGAAAGTATCAGAAGTACAGTGAATTCTGTCAACCTCGTGGCAGTACCTCTTTTTAAAGAGTTGTGCAGTGTCTGAAGACTTTTTTGTCAGATATACAACATTAATTTTAAGCTATGGTGTCTAAAACTTGAAACATGAGTTTTAATTTTTAGAAATATTCTGAAACTACATTTCATTTTGACTTGAACAGGTACTCAGAGATATCAATCCTATATCTCGGGGTGGACATTCAGAACAAGAGGTGTAGTGTGAGAAATTTGGACTGAAGAATTAATAAAGGAATCCTGGCAGCATTTTTCTCAATTTTCCCTAATTGTAGCAGACAGAAATCATAGATGCAAGGGAATAATAATAATAATAATAATAATGTAATGTAGAGGGGAATAGCTATCCATATTTTAAGACTGCTTAATTTCTCATTTACCATAGTCATGATCAGCAGCCTTCTGAATAAAAGAGGAATACCTATCTATTTATTTCATTTAAACAGAAGAACAGTTTATTTGTATACTTCCATATCTGTTTCAAGTCAGTAAATAGAACCAAGTTTCATAGATTTCTCACCTTACCTACTGAGAGTCTTTTTCACAGAGATTTTAAATGTGTCTGTCTGTTATCTTTGGAAATTTGCATGAACCACATTTACATGTTAAGCTGTGTTCTGCTGATAAGTCAACAACCCTCCAGATTTTCCAAATCTTATCTAAGATGTCTCAGAAACTCAATCTACAATTAAAAAAAAAGAAAAAAGCAGAGGGGGAGGGAGAGAAGAGACAACTTACTGACACTGTGCACCTGGTTCTATGTATCATCCAAACTATGTCTAATGAATTTGTTTTATTTTACAATACCTCTTCTTCCTCTTTGCTTTTCTAGCAGCATTATCCTGGTATGTCTCCTAATTTCACAGATAAAAAGTATTTTTACATGCTGACCAGGAGAAGTGGAAAAGTCTGAAACTTTACAAATATGTTTCATTTGAATTAAAAACCACTAACGTGGCACAAAAACCTGTAGCAGTCATTTGACTCTCATCTTGAATTGCCTCAGAATTACTGCTTTATCTTAAGCCTGTTGAGCACTTAACATCAGGTAAAAATGTAATGAAATTTCAAGTCACTACCTTGGGAGACCCATCCTTGCCCTATTTTCTTTAAAAGTACAGAGATATGCAAATCCATATACATGCCTCTGCCACAAGACACAGGGACAAATGCTGCACTCTATGAGGCGATAAAGTGTTAGAAATTGCATCCTTCCCATCCCCTAGTAAATCTGTCCTTCTTTATCCCTGGCTCTTGGTGCCTATAGGGAGCAAATCCTAGGTCATGAGAGTTGCCATCACACCAGTTAATATCTGTGTTCTGTTCTCATGCAGATATACAGAAAAGGACAACAGCTAAGGAAGTGTTGGATAGATAGGGCTTATTCATGTGAAAGCTGTGACTGTATTCGATATCACCAAACCTTAGCTGACTAAGCATTCACCAACAAGGAGCAACAAGAGTTCCCAGGTAGGTGGGTGGTGAATATCCAGATATGAAGGGACAAAGACAGATCTCAAAGATAGGTAAAAAACCAAATTCTAGAAATGCCTAATTATTTCCATTGGTCACTGCTGGGCATTTGATTACATAACCACCTCCAAAACACTCAAGAGTCAAAATTAATCCCACGAGGGAGTGAAGGGTCATTTTTGATGGTGGGTGGCAGATATTTGAAAGAATGCTTCAGGGAAAATTAAGCATAAGGGAAAAGCTGTGACATTTGAATTAGCAATATTTGTGTTGCTCTGGAAATTAATATTCCTCATATAACCAGTTTCTTGCTGCTGTCCTCTTCATTTGGAAAAAATAGGCTGTGAATTCTTAATATATATTTTAGACAAAAAATATTTTATCTGAATTTATGGGAGATGTTTGTTCTGACAACTCATTTTTGGGGGGGACTCTCTAAAATCCATTAAGTACAAAGGATTCTGAATCATCTTCTCTAAGGACAAACTGATGAAAAACACAATACCATGAAATGTCAGTAGTGCTAATTTAGAGAAGTGAAACTACTAGAGCAACCCAAAAGCAACATACTTGCTGTAGTAGGCTCATCAGAAAGGTGTGTATATCATGAAACTTAAGACTTACTTTGTATTCCCTTTGTTGCAACAGCATAAGGGAATGCTGTACACTTCAAAGCCTGCAGAAGTAGTATTAAAATACTATGCAGGTACAGGAAACCCAGCATGAAACAACCTTTTTTATACTATCTATTGGGAACAGCCATTGAATAAACAACAGCTTAGAATAAAATGCCATGTTTCAGTTTAAAGGGCACCAGCCTGTTTCCTATAAAACAAAGGCCAAAAATAAACTGACATTTAAGCTGTGTTTATATAACTAAAAACTGGGAATGAATTAGAGAGCTAAATTGTTTGATATATATCAATTTTTCTTTTCTGCTAAGGTTAAGGTATAAAATATTTTATGCCCTGGAAGAGATTTCAAGTATTACTTGACCTGTAAATTAAATTCTCCTAACCAGGCACCATCCTTGTGATGTATAAATAATAAAATATTACATAATTTTTGTGTGTTTTATGGATCCATCTCATTAGCTAACAAGACTGGTTTTTCCTCCTTTCAGATATGAGTAAATATGCTAATGCTGCTCACCATGCAGATAACAAAATCCAGATTGGTGAGGTAGAAAATAGTCACACAATTGCACTTGTAGTACTAAGTGATGAAGGTTTAAAGACAAGTCTCTTTGTATATTTGTAAGTATTTTCCAGCTATCAGAGAATTGAATTTATTGGTGCCTTTTACAAACAGAGATGTTGCACTGTGGCCATGTGAATCAAGGTGTTTGATATTTAACTTATTTGTGATTCAGTTTCTGTGTGGTATATGCTTTGTATACCACTGGTCAAGGTTTTTTACAGGGAGAAGAATAAAAAAGAAATAAATAGCTCCTTGTCCTGGATTTGGCCAGGACAGGGTTAATATTTTGCAGTAGCTGGGCAGGGGTATGACTCATTGCCAGGGGCAGGGGGAAAAGGGACTCTTTTCTGGGGCTCCTTCCATTGCAGAGACCAGATCATATTTGTTTATTTTCATGGGTTTTCTGTGTAAATAATTTATTTGTCTTATACCTTTTGTTATTAATATTGTTGCTATCACTGTTGGCTTTCTTATCTCATTGCTGTTTCCAGTAAATTGTTCTTATCTCATCTGGTGATCTTTGCCTTTTGTACCTCCACAAAGGGGGAGAGGGGACTGATCTGATCAGAGGTATACTAAATTGAATACAGTTCCTAAACCATGACACTGCTATAATTTAGCAACTACGTGAATCCAACAATAATGTAAATGTCAGGAAAACTGATAATACAGGAGCTGTTCTGGAAATTCTTTGTAACTAAAAATACAAGATAAAATGAAAACAAACAGATTAAAAATATTCATGAAAATCTGTGAAAATCCATCACCTAAATCCTGGGTTGCATTTTTAAATTTTTGATAGTTCCTTAACTATTCATTTTGTGTTGAAATATCTTTCTATGCTTATGAAGAAAAAGGGCAGTAGGACTGCTAGTGCACATGCCATAATTATATATCATTTTACCTTTCATCGTACTTTTCATCTTAAAACAATTAAATTGTATGCTCACATTTCCTCTTAATGACTAGAAAAATAATGCAAAATATTTTTATCACTAATTTTTCACAGATAATTTCATGTATCTTTTTAAGATGAAGGGAAAAATAACTCTTTAATCTGCAAATTCATTGAAATTTATTTTGGAACTATTAAAGGCACAAATTACTTCTTTGAAAAGATGCAGTATGAGAGAATACTGGAGAAGGTAAGAAGGTATGGAAGAATATGAAAGACCAATTACCACTTCCAAAGTATGGGTGGAGAAAAGACATTTTAGTTGCAGCCAGAGGAGCTGGAGTTCTCTTTCATCATTTATGTATCTGATGTTCATGATGTGAACTCTACAGTTGCTATGACTGTCACTCTCCTTTATTACCTATTGGCACAGTTTCTTAACCTGCATTTTCTGTCACTCTTTTTAGTCTTCTTTTTCTTGTTCTGCAGCTCTAGGAATAATTCATTTCTAGTCATCTACCTCCTCAGACTAAGGGCTTGTTTTTCTTCCCCTTCCTTCTCTTTGAGATGTCATTATTCTGATTGGAGGTGACACCTGAAAAGTGTGTCCAAAAAAAATTTGGATATTAGTGAGGAAGCAGAAGATAAGAAATTAACATTGTAGCTTGAATCTGAAGGGTACGTGCATTACAGTTTTGTGGGACAGTTATGTAGTGTGCTGATGACATTTAAAAGAAAACATTGTCATCTATAACATAGTATTGTTTCTTCTAAGAGCTAACTTTTTCTTTTATGCAAGTCACACAATTGAAAAAATTCAAAACAACCAGCAAGCAAGAACCAGTTTCAAGATTTCAAAATAAATATATTGCCTTTATTCCAATGTATTAGGGAAAAATTTGTGCGAAGTTTTGTTGCTTTTTTAACATAGATTAACATCTTAAAAATTCTCTTTACAGTACAGCAAAACACATAGATTTGTGAAAGAATAAAAGACAACGGGAAAAAGAATTGAGTGTTTCATCCTGTAGTTGGCAATACTGGTTTAACAGTAACCCACTGTGTTTGGATTCAGACATTGAATGATGCTTATGGCTGATAATTCCATTGCTTCTTTCAATAACAGAATGATGCATTATGACGTTATGCTTTAGTATGCAAAGTGCTTGTAAAGAAGAGAATTTGAGGAGATTGTCTCTAATGAAATAAGAAAACATCGTCTCCACATGAGAGTGGGGTGAACTGCTGAATAAAGCTTTATACAGATCCTTAAGCCATTATTATTATAAGCCACTTATAACAATGAGAATTCTCTGTTAATTCAGCATTACAAAGAAGATCATTGTGCTTTTTTAGTCTGTGAAATGTTGGGGGAAAAAAGGAAAAAATATGAATATTATTCATAAGTAATAAAAGAAAACTCAACTGAATGACAAAAGCTAGACAAAGATCTTGGGCTCTGGAATAAGTTACTAAAACATTTATAGGACAATAGGTCTCAGTTTTCTGCAAGATGTTAAGAATAAATCTACATATATCTGTTGTTATGCTGCTAAGTTAAAACTATTGCTACTGGCAGCACAGTGAAATCAATAAATTAATTTTCTAAAGTTATATTCCATACAGCATTTATGGCTTTGACTTTTTATAAATATAGCATTTACTTTTTAAGGAATATAAAAGCTGTGACTAAAGAAACCAGTAAGTTATCCATAGTATTATCTTTAAAACCATTTAGTAAAATCAAAACTCGGTGTAAAATATCAGTGTAGTATCACTTTCCTCTAGTACTTTTTGCAGTTGAGCTAATTGAAATATACACTTTTAGTTTATTCTAAATTTTTGCATTTGATTTTATGAATAATATGTGTTTCTAACACCACTTTCCTTTTTAATTAAACTTATATTCAGATTTATTTTTGAAGTAGTGTCTTCCTTCACAGTTGCATTTGGTTCTTAATCTTATTTTCATTTGGGTGACAGTAAAAACTCATCCACTGAAACTACTTTGCCTGTTATCAGCTTCTATTCATAGCATGACAGACACATGATAATGAAATCAGTGGCATTCTCTTTTTATTTTTTGCTTTGTACTGAAAAGATGATAGGGTTTTTTTGGTTCAAAATTAAAAAAGACTATACTTATTGCCTAAAACTTTTATGTGAATACAAATCTGTTTTATAGATTTAAAGTGATTTATTTAGCACTACTGCATCCAAATTTGCATAAAAATATGAAATTCAACCATTTTTTCAGCAATGGTACCGGACTGACACATAAATACAAAGTCATATTTAATTTGGAACTTAAAATGTAAATCATGGGGTTGATATCTATCAACAATGTAACATATAGATTCAATTTTATTTTTGCATAGTCATATGATTATGTGAAGAAAATTTGAAGACAGAGCTGACAAGTCTTAGAGAATTTTTAATACTTTTCTTTCTTATATTTTTTGCATGCAGGTAACCCATTAAATGTATTTAACTGGGCTGCTTGTTACTGTTTGTCCCATTTTTGGTTATACAGGTCAAAGAGCAAATAAACTGATGAAAGATTCTTGTCTCAACTTACCAAGTGTATTGTCTATTGCCCTTAATAATGTTTTAAGAGCAGCAAACTGTTCCCTGATTAATTCTTCATGATCCAGTACACTACAGACTTGTTTCACAGTGCCTTTCAAAGGGTTTAATGGCATGGAAAATTAAGTTGAATCCAAAATATCAACAACGTAGATGAGTCAGAGGGGAATTGTACCCAAGCTTCTACTGGGTTCTCGGTAGTTAGCAGTTGTCCTCTGCTTGCAATCTGCTTCTAGAGCATACATAACCAAAATCAAATGAGATATGTATGCCTTTAATCCTGTCTTTTTCATGGTAGCCTGAAGCATAACTGGCCATGCACAAAGCTAATGTATAGCAAGAGGCCAGAGAGAGCCTTACCGTCCTGAGCCTGCCCATGGGGGCCAGTGTACTGTCAGATATGATCAGTTATGTGACTGTCCTTGGAGCAGTCATGGAGACAGATAAGGCACAAAGCAGAGAACAGTTTTTTGCAGCTGATTCAGAAAATAGTCATTTGCAGTGACTTGAAAACACAGCCATTGAGATTGGGAGCAGACTGCTACTGTGGAGAAATAAACCTCAGAAAACCCATCTTCCAGACAGAAGAAACATTAATGAAATCCTACCATAAAATGCAGCCAGTTTCTGGGAATATGATGTTCACTTTAGGAATGGAATTGAATATCTGCATTGCAATTTTCTGAACATGGCCAAGTTGACCTTGGCAAGCAGTGAGTTATCTAATGGAGGGAGGATGCCAAAGCTGGATTAAAACTGAATAACATGGGTGTTTTGCAGTTGTTTTAGTCAAAAACTAATGATCATCATCTAGTAATTCAGCACAAAACCTTCCAGGTAAAATTCCATCTGTCTCCAGAAACGGCTTTGTTTACAGATTTGCTTCATGGATTACGTTGCTCTGAATGATTATCTTTGCAGTGCCTAATGTAAGTCCTGCATCAGCAAAGCAAGCCTTTATTAGCAGAGTTTGTAATGTCTGTTACTACACTACACTGCAATGGTTACTGTGTGTTTGAATGGTGTTATTTTATGTCCTGGAGCATTAATAAACCAAAGCAACCAATGGTATCCATAGTAACAAAACCCCAGAAACCCCAAATTGAAATACTATTCCCAGACACGCTAAACTCCTTCTGAAACTGGGTTTTTGTTTCAGCCCTACCTCTTCTGTAACAGAAAAAAACCCAACATTCTCTAAATTAGGAATCTACTTTCAGATTAAAATTTCCCCTTAAGCAATCACATTGCACTACACTGTTAATAATGAAAGCATACATAAATTCGCAAAGTATCTGGCTTCACTGTCCTATTTATCTTCATGTAATAATTAGGTAATGAATCAATGTCCACTTTTCTCAGGTGAATCTAAGAATGTAGTGTTGTGAAGGTGAAATTAGATTAAATTTTTACTCAAAGGTTAGAGAGGAACTTTTTTGTATGGTCAAAGAAAACTACTCATATTTTATTTTTAAACTATACTGTGGTTTTTTTTGAAATTTAATTGTATGTTGATTCCCTAAAATCCATTATGTATGGAGAAAATGCCTTGAAGAAATGTGTTCCACTGAATTCTAGTTATGTATTAAAAAGAAGCATTTGAGATTTTTTTTTCCTGATCTTGTTACCAAAGTGAAACCTGCTAGTTAATGCCTGCTTTGGTAATTTGAGAAGAATGTAAGAAAGTGATACTCTTAACAATATGTTAGTTATGTTGACATATTTATAATAACTATTTTTTTTTATTTTAGAATGTATCTGCTATTAAATGAATTTAAAAAAACAATTTTTTTAAAGAAAAAAACATGCAAAATGCTATTTTTGCCTCTTCTCTGCTAGGCTATAGGGGAAAATTTTATTAGTACATAATCCTGGATTTTTATTTGTTAATTTGGAAGACAAAATTTTATTCATTGACTAACAGTAAGGAATCCTTTATTTCCTGCTTAGCAGATGAAAGAAGATCTGAAAGATTCAGTGTTCACTGTAAAGTTAATATTGATGTTGATGGGTGTTTTGATAGAAGAATGCTTTGAAAAAGCTAAATACTTTATTTGAACCCTTAAGAAATATATAGCTTTCTCTATTGTTTGAAACAATCTTAGATACTATTTATGAAGTGATGTTTTTTAATGTAATAATATGTATAAAAAAATAAGCTAAACCCCAAATTATTTTACCCATGTAGATTTGCATTAATAGCTTCAGTTCCACTTTTGGCTGTGCAACAGAATCCTGGGTTTTCTCCAGCAATTTTAATTTTGTGTTGACTACTCTAGAAATCTTATTTTACAGTTTTTCCCCTACAGTCTTTGGATTAGGAAGTTTAATTAGGTGAGGATGATGTGTACCTCAGCCTGTCAGTTGTACAGACAACACTCAAGATGTAACCAGTATGTGAAAAAAAGTCTCAAAGCTCTTCAATTCCATGTTCACCTGCACAGAGTAGGTTGGATTGCCCATCTCTAGACTTCACAAACTTGTCCTTGAACAGGAGCTGGGAGAATAACTTTCAGGTTGTTTTATTAAGATACAGGAACATAGATTTAACTTGTAGCAATGTCTGTTTCTATTTCCTACTTGTTGATTTTTTCCCATGCAGATCTGTAAAGAGGTGTGCCTTTACCTTACTTTGAGGAAAAGGTGTGAGGATAAAAGAAACAATTGTATAAGATATCTTGACTAGGAGCACAGTTAGCAAGCATACACCCCAATTCAGAAATACTCAGAAAATATATCAGAGCTAAAGTATGAGATAAATTTTTTTTCAAAGCAGGATTGGAATCAGATCCTGAAAAATGAAGGATAATTTTGATGTGGCTATTTTACTAGTTTTGATCTCATTTTGAATTTGCAGCTGTTCTACATTTACTCACAGGCCTTTATATTTGGGGTTGAGACCATGAATTTATTTCTACAATATATTTGAAAATACTTTTGTTCATGAGAAAGTTTTGTAAGTAAATACTGGTGTAACATTTTTTGAAAAGTGATTTAGAAGTATATGTCTTAACATTAGCGTGATAGTGGACAAAATCCACAAACAGGCTTAGATAGAATTTGGGATTGTTAGCCCCTTGAACATCCATAAGAACCTAAATGGTTCAACTCCTTCAAGCTTTCCCAGGGAAATTCCTTAAATGTCCTGGGCAGGGCTAATTCCTCAAACCCTGTTCTCTGAAGGACCTGATCTGAAGAATACAGATATACAATCTGTAAAGAATATTTGTTTTACCATCAAAATACTGACGGACTTATTGGATTTGTTAGTATTTTAAAAAGATTATCTATTCTGATTATTATTATTTTTATGTTTTTGTTGTTGTTGATTTTATTGAGTACTTGAGTTTTAATGTCTATTTTAGTTATTATTCTTATCAGCATAGAAAATTTATAGAACATCACTAGTTCACTCTAGGGGTTTGCTTTTGGTGTGTTTTCCTTGTATTTGAGCAAAGATTACATTATTGTTAATATACTTGAAATCTTTAGGATCTAATAATATAATTATTAGCAGTGCAGATCTAATTATTACAACCCTCCATATTATTTTCAAAAGCCGAAACAAAGCAAATATGGCACTATTTTAGCCAATCCATCATCAGAACTTACTCAGTGATTTCTTATAAATACAGAACAAAAAAGATCACAGTGAAGAGCTCCCAGATAATCCAGAGCTTCAGAGCTAGATACTGGGCTTATTGCTACTAATTGTGAATTGCCTGGGTACATCACGCATGTGAATGAAACAACTCTATAGAGAACAGAACCTTCAATTGATTTAATATTATGATGTCTAAAGTGTAGTTTTATTTAGAATGGAAATAATACATATGTTTCACAGGAAAATAAATTAAAAAAAAAAAGTTTAAGCAGCTTAATTTTATGTGGTTTGTTATTTTTTGCCTTGAGAGGCATCCTAATTTTTTATATTGAGTTGAATAATTTTTTTTCATTTTTTAGTGAATATCAGAATTAAGAGGGTTTTCATAGTGAATAATCAAAATAATATGTTCCTAAGCTCTAAACTGAGTATACCTCCACCTTATGTGAGTTTTCTTAGGATTGTTTCCAAATGAAATTCCACAGCAAGTGATCCAATTTTGTGAAGCTTTTTTTTTACAGTGGAACCCATATACACTCTGCTGTAAACAAACTAAACTTTCTGACATATATTTTCTATTAATCTTCCATGTTTCTTATCTATATATAAAAAACCTTGTTTTTAAACGAATGTTGTAACTTTTGTAAGTTGTCTTGTCCCCTTCAGGGTTTTGGGCATCTTATTTATTCATGCTATAGCTCTCTTGTGTTCAGAACTGAAAGAGATCATGACTCATTTCCTAACTTTCTTTTGACCTCATGCCTTCTACATTGTTCAGCTTTAAACTGAACAAGGCTGTCATATGGGTGCATAAGCAAAAAACTCTTCTTGGGTAAAGTAATTTATTGCATCCATGGAAAAGCTGCCAGTTTTGCTATTATATAGGGAAATAAAGTAATTTTCAGAAAATTTGTGCCTTGAATTTACATTTTACCATCTCATCTTCTATCAGTACATTTGTGCTACTTTCTAAACAAACTTACCCTCTTATATGAGCAGTTCAGTACTGAAGTACGTGTGGTTGTGATGTGTTCATCATGAAAAGAATTTCTATTTGACATATGGTTTCCAAGGATAACTAGGCATAGCAGCAGTAAGACTGTAAAACTGATTTTTAGGCATTGAGATTAGATTTCAGAAATGAAAAATGGGAACATTTTGATTTGTAAAATGAGCAAATTTAATGTGTGAACCACTTAGAAAAAAATTGAGATGGAACCTCAAAATATTCTTCTTTGCAGTCATTTGTCTAACTGTAGTCTTCCTTCAGTTTCATACCAGTTTAGATCAAGGTATTAAAATCTCCCATCAAAACTATTTTTCCTTTATCACAAACTCTTTTGCTTTCACAGGCTATTTTACAGTACTTTCTACCTGGTGATCTACAACAAATTCCCAACATAAATCTGAATCTATTGCAATAGCTATTTTTCTTCCAGAGAAGACTTCTGACTTCCCTCCAGTTATGTATACTTCTCCCAGGTTACTTCTCTTCTGTCCTTCCCCTATTTATAGACCATTGATTTCCCAAGCCCTTTTGTTTCTCCATAAAAATCTAAATTAATGCTAGCATGTCTGTCATGCCATTCATTATATTACTTTTTATAAGAGAATTACTTTTTCTGTTTCCTTCTCAGCTTAGTGAAAATATTTCCACTTACTTTAATTAGAAGTAGTTTGAGCTCTAAATTCTCACTAGGAATGACTGTAAAATTTCAATTATCTTTCAGATATTGACAATTCACTCAAGAAATTTCATAGCAAAACCAGGCTAAATTATCTGTATTTTGAAGCAAAAATAGACCTTTTTTTTTACTGGTTGCAGCTAGTGGAACTCGTACTTTAAATTGTTTTAAGGTAGGTTTCCTACCTTCTTGTTATTTACTTTTAAGAAAAAACAAGCCCATTTTTCTAATTTTCCTGAGATCATTGCAGATAATGATGACAGATGATTGTTTGTCACTTTAAATGATATTATCTTGCCAGCTGTCTCAATGGCAAGAAAGACTGTGAAAGAAAAATAAGATAGAGATTTTTGTTCACAACAGAGTCATTTTATCCTACTTAGTAACTTCTACTTAAAAACATTCCATTAATAAGAAGTAAGGGCTATCCAAGCTATGGACTTTGTATGCCTAGGCCTCAAAAGTCACATTACAAGGTAACCAGAAGCTAGTATAATTTTCGCTATAAATAGTATTGGACACCACCAGTGCTGTGTTCAAACCAAAAAAAAAAAAAAAAAAAAAAAAAAAAAAAAAAACCAGGAAATTTGATCTCTGATAGAGATCCTATTAAAATTCAAGTCAGAAAAAACCCCTACTCTCAGTCACTATTTACAAGTAAAACCAACAAAATAGGCTTTTACACATTAAAACACCATCCACAGTTAAGTCCAAAGATTAATCGAAGAGCAGTGTCTGATTTTGGTGAGACTTTGCAAATATCCTTGTCCTTTTGTAGGTCTTGTTAAAAAAAAATATTTCAAATAACTTGAAAACACATTGAATAAAGGTTAGATAGCACAATCTGTTGTGCTAAGGTAAGGGGTAATGGTTTTAAACTGAAAGAGGGTGGATTTAGATTAGCTATAAGAAAGAAGTTTTATACAATGAGGGTGATAAAACACTGGAACAAGTTGGCCACAGGCTGAGATGCCCCATGGAAACATTTAAGAACAGAATGGAGACGGCTCTAAGCAATCTGACCTAATTGAAGATGTCCCTGCTCATTACAGGGGTGTTGGACTTGATGACCTTTAAAAGGTCCTTTTCAAACAATTCTATGATTCTATATCACAGCAAAAATATCTATTTCTCTGTTTATAGGACGGTAGACAATGTACTGGTACTGAAAAAAAAACCTCATGTGAAACATTCATGTATTTATGAAGCGAAGCTTTGATGACAATTATAAGGTTTTTGCTTCTGCTTCAAGATTTTGTTCAGATGAAGATCGAAAACTGAACATATATCTCTAAGGAGAGAGAACAATATGCCCTGAGAGGAAAGTAGCAAGGACAAGTATAACATTAGGTAATGACAAAATATTTTCACTATTAGAACCTCTTTCTTAATATAACTTATAAGGCAAGAACAAGACTGTAAAAAATTCTCAAATTTGATATTTAAATTAATATCTCTATATCTTACCTTATTCGTGGCTGCACTTTATACTTCTGTACTGTGCCTTACATTTTCATCAAACATGACATTAAAAAGTTCTCAAATGCACTCATAGGTGTAAACCTCAAAGGCCATTCAGCAAAATCAAAAAAACCACAATGACAAAATGAAAACTATTGAGTGTCAGCTGTTTTAGAAGCACTTAATGTTGACTCCAAGATTCTAGATTTAGATTTTCAGTATCTTCAACTGTTTCTCAACTCATCCAAATAACAGACATGCAACAAAGAGGCATGTAGAAGATCAATCCACATTTATAAATTTACAGGAAGAAATCAGTAGAACATTACTGACTGCTTAAAAGCATAAAAGGTTGAACACTGAGAATTCCTGTGAAAAAGATCTGAATATCAAGACAATGACAATGTCAATGACAACTCTACTGCTGAGAATTTTGTTGATCATAGAACATACAAGGTGACTATTAATTTTGAGAAGCTGTTTCTGAGCACCTTTTGGTGGGTAAAATATTAAAAATCACAACTAGTCCTTAGCTTCTCTCTGTGATTGAAGGTTGAACTTGATCAGATATCTAGATCTCACACCAGTGGAATAACTTTCTTCCAAGAGACTTAAATTGCTAGCCTATTTGAAACTTTTCTATAATTTGTTTTGTAAGAAAAGTGATTCCCATCCATAATTACTAAGTCAGCTAAAGTCTTTCACAGTGAATGTAACTTTTTTTTTCAGTTTTCCTGTATCTTCTCATTATAAAAATACTGTCTAAAGAAAAGGCTAAGAGAAACTCAAGCTGCAGATTTTTTTACATAGATAAATTGTTGCAAAATGTGGGAAGATGAAAGGATGATACTAGATACTTACCAAATGCTGAGAAGATACGGTAAAGCGCAGTAGTCTGTCATGGGTTGCTGTTGACTTGTTGCCTTCTTATTGATAAGGGTACAAAAATATGCAGATTGTGTGAAAGACTAAGATTTTTGACAGTGTTTATATAACATTACTTTTATGTTTCTCAGGAGCTCAATAATTATAGGATTTGAAAGCACTTTGTGACAGTCTCTAGGTCATGTGGTTCATGATGTCTGATAGGCAGTCATTCCTCTAAGCTTTTCATCCTCGTTTTGCTACATCTATATCTCTAAGTATTCCTCTAACTGGCTTGATTCCAGTTTTTGAGGAAAACAGTGTTTTCAGATCTTAGCCCAGCTCCTATCTCTTGCAGAGTGCTTTGGTTTTCTTAGGCAGAGTGTTCATATACAGCTGATTTCTAATTTGTCTTTCAGAGTAAGATACCTTTCAAGGATATTGATCTCAACGTTCATGACATTAACTATTACTCATGCTTAACAAGAAAGAAAACATTCATCTACTTGTCTCCCCTATTTTCAGTGTGCTCTGAAAATAGGGGAGGGAAGAGGAGAAGAGAGGAGAGGAGAGGAGAGGAGAGGAGAGGAGAGGAGAGGAGAGGAGAGGAGAGGAGAGGAGAGGAGAGGAGAGGAGAGGAGAGGAGAGGAGAGGAGAGGAGAGGAGAGGAGAGGAGAGGAGAGGAGAGGAGAGGAGAGGAGAGGAGAGGAGAGGGTGTGGCTGATACTACACTAACTGGTAATACATGGAAATATTCCAGGATGGAATTAGTAAAATACCTGTACATCTTCCTAATGGTTACCTTATATAATTCTATACCAGAAGACTCTTTATTTACCAAACCATTTAAAATTCTGGGCGCTAAAGTGTCTAAAGCAGTTAGTGTTTGATGCTATTTTTCACAAAGTATCTGGTATGTATCATGTCTGAAACTGTATTTTGTTCCTTTCGTCCAAAATACAAAATACCAATGCCAATATAGGAACAGTAAACCAAAATTTAACTCTGGTTAAGATTGGAGGGGCATAGTGGCTTATTTCTTATTCATTAAATTCCATATTCTTTATTAAATGCCAGAAACATAAATTTACCACAGGAGTATGCTTATCATTATTTTCATCCTCAATGCAAATTTTTTCACATATAACACCATTGCTCTTTTGTTTCCTGTTATCTTATTTCTTTTGAAGCACGGGTAAAAAAATTCAACATCCTCAACATAGAATTAGCAACACACAATCTTACTAAGGAAAGAAAACAGTTTTAATTTATTTTTGTTGCTGATAAGAACTTTTCTTGCCCAGAACCTTGCCTTCTCTTTTACAATTCTTTTATCTGGAAATTAACTCATTTAAACACAGATGGTACAAAAGACTGTCATTTACATAACAAGGAAAAGCAGGTAAATTTCAGCAGTGCCCCACCTACTGTAAAGTATTAATAATATGCTTCAGCAGTCTTAATTACTTTGGTGACCTTCTTAATTTAACAGATTTGACTTTCCCCATTTGTAATTTTGCAGCAATAATTGGATAACTAGGCAATGCATGTACCTAAACAAATTAAGGCTTTTTTAATAAAACTTGATTATTCACAGTTCATTACACAAAAAGCTGTATTTTAATATTAATTGCAATTACTCCTGTAGAATGTCATTCAGAATTAAATATCATGCTCTGTTTTTATGCTCTTAGAATCATAGAATGGTTTGGTTTTTAAGGGACATTTAAGATCATCTAGTTCCAACCCCCTGCCATGGGCAGGGATGCCATCCACTAGACTTGTTTGCTCAGACCCCCATCCAACCTGTCCTTGAACACTTCCAGGGATGGGGCATCCACAACTTTTCTGGTCAACCTGTTTTAGTGCCTCACCACACAGATAGTGAAGAATATCTTTCTTATATCTAATCTAAACCTACCATCCTTCAGCTTAAAGCCATTAACCCTTGTCCCATCACTATATGTCCATGTGAAAAAGCACTCTTCACCTTTCTTGTAGACTCCCTTCAGGTTAAAGTTTTTCAGAACATTGAAAAGCTGTATATAGATTAATGCATCTGAGATATATTAAAACTGTTAATATGAATGTATTTATATTTTTGGTTTGACCTAAAATCTGCTTTTTACCTCACTGAGAAAGGCCAATTCATTTCAACATCATGAAATAATTCAGTTTAAGATTCATTTTCTTTTTAGTTATCTATTTATTTCTGCAGCTGGAATTGAATCACTGAAAATCACAATATCAAACAATATGATGTCCTTAGCTCTGAATATCAAGGTTCAAAATGTTATGATTGATTAATTAACGTACTGATGTTTCAATCATTTCTTATGAGGCTGGAATTTAAAAACTTATTTCAAATAGCATAGACTTATTCTTCCTGATATAAATTAAACAAAAAAAAGTGTCACTTCAATATTAAGAATATGAAAATTCCTTTCCTTAGTATTGATTCTAAGAATGTATTATCCATCAGGTATTTTGTTAATTTACAGCTATCTTACAGGGCCAGTCTTAGCGTTGATTTTAGGCTTGTTCCAAAGATTAAAACTTGAGTGAGATGATACAAAACATATGTTGTGTCAAAAACATTAGAGTTAAAATAAAAAAGGAAAAATGTGAAGAAATAACTCTGACAGAAATACTCTTTTTCACCACAAACCTCACAGTCTTCTCTTGTTCAGTAGGTAGTTTTTGTGAAATTTTTGGTCATTTTCTGAAGATATTTTTATGTTGGAAATTAGCTGCATTGTTTTATGAATATTCTGAGCATTTTTTAAACTCTTAAATATCTCTAAACAAAGTGTGAGTAAAAGAAATCCCATGCATCCTAGAGCAGGCATTATGGCTGGAGAAGATATAAATAAATAAATGAGCATAGCCTGCCAACTTACTCCTGAGAAATTACCACTGTATTTTTTCCTAGCTTAACTTTTCTGTGAGCATTCATATTCATGAAGGCAAAGGGTCAGTTGCATGTATGACTTAACCACAGGACATTTTTATCCTAGATACAGATCTAATTGAGGCAGCTGAAATGTGAGCATATTTTGCTTATCCCTGACCTACAATCTCCGTCTGTTCTAAAAGCGAGAATTAGTTTGGTCACCCTGCTGTCAGCCCAGGGCATCTTCTGACAAGAGATTTCTAATACACTGAACAGCACTTTACATTAAGTGGTACTAATTACTGGGCCTGGGTAAGCAATTTGGCCAGAAGTTGGAAGCATAACTGCAGACTATTTGAGAATTCCAGCTGGTACGACTGACATTGTTATTACTGTTTATTTTCTTATTTATTAATACTATAAGAATAGAAATTCTAAAGCCCAAATATTCTCCACGTGTTTCTGTGTATTTAGTTATGATAAAGAGTGCATTTTAGTTTGTATTTGCTAAAAGAAAGCCAGAATTTATAACCATTTAATAAATAAGGGCTAGAAAACTTTTGGGTAAAAAAGCCCCATGGAAGTTTCTGTTTCTCAATACTCTGTCCTTCCTGAAACATTGCATCACTGTTTGGAAGCAACAGATAACCTTGCAGGCCTGTCGAGAAGGGAAGTTCATATATTTCTTTAGCCTCTGTTCTAAATTGCCATTTGGCAGTTGTGTATATTTGTGTCATGATTTCTTCTCCATTGATATAACAGGGATGGTAGTAATTGACTTCACAGGGCGGTATATCTATGTCAAATTTTAAAGCATCCTAACTCTGAGATGAAGTAAATTATCTTTCACTAATATTATTATCATTGGTACATTAATCCTGTTCTCCTTGGGGACAGAAAAATAAGGTCAGAAAAAATCACAAGTTTATCTACATTTATTGCCCCCTAATCTTAGAGCACCTTCTCCCAGAGTATTTTTCAGTCTTCTATTGTTTTTACCCCATTCACATTCTATCTTTAATTTCCAGGTACCAATGTACTGTGAAGGAAGTTTCTCAAGGGTTACCCTGAAAGAAAAAACTATTGCTCTTGGGAGGCCCTATAGAAATTTTTTAAAAAAAATGTATTGATTTGAAGGCATGTAAGAGTATGTGTTATTATCTGTATGGATTCAAATTCTCCTGGGGATTTTTTTACAGAAGTTGTGAAAAAAATTCAGTCTTTGAAAGAAAGTCCCTTGGAGCTGTTTAAACAGAAATGCATAATTGTTCAAAAGTACTTTTATGGTACTCTGTCTTTCCTAACACAGTTGGACACTATGCAGATGAGGGCCAGTCTGTATAATGTAACTTTTCCCCATTTTCAGGGGTATGTGCTTTCTGCATTTTCTTTGTCTACTTTCCTTTCTTCTGTCTTACTCCTAATCTTTCTTTGGTGATTTTAACCATGTTTTAGGTTTCGTATTTTTTTTTTTTTTCGGTTTTTCTTTTGCTCTCTGCTAAATTCTGCCATTGATTTCTCTTTAAGTAACCTATTACAATGGAAAATCGCAGCAGATTTGAATTCAGAAAGATACTTTGTATGGACTTCATCTGATAAAAGCAGATGATTCCAGTGTCTCCATCTGAGCTACCCAAGTGTCTTTATGGCTAATAGACTGAAATAAGCACATCTAAAGCATTATTAATTTTATACATTTACAGGAGGTGATTGTCCTGCTCTACTCTGCACTGGTGTGGCTTCGCCTAAAGTTCTGTGTCCAGTTTTGCGTGCCACAATATAAGAAAGACATTAGGAAGCATTCAAAGGAGGGCTCCTAAAACTGTGGAAGGTTTAGGAGGAAGATGTATGGGGAGCAGCTAAGGTCACTTGGCTTGTTCAGACTGGAGAAGAGGAGACTGAGGGGGGGACCACATTGCAGTCTACAACATCTTCACAGGGAAAGAGGAGGGGCAGGCACTGATCTCTTCTCTGTGACAGGACCTGAAGAATGCCCTGAAGCTGTGTCAGGGGAGGTTTAGGTTGGATATTACAAGAAGGTTCTTCACCCAGAGGTTCGTCGGGCACTGGAACAGGCTCACCAGGGAAGTGGTCACAGCATCAAGCCTGAAAGAGTTCAAGAACCATTTGGACAACGCTCTCAGGCACCAGGTGCGACTCTTGGGGATGGTGCTGTGCAGGGCCAGGAGCTGGATTCAATGATCCTTGTGGGTCCCTTCCATTTAACATATTCTGTGATTCTGTGATTTTATCCTGAGGAAACCATTTATAATGGATCAGATAGCTTTCACCCTAAAGGAAACAATTTCCAGCTTGGGAAAGAGGAAAAGTGAGGCCCTAATCATAAAGCTTAGCTAAGTTTATACTGCAAAAGTGAAAAACAAAGGGTCTCTGCTGTGAAAATGAAAGATACACTCTGCTTTTGACTAGTTAGTGCAACCATTTAGCATTTCTAAGTTCTCAGCTATGTTGTGTATATGAGTGTGAAATTTTGTTAAGTATTGGGACAGGAGGTGTTGTGTTTTTTTAAGAGAATGGCCTATGATGTCCTCTGAGTTCACTATGCTTACTTCTAAAACAAATAACTTTGTTGTTCCTTTTACTTTTGCTTTCTTTTGCAAAGATTGCTCATTGTTCTATAATGTCAGACTGTTCAGGTTTTTCACATATGCATTTCTCAAGATATTTCGAGATCAATTCAGTTTCCTAAACACGGTATTTGGATATTATTTGAGGTGACCTATCTTAGCATACTTAGCTTTCACCTGCTCTGGAAATGTTGCAGTATTTTAGGAACTCTCTAAACACAGACAGAGTCAAGTTTAAAAAGAAGACATTTTTTATTCTGTGCAGGGTGAAAGGTGAAAGTTTTCCACAAATAAAGCATTCAAAGGAATAAAAAGTGAGAGAATTTATACATGGAATTCTGCATAAACCCACCTATCTAATACATAGCTACCACCCACCTAATGCATAATTATTTATCTTGCACAGCCTTAAGTAACACTTGTCACTGTGCCTGCATGGGCCTTTTCAGGAGTCTCTGGTGAACATCTGGGGAGGTGCCCCCCTCCTCAGTTTTGAGCAGAGCTTGGCTCAGGATGTGCAGAACCCAAGGTTGAGTGCCAAAGAGGATGTGATCCTCAGCATGGTGCTACATCTTCTCAATCTATTGCCAATCAGGACATATAATACAGAAGTTTCCATAAGCAAGACCTGCCTAACACACCTAATAACATATAGTTGCATTCAAAAGATGGGTTAAACATGAGAATGATACCATCAGCTTCCATCTGCAACAGAGATCAAAGGAAGGGACAAGGACAGAGAATTCTACTTAAAGATATCAGAAAGTAAAGGTTGATTCTTTTCATCTCTAATTTATTATTTTGAACAAATTTCAGCTTATCCAAAGGCAGATATCTACAATAGCCTAGATAATTCCATTGTCATGGGTTAGCATAGCTCCAGAAGTGATTTTCTTGCAAAGAGGTGCTTACAGCTTCCTCTATGACCTAACAGAACAGTAGTTTGAATATTGACAATTTTTTAAGCCACTTAAAAAGCTTGTCACACCTCTGTGGTCCACATTTAAGAATGGACAAACCCCGGGAAAGCTCTCTCTTGCTTCTGGCCTTGGGACAGGTAACTGGGGGGGGGTCCATGCAGCCCAGTGGGGCTGGGCCAGGCCCTACTTGGCCTGGGCCAGGCCGGGACACAGCTTCCATCCGCGGCCCCCCACAGCCCTGCACTATGCAGGAGGTGTGGCCCGGCTCTACAAACCGCCCCCCCCCAATGCAGCCGAAGATTCAGCTGAAGCTGCCCACTGCCCAGCAAAGATCATGTGACCAACAGCGATAAGTGAATTCCAGCTGCACAGCCCAGGTGAAATTAACCCTTTTAGTGCTGTGGAGAGCTGAAAACCTGAGGGAGGAGAAAGTAAAGCCATGGTGGTGATGGACTATGATATATCAGAGTATTCCTTGTAATTTCATGGCAGCATGGGGAGTGGAGCGTTCAAACTGTACTTTATGAGCAAAAGCACCTGTGCTGAAATAAGCAAATGCTGAAGCAGCTGTAATTTGATGAGAAGTTTGAACAGGGAGAGATGGAAGTGATGAGGACTCTTGTTGCAAAATCGGAAGGAGAAGACCTCTGTTCCTAGAGATGCTCCCAGAGATAGTCCTAGAGATGAAGATGATGAGGACCCTTTTCTCCCAGGGAAAGGGGAGGGCCTCTATTCCTAGAGATGAAGATGCTCCCAGAGATGGGCGAAGAGAACCTTTGTTTCTGAACAGCTCAAGCTTAAAATGGTACCCCAGGATTGGACCCTCAAAAGCAGATGTGGGAAAAGCTGTAAGTTGGGGGAAGGGACTCTCACATGCGAGCAGAGAACCAACCCGGGCAGCTGTCTTATTGTGATACTGAAGCCATGAGAGGACTTCTTGTGGAGATGTCTCCATAGCATGAGCAAGAGAGACTCCTCTCCCTAAGTGAACTGAAAAAAGGTTATTATGGAAGTGGTAAACTGAGTGAAAATCTCCAGGGTTGTCTTTTTACATAGTCAGTGGGAGAAGGGAGAAAGGTAGGGGGAGGAGAAGTGTTCTGAAGGTGTGGTCTGATTTTTTCCCTTTCTTTTAGGTCTGTTAATAAACTTCTTTATATTCTTTTAAGTTTTGTGCCTGCTTTGCTTTCTCCTAATTCTTATCTTACAGAAGGTGAACAAGTAAGTAATGAGTATTTTGGACCAAAACCACTACATCCATATACAGTGGAGTTACCTTTAGACAGGTGACAGGATTATACCCTTCCTCTAGAAGCAAAAAATGTATCTAAATTGGGTAATAAAGAAAAATTAGAAAGAAGAAATTATGAAAGCTTTCTGGTTTAACTACTTTTTCAGTATAGTTTTCTGAAATTTTTAAATTATTCAAATTTCTGTCTGAAAGTTGACTAGCATCTAAAGTTCTGTGTATATAGACAGAGGTCTCTTGACAGTATTAATCAGGTAAACTTGTGTCCATCCAGGTCCATAAAATATTATTTCCCTTAAGAATTGGTACAGAGATTTTAAAACATTCCTAAGATCTAAATCCTCCACAAAATACAGACATATAAAAGTTGAATTTCATTTTTTAAATATTGCCATATATGAAATTGTGCCTGCTTCAGTTTTAATGAAATTATTTTAGCATATGTCCATTTCCTCTCACTTGTGGAAAGGAACAGTAATCTGATGGACATTAGGTTAAGAGCTAAGGAAGGCAGAGTGAGAGTTTGTATGGTTTGTATGCACACAAAGTCATATACTTCTGTGAACAGAGGGCGTTCAGATACTACCATAATGCAAGACATGTACAGAGCTGATATTTTCAAATCCAATGCATACATACATACAAACAATAGCAGAGGATGGTCTATTAGAACTTGAAAGCTAAGCAATTCCACCTCCTTTTTCTCTGGTAAAATAAATACTTCTAGACCTCTGTAGGGGGTTGAACCTGGCTGGATGCCAGACACCCATCAAAGCCTCTTTCTCACTCCCCTCCACAGCTGGACAGGGAAGAGAAAATATAGCAAAGGGAAATGAGTTGAGAAAAGCACTTGGAGAGATCACTCACCAAATACAATCACAGGCAAAACAGACTTGAATTAAAGTTATTAATTGAATTATTGCTAACAAAATCAGGGCAGGGTAATGAGATGCAAAAACAGACTTTCAGCCCCAATCCTCCCTCCTCGTCAGCTCCACCTCTGCCTCCCCAGCAGCACAGGGAGACAGGAATGGGGGTTAGAGTCCGTTCATCACACATGGTTTCTCCTGCTGCTCAGGGAGAGGAGGCCTTCCCTTCTCCAACGTGGGGTCCCTCCCATGGGAGAGAGTTCTCCATGAACTGCTGCAACATGGGTCACTCTTCCACAGGGTGCAGTCCTTCAGGCATAGGCTGCTCCAGGATGGGTCCCCTACAGGGTCACAAGCCCTAGAAGGAAACCTTCTCCAGCACAGGTTCTTCTCCACATCTCTGCTGGCCCCTGCCAGGACCCTGGTGCAGCACAAGGTTCCCATAAGGTCACAGCCTCCTCTCAGGCATCCACCGGCTCTCATGTGGGGCTTCTCCATGGGCTGCAGGTGGATCTCTGCATCCCTGTGGTCCTCCATGGGCTGCAGGGGCACAGCTGCCTCACCATGGTCTGCACCATGGGCTCCAAGGGAATCAACTACAGTGCCTGGAGTACCTCCTTCCACTCCTTCTCCACTGACTGGAGTGTCTGTAGGGCTGTTCCTGTCATATATTTTCACTTTGCTCTTCTCTGTCCGCAATTACCTCTGTGCAGTAACTTTTTTTCTTCTTCTTAAATATGTTATCACAGAGGCATTGTCACCATTTCTAATTGGTCCAGCCCTGGTCAGTGGCACGCCCACGTTTGGAGCCACCAGGGGTCGTCTCTGCTGGATGTGGAGGAAGCTTCTAGCAGTTACTCACAGAAACCACCTCTGTAGCCCCCCGTTGTCAAAACTTGGCCATGCAAAGCCAGCACAATATCTCTGACTTATTTTTCTGTTGTTTCTGTTGTATGCTGTTACTGTACATGAGACCATGTAGTACAGGGAAAAGCAGGGAATTTTTTGACAAGACTAAATAATTTTCTTCTTAAACATGACTCATGAGAAAAAACTCCCTGCATAATCTGGTTTTATTGTCTCTTAGTGACCTTAGTGACAAGCACCAGATGGGTGCTTGTGTCAAGATTTTGAGTGGAGTGGCAGTGGCTACAGGGGTGGCCTCTGTGAGAAGAGCCTGGGGCTATTCTATGCTGGACCTGGTTCTAGCCAGCACTAGCTTCACACCAGAGTCTGTGTGGTACAGTGTAGATGAGGTTGAACATAGAAACAATCACCAAAAAGGGGCTGTAATTTGATAGAGAAGGTCACTAGTACCATTTGAGATGTTCTTTAGTATCCAAGACCCCTGTGCAGATCTGTCTGAAATAATGACAGACTTTCAGGATTGCCAGGTGCTACTGAAGGGGCTACTGAAAGCTGTGTGGGAAACCACAGGGCTTAAAAAGATATCAACCAGCTCTTTCACAGGACATAGGAATGACAGTTTATGATACTATTTATACTTCTGATTCTCTTCACTGTATGTATGCAGAATCATAGAATCATAGATTCATATGGCATGGCTTGGGTTAGAAGCAATCTTAAAGAGCATCCATTTCCAACCCCCATGACATGGGTAGGGACATCTTCCACTAGAGCAGCTTGCTCAGAGTTCCATGTAAGCTGGCCTTGAACACTTCTAGGGAAGGCACATCCACAACTTCTCTGGGCAACCTGTTCCGGTGCCTCACTACCCTCACAGTAAAGAGTTTTTTCCTAACATCTAATCAAAACCCATTCTTCAGTTTGAATCCATTATCCCTTGCCCTGTACCTATGTGTGCTTGTAAGAGGTCTCTCTTCTTTATTGTAGACTCCCTTCAGGTACTGGAAGGCTGCAGTTAGGTCATCCTGAAGCCTTCTCTTCTTCAAGCAGAACAATCCCGACTCTCCCAGCCTTTCCTCATAGGAGAGGTGCTACATTCCTCTAACATTTTTCTTATAGATAACTGAAGTCCAGTGTGTAGAAGTATGTATACATAGATAACATACGCACATTAGTTTTACAGCTACACAAAAAAATTAAGGCTTTTTTACGATCTGAGTATCAAACTAAAATATAAAGTCAGTTAACACACACTGAATTGCTCTTAAATCTTTGTTAAAACACACAAAACTTATTTTCTTATGTCTTATAAGATATAATGGGAAATATCTTGGCAGAATCTTAGATCTTGTAGCAGCTTCAAGCCTTAAAAGCACAATTAGAGGGATTGTAGATTTTTTGTTAATTAATAAATTTTATTTCTCAAAGAATGAAATAGACTTTATATTCTAAGCTAGTTACACATTATTCATCTGCACACCTTATTATATTTCTTAAACTTTTTTTTTTGCTTCAGAGGTCACTTATGGTGAATTGACCTCTTTGGTTCTACAACTAATGAAAATAATGCAGATTGTTTAATTTAATGAGCTTTCACTTTCATAACACTAGATAATGAGTAGAGAACTAACTATGACTTTGAGCTATTCCATAGTTTTCCTATCACTGCTGATAATTAAAAGAGCCATTAATTCAGTGAAGTTACAAGTACTTTATAGCAAGAAAATACACTCCACTGCTTTTCACATTTGTATACGTCATGTGTGATATTATTAAACGAGTACTACAAAAATCTTTTCCCATGGAAGTGTAACTGACTTGAGCATAAACTTCCACTGAACTTAACCATATGGAAAAGGTGATAGTTCATAATGATTTTCCTGTGCAGAGCAAGAACAGTGAGGTAATATGAATTAGAGATTAGGGTCCTCAAACAAGTATTTTAAAGTGACCACCATTCAACACATTCTACACAGCGGTAGTACCAACAGAAATGCTCAATAATAGAGAACTTCAGAATCTTAATATTGTGATTTTCACTATGTTTTCTAGGTTAAAGAGATGCTTGAAAGTGCTTTAACAGGGAAACAAGCAGATGTTCTTGCTTAACATAGCTTTACATAAAAAAGCTGTTCATAACTGACTACTTTTAGCTGTCAAATTTCACTGCATTTCTTTATATATTTAATGCAGGTGCTGATTTTCTAAATTATAACTAAAAATGTTCCTAAATGTTGAGTGGAATCTATAGAGATAAGTAAAACTTGTTTCTATTCCATCTGAATTCAGGAGTGTTTAACAGAAATGCTCTTTGAAATTCCAATAACCCAGATCACAAATTAATGGAAACTAAACTCCCGTATTCCTGCATCTGCTTTAAGTGCACCTTCAGGTTATAAGCAGTGAACGGTAAACAAATATATACCATAGAGTGTCCTCTAACTGAAATTTACAGGTCTGCTCTACTACATTATTTAAAAAACACCAACTTTTCCCTGTTAAAACATCTCTAGCATTTTTGCTAGAGTTGCTAATTTTCTACAATGTAATATCATATCTACTGCAATTTGACACCACTACTTCTTTAAATGCTGAGCACAAGAAAGCTATATGAGTTTTACAGTTTGTAGTACACAATAATTTAAGTTTAGCAGAAAGCATAGGCAGATTTTATAAGTGCTTTTTTAACTGCAGAAAAATCCACCATTTACTTCTAAGCATTTTAAAATTAGCATCAGACAGTGTTTAAAATCTATCTAGCTTACAGAGCTGTAAGCGGTGATCTGCATAAATGTCACAGGGAACTAAAATATTTGTTTCTGTACCAAGTAGTAGTGTAACTAGTATCAGTATTATGTTATCCTTGCTAAATGATCAGTTTTAGTACTTTCATATCAAAGAACTTTACAAAAATATGGTTTACATTTCTTTCTTCTCATGTCATTCAAAAAACATGCATGACTGTACAGGAATTGTAATGGTCATCTTCACAAGCATGGGTGTGCATGCTGTCTTTTTGTTAAATTCAGATTCATTACCACTAAAAGTAATGAGAAAACTAGGATCCTATACTACGAATCTAAACTAATACAAAAAAACTCCCATCGTAATACAAGACAGACAAGACAGTCTTTTGAAAAAACAGAAAGTTCCATCAGCCAAACCATCCAAAATCTTTCATTTGTATGGCATTATTTCATTTGTTGCATTTCTCCTAATGTTCTACAGATATTAATTTTGGACTTCAATTCCTAGCCATGGCTCTTGTCAAATTTGAACTTTTTCTTTTTTTTTTTTTTTCATATGGGGAGTTGATTGCACTTCTTTGTAACTATGTGTTTTAACTGCTTGCAGTTTTTCATTTTCAATATCCAGACTTTTCGTATTGATTTATCATTTCCTACCTGGTATCTCCCTCTGCCTTAATCGTGTTGCACATACTTTTATGTGTGAAAAATTTATATTTTTAAAAAGATTACCTGCAAAATATCTTGCATACCAACAACCTGTAGATTTTGTGATATTTGTGTAATTTCTGCATCTAGATAATTTGATTATTTTCCCTGCTCTTCAGGCCACAACATGGGTTATCTCTACAGTCATCATTACTTTGTGATAAACTGTGTTTAAAACTATATGAATTAAAAGAATACTTCAATCTTTTCTCCCAAGCACTCTTGTGTTCTGCTTTCCAGTTGATGAGCTGTTTGGATTATACTTATTAATTATATATTGTTAATATCCAGTTTTAAGGTTCTTAGAGATGCCTCTGCCCAAATTAAGGTGCAAACGAGACCATATGCCAGTGGCAATAATATGGGTTTTATTGTATAGTAAATATGAGAGAAAGAGAGAAGAAAAGGGGAAAGAAAGAAATAGAAAATAGGTGGGGGATGACAGGTGACAGAGAAAGAATAAAAGAATATTACCCCTCCATGGGTCCCACTGGTGTCTCAACAATCCTCTTCAGCAGGTCTTCCCAGTGGTGTAGGTCCCCCAAAAAAACATCGAATCCCATGGGTTTATATGCTCAGGCTAGGCGGGCATGTCTGGGGCAGTCTCTCGCAGCAGACTCTCAGTCTGTTGCACCACGTGCAGCTCTGTGGGGCCAAGCCTCTCATGGGAATGTCCCGTGGATGTGCCCTGTGGGGCTGGGGGTTCCACAACTGGGTCAGTTTGTGTAATCAGAGGATGGGTGTTTATTGGTTTATTGCCTCTCACCAGAGGTTGCACCATGCACCCAAAACCTCCTCCTCCCCCCTCAGCTGGGGGGAGTCTGTGCGAACCTGGCTTCTGTGAGCTGTGCTCTCCCCCCACCCCAAACTCAGCTGGGGATAGTTGCAGCTGGTGGCTTTGACCTATTGTGGATGCAAACCTTTCCCCCAGCCTGAGATGATTGAACAATGTGTTTCCCTTTGTCTAATCAGTATTTTGACTTTCAGTTCAAAGTTCTTCAAGCAGGTTTCTGTGGCTGTAGCTTTATATCAATGTTTGAAGCATAAACTATTTTCAGTCTCTGACATATATACAGTCAGAAAGTTGAACTATTACTTTGTTACTAATGCCAACATTTTCTTACTTCAGTTGTCTTTTGGAAAGATTATGTATGTCGTATACAATTTATCACCCATGTACATATTTCTGCTCTACTTCTATTTTTCCTTCTCTTGTTTCATTATCCAAAAACGTATAGTCTTGGGATATAAAAAAAATACTTATTTCTTTATATTTCATAAATCTAAAATTTTCAGGGAAGTCTTAGATCCCTACTTATTCTCAAATTCTTTCTGTGAAAAACTTGTACTTCTAGACATATACTGCTAACAATGAACCAGTTTTGAGTGAGTTTGGTTGTCCTCTGAGAGGGTGGAAGACAGTCCCTAGAGGGAAGGCCCTGCGTGTAAAGGGCATGTACTGGTAGCTTTGTCTATCTCTTGTGACATACTGATACACATATAAGATAATAATACAGAAGAATTCCTTATCTTCTTGTACTCAGCTGGAAAAAGGAAAACAATTTTACGGCCTAAATGCACTGTTTTCCTTAGTGTTACTCTATTTCAGCTCTCACTTTTATGTTAAAATTGTGCCTGGAAAGATCTAAATCTTGCAGTTCCTGATTTGAATTGAAAATATTCTATCAGCTATTTAAGCTTAAGATGAAAGAAATGTGTGAAATCAGCCCCAGACTAGAAAACAGAGATGCTGTCTGGGAGAAGAAAGATATCAAATACAAATAAAGATTACCCTTAAACAGATCACCTTCTGATGGGCATTAGAGGAAATTAGAAGCAGTGAGTTTATATGCATGCACCCAATATTTTCTAAATTCACAGCACTCCTTTGAAGTGTAGGAAGGAAATTAAATAGCTGTCTCTTATCAGTGAAATCTGGGCTACCTTCAAATATTGTCTACATGTTAAGCTGTACAGAAAGGTTGGAGAATACTAAAGATTACAAAAAGGTAATTGTGTTTAAGAAAACCAGTTATCAGTACAGAGAAAAAAAAAAAATTATATGAGACCTAAAGGGGTAATGAGCACTGAAATACCGCAAATGAGAGGGCAGAAAGGCAGTCTATCAAGGGAGCATAAACTAAAGAGGAAAGAATAAAGGTTTGCAGTGTCAGAAGGTGGGTCATCCTGCCCTCTTGGAGCACATATGTAAATACATACCTATTAAATTAAAACATCTGAACCTACATGAGAAGCAGGAGGTGAAAACTAGACTTCTGAAAAGAGCAATGGCTTTCTGAGTGGCTTTATTTTCATGCTGCTCTCAATAAAAATGAAATATTGCATGTAACATGAAAAAAAGAGCGAATCTTAAAGTTACAGAGAGAGATGATATCCTTGCATCCCATCAGGATATAAACTCTGTTTACTAAAGGGACAGATGTGAGCATCACACAAAAGGGAGCTATAAAAGGATTAATTACAATCTTTTACACATCTGAAAGGAAAGAAATCCATAAAAGAACAGACTTGGGTAACAAAGACAAAATAAAATCATAATGTAACTGATGTCTGAATCATTCTATTGCCTTTTGTATGCATGGAATAAAGCACAGGGCTGATGTAAATACAGCCTACATTAAGTCTGAAAATCTAATTTCAACTTCTTGGGTAAGGAAGATCTACTAACATCTATTTATCTCATATCTGGTAGATTGGGATTTATTGGAAAATGAAGAAATTATGAAGATACTCTATATGACTTTGAAAATCATGCAATGGTTAAAGTGCAGGTTTGGAATTCAGAAATGTATTGAAACAGCTCCCACTATCAGAGAACGGCTTAAGTAAAATGAGAATCTGGATCCAAATGACCTGTGAAGGCTCTTTGAAAGCATTTCAATGCAGAGACCTTTGTAGAATCAAAGCTGAGAGATAGACTGGGTTATAAAACTTTTATAAAAGATTCATTTGAAATATTGCAGGAGCAATTGCTAGCTCTAGGGAAGCAACTTTAAAAGAAAGTTGAAAGTACTAATCTATTTCTTCTTATAAAAAACAATGCATTACTGAAGTTGTCCCATGTGGAATAGAGAGCAGTCTCTCTAATGGAAAAGTTAGACTAAGGTTTTATAATCCAGTAAAAACTATAAACTCCCCACACACTCTTCTGTATGGAAGTGGGAAATAATGAATTTTCATCTAGTTTTTCAAAATCTAGAATTTAGAAGCGATATTGACCCCACAGTTTATTTAATGTCCACATTACAGGGAAAAAAATTTTTTTTTTGCATTCTGCTAGATACATAAAATGTTGCTTAGCTTGGTAACAGTTCTATAGCAGTCAAAATATTCTTTGGGGAAGTCTCTGAATCTCACCTCTCTTCTTGTTGTGTAAGTTTTATGATAATACTTGAAATATCCAACACATGCAAAAGCTTGTTTATATGAGTCCTCACAAATGAGTCCTCATTTTAAACTGGACTTGTCTAGGCAGTGTGACTACCTTAGGAATACAGGTCTTGAATTCACTAAAAGACCTGAAACAGAAACTGGATAAAATCTGTTAAGGACTGTGAGCCCATGGAAGGTGTTTCTGGACAAATTGATATTTCAGATAGATGTTCATGATTGCACAGTGTTTTGGGAGGCCAGGCAGCAGACTGTACCACGAGATGGACAGTAAATCAAGAGTACTTGCTCATCAACTCTACCAGAATGCAGGTAACTTTTTATAAACTTACTGGCAAACATCAAGTCATGCAAACTGCTAAGCTTCCACCTGGGAGCAGATTGTAACTATGCTCTTTATCCCCAGCAGACTATGTCATTCAGAGTTATAGACTGTATCTGATAAGGGATGTATATACTGTTAAATTTCCCTACCTCCAAGTATGTCCCAAGTATGTGCTTAAGACACAAATGTTCAGGGTAATTCCTCTCTACAGATCTAGGTTCTAGATAAGTTGCCATCATGCCAACATCCATATTTCTTCATTGTCAGAAGATGGAAGGCGAGTAAACAATACCGAAGACTTTCAGTGGTCATCACTGAACTAACCAGTCTGCTTCACTTATGATTTCATATCTCTTCAAAAAATTTCAACCATGTTCTCCTTCCTAAAAGTACTATCAGCTTACTGATTATTTTGAGCAATAATAATTCATTTAGTATTTCATTATTGACTGAAAACACACTTAAATTTACAGTCTTCAACTCTCCATCATTACCTCCTCAGGGAAGAACCACAGAGCTACCTGGGGAAGGGAGGGAAGCGACTTCAACAGGGAGCTTTTGATGGGGACACCAAAAGCACTTCCCAAATAGTTGCTGCATTGACATTCTTCCATCACTAAGGAAAGCTCAGATTAATTGATCAGTAAGTTGGGTCAAAGCACATTTATTTCAGAGAGAAAATGTACTTTAGCTTTAGCAGCTTCGTTGAAAATGCATTATGTTTTATTTACAGGTAAAGCTATTATCAATTCAATTTACATGAACATTCACCATCATTTGCTAGAACAAGGGTTTGGATTATGAAGAACTGCATGACAGCTGTACAGGAAATATTTCTTACCTTTTTTCAGTTTTACTAAATATTAAAAAAAAATAGACAGGGCAGAATTAAGACCTTAAAGGACAGTTTTTAAAAAAATAAAATATATTGTTCATATGAAAGCTTAATGGTGGATTTGTCAGTCAATATGAAGATCTCTTTCTGGGGAGCAAATGAATGCAAAAAGTGGCATACATAAGTTCTTGTGCACCTGTTTCCAGGGGAACATATTTCCCAGATGTATTCTTTATTTCTTCACTACTTCCTGAGGATGCTAAACAACTGATACGAAGTCTCAGAAGATTTGTCCTAAAGAATCACAAAGAAAATGGAAGCATAGTAAGCTGCATGGAGACATAATTTGCATAAACATCTGTAGAAAATATGTAATCATAGAGATGCTCTTGCTGACACTATTTAGAACCTGTGAACAGCTAAGAGTAAATAGGTTCAGTAATTTATTTTTTTTTCTACCTGCAAAATTGTAATCAGATCTCGCTACAGTTTCAAATGAATTTCACATAAATGAATGCCAAAGAGCAATCATAGTGAAAAACACCATGGAGAGGTGCCCAGTAGTATTTTGCATAGTTCAGCACAAATAGATAGTGGTGAAGGACAAAGGGACATCTGGTGGCTATATAGATATATACATTAATCTTAATATACTGCATTGCTGTCAAAAAAATCTAAGCTAAAGAGAACTCAGTCTATCCAGACACAATTGTCACTGTCTATTTGAATAAAATATGCAGATTCATATACTTGATCACATAAAAATCAGATACTGAATAAATTATTTTTTAATCAGGTTCCATGCCTGTATTTCCTGAACAAAACAGCCGGTTACAGCTGCTGTATCCAAAGCACATGAAGGAGTTAGTTTTGTCTCCGCACTAAAATACCTTGAATGTAATTTGTAAAAAACACATTCTTAATCTGTACTGAGAAAAAATACACCTGAATTATATATTACATTCAGTTTAATAAGACTAGCAAGGCAGTTACAGGATATATACATTATATACATTCCCTTCATTCAGATTCAGGAAGGAAAAAAAAAGTAAATGGTTGCTAACTGTTGGGTTCTTTCATATTTTAAAGTTTGCCTTCTTCTGTACCCTAGGTTGCATGTAAGCAGCAGCTGAAAAGTTATTCTTAAAAACACCACTATTTAATTCATTGATTCTTGTGTCTCCATTCTCTTGAGTACAAAAAGAAGCTACTGCTTATATAAGGAATAGTGATTTTTTTTTTTTCCCTTTCAGGTAAAACTCAGGCAGGCATCATTGTTCCTAGATAGATTAAAAATGTAGCACTTCTTTGCAAGCAGTAATTTGCCCATTTCTGCATTGCAGTGTGTCTACCACTGTAGGAAATATAACACACAGGTTGAAAATTTCTAACCAATGATATTGGTGAAAAGCAGCACAAAATTAGTTCTTCTCTGTCTTCTCCCTCTTGTAACCCTTCCGATCATAATGAATAGCAATGAGGAACTACAGCTAAATGGAACAGTCAAGCTGTGATCTCAGCTATTAATACTCATAAGCAGTGATTACACAATGCTAAGTATTATCATTACAACATGATTTTCTGCTGTTAGGTCACAGAATATGCTGCAGAAAATCTTTAAAAAGTCAAATCAATAAGACCATAAAAGAGTCTGATTTCTTTATTTCTTTTTAGCTACTTAGTACACCAAAATAATTTCTAACAAAATTAAAATAAAATTTTAAATATTAATTTTAGAGAAAGATAATGAGTAAGATCACTAAACAATAGAAAAGAAATAACTAAAATAATCCCACGGTATTTTTGCAATAGCTATATGAGTGTTATTGTTTAACTCCCTTGAAAAATAAGCTGTAAATGACATTCATATGTTTTCATTTATCTCAATTATTAATTAAATGCTCCCTCCAGGGTCTCAAAATCTGGTTCATTGTTTTCAAGTTTCCCTTGATCTGAGTAAAACCCGGTTCTGACTTTCCTTAGTCCTCATTATCTTCTCCTCAAAGTACAGTTTCTCAGAACTTTCCAAATTGGGTATCTAGCCCATAATCAAATCTATTTGTTTGTCCTACCAGACACATGTTCAATACTTCCAAATACCTTATGTGCTTTCACAAGTACCCTGCTATCCCTTTCACACATCCTCTAGTTTACAAGTCTACTTAAGGAGCACAATAAAGTTGAAAAATAAGATAAAGCCTCATGGAAAGGTCATTCTTTATAATGGTCTAAAGACATATACATATATATTAAAGAAGGAATGTACATATATCACTCTATTCCCAATATTTTGTCAGTGTTCTTTCCAATTTTCTGATGTATTTTTTTTAAACCCATCAAGGCTTTCATTTTTATTGCACAGAAGGGATTGCTCTAAGCAGTTCTGGTGCTTTTTCTGTATTCATTCTCCTTTTGTCCTTTCTTGGTCAGCCACAAAACCTTTCTCAGGTTTGTCTTCTCCTGAGATCCTTTGACCTATCAAACCTGTTTTCTCCAGATGATAACAAGCTCTTTTTCTATAGTTTTCCCTCTTTTTTAGCAGAAGGTCACTAGTGCTTGATAACCGTACACTTTTCCACTTTGAATAGTGATGCAGTTTCATGCGCTGTTAGTTGACGATGCTCCTGTAAAGGCAGGTTCCATGATTCCTTCCGCTGCCCTTTTATTATACCCCTCCTTTGAAGCCTGCCTATGAACTGTGCCCTTCAACAGACTCTACAGATGCTATCAGCCTACAGTACTAAGGATCTAGTGAGGAAGTGCAATAAAATAGAACTGTGGGATTTTTTTTTTGTTTTCTAAATATATGGGCTTACACACTTCTCAAAGTAGAGTTTTTGTTGTGTTTATAACTCCAGCCAGCAGCTAAGTGTCATGCAGACACTCACCCATTCCCCACCCTCCTTCCCCTGTGTGATGGGAAGGGGAATCAGAAAAGAGTAAAACCTGTGGATTCACAAAAGAATAGTTTAATAATTGAAAAAGATTAAAGTATTACTATGGTGATAATAAGAATATTATTATTATGATCATTGTCATTAATAATAATTGTAGTAATAATACTAGCAACAACAATAACAATGGAGGAAAAAGCAAGAAACACTAGCGATGGACAATACAACTACTCACCACCCAATGACCAATGCCCAGCCCATCCTGAAGCAATGATCAGCCCTATCTGACCAATTACCTCCTGCCCAGTTTACATACTGGTCATGACATTCCTTGATGTGGAGTATCCCTTTGGCCAGTTTGTGTCAGCTGTCCTGGCTGTGTTCCCTCCCAGCTTCTTGTGCACCTGCTCACTGGCAGAGCATAGGAAACTGGAAAGCCCGTGACTTGGGGTAAGCATGACTTAGCAACAACCAAAGCATCAGTGCATTATCATCATTCTCATACTCAATCCAAAACACAGCACTACTAAGAAGAAAATTAATTCTATCCCAGCTGAAGCCAGAACAGGAATCTTTGGATAAAAATAATACAGAAATAAATTAAATTCAATAAAAATAGGAACATTAAAAAGCTATCCTTATTTTATTTATTAATTAAAAATAAATATATAAATGTTGAAAGCTAGAAAGTCTCTCCATGTTATTGAAAAATACCTTCAAAAATTATTTCTAGGTAATTTTATAAAATATCTCTAATTAAAAGGTCATTAGAGTTAGGAAAATGGTTCTAAATAGTCAAAGTATAGCAATAACTAAAATATAGTAATAAAGTTTTATTTTGCTTAACCTTAAAAAAGCGTAAAATGCATCAAAAGTGTAGACTGACGACATAAGCATCAATAAATTAGTGGGGTTTTACTCTTACGATTCAAAATACGTGAAAATCTGGAAATATTTGGATGAAGATGAAGTCTGAATCTATCTCTAATTTAAAGACCATAGTCAATTTTCAAAGTCAATGTTATACAATCATTGCAAAAACCTAGGGAATCATTCTTAGGGTTTGTTTTTTTTTTTTTTTTTTGGCGGTAATAGTATCTCTTAAATAGTATTAGGGACTTAATATCTCCTGTTTGTAAAAGTAAAAAAGGACTGACATTCCCAAGATCAAAAAACACTTGTCCATCTTTACTTTTCATAGGTACTCTTCACAGAGATTATAAATCATAACAGGATCCTCATCTGGCAGATAAAATATTTTGGATGCTAATCACGTGTAGTATATCAGTGAGCTAAAAAAGGTATATATCTAGATGTCAGTAATATCCTTTTGTAATATTTAGCCATTCAGAAGAAATTCTGCTCTTCTATTTTGAGGTATATTGGGGGAAATAACTTCCAGCAAGTTATAAGGCTCAGCACAGTCAGATTTAATACCGTATCTTTTAATATTACTATTGCAACCAATGTGCACAGTTGTAGAATAAAATTTTTTAGCATGAAAAGCATGTCAGACTATCCTTGCCCCTGTGGAAATGGTGTTATGGGACCTTATTTAGTCTCCTGTTTTCCTTTTTGCCATTTACAAATTTTAACTCTGCTTAAGAACTTCCCTTACTATTAGGCTCTAAAAGTAAATAGTACTGTGCTCCTAGAGGGAGCATCCGCTGAAAGTTCATCAGCTTTTCTCTTCTCTGTAAAACAGGACTAGTGGCAATTAGTAGCTTTTAGAATTGTTTATACATACTTTTTCTGATTTGTTGTTGCTGTTTTGTAAGAACAAAGCCTGACTTTGCATATGAATAGGTTTCTGTACAGAGCCAATTTCACCTATTTGTCAATGCTGTATTGATATACATTATATCAATGTATTGATATAAGATTTCCTACATGTTGTATTGAAGTTAGAAGTGAAAACTAGGAGACAGTGTTTAATGAGAAAAAAAGCTATTTAGAAAAGGGAGAAACAAATAATGCATTCAGTAGTTTTAACTCATTTATTTGTCGCTTTTTATTTGCACATTTAACATAAGCTTCTTTTACCCAATTTCCCTTTAGGTCAGCATGCTGTCTCTGTGAGCCCACAGTACAGATTGCATTGAGCCAGGCTTCATATATTGCACAGGCATTGGACTTTTAGAGGAACTTAATGTTCAACTACATTCAGCTACAAATTCCCCTGAAAAGAGAAATACTTGAGACTGTAAATTTGTGTCAAGATGTATTGGTTACATCCTCTGGTTTACCTTTATATCACAGTAAATTAACATGCATATGTGTTGAAACTCTAGCGGGTGACCTCCTCAAGTTAATAAAGCTTGACATTTTAATAGGATGAACAAATGTTTTATTTGTACATTGTGGAGTATTTTACCAATGATCTGATGAGATTTTGTTAGTTGTTTTTTCTTTATGTACTGGAGGTAAAACTCATGTTTGCTAGATGACCTATTAATCTGCTAATTCATTGGATACATGTTATAATTTAAAGGTCAGGGCTATCCATTAAACTTATCAACATGGTGCAAGATTCTTTAAATCAAAAATGTTCCTGCATGAACTTCATTAATTCTATGGCATGAATGCTAAAACAATAGTAAGAAAAGTTAATCCTTCAGGCTGATGGATTGCAGCCTGTGGCTCTGATGGCTACACACCTTCAATAGAGTGGAGTCACAGGTAGTTCACAAAGTAAGTCTGTAGAATTTCTTTGTAACTTATAATTTATTTCCCACTAAATAATATCATTAGGAGAAATAATTCAAGAGTTGGTTCTAGGAATATAGGGAATATTTTATTTGAACACATAATATATCAGAGTAACAGAATTTAGACTGGATTCATCTTTCAGTTTGGTTTTGTGAGCTGTTTTAACTAAGATATTTAGGCTGAAAGAATAGAGCAATTATATACCCAGTGCCCAAACCTGATGCTATCAGATTCATAGAAAATAATGGATTGGTCACATATTACTGTGACTCTTTCAAAAATGCTGTGTTTTTATTTCTTAGGAAAGTTAAAGAACCTCTCAAAAGACATGGCAAATAATATTCAAGAATATATAGCATTATGTAGCAGCTATGTTGTTTAGTCAGGTATAAGAGAAGACTGGATATCAGCTTCATTTATACTGTTATATTAATTTGTTATATAATATTATAATTTATTGTGATTCTCCTAAATGTCTAAATCAATACTAAAAGAAAAGTGTGAAAAAGCTACCTTTTTCTTTTTTTTTTTTTTTTTTTTTTTGGTAATGAAGATTTATATAAATAGATTTACAAGCAGCATGCAAGTAACAAAAAGTGTATTGACAATTGCAAGTCCACTGGCAATGTTTAGTTGTGGGTGACCTTTAAGAAAATATCTTCTGCCTCCAGGCACACACATGCTATTTACACTAATCCTCTTAAGTTTCCCTTACGGCTCCAATATGCTGCTGCTTACCCTAACACCACCTTTTGCCTTTGGACCTAATTTCTCTACTTCAGATTGGTTTTTTTAACTTTTGATAGTAGCTGCTAACGGGGCAAGTTTTCCTGTAAAGTTTGCTAGGACTGTGCAGCTGATTTCAAAAACTCAGGATTGGCTTATGGAGTACAGCTTGAGAATTAGAGGAAGGCATCCCAAAGCAGATTTGCAAGTTGTTTGGAGGTGGAGTGCAAACAATAAAGGGGCTACAAAATTCAATCAAAAGTGATTAAGAAAAAAAAGAACATTTAGGCAAGAATAGATTTTTTTTTTGTATTGTTATATCTGCTCTCTTAGTATTATCAATAAGTGGTTTTCTAACAATAAGTGAACAACTTATTCAAAGTCATATGTTAAAGATTAAAAATTAAATAATTTTTCATTTACACTAACTTCCATGGAGTGTGTTTTTTCACATTTTATTTACTTGTAAGAAACCTAAATGTAATTAGAGTTAGTTGGAAATATACACCCAGATAATACTGTTAAAAAATATTATCTTAGAAATGTGTAATGCACACTCACAGCCTAGGCATCCAGATGTATCCTGGGGTGCATTAAAAGCAGCATGGCCAGCAGGCTGAGGGAGGTGACTCTCCCCCTCTACTCTTCCCTCTTGAAACCCTACTTGGAGTGCATCCTGTTCTGGGGTCCCCAGCATCAGAACCACATGGACCTGGTGGAGAAATTTGTTCAAACCATAAATTTTCCTTCCTAGATGAAAAAAAATTCCACATTCAGTTTGCTTTCATTGGTTTTAGTATCTTGATCTGTGAATTACTCATTTGATACAGTTTAAGCTTGATCTAGAAAAAGTTAGATGTGCCTAAAAGTGAGATGCTGCAGTTTAGCTATTGTCAAGTCCCTGTTGGGAATAGAGAAACTCAATTAACGTGTCTAAGTTATCCAAACTGTGCAGTGGAAATGCTGATTATCTCAATATATAGATACCAACTAAAAGCACATTGTGTGCAACAACATAGCCATTAGGGAATTCTAAAGACAGGGTCTAAACTTAAATATCAACCTTCTGCTATTTAATGAGAAATATACTTCCTCATAATACCTTAAAATCATATTTTGGACCCTTAAAACCTATGTTATTAAAATATACTGAGAAAAAGAAGTCAATAATTTATTTTTAAATAGAAACAGACTTAAACTGTGGATGAATAAAAATCTAGAATACTACATTAAAGAAAAGCACAAATTAATTCACTTCTTTAGTAGGTCAGGATGCAGTCCTCTGTGCCACAGCAGAGTACTGGCTGTAGTGAAGTCTTATTTATAGAAATATATGTCTTTTCACTGATTAATCAATTTGATTCTAATACACCAAATCTTCAGTAAATTGTATTCAATACAATAAATTGTGGAATCTTTTTCCACAAAGAAATAGGACAGCTTAGTGAAGACTATTGTGTGACAGCTTGAAAGTAATTAGACCTCCGTCCCAGCACTAGCCATCCACTTATTTCTGTGAAACTAGAAGTAATGGATCTTTCAGATTTCCACCCCTGTGTTAAATGTGTTTTGACTCACCCAGTAGGTTCAAAAAATTCTCCAGAAGGGAACTCACAGAAGGAAATACAGATGAAATAATCCCCTTTGCCATCATTGAAAACCCAAGTGATACTGATGCACTTAAGCTACCACAAAGATTTGTCTCCTACATAGAGTAGGTAAACATCACTAGTGTATTTATTTGAAGCTTTCCCACAGTGGGCAAATTGTATCAGCAAAGGGCTAGTCACACTTGTCTATGTGAAATAGTCTCAACACTGGAAGATTTAAAGAATGCCTTAGAAACTGGTATATGCTCTGTTTCATTCTCCTTTCTTTCTCAGAGGATAGATGGTTGGGGCAATGGCCTTCAACTGTGAGTTTATCTATTTAAACCTGAGATTTAACTGTGATGGTTTACATGTTGCCAGGAGTAAAAGAGTAATGATTTCTAAGACTGGGTGAGCAAGGTGCCATGTGTCTAACAATGTGAAAGAAGGTCATGAAGGAAATGAAGCTTCATCAAATTGACAAGGATGCTAGTACAGATGTTTGAAAAACTCTATCTCTGCGTTAGAGTGGCTTGGAAAGTAAAAAGTCTGGATAATAGAAAGGAAAACTTGTAAGAAATACGAGACATGTATCTGAGGTTTTATTTTGCAGAGATGGAAGAATTAGGAATCAAGATAGAAAGCATAGCACTTGAACTTAGCAGGTTATAGGCCAGGACACATGAAAACAAAGAAATGTGTATCCTCAGAAGTTCAGCCACTGCTGGTTTAAAAGTTCTCTCTCCTAAATTCATTCTCTAGCACTTAGCAAACTGAACTTGTACAAGCTTTTTTCCCAGTTGCAAGGCCTAGCTTTTAAGCCTGTGGATCTTTGTGAAGCTTGAAAAAATAAACTTCACATCTGTCCACACTGGTTCATATGAAATGCAGTTTTTTAAAAATATATGTTTATGATCAAATAAACTATATTTCTCTGTCAAAGCAGACTGAATAAAACCCCAGAAAATCGAGTTCCCTTCTTTGAAGTAGGTGTTCCAGCTGTAAAGATATTTAGCTCTACTTACTTCTCAGCACTCTTTTTAACTCATAAATCTTGAATTCCTTCCTGCATAGTGACATAGCTTCAATAGGAGGAATGACGAGTAGTCCAAAAGACATGAATAACTTATAGGCTGACAGTTATGGCACTTAAAAGTAAGTGATAGTTTGTAAAGAGTCAGATCCTGTCACTGTGTATTAGTCATGCTCTAAGAACACCTCTCTGATTGAGACTTTGCCTTTATCAAAGATTGCTGGGTTCAATGCCCTTTCCAGATGACAAAAAAAGAATCTTCCTAGGAATATTTTTGTCAGGAAACTACTACTCAGGCTGCATGCAAAGTTGAGGACATTTAGTTACTTAATATTTTTAGACAAGAAGTAATGAGTAAGAAAAAAAGATTCCCAAAAAACCCATAGAAAACCAATCTCCCAAACAAGCAAACAACAACAAAAGGAGGGGACATAATGAGTCTAATTTACTGATTATGGAAGTCAGTGATGGGGCATGGTCTTTATATAGGTGAGACTATGGGAAAAAATGAGCCCAGATGTCCCACTATCTTTCTAAATGCTCTGAATATAAGGTTATACACAAAAGGTAGTTGAGAGACTGCTCTTTAGTGAAGAAATCTGAATCCTAGATCAAGAACTGAGAAAAGGGCTTAGACATGGCTGAGGAAGGTACCTGCAATGTGAATGGGGTAGTCTCTAGCTGCAATTTTCTCTACTGATTAGCTTCTGTTTTTCTAAGATTCTGCTGGGTTTTAGAAAATAAGACCTAAACTGTCTTTGGGCTATCACACTCTTTCCTCTTTTACCTTTCAAAAACTTTGCAACTGTTCAACTTCTTTCAAATGTTGCAGAGAACGAAGGCCTCAAAATGAAAAAATGTTATTTTGCATTCAAAGAAAAAAATGACAGATTAAGAAAAATTAAATACTTTATTAGGCTGACCTATCAGCACACACAGACTATCAGTCACAGCAAACAGATTTCTGAACTCACTGAAATACAAATAATCTCTGTCACCAGGAATAAGAAAGTCAGCAAGTCAGCATTTCCGTAAAAGGGCTGGAAAGAACAGGGGAAGAGGCTGAAAGAGATAATTCTGAGGTCAAGTTTTCATGGGCAGTATATTATATAAGAATATAGAGCATGAGTTAAACTTTGTTACTGCAGTTGCCATGGAAAAGGTTGCTTTGCACTTCCATTTTAAGGGCAAACTTACACAGACAGAAATAGATAAACTTTTTAGAGGTCATCCCCAGGCTTATCAGATGCAGCCCATGAAGCTAATGCACCTTTTCAGACTACAACTGGCTCAAAATATAAGTAAGATATGGTGGATTGGCCTGGTTAAGGAGCAAATTCCCACCTGGCTGCTCAATTACTCCACATCCCTAACGGGACAATAATTCGCACTTCATAACAGCAAGCAAATAGTGCTTTTATTCAAATATTTATCCATTTGCAATTTTTTTCATGAGCGTTGTGTTCCATAGGTGTTCAGAGTGACATATTGGCTTCAAAGTTGGTTTAGTCTTCTTAAATAATGGGAGGAAAAAAAAGATAAGGTTAGAGTTAGGGTTACCCTAAAGATTATCTAATTTTTGGGAGTTTAAAATATATGGAGGTGATTCTAACCTTTTATTAACCAGGGAAAAATTGTTTAAACTGCATTTGTGCTTTTCCCAGCGTGTCTGGTAGTCTTTGGAGGGATTTTTCTTTCTGATCTGAGTCTCTCCTTTATTGAGAATTTTGTCCACTGCTCTAAGTTTTAAATGTAGGTACCTGACTAAATTAACAAAAATAATTTAATTGCTTCACCTCTAAATTTCTTTTTTTGAATCATCCTTTAAAGTTTATATTAAAGAAATATTTTTCACTTTACTGTTCAAAAGAAAATGCCATATTCCTTAGTGATTTTACTTTTTGAAAAATCATTTTAAAAGAAGAGGTGAAATGGGGTTGTGGAACTGAATCGAAAATCCATAAAATCCTTAGATTTATGAATATCTTGATTCTACCTCTTAACTTTCTTATCATTGCCTTGTCTTGATGCATGGTTGCATAACTCTGTTAACACTGATTCTTTAGTGCTTTGTCTTAAATTATTTTTTCTACAGAAATAGACAGTAGAGGGACCATAATCAATACTATCTCTGTTACTATTAACTTAATGCAAAATTCTTGTAAGGTTCGTGGTATGACAATGCTTGCAGCACATCCTCCTCAGTTCACTGGGGAGCTGTGAAGTGATCTGGCAGAAATGATGGTGCAGTGGTGGATGCGAATTGGCAATTTTTCTTTTCAGAAGAATGTCATGGTTTGAAAACCTGTCTCTCAGGTTCAAAAAATAATTTTGATGAAAGAAAAAGATATCAAAACTCTGAGATGTTTTTTTACCTACCTGCTTTACAGCAGGAATGTTGACCTTACAGATAGGCAAAATTCAGTGATGCTTAGTGTTACAGGTATCTTGGCTATGTTTCAGAACTCTGTTATGTCTCTTTTTTTTCCCTTCCAATAAGGAGTGAAAACAAGTCTTAAAATACACTGTGACATTAATTTCCACTTCTCTAGGCAGCTATAAATATCAATCCTTAGCCTATACCCTAAAACCTCTAATGACTGTGATAGCACTATTTGCATCAAAATGCAGATCTCCTGTAGGCTGTTGAGTAGCATTCAAATTGGTAGCAATATTAGATCAATCCTATGCTAAAATCCAGAAAAAAAGAGCTCTTTTAGTATTTGTTCTATGGGCATAAGCCATTTAAAACCTCAGTTTAGGAAAAGAGAGACAATGTATGTAAAAAACACTGTAATATTTCTGCTTTAGGATTTTTTTAAGGAGCCTGGCTTCTTCCTTCTTACTCAAAGCATGTTCTGAAATATGTACTATTATTCAGCAACTGTTTTAAATCAAGTTGGTTAAAGACCTAACAGGTAACTATTAAAAAACCACCTATGTATTTTATGGTAATTTTAATACTGAATCAGTTATATGAAATGATTCAGTATACAAATGAAACATCTGTTTAAAAGCATAATCAACTAAATCCATATTCACATGTGTCAATATAAAGCACAGCCTGAGCACTGATGCACGTGCTTCTGAAAAAAAGCTTACCTTGATCCTTCTTATCAAATGACTGTGCAAGGCATATTAAGTTTTTTTAGCACTGAAAATTGGATTACATGGAATGAACATGAATTTATAGATGCTAAAGATTAGCTCATGAAGATCTCCATGAATTTAAAGCCATACTGTGTTGATTCTATCCCTTTAGAAGGAAAATGTGTGCTCCCCAGCAACTGAGAAGGCTCCTGATACCTGCGTGTGTGATTGTGTACACACTAGCATTTTAACTGTATTGAAAATGTTTGTGGTTCTGTGATGGGCTGACCTTGGCTGGCCACCAGGTGCCCACCAAGCCACTCTATCACTCCTCCTCCTCAAAAGAACAGAGAGACAAATTTGAGACAAAAGAGACAAAAAATGAGAAAGATCATGGTTTGAAATAAGGACAGGGAGTTGACTCACCAATTACACTAACGGGCAAAACAGATTGGATTCAATTTATTTCAGTCTATTTCTAGTTATTAAAACAAATCTAAAACCACCTACCCTCTCCCAACTCACTTCTTTCCATGTTCAACATTCCTCCTGACTTTTCTACCTCCTCCCTTCAAGCAGCTCAGGGGCCTGGGGAAAGTGGGTTGAAGTCAGTTCATAAGGTGTCATATCTGTTGGTTTTTCCTCCTCATACTGGTACTCTGCTACAGTGTCAGGTCCCTCCAGTGGGATACAGTCCTTCCCGAACTATTTCAACATCCCTTCCCATGGGCTGCAATGCTTTAAGAACTGCTTCATTTTGGGCCTCTTCCATGTGAGAGAGTTTCGAGACCTTCAGGAGCAGACTGCTCCAATATGGATCCCACAGCTTCTTTTGGAACAGCTGTACTAGTTTGGGCTTCTCTCCATGGGCCTTGTCTCCTGTTAAGAACCTGTTCCTGTGTGGGGTCTCCATGGGCTGCAGCTTCGTGCATGATAGACATGATCCACTGTCAGTCCTCCACAGCTTCCTCCACAGACTGTGGGTGGATATCTGCTTCACTGTGGTCCTCCATGGGCTTCAGGAGGACATCATGTGTCACCTCGGTCTGCCTCATGAACTGCAGGGGAATTTCTGTTGCAGCGCCTGAAGCTCCTCCTCCTTCTCCTTCTTATTTGATCTTGGTGCCTGCATAGTTGTTTCTCTCATATATTTTCTCAATCCTCTCTCAAATCTGCTGCACAGCATTTTTGACCATCTCTTTAAAATATGATATCACAGAGGCACCACTAACATAGATAATGGGCTCAGTTTGTCAGGTGTGGGTCCATCTTGGAGCCAGCTTGAGCTGACTCTTCTTGACACAGGGGCAGCTCCTAGTCTCTTTTCTCTTTTCATAGAAGCCACCCCTGCAGCTTTCCTGCCATCAAAATTTTGGCATGTAAACCTAATACAGATTCTAAAGGCTTACACAGTAAAATTATACAATACCTAAAGACTTCAGATACAGCTACTTAGAACAGAGTCAATCCACTGCAGAATCTGGCTCATACCTTCAAAGAGGTATGACCAACTCTTTTATCTCTTATTTGCATATCATTCAAATACAATGGTCTTCTGTTCTTTTGAATACGTGCATGAATTCTCAGCAGTGTCTCATAAATCTGCCAAATAACTTTTCTTCAAGGGGTATCATGGAAGAAATGCTGTAATGGGTATCTGTTTTCCGAGAAAAAAAAATATTGAAAACTGCAGTCAACAAGAACATCAATTCACATATTAATTCAGACACATTCCATTTCTGATGATATACTTGGTTGACTTGGATTTTATTTGGTTTTCAAGACCAATCTTCAGGAATGACAGCTATAGTTAGGGGAAAAATGATAGTATCAAAATAATTTGTTGCAAATTTTTGCCCTTTCTCAAATTCTCCTGAGGATCACAGGAAGATAAATATTCAGTTTAAGATCCAATAAAGTATTCAGTTTGGCCCAGCTCTAGAAAAGAAATGAATTAAAGTATCCAGCTGAGAGCAATACACACTAAATGAACTTCAAAAGGCTTCTGTTTTCTGGGTATCAAGGATTGTAGGAGGATGCTAGAAACATACTGGTTATTTCATACTGAAACTATTCCTTTAGAACTCCCCTCTGGTGGTCCATGGATCCTGGAAATTCAAGAGTGAGATCTATGCTTCCCATTGCTTACCAAAAGAAAATGTTTTATGCTAAAGCACTTAATTTGGAGAGGAAAATATTTAAAAGCTATGTAATCAAAGCAGGCAAACAAGCAAACAACAAAACCCCAGGTGAATAAACAAATAAACAAGCAAAAAAAGTCAAAAGCCTAGGGTAACACTCTGATCTTTCCTTTGAGATGAGAATGTGTAGAAAGAAATCAGTGATTTTTCACGTCTAAATTTATATTTTATTTAACTGGAAGAAGATAATTAAATTCTAAAAAAAAGTTTGAACTGCTGTGCTGAATGATAAAAATAAAAAAAGGTTGTAAAATAAATCTTTTTCCTTCCCACTGCATTTCTATAGTTTGAAAGTATTCCTTCTACCCCTTTGCATACAAATGTCCTCTTTCTCGTCTGGTTTGTTTTTCTGCTGCAGATTCCCTGATTACTGTCTTTTTTCAACCATCTGTCCCTAGCCTCTGCTCCAAAAAGTCCTCATCAAATCATGGTCAATTGTCCTTCCTCATTTCTCAGGATTTAACCTGACAGACTATGCTGTAGGAAAGACTATGCATAACAACAATCGTCTCCTCTGCTGCTCAGTGACAGCCTACATAACACTTTATGTTTAGTCTATACAATGCCTAGGAACTGACTGAATACTTATACTATTTGTCATAGATTGGGATTTATGTATTTTGATACATCTATCTTTTTCCCTCTTCCATGATTATCAATTGTATTATCTAGCAGTCTCAATAGAAATGACAATTTTATTAAGGGTTTTGTTTTGTATCCTTGAAACAGAAACCATTTGAAATTTTGCAGGATTATCAAAAGAGAGTGTTCTATTTCTTACATTCTCCTTTGGGATGCTTTGTTTCAGTAATATTCCCCCGTAACTTACAGTGTTGTGAGTAATTTTTTTCTAGTTATCGCTGATCACTGAAGATGCTTTCTCTGCTGACCTCTATAACATTAGCTCTCAAATTGATTTATGAAGCTTTAGTGAATGTATAACTTGTTACCCTATGGCCTCCTTGTGGAAATTGGTAGGAGTGTTGGGCTCTGTGTACAAATGCTGTAGTGACCTAGTTATTTGGATCTGTGCAATTTTGGTAAGCTTACCTTAGGTAGTTTTTTTGAAACTACCTTTAGCTTAAAAGGTTATAGTAAAATGCAAATAAGGTGATTATTTGCAGCATCTGATAAAGACAACATAAAAAAGCTGCGAAAAGACAAGTGAAGGAAAATCAATTCCTAATTTACACTAACATGTAATATAAAAGATCTGTTTGGCTGCTCAGTACCTTATGTTTGAGTTGCATTTGTCAAGGAGAATCACATCTTTACAAATCCTCCTGGCTTTAACAGATAGTTTTATTCTTAGAGTCCTCTCAGAATCACGATCAGATTCAAATCTTGTCCTCCATCCTTCTCTTTATCCACATTCTCCTTTCCAACCTGAAGTGTGTTTGCTGTGCTATTTCCATGCAAGGTGATAGCTGTGAAAATTCCTTAAGAGATAAAAAATTTCTCTATTCTATGGGGGATATTACAGACATGTTGTGTTAATTTTTAATTTGAAAAAAAATGTTTAAAAAAAAAAGTTGAAGAGTGAGATTTTTTTTCCAAAGGAAGTGAGGAAAGCATTTATTCCAAAATGCAATTTCAGGTAAATGCCCTAGATTGGCACCAGGGCTCCCTGTCTGCAAAATATTCCTCACAGTCAATATTTCTATTGGCTGGCTGGCTCTGTATGGCAAATCGTCTTTTTACATGTTCACAGATTTACTAATGCAAGAAAGGTTCAGTAGTGGACTTAGGAACTTGACTTGGTGACATAGAATTAAATTTAAAGGTAAATTGTTTTGAGGATTTATCCTCATGATAACATATATTCCAGTCCATAATGTCATGGTGTAGATGTGGTAAGTTAAGACAGTCTCTCTTCCATTTGGTAAATCAGACTTTTAAACTGGCCTTTGTATAGGCCAATGACTAGATATTTTTAGACTTTAGCCAGTGTAAAGGTGCCCACAACCAGCTGTGATAACCCCTTCTAGTTAAAAGTGTGGTTAGACTGTATTATCCTTTTCCTTTTCTGCAGAATATTTTTGGGGGATTGGGTTGGTTTTGTTTGTATGCTAATTTGTTCTTAAAAAAACCAAACCAACCAACCAACCAACCAACCAAACCCAAGCAACCAAATAAACCTTTTGCTTTAGCCCGGAGAGAAGTAACCACTATTTTAACAACAAATACAAAACCCTCTAAAAAGAAACCTAAATAAACAACCCCAAACCAAACAAACAGAACAACCTCACCCACAAAAATACAAAAACAAACCATGAACAGCTGTCTGGACACTGTAGGTCATTGGCAATTTCTAACATTTACAGAATAACATTTTTGAGCTAAAACCTGTATTTTGTTTATGAATGTGTACACAGTTCATAGAACAAGGGATAGTGGTCTTGATGAGAATTATAAGCACTATAAGACGTTGAACTGAACTGCTGGGAAGAAGAGGGGAATCCTTAAAATACAGTTTGCACTTTTCTCTTTCTTTATAGATTACTCAGTACTTCTCTCTTTAGTATCTGTAATTATATAAACCTTAAGGATCTTTCTGATCAGAATGAGACACCAAGTCTCTTTCTACAATACTAATAATTAAAAATAGGTGGATGATCAACCACCTTTTAAAGCTAATACTTCTGAAAATCAGCCTATAGATTTACATTTTGCAGACTTCTAAAGAGCCTGGTAAATTAAAAAATCTCATTGAATCAATAAAAAAAAAATTCTGATCTTCTCCACATAGCAAATTACTACACTGACAGTGTACAACCATTATGTTTGTTGTCATATATTTAACACAGAAATCCATCATCTCCATGAAATGCAGATGGAACTGCAACAAATATATTCCAATAAGCTTATTCAGATTTATTTCTCAGAAGGATGTAATAGGTTTATGTTTCATTTTGCTTTTATATTCAAGTGTAACTAGTCATTGACAGAGTTTGTAAACCTTGAATATCCTGAAAACCTTTGTTCACCAGTTTATATGGCTCCTTTCCTGCAGACAAAAAAAACCCTAAATAAATACACTGACAAAGGAGAAATGCATCTATAATGCATCAGCATAGTATTTCTGGAATTTCTTAATTTCTCATCATATCCTGAAAATTTTATTTTATGTGGGGTTTTAGGTAAACATGTAGAAAATACTTGTTTTAGATGTATGAATGTGCCTATCAAGTTTTATATGCAGTTCTGGGATAACACACATTCTTGCAGATGAACTGGATATCTGGATGATATAAAAATTTCCCTCTCAAGGCAAAACCTGTACAAGTGGTCTTCATGAGGAAAACTGCTACCTATGCTGAATTCTGATGGAATAAATTTCATGTAGTCAATACTTGTTTACTTTTATAGACAGGCGGTCCTTTGTGTAAAACCTAAGTGTAAAAATACTCAGAGGATAAACAAGGTATTTCTCTTAGAGTGCCTCTGTGCTTTTTGCCTTTCTTATCTCTGCAAGTTTCACCAGTTTTGGCTGTTACTCAACAAATTAACCTTTAAGGTGAATAAATGATTTTCTTAACATTTCTTATTCTTCCAATCAGTAGTGGAATGCAAGTAGATACGTTTAACAAAATTTTCATGTGAGTCTGTTCCATCTGGCAAACTCTCACACAGATCTTAAACATTTCAGACATTTAAAACTGGAAAATAGTATGTGCACATGAACATACATGCATGTGTATATATGTATATGTTTGTGTGAATATAGGGACATCATATGCAATCCAGAGGAGACCCAGAACCAGTGCAATGTAATGTGACCATACCCAAACTATTTCTTTAAGCCTCAAAGCTAAAGAACAAATACTGTCTCTCTTTAATTTGCAGTGTTGATATAATTCATTGTAGACCATCATTATTTGCCTAAGGAGTCTCATTGAAGTCAGTGGAACTGTTTGTATACTAACTGCCTGTGAGCAGAGATACAGAGAATTCCCTGAACCATTTCTGAATTTAGAACTGGTGAAAGCCAATGCCAGGAATAGATTCATTTCCACCAATACGTTTCTCAGAATTGCTTTCTGAATCATTTCATGTTTGAAGGATTCAAAATTATTTCACCACATTGATGAAAATTTCTTCTAACATGAGAAAAAAGTAAACTATTGAACCAAACTCAGAGCAGTCTTTTTTTTGTTCTTATGTTTTGAAAGAAATTCCGTATTACTGAGTTTACAGAGGTTAAAATCATATCAAAGGCATAAAATAATGCCAAAATCAGTGAACATAGGAGAGGAACTCACTTATAAAAAATGAAATAGCATTTCTATTTTCAGAAGCCTAGAGGGAAACATCCTACTACGAAAATAAAGGAAAAGGCAGTGGAGGAAAGCCATTGTTCAGAAGTGTCTCACTAATATATATTTGTTGGTTTTTGTGACGAGACTGAATTCTGACTTTGAAAGGAGTCTAGTGAAAAGAGAAAAATATGTTCTTTTAGAAAAAGGATATTGTTTTTTGGAGTATAATGATCTATATTTTCATCCAGATGCTGAACTAAATTTTCCATAGATGCTGGTATATATTACGTTTATCATACCCATATTTTTCAAACAGCAAAGTGTCTTCTTTTATTTCAGACAGAAAAATAACTCAGATAATGCATTAAACCTAATTACATATTTGTAGCAAGCTGTACATGTAGATGTACAGCTTCTGCAAATGTTTATGTGGAAAAATTAGACCAAATGTGACAAATTAGACCAAAACCATATTACTCTTCTTTTAATGAGCAGTATTCTGGATTATTTTACTACTTTATATGTGTTACAGAAATTATGCATGCCAGCCACTATAACAGAGATGGACTAGGTTTCTGCTGAATAAATAAACCAAAAGATGTATTCCACTATAAAAGTGCCTTTTATTAATAACATTCCAGCTCAAGCTGGCTGTCTGAAGAGGGACTCTGATTGAAGAAATCCCCAGGCAGTCATACCCTCACAATCTAAGCTCCCCACCCCTCACACAAAATTTGGGTCAATAGTTGTGTTAGGGTCTGGTATATTCCTGTTCTTCATTGGATCCCTTCATAGGTGAGCAATTTCTTTCCTTATCTCTAGGCTGCAGGTTCCTCTGGTGATTGTACCTTCCTTATCTTCAGTCTTGAACAATCTCTAGGGCCTTCTATTATTTAACTAGGTAAAAGTTCACCATATCTAGGTGAAAGCTCACAGCTTGCCACCTAAGGCTTCAGCAAATTGAGCTGCTAAAGCTGATCAAATTATGCTAAAAACTTTTATATAAATAGTATACCAAATAACACTAAGTATGTCAAAAGACTTTCTCTTTTTTTTATACAAATATGCAATTTATCAACATTTAAAAAAAAGCTTCATTTAATTTAATAGGTGATTAACACTTTGACTAACACCTGACTAAAAATTTTTGTACTAGTATCAGGAGTCCAGTCTTTTAAGAAAGAACTTTACAGTATTTCCAAGCCATTCCTTAACTTAGAGAAATTAATTTCTGTACAAAATACAACAAACAAAGAATGTATAAAAAATTCTGAAAGCCCTTGAAATTATGTATGATTTATATTGCTTTTGTATCTTTTTTCTGATTAAATTCTTCTACTCAGAAAAAATACAACATTAAATGAGGCATTGCTTGATCTAAAATAACAATAAGAAAATCATAGTTTACAAAAACAGCCATTTGTACTAATTAATCCACCAGGGAAAAAAAACCTTATCTCCTACACATAAATAATACGTAATTTAATGAAACTACAGGACACTGGAGAGAAGGAATTGCTTGTTTCTTTGTTTCAAGCATTTAGATTATTTATTGAATCTTAATGTTTAATTTTAAAATAGGTTATCTTATTCCAGCAATGTATTTTCCTTTTATCTGCAAAGAGATAAAAAAATTATAAAATTTCAACCTGAGGACAATTCCTATGAAATCCAACAAAATCTGAAATGTAATGCCAAGGAAGAAAAATGAAAATGAATGCATAAAAATATAATATATGGTGGAATGAAAAAAAAAAAGAGAGCTAGAATACATTTTCAAGGTATTTTCCTCACACTTTGCTATGGGCTCTTGACTTCACTGGAGTACAGCAGAACATAATTTTCTTTTATTACTAGTTTAAACATGAGCATAAAGATATAGTACACATTTAAATCAATGTCATTTAACAGAAAGGATTATAATGGTGTGAATTTATTAGGTAAGAACAAACAAGACCAGAATTTTTCTGGTTTGTAGTTTGCTTTTGGTATCTTTATTAGACCTTGAGTAAGAAACTGAGTGACTTTCACACAAATACTTGCTTCACACAATGCAGTCAGTTTTGGCTGCTGAAAAGGCTCCTGAGATGATCTGCTACTATTCCACTGAGTGCTTTGAAGATTAAGCTAAGAACTTGCACTGGGTCTTAGCTAGATATAAGAACTCATTAGACTGAAAATATTGTGATGATATGCATATTGTTATATAAAAAAATTGCAAAATAATCTATCAGTTGGAAACTTTTCAAAACCCAATTTTTATTCCTACTGCTAAGTTTTGTGTCCACAAACATTTCCCCTTCCCCTTCCCCTTCCCCTTCCCCTTCCCCTTCCCCTTCCCCTTCCCTTTCCCCTTCCCCTTCCCCTTCCCCGTGTTTATAGTTAGATATAAAGAGAAAATTCTCTAAGAAAAAAAAATTCCAAGAAAAATAATTACTTTTTTTTCATATTTCTTTACATACAACCCTCTAATGTTGCATGAAGAAACTTTGTCAGGAATGAGTGCATTTGCAGGATTTGTGCTTGCAGTCAACCTTTTCAATATTTGCTTAAAGTGCCCTAAACACAGTATTGGCAATTCTATATCATTTACTTTCAAGTTGTAAGACTCAAAATAAATAAATAAATAAATAAAATATAAAACAATCATACAGTTTTGGTTTTAGAGACATTCTCTGAAGCAGATTAAAAAAAATGCAATTTTATAGTCAGCAATCAAAAAGTAAGCACACATACTTTTACTGAGTTTTTATTTATTGGATAAAGAATGGAGGATATGTAGAATTTGTAAAGGCTATTTATACCACTGTCAATTCATCTTAGTGATAGAGCTAACTGATTTATCACAGCTATGTCAGCATTAATCTAGCTCCAGTTTTCTAACACAATCAGGACAGGCATACAGGCTGAGTGGATCTTTGTAAAAAGTCAGAGTACATATATTTTGCAGCCCCATTGATTAATGTTCTCAGGTTGACACTCACAGCACCATTCTACAACTGAAAAGTTCAAAATATAGTAAAATAGGTAGGATATTTGTCAGACTTGCATTTATAAGCTAGCAATTATCTAAAGACTCATAGGACTGGCCTTTTAGACCATTTGGTGCATTGGAGAATGGGTCATCTTCTTGTGTACTTTCCTAATTTAAATGTTTCATGCTGTGGACAAGATTAGAAAAAGAAAATGAAGAAGAAAAGAAAAAACAAAAAAAAACCCCAAACCAAATATCAGATTACTTTTTTCCACACAATACTGCTAATCCATTATATCTAACATTGTTTCTAGTATCTAATTTAGCAGCATTCAAGGGAAGAATAGGCCATGAAACAAATAATCTCCTCTCACAATAAGAAATTAAAATAATAAACCAGAAATCTCTATTAAGAAAATAAATTCAGGCAATAAAATTGTACCTAGAAATATTATATGATATTTTAAAAATTCACAACAAAACCTAACTAGCTGATAGTCTAGAATTCATGACACTCCTGCAGGAAATACTGCCCAGTCTTCATTCTGCCAAGTCTCCATTCTGCCAGAATCCCTTAAATTATGCAGCTGATATCTGGCAGACCCCACTGAACCATTAGGTAGGATAAAATTTTACAGTGGAATAGTTGCAACTAACACACATTATTTTCTTGCATGCAATACAGTCTTCATTGAATTTCACAGTCAAATTAAACACTTCTCACAAAGCAGTGACTGTAAGTGATAGAAACTTCAGACCAGCATAGGTGCTCTCATAAGGAAGAGAGAACTCATAGTCAGCCTGCAGGAGCTAGCTCATGGCATCACGGGTACAAACTGGTTGAATGATCTGAGATCATTTATCAACTTTTGTTTAGCTTACAGGCATAGACAGTGGCATGAAGCATATCATCATGCACAGAACTGAAAGCAACTCAGTGATAACACATGCTCCTTATGACTTTTATGACTGGTTGTTAGGTCAATTTGAGTCGCCTGGATCACCCCTCAACAGACTGGTGATTGCTGATTGTCCTAGCTTCGGCCAAGGATGGGTGGGAGGTGGAGCATGCAGCTGTGTAGATGTGTCCAGGTTGTTATTCTATAACACTGGCATCATCGCTGTAGGGGCACAAGTAAGGGTTTCTCACTTCCGTGAAGAGGGGTTTGTGACTTCAAGTGGAAGAAAAAGGGGATGCGTGGCTCCTCTGCCGCCATTTTTGTTCCTTCTTTCAAGGGGAGTAAGTGGTGAATGGAGTGGTAGGCTTTTTCTGTCACTGTTTTTTTTTTATCTCGGGCTTGGGGAAGGAGCGTGGCTGCAAACAATTTGTTTGACATTGTTTTCTTTCCTTGCCATAGGATAGGCTTGGGGGGAAAATGTGGGAGTGGATGGTTTGTCCACCATTTTCTTCTTTGTCTAGGCAGCCACATGGCACCAGCTGTACATTGTGTCAGTTGGACTCTGTGAGCATTTTACATATAATGGCTCTGTTTTTATATACTTTTGTTAATAATATTGTTGCTGTTACTGTTCATTTTCTTACCTCATTGCTGTTTCCAATAAATATGTCCTTATCTCAACTTGAGTAGGGGTGGGGGAGTAGTTGCATAAAGGTTGCTTTCCATCTGGGTTTAAACCATGACACTGATACTGCTCAATCTCTAGATTTTTCCCTAGTACAATTTTGGGCTTATTTAGCTGTTAAGCTTCAAGGCAAGACCAGGACTGCAAACAAAGATCAAAGAAAGACCACCTGAAATGACAGTAGGCTCCTACAATGCATTTCGCTTTTTTCACCTCCATAATTTTCAACCACTCTTCAATTCACTGAAGGCATATAGCACATTTTCACACTCTGGTCTGTTCCAAAACACACACCTGTTTCAGACACACAGTGGCACTGTATGTTGTGGTATCCAGTAGGTATTCAGAGTGCTTTGCACCAGTATGGATATTAATCTCAAACACGGGTGTTTGAGTGTAATGAGTGTAGAAGCTTTTGTGAAAGAGGAAAGCATAATTTTAGAGCTCAGTTGCTGCTCTAATTCATTGAGCAAAACCATATTTATCATTAATTTGAGATATATCTTAGATAGATTTGCCAAGAAAACCACTAGATAGACTACTACCAGATGTAACATTTTCCCTTTTGACATTTGGGTAGATTTAAACAAACTCGAAGGCATTTTCTCCCACAACGTTAGCACAGGACAAAATTCACCCATTGCACAAAGGATCAAATATGAACAATGAGTACTTAAAAGCTGCACTTTTCTTTCTGCACTAGTCCATTTTACATATTTTTCACTAGCTACTAAATGTGTTGTTGCTACTTTTAAAGAGACTGATGATCCATTTGGAATTCAGAATGTGTGTTATAAGCATAGAGTGATTTATATAGAGAGGTATGAAGGTGACATATTTTGCCCTGAGGCACAAATGCCCAGTGAGATCGCTTAGAAAGGGATGGCCCATCTCTAAAGTTATCTAAGAGTGAACAGAGACCACTTTCCTTTTCTCAGATAAGATCTTTAATAATCTTCGACAATTTTTGAGAAGCAAACTAGACAAGGCAACCATGACAAATATAAAAATCATGTGAAGGTGACTTTGCAAACTGCATCAATCTTTCCTGCACCGGTAACTGTAAGAAACTTGATTTTGTGTCATTCCCTTTTCAGCGCTCTTTCTTTTTGTACCTTTCCTTGAAGGCAGAGAAAAGGATGGTGAGCAGTGCAATTTTGCTAAATAAAGGAAAAGAAAAAGGCCTCTGTATTTACATTTGTTTTGTCATATACTCCATTTAAAATGTAAAAGTGCAAACCCCTCGAATTTTATGCTTCACATCACTGTCAACTTGAATATAGATTTGTCTAAATTGATCTTCAGGGCAATCAGGATCCATATTGAACATAGTGTTCTGACTAGGTTAATAATTGACTTTGCTATCAATAACAGCAACATATTATCTGTATACAATGTGATGTGTTACCATTTACTGCCTCAACCTGTCTATTTTTGGAATTCCTTGACCATTTGTGTCAAGGTTTCCATTACTATTTTAAATAAGTGAAAGTCAATCAATCATTTACTGTTATTTTACTGGGTGCAAGAAATAGAAATGGATCTGAAGAAGTAGAAAATATGATAATTATGAAGATTATGACAATTATAAAATTTTTGAAATTGTTAAAATCTTGCACTAACACTGAGTGTATATTATGTACAATCTCACCATTTACTTCTCTCCATCCCAGCCCTTCTTCTCCATGAATATGCAATAATTCAATAGAATTAATAACTTCTATTATAAAATAAAAAACTGTATGTGAAACATAGGCTAACACTAATACTGTAGCTCCCATCAAGCCATAGAATGTGCATCCTAGTGTCAAATAAGAAAACCTGCTGCATTTCTTTTGTTTTACTGTAAGGACATTATGTTAAATCCTTATGTAACTAAGGATAAACTGAAGAAATACCAGAATGTGTATGTGTGTGTTTGTATGTGGCTCTAGTCATGTTTTCATACATTTTAAAAATTAATTATGCACTTCATATATGAAAATGAACATGTTTTTTCCATATTATTTAAGTGAAAAAAAAGTGAAATTGAGAAGAAAAATAATTTTTTTCTTTCAATTTTTTTGTACTTTTCTGTCATTCACTGCTACTTATAAACATTAGAGAAACAATGATAAATTTGAGAGACAGAGAAAAATAATATGAGAAAATCAAGCTGCAAAGGCTGAACATGGGGCAAAGAATATTTTCTGTTATGAAGATATACACATAAAAAAAAGGATAAGAACTTGGACAAAAATGAAGAGCAGAAGGCTAAAGAAGTAGTCAGAAATGGTTGAATAGCAATTTTACAGGAAACCTCAGGGCAGCTGGATACAAGATGGACATTTCAGATGAGATGCAGTGTTTTGAAAGATTAGGAAAAAGGTGAGTTTGAACTAGTCTTTTTGCTTAATTAATGGATTTAGTCATTCATAGTCTACTGCTGATTTTGAAGGAGGGTGATACTTGGTAAAAAAATATGAATTATATAATACCATGTAAGTTCATGAGATCAGTATTGGCTATCTCTGATCCTTGTAAGCAAAGATGAATAACAGCAAATATCAGGAAGCTATTGTATTTCCCTGTTCTGCAGCTAGAAGTTGGAAGGCATTATTTTAATACTTTTCAGATTCTCAGTAGGCATTTTAGTTTTTCTTTCACATGCAGATACTTTTATGATTGTGAACAGCAGCACTTTCTCCTTCACTACTGTTGGGGTTTTAGTTTAGTCTGTTTTTTTTCCTGTTAAAGGAATTTTCTCCCATATGCATGTTGCTAGGGGACAAATAGCTGTACTTAACAAAGACAAAAGGGGAGTGGGGCGGACCTGGCTACTCCTTTGTCTACACCTGGGTGTGGGGTCAGTTCGCTCTGAGCGTCCGGGGAGAGAAGCTGCAGAGAAAGGAGCTGCTGCTTCTTTCTTTTTGGCCGTTCTTTCTTCCTGCTGGAAACAATGCCGGGACCCCAAAAGCCGCTTTCCCTGCCCTGCTGGAGACCGGGCTGTGGCTGCCCTGCCCCGCTGCTGCTTCGAGCTTTCGCTACGCTGTAGCCCTGCTCGCCCTGCCTGCCTGGGCCTCCGTGGGGTTCTCCCATCTGGATACATCTCGCCTGCCACCCGGGATTTGCGTCCGTCTCTGCCGTTTCAGCCTGCTGTTCCTGAGAGTCCGGGATCGGCTGCCCAGGGGTTTGTGAAGCCTTTGTCCCATCCCTTCCCGGGATCCCAGGGCACCGGTGCCGCGTGCTCCCCGAGCTCGCTCCGGAGCGCCCCCTGCAGCCGCGGGGGAACCATCGCACCTGCCCTGCTCACCGGGAGCCGCCAGCGCCCCTGCCGGCTGCGAGCGGAACTGCACCCGAGGGGAAAGGGCCCGACAGCCGAGAAGGCTGGGACTGGGTTTGTGTTTGCTGTTACTGCCATAGTTGTTGTTGTTTTTGTTTGACTGGTTATATACACATATATATATAGAGTAAAGAACTGTTATTCCTATTTCCCACATCTTTGCCTAAAGGCCCTTGATTTCAAAATATAATAACTTGGAGGGAAAAGGGGTTATATCTGCCACTTCAAGGGGGGGCCTCTGCCTTCCTTAGCAGACACCTGTCTTTCAAAACCGAGACAACTACCCTACTGCCTCTTTCTAGAAATACAAGGGACTAAATAGTGTTGTTGTCATGTGCTATTGTGGGGTCAGACTTTTGTCACAGGTTTCTTTAAATGAAGTCTGTTATTTCACAAGCAGCAGTTTGACTTCTGGCAGATATCATGGTTTTGCTTCTGTCTTCACTGTATGCTATATAAAGTATATATCTGTATCCAAAAGTAATGTAAACAGTCACCCTCCTTGAATAAAGGATTATTTCTACTTATTGCATATTTGTCTCAAAGGAAATAGCAAAGTACCTAATCAAAGTCAGTGAGTTAAAATGTTACAAGGAGGAAAATCAATCTAAAAACTGCTCTTATGCTTTGCTTTGAACACAACAAAATGCTTTTTGAAATCATCTCTTCAAGTACATTCTTATGAAAGTTATTGAGGGACTATGTATCCCGATTTTTTATACTCTTCAGTCTGTTTGGCTTAATATTGATTATATCCCATCTTTGCTTGTAGTTTTCTTCTTTTATCTTATAAGAAAGGCTTGATAAGACACTGAACAACCTGAGGAAGACTATTACCCCTTAATAACTAAACAGATTTATTTCCAAGCAATGTTTCGTCATTGCTTTATTTTTTCTTATTAAAACCCCAGATAAGATTCAGAGTATTTTTTGCTTTTCTTTTCCTTTGTCTTATTCTAGTCAGGGTAACAATGATACGACCTCTCTAAGAAATGTTTAGTCTCTACCACTGTTCTTGTTGTGAGTCACACTTAGGTTCTTTAGGCTGAACTCAATTGCCCAAGTCTGTAAAATGCCTTTTTAAATCCTCCCTAATATCACAGAATCACAGAAGAGTTAAGGGTGAAAGGGACCTCTGTAGGTCATCTAGTCCAACCCCACCTTGTCAAGCAGGGTCCCCTGGACCACATTACTCAGCATTGTGTCCAGATACCTTTTGAATATCTCCAGAGAAGGAGACTGCACAACCTCTCTGGGCAGCCTGTTCCAGTTCTCTGACATCCTCACAGTAAAGAGGTTCTTCCTCATGTGGAACTTTCTGTATTCCAATTTCTGCCCATTGCCTCTAGTCTACTGCTCAGGACACCCAAGAAGAGCCTGGCTCCATCCTCTTGCATCCTTCCTTCAGATACTTGCATACATTGACAAGACCTTCTCTCAGTTTTCTCTTCTTAAGGCTGAACAGGCCCAACTCTCTCATAAGAGAGGTGGTCCAATATCATCATCATATTCATAGCCCTCTGCAGGACCTCCTCCAGGAACTCCATGTCTCTCTCGTACTGAGGACCCCAGAACTGTTCTCAGTGCTCCAGACGTGGCCTTATGAGGGCTGAGTAGAGGGGCAGGATCGCCTCCCTTGACCTGCTGGCAATGCTCTTCCTAATGCATCCCAGGATACAATCAGTCTTCTTGGCCCCCAGGGTACACTGCTGGCTCAGGGACAGTGGTGATCTGTTTACCCATTGCTTTTCCTAACCCACATTGTTCCCGCCCATGTTCCTTGCTCCTAGTCCTGGCCACTTCCTTGGGCTCTCTCTATTGGTTCCTGTATCCCAACTCTGCCGATGTACTGCCCCTGAGCTCCTGAGAAAAAGCCCATGCGCCCAGATCACGAGGTATCTCTGCCTCTGGGGATTGCTGGGACAAGATGTAACTATTAAAAGATCCTCTGAAACCCTCATGGAGAGACCCTTCTCGCCTCCTTCACCATCACTGGTAGTAATGCTGATAGCTGCCGGAGCAAAACCACGGAGCCATCCGAAATGGACTACGGGAGGGCAAAATGGTCACACTGCCCTAAGCAGCTCTGCTGAGCTCTCAGGAAAGCTGCAGCTTGCTAAACCAAACTTAGCATTACAACAATGGACAGCTTGTTGTCCACCAGGACCCCCATGTCTCCATAGAGCTGCTTTCCAGCAGATCAGCCCCCAGCCTGTACTGGGGCGTAAGGTAATTCCTCCGCAGGTGCAGGACCCTACACTTGCCTTTGTGGAATTTCAGAAGGCTTTGCTCTGTCCATCGCTCCAGCCTGTTAAGGTCATTCTGCAGGGCTACACAGCACTCTGGGGTATTGGCCTCTTCTGCCAGCTTTGTGACACCCCCAAACTTGCTGAGGGTACACTCTGTCCCTTTATGCAAGTCATCGATGAATAAATTAAACAAGACTGGACGGAATATTGACCCTTGGAGAGCACCTAATTACTAATTACAGCACTGCAACTAGACCCTCTGTAGCTGATCACAACACTCTGAGACCTTTCATTCATACAGTTCTTAATTCACTTCACAGTCAGTTCTTCCAGCCTGCACTTCTTAAGTTCTTGGCTTAAATTTCAGGTCCCCCTCCAGAATGGTTTAGGTATACAGTCCTCAAGTCATATCATAGATTCATAGAATGGTTTGGTTTAGAAGGGACCTCAAAAATCATCAAGTTCCAGCTCCACAGACATGGACAAGGACACCTTTCACTACACCATGTTGCTTAGAGCCCCATCCAGACTGGCCTTGAACACTTCCAGGGATGAGGCCTTCATGAGTTTTCTGGGCAACCTGTTCAAGAGTCTCACCACTCTCGCAATAAAGAATTCCTTCCTAATACCTGCTGTAAACCTACCCTCTTTCAGTTTTTCCCCTCTATGTCCTTGTAAAAATCCTTCTCCTGTTCAGCTGTAAGCCCCCTTTAGGTAATGCTTCAGTAAGGTCTTCCTGGACCTTTTTCTTCTCCAAGCTGAACAACCCCAACTCTCTCAGCCTGCCTTCATATTAGAGGGGTTACAGCCCTCTAATCATCTTTGTGTCCTTTGTCTGGACTTCCTCCAACATTCCTTCATTATGGCTGTCAAACTCACAGAATTGTCTTGGCTGTCCCAGGACAAAGCCAGTGGCATAACAATTAGCAGCAAACTGAAGCCTTTTCACTACTCTGGTAGTAAACTAATGTTCTAATGAGACAACAGCAAAATATCAATGATAACTTAAGAACAGGTAATTATTTTCCAATCATATCATTTTTGGTCCAGGATGACTAAGAACGCTGAAATGTCTTATCCAGCATTTTATCCAATTTTCAATGCTGATGGAGACTGTGTCAGACCTCGAGTGGGCCAACAAGCTCTGATGGTCCCAACCAGGCTGTAAAGATCTTTCTCTGTAATCCTGTTGTACAAGTGCTTCCCCTGCCAGAAGCTTGGTTACCAGTGTTCCAGGTCATCCCTGCCATACTGCAACTGTGTAAGCCTGGATCAAACCACTGGAAGAATCATGATGTTGTAAAAAAGGAGCAGCAAGAACACAGCTCTGGAATGTCCAGCCATTGTCCTCTACCCAAAGGGGTTGCATTTAACTTCAGGTCCCTAGCTCTTGCCTGACCTTTGTCACCAGGACACTTTATCTGGCTTTGCACCTTGCTGATCCTGAAGCTATATCACAAACTGTGGTGTGTCCTGGAGCACAGATGTTGCTATAAGGCTTAAGGATAAACTTCCATAATTTCTCAAGGTGATTTTGATTTCTGGAGGATGATTTTCATTGAAAAAGAGTAATTACTTTAGAGGTCCGTGGAGTTTTTTTTATTGCTTCCCTTTCCAACACCACCCCCCCTCCCCATTAGACTATGTTTTTCTCCACTTGGCAAATATACATACAGAGTGAATTTTAAACTAATGAATAAAAGCTGTGCTTTATGGGTATAGGTCACCTTCTCCCACACAAATTAATTATTTATTTCTGTAAATATATACCAGGAATGCAATGGATATTAAAGTGTCATTTTGGAAATGTAAAACTATTTAAAAACTAAAGTTAATCAATTATATCCAGCCTACTTTAAGAGGTAAGTGCGCTTTTTCCCATCTGTGTTGGTTTTGCGTGGCCTGGTTTTTGGTACTGGAGGGGCCACAGAGGTGGCTTCTGTGAGAAGCTGCTAGAAGCTTCCACATGCCTGGCAGAGCCAACCCCCAATGGCTCTGAAGATGGACATTCTACTGGCCAAAGCTGGGCCAGTTAGAGAGGTTGGTAATGCCTATGTGACATTTAAGAAGAAAATCAAAACAGAGTGGGGCACAGACAGTTTTTCTTCTAGTCAGAGAAGAGGAAGAGGTGAGAACATGTGAAGGAAACAACATGGTGACACCAAGGTCAGTGAAGAAGGAGGGGGAGAAGGTGCTCCAGGTGCTGGAGTCAAGATCCCTCTGCAGGCCATGGTGCAGACCATGGTGAAGCAGCTTTGCCCCTGCAGCCCATGGATCCACGGGGGATGCAGAGATCCACCCGTGCCAGAGCAGGTGGATGCCTGGAGGAGGCTGTGATCCAGAGGGAGACCTAGTGGAGAGGGCCCTGCTTCCAGGCTGGAGCAGTCTGTCCTTGGATGACTGCACCCCATGGAGGAGTGACTAACACCACAGCAGTTTTGGGAGGACAGTTCCCCTGGGAGGAGCTCACATTGCAGCAGTTTTGGCAGGACTGCTGCTTGAGAGATTTGGAGTCATGCTGGAGAAATTCATGGAGAATTGTCTCCCATGGGAGGGACCCCATGGTCTCACAGGGGAAGGATTCCTCTCCCTGAGAAGCAGAAGAAAATATCAGGTGATGAACTGACCAAACACCCATACCCTGCCCCCTGTGCTGTCAGTGGGAAGGAGGAATGGGTTGGGGGAAGAAAAGGTGGTTTTAAGGGTTTTTTTTACTTCCTATTATCCTCCTCTGATTTTATTAGTAATAAATTCACTTTGTACCTTTAAGTTGAGCCTGTTTTGCCCTTGAAGTATTTTCTCCCCGTCCTTATCTCAACTCATGAACCCTTCGTTAATGTTTTTCTCTCCTCTGCCCAGCTGTAGCAGGGGAGGGTGAGTGAGCAACTTTCATGGGTGTCTGGTGTTTGGCCAGTGTCAAACCAGGACACCATCATACAATCAACTTAGTAAGAAAGTAGAGATTTACTTAATGTGTTTAAATTGTCCAAAAAAAAAAAAAAAAAAAAGAGAAAAGAAAACCCTATTCAGAATATTCTTCATCTGTCAAGAGAACAATAATTTACAGGATGCATGATGGAATTTAGGAAATTATAAGAAGTTATAAAAGAGATTTTACAGGAAGCCCAGGAATTGAACTATTTCATTTGACTCATGGAGAAAAAAAAAAAAAAAGGAAAAAACACTAAACCAGATTCTGTAGTTAAAAACCCCCACAAACTACCCTAATTTTCATCAGAAAAGTCACTGAAATATAGCAATTGCATTATTAAGGAAGAAAAATAAATTTCTCCCAAAGTGAATAACCCAATTTTGAGAAACATGATTCATTCTTTTCATTCCTTTCATGTATTACATGCTTAACAGAGAGAAAAAAAGCAACTTCCTATTTAACATTGTCCTTCGGTGTTCTCATAAAATTACTCCCTACTCCACTCCCCTTTCATCCAGTTAATGATTTGCAGGCTCAATTTAGTTCAAAATTTGTTTATGCCACAGTTTTTCTGATTTTTCTAAGAGAGATTATTAGAAGATGATTCTACAGCTAATACAGATAAAAACCTTAAACCGAATGTTCTTCAAAAATTAGGTTTCTTTTTAGAAGGAGGGGCAAAAAAATGCGCCTAATAGCCAGGAACATTGACTTTCACCAGTGTGAGTCCTTCCTTTCCTACAGTCTACAGCTCTTCATGAACTTCTGCAGCATGGGTCCCTTCAGGGGGACAGCTCCCTCACTAAAATCTTCATCACATGCTGAAGTGGAATCTCTGCTGTGGCGCATGGACCACGTCCTCCCCCTCTTTCTTTGTGACCTTGGTGTCTGCAGGGATATTTCTCTCACATATTCTCAGGCTGACCCTGTTTGACATATAGAGAAGTCATTCCTTTGACTTTCTTATCCCTGAGAACTTTGACACACAAACCCAATACAAGATTAAAGTTTGCTCTCCTGAAATTCGGGGTTCTGGCCCTGCTTTTTGTACTGCTACCTCCTCTTAGTATCATGACCTGCACCTTCTCATGGTTGCTGCAGCCAAGACTTACAATCCACAGCTCACTCTTCTTCTTTTGTAAATAAGAGGTTCAGGGACAATATTTCCTTGTCAGCTTCTTGATCAACGTTATCAGGAAATTGTCATCAATGCAATCATAGATTGCTTGTGCAGTAATATGTAGTCATTTTAGCAAATTTCAAGGTGGTGAAAATTCTCCATGAGGACCAGGACTGGTCAGTTTGAGATTTCTTGCTGTTGTTACCCAACCTGACCTCTCTGAAGAGCCTGTATCCATCCACTGTAATTCACCAGTGTGTGAAGCACGAGCCAGTTTAGTCATTAAGCTTCTAAATTAAAAACATTCTTTCATTTATATGCCTTAAGTTTGATAAATTTTAAAAACTTTTTACAGGATTTTGCTCAGGTGAAATGGTGTATAAAATGCTAGCTTTGTCAAAACTAACTGAAAGTTATGGGAGAAAAAAAGATGACAGTTACTTAAAATTCTATCACATTTGAGGGGTTTTTTATGTTCACTTGGAAATATCTCACCCCACCAAAGGACTCCATTCAATAATCTCAATGTCCATAAAAAAGTGGTAGACATAAACCTGATACCTCTGCAATTCTTTAAAGAATAAACAATATATTCAATAAACAATATTTATATTCCTTGTTTCTATTTTCTCAACACATGCAAGAGGTGAATATTCAAACTTTAGAAATTAAACACAAGAGAGACATCTACAGTTGCGTGTCTTAGATTTCTAATCTATACTTTTTAAAGTATTTTTGTTTTTTCTTGTGACTATGGACTTGTTAGAACTGCAATGTAAGATCGTATTTCCTGGTAATAATAATAGTAATGATGTAACTTCTCACTCAACAACCAAACATTTCTAATTCTTTTAAAATAGGAACATTCAGTCAAATTAATAGAAGCCCCAGAGAAAAAGACAAATTTGAAACCTAGAGAGAAAAAATATAAACAGACCTACACTTTACCTAATTGAAAAATTTTATCTTTAGTAGCAAACATGATAATATTATTTATGATTGTCAAAAAATCAATTAAATTGACTCATGATAGTTATATTCAATATACAAATAGCTTTTTGTGCAGTCTGTTATGAATCCCTGCCATGCAAAATGTCAAGCCTAAGAAAATTTTCTAGTAGATTAGAGAAACAGCAAATACTGCAGTTTTCAAATACCAACCTGAAAGTTTTACATGCTCTGAATTTGAAAAACAAAATCTTATCTGAAGAATTTAAATCTATTTTATAAAAAAATAACCAATTAATAAAGTTAATACTGATGAGAGTAGACTTTTTATAATAAAGTAAGATTTATTTTAAACTGCTAAATTAATTCCAAAGAACACAGTTAATTTTCTGAATATACTGGAATACATAAAATATTTGACAAGGAGAATCTAATTAAAATGAAATATCATCTGAATACTACTTTAATCTTACTTATCTCAACTGGGTAAGTATTAACACATCCTTTAATTTGCATTTCATCCACTGATTTCATATACAGTTTCTCACAATGAATAATGACATACTTAAGAGTAAGAGAGTACAGCTTTGCTCCATTCTTTCCTATTGTCATATTCACAATAAGCATAAACTCTTTATAAACTCTTTTTTTTTTTTTTTCTTTTTTTTTTTTTAATATAGTGAGAACAGATTTAAAATATCTGCTGGGGTATATTTCACAACAGTTTCTTCTCAACAATTCAAAAGCCAGTTTACTTGTTCCTTGTTAAAAATCAATAGTATTTTTCTATCACTCCCTCTAATGTTGCAGTGTCTGCTGTGGATTAATTACTTCTCAGAATTTTAAGGAGTTATTTATTAGCTTTATTAGTTTTATGCTGACTTGTATTTTTCATTTGGGACAAGTACGGCTAAAAAAATTATTAGAAAATTCTTTGAGTAATTTCAGTGAAAAAAATTATAGAGTCAGAACTGGTGCATTAAATGTAAATATTTAAATAAATATGTATTGGAATATGCATGATTTTTTTCATTAGTAGTGAAAGTTCATAGGCTATTTATTTACTTGACAATACTTGGTATAAGGATCTGTCTTGTCCTGATCTGATTTTAGTTTCTTTTAGCTTTTCATATCCCACCCTAAAGAATCCTGTTTTCTGGTGTTGTCTTGTTGCCTAAGCCCCACGAAGTTCAGCTCAAGTAAGACTAACATTTGTGAATTTAGGACCCAAAGGAGCATTTCACAGGTGAGCATAACACAAGGGAGGGGTTTAGATGCTGGGAAGTTTAAGTTGAACAATTTTTATGGCATTAGTAGTGGCACTTTTCTATTAAAAGTAGAAAAAATCAGATATGACTGCAAATAACCTTGCAACTAAATCCTCACCAAACACCTTTTTTTTTCCACTGGTGTTGACCATAAGGGTTTTTGGGGTTTTTTTTTTGGTTTTTCATATGACTATCTAGTCAGCCATGAGTTCTCAGCCACAGCACCTGGTAAAAAACCTAAGCTATATTCAGTGAGTGGAAACTACTGCACTACTCCGTCAAGCTAACCTCACCTATGATAATATAATTTATAATTAATCAGGTAATTATATACTTAATCATAATAATGTTAGACACCTTTGTGTTAATGTCATTATATTTTTAAAAATGTTAGAACAAACCACATACTTCCTGAGGGAGGAAATTTTAACACTTATGGAATACTTAATTTTTTTTTTTTTTTTTGCAGCAGCAGCAGAATAGAGAAACGGTTATTCGCTATTTTAAAATCTTGTTGAAAACTGACAGAGGCCATTGCTAATCTTGGAGTACATTCTACAGGTATAATATATTCATAAACCAGCTACTGGGGAACAGTGTTAGGTATAGGTATTTTAATCTTATTTAAAATTTCAAGCAAGTATTACAGAAAAAAAATAGTATTTCAGAAAAATTGATACTTAAAATAAGAAATACATCAAGTAATCTGTGAAAAGAGAAATACCTTCAAGAATTTAATACCCTTTAAAATTTCAGAACAGAAGGAAAATGAACATGTAAACAAACTTGACAACTAAAAGGATGCATTAAAAGAAACATAGCTGAACAAAACTTTATTCCATTTACAATGGAAAACAAGAACTTCCAGTTTCCAGAGAAAGAGTGAAGCAGGAGAATTAAGAGGAAAAAGAAAAGGAAAATATCTAGGCAAAACTTATGAGAAAAACACATGCTGGAGGTGGAGCTTTAAGGGATTGTCTTCAAGAGTTGGTTGTGGATTCAGGCATTCAATAACCTCCCTCTGACTCTGAATGAACTTCCCAGGATGTAACTATGCTAGTGACTTTTCATATTGAAAGGTTTATAAACATTTATTTGCTTCCACTTACAGTTCACCACTTAGTACAGTCATTCTTTGGTTTGCCAAATTCTCTCTGCACACTGCATTTTTCAGATTTTTGGTAAAGAATTAGAATTCTGAGACTAAAACCAATACAAAATAGACAACACATTTAGTAGTAATAATATTTCTATGTTATTTGCTGTATTAACAAAGTCTAGCATGCAATTCATAAGACCTTGTGTGAATCCAGTTTTTTGGAAAGGGGTTAATTAATGAATTGCAATGCAAGTAGTGAGAAAAAATTAATTGATATTATACTAGTAATATAAATACTTACATAATATATGTTAATTCAAATTAAAGGATAAACAAAAATGGTTCTGGGTATTTCTAGTGTGATATTTAGGGATTGAAATTTTTTAGTCAAAAAAGCCAGAGACAACAAAAACATGCAATAGGTTATTTAATTCTTAGACACAAAGAGAATCCTACCTACTCCATTTCCATTACATTTTTATTGGTTCCTAATATCCAAGTGTCCTTCCATTAGGTTAGCGAGTTAACTTTCCTTAAAATGATATTTTTATGGTCACCAAAATGATATTCATTAAAACTAAGGTCTAAGAGAAACATTCAGTTTCATTTGAAAGGAAGTGGTTTTACAAAGTTAAGAGTTAGGTGTGCTGGTTTTGGCTGGGATAAAGTTAATTTTGTTCAGTATAGTAGTTAGTAAAGGAATATAGTTTGGATTTGTGCTGGAAACTGTTGATAACTCTGAGATGCTTTCACTGTTGCTTAGCAGTACTTACACAGAGTCCAGACCTCCTCTGCCTCTTAGTCCACTCCACCAGTGAGGAGGCTGGGGGTGCACAAGAAGCTGGGAGGGAACACAGCTGCAACACCTGATCCAGGCTGATCAAAGGGATATTCCAGACCACATGGTGTCATGCTCAGCATATAAAGCTGAGGGAAGAAGCAGGAAGGGAGAGCAACATTCAGTGTGATGGTGTTGGTTTTCCAAAGTCACCATTATGTGTGATGGAGCCCTGCTTTCCTGGAGATGGCTGAACACGTCCCTACAGCTGTGAAGTGGTAAATAAGTTCCTTGTTTTGTTTTGCTTGGGCATGCAGCTTTTCCTTTTTTTGCTATTAACCTGCCTGTGTCTCCACCCACAAATTTTCTCACTTTTACCTTTTTGATTCACTTCCCCATCCCAACAGCTGAGAGTAAGTAAGCAGCTGGTGGACTTAGTTAATAGCTGGGGTTAAAACTGTGACAGTGGGTGACACAGATGTCTTGCACCATGGACTCAAGAGTAGACTTGATTTCTTTACTTATGATATGTATAATGTGACAGTGCTTTAGAATGTCAAAGAGTACAATGGTCTTATCAAGTCCCTGAAAGAAACCACAGAGATTCTTCCCCTCTCTAAAAAGAATCTTATGTTTCTCTGACACACAGGTTCCAGGTCTGATTTGATCCCATGAGCTCTCTGAGGGCATTATGGTGTTTTTTGTCTTGGTTTTTTTTTACTATTCTTTAAGAATAGATAAAGTAGTACAAGAAATTTTTTCTTGATTGCAGTTTCTTTTTAAAATTTTATTTTAATTTATTCTATTATTACTCACTAGAACAAAACCCCCCACTGAAGTAAATATAGAAGAGCCATTCACATCTTTTAGAATTCATAGTTTTTCTATCTCCAGTTTAGAAACAAGAAAACATTACAGAATTTTAGAAAGGCTGGAATCAGAAATTATTAAGAAATAGAAATCAAACTTTTTCTTCGTTCTCTTTTACAGGGTGCATATCTTCACTACAGTTGGGGAAAATACAGGACTAGAAAAGTTAAATATATAAAGACACAACGTTCTAATCTTATGCTCATAGGCACACCAGATACGTTTGTTAATTACAAAATTTAATTATAATATCCATCTTTCATTTTATTCCTTGAGATTTAAAGGACATTACATGAGCTCATCCATCATGTCATTCTTGCTCATCCTCCTTCTTGGGTTTTGTATATGAGATGAGGTATCACTTTAACAAAAAAAGGAAATTAAAAAGACTTTGACTAGATATATTTTATGCACAAATGGAAAAACTATTAGAAAACTATCTGCTGAGCAATTTCCAGCTAAGACAGGGATAAACATCAGGAAAGAGTACAAGATAAATAAGAAAATTATAATGATTCTCACTATTGATCTATGGAGTCATTTATGCAAGGTAAAACTTTCTGAATAATGATGAAAAAGTTTAGGTGCAGAACCTCCACAAGATATAGTGAATTCATAAATATTAAGAAAACATCACCATATTTTTCAAAGGATAGATATAAAACTTTTGTTATAATTTTTGATCTGAAATATAATTTATAAATAGCCAAAGTAATAGCTAAAAAACATACAGTAAATATTGTGTAGAAGTTAAGATTGGATAAGAGAAATCCCAAAAGCATTAAAGTATTTGCTATAAAATCATTACTCTCTAAACACTGAAACTTTTTATATTCTACTTTGAATCATTCCCATACCAGTAGAAGCTTACATTCTTAGGTGTGACAGTAAATAATTTGAACTTTATCCTTCAACCTGGTGGTTTAGTGAAGACAGCTATATTGTGGGAAATTCATTCCTAGAGGTGTTAAAAACAAGATCCTAAGCACCTTGATAAAAAGCTCAAAGCTGATTCTGCTTTGAGTGAAGAGCTGGAACAGATAACTTCCTGAATGCCTTCCAACATTAATTTTTATATGACTCTACAGTAAGCGACATAACTATTTGTATAATTTAATAAAAATGCAAAGAATATGTTTAAGAGACTAAAAATCTCCAAATATATATGTTTCCATTGGGCTTTAATTCATTTAAGGCCTCTACTCAGAATGTCATTCATGACAATGAAAGGACTTTCAGCATTTTTTTTATAGCTCTATGTACAGCAGTATTTTTAGACTGCAGAATTAACAACAAACCTGATGGCACAGTATTGCACAAAGAAGCAGTGTCCTAGAAACTTGTTTATGATGTACTACGTCCAGAAAAATTGATCTGTGTCACTTTGTTGTATCTCTCCTTTTTCTGGCTGTGGGCTTTGTTCAGGACACTACCAGTTCAGTGCATGTCACTGCTTCATAAAATGTAGACATACCTTCTATAGGTCATCTCAGCCTATTTTCCTCAGAAAACAAGACAACCTTACCAAGCTTTGAATTCCTAATGAGTGAAACAATACAGAAGACATAAATATTGTGCTATTATTATAATAAAATGGATGATTGAAAGTTTTGCCATTGACTTTACTAGAATTATACTTCAATAAAAATTAAATTAATAATAAAGAAGGGTAGATATGAAGGACAAGGAAATGGAACACCTCTACAAAGAAGTCTCTAATTTTCTTTAACCTATTTTGAAGTTATATTTTACTTGAATTATTTGGCCTGACAGTATCTCCACTTACTTCCTTTTTATGTATGTACAAAACCATATGCAGGGCTAGATCCATGTCCTTGTTTTGGCCAGGACAGGGTTAATATTTTTATAGTACGTGGTAAGGGGGCATGGCCAAACCCTAATATTGTTCAATAATGTTATGACTAGCCCCTGAAGACAAGAGTAACTCAGATTCTTGTTAATAGATTCTTTGGGGTGGATTAGAGTGAAATGACATTGAACAATCAGTGTTTATAAATACGCATCTATATGTGTAGGGTTTATTTTAGAACAATTTCGTTGCGAAGGAAAGCAAGTTGATGTTTTGGCTATTATTTATACTGATACAGCAATATAAAAGCATAAAAATAACACTTAAGAAAATGTATAAGGAAAAGAAGGAAGGAAGTAAAAAAAGAAAAGAAAGAAAACTAGATATCACCACTCGTGGATCCAGTGACAAGATTGGATTGTTGCAATTTTGATGTCTGTTGGTCAAAATGATGGCCACAATCTCGATCTTTTAGGGGTGGAGGAAGCCTGTGAAACAACAAATTTAGTGGGTTAATACAGAGTTATGCTTACATGGGACTGCTTGGGTACCTCCCCTGGGGTGGGGGAGTTTTACACTGTCTGTTGCAGCACTGTGGATCAGTTCCAACATCCAACACTGTGCCTAATACATGTGCCCTCTGGTGGAAGGCCCCAGAAATGAGTCTGAGGCACCTGGGGGTTTTTGAGGGTCTAGGGCAACTTCTAGGATGTGATAGCTGCCCCTCACATCAGCATAGTTCTGTCAGTTATGCCCCATCAGAAGGGATGCAAATCCTAGGCCTAAGTGGGAGTGTTCTGTGTGAATGTCACCTTCCCCAGGGCATGGTTTTTTACAGTTGCGCCTATTGTGTAAGAGAGGACATTCGTATGATAAAAAGCACTATCCTGCCTCTTTAGGGTCTGCTCTTACCAGCCTTCTGCCTTATGTGGCTCAAAACCCAGAGCCTCCAGTGGTGGGTGCTCACTCCCTTTCTTATGCTGATCAGAGGTTTCACCATCACACCCACTAAAATATTCCTCCTTTCCCTGCATCCAGGTGCTGAAAACACCTCAAAACATTCTGCCACCACTGTAAATGGCTGATTGTTTTGTCATTAACCATTAATATTTCAGTGTCTCAAAGATACCATCTCATATCACTTGCCAGGGGCAGGAGCAAGGGAGGCCATTTAGAGAGCAAAAGGGCAATACTCTTCATTGTGCCACACAAAATATGGGAACCAGAACACAAGATTGATTGAGACACTTAAATGCTCTTGCAGAAAAAAACAGAAAAAGGGCAAATAGGGGTAATACCATGGGACTATATCAAATACGGAATAATACATTGAAAAAAGGTCAAGTAAACAGGAGATATATCTCTATATATTTGACTTCACATATTAATAAAAACCATAAATTCTCTTTTAATTGTGTTTAATGTTCTGAATGGTTTATAAGACAGAATGCCTTTTCAGGTAAGCTTATTGTTTTCTTTTATACTTAGTAAGATTTCTTTGAAATATTCCAGAAATTCAAACATAACATTTTCTCTAGAATAGATTAATTTTGAAGAAAAACAGACTGGAACATAATTATGTAAAATTATAAGTTATATTAAGTTTCATATGAAAGTCAAATAACATTTTCCTTTCAATTACCAATACATTGCATTTCAGAAGAAATTTAGGACTAGTCATTTAGTTTGATTTTGAATTGGAACCTTCATACTGATTTTAGCACCTCTTTTGTCATATATATTTTATTACAGGATCTTGACTTTTCATTTTACTTTTATGTTTGTCTAGCTGTAACCAAAAACATATTGAGAAAAATTCTCATCTGAAATTTGATAATGATTATCAAATTTTAATTCACCATCTTGTACACAAACCAAAGTTGAATCCTCAAACACCTCAGCAACACAACAGGATTTTTGATATTTTTTAGGTAGTCTCATGTCAGAGATTTCACAGTTTCCCTCTGTTGACCAAATTCTTCTATTGGACTGCGTGTGTAAAAATGCAGTGTGATAATATAAGATGTACCTTCTCCTGTAAGCTTCTTTAAAGCTATGGAATGGGGATACAAAACACCTCAGATAATTAAAATGTGTATCTGAGTAGGAGTTCCCAGAATCATTTCTATTTTGAAATACTTTGCTTTAAGTTAAAACTTTATGTATATAATTTTGAAGTGAATCCAAAAAAAAAAAGGTAAAAAAGTGGCAAATGAAATGAGAAGCAGTTGAAATTTTTCACGGTTACTAGAAAAGAATTCCTGATCCCCATTTGTGATTAATGTTTTTTTTCTTCTAGTCCAAAAGTAGCAATCTTGTTGTTTTTCAAAGTTAGTTAACACATTCTGAAAACAGGATAAGGGTCTCAGTCGTTATATTGTTTATCCTTCTTAATTTTAACATGACAGCTTTCAAATTTCTTCAAGCAAAAAAATTACACTCAAGACATTTTTTTTTCCTTCTAATTTTGTATTGCAAGTATTTGGAGTTTCCCTTAGGCTCAAAAGGGTGACATTGTAAAGTATATTTTCCTAAACTCTATTAGGTAGTATATTGCCCTATAGCCAGTATTACGTTCCCTCTAGCTGTACTGTTCAATATCTCTTTTGATAAGCAGGATGCAGTTTGCTTGTATCAAAAGTAGTAGACCATATATATGCTTTAGTTTTATTAAAATAGCAATACAAGTTGATACTGTTCAATTAGGTCTACATTGTATTCATTGTAGAGCTAAGGCATTTATTACAAAATCTTTGTTTGAACATTGCTATATTGTGAACAATTATCTTTTTCTTTGATTACATAATTCTTATGGTGACATTTAAAACAAAAACTCAATAACTGGAAAGGATACGATAGCGTCTAAAAACCTTACACTACATTTCTTCAATAGATGCACAATAGTTTTTTATTCTATACTAGGACTGTGTATAAATTGTTACAGAGTATAAAATTTGTCAAGACAGGACAAGATAAAACTTAAGCATTTGAAGTCATATCATAATGGTTCAGCATAATTTACACTCTTTTTAGAGACCTCTCTCCATACTACTTCCATGAACCCAACACCAGAGACTAAGTAATCCAAAGATACCTTACTCATAAGGTTTGTACCATGGATATATATTTTAGTCAGTGAGTCAGTCGTATGTGCATATCTACAGCCTCATTTATTTGGGTCTGCTCTCTGCCAATGTGTCAATGGGCCAATGGGTGGGAAGTAGCTTGTATCCATTCTGTCAGATTTTCTTCTCTCAGACAGTGTCAACAGCATCCATATTGTCAGCCTGAAATGGCAGCCTTCAGGCTATACCTGAATATCATTTGTTATAAATGCTCATTAGCATCAGCAGCTGGTCTAACAAACTAACATCTTAGGGAAATGTGTTGTAGAAAACTCTCCATTTCCCATTCTTGGGACATTACCATGCAAAAACAATTTACAAGCTCATCGGGTCAGCGGCACAAACAACCCTTTGGGGCTGTGGGGAAACTTACTGTCTGAGAAATGTCGTATAGTGCAGAACTCAGAGGATTCAGAAAAAAAGTTGGTATTTCCTTAAACTCCTGGTGCAAATAGAGAAGCAAATGAAATGATACCTCTCTTTCTACTATTACAAAAAATCCAAGTCTATCTGAAAAATACTACAACCCTGAAGGACACTGTTATTCAGCTCTTAGAGAAATTATGGGTTCTTTTCCTGGTACTTTTGTTGGCATAAAGAAATAATCTCCTCTTTCAAAACTTTTCTAAAACACTTGGTGGTGGTTCTGGTACTTGGTTAGAACACTGCTCTAAGCACTTTTCAAAATGGCTGGTATGTAGATGATGCCAGATAGGATTTTGAATAGAATGAGTAGAAGATGCTCTAAAAAACTTTTAATCAAAGTCTGATGGAGTCAATGGCAGGTACATATGCATTCCTAATTAAATAATATATTGTGTGATTTATTTCACTTATTAAGCCATGGATCACCTTGTGTTATCTTGAATGTTCAGTTTCTATTTGATTTTATATTTGTGTAATACATTTCTCAAAATATATTACATTTTCCTCAAAACAGAAATAAAGAATGAGATTATAAGTAAGCAGTGACAAAAGAACCCCCACATTCTTTCTCAATCTACACTTGTGGAGCTGAAAGCATTTTTGAGAATTACATTTCCATTTGTCTCATTTTTTATTTATTCAGAAAACAATATCTTTTGGATTTGTTGCATACTTTCAGAATTACAGTCTAACTTATTTAGTGCCATCTCCAGTTATGGTTGACTTATAGAATTAAGGGATAGGGAAACAAAAATATTACTGCTGTCACACAGCAAAACACAAGAATAATGCAAAATATAAAGAAAATGTCATTTAAATGCAAGGTTTTGAAAGGAGAAAAGGTAATTGATGGCAATTCTAAACTCTACAAGGCAGGAAAACAGCTGGGAATTTACCAGTAGTTCTGCAATTAATTAGCATACAAATATCAGTATTTCCCTGTGTGGAACATGTGGTATAGATTGATGCATATATTTTATATAAGTCACAAAAAATAACTCAAAGTCTTCTTTACACTTGGTCCTGGGCTGTAAGTGCTTTTAACATAATTTAACTTTCTATTTAAATACACTAAATACAAATTTATGAAATATTAATAGTCCAACATATATTTGATATAGCTATATTCCACATGAGAATATTAGTATTTTTATTTTTTTATATATTAAAATGGACTGAAGATGCTCAAAACCTAATAGTACTACCTCTCTTGAAAATACGTACTTATATTAATGAGGTTATCAGTTGTCATGTATCTACATTAAAACTACTCAAAATAATGTATTGTTTACAGAGCAGAAATGTAATTTTGAATAGCTTTCCTTCTGTGCAGCTCTGCTGATTAATGCTAGTGTTTACATTTAGGTATGAACTTTCCATTATGACATGTATGCTTGGTAATAATCAGAGACTGTTTCTCTGGTTTTAATTATTCTCTGGTTTTAATTATTCCTTAGTGTTTTGGTTTTTTGGGGTTTTTTTTAAGACTTAAAAACAAACCAGAAAAAAACCCCAACCCCCCCAAAATAACCCCACAAACACCTGCCCTCCACTTCTCCCCCCCAAAAAAAGTGATTGATTGTTTTAAGAAGAGCATATCTGAAGTTTTAAAATAGCTCTGAATATTAGTTTTTAATAGTTTAAGGAAGGGTATAATATTTAATTGTATGAGGTAGAGATTGTATATTGGGTCAGACCAAAGCTGGATCTTGTTCAGTATCTTGATTTCAAGGCTACCTGTATTCAAAGGCATGGAGAAAAATAGACAAAAGCAATTCCTGAAGATACATTTCCTAATATCCTTTTTACCTTCAGGTGTGTTCAAAGCTTTGGGGACCTGACCCAAGCAGACCCATGATATTCTTTTCCCAGAAACATAGGATCATTGAGATTGGAAAAGACCTGGCACAGCTTTACACAGGACAACTACTTTCTGTGAACTACCACCTTCTGGTTTGGATTTGATTCCTAGTTCCTGCCCTGGAAGACAAAGAAAGTTCTCCATGGCACTTATGAAAACATGTTTCAGATTCACCCAAGGCAGCTCTCTTCTGAAATGAAGACCCCTTGCCTAGATAGTCATTCCTTCCACAGAAACAATTTCACTTAGACTGGAGAAATGAAGCTGATTCCTGAAAAGCACCACTTCTTGCTGTCTCAGCACCAAGGGACTGACAGCCATGGGGGACTTCAGTGGAGTCCTGGGACCTGTGCAATGTGGGGGGAGGTCTTGGAGGGTGGCCAGGGATGGTTGGGCCTGTCAGTGCCTTCAGAGCACAGACACGTCTAAAAGGTCTATTGCTCAATGGTGCTCTGAAAATCTTGGCAAATATGGAACAGTTTTAGAATCCACAAGATGACAGAGTAGTCAGAAAGAGAGAATGTTATGGAATGCTGAATGTGTAACAGTCTGAATCTCATGGCTTGGGATACTTCGCATATATTGAATTCCACTGAAATACTGATTAGCAAACAGCCATGACTTTGATCATCAAAGAGTTAATTCAGGCATTGTGTCTTCCTGATTTTTTTTTTCTGCCATACATTTGTGGAGTTCAACAAAGATACTGTTTAATGATGATAATTACACTGAGTGTAACATTGCTAGAAGCTAGAATAAGCAGACTTTTCAAAGATTTAAAAAGATATAATGAGAGGTCTTAATTAAATACTCCTACAGTTTTCTCAGATCTACTGTAAATACCTTCTGGGTTTTTAGACACAGTGATAACTTGTTTTTCTTTCTATTTAACAAGTTTTCATTTGTGCTATGCATCTTTCTCTAATTTGCTCAAGTTAAGGTCAACTGTGTTAACCTTTATGTCTTTTATCTGAGATTTCTCAAGAAGGATGAATCATTTAATTTGTAATCTTCTGCTTTACAGTATAAATAACTTATTTAGTTAACAAGGCATAATAAAACACTGTGAGTTTCACAGCAATTCAGTATACTATGTGCTTACTTGTTCTGATCAGTTTATTCTAGCTCAATGATAAATTCCAGAGGAAAGGGGAAATTTCCTTCTCCTTAAATACAACTCATCATCTTCACATTTATGTATGTTCATGGCCGTGCTTGGAAAGAGATATCTGAAGTTTCAGAGAGAGGAAAGTGGAAATGAAAGAGGTTGCCATGCAGCTTTGAAGACCCTCAAAAGAGCAGGAGTCTGTCTACAATCAGACAACAGACCAAAGGAAAACCTCAGAGGTAACATAAGAAACTTTCCTACAAACAAAGAAAGGAAGTTCTTTGAAGTTCATTCAGCCCAGGAAGCTACTGAATATTGTTAGATTGGAAGAAGTAACAGAAGAAAAAAAATGCAAAGTCACTGCAATGACACAGTGAGAAAAGGAAAGTTTTGTATTTAATGACTTCAATCAAAGAGTTATCCCTATTTTCTCATACATTTTTATATCACCTGTGTTCTGATAAAATGTTAACTGTAGGGTTTGAAACTATTTTCATCCTTTTCTGTTCTCAGTTCAAGAAGGAGGGAGGTGTGAGTGTGTGTATGTGCCTGAGAAAGAGGAGGGAGAGAGGGACAGAGAGAGATTCTAGAAAATATTTTTGGAGTATAAATAAAATACAGTCAGCTCAAATTACCTGTAATGTGTTACTCTTGTTAGTTACAGAGACTACAGTTACTTTTGAAATCAATGTGGATGAAAAGGAGTTGATGCGTAGAGAAAAATCTTGTTGTGGAGGATATAATCATCACCCTGTACATCACACTTCTCAAGGTGTTTTATTTCCCAGTAAATTCAAAGTTTGGGTGTATGGACTGAATACATATTTTCAGCTGAAGATCATTCAGTGAACTCCTGCAACTCATTTTCCACTTTTCTGAAATAAGCCCAGTTCTTAGGTGAAGACAATACTCCACAATGAACTGAAAGAGTTTTAATAGGGACTGACAATAGGCAGATTGCTTCAAAAGCTTCCTCCAGTCTAGACTAAAACTTTGATTCAGATATGCTCATAGTAGATGGTTCCTATTCAGGATTTAGGTTTTAATTCTTTGCTCTTTTTACTTCTATACAAATCAGAAAGCTCTGTGAGTAAATTTTGTCCCTATGAGTCCATATGGTCATCAGCTGAGGATCTGTGTTATTATTTGCATAATATATAAAGTGCTTTGGGACTGATGCATGAAGAGCATTATCAAGGTCTAAGGATATTTGAAAGTGGTATAATATTTCTGCAAATATATTATGCAGTATCTATATACTTGTACTAATACTGTGATTACTCCTACATATTTCCCATTGTCTCAAAAGTTCAGATTTTGTATATGTATAATACTTTAAGGCATATATAATCCATATAGTTGATAATTTGCATTCTCTTGGTTTGGCTAGGATGGGGGCAATTTTCTTCATAGCAGTATGAAGGTGCTTTGCTTTAGATTTGCGATTAAAACAATGTTGGTGATTCAATTGTGCTAGCTATTGCTGAGCAATGCTTGTGCAACATTGAGGCTTTCTTTGCTTCTCAGCCTACTCTACCCTGAGCAAGTAGAATAGGGATGGACAAAAATTTGGGAGGGGACACAGACAGGAGAGCTGACTCCAGTGGATCAAGGGGATATCCCATACTGTGTGACACAATGCTCACCAAGATTGGGGAATAATTTTTCAGAAGGAGTCATATCTCAAAGACTCTCTGAGCATTGGTGTGTTTGTAGGAGGTGGTGAGTCATTTCCTTTGCATCACTTGCTAGTTTATGTGGGGTTATGACATGTGGTGGGCAATTTTTTTTGTTCAGTTTTTGGTTGGTTGGTTTGGTTTGGTTTTTCCCTTCAATAATTAAACTTTATCTTGACTCACAAGTTTTTGGTACATTTGTTCTTCTGAATCTTTCCTCCATCCCACTGTGGAGTCAGTTGCTGGCTGGGGTCAGTCCACTACAGCCCAGAATTCCCAGTTTAAAAAGTTCAAGCACAGCCAACACAGAAGGAAATAAATTAATGAGATGCTACTGAGATTGAAGAAACAAGGCCATTAGCTAGCTCTTGGGAAGGGAATAATATTTTGCAGAACTGAAGGTATAAATTTACTGAGGGAAGGAGTTCTTACAATCTTTTCATATTAACAACAAAGGAATATAACTGGGATATTGACTCACAGGATATTTGTTTCATTAATATGAAATAACTTGTCATTTATATACCTGAAAAGACATTGAATGCAAAGCTGATATTTATTTTGGACTGCAAACCCTGAGTCTTGTCCATCTACATCAAAAAGTGCAGGAACCATTAAAGGCTAATCCAAAAGTTTGTTGATGAGAAAGCTGTGCAGGACTGAAAGAAGTGAAGCTCAGAGTAGTTCTCAGCCTTCAGTCGCTAATGAGCCTAGAACTAAGATCTAGAACACTCTTTACTATTCCCATAGAAATAGGAGTTTTAGAACACAAAAAAATTAAATGTGTGTATATTCTAATGTAGATAATAGGGTAGATAATAGGAATTTTCATCTCATTAAGTTCAAGGTTTAGAAATTTCAATTTATTAATTTATTCATTTCTACCTATAATATAGTGAACTAATTGTGCTTTTCTTCACTGTAAGAAATTATGCATATAGTCCTTGCAAATTGGAAGAGACACCATTATTCTTTCTTATTACAGACTTTCAGATAATTTTTTTCCCCAGATTAAAAGGGAGCATTACAAAACTTTAAATCATCAACCATTGTCAGCATTATTTGGTCTGTCAGGAGTCCTCCTTTCTGCGGAGCAGCTTCACAAAGATCTCAAGTTGAATTTAGGGCACATCCACTGAAAAATCTAAGAGGCTCAGTTTCTATGAATGCTACTTCTAGGGTAGAAGAGAGATTATAGATAGAATTTCACTGATTTAGAATTTCTGTAAACACTAATTTCAGCATGATTTTCTATTCATTGTGATCGCTGAGATTAAATTTATTTTTACTACATCATCCTATTTGTGAATGTATATTTTATTAGAAATGGAGATTCCAATACATCATGTGTCTAATTTTGAAAATTAATAGCACTGTTCTATAAGCTAATGACATGGTAATTCCAGGTTTATAAAATCTGAGTAAGTTGTTTTGAAACCATGTAAGAGGTAATTAAGAAAATTTTAACAACTACGTTTTCATTGTTCAGCATTTCCTGGATTGGATGAGATTTCATCAAATGAAATGCTAATATGGGAAGCAAAGAATAAATGATAATACAAACATTTCTATAAGGCTTAAACAACAGATGGTATTTTCAGAGAAATATTAAAAAATTTAACTGAGGGGTTTCTCACAGGATGATATAGTTTGATCTGCAGGAGTAAATTGAATTCTCATTAAAGAGAGTTTAAAACAGAATTAGAGATAGTATTAACTTTTGATTTCAGCATGAACAAATATTAAAAAAACTCAGAGATTTTCATTTCTACTAGTTATAAAATAAACTTTATATTGTCAAATGCTGTATATACTTTTGAAACAAACTGCTGTAGAACACTACTTTTTCAGGCACACTCTCCATTTTTATTTTTTTTATTTCTTTTCTTTTCCCCCATAAATTAATACTACACAGAGTGAAAAAAACTGCAAAATTTGAATTAGTTTTTCTTCACTAAGAAGTTTAACAATGACAAGTGAAAGCCCTACCCCTGGGACAAAATAAATAGGCCAAAGAGCCAGTACAGACTAGGATCTGTGTGGGTGAGGAGCAGACAAGCTGAAAGAGACCTGGAGGTCCTGGAGGAAAATAAGCTGAGCACAAGTTAACAGTACACTGCTGCAGCAAGAAAGGCAAACTGGACCCTGGCTGCGTTTGTGGGGGCATTTCTAGTGTAGATAGAGGACTGGAACAAGGGGGTTTGAACTAGGTGATCTTGAAGGTATCTTTCAACCCAAGCCATTCTATGATTATCATCCTACTCTATCCAGTGCTTGTCAGGCCACACCTAGGGAACTGGTGTTCAGTTCTGATCCCACAAAAGAAGAAACCTGTGTACAGACAGTAGAGGCCCAGGAAGATGATCAAAGTACTGGAGAAGCTGCCTGTAGAGAAAGACTGAAAAAGCTATGTCTTTTTGCCCTGAAGAAGAGAAGATTTAGGAGGATCGTCATCAAAATATTCTAGTAATGATGGCTACAGAGGGGATGGAGGTCCTCTCTTCACAAAGAGTCACGACTCAGCTGTTCATTCTGGTGTAGAGCTGGCAGAATCTCATGTCCAACGGATGCCCTTCTCCACAAACAGATTTCTTTCTCCTTTTATATGCATCTATTTCAATTTAATCAAATTATCAAGAATAATCTTTCTGTTCTTTCATTTGTCTGACAAAATTTATCTTGTGTTTATCTGTTATTTGAATCTAATCTTAAATTTAGTACTATTTTGAATCTTTGCAATGAAACATACATGCTGCTACATTATATAGAGAGTGACCAAGTCTTGAACATCTACAGCACCAGATAAGATGAAAATCTTAGTCGAATTTTTTTCCAAATTATTTTTTTTTTGTTCTGTTGGTGAAATCTTTGTCTTTACACTTGATTTAAATTTCACAGGCTTTTCAGTGTGATAAAAGTCTAGGCTTAGATAAGATTACAAAGAACTTTAAATCTCTTGCTTACACCAAATCCCAGTGAAGATTTGAGTGAGGGCCATTTCAAATATTCAGGACTCTGCAACACCTTAATTTACGGTATTCAAGGATCTGTAACTTTTTTTTTTAATGAGTAACTTTCATTTTGATTTTGTCTATTCAAAATAAATTAAAAATAATTGGAAGGTTCTTCATAGGAAACATTAAAAAAATCTGAGAAAAGGATGATACTTCAAAAATTCCTGTTAATGACTATTAATTGTTTGGGGGTTTTAACTTTCTGTAGGAAAATATTTTCCAGCATACTTACTTACCCTCAATGATCTTACTTCACTACTTTTAGCAGTTTCCCTCCACTCAAAAATGAATCTGTATTCATACTATTTCTTCTATTAAGCTTTTGTAAACCTCAACTTCATGCCCACTGATCCTTTTTTACTCTATGGAAATGAATTACTTTCCCTCAGTATGCAGATCAGCTCATCAATTGAAAGTCTGACATCATCTTTTTAATCTTCTATTTCTGAACTTTATACTTTCTTCTCTGCCCTTCAAAGGAAAGAAAAAAAAAGAGAAAAAATATTCCTAATAAATTACAATGAGTACCCCTAAAGAGGAATCTGACTATCAAGTAAAAATCACATTATGTTCTCAGAGAAATGAATATAAATTTGGTAATTGCCTTCAGTGGAAGCATAATTCTACTGTTTTCTTTAGAAAATTACATACATGCATACATACAATAAAAATTGTAAAATATAAGTTTTCTGTTGGTTCATCATAGCTGCTGCTTTTGAGTGTGATTATTTGATATTGCTTACCATAAAGAATGATGCAAAAATGGAGGCAGCAATAACTATTTCAATAGTGGATTGGTGTCTTCTATGCATAAGGATTATAAAAGTAGATAGTTTTGTTTGTAAAAACTGTCTCTTTTAATGGAGTCTTTTCATGAATCTCTCTCTCCAATCCAACCAGACTCAGTACTTCCAGCTGGAACACAAAACTAGTAAAAGTAAATTTCTATTGAAGTGGAAATGTCTCTTGTTCTCTTTTTTTGAAGTGAAAAAAGATTTAAACTTTTTCTGATGTCTAAATGTATGCATTTAGGGGACTGCAATTAAAGGGACTTGAACATTGTAATTACATGGAGAAAAACCACACACTACAGTTTGTATGACACTGTTTACATAAACAGTATGACACTGTTTAAGTAAAAGGTTTGAAAAGAAGTCTACATTTTTCGCACATTTCAATCATCAGTTTTCTTTTTACTACAATCAGACAGCTTCCAGTGACTTCTTGGGTTGACAAATCCTTCCAAACTCTCCCTGGATCCCTGCAGGACCTGGCTGTGAGTTTGTTGCAAGCTGACCCTGTATCAATGCATCTGCCTTTCTCTGCTCCTGCTAAAGGTATCTCCTTTCTATGTCACTGTGTGTGTCTTCAGCCTGTAATTCAAAAGCTTCTTTAAGCATATCAGTGAAGGTGGTATATAAAGTACCTTTTCCTCTTTACAGGGATGCTCCTAATCCAATGTGTACTACCCAAGACAAGGTGACCCCCTACAGCCTAGCATCACCTTTGTTGGGATGAACCCATTAGAAGATCTGGAATAAACAGGAATAGCTTTACCATCCATCACACTGTGTATCAATTCTTGCTCTCAGAAGTGGGCATTAAGCTGCACTGAGCTGTGGTGCAATTACTCTCTGATGAAGCAGCTAATTTGCTTTTCATTCCTGGAACAATTCATTTAGAGCTAGTTCAGTTTGCAGTGTAGACATGTGCAAGGCACACAAACACTTCTGGGGGTTCCACTTGGAAGATTTATAGTATCCAAAAGGGTAACTATCTGTTCCACTTTTAAAATCAACCTCCACAGAATAATAAAAAAGGAAAAGCATGTTAGCTGAACTTCAATGTGCACAGTTCTTGCCTTAGGCAAGGCTGACATTTTACTTACACACACCTCCACATCCACCTCCCTCTCCACTCCCCTTCCCTAAATTTACTACCATTTCACTGAAAATCTTCCAGGTAGGAGTTTAAGATAGAGTACCCCAACCTGTCTTTTGAGAAAAGAATATTCCACAGTGATGCTCTTTCAGACAATCTAACCATGAAATGCAACTCTCTGAGTTTACAGAAGGACACTATTTATGTGTCACTATTTTAGCTTATCACACAGCTTTTTGCAAACTGCATAATGAAAATATAAAAAGTCTGAGTTAATGCAAATTTATTTATTCTTAATTTTCATATGTGAAGCACTGGTTCATATTTTTCTACATCATAGTATTGCCACAGTTATTTTCTATGAGGCCCAGGTTAGTAATGATGAGGTTGGATCAAATTAGTACCACTTTACAGGGGACAGATTTAAATGACAGACTTGCTTTGAGCACACCTTTCTAAGTTATTATATTAGATGAATATCCCATTTAAGATATGAAAACACCTTAGAAAAGCAAAAGCAATTTGTCAAAAATATAGTGTGAAGTGAAATAATTAGGAGTTTTCTTTTTGAAATTCTTCATCTTTGTGGGTCTTGTCATTTTAGTGTTAAAAATATAATTTTATATTTTCTTAAACACTCTTCTATAACCCTCTGTTAAATGCACATATATAGTTCTGGTGAGCAGACAGCTTAGAGCAACTCATTGTTCATTAGCTGTAGCAATATATTCTTCAGTGACTTGCTCGTGTTTCTCTGTTATTCCTCTGTATATTTGAAGTAAATATTGGTTAGAGAATTCCAAGAAAATGCCTGTGAAGGAATAGCACAACTTTTTGGTCTGTATTTTTACCTACTAGAAAAAAATGCAGTCAGCTTAATAGGTGGATATTTTGCTACCACAATCTTGGAAGCATATGCTAATAAAACACTATATTTCTCTTACTGAAGTCAATAAAAAATATTTCCTACTTTACTGAAGAAGTGCAAGGTTCACATAGATCCTTAGTGTTAGTATCTTACTAAGAAGACTGTTGACATTTTTCATAAACTGAGATGTCACTTCATTACAAAACTCATTGTCTAAATTTCACATTTATGAAGGTGTTTTTTCTAGTGGGAATATTTTTATGGCATTCACTCCAGGTGTTCCTTAATCACAGGGATAATTCAGACAGACTTGCAGAAATGCAATGGGTTTACTGTCTTGGGTCAAGCTGCAGAGGTTGAAAACGGGACAGAGACAGATACTCCCATATTGTCCTACTTGTAATTTCTGCTTGCTGTTTTATCTCCTTTCTTGAAACTGCCACCACGTTTACTGTCATTTCAAACTCCAATTTGCTTATTTCCTTAAGGCTCACTGTCTCACACCCTTATTTGTAGTTGCCTTAGTAATCTTTCTTGCTTAGTGCTTCCCCCTTTATCAGACATACTACAAATTGTACAGTTCGAGTCTTCTCCTCCTCCGCTTTCTTTTTTTTTTTTTGTGACAACAATTGACTGTTTGCCAACTCCACACATTCTCTTATCAGTATTTTGTCAAGAATGAGGCATATCACTTTGCAGTATTTTAAACTGAATTTTTTAATGATAAACCTGACACATGGAAAACATCTGAACAGTATGAAAGCTTTCTTAAATGTTTTTGTTTACAGCCTAAGTCCACACAAAAGTGATAGCTATAGGATTTTAGAATCCTAGGGAAAAAAAAGGGTGACTGTTAGAAATGATAAAATTCTGGTGTTCTTCTCTTATTGTATATTTTTATCAAAAGCACTATTTATATATATATATATACTATGGATCATTAAAAGTGTATAGCTATCAGTACCTATAAGAGGGGTGAGTTTTTTCTAAAACATTTATCAAAAAGTGTGTCAAGATTATGTAAACTAAAATATTCATTAAAAAGTTATAAGCTGATGAAGAACCACTGAAAATTGGTTTTTTTAATATCTAACTTCATGCCAAATTTCCAGCAACAGCTGAAATTTTCTGGCTTAGAACAGTTAAACAGCACAATTTTTTTCATTTAAAACAATATAAAAAAACCTTAAGATCGCATTGTAATAGCTGGGAAACATGGGATGCTTATGGTTGTCTTGCCTAGTGCTTATGGTTAAAATCTACCTAAAAATCTTTAAACAAATGCCATACTTAAACATGAAATGTTAATAATGGCACCCTGTGACACCTCTGACCACACCCTTTCACTCACCATTACACCTGATTTAATTCAAAAAAAGCCATTCTGTTTTATTTCTGGTTTGCATGAGGATACTCATTTTAAACATGCGGATTTTCAGAGCTGGCTGTGTGCTTGCCAAGCATATGTCAACTGTAATACCTTGAAGATACTGTGGATGTTGTTATTGATGTTATTGTTCAGTCTAGGTCACCTTTTGGTATCTGCTGTTTGGAAATGTGTCCTTAACTTGACAAAGACCTTGCAGATTAATATCTAGCTTCTAAGCCTTTTTTTTTCCCAAGGATAAATTAACCATAAGCTTTTTATTACTTATCAGAAGAAAACCAGAATTTTATGGTTTATCAGTGTCCTTGCTAAGTTGGAGGGATTCTGACTGACACTACTCATCAAGAAAGAAATATAGTTGACAAGAACCTCACTGTACAGTTTGTATAGTAAAGATGCAAAGACAGTTGGGCATTTTGTTAGTTACTTAATTTTTCTTTTGTTCTTCAAAATGTTCCAAAATGGTCTGGAAAATTATCATCTTAGTAGCAGTGGCAAGTCTTGAGCTGACTTAACAACCAGGGAGAGAGATGCTCCAAGAGAGCATTGATGGGGATGAATTTATAAGTCAGTTTTACATAGAACACCTTTGTTGTGTCTCTCCCCTAAACACAAAGGGCTAGAGCAATGGAAAACATGAATAGGTTCTGGTTTGCTCCTTCATTCGGATTCCTCCACTACTTGCATTTTAATTCAGCCTGTCATTTAACAGCTCAGGTTTCTCCTCTGAACCAGAGTATATTCAGCAAATATTTTTGAGACTTCCGGGTTAGACTGTACTGTCTCCCAAGGTCCCTTCCAACCTCAGCTATTCTGTGGTTCTGTGCAGTATTACTAGCCAGTATATCAAAGTATTGATAGATTTTTCTTATAGTGTCAATGAGCATATTTTTTCTTTTTATATTTGATGGAAAGTCTGCATTTCTTTAGAAAGGAACTAGAGAACCATAAATTCAGGATTAAATCTCACAGCCCACAGAAAAAATGAATGATACTTGATTTTCCTTTAATGGACTCCCTTTCTGTGATGCCTATCTCATATCAGCCATACCAAAACCAAGATTCTAGATCAGCTGGACCATTTCTGTTATCCAGTCTGCCAGCTCCTATGCTACTTCATCATTTGGTATGATGCTTGTAATAAGTGCATCATTTACTGCAATTTTTGCTTGGTTTTGGCACAAAGTTTGTGTTTTCTATAAATCGTATTTATGTGGTTTTTTATTCCTTTCCTTAAAACCATAACAGTATTTTGAAATTTATTTTATGCATTTTTTATTTTTTTATTCAAGTTATTTTATGTCATCTTTCAGTTACTGAAATTTTTGTGTGTAAACTGAGTATATGCTCTGAAAAATAGACACTTATCATCATTCAGAAAACTGCCATGGCCTTAAGTATCATTCCCAGGGAATGTGAAAGATTTTCCCATGAAAGAGCTCTTTAGAAGGAGTTAAAGTACTGACTTGCCTTGTTCTTGTCTTAAGAGTAAATTATTTTGTTGAATAGTTTGAGTAACTGATGCAAATGATCATTTCTGAGTTCTTGTACCCAGCCAAATAAAGACACTTAAATCTTGTTTAATCTTAAATTCAGTCTAGGAAACCAATCTCTTTTAACAGAGAATGGTAGAAACATAAAAAGTCTTAACAGTTTAGATACAATTAGGTCTAAATATCAGAAACACAGAAAAGTAACACAAACCCATGGAATTAACAAAACTAATAAGACTGTATGGTATTTAGAATTAGAACTGTGAAATTAGTTAATGTAGATTCATGTTTCTGTTAAGTATTTCTGTCAAGTGGTTATAAAGTTTGTAGTTGTGCATCTGTAGAACAATCTTACTGTAATAACCATGAGCAACGTATTAGAAACTTTGGCATCTTCTAAATCCTTCTTTGTATGCTACAGAGCTGAATCAAGGAGAGATAGTAAGGTAAGAATAATTCTGTGGCAGCTATTAAATGACAATGTCTAGCTGGAAAAAAACTTTTCGATATGACTCCTGTGAAGAACCACTTGGCTCTAGACAAATAAAGATTAACTCAAGATCTGGTGCAATGTGCTGTGATAGATGAGTCTTGACCCTGACAGTTACAAATGACTGATACTTTGCATTGACAGTTTTATTTCCAATGGCTCTTCTTCTGTTGTTTTTTTTTGGGTTTTTCTTTTGTTTTTTAAATTTTTTATTTCATAGGTATGCAAGTATTCTACTCTTTCTACACTGGATATTTTCAGAGGTCTGAGTTTTCTTGGAGAGATTCATCTGAAACCATTCAGTTTTTTCCCCAGAGGCATTAAGGGAACACATTAAACAGTTTTCTTCCTTCAAGAGCACACATATGACATTTGGGTGATATTTTGCCAGTAAATCAAGGAAATGTATTTGCTATTTCATTTAGAAAAAACAAAAAAAGAAAATGCTTTGTTCAGGTAAGCTTCAGTTTCTAATTCACACTCATTCACTAGAGATTAATTATAGCTTGGCATCAAATTATCTGAAAATTTATTCTTCACTGTTCATATTCAGCCAAGGCCATATGAGTTGAGCATGATTTTTTTCCCTCTAATTGTTACTCTATAAAGAAGATGCATATAATTTCCAGAACCCAAGCAACTGGATATTTCCTATCTTTTGTACTTCCTAGAACAAATTCCTCTAATTTAGTATGACTGTATATATATATTTTTTTTTTCTGTGGGGTTCTTCAATTTATTATTCTTAATGCAAATTGTCTGAAGGAAATTTATGGAATACCAGGAACTGAAGTGAGATGCACCTATCTTGCATTATTCTGATGTTATATGCATCTGTACCATGTATACAGCTGGCAAGGAGCAACTAAAGAGATCACAGGGGTACAGTCAGGTTTTGTGAGTGAAGTACCATTTATACCCTTTCCTCATAGCTTACTGACAGTATGTTCCTTAATGTCTAGACTACTGATTGTTTTCTAGTTTGGCGATTGTTGAGATAAAGAGAGATCGAGACTCCTGTAGTATTAAATCCCTTTTGCAACTCTACCCTCATGTGTTATCAGTGTATTTTAAATTTAAATTGTGGTTCATATGATATTTTCTTTACAGAACAAAAAAGGGAATGGAATGGAAAATACTAAAAGGTATACAAATTGCAATACTGCTACTGATGTGACAATGGTACAATATGATAGTTCAGATGCTCATTATTCTCAAAAGCTAAAAATAACCTTCTTATTAGTGTGTCATTGTTCTTTGCTCCACATGATGCTATTTTTCCTTGTAGTAAATGAATCTTAAAACTATTAGAATTGTACTAAATCAAAAAATTGCTTGCAAACCTCATATGTATGTTGTAATTTTTGAGTATTAGAATAGATAGATGTAATTGTTAATAACGCAATTTTAATTTTAGAAGTCTATTCGCATTTACTATATCATTATTACTTTACAATCTTTAAATTAAAATGCATTTTATGTTATCTTCTACTAATTTGCATTTAAAATCAGATAACATGCTATGCATATTTAACATAGAGGAACATAATTAACCCCTATATGCTCAATCTCTTATTCAACATTCCAAGTTAAGCATGTTCAAAATATATAATTGAATGCAATTATAAAATAATGAAATAGCTTTTTTCTATTATATATTGATTGCAACAGGAACCTATATGATTTATCAATAACTACACAATATTCCTAAGTGACAATTCTCAGGCTTACTACACTTTGAAATAACAGATACTAAAAGAGATTAACTTAATAGAGAAACATCTGTTCAGCCTATTAATAAAAATAAATAATTTACAAAAAATACAAAAGATATTATGAATTCCAAATTTACGTGATTCTTTATAAATTTGTTATTTAAACAACAGAAAGATAGCTAGAGGAAGTATATATACAACACTACTATACTGTGAATGTTGTAAAGAATAAGATAGCCAGGAGTATATAGTATATTGCATTAAACATACAATTATTTTAGCAAAAGTATTTCACAGCTGTACTGTACTGTGATGCAGTAGTAGGTGGGTGGTTTTTTTTGCAGGATATCTAGAATATTAATATGATTTTTACAAATATAGGACATTTTAATGGGGTTTAATTAAAATTTTATCTGATCATCCAGAATTTATAGATATTTAAAAGATATCTGTAGATTTTTCTTTCATCAGCCTTTAAAAAAAAATCATTCATGTTTACAGGGTAAAGAGGATACAGTATTTACTCTTTGAAGGAAATGACCCTTTAGTCTCACTATATTTCAGCTGTCTCTGGTTGTTACAATGCCCAGTTTCTTGGGAATCTGAGTCCTTCCTGCTGGTCACTGCCCCTGGGTCCTGTAACAGCAACATCTCTGTGCACGACACACGTTGGGCACGGACAATGACAGTATTTCTCTGTCTAAGCAAAATTCAGTTTTGTTTTACTCAGAAAAAAAAGCTTTTCCTGTTGTGGTGGTGGTGTTGTTGGTGTGTTTTGGTTTTTTCTTGCAGGAAAAGCAAAGTAATTGGAAAAAGGAAACATAATTTATATGAGCTGGAGATGAGATCTGAAGAACCAAGATTATTGCACCTGATGTCAACAACGAGGGAATAGAACTCTGCTGCCATGGAGAGAGGACCCTCTCTGAATGTCCGCTCGAAGCGCAGACACGTGTTACACATAGTAACCTTCTGCTTGATGGAGGTGGGAATCAATAAGTAAAACCTGCAATGAAGTGAAGATGCTTCTGCAATAGCAGTGAGAGAAGGAGCAAAACTTCTTCGCCTTCAAATAGATAAGGCTTATCTATATGATAGAGATCCACTCAAACTCTGGGGGGGTAAAATGTTATTCCAGTTGCGTGGTCAGATTTTCTTATTAGATGTAACACGGAGACTTCGGTAATGATAACTGAAAAAGAGTGACATTTTTTATGGGTTTGTTTTTCTCTTTTTTTCAACAGCTGCAGAAAGGATTATGCAAAGGATGAACAAAGAGATTTTGATTTAGCCAAGACTGGAAAAAGTGACTGTTAAATTCAGTGTCATGTGGTAGTGACTATGTCCTCAGACAAAATCCAATCAACAGCGATCAATCCTTTCAATTGTGTAATGAAGTCTTGAGAAGATGAGGCTTTGCCACCGAAACGTGACATTGTTTTTCATTAAATAATGAAGCAATTATTGCCACTGTAAACCAGTGTCAAACAGCAGCGAGTAAGGACAAACCTTCATCTATCATTATCTAATATTAGTTCCTTTTGTTGAAATACTTGAAACAGTAGACAAAAGTATACAGAAAAAATAAAAATTGAAATATTACAATGGATTCACTCTGCAATGAGAGAAATATTTACTTAACTTATATCCTTGTTTGCATTTTATTCTTTCATGAATAATGAAATAGTTACTGAAATACCTGTCTTCTATTGTTTTAAATGCATCTCTGAACAGCAGATACCACACTGGGGTACATGAAAGAACCAAAAAAAGTGAAAAACCCTTGAAATTCTGTAGTAATGGATCTCATTTGTCTGTCAGGCCTTTATCTTTCCATCTTCCCCTTTTAATCACTACTGCCTCCTAGCTGTTAATGAAATAACCTCTCAATATTCAGTGTTCATTGCCACTGTCTCAATTTGATAGTGTTTTTGTTTATTCCTGTGCATAGTGGCTTTGAAAACTTGAGTGAATGGGTAAACAAGTTAACTTTCTTCTTTTCTGTACCCTCTCATGAGCTTCTTTCTCTAAAGTATGATGCCTATTGATGTATTAAATATTCATCACAGTTACAGGACTTGAATCCAAAGTCTCCTGAATCCCCTAGTAAAAACATCAAAATGGCAACCTTGAAGCAGAGACTAAAAGCTAACTAAACATTCCTCCTCTTATGGTCTTTTTGCTAAGAAATCAAATATAAGAGATCTTACATAAAAAGGAATTTTTTAGAAAATTACTTTTTAAAATATAAATCCAGAACCAGAAATTACCTCCAGTAACACTAATTAATGATAGGGAGGAAGACTTCTTATCTTCTTATTTAGCATTTGTGGTGTTTATTATGGAGGAAATAAACAACAGAACATTTTCTCAAAAAGTTAATGCTTCTTTATTTTATTAAAATAGACACTATAATATATGAATATATGATATATTGTATAACGATATATGAAATTACATGATCTGTTAAATTAAATATATCGTTTCCAAGACAATACTGACTGAATACTGACTGAAAATGGACCTACAGCTTTATAAAGTCAGATTGTAAACAACATTATGAAAGAATCTGAGACAAAACTCCAAGCAACTAAAATTTCAATACTAGTAAAGTTTACCATTAAGAATTTGAGATATTTTGGACAGCATTTAATTGGTGAATGTGAAATATCTAGTGTGAAGAAAATGAAGAAAATAGGAACTATGCCTGACTTCTAGTGACAGAAAACAGAAAGGAGAAAATAATCAGTTAAGATGGAAATGAAATAGTGAACACTGTAACTACTAATATATCTTTCTTTCCACATCAATCTTTTTAATTATCATTTTATGACCAAACCAAGTGACATTTTTAGTTCCTATGTCTAATATGATTCTCTATAATAAATGGTTGAAAGTGACAAAGAACTATGATTTATTCCACTTGTTATCCACTGTGTAAAAGGGGATGTAAATATACAGTGATTATGATTAAATGGTAATGTAAAATCTATTAAGAAAGAGGGAGAATTTAGGTTACATATTATTTTTATATTTTTTGGCTAAATAATTATTGGTACCTACTTAAAAAACAAACAAACAAAAAAATTTTAAAAGGGGAAAAGTAAACAGGACATCTCTTTGTTCCTGACAGGTTCTAGTTAATCCATTGCCCCCAAAGCAGATAATTAAAGGATTTTAGATGCCTTGCTGGTGAGTTCAATTTGACACATTAGAGTTTATAATCCCTGTGACCTCAATTATTGAGTATGAATGATGGCAAACACTACTAATCCAAATGCCTGGTGTGTTAATTTCTTTATAAAATCCAATACTTAGTTACCTAGCTGTGAATGAAGGTTATATGAATCACACAAAACCCCTAACCTTCATCTTTCAAAAAAACCCAAAAAAACCCAAGCCAATTGTTCTGTGAAGGTCTCTGCCATGTGCATCGCCTATGATCTAAAATATATAGAAAAGAACATGCAAAGGATTTTGTCCTTAATATTTATGTAAAAAAAGAAAAAAATAAAAGGGAATTTGATAAAATAATTTAATTTTATAGAGAAGCTGATTCCTTTTGTGTTCTGCTTTGAAATTTTCAGCAAGTCTATGCTAAAAACTTCCATGTTACATTACTTGATAATTTTGAGGAAATATGCAATGAAGTTGGAGTTACTATTCAGAACTGAGAGTCACACTCTGAAGCAGTAAAAGTTCTATATTCCAGCCAAAATAAATTCCTGATATATTTCAAATTGCTTTTTTCAGCTTGGTATTTTCAGACCTGAAAGTTATTGTTACTGAAGAGGTGCACCACATCCAGTTGGTGGTCAGTCACTAGTGGGTTTCCCAAAGTCTCAGTACTGGGCCCAGATCTGCTTAATATCTTTATCAATGATTTGGATGAGAGAATCAAGTGCATCCTCAGTAAGTTCGCAGAGGACACCAAACTGGGCAGGAGTGTTGATCTCCTGGAGGGTAGGAAGGATCTGGAGAGGGCTCTGCATAGGCTGGCTGGATAGGCTGAGGCCAGTTGTCAGAGTTTCAACAAGGTCAAGTGCTGGGTCCTGCACTTCAGTCACAACAACCCCATACAGTTGAAAAATGGCCCAGTGGAAAAGCAGATGGGAGTGCTGGTTAACAGGTGCTGAACATGAGACAGCAAGAGACTCTTATTGACTATTTATGTGAAACTGTTCTGTTGTTTGAAATAAATTATGGAAAAAGTGGGTCTATTCCTGTTATATTGAAACCATCATCTCATCACACATTCTATGTTTCTAAAGTTTGAAGTATGACAATTTAATTTTCTACAATTTGAAGGTGACTTTGTGTGTGATAGGCATCGACGATTATGTTTTCACATATGGTTCTATTGAAATACAAAGACTGAAACCATTTTCTAAATATTTCAATGAAGACAAATGTTTTCTTGAATTTTTTTGTCATTCTTCAGGTAATGCAGTCAACACAGGTAAACAATTATAAAACAACATGATAGAAATTAATGTTCCCATGAATGTCATCACAGGGAGAAAGCCATCTTTCATCACACTGCTTCAGCATTGACATGCAGCACTAAAATTAAGGTTGTCTATTGCATTGTGCTAGTAAATTTTCAGCAAGGAAAAATAATAAAAAATCCAACAAAATTAATGAGGAATTTTTTAAGCGACTTCAGTGGTACCTAAATGAGACCTAAATACCATGTCACCTTCACACTAAAAACACAAGTAATAGTAATTACATCACTATATCACTTTAACAAAGTATATCTGTTTTGCTGTGATTATGTTTATTTCCTGTATTATGTAAACTTCTAGGCTGTATTATGAAAGACTGTTTTCCATGTTTTTAGAAACACTGAAAAATTAAGAATTTTTGCTTTTGCAAAGGTATTACTATTTTAGCGGTTTTGTTATTGCTGTTGCTATCCTTCCATGATGCATGTGATTTTCATTTTGTTGTTTGTATATCCTATTTTTTGTAATACTTCTAGAAGCAGATTCCTTAGGCAGCCAAAAATGATCTGTCCATGTCCCTGACAAGACTAAGCAGAGTGTTAATCAAATGACAGAAATTATCAACACCACAAGTGCTTTGGACTTGAAGGAGTACATAAGAAAAAGCCAACAGTAAATTCTCTGTTTAGGTAAGATTTTTATTAAGGAGAACGTAAGGTTAATTCTCAGCTGATACAGATCATCCCTGCAGCATAAAGCTGTCTATTGACCTTGACTGGCTACTGAAGATGGAACTGAGATATAGGTTTTTGGTCCTTATATTTATTATGCTATGTGTATATAATGCCTTTGTGCTATAATTTCAGTAAACAACTTATCTTTGATCACATTTTTAGAATACTTTCATGGGTTGTTATAGATATTTTTAGGTGATATAAATCTAAATACTTCATAATACCCAATATCAAATAAGACATTGTTATTTTACATCCTTTTCCTAACATATCTATAATTACATAAAATGAAAATCATAATTGAATTTGGCCAAAAAATTTGTATGTAATAGCACAGCATCTTCTAAGTAGAAGTATTACATCTCTGCATAAAGACATACCATGCAAATAAATAAGCCTTTGAAAGGGTTAGGAGAAAAGTGTTGAAATCATTCGGAAACAGCACTTGAAAATAATTTTCATGTAGAAATGAAAAAGCTGTTTTTAAGAAGTAAATGATGCTTCTAGACTTTTATCTCCTTTTGTTTGAGCAGTTGCACACTAAAATAAGGAAGGTATAGTGATTTTTTTTTAATATAACTTTGGTTTTTGAAAACAATATTGAAGTTCGTAAATATATATGGTTTACAAATATTTGCATTCTATAATTGCTTCTACAGCGAACTGGAAAAGATGGAATAGAGTAATTCATTTTTTTTTCTGCAAAGAGCAGCAGAATTTTAACTAGCTTCTTTTACCACTGTTCAGCATCCGATATGTGATCTTCTATTAAACTTCCAACCCCCCTCAAAAAAGCTCACATGTGAAATGATAATAAAATAAATAGCCAATGTTTTTAGATAATAGGAATTTCTGAAAGTATTATGTGTAGTGGAAAGTTCTGAATGTGTGCCATAATGGATTGTTAAGCAGGGTTTGCTTTCATCATATTTCAATGTTGGATTTTGAAGAGCAGTTTAAAGCTATTTTGGGACTTTTAATACAAGTTGCACTGGTTTGGAAATGCTTAAGGTTAGTTTGATACTACACAGGACCTGATTGTGTGTAAAATGCATATTTGTATGTTTAAATGGATATATAGAAAATGACTAAAAAATAGGTTCATTATAAAAAAGATGGAGTCATTCATTTGCCATGAATGTCTCTCAAGATCCTCATAAGTTTAAATAGACTGCATAAAGTTGAGTAAAAAAAATGCATGCAAAAATTGGTCTTAGAGCAGATTCCATATTGATTTATGAAGACATTAATTTGCCATTTAAGTCTTAAATTTGACTATTAATAATTCTTGACATTCGAAAGATCTTTTTATATCAAAAAACTCTAGTTAATTTCTTAAAAAGATGACTTTGCACATTAGTGCATTTCTTTAAAGAACAGTGCATTTTGAAGAACTTTTAAACAAAAAGACCTGTCATTAAATTGCCGTTATTCTCTCTAGTCATTGAAAAAGTGTTGCCATATATTCTGCTTAACATATAACTGGGTAATTTATTCAAGTAAGAATCAAAATGTACCAATATTCATAAAGACACTGCATATTTTCCAGTTTTTAGTTGCTATATCTTTAACAAAATTACATATTTTCTTGGAAAAAGATTTTAAATTATTATTTAATTTATAGTTTACTTAATTCTTAGGTAAGGGCAAAGGGAAGTTCATTTCAGCTTAGAATGTGATCACAGAAAATAAACAGAAGTAATCACATCATTGAGCAGTATGACGGTAAAGATAACTGTAAATTAAATGCTTTGAGATATTGTTGGCAGACAAAGAATAAATAAAAACACTTAGGAGTTTAACAGCAGTGGTGTTGCTTAGAGATGTCTTTGGCAAAAGAAACATTAGTTCTCTTTAATACTTTTTTAAAGCATGATTTTCTAAGGGTCCTATAATTGTTTCACTCTAACCCAAATGTATCTCCTACTATCCCACTGAGAGAGGTAAAGATGGCATAGATTTTAAGTATATGTCACAGCCTAGACTAGAATAAAAAAGAGAAGACAGAACAGGTTTCAACAACAAAAACGACAGATAAAGATCCAACAAGAGAATAGACTGCTCTAACTTTGGAAGAACAGTGAGTAAGAAATGCTGGTTGACACCCAAGGACAAAAATGACATTGAAAGCACCCACCAGAAAGAAGACTGGAGAAGTGAATTACTGGATAAGTAAGATTTAAATGAAAGAAAAAAAGAGAAAACTATGTAAATAAAAACAGGTGTGCTGGTATACAAAGACACTGGCAAAAACATATGAAATTTGAAATTTTCCTGCTTGACAGATTGAACATTTACATTGGGATCTCAAGAAGAATCTATGTATTATGTAAAAATGAAATAATTGTAAAGAGATGGGATTTGAATCTTGAGTGAAGACTAGTGGATTCTGAATAAAAATACAAAAAAAAAAAAAACAACAAGAAAAAACAACTTCTAGCAGTACTCTCAGTATCTTTAGAGATTGTTAAAAATCTGTGTTCCATATATTTTTGGTGACACAGGAAAAAAAAAATCTAATTGTGAGAAATATTGAAGCAGCTTTGCAAGAATATTGTTTACTGGAGGTTGTGATAGAGAACAACCTCAGAGAGAAGATCAGAAGAATGTTTTCAGTTTATATGTCACACACACACATCGAGTTCAAGAGCAAAGTCAATAACAGAAAATTGGTGAAGGAGCACAGAAATATACTGCTTAATGGTAACATAACCCATGAAAATGAAACCTCATATTTAATTGGGAGAGCTGTGAAGCCTCCAGCATTCTGTTACATTTCAGTTCCATATTTGTCAGTTACAGAAGGGTTGGATGACATCTGCCATAAAGCCTGAATTTCTAATTTAGTCTAATAGAGAAGGGAGTCACAGGAGTGTCATCTCCTGTTCTTTAAGTACTATGTCATGAGTGGAGCTGATATGAGTTAACTAACCAGGCTTCTTGTAAGCATGTTTTGTGAATAGCAGTAGAGGACAGTGTTATGAAAATCTTCCACTAAAAGTTTTTAATGGCAACTCTGATAATTTAAATGGAAACAGTGATATGGGGGGGGGAAGCCCAACTTATCTTTTATTCCCATTTTACCAGAGCAAGAAACCCCAGAATATTTTCAGAATAAAGAAATATTTGAGACATATTTTAAGCTTAGTCTTATTGAATTTCTTAAGATGTTCAGAATACCAACCTTTTGCTCCATTTCTCTTTCAAATATCAAAGTGTAAACATAGAAGGTTTATCAGAAGGCGAGAATTACGTACCCACAAAAAAAAAAGTAAAGTGAGAAAATGTGAATTTTGACAAAAGTTAAAACATAAATGAGAATTTTTGATATCTTAACATTCAACAATACAGAACGTAAGTTAAGAAAAGCAGTTTTGTGTCTTTAAGGGGCTCCTGTTTCATTTTTTTGAGGTTTCTTCAATATATTTAAATGACAGAGAATGCAGTTGCAGAGGGAAAGGGAGGATGGAAATTGCTTATTGTTTGAGACTGATTTATAAGCTGTGTCAGGGCCCTGGGGTCATTATCATCTTTACTGTCCATGTTAAGTGTCCTTTTGGCCTTTTCCCAAACTGTCCATGGCTCAGGATCACATGTCAACTTCCTGAGCCATCAACCCCTGCCCCTGTGATGCCACAGCAGGGCCAGCCTGCCAATCCCACCCTAGTCTCTGCCCATCCCCATGGAGGTGCCCAGTGCCTGGAACTGGGGCTGCCCTGGTACCCCCAAGCTGCCCTGCTCAATGCTGGGGTGTGGAACAGGTCCTGTTCCATGCCCTGCCGTCAGAGACCATGGGGAGAGACTCCCCTGTTAGCAGCACCCCAGACCCCTGGGAGCAGCAGATTGCAGAGGAATTGGATATCCTAGAAAGTTACTAAAAAAATATTTCAACATAGAAAGAAATTAATGAAGACGGCAGGGAGATAAAATAAAATCGTATTATTTTGTGTAAAAACTAAAGCCTGGTAAAAAATTAGGTGAATGATAACTGTCCCATGGTTGGGAAGAAATGAAAATTCAAAAATACCAGAACAACAAGTTGTCAAAATGCATGACAAATTAGAAATATACTTTTATTCATATTATATTCTACTAAAGGAACAAAAAAATCTAAGTGATAGTGTTATTTCAGCTAGAATTTAATTACTTTTTCACACATACATGTGGAACCAAGACATTACTCTCTTTTAATTTTATTCTTTTTTTTTTCCTTTTTTTTTTTTAATATTAGTTATCAGGAAATAGCTGAAAGCCTTAATGTGGGGAAAAGACTTTCTTTCTTTTTCTTTCTTTCTTTCTTTCTTTCTTTCTTTCTTTCCTTCTTTCTTTCTTTCTTTCCTTCTTTCCTTCTTTCTTTCTTTTTCTTTCTTTCTTTCTTTCTTTCTTTTTTCTTTCTCTTTCTTTCTTTCTTTCTTTCTCTTTCTTTCTTTCTTTCTCTTTCTTTCTTTCTTTCTTTCTTTCTTTCTTTCTTTCTCTTTCTTTCTTTCTTTCTCTTTCTTTCTTTCTTTCTTTCTCTTTCTTTCTTTCTCTTTCTTTCTTTCTTTCTTTCTTTCTCTTTCTTTCTCTTTCTTTCTTTCTTTCTCTTTCTTTCTTTCTTTCTTTCTCTTTCTTTCTTTCTCTTTCTTTCTTTCTTTCTTTCTCTTTCTTTCTTTCTTTCTTTCTTTCTTTCTTTCTTTCTTTCTTTCTCTTTCTTCCCTTCTTCCCTTCTTCCTTCCCTTCTTTCTTCCCTTCTTTCTTTCCTTCTTTCCTTCTTTTTCTTTCCTGCTTTCCTTCTTCTTTCCTTCTTTCCTTTTTATTCTCTGCTGTTGGAAACATACAGTCATCGTTTGATCTATGAGGGATGTGATTTCAGAAAATTAAGTTCCATAGCACAGCACAGATTAGTACAAAAACTTAAATAGTAAAAGGTGGTGTCAAAAAAACATTTAAGAGGCAGAACATTAATTCCTTAAGCTGCTAGTATAGATATACACTCTTCAACACTTTGGCTCCTTTAAAATATGAAACTGGTATATGGTTCAGTAAAAAATAGTATAGAAATTCTGTTATATTACCCAGTATTTCAGCATGGAAGCACTTCAGATTAAAATACAACACTTTGTTCATTTCTGAAACATCTCTGGTTTTGAGAAATGAAAGCCCTAGACAGTAATGACAGCAGGAATAGAGGGCTGTGAAGGTGAAAGAAGTTCCCAAACCAGTTACAATAATTACAGATTTCCTTCTTTCTGGGGGGGGAAGAAAAAAATGAAACCAAGATATTTTGCGCAGGCAGAAAGACCCTTGGTCCGGTGACTGTAACAGTTCCTGGGCAGAGCTTCAGCCATGTGGCTGGAGAAATAAACATCTCTCTGAAACAGCTATCAAGAATCTGTCTGTCCGTATATATTTCCTTTCCACGGGACTCCTGGTTTGATATATGCGTGTTGCAGTATCCCCACTGCAACATAATGGTGGAGAATTGTGAGTAGAACGATCCCCGATCCCTAAGCGACTGATTTGTGTGAGTAAACCCTGGAAACTTTGGATTCCTCTTCTTGGTTTTGTTTTGCTGTTCCATATCTAAACTATGGAGGAACCGTGGGAAGACTCTTGGCTCTCAGAGCCGCATATGGACATTTATCTTAAAGTGATTCTTGAACAACGATTTGTAAATTTTAGCTTGATTCAAGCTCAAAAAGAACTGAAACACTTCCTGGCATAGTTGTTTAAGAACTTTTTCTATGTTTCTTGGGATTTAATTATTACCAAGGGCTTTTGGAAAATCGTTTGGACACAGTTAATACTGGAGTCAAAATATATGCCGATGGAAGAATATTTTCGTGAATATTATTTAGTTACCGAGACTGTTGAGCAATGTCAGCTGTGTCCTGGCGAAGGGAAGCCTGGCGCAGGGACCGTGCGGCCCAGGCCCCGTGCACCGAACGCTCTGCGAGCAGCAGCGAGGCAGTTCCTGGGCGCGGGCGGAGCCACACGAGCCGCAGTGTCTGTGGCGGAGCGAGGAGCGGCGGGAGCAGCGGGACCCGGCGGTGCCCGCACGGCCCCGCGCAGCGCGTGGTGGAGCGAGCCCCGTGAACGCCCGGCCGAGAGGGGCGGCGCGCAGGCGGCGGCAGCGGCGGTGGAGCAGAGCCGCGCCCAGCCGAGACGCGCGCTGGAGCAGGGCGCGGGGGGGGTCGTCGCTCGGGGGCCCGGCCGAGACGTGGATGCAGCGCCTGGCAGCGGCAGCGAAGCTGCGACCAGAGGAGGCGACGCACGGAGAACTGAGCGGCGTGGCCCGGCCCGGCCCGCGCAGCCCCGAACGCGACCCCGGGAAGAGCGCGCAGGCACCAGCAGCCCCGACAATTCCAACACGGGAGCGACCGAAGGAGAGAGCAAAGACGCAGCGAGACAGAAAACAACAGTCACTCGGAAGAAGGAAAAAATCACTGTAACTAAGACCTTAGGGATAGTAAAATGGTATAATGTTAAGCAAAATTATGGTTTTATAACAAGGTGTGACAACCAGCAAGACATATTCGTGCATAGAACTGCTATTAAAAAGAATAACCCTGAAAAATGCATCCCAAGCTTGGGAGATGGAGAGGTGGTGGAATTTAATATTGTACTAGGGAGAAAAGGGTTACAAGCATCGCAGGTCACTGGGCCTGATGGTGTTTCTGTGAAAGGCAGTATATATGCAAAAAATCGTAGTCACGTTAGACAATATCTCCATTGTAAGCCCCCCCTACAGTCTCCCTTTCCTAATCCCACCTTTCCCTTTTACCCTATGTCCTATTACCCCCAGTGTATTCCTAATCCGTTTTTTCATCCATGGTTTCCCTCACAAAACCATGCTTTTGCCAATTGTTTCCCCAAAAATCCCTTTTCAATGCCAAGTGGGGGATGAAAAGGGGGAGGGAAGAAGTTAAACCCTCTCCTGCCTCAGTTTCCCCACAAAGCATGCTCAGAGAGTTCTGTCTCCCTTCTGTCAGCCCTAAGATGTTCCACAGAATCTGATTGGACATTTAAAGACTCAGGAGGGTGGCTTGTTTTGTCTTGAAACTGTTCTTGTTATGTTTATCCAGTTGTTTTCATTCTCCTTTTATTAAAATAAAACGGGTGAGGTGTTGGGGTCCCTCCCCTGCCGTGTAGCCCTGGGAGAGGGGCCCTGAGGGCACAGACACGGGGTTTCCCTGCCCCTGCTCAGCCTCGTTCCCATTGGTTGGTTTGTGTTCCCTGCGCGGGCAGAAGGACCCTTGGTCCCGTGACTGGAACAGTTCCTCAGCAGAGCTCCGGCCATGCGGGTGGAGAAATAAACATCTCTGAAACAGCTATCAAGAATCTGTCTGTCCATATATATTTCCTTTCCACGGGACTCCTGGTTTGATATATGCATGTTGCAGTATCCCCACTGCAACAATATTTCATCACGAAAGCTATTTTTTCCCTGTTCTATATCCAGTGGACACCCAGCACTACTTTCTGTAGTTTAAATAATCTTGTGTTGCCTTTTAAACTGTCAATGTCTAGCCTTACACCCTTACATCTCTTAAGCTAGCTTTCCTTTACTACTGCCAGCAAAAATAGGATGGAAAGTCCCTTTGCATGGTCAAAATCAAAATCTGATACAGACTTAAACACCTACCAGTCTACCAGTCTTCACTGATTCCTGATAAAAGCTACAGGTCAAACCAGGATATTCAAATGGTCAAAACTGGATATTCAAAATGTATAGAAACATATAGAGCAGAAAACCCAAAACTCTAAACCCCAAAAAATTACAGTGATGCAAAGGTCCTGGATACCTTTGAAGACTTGACTTTGAGATAAATTTTAATGTAAGACCTAATGTCATTTTAGTAATGATATAGATCAGCTCACAGAAGCTTCAAGGAGAGATGATAAGAATATTAGAGATGTACAATATATGATATATGAACAAAACTTGAAATCATTGGTGTTGCAACCTACAGAACTGAAAAAAGTCAGAAGAATGTGTTGTTTTACACCAGTAGGCTGCTCAGGTCCTCATTGCCTCTTGCTTTTGGGACGGGGCAAAGAATCAGAGTAAAATTGAGAAAACTTATGAGTAGAGGTCAAGGCAGTTTAATAGGTAAAGCTGTGCACACAAGCAAACCAAAACGAAGAATTCACTCACCACTTCCTGTGGGTAGGCAGGTGTTCAGCCATCTCCAGGAAAGCAGGGCCCCATCACTCTTAGATTACTTGGGAAGACAAACACCATTGCTATGAATGCTCTATCTTTTCCTTCTTTCCCCAAATTTATACACTGAGCATGACACCATATGGTCTGAAATATTACTTTGGTCAGTTGGAGTCAGCTGTCCTGGCTGTGTCCCCTCCTAACTTCTCGTGTATCCCCAGCCTCCTCGCTGGTGGGGTGGAGACAGAGGCAGAAAGACTTGATGTTGTATAAACACTGCTCAGAAAAAAATTAAAGCGCCTGTGTGTCTACCAATCCTGTTTTCATCCCAGATCCAAAACATAGCACCATACAAACTACTATAAAGAAAATAACATTGTGTGGGCATCTGGATCAAATCTAGTCAGTAGAGTAAGCTGAGACCAAGGAGCTATTAATCTTCTGAAAGGGGCACTTACATTGAGCTAGTTGACTCATAAAACAAGCGTTACTGACTATATTTGCAATTCTATTTATCAATGCAGTTATCCACACAAATGTCATTTGAGAGGTCTTAACATAGTAAAGTTACCCAAACAGGGCTCGTAGATAAAACACAGGGCCAGTGGAGAATGTGTGGCTGCTGGAACACAAGCAGGAGATCCTAAGACACCTTAAATAACACTGGAGAAATCTGCTTTATATTTATTGTCAGAAATATAATTAAACACTCTTACAGAATTAAAAACTCTTTCAGAGTTAACTTTTATTCTTATGACCTTGAGAATACATGCCTTAAAACTGAACAATTTCTACTCAAAAAACAACTTGAAGAAAGGTAGATTTCACCGCTGGACAGAGAAGGGTTGAGAATAAAAGTCATACAGTTTCTAAAATTTATTGTATGCATTTAATGGCACTATTGTTTGAATGGAAACAGATGTATTTTTGTAACAGTAATGATTAGATTTCTGTCAGTGCACAGGGAATTACTGTCATCTCTGTTTATGTTGATCAGAATTTCACAGACGTTCTGATTCATGGTCTCTATAATCCTTTTTGAAGTGCTCTCTAAAATTTAAATAATCTGGTTTTTATTCTTTTCCCCTTTTTTTTTCTGTTTCTCATCTGAAAATGACACTCATACAGAGGTGTCTTTTCTTTCTACTTGTGCACATAACTCCCACTAACATTAAGATGAGTTAAGTATAAAAGAAATAGATCCCTTAGGATATGTCTTGCAGCCCCCTAGTCTTTTCTCTTCATTTTCCTTTGATAACTCACTATCAGTTGTACAGCAGTGTGCATCCTAAGACGGCTGATATATTTGTGACTCTCATTAGGATACAAATACAGAAAAGAAAGAAATTCTTGGTATTGGAATTGAATATCTCCTGTTCTTTGACTAGATTATCTTTATCTCTTTCAATAGTTGCAGGCACATAAAATACCACTTTTCTGTCCCTATATATTGTGAGACAAACTGATCCAACCTGTCTCTCAAGAAGTGTTTAAATTCATTTAGGGTCATGTTTATTCTAAAATTTTCCCAGATCTTAACTTCAGCTACCTATGTATTCTGAAAAATATGTCCTCAAGGCAAAAAGTGCCTCTTTCCTTCCAAGTAGTCTGCAGATATGGGATAGGTAGACAGGCATTTGAGTTCAATTTAGATCCTCTAAGGCAGCTTGACAAATGTGCTGTGTGAATGGAATGTATGGTGCAAAAATTATTTGGCTGCAGAGACACTGAGCCTCTGACCTTCACCTTCCAAGACTAAATTGTTAAATAGCCAGAAAGACTTGACCCTTCAACACCACCATGAAGCTGTGTATTGTTGTAGAACTGTATGAAAATGAAGCAAGAATAAAAAATATCAGATACTTCTATCTCAATGATTTCTCATTGATGAGAAAGGAAACAGATGAAAGGAAACAAATGGAATCAAAAGCACTAAAAGGTTTAAATTACATGGATTAGGTTATTCTGGGAACAAAAACGAAATTGATCTATAAGGAAGTATATGGTTTACAGTAGAATTCCATTCTCAGTTCTTTGTGAACCTAAGAAAGAAAATATTTTCATTTCTAATTAACTCTATTCACAGGAAATTTTGCATAAATTCATCCCTTCCCTTCCCTTCCCTTCCCTTCCCTTCCCTTCCCTTCCCTTCCCTTCCCTTCCCTTCCCTTCCCTTCCCTTCCCTTCCCTTCCCTTCCCTTCCCTTCCCTTCCCTTCCCTTCCCTTCCCTTCCCTTCCCTTCCCTTCCCTTCCCTTCCCTTCCCTTCCCTTCCCTTCCCTTCCCCTCTTTCTTTGTCCTAATATAGCGTTTAATTTAGTGATGGTAGATCCTATACAAATTACCAGTAAATACAGATTAAGTTTCCTTTCAGTTTTTCCTAAAATAAGGTGAAAGTCAAAGTCAGCGAAATAGACAGTATTATGACCATTTGTTAGATGTTTAGAACATTGCCTATCCACTCTAGTTACTCCATATTGACATGGAAGAAGTATTTTCATTACAGTTCTGGTGTTCTAGATGGCTGGAAGGGTGATGCTGACTACTATGATGGCTACCATGAATTTACCTCTGTCAATAAATATAGGTATGGAACACAAAATACATAGAAGAATCTCTGAATTTTGTATATAGATATTATAGCAAAGCACCTTATCCTGAATTTTTACCAGTGTGACGAATATGTCAGTATGATTAAAAATATCATTGCTATACTTTCCTTCTCTTTCATATATCCCCATAAGAAGAAAAACAGGCAAAAAAACCCACAGACACATGAAAACCAGCAACATAAATCCACAAAACACACACAAACAAAAAACCCAAATATTTTCCAGTATTTCTATTTCTTCATCTTACTGAACTAAATATGAGACTGTCCCCATTCATTTCCATGATTAATGAAGTATCAAATCCTGCAGATGAGAATATATGATAACAAAGTGCAATCCCAATATATACATAATTTCTGCTACAGCTCAAACAAAAAAATGAGCAATGTAGATCCTTCATGACACAATGCAAGTTTTTTTTCCTACAGCTCCAATCACAATTGTCTTTTATGTGTCTTTTTTTGTCTGCTTTGTTGATGGCAGGAACTCTTGAGAAATTCAACTAGAAACAAAAGTAGAAAATAAATTAAATAAATAAAATAACTTCAGGAAAAAGTTAAAATTTCCCTCAAATATTTATGAGAGGTGATTCACATTGCTTTGAATGGCATAAGGAACCTAGGTTATTTATTTATTTCTGTGATACAGTAGAGGAGATATTAATTCCGGTTTAGAGTGGCAGATTACTTACTATTTTAGAAATATTTATTATTCATATTGTTATGTCACAATATTTTTTTTTTAAATAATGGAAAGTTTTAAATTTTTCGCCTACTATATACTTCCTCAAAGATTACCTAAAAGATTGCCAGGTAAACATTTCACCTAAGAACAACCTAGGACACTGAAAGAATCACTTTACAGTGGATTTGTGCAATTAATTTTTAACTACATTTAAAGTTTGAGAGGGAGCTGTGTGTTAGTGACTTCATCCTTCAATTATCGAGACTTAGTTCATGTCAGGCATAACTGTAAGTAATATAAATGTCTTTATAATAATAGCAAGATATTCTGTCCTCAGCCCCTTATTAAAGTTTAGGTGAAATTTGTGTTTAAACACTAATTTTGAGGGAATAACCCTTTTTTATACTATAAAGTATTAATTTTAAGAAAAACTTTTTATTGGCTTAAACTCTTACATTAATTTCCATGTGTCACCATACTGTTGAAATATAAGTCACCCTTCTCCACAGCCCCATCCTTATTATCACTCTTCATCCTAATCTTGTCAAGGGGAAAAACTATCTCAAAAGCATAGAATAAACATCTGCATTGCCACTAAGTAGTCAAAGCCAGGCTCTGCATCCTTCATAAGATCTCTGATTAGAGCCTGGAGTAGTAATTTAGGCTTCTACCAGCAAAACAAATTAGGTGTAGAAATGCTTAACTCTGTTTCAGATTTGTACTTGCATTCTTCATTAGTGTGACTGATAAAAAAAAAAAGGTTCTGCCTTCAGAGCAGTGCCCCAAGCCATGTTATATCTTGTCTCAGGAGAACTGTAATGTCAGGGTTAGAATCATTGTTTTTCTTGATGATATCTTTTGCCACTAGGAAGCCTTCATGCTTTCTGACACATAGCCTGAAGCAGAAACTAAAGCATTATTCCAAGCACAGACTCACTTTTCCAACAAAGAAGGCCAAGGCCCATTTGGAATTAGATCTGGCTAAGGATTTCAAGGGAAGAAGAAGGGCTTCTTAAATTATATCAGTGACATCATTCATTGCTGGACTTTTGTCCTGTGACACTATTATTTTCCAAGCTATTTTTTCTCACTAATTTAAGCAGAAGATGGAAGTGAGTTTTTTTAATCTCATGCTCCATCATGCACACAACAAGCAATAACAACATAAATACTTTAAGGAATGGTACATGGAAAATACATGATCATGAAATTTCTTGGGTGTTGTGCTACTATACACACCTACATGCTGACCCTCAGTCTTTCCTGCTGAATTTCTCCTTTGCTGTATCTCAATAACCTATGTTTGTCTATTAAATCAAGGTTGTTTTCAGACAAGTGGAAGCGACAGAATATTCAAAGGATTCAAAACATTACAAGGCTAGGGAATTTTATTTTAAACACTTTCTTTGCATGAAGAAAGTAAAAGATAAAATTGGATAGCTGCAGCAGCTATTTATTATTAACAGCAGCAATTTATTTTTAAGTATTCAAATAGCTACACTTACATTCCATATAAACAAGAGCCATACTCAAGAAAGAAGATTCATAAGATTAATACTTGTTTTCATCTGTTTCCAGTAGCTTTTCCCAAAGATGACAAGGTATCTTGCAATCATAAAATAGAGGGTAAAAGCCTGAACCATCAGCTCTTTTTGTTAGATCACTTCATATTAAAAACTACAACTCAAACCAAAAAATAGCAGTGTTACTCTATGCTTTCTCTCAAAACCATCCATAATTAAGCTTTCATGAGTAGCAGTTCTACCAGCTTATGCCACATACTAGCTACATTATTTCTGAAAGAAAAAAATATCAATGTAGCTCTCACTTTTTGTATATATTAATTTATATTAATAACTCTCCTGGGGGAAAACATAAGGATGGGGATCAGATATAACTAATGGCAATAGTGGTACCCCTCATATATGTCTGTCCAGAGATTAAACTTTTGTCAGACAAAAATAAGAAAATATAAGAAGTATATGTTTTAAGCCATTTCCAGACTAAGATGTTTGATTCCATATTTTCCAGATGCCATGACATCATTAGGGAGCAAATAATATAAGAGGCATGAAGACAAAAGTAGTACAGCTTAGAGGGAGTGTAACTTTGGTTTAGTAGTTGTGTCTGTCAGGTTCAGGAAAGTTCTTAATTCTTTCAGAGAAACATATTGCCACATGGTTTTTAAGGAAATGGAACTTGAAAGGTCCAAGGTGTACTTACCTATCTCTAACTTTCAAAATTAAATGTAGTTCACTATGTGTGTGTACACACATATTTATGATGAACATGTTAAGTATATATTTAAATATTAGAATCTGGAAGATTAACTAAGTTTTGGGCATATTGTCTTGTCAAGTAGTGGAGTATATAAAGGTTGGCTGGATTTTTTTGCTGCCATCAGTCCTTGACATCATTAATCCCGTTAGGTAAGAATCATTTCTTCCCTACCTCTTAAGATATATTTACCATTTTATTCTTCCTGTAGTGGTAATGGATATCTTGTGTATGTTTTTCTTTGCTTTCCCTTTGCTTGATCCAACAGATCCTGAATCATTAAACAGAGACAGAAAAGTTAAAAAAAAAATTTTTTTTCACTGGAACTTAATGCACAGATGAAATTTCTCAAGGTTTTTAAGGGTTTTTTTGGTCAATTGCTTCTTGTTTTCTGTTAAGCAGAAAGCAATGGCCTTAACAGTATATGTGTTCACAAGATGCTGATCCAAACATGACAAGATGAATACTATTTAAACTTTGATCATCAGTATTTTCTGCAACTCCTTCACACAGGACCTTCACATAACTTCATTCAATGAAGTCTTTATGGTTTTTTTTTTTTTTTTTTTAATAAAGTCTGATTTCAGAAATAATGTGAGACAGACCCATTCTTTTTTACTTAGGGAAGAATGATCACAATCCTTCCCACTACTAGGAAAGCACTGGTATTACTTCTAGGTTAAAGAGACATGCTTCTTGCTTGCTGACTGGTTTAATAAATCTATATACTATTAATTTGCAGTAGCTTATATTTCTCAGAAGGGTTGAAAACAACCAGATTTAAGTCTCATTTAGAAAGTGTGGGCTAGAACATTCTCCTTATACAGTAGGATCTGTGATTTGTCAAACTGAAGAATTGTTTCTATGTGTGTATTTCCCTTCTTAAGAAAATGTTCCATCCACTAAAGCATTGTGTAAAATCGGGAATGATTTCCTTCTCTCTTAGAGTGATCTGAGCAGGTCTAACGTGCAAATTTATTCAGATGAGAGCTTATTGTGAGAATCATGAAATCTTGAGAGGGAAAAACTTTCTGAGCTGGAGTGTTTGCAGAGAAATGGAACAAGAGGTGCCCTGAAAATATTTTCTCATGAAAGCAGAAATACTTAAATTGACTAGAGATAACTAAAGAGATTCCCATTTGAATTGCATCGTTAAAGTTAAGCAGCAAGGTGTAACTAAGACAACATTTTGACATTGTATGTATGACTCAAGTGACAACTCCTCCATTCTTGCTGACCCAGAACCCTCCAGTCTGGCTACTGGCATTCCAGTACCAATGATCCCTGTTGGGTCCTCTGTCCAGGCTGAGGGATGCTGCTTCCCATTTACAGGTTCAAACATTAATGAAGCTGAACAGGTATCCCAGAGACTCACAGAACACTAAGAGGACATTGTCACAGTCACAGCTGTGGCTACACAGATGGCCACAGACCAGGTGCTGCTTTCAACAACACATACATAGAGAACTCAGATTTAATAAGAAGGTATAAGAATTTAGGACTGACTGCAGTGAGCAAGAATAGGGCTCAGACAGACATGTATGGACTGGCCCCATTTATACCACTTTCTGTCTCACCCCTACCAACTGCTCCTTTCTGCTTTCCTTTTCCCTGCACATCCCTTTATATGTCTCTACAACTTCATTAATTCCAGTAAGAGTCTCCCCTTGTTTACAGCCTTACTGGTTGCAAAGTCCATGCTGATCTTCCTGGAAAAGGTGCTTGTAGTGCATGCATTGTCCTTGAATGAGTGTAACTAACAAAGTTTGTGTCTTGACATTGTCTCCATGAGGTGTTTTTTTTTTTTTTTTAAGGTCTGTGTCTCCATACACTTTGTTTCTGCTTTTCCCTTATTTTCCTAATAGACAGCTTCCATGAAAAATTGGAAGCTAGAACCCAACTTGGACTTAGGAATCTTCCTAGGTAACTTAAAGTTAGATACAAAATACTCAGCCAGACTCCATTTTGTGATTATAGCTTGAATCTGATTGAAATATGAACATTGAACGTTGAAATATGTTTTAGAACTGACATATAGCTTTTTTTCCTCTGAGACAATAATTCTTTGCATTTATAGAATGCCTTTCATCCAAAGATCTCAAAGGACTATACCAGGAACAATAAAGCTTTTGGATATTTTCTCACCGTTCTATCTCATTCAGGTGATTAAATTAATGTATGTGATTTTATTTTCCTTTACAAGCTACATGATGTCTTTCTACCTGACTTGGAGTTTATTTCTCTTTTCAGTATTAAATTTTCAGTATTAACTTTAATTGCATGAACTCAAATGCATACATACAATCTAAAATACGGTCTCACTCTATTGCAGTCTTTCCATCTTAAATCAATAACCTAAACTGGATAATTATAATAAAGAAATTCAACCAAAAATATTATAAGGAATATAAAAAGAGTGAAGAGAGTATCAGTGTGCTTATTCTGTAAAGACCAAGGAAAAGCAAAGGTAATCAGACTGCTGACTACAGGCTAGCCAGCGGTAATAATCCCCATTTCATCAGGTACATTTAAAAAATTGTGTTTCACATTCCTCTAAAGCAGCTTTGCACATGTCACAGCACAAATTAGTGAAGTCTAAATTTCAGCTTAAGGCTCCATGTGTCATTTAATGGCATACACTTGCTAACTGTAGCCAAAAGCAGACTTCCATCAGGGACACTGAAACTTCTCATTTACATAAGAATGGGAAGTTAATTGTGCTACAGATATTCTGGCTTCCCTAAGGAATTCATTAAGCATGCTGAACTTGGTGAGAATATAACTTAACTGACATTTCTAGGAAAGCAGGGAAATTCAACTTCAGAAACACCACCTTCGGAAGCAAAATAAATTGTTTAATATTAATTTGATTCAAACCTTTCTGGACTGTGTGTGGAATACCTATTACGCATGTCTGGAGTAATTTCCTTAATATATGTAGTTAGTTAGAGTAAGTTTTCTTCTCTTTCAGTACAGGATGCTGAGCTAGTTTTATTATTTGACAAGAGGATTTACACTTATGTTTGCTGCTGAGGAATTAAAAAAGAAAGGCTGGGTGACATTTTGCATCTTTTGCATGTTGTTAGCAAGGAAGTACTGAGAGTATTTATTTTAAAAAGTACAAAAAATTATACAAGGTATTTATTTCAGTGTTATAATAAACTGTATAAGTTGTAAAAATATAACACTGAAAATGCTTTTATAGATACACAATCTCCAACAAAAGGTTGTAACATTTCTTATATCAAAAATGAGTCTTATTGTGAAGACCTTGCTTTCACAATTTCCCCTACAAGGGCTGTGGTCAACTGATATAGTTAGAAAATATTCCAGATTAATAACATTTTTTTTTCTCACAAAGATTTTTTTCTTACAAAACCTACTATTTCGGAGTAAATTTTTATTAGATGGAAAAAAATATTTAATTAATGGAGAGGGATCTGTTAATAAGTTGCAGGCATTTTATTTCATTCAAGAATCATTTTAGATTTTTTTCTGGATTATGGAGGAACTATAAAATCATGTTTTTAATGATCTATTCTGACAGAATGCTAATGCATTCTTCTCTCATTGCACTTACGTATATATACAGTATATCAAAACTTTTATATTTCCAAACTTTAAAGAGTCTTTGCCTATTTTCATTCAGTTTTATTTTATGCATGCTCATTCACTGCTAAAAGTTTCTTGTCAGCTAAAGAGTTTTTCCATGCAATATTATGAAGACAATAGTGACAATTTGTTAGTTATTCCCTGCAATAAGATTTTAACTTTTTAACAACAAATGATATATCAGCTTAAAACTGTATGCTTCTTATGCTTATTTTTTACAGGGACTTTAACTCCTAATTTAATTTTTATCAGCAGACTTATAATATTATTGCTGTCATTAAAAAGAAGTTTTAGCCAGTCATAGCATTAAATTGGCTGAATGTTAATAACCCTATAATTTTGCACAAAAAAAAGAGGAAGACCTTTTTTGTTGCAATTAATTTGTTTTATTGCTATTGTAACTGTGAGAATGTATTCACAAGGGTGTGTGCGTGTGCATAGTGAGTGCAGAGGAAAAGAATATATTTATTATTTTATTGCTTCAAATTTCCAATTGTATTGTAAATGGATATGTCTTATAACTCACTGCAGTCATACCAAATTATGCAATCAAATAGAATAGTTCAATGTATGAATAATATATATCATAATATTGCCTTTCTGAAATAAGTTTTTTTGTGAAAAATCCTATGGTAGGGATGAATCAAGTGTACCATGTACATTTTGCTATTTCAAATGCATTTACAGCTTATATCTATAAACTTAAGTAGGGCCAGCTACAGTAGAAAAGTAGTAATATCCTTAATTTAGGGAACAAGGTATATGGATTGAAGGATAGTAAAAAGACAATATTCAACACACATCTGAAAAGGTCAGGAGGGAAATAAACAGCAACCATAAATAACACAGGCAAAATTAGCCTGCAGTGTGGTCAACTTGCATGAACACTATTAAATGACAGAACAGAGAGAAGTCTTGTGAGTCCTTTTCACTGAAGTTCAAAGCCTAAAAAGTAAGATGGGTAGCCACAGTGCTTGACATCAGTAAAAGCTCTGAGAAAGCAGGTATCTCCTAAACCTGCTAAAAGGAAGATAATCATTATGTTATAGAATTACCAGACTGTCAACTTTATAGGAGTGATGCAATAGGGATTACAGGGTGGGGAATAGTACTGTATATGAAGGATACTACAGGAAAACAGAAGTTCTTCGGAATCTTTGTGGGTAGCCCTCACAAATAAAGTGTTAGGATTGGGCTATCAACACCCTCAGCAGGGGGACTGTTATACTCAGGAAATATTAAGTGATACTAGGGAAGCTTCCAAATTAGTAGGAGTAGCAGTAAGAGTTCTAGGTAGCCATAATAGGCTGCACTAATGCCTTGCCAATAAGAGATGCAGAGAGGCTGCTTTCTAGAACTAGTCTTGGAACTCCCAGGTAAAGACACCATTCTAATCTGTACTCTGGTTATAACACCCAGGATTCAGTATAAAACATATTAGTGGAATATTGATGTAATAAACACAACAAAATTAACTTTAGAATTGTAGCAGAAGAAAGCAGGCAAAATAAATTGAGGAAGTTTATATTTACTTTCAAGAAGGGTACTCCAAAAAAATTAGGAAGGAGAAAAAAATAGCAAAGAAACTCAAAGAACCAGTCTAAATATCAAGTGGTCTAAAAGACGCCAGCAGGGTGTTTCTGTAGAACCAGGTAACAGTATGTACCCCAACTCAGAATGCAAGTGTAATGCCCCATTCCCCACCCCCTCCAAAACAACACCCTATCACCCAAATTAAAGCCCTCACAGTGGCAGTGGAAGGCAGTGGAAGCAGCATATTCTTATATAATGCATGTCCTGGAACTGTAGAGAAATATCTACGGATAATTAGGATGGAAGTGAAAGGTGTTCAGCTGTTGGTAGATGAAGGGCATTCCTTCCACCTATTGGTAACTCAGGAATCACAGATACCTAGCACAGCTGTAAACAAAGGAAGTCCAGGATATTGTTTTGCACATAACCAGGCCTTTACTGTGTGCAAAGGCTATCAAGTTTTTGAGGAGTGGGAAAAAGATGTTGAACTTGCATCAACAAATGGACAAGCCTAGTGGATGGATAATGACGTGCATAGTAATACTGTCAGCTGAGAATAGAACAAAATGCCTCAGTCCAAAAACTCTGAGTGTGTCAACGAGGCATCAATGGTTATGGTAATAATTTCTAGCTTTCCCCTGCGTGCTGGTTTGGGCTGGTTCACAGTGTCTACTACAGGGCTATGTGTTTGGATTTGTGCTGAAAACAGTGCTGATAACACACAGAATTTTTTTGTTATTGCTGAGCAGGTCTTACGCAGAATCAAGGCCTTTTCTGCTTTTTGTACTGCCACGCTGGCAAGGAAGTTGGGGATGCATGGGAGGCTGGGAGGAGACACAGCTGGGACAGGTAACCCAAACTGGCCAAAGGGATATTCCAGACCATATGGCATCAAGCTCAGTATAGAAAGTGGGGGAAAGAAGGAGGAAGGGGGGAATCATAGAATCATAGAATATGAGTTGGAAAGGACCAATCAGGAACATTGATTCCGAACCCTGGCCCTGGGCAGGGCATCCCAAGAGTCGCACCATGTGCCTGAAAGCCTTGTCCAAATGCTTCTTGAACCCTGTCAGGCTTGGTGCTGTGACCACTTCCCCAGCAAGCCTGTTCCAGTGTTGAACCATCCTCTGGGTGAAGAACCTTCTCCTGATATCCTAAACCTCCCCTGACTCAGCTTCAGGGCATTTCCATATTGTGGTACCTAAAACCATATCTTATGAGGTGCAAATAAAGGACAGTGCATCTACTCCTTAAAGCAGATGTGGAAATTAATAAAAACTTCCTGAAATTCTCTTTAAGAACGTGTGAAAAGTCACAATACTGCTTGTTCCATTCTTTTTTCTACTTATATTTAGCTTTTCTATATTTAGATAGAGACATAGTTGATCCTTCTTTAGGTAGAAGAGATTCACTTTGCTGTCTTCCAACGTCTTCAGACAGTTACACTGCAGAATCTAACCCCTGGACACTAGTCCAGACACTTTAAAACAAAAACTGTAAAATATTGAAGCTGTTTTCCCTATTGAAACATAAAATTATGATATATTTCTCTGTAAAATTATCAGGTTTAATCATCTTTATGGTTTGTGCATTATGTACTTGTTTATGAAAAGTATGCCAAAAGGAAGCCATCACCTTTACTTGCAAATTAAGGAAAAATTGAGTTTATTACATATTAAAGTGTTCTAAAAATGTCTCCTTTTTTTCAAAATCATATTTCAATCAAATTTTAAAAGGCATGATTGACAGCCCCCCAAACTGAACTTTTTCTTAGTAATACAATGGCACGTAAATGATTCTTTATCTACCAGATGACATAGTTTTTGATCACAAATGATTCATATTTAGCTTGAAAAAATATATCTAAGGAATTTTTAATGGTCCTGTATTATTTATCTGCCTCATTAAATAGTTATTTTTGTAAGAACATCATTGTACACATTGAGCTTCTATATACAGAAGTTTCATTACTTTGTATTTATTTGTATTTGTATTAAAGTTGCATTTGAAATTCTACATGTGTGGACACAACTACATAATTACACAGCTTGATCTGAAAAACAATAAATAAATTATATGCATGGGGCATTTCTTCTGTGCATACAGGGTGACCCACTGAACTACTGCTGAAATTGGGAAAAATAAATTAGTAATGTATACACTAAATCATCCCTCTGGTACCACCCTTACCAGGAGTATTGATGAAAAATGATAAAGAATTTTAAACAATAGTCACTGTAAGTGAATTTTTAATTTCTGTGACTATATCCTTCTTGGATTCATGTCTTTTATTATACCATGCCTCCTGCTATTCTTGTGGTTATATTAATTCGTTGATTTTTTTCAAAGTATTATTTGCATGTTGTGCAACAACTTGATCTCTGAAGAGCTGCATTTTTTTAAATTTCATTCTCCATATATTTCTAATGCCGAATGCATTTCACCTCTATAGCAGTACCTTGAAGGAGTGATCATGTTCCTGTAGTCCCTTCTTCTTTACATCAGTCAGAATAAGTAGGTTTTGACAACTAATGTTTTGAATAAGCACTAAAATCTGAATTAAAATATATTACTTATTTTGTATTTGTACATCTTGGCCAGTTAAGTTTTAATATTTATTAGGCAAGTGAAAGCGATTCTCATTATACAAATAAAAGCATAAACATGTGAAACAACTCCCAATTTATATATATCTTAAAATAGAGCTGTTGTAAGTCTGTCTCACAAATTTATTTTCCTATGTTTATTTTACACCAAAAAATACATCAGTAACTCTTAATCTGTAAAGTTATGTTTATTTTGTACACAAAAATAATAAGGTAGGATAGGATAATTCTGTAAATAAAGAGAGCTCAAATATTCTGGATGAGAAATATTAAATAAACTGACTAAACATAAATCTCCTTCTTGTTTAATGTCCTTGAAAATTAGATATTTCTGACTTGTTCTACTTTATTGATCAGAAAATTTTATATTATGAAACCTTCCTGTTTGGAACAGTCTCCAAAGTCTTGGGTGCCTCTCTGCCGATAAAGAGAGGAAAATCAGAGAGTAAAGTTCAAGCACTGGACTCCATACTTTCCATGCTGCTTAATTGTTAACTCATGTCCTAGTTCTCCTTTGAATCTCTACATCTATCTTTTTTCCCAGCAACTCTGCTACAAAAACAGTCTTTCAGGTTAATAGATGTAAAAAGATCTGTACCATAAACTTTGAAGTACCTTTCCATCTTTGTTCCATCCTCTGTTTAATAGTAGAGAAAGACCTAATGAAAAAGATATTGAAAAAAACCCAAAACACCATAATATTCAGTGACTGAGTATGAAAAAAACCATAATCTTTTCAAACTATATTATCAAATAAAAATAAAAATTAATGTGTTAAAATGTGTAAGAATACACTGGAGAGAAAATTAGGTCAATAAACAAGTGGAGGAGAAATATGATCTTCCAATAAAAACTAATTTATAATTAAAAAATAATATGTATATAGTACTGTGAGCATCTGTGTAAACAGTACTGATTACTCATTCAGACAAAATAAGTACATATTGTTTGACAAAGCTGTAAACCATCCGACTTACTGGTACTGGAAAAGACTGAAAAAAAATATTGAAATAGATTTCATTCTGAGATTTCAGTCTCCCTTAGATGAAGAATCCTTTAATAATGATTTCCTGAAAATCATTTTCCTTTTCCAAATGATGTGATCTTAGATGTGAAAAAAGATACTTTATAATTCAGGAGATATTAACTAAAATATTTTAAATTTTTACCTTCTATGTTTTGGTAGGTAGAAAATTTCTGATGTCTTGCAGAGTAGTGGATATTTAAAAAAATCAACATAACACATTACATGTATATGTTCTCTTTATGATGCATTGATAAAACCTGTACTTTAAGAAGTGATTTCTCTCTACTTTCATTTATTTTACCCAACATGGGACCTTGAATTTTATTACAGTAAGCTGCATTTTTTAAGAATTCAGAAAAATCTTATGGAAAAGTTTGATCATTAAATATTCTATAAATTGAGAGAAATAATAATTAAAAAATGTAAATTAAGAGTAGTCAGCAGCTACGCTGAAAAATTATTTCTTTAATGTTTAAATTCTGTCCTCTTTGAGACACAGAGGTATTCTCAAAGAAATACAGAAAATATAACATATACAAAATAGGAGGAAAAACATAGAAGATATCTTGCTAGAAGTGTAAATGTAAATTGTTTGGGTAAAAACATAGTTTAATATGAAAATAAACTTGGGAGAATTCTCATGCTGCATTGGTTGATGGATTATAAGGATACCTATGACTTACATGGGGAGTAAAATTCGTGCTGTGCAACTCCATACAAAATTAATATCACTGTTGTATTGCTATGCTATTTACATTTTTCAAATACCTGCTGGGAATTAGAAAGGATTAGCAAATCATCATTAAGAATGTTTCCATGTTAGGTAAGACTTGCTTAGGTTAGACATTTATTTCAATAGCTGTATTTCCTCCCCTTTTTGCATGTGGTGGTTTCAGAAACAACAACAGCATTTTTTGAAAGTGTTAATGCCTTGAATCATTCTGAATTCACATAGTAAATTAAACCATCACAAGTACCAAAAGCATCTGAGTAAGAGATGGAATCATCTCAAAATAAACTTTCATATATATAATTCTGGTGTTAGTTGTTTTGTGTTTTTTTTTTTTTTTTTAATTGGCAAACAATTTGGATATCTTATTTCCTGGGTATTTTCTGAGGAAAGAGGTTTAATTATAATTATGCACATTAAGAGAGTTCAAATTGATAAACAGAGAAGAAAAAAAACTGCTAATTTACTAAGCTACTGCATCAGTCCAGTTGCATAATTATGATTTCCTGAAATCCTGAGTAGAAAACAGATTTTAAAAACTCTTAAATAATGCAGAATACCGAGAAGGTTGAGCTCCGTCTTTGTCTTCACTTAGTTTTTTTCATTCTGACATAATTTCAGCCTTTTCAGAGCACTGATGTGTTCTATCTGCATTACAACATCTTACAGGCTTCACAGAACAGTACAAGAATGAAAATGAGGCAGTAGTGAGCAAACTATACTGATTTTACCATTGCATCTTCCCTTGGATTTTGATTGGAAGAGTCCCATTAGAAGATACAGTACTCTGCTTCTAGTTGATATTTTCAGCATAAATATTTTGCACATTTAAGTTATTTGAGAGTATTAATGAAAAATAGTCCTAACTCGCCCAGCTAATTTCATTTATGTTACTGCATTTTATGGAATGAGAAACACAAAACCAGAGAAAAAATCCATTCTGAGATATTAGCTTAGAATCAAGTTACTCTCTCTTGACTTGTTAAGATAAAATTTTTAACGGGCAAAACAACAACACAGTTTCTGGATACAATAATTTATTGTTAATCCAATTAAAGCTAAAGTTACAGCTATTTCAGTTAAAATGAAATTTATACATCAGAAATCCATAATCCTCCATTAAAATAATTAACAAAAAGCAGAGGCAACTAATATTTGCAACTACAAATATAGTATATAGGCTGTGCTCTCTTATTGCTGCTCCACTTTTCTAACTTTCTTTTTAGTCCTTCCTATTGATGAAGGATCCCTGAGCAGTCTTTCTGAGAAAAGCAAAAGAGAGAAGCCTCCATGGTTAAATGTTAACAACCCAAGTTTCTGCTAAGACAAAATTAATGCTGATGGCATCATTATGTTCCTCCTGGTTTTCTTCAGTTTTGCGTGCATGTTCGTCAGTTTGTCAGCTTCTCTCCCATTCCCCAGCAGGTCTAACCTCTCTAAATTCTTAGCAATCTTAAACCTCAAGAGGGGTCTCACAGCCCTCCTGAGCCTTCCACTGCTCAGAAATATTTTTCCCAGTGATTTCAGTTCTACTTAAAGTTCTTGTGTGTGATTAATAGAGAGATAGTGAGAGCAGACCTGTAAAAGCATCTCCTAATCTCTCAAGCTTTCACCTTTTATGGTGCTGGAGAGTTAAAGGTCCAAGAAAAAAATCAAAATCATTAGCAGAACTGATTGCTCTTCAGAATCTTGATGTCTTTTTCCTCCATGTCATAGTGATCCATCCCTTGTTTAGAAAGCAATATCCCTGAATGTTTCCACTGGGGAAATCAAAGGCTCCACTTCAATGCCTGACTTTTATACTCCATGTCATTCAAAGTCAACAGCCTGGTTGAATACCCATATATTCAGGACCACTAGTCATTCATCATTAATGACTCTTGATTGTTCCATCATCTTTTCTCAGCCTTTTTATTTGGTGCCAAACTTACACTACAAAATTTTTCTACCAAAGCCCAAAGGTAATTTTAGCAGGATGTAGAAATAGCAAATGAAGGTCACAGAAAAATGTACACTCTCTGAAGCAAGATGGAATTTACTGTCTGACAAATGATACTACCAAATACTTCATCTTTTCATCTTTATTAAGCTATATTTTCCTTAAATTATGTATTTAATTTCAGATCCTTTATCATATGTTTTACCTGAGCATTAAATATAATACCAGTATTTTTAAAGTGTAAACTTTGATCCCTAGTTGACTTAGTAATATTAGTATAATGGGTCAACAAAATAGAAAATTCAGGTAAGACAAAGCAATATTACTGGTACAATTTACTTTTACTAAAATATGATTTTAGAAATAACATGATTTATTTTACTTAGTTTTAATTGGAAGAAGCAAAATTCTTTATAAATTTACAATACTGTTCTTCTTGAATAGCTTTATCATGTAGTAGAAATTAAACTGAAGTCAAGATTTTTTCTAGGATGGAAAACCTTTCAGGAATGATTTTAATATGAACACATTTGATAAAAACATAATTAAAGTTAAAAATATATAATATTATGGAGTGTATGTAGGACTGTACCTCCACTGCCTGTGAATTCATCTCCCAGAACCAGAAAACTCATTTGTCAAATAAAGTGTAAATTCATACTGCATGCATCCATAAGCATTCTATAATTTACCTGAAAGATCAGCTGACACTGCAAATCAAAAAAAACCAAAACAAAACAAAAATATTTTTATCCTAGGCACCTTTGGTAGGTTTCAACACCAATGTAAAATTGATATAAAGATCTACATTAGAAGATCCCGGCTGCCTCCCTTTATATTGACTTTCTATTAATGAGAAGCATTGTATGGTATATCTGACTATAAATGTTACTGCACAATTTGTTAGAATCTCAAGTTATTGATAGCAGCATAAATTTTGATGGATAGTCTTCTATTTTAAAATAAAAATTTCAACCACGTGGTACTTTTAGTTTAACTCAAGCTATATCCTTTTTCAAAAATTATAAAGTTTGCTACCTGAGGACAGTAATATCTCATTCACTGTATCACAGCAATATCATCTCATTTGCATAGTTTCAACAGAGAATACTTTTAGATGTTCCACATGTTGGATTCAATGATCTTAGAATCACCTTAGTGATTCTATGAATCCTAAATCCACAAACAACTCTGTGGATTTTTAGTAAAGGGTGTGTTAGAACTGTAAGAATCATATGGAAGAAACAAACTCAACCGTAATGGCTGTGTCTAAGGTAAATTGAAATCAACGAAAAATTGAGATGAACTTTTCTTTTTCTTCCTGCATCTTATGTGTCAGTAATTTGTTATTTATCCCATAGCTACACACAAACTACTGGCACTAGCCACTTCTTGTTAAACGTGCTTGAGACTTGCTTGTCTTCTTTTCTTACCTGATGTAGTGTAGCAGAACATTGTTTCTGAACAGTCAGTTATTAAGTAACTTCAATGACTTGGCAAAATAAAACAAAAGCAGATTCCGGTTAATATCTATACTTCGTCAATCATCTGAAAGAGTTTTCAAGCTTACTACAGATGCTGTTTCAGTGCCAGGGTATGAGAATTTTGTGACCAATAAAATAATGGAAAGTTCCATAAGTAAATTAAACTCTTACCCATAGAAATTTTGCTGGGGAGCACTAGAAAAATTCTGTAAGTGTGCCAATTACTTGAATAAATAGACAACCCTGAAATAACTAAAAAATTGTTTCTTGCATGTAACTTGAATTATGTGAGGAATTATGTGAGGTCTTTTATGGGAAACACTTTTTAACATTGTCACAACAGCCAAGAAGAATGATAAATTACATGAAACTCCCAGGAAGGATTGTAAATAAGAACATATTTTCTACACAGCAAAGATTCTGATTCTCCTCTTCCCTCTGATACATATAAACAAATATTCCATGCATTGCAGTGAAGTTACTTACTATCAAAAAAGAAAAAAAAAAGGCTACAATTTAAACAAAAATGTATTAGAAGGGAGAAAACGGAGGAAAAAAATTGGGAAAGGAAGAAGAGAAGGAGGGAAAGGGAAGGAAAAAGAGAAGGAAAAAGAGAAGGGAAGAAAATATCTTCCAAATATTTTCAGATATAAGCCATGAAGCAGTCAAGTAAAGTCCACATAAATTTAAGAATTAACTATAGATCCATACCATTTTGGTACGTGAACTATTGCCTTGTGTTGTTCTCAGAAGGTGTTATTGGTCTTAAAACAATCATTCTTAATTATAATTGTTATGAAGATGAGGAAGAATTCCTAGTTCCATAAAAGTGACCCATTCTGTTAAAGAAAAAGTGTGGTGTTTTTTTCATACATTTGCCTCTAATAAATTCAAGGGTCAGCATTCCCATTCATGTGCCCTTTAATGTTTTATAATCAACCATGCAAAATAGACACATATGAAATATGGTTAAGATTGTAGGTGGGCTGAATGATCCTGTGTGCATTTCTGTCTTTCTCCACAGACTACAGAAGATGCTCAGGGTAACTCTTGTAGCTAGACAGGATAAATATAGGGCCCAGTGATGGATTCTGTAATCCACATGTCATCCACAGAGATAAATGGACGCACTGTCCACGTGGAATCAATGGCAGATCAGTTTTCTTAATTCTGCTTTTGGTTCTGAATGCTTAAAATTTAATAGTAATCTGACTGCATCCCTGGGAAGAGGGTGCTTAGTGGAAAATAGATGTACTTTGCTCTATTATTTATTTGTGTTTATTGTCAAGGAGTTGTCTGGAGCCCTACGAACACTTCGATGTTTTTAATCCCCATTGACAAAGGAAAATCATTATACCTCTAATAAAAAGGGTAAAAAAGCTGGAAACAAACCCCATTTTATTTTTTTCCTAGTGCCTCCCAAGATCTCTTGGTAATCAGTGCATTGTAGCACATCTTGAGATAAGAGTCTAATGATTCCCTGTCCTATCCATCAGGAGCAGCTGACTGTGTTACAGTTTGTCTAGCTTTCTGAGTAAAACTAAGTAGGAGAATATAATGCTTTTCTCTTAATAAAGAAGGCTTTATGATGGAAGTGTATGTGTTTAAGGGAACTAGGTTTCACTCCAGAATATTTTAAAGGACATAAAATATGTCACACTTAAGGACTATGACTATTCTTGCCATAGGACAGAAAGTGAAGTCCGTGAGACAGAATCTCATCTTTAGTGCCTGACTCAGCGCTGTGAATTCCACAAAGTTGGGAACTTAAATTATAGTTACAGAAACTGCTCTTCTGATAACTTCCTAAAGCTTAAATCCCACTGAATTTTCATGAGAAAATTTGGAACCTTGAATTGTTAAAGTACTTTATAAAGAATAAAATCCAGAGAAGTATGTATATTATTAGTTCACATTTGATGCTTAAAATCCCACTGAAATTCATGTGAAAGATACATTCAAAAATTTTAATCTAGAATATTAACCTGTTATAAGAAAAATAATTTATGATATTTTGATTAGATCTTGAAATAATATTAAATCACACAACCAGCAGAATGATACTTACTTACGCTTTCATGGAATGTGATAAAAATGGAAACAAATATTATCTACATTTTTAAATTTATCAAATCATCAGTTGCTATTTCATTTAGTGCTATAAGATTTTTGGGCAGTGACCATACCTATATATACATAAATGTTGGGGTCTCCTCTCCCCGCTGTGTAGCCCTGGGAGAGGGGCCCTGAGGGCACAGACACGGGGTTTCCCTGCCCCTGCTCAGCCTCGTTCCCATTGGTTGGTTTGTGTTCCCTGCGCGGGCAGAAGGACCCTTGGTCCCGTGATTGAACAGTTCCTGGGCAGAGCTCCGGCCATGCGGCTGGAGAAATAAACATCTCTCTGAAACAGCTAGCAAGAATCTGTCTGTCCATATATATTTCCTTTCCATGAGACTCCTGGTTTGATATATGTATGTTGCAGTATTATTACCGTAAGCCTGGTTCCTACGGTATATCACCGTGTCCCGCAGCCATAGGGAGGAGGAGGAGGAGGAGAAGATCCAGCAGGCAGGAATTGTGCAGCAAGATTGATTTATTTAATTATTTTACAAACTCTTCTATAGACTTTTTTCTTCATAGTCTAATTGGACAAAGGACCAGCCACCCCTTGGGGGCGATTGGCCAAAATCCTAAAACATCCATTATCAAAATATTTTCTACTATACCATAAACAAGACTTTCCAAGGTTGCAGGTGGCTTGGTTGTTTACATTCCCTGCTACCTCTTCTGTGAGAGAGAAAAGTCTCTCACGGACTTAGAAAATAACAAGAAGATCCTCACTTAACAGCATTTTTGTACCTACAATTCCCCCTTTTTGTTTTATAAGATAACAACCCTACTATTAATCCTAAATAGAAATCTACATCAGTTATTAATTCTAAATATGTCTTTAAGGCTTTAACTATCTGACTCCATAACAAGAAATTCAAAATTCAGTCTCTGCTTGTGGAAGGACCATCCCAGTCTCTGCTTGTAGAAGGACCATCTGCCTGATGGTCGACATCCTGGTCATCATCAGAAGAGTCATTAGGCTGATGATCTACATTCTGGTCGCCATTTGGATGGTTGGCGTTCTGGTCATCATTTGGAGGTTGCCTGTTCTGCCTCTGGTGCCGTAGGTCAGGGCGAACGCATTTTGAAGGTAGCCACCGTATCCCAGTATCTGTGGAAACGCAAGCATACCCACGACCCCAAACGATAAGCTCATGAGGGCCTTCCCACTGGTTAGTGAGTAAATTCCGTACCCAGACTTTTGCCCGGGGCAGCTGTCTGTCGCCTGCAGACTGCAATGAGAGAAAATGATTCAGAATAACAGGATTATTTGAATTTTGTGGTACTGTAAGGTGATTAATTGTATACAAAGCTTTTGCTAGTCGGCTCTGTGGGGTTTCTCCATGCATTCTCCTTTTCTGTTTGTCCAAAACACGCTTCAAGGTACCATGAGCGCGTTCAACAATGGCTTGGCCAGTAGGAGAATGTGGGATACCAAAGGTATGGTCTACACCCCATAGGTGTAAAAACTGCCGCGTCTTCTCCGAGGCATAGGCAGGACCATTATCGGTTTTCACAGAAGCTGGCACGCCCAGGACTGAGAAAGCCAATTTCCAATGGGCAATGACATCACGGCCCTTCTCTCCAGTGTGAGCAGTAGCCCACATAGCCGAGGAGAAAGTGTCAATAGACACGTGCACATATTTCAGCCGACCAAATTCTGGGATGTGAGTTACATCCGTTTGCCAAATCTGCAAGGCTTTTAGCCCTCTGGGGTTTACCCCCGCTGGCAAAGGCGCAGCGAGTCCGTGACAGTCAGCACAAGCGCTGACAATGTCGCGCGCCTCGGTTGGCGTTAAATGGAACTGCTTCTGCAGGGTATGTGCACTTTGATGGAAGAAACCGTGCGATGCCTTGGCTTGTGCAATTTTGTCAGGCTGAGGCCCTACCCACGCAGGATTGGCCAGCATGTCAGCCTTGCTATTGCCTTCTGTTAGAAACCCTGGTAAATTGGTGTGGCTTCGAATGTGCAGAATGTAATACGGATGCACTCGAGCCTGAATCGCAGACCACAAGGTTTGCAACAGCGAAAACAGAGCCGCATTGTTCACCTCCTTCAGAAGTGAACAATCTAAGCGTTGGGTGATACCTGCTACATAAGCAGAGTCAGTAACCAAATTCAAAGGTTCCTGTGAGAATCGCTGAAAAGCCATGGTAACAGCCCTTAATTCAACTAACTGAGCAGAGTCTGACTCGGATTGGTGTTTTAATGAACCACCTCAAGGGCAGTGTAGGATACGGTGCGCCCTTACGCACAGTGACCCCTGCTAAAAATTTGTCCCAATCCGTACGCCCCAAGCTGCCAACACATCCCGCCCGCAAAGGTTAAGGGAAGTGGTAGCAACATAAGGCCTAATTGTAGCTGTGTGCCCCTCTGAATCCTTCACCATCACAGGCTGTTCGCTTAAATAGCTCTGTGTGGATCCTCCTAATCCTGCGATGGCCGATCCCACCGGGGCTAAAGGCCATGAGGGAGGCCACGCAGAGAAGGAGATGATAGTTACATCAGCACCCATATCAATCAAACCTCGAAGCTGAGTCCAGGGTGGACGGGCGTTCGGCAGGATCAGGGTACATGTCATCTGCGGCCTTTGGTCAGAGATGTCTGCAGTCCAGAAGGCCTGCGGAAGTCCCGTAGATCCACTGCCGTTATCTTCGTGAGTTTGTTGCTCTATCCTGGGGACACAAGACTTAAAAGGCACTAATTTAGCAAGGCAGGTCTTTTCAGGAATAGTTACAGGGGGTTTTTGAGTGGAGACCATAGCGCAAATCTGACCTTTAAAGTCAGCATCAATAACTCCTGAGTGCACTAAGATTCCTTGATGGGCAACATCAGGTTTTCCCACCAGCATCGCACTGGATCCCTGGGCTAAGGGTCCATATGCATCCAAGGGAACCTTATAAATACCGCTAGAGTCTAAGACGACTGGGGCTGCGGTGTGGACGTCAAACCCGTCTGATCCGTGGGTGCTGTCTGATCCCTGGGTGCCGTCTCTAGGGTGGCTGGGTAGGCCTGTGCCTGTACCTGTGCCACTCTCTGGGGGAGCGACTGCATCGGAGAGCAATTCCCCCTCCTTGCACCCCGGTGGAAGTTTCCCGACAAAGGCTGACCATCAGCATGAGTACGGGATCTACAGTAGCCCGTGCAATGCCCTGGCCTGCCACATGTCTTGCACTGGGGGATCGGTGTGTTCTCTTTTTGGCTCGGCTTAGGCCGCTTCCGTTTCTTCACCTGTTTTGGTTGCTTTGGTTCACGACTAGAAGATGGGTGAACAGGCTGCAGGAACGCAGCCAAAGCAGACCTTCTCTGGTTCCCAGATCCCACCTTAGCGCAGGCTTCGACCATGTCTGTTACCTCAGGATCCCCTGGTAAGGCATCTATGATTTTTCTGCACTCCTCGTTTGCGTTATCTCTCACTAACTGCCTTAACAATAACTGTCTTAACCCGTCATCCTCAACCTGCTTCTCGAGAGAAGCAGCGACTTTCTCTACAAAAGAAAGGAATGACTCTGATTTGCCTTGAACTATTTCAGTATATCGCTTTCTGGGTGCTGACAACTCTATGGTTTTCAACAGGGCAGCCATGCCGACCTGTTGTGCTTGCTGCAGGATGCTAGAGGGCAAATTACCCTGTAGACTGGGATCAGAGAAGGGACCAGTCCCCATCAAAGCATCCACTCCTGCTGTCTGTCTAGGATCAGCAGCAGGGAGCTGCAAATTTGCTAATGCAGTCTTGCCAGCCAGCTTTCTCCAGGTTGTTTCAAAAACTGTAAATTGTACAGGTTGAAATAGAATTTGACCTAAGTGTCTGATATCAAATGGAGAAAGCAAATCTGTATTTATCACCCTTATTATTTGCACAACCTCAGCAGAACCTAGCCCATATTGTGCCACCTTGGATTGGAGGTCCTGGGCAACTTTCCAAGCAATTACCTCATGCTTGTCATGCTCTCCTGAATCTGGGAGAGCCTTATACACTGGGAAAGCTTGGATCTCTTTTGGGGAACCAGTACCATCCTGAACTTCGGGCACAACCTGCGGATGGAGTGTAACAGCTCCCTGGTTACCCCCAGAATCCTCAGATCTATTTGGCATTCCAAGGATTTCTAATAACCTCCAGTCACCCTCCCCCAACGCTTGCACCTTAAGAGACTCTAGGAAGCGATTACGATGCATCGGACGCACTGTTACCGTGCAGTCCGGAAAGGTCCAGGGGCGAGACCGGCGCAGCCTTTTTCTTCGCCGCGCGGCTACAGCCGCCTGACGACCTGGGGCCAGAACCTCATCTGCCTCACTGCCTGACGAGGAATCATCAGGCAAAGGCAACTTTGGGGTGCTGGGAGGGAACAGAAATGTACGGGGAGGGGAGGCACTTTGGCTAAGTTCGCCAGAGCCAGAACAGACAGCACAGACTGCAGCCGGCTGCGCGGCAGTTTTTACAGCAGTCTCTTTACGGGAGGCCGTCTCGGCCAGATCCGACCGAGCCGGTACTGAAGCTGCAGCCGACTCTGGGGCTACGGCTGCACCCGGCGCCGCCGCCTCTGCCCGCCGCTCAGCAGCCACCGCTGCTTCCGGGTTTTCCCGCGGCAGCGCTGTTCCTGGTTTCGCCGCCGGCCGCGCCGTTTCTCGGCTCGGAGCTGCGTCTCCCGCTTCTGGCGGGGGAGGCGCGGGCGGCGCGGACAGCACGGCCGGCGCTGGTGCTGCTTGCGGTGCGGGCTCGGGCATTCGCCGCTCCAAAAGGCTGAGCAAGTCCTCCATCCTACGGGATAGGTTTCGTAGCTCTGCCAGAAAGGGCAAATGCTGCATGAAAAGGTCCATGGTTCGGTTCTGCGACTGCGCAGAACAGTCCAGCGCCACGGAGGGCAGTGGAGCACAGCCAGGCAGTCCCGGGAGGGGCACGCCCGGCGCTGCGCCCGCTAAGTTAGATCCAGGTGCATACAGAACCGAACTAGGGCGCTCTCTGGGCGTCCAGTTGCTAAGCCGCTGATTTGTGGCCCTGGATAAGCCGTGGCTGCCGTCCAGCCGAACGGCAAGGCAGGCTGTGCGCCCTGCCTCTGCCCCGACCCCCCCGCCTCTGCCGGCGCGGGGTCCCTGGGGGCTGCGGAGTCCTGCAACTGTGCAGGGTGAGCCGGCGCAGGCTCTGCCTGTGGAGCCGGGGGGGTTATTCCAAATCCACCATCACTTGCCCCAGAAGCCCAGTCAGCGGGGCCCCCCTCGGACATTCCTCCGTCACTCATCACCGAGACAGGCGAGCCAGCCCTGCTATCACAGTCAAGGGCTGTCAGCAGAATAAATAACGACCGCCAGGTTTTGTATAATTCTAACGCTGCCGGCTCCCCAGTCGGGAGCTCGTGTCGGACAGTGCATCCGAGCTCTTGCCATAAGGCAAAGTCCAAGGCACTATCTCTGTCCATGGAAATCCCTTTTAAAGCAGCCCAGTCTAATAATTCCCGAACTGAGTTTTCAGGAATGGAGGTGCGCAATATGCTAAACACACCTTTCCAGACCAGTACGACAGCGTCGTTCTGTGAGCCGCTGTTTGCCATTTCTCAGTTCTGTCGGACTTCCCGGTCCCGGGGGGGTAAAAGGAACAGCACACCTCTACAGGAATTCGGCTTGGCTCGCAGCAGCAGGACACGTCAGAGAGTGCAAATCACGTCAGGCAGCACCAAATATTACCGTAGGCCTGGTTCCTACGGTATATCACCGTGCCCCGCAGCCATAGGGAGGAGGAGGAGGAGGAGAAGATCCAGCAGGCAGGAATTGTGCAGCAAGATTGATTTATTTAATTATTTTACAAACTCTTCTATAGACTTTTTTCTTCATAGTCTAATTGGACAAAGGACCAGCCACCCCTTGGGGGCGATTGGCCAAAATCCTAAAACATCCATTATCAAAATATTTTCTACTATACCATAAACAAGACTTTCCAAGGTTGCAGGTGGCTTGGTTGTTTACATTCCCTGCTACCTCTTCTGTGAGAGAGAAAAGTCTCTCACGGACGTAGAAAATAACAAGAAGATCCTCACTTAACAGCATTTTTGTACCTACACAGTATCCCCACTGCAACACATAAATATTCATTAATTAATTGCCATGTTAGACTGCAATGGAAAGGTTAACAAAGGAATAACCTTATGATAGAATTTTATCTGCATGACCAAAATCACTATTGTGTTTAGAAAAGAAATATCAAAGTAGGAAGATTCTTTTTGTAATGATGAAAAAAGCCAATTCCCTCAAGTTTTTGAGTTCTTTTGAAGCATGAAAATTATTGGAAAAACTAATGTGATTATGAAGATACTTTTCCAAGCGAAAACTCTGAAGTTTTGGCAGATGCTTCAAAACATTTTTCAAAGACAGGAGTTAACTTTGAATTTTTAGTTAGAAATATACTGAGCTCTATAAAACTTCTTAGTGGCAAAAAAAGACATTTTTAGCAATGAAAAGTAATCTCTCCATATCTTCTGTCATATAAGGATGTGAACATGAACAGCAAATTATGTGGAATGTAGGAAAAAAAAATTCTTTTTTTGATTGTATTCCTGTTGCTGTGCCTTCCTGATTTTTAACACTCCTCTGTCACAACATCTCAGAAATGTTCACTGGCATCTATAATAGGTCTGAATTGGTGACTTGATCCATAATAGCATCATGACAAGAACAGCAAAAGAAAATCAATAGATATGTCTATCTTAAATTTTTGAATTATTTTCAAGGAATGATCAAATAAAAAGTGTGAACAAAAACTTCATTATGTGTGTCTGCAGTGATAAGTGTCATCAGAATCATCAGATTGCTTCATTAAGTTCATTGCATTCATTTAGAGTCAGGATTTTTATATAGTTGGAAATGGACTGCTATAAAAATACATTTGAAACCACTTAACAGTGATAATTAAAAGAAAAGGAAATTCAGTTCAAGACTCAGGTCTTTTTACCTACATCCAGTAAATGCAAGATATTAATTTCTCTGTTGCTGCAAACAAAATGAGGAGTTACAAATTGGGTTTGTCTATCAGTAACTATATATTAATTTTCTTTTATGTCCTGCGATTTATCATTATTAGAAATGGCATTGTCCAACAAATAATGTCATAGAGGGTAAAGGATCCATCCCATGTTCGACATATGAAGCATCTGAGCATCATTTTATGTTCCTTTAATCATTAATTAGGAGAAAACTCACTATGGGTCCAATTCATCTACTTTGCAACTAGTCTTCCTTTCTACTATAGTAGAAGTCTAGATGACTGCTATAAATACACAGTCACTTCCTTGGCATCCTAGGAAATGCCTGGACGTGCCTTCTCCCTGTACTTCAATTCCCTATCCTGCCCAGTTTTCTCATGCAATTTACTTAGATTAGAAGGTATTGGCTAGGAGATTTTAATATTTCTCTGAATACTGCTTAATGGAAATAGTTTTAATCCTAATTTCTGTTTCAGATGCCATTAAAATAAGATTTCTTCAATCTCTGAATATGTATGCTCAAAAGAATTTCTTTTAGAACAACACTATTTTGTGTGTAGTATTGTTTCATTGCATGATATTGGAGGAACCAATTTTTATTGCCTATCCTTTTTTAGTAGAACAGTGCAAACTTTACTTTTAAAGATTCTACTTCTTATTTCCTACTAGGACAAATTTTCAATACAAATAAAAGATAGACTTTTTTTTCCTGTTTTTCAGAAGTCCTAGCTACAACATGGCAGTCTTCTGACCAATTCAAATTTAAATTTCGAACTGCGATGTAGCTGTGATTCAATAATATTTTAACTTTGCCTTCATAGTCAATAAAATAAGAAGATAGGCAAGTCTGTTACTGAAATACTCTTCTAAATAAAGCTTCCATGCCATTCTGAAATAAATGACTGAAATAATATTCACACATATAGCTGGTTTGTTTAAAGCTCCCAAGAAGTGTGTACACTCACCATGTTTATATATATGCACTTATTAGGTGTGTTATTCTACCTAATAAGCATTTTTCCTAGAAAAACTAGGAAACTCTCTTATTTCACTTATTTTACCTACTTATGTTCTGATTTTCTTTAGGGAAAGGATGTTCTGGGCTCTACTACTGAACACAGAAAACATAATGATTAAAAATGATGTGGGCTTTTTGTTTGGTTTTTTAACTTCTTTTTTTCTTCCTTCCCACGCCTCCCAGGATCTAAACTCATAATATCTAAGTAATTAAAGAATAAGCAACAATTATGTGATCAGAAATAATGTCGAAGAATATCTATTCCTTCTAAACAGTCCTTCCTCTCTCTGTCAGTTGCTTTTTACCTTTAATTATTGAAGCATAACATTTATTTCTTCTACTAGTAGTATTTTATACAAGACCAGGCAGGAGGGTAGCATTTTAGAAAGAGGCAGGGTACACAATACATTAAAAACCCTGTGTTAAACCTTGTAGAAATGAAGCAGCCAGGTAAAAAATATTAGGATCTATGCTGGTTCACTACGTCATGCCAATTTTTTCCTTGTTTCTTTTTTGCTTTGATGTGATTTGTTTGTTTGGGGATTTTTACCATGTTTTTATCACAGTAACTATTTAGGACAATTTCAAAATATATCTTATTTATCATAATGTATGCCAATGTATTACTTCATTTTAATTAATTTATTATGTTAGTGATTAATAAATGCATTTCAAAATAGGATAACTTTTACTGAAAAGTTAATTTCATTTTTATTGAAAAACAGCAACAGACTTTCAATGTTTATTTGGTTGTGCTATTTTTTTTTCTAAACACCCATCACTTCTTGAATACTCATCATCTTTTTCAGAAGAACTTGATGGAAATAAAGACTGAAAATGAAAAAGACAGTCTGTATTTCACTCTTTTTTACCCTTAAAAAGTATGACGGGGAATGATATACAAAAATATTAAATATTCAATGCTCATTATTCACAATATAGTGAAAATTAGAATCCATAAATCTCTAGTACACAGCTGTTGTAAGTATTTAAAAATACAAACCTGAAATGAAATGTGTGTCAGCTTAATGATCAGTCTGAAGCAGAATGATCTGAAAAATACTCTCTGTGATTTTCACCCTGCCAGTTTACCATGATTTATACAGAATATGTTAGGTCTTATTTCCATGAATTTAAGCATAGATAAATAGTATGTCCTTGTTCTCTCCTTCAAGAAATGGAATATTTTGGACCTCAAAAACTTGAAATCACTCATAAAATGCATTGCCATTAACAAACTTTCCTGAATATATTAAATTTTTGTTCCTGTCTGTCAAATGTGGTTCCCAGATTTCTTAATTAAGTCATTATTTTATTGAAAAAGTTCTTATTTCAGAAAACATTCCCTATCCTTCAAAAAACCTAGATAAATTCTTAGCATAAATCACACAGCTAATTGCTACTAAGTTCTGTGGAACATAGGTATGTTTTTTTATTCAAGCTGTTGGAAAAATGGGTCAGTGAATCAAGAGTTATTGAACTAAGACCCTTAACTTATGTTTTGATAGCTTAAAAAACATTATTTGATGGTTCTGTCGTTCATGTTTATTCCACTCTTCTTTATATTATTACCACTACTACCAAATACATCTACGAAAGAGTTTTCCAATAGCCAGCACTGCCATCTTTATGTTCAAGAGCCCCTTAAGAACTCTACACAGCTCACAGTTTAAATGTTTATTATATATTTATATGTTGGCTGTAGAGCATCAAAATTCATGGTCCAGTCTTCCTTACAATTCCAGACAGACAAGAAGAAAGATTTACTCACTGTGCATATAAGAGGAGCTAGAGTTGCAGTGAGACATAGAAAACTATTGGAACACATTTTTCCTTCTGTCAAATTATTCCTTCTGCACAGCTGGGTAAAACTCAGTCTTGATGTTTCATTGGAAATTTCTGTGTTAGCAGATATATTTATTTTCAAATATGATACCTGCTTTCCCCTTCCCCTTCTTAATTCTCCTACTGAGGCAACATAGAGAAAAAAATCTAGTTAAAGTCGTTAGAGTCCACATGCTGAAATATTCTCAACTTGAAATTTAGTGCATTTGTCAATACACAGTTTGAGAAGCTATTCCATCAATTATTATAGCCAGATTGCATCCTAGACTGCATATTTAGAGGGAAAAAATATCTTTTCTTCATCATCGAACTTCAGAATCATTAATGCTGCTAGCTAGTTCAAAAGAAATGGCAAAAGAAGTGTGCCAAGAATAAAGTCTAGCTCACAACCCATTTTACACTAGGCCAGAGAGAATTGGCTCACACCTCCAGTATGCTTCACCCTCTAATGACTACGATTTCTAAACACGCTTGGCTATTCCAAATTCCACACACCTCTTTTTTAGGCCAGCTGTCTACATGCTATCCTGCCACAGTGATTTATGTCTTCATCATGTCCAGGTCAAAGTGTGGTGTGCGAATGGTACACCTCAGAGCACACTTCAGTCGCCACAAATGCCAACGCTTGCACTCAAACAATCTTCCATGCAACCTTGAGACTCACTATTTATTGGACAAAATTAAAGTCCTCATCATTAGCTACATATTTATGAAAGGATTTCTTTCTCCTACATCCTTATAACTTTCCCACCTACCATCTAATTAAAAAGGCAGTAATACAGTTATATACTGAATTCAAATATTAGCTATTAGAGGTTTTTGTTTTAAAGCAAAATTAAAAATTAGATATTACAAAATTGCTGATTTTACTCAGAAATTTTCATATTTCCTCCTCATTTATACAGAATAAAAAAAAATAACAAATGTCATGTTTAGCTTAACCTGAAGTGTTTTGTTTAATCTTAAAAAAATAATTTAATATTCATGTATTTTAACTGCTTAAGATGTGCAAGCTTCAAAATGAAAACCATATCAGAATTAAAAAATCTTAAAAATACAAATTTCACCAGTTTCACCTAAATGGATCAATATTTGTGAATATATTTGAGGACATTTGACACTAATTTTACCATAGACAAAATCCTTTCTCATGAAAACATATTTTATTATTAGTTTCTTAAAACATGGGAGATTAAAAAGATAGAAGAGAAAACATTTAATATATTATATATTTCCAATCAAATTACATTAATATAATTTCTTATATAACATATTGCTTTTGGTGTCTTATATATGTCTTTTTCTTTATGTGGCCCAATACCTGAAATTAAATTTCTCATCAGCTCAGTGGCATAACGTTAATGTCTCCTTTATGTTCAGCCTTCACCATGAATCAGCTGGCATAGTGAGGCTGTGAATTTAGAGGAGCTTGCTTGTCTGTTTTTGCAGCTGGGAGAACATTTTGCCACAGTTCTGTATATATGCAAATTTTCTAATACACACCATTTATTTTCTTGAGCATTATGGTGCGTCATCGATTCGATGAAGCTCCATGAAGTACAACATCCTGATATTTCAAAAAGAACTCCCCAAGTCCCATAATGCATCTGGATAATTCTATACTGTTGTGCTACAGAGGAAGACCTTTTCTAAACAATTCAGAAACTAAGCTCTGCCACAAAGCTTCAAAAGTGATTGCTTGTATTTTAGTATGTGTGACTGACTGTTGCTAGTCATAAAACTGGGTAGTCTGTGTTTCAAATCATAGAATCATGCAATGGAGGTTTGGAAGGAGCCTCTGGAGAGCATCTAGTCCAATCCCTCTGCAAAGCAATTTCACCTAGATCAGGTCTCATCAAATCATGTCCAGACATGGTTTTGAGTATCTTCAGAGAAGGACACTCCAGAACCTCTCTGGTCAGCCTGTGCCAGTGCTCAATCCCCCTCCCTCAGAGTAAAGAAATCTTTCCTCATATACAGGATCTCTCATAAGAGAGATCGTCCAGTCCCCTTATCTTCGTTTCCCTTCACTAGACCATCTCCAGTACCAAAGAGCCCAAAACTGGACACAGCACTCCAGATGTGGCATCACCAGGGCCAAGTAGAGGAGCAGAATCACCTCCCTTGACTTGCTGGCAGTGTTCTTCCTAATGCAGCCCAGGAGATCATTAGCCTTCTTGGCAACAAGGACACATTGATGGCTCATGAAAAGTTTGTTTTCCACCAGGACACCCAGGTTCCCGTCTACAGAGCTGCTTTCCAGCAGATCGGCTCCCATCCTCTCCTGGTGCAGGGGGTTGTTCTTCCCCAGGTGCAGGACCCTGCACTTGCTTTTATTGAACTTTGGACAGTTCCTCTCCACCCTACTCTATCTTGTCCAGGTCTCACTGAATGACAGCACAGTCCTAAATCATTAAATCCTGTTACCATATTTCAGTGATTACATTAGTGAGCTCACTACATGCTTGTGAATACACATTTCCATCATTTCCATCAAACTATACATATTATGAAATTATTTTACTATCTTTTTCCTTATCCTTTTATTATTATTATTATTCTTAATGACAAATTGCTTTTATGAACTACTGGAAAAACCTGCCTTTTGAAAAACTCAACATAATTTTGGAGTTTAATCATGTTATGAATTATTAACATGACTTTTATATTTGTTTATTCCTGAAGTTTAAAACCATTAAAAAAAGAATAAGGTCTTTATTTTTAAACAGATGCTGAAATGGTGTATAATTGTTTACAAACAATAAACTTTCCATCATATGTCAGAGTATATTTCCGGACTCATGCAACTCTGTGAGAACAGGCTACAGTCCGGTTTTTATGTAAATTCCCTGAATTCGTGTTGTATGGTATTTCCTTTATCAGTAATAGAATTGTGGTCCAGTTCAATTTTAGCATTTAGCATCCTTAGTGAACATAGATGGATGTCAAAAGTGTGTGCTATAGTCCCTGCCTTGTATGTGGTGGGGGTCTGTTCAAAGTGCATATAATTGCATGTATGATAATACACACAAAAAAAAAAGATACTTCTACAAATGCACTATTTTTGTCCTACATATATATTTTAATGTTAATTCAGGCAGACATCAAATTCCTCTTGGTTCGCAGATAATAATTTAAAAATTAAGGCCAAAATGCACTCTCAAAGGACAATGTGCCTGATAAGAGGAAGCACAATTTTAAATCCTTGGTGTATATAGCCCCTTGCTCCTGCTTACACATACTATGACTTTGCAGCCGACTACCAAAAAACCCTCTAATGAAAAGCAAGCAGAGGAAGTGAGTAGTGGCTAACGGAATAAAAAAATCCCTTAGGAAAAGTAATATGCAACATCTATTATCTGAAAATCTTATACGTTTTACAGTGTATGGAAAGCCTATAAAACATCACTGTGTATTCATGCAGTCAGCACTGCAATCCATCAAAAAATTAATGGCTTTGTTGGTATGCATTGGTCTACTGAATATGCTGCTATTGCAACACTACATGAATGTGACTTGTTTGGAAATTAAACACAAAAGAACCCCAAGCCCAAACAATAACATTTTCAAATGGTTTCAAATTTGAATTTGAAAAATTCCCCTTTTCCCCCCCCAAAAAAAACCCGCAAAACCCAAAAAACTAAAAAGAACCCCAAAACCCAACAAAACCCAAACCCAAGCAAATGCAGAAACAAACCCAAAGAAGAAAACTGACAAAACCCCCAAAAACTGGATCTGAGCAAGCAATTTTTAACCAAGGATTTTACTTTTCAGTTCCAAAAACTATAGTTTTGAAGTCCAAAATGCTATCTGTTCTTACCCTCCAAATAAACATCAAGTATCCCAAGAAAAGGTTAATAAATGTCACTAACTGGATAGAAACCACTGACATTCAAATTATGAGTCCACTAAAGTGGAGATAGAAGTGATAAATGTGGTTGTTTCTGTGGTTGGTTGTCACTTTTTGCAGAGTGTTTACTGATTCCCAGTGTTTAATTACATCTGCCTGGATTGTCTGTTTTCTTACCATGGTCAACAAATAAGAATTTAAAGATTGCATACAATATACATCTATCATTAAATCAAAATTAAGTTTAGGCCTGTTCTTGCTAGATGTCTTCTTAAGATATCGTGGTTAAGATTAAATGGAAAAACTGAGCAGAAGACATTAAAAATCAGACAGAAGTCCAAATAACATCTTCATTTTATAACTTTGTGATGATTTAATTTGAGTATTAATCCTTCCTGAACTCTTTAAACATTATTGTTAGTAAACCATTATTAGATTTGACTGGATGGTATATAGAATAGAGCAAAAAGAGCACACTGACATCTGGAAATTGATAGTATTTAAAATCTAGTCTCTGTCTCATTTAAATATACTCTTTGTAAAGAAAGAAAACAAGTGTCTTTTTCATCCTCTTCATAACTTTATGATGCAATCCATTTATAATAAGAAAAAGCAATGGCAAAAAGAGATATATTTCAAAGGTTAAAAATCTATAAACAAGTTTCTTGCTTGGAACAAAGACCATCATCTATAGAGACAAATAATTATAGTGCATACATTTCTGTGTCATAGTAGTATTCAGTGTATTGGATATTATTAGGCAGAAAACTATTTCTGCTCCTATAATTTTTTCAAATAAAATTCCTCTCTCTATTGTAATTTTATAACTTAAACTTGCTGAGGCTTAAAATTACTGGGGCTGACTTTATTTTAAAATTTTTGTTTCTGCAATATTAGATCTAAGACTCTAAAAAACAAAAATGGCTGAAGAGTTTCCATCAATTTTTTTTTTTTTTTGTCCCAGAAATATTCCTTGCATTCACAGGGATGAATCTGCACAGATTTCTTTTGTTGTTTACATCCAGTCTGGACATTGCATTTGCATTTAATTGTGTATTCTATCTATATACATGCAAGAAGAATTACATTCCTTCCACATACTTCCAATGAGAAATATGGTCTCATTTTGCTTCCCAATAAATGAAAAAATGAAAGAAGCTACATATGTTCATCATTCTACTTCACAATTCTGCACAAATTCTCCTGTTTCCTTTGAAGAATAGAGAATGTGAATATACATATTTTATCCCTCTTTTTCAATAGCACACTGGTACAAGTATTCAAAGAGGATGTGTGAGAACAAAATTAAATTTATTCTTTCTGAGATGGTTCAAGCTGGTTTGGGTAGAGTGGGAGAATATGTTTATCTGTGATGATTAAAGTGTTCAACAGAAAAAGGTGAAGTCTTTGCAATAAGTATTTCCTGGACTTCTCCATCTTGGGTTCTTCCCAAAGATTGCAGCTCTTCATGAACTGCTTCAGCAGGGTCCTTTCAACAGAGTACAAACCCTTGGGAACAGATTTTTTCCAGTGTGGGTCCCCCGTGGGCCACAGGTCCTGCTAGTAAACCAGCTCCTGCGTGGACTCCTCAGGCAGCAGCTTCCTTCAGGGCATGCCTACCCGATCCAGACAGAGTTCCCCATGTGCTGCAGCAGGGATATCTGCTCCACTCTGAGTAGTAGATGGACAAAAAAGAAAAGCGCCTTGCACTGCACTGGGACTTGTTGAACCTCATGAGGTTCTCACGGGCACAATTCTCAAGCTTGTCCATTTCAACTGCACTGCTCAACTTCATGCCACCTGCGCACCTGTTGATCATGTCCCCAGATCAATGACCTCTGCCTCCCCTGACCAAGCATTTCTTTCTTACTCCTCAGATTGAGGAGGAGATTCTTGCTCATTCATGCCAGTTTCCAGCCTGCCTTACTTGATTTCCTACACACCAGGATAGAGAGCTCTTATACGCTAAGAAAAGTGACCATAAGTAGTTGCCAGCCTTGGCCAGCCCCTCTGTCCTTAAAGACAGTTACCCAGGGGCTCTCATTCACCAGCTCTTAAACAGATGAAAGTCTATTTTTACAAAATTCAGGGTCTTGACTTTGCTTCTCTCCAGGCTCACCAGGCTCACTTCAAATGTCATAATACATAGAAACTTGTCATTCCCACATTTATTGTTCATCCAATACATTTTATAAGAAATAAAATAATAAGAAATTATAAGCCTTTTTTTGTTTGTTAGAAAACCAGGTGCAGACAGCTACCCAGAAGATTTTCTATTTCTGATCCTGAGCTCTCAGACAGCACTTGGTTCTGGTTGTAACATTGAGGACTAAGGATCATAGAAGTAAAGGACTTACAACACATCCCTGCTTTCAGTGTTTCCTGATAAATACAAGTAGAGCTTGAAGGAGGTTATGTTAACCTTTTTGAGGGAAGTGTTCAATAATATATTTTTAAGTACTTATCTTTGCCTAAACAGTGTACAGGGAGAATATTTTCTGATTTGGGAAAATGGAACAAGAGTTTAGCAAGAAGATAAAGATTAAGTGTATAAAATTTGACAAAATTATTTTTCACGAGTCACTCTCTAGCTCCCATCAAATGTGTTAATAGCATAACACAGTAAAATTTCTAAATTTTGACACATTAAAGAATTTGATATGACAGCAAATTAACATCCTAAAAGTATACTTTTAGATGTAAAACACACTTGTCTGAATGTTAAATTACAGAAATTTGTACTAATATTAAAGTAAAGATTATTTTCCTATTCATATTCTCGCTAAAATTATGGAGAGCTAAGAAACTTAGAATATACTTTTTTTTCACCTGCTTATGGGTAAAAACCAATAATTAAGATATATGATACGTATATATTTCCTCATTTCCTCCCTGTGCAACTTCTGTAATCATGCATTGCATTCTTGCTATGACTGGGCTAAAATATTTTATCTTTCATTGATTATATGGCTTGCAGCATTCAGAAAGTAATAGCCTTAGTGTTCTAAGGGATGAGTAAGATTCTGAATTCTGCCTCTACTTAGATGAACAGTTTTACTTTAGGGACGGTAAAGCAATCCTGAAGCAGGCTTCTTTCTTATCAGAAATTGATTCTCTAAAGATTAATCTTTTTTTATTTTTTCTTGAGATTCCTTGGGCATAGCAATTATACTGGAGCTAATCGAATGATTTAGAACTGTAGAAAAAGCAAATTAATCATATATATTATATTTTCAAATTCACAGAATAAAATAAAATCAAATCCATTTAATTGCCAAAATTGAGCCAGTGTGAATTCTTTAGTACTCCACATTGGTGGATTTTAAACTTACCCTTTGGTCTTAATAAAACCTATTTTGAGATGAATGGTAACAATTAAAAGGTCAGTCTACATGACTCACTGGATGATTTTGAAGTTAACAATCATATATTTATGCAAATGGATTGGCTGATGAAAAAATAAAATAAAAACATATGAAAAATAATGAGAATTATTGTTATGGAATTTATTAAGCTAAAATAACTTCAATTTAATCATATTCTTATCTCATTCAATTTACATTTGTAGTTTTGAAGTAATTGGGGTTTTTGTTCTGGGTTTTTGTTCTTGCTTCAGTCCCTGGCAAAGTAATGGAATAACTCCTCCTATAAACTATTACAAGTCAAATGAAGGAAGTATTTGGGAAAAGCCAGCACAGATTTACCAAAGGCAGATCATGCCTGACTAACCCAATCACCTACAACAAAGGAATATTTTTCTGTCCACATCAGAAGAATGGTAGATTTTGTTTAACTAGACTTTCATCAAATCATTCCACACCATTTTCCTCAGTTTCCTTCCTCCTAGACACACCGGCAACATAAAAATTGGATATATGTATATAGCCAAAGTGGTGGAGTACAGACCTGAAAGTTGAAAATTGGAGTATGGACCTTTTGATGTGAAAGGGCTTTTGTTAGTGGTTCCAAGTTGGTTTTTTTTGGTTTGGGTTTGTTTTTTTTTTTTTTTTTGGCAGCTGATTATAAAGGATTGTTACTGGATATTATTTTACATCTTCATTGACATCACCACCTAGATGATGAGTTAGGACGAACAGAGACTGAGAGAACTTTGACTCTGCTCTAGAAAAGAGAAGGCTCAGCAGGGATTTTATCAGTGTGTTTAAAATCTGGATGAGAGAGAATGGAAAAGAAGGAGATGGGCTCTTCTTAGTAGTGCTCACTACTAGGGGAAGAGCTGACAGTCAGAAAACACAAGAAATAATTCCATCTGAACGTGAGAGAATACTTTTTTTACTGTGAAAGCAGTCAAACTGTATAGGTTGTGCAAATAGAATCTCCATCTGTGGCCAATAGGGGGAAGTCCTAGGCAACATGCTTCAGCTGACTGCTTTAGAAGTGGGGTTAGATTGGATGATCTTCTTGCCAATGTTTCCTGTTACTGAAAAACGCTTGCACCGTGTCAAGATGTTTTCTTTTTTCCCACACATTGAGTAGTCTGGGGATGGGCAAGAAGGTGGGAGGGGTACTTCTGGGTCACCTGACCTAATTTTACCACAGAAATATTCCACACCATATGATGTTGTACTAGGCAATAAATTTCAAGAAAAGGAGGAGGAGAGAGGGACATTAGTGGTTACGGCACTTGTCTGCCTAAGAACCCATTACACATGCTCATGCCAGGCTTTCTAAGGAGTCATTGAACACCTGCCTGTCAATGGGAAGAACTGAATAAATTATTTTCTTTATCTATTATTTGTTTGTGTGTGTACCTTTTGCTTCTCCTGTGAAACTACTGTTAACATAATCTATGCCTTTTAATCTTCCTTCAGTTATCTACCTGTCCTATGGGGGAGAGGACTGAGTGAGCAGCTGTGTGTGTCCACAGGATCCACCCAATGCCAACTTCTTGGCACCTAGTGGGGGTCTTGAGGGACTCCAGATAATGATAGGCTTGATTGGAGTGTGCTAGACTACATTTATAACAGCAGTTCTTCAGGTTTTTTTTGGTAGGGTCCTTAGATTAGTCACAGTGCTTGCTTGTTTTACTGTGTATCGGAATCTAGGACTTGTTAGTGTCTGTTTTCAATTGCACAAACAGCAGTAGTACTACTTCCACTGGAAATGTCTTATTATATTTTTGGTGGTCTCTAGCTGCCAGTTCAGACATGCACAGGTTTCTTCTAAATCCTATGTCTAGTTTGTCAGACTCCAAAAAGCCTCTGATATCATATCACATCTCAAATAGCATAAAACAGCTTCATATGGACAGATGAAAGCATAATGCCTGAATTTAATTTGTATTTATTGCACATTTTATTAAAATTGTCAAGTTTATAATCTTTCTCATGAAAGTAGTATTAAAATATCACCAGTCATGGTTTTGTACTACAGTCAAATGTTATGTCCTGGATTCACTTAATCTAATTTCTTCTAGATAAAAGTTAAGTCATCTAAGCTCTCTTTATGATCCCTGAAAGGAAATAGGCATTTCCGGAGGCAGTTAATCTCCTTTTAAGATTGATATCATACACATAAGTAAGTTGCCCTATGGAGGAGACTACTTCTGTCCATGAATGATAAAACAAATTTAGCAGAATATGTGCATTGAAGATCTTGTTTGTACATGCTGGAAGACAGGCAAGATAAATCACCATACATCTTGCACCAACCCACTTAGTGTTTCTTGCCTTCAATATGCCATTGGTAATTTAAGCATACTTTGATTGGCCTGCCTATTACAAACCTTAAGGTGATTTGAAACTTGTATAAAGGGAAATTATACATTTGTTTAAATTTGGGAAATCTTTCTTTAAGATATATGAATAATATTTTTAAGTAATAAAAGCAACTGAACAACAAGAGCAAAAACAATAACAACAAGAGCAAAAACAAGAAAAAAAACAAACAAAACCACCACCACCACTGGTGTTTTCTAGAGGGCACAATTTATTTTGCATCATAAATTTTAACAGTTGCCAGTTGACCACAGGAAGAATAGACAGCTCTCAGCAGTAACATTCTGCAGGGGAAAAAGTGGAGCAATTACTCCATCCACTACTGATGGTTCTTAATCATGTACAGCCATTAGAATCTCTTGTATCTAGCTGGTGGAAAAAAAATACATGATAGAAGTATGACTGAAATAACTCAAAATGGCTTTCAAACATTAAAAATAAGAAAAAAAGTGAATGCTTCAATACAGCAAATTATAATAAAATTGTTTTCTAATTGAAACTGGTTATAACCAAGGAACAGTAGAGAGACAAGTAATTTTTCATATATTTGCTTCAGAAGAATTAAAGAATACAAAAAAATGAAAATAGTAGATTAAAGTAGTCAGATAATTTCTACTTGATACATTTCCTTAAATTTTTAAAGACTGAAGAGTGGGCTGTATGTGCTAGCTAGTTTCCTCTTGAGAGCCATTTGCCCTTGATTTCCAAAGATTTAGAATTAAAGAGTGAAGACTAGGATTTTAGATACCTGAAAATAAGCTACTTTTCTTAACTTCATCTAAGTTAAGAATTCCTACCAAAGGATTGATCTTTTTTCAAAACTTTCTAAGATTTCTTTTCAAGATGGGATAAATATTACTTGAGATATATCTTTATCTTTGCAGTGTTCAAAGAAGACTGAGTAACTTACAGAAAACTTAATTAAATAAATTCCACTTGAAGCACTCATAACAAACACATAACAAAACAAAATAAAGGTAAAGTCATAAAAAAAAAACAACAGAAAATTGAGATGGAGCTGGTTTTGTGACATGTATACAATATTCTACTACCTATAACAATATTACATTTTGATGTTGTAGTTTATAGTGATAAACAATGGTGGAAAAGCAACAGGTGGTGACTGATCCATTTATGTCTTGAAATGAGTGATGTAAATACTAATAAGATATAATTCAGAGATGTACTAGCCAATTATTATCCATGTTTTTGTTGGTCTCAGTGAAGCCTTATGGAAGCAGGAGTAATAGAAATAGTCTCCTGAGAATGTCTGTTATTTTCACTGGGGAGTCTTATTGTAGGTGACATTGTAATGACTTGGCCTAACTGTTATGCCTACATGAAAATCTAAAAAAAAGTAATAATTTTACAGCCAATTATTTGCATAAAATTCTCCAACTTTAACAGACTGGCAGCTACTTCAAGAAAACATTCTTCGCTATTTAAAAATTCTATTGTAGTTTTAAATTTAAATGCTCTCTTTTGTAATATATTTATGTACTTCATCAAACCTTTAGTTTTCCAATTTTATTTTTATATTTTGTACATCCTAAAGAGGTATCTTCTGTTTTTAATGCTGTACAACTTCTTGTGATTAGACTTACTTATACATGTCTCAAAAAAACCAAAAGTGAGATTATTTCCAATACTGGGATTTAATTAAAAGAAGAATTGGACCTTTCGTCTTTTTAATTCACATTAGCTTTTTTCAAAGAGAGGGAGTTACCCAGATTTGAACTTGGTGTGGTTAATAACACTTTCTGATTTGCTCAATTGATTTTATTTTAAACCCTGTCAATAGTTTAACTGAAGCAAGCAACTTTGCTGCAACTTTATTTCTTGCAGTTCTTTAAGAAGCATGTTGTCTCCAATGGTTTCACATGCATTCCAGCAGGGAAGAAAAAAAAAAAGTGTTGGCAGTTTAAAGTGATGTGAACTTAAGCAATCAGAAAAATATACTGGATGATGTGGACACCATTATGGAGAGTCAGTGAAGGAAGAGGGCAATGAATCAATCTGACAAATTTTGATTGGCTGTTAAAAAGACAAGTAAATCCAAATTGGTTAGGGAATGTTTATAATACCAAATAATACTACATTGACACTGCCCCTGTACATCATTTTATAAAACTGATCCTGATCTTTTAGACCAAGTATCATCAGGAAACACATAATTAAAACTATAGATTAAAATGAACCCCTCAAAAAAAAACCCCAAAAAAACCAACCCTCCCCCTGAATAAATCAAACGAACCTATCAACAAACCAAAAAAACCACCTATAAAAAAAACCAAAACCCAAACAAAAAAAACTCCACAACTCTAAAAATAATGCAGTGGTGATAGTGGAGAAAAGCTGCACACATCTTTCACCTGTAAGTGTTTAATGCATAATGAAGCCATAAATCAGGCCAGTAAAATGCAAAGCAAATTGAAGATGGCGTGGAAAACAAGCCCGTGTCTAGGCCTTTTGAATCACATTGGTAACAAGGGTACAAAACATGAGGGAGCTAGAATGTTATAGCCAAGTAAATTTCGCTCACTAGATAAAAAATAGAATGTTCTTCAGTGCATCTGAGTGCAAGATTTAAAAGCACATTTTTATTAATCAGAGAAAAAAAGACTTGAAACTTTACAGCATTAAGTTAATGTTTCCTGGTTTAAAGAAGCTAATCTAAATTGATCCTCTTTTCTGTACTTTTCTGGATTGGCTGTGCAATTTTCTGACAGACTCCATTCTCTTCAGTCTTCCTTGTCTGTATTTCTGTGTGAAGGAAGTTACATGAAGAATAATTCTCAATTATTTTTTCTGCCTTTTCTTTTTTTTCCATGAGAAATGTTAATATAATTATAGAATCATTGATAATCACTAATAATTGTAAGATGTTAGGAGCTTTTTTCTCTACATTATCCATTGTGACTGTTATTTTTAACAGCAATGGGGCTTGGATAAAATTCAAGGCCTCTACTGTAAAAATGTACAACAAAATATTATTCCGCATTTCTCTCCAGAAAACTGAAATTAAGTAAATTGAGCTATTTAAATACACAATTAATATAAGGGAAAAAAATATGGGGGAGGAAAAAATTATAGGCTTGATTTAATTACTTAAACCTGAGAGGAAAAGAACTTAGTGATGTTTACATCTCACAGGTATTTAAGAGTTCTGTATGGGGAAGTTGCTATAGCATAGGTTTGCAAAAGACCCATGCCCTACCTGGAGTGCCAGTTGGTTGCTAGGCTACATAACCTTTGATGTTTGAAAAGGCATTAGGCAACTGTGGCAAAGCAAAGCAATCTAGCCTCTTGAATAGGAGTGTGATAATAAGTCACTTAAATCTAGATACCTATATGAAGGCTCTGTCTGTTAGCGAGATGCCTTAATTCCTATTACAGAGAGTGGGCATGAGACTACATTCTGTTTTAGACTAAAACAGACATTTTGCATCATTTGAGACACCACAGGTTAACCCAGTTGGCATCCAGCTACCTATCTAGTACATGAAAGCACATGAAAGTGTGTGGATTCTGTGTCACAGCCGTCGGCTCCATTCAGAAGTCTCAGATCTGAGGCCCTAAAGATCTGCTTCAGGAGGGGTCAAATTCATCCTCCTGGCTTCATTGAATATATCAACTAGAAAATAAACATGGGTATCTAAAACTACCTGAAATGTTCTGGTCTACTGGAAACATCCACACAAAGAAGGGAAATAGGACAGAGGAGACTTATGACCCAAGTAGCAGCAAGATGGTTGCAAAACATCTCAAAAGTACTAAATGCTGTTTGAGTGATACAATAGATGCCTGTTTAAATAAATCAAAGCCTATGTCTTTAGAGATTTTAAACCATTAAGGAGCTCTTAGCTTCTGCTTACACATACAGGGTGTAGATCCTTTAATTCTGGTGTCTTAAAATGCATCTGAACTCCATTCAGTAGTATCAGTAATATCAATAATTCAGTAATATTAATAGTTCTCAAAAAAAATCCCAAAACAGACATTAATCTCATAGCAGTGATAACGTCTGTATTCTTAACCTCTAGTTAAGTCACTGATAAAACGACTCACTCTGCCTCTTCATCTGAGAACAGATTTTTGTTTCTTAAAATAGTGCTGAATTTTCAGATTTCTCCAACCCCTCTCTGTTGAAGGTAATTTGGATGTGATGTTTCACATGAATTATCACTCATCTTGATGACATGTACTTTTTTTGCCGGTAGACACCCCTGCTTAATGGACACCTTGTTGATCATACTAACTATGGTCCCATTAAGGCCATTAGTTGGTATGTCATTAGGTGCTTTTGCTGGTTGTATTCTCATTTAACAGCTCCCACTAACCTGTTTAGCGCTGGCTGTCACCACAGTAGTTTACATAATCCCCATGTATCTATGTTGCTAACTGTTATTTGTTCTAATTTTAAACTCTCTGGTAAAAGTATACCAGAGTAAAAGTATACCTCATGGGATTTTAGAATAAAGTGAAAATACATATAAGTTCAGATTCCATTTTATAACATTCATATCTCCCAAACCTCTCTTGCTAAAACATAAAAGAAGAAATCCAAAACTCAACCCAATGATCAAAAAAAAAAAAAAACAAACAAACCTCAAAAAACCCCACAAAAATCCAAAGCCTCCTAGAAAGAAAAAAGATCAGAATCTTCAAATTGTTATAATTTCCTTACTCTTAGAAAGCTGGGCACAGCTGTCATCCACGCTGTGAGCAAAATAACTTCAACAAACATCATTTTCTCAGGTTAATAAAACACAGTTTTTAACAGAAAGCCCTTTAAGCTATTACCATGTAATTGGCAATTAACCTTATCCATTTCATTATAGTCAGAGCCCAAACTTTTCACTGAAGGCAAAAATACTTATAACCTAGTAGGATGTTTTCTCAGTCTTCAGCTGTAAGTAGCAGAGTACTAGGCTCCTTCTACTTCATATATTTCCATTCGTAGGTGGAGTAAGTTTTAAAGTAAATGCCCATGAGAAAGTAATTTTGAAATATGCAGTATAGGTAAAATTAATATGCAGGTTGTATTTATTGGATGGAAGTGACAAAGTGTTGGCAGAGGGATGCTGCAGGGGTGGCCTCTATGAGGAGGACCATGAACCACCCACATCAGAAGATGTGAACATTTCCTGAAGAACTGTACACTGTGGGAAGGATTCACAGTGGATGACAGGAAAAATGTTAGGAGGAAAGCATGGCAGAGCCAAATTCTTATGGATTGGTCACTGCCCCCATTACCTGCAGCTCTTTGAGATAAGAAGGGGGTAGAGGAGCCTGGAATGAAGAAGTGATATTGAGACTGGAGAGAAAGAGAATGGGAGGAAAAAGAAGGGAATGAGATGTTTTCATTTTTGTTTTTGTTGTTCACTTTTCAAATCAACTTGGCAATAAATTAAATTAATTGTCCTCAAATTGAGTTTATTTTTTTCTTTGATGCTAACTGATAACAGATCTCCCTGTCTTTATCTTAACCCACAGACTTTTTCATCTTACTTTCTTCCCTGTCCCTTTGAAGTGAAAGAGTGAGAGAGCAACTGGGTGAGTGGCTGGAAGACAGACAGGGTCAACTCATCACGCTAGAATATAGCATTTCTAGTCTATTGATAACCTGCCAAAATAAATATAAATTTGCTGAGAACCTTTAAGATATAAGTACAATAATTTTAGATTAAAGGTTTTTATAACATGAAGAATTTTCAAAAATTGAAGAGAAAATGTTAAAATAACGGTGGTTTATAAACCAGAATATAAACAAAAATAACAACTTCCTGAAACTCAAATTTCAGTTTTAGCTGCTACATCATTGTTACAACTGTAACATGCATTGTGTTTTTTGATATTTCCAAATGATAATAAATATGACAAGGTCAACATGATCTGATTGTGTTTTTCTGTTATGCTCTGTAAAGGAAAATTATTCTTTTTCCCTCTAAACACCTAAACATGGGGCATTTTCACATCTTGATTACAGAATCACAGAATCTCAGAGTAGGTGAGATTGGAAGGGACCACTGGAAGTTACCTAGTGCAGCCTCTGTTCTCAAGCAGGTTTCCCAAGAGCACGTTGCTCAGGATTATGTCCAGATGGTTTTGAGTATCTCCAGGAAAGGTGACTCCACAATCTCTCTGGGTAACCTGTTCCTGTGCTCAGTGACTCTCACAGTAAAAAGTTGAAGTTCTTCTTCATGTTCAGGAGGTACTTCCTGTGTTTCAGCTTCTGCCTGTTGCCTCTTGTTCTATTACTCGTCGCCACCAAGAGGAGCCTGGATCCATCCTCTTGGAACCCTCCCTTCCGATACTTATATGCATTGATGAGGTCTCCTCCTAGTTATCTTTTCTTGAGGCTAAACAGGTACAACTCCTTCAGCCTTTCCTCATAAGAGAGATGTTTCTGTCCCTTAATCATCTTTGTAGCACTAAACTGGACTCATTCCAGGATCTCCATCTCTCACACGTACTAAAGAGCCTAGGACTCAACACAGCATTTCGAGTAAGGTCTCATAAGGGCTGAGTAGATCACCTCCCTTGACCTGCTGGCAATGATAAAGAATTAATTGATATATAATGTACTTCAAAGATGAATGGTCATTGATATTAGAATTTGCTGCCTGCAATTTTTAAACAGTCAACAAACACATTTTTGGTGTTTTTATTATTTACTAATTAATTTATCTGTGCCTTTTGTTCACTGAATTTTTTTTTTTAGTATTCAGAATCATGTTGTGATTCACAAAGAATGGATAAAACTAAATGAAACTTCAATTTTTGCCATGGAACAATCAAGTATAACATTTAATAATCATATGAAACTCCAATATCTTGTTGGATCATTACTTCAGAATGTGTTCACAGATGAACAGACAAAGAGAGGCTCTTAAACTGATTCAAAAGTATATTGTATTCCCTAAGTAATTTATATTCATCAGAGACATGTATTTAAACAGTAAAGAAAGTAATGAAGCAGTGGTGACTGAAAACTATTGGTATGTTTCTTATTATTTTTCTCCTTAAATCTTAATGAGGTGTAATTACAGTTTCTTGTATTTTGTCTTCAAGATGCATTGTTCTAACAGAGAGTAGTGACAAGTAGCTGTGTCTGACTTCATGAGCAGCAAACTTACTGCAAATATGCAAATGAGGAACAACAAAGAAGAGCCTGGAGATATTAACATCTGTGTGAATGAAGCAACCATTTCACAACTCAGTGGACCTTAAACAAAGCAGACATTGAAATCTGTTCAGTACATGGGATGGATTTTTAAATATGTTCAATTACTGCTTGTTGCACAGCTGTCACTAGAGCACAGTTTCTGTCACACCAGGGATTCTGCTTTGACATTATCAGCATATAAAAATGATGTTCATGATATATAGTTTTCTAGCATAGCAAAACAAGCATTTTTCACTCATGTCTGTGAGTTAGAGATCCGCTTATACTTCCATATCTCTGGCAATTTAGATGAGTAGAGATAGAGAGGCATCTGCTTGGAGCAAAACAGCAATTTTGCCAATCGACCTAGTGACTAACTGGCTAACTATCTCATTTCTGTGTAATAGTTAAGAAAATATATTGCTTTTGGGGAGATTATGAATTTTGAATGAAAGATAATTCATCCCTTTATGAGGAAAGGAAGGCAAAAACCACTCTTCTACTCTACGAAAAAGTAGATTTCACTAGTAAATTTTTTCCACACAGTGAAACAGAGGACAGGAGAAGAACTCTTTAATTTCTTAGAATATTTTCCTATAAAATATGTAGAAGCACGTTACATGTTAGTTGGAGAAGCTTGAAGATTCAGTTAAATAATATTTTAGAATAATTATAACTTTTTCATGGTATTCAGCTCTATTATTAACTAAAATTATCTGCAACACTGTTACTAGTAAAACTCCTCATATGCATCACAGGGAATTACATAAATCTTATTTTATGTATGAATGCCGTGGACAAAACTTGTGAATATATATTGGTATAATATTTCCAGTGATAAATCATTTAATTAGAATAACTGAGAGGCAAGCTGCATTTTTTGGTAAGATTTTAGTAAACCCTTATGCTCACCAAACTGTCTCCTTTAAGTACCATTCTTGGATATTGGAGGAGCGTTTTGAACATGTATTAACAATAATTCCTGATTTAGACTAGCTAACACCAGGAGTTAACATGCTGGAGGAATGTCAGTCTCCAGTTCAGCCACAGACATGGCCATGCCTGCCCATAGATTTTAGGTGAATAAGGATAATTTTAGGACTTGCAAATACCAAAGCAGCAATGGTAATACAGTACTAAATTATTTTACTAATTTATTTGTATTTCTATCTGACTGCTTCACTCGCTCTTTTATTGACTTACTCCTAAGTATCTAATATCTTCATTTGCAAAGTACTTCAGTGTCACAGCATTGCAGTGCCTGTCATCTAAAAACTCAAATACTAAAAATTACATTGGCTAAAATGTCTCAAATCTGAATCCAACACATGCAGAGAATTGAGCACCTTACACAGAATCACAGAAACTATCACACAAAGGGAGAAGCTGCTTGCAGAAACAAGAAAATTTGACCCAATGAAGCAACTAAACTCTGCTTGAAAACCTTTAAGCTTTGAAAAAAGTGCATTTTAGTTTGTTTTGGGTGCCACAAAGTACCATACAATAGAATGTAAACATAATATTCAGAAGAAAAGAAAAATAGAATAAAATTTCTCTTGTATCTTTTAGAATTTGTCTTTAAAGAAATCTACCACCACTACTTTATTCCCAAAAATTTTTTTGTTTTGTAAAATTCAGTTCGTGATGAAAATCTGCTGCAGTGAAAAAAACATGCACCAGCTCTACTCAACACATTGGTAGTGTCTGATCAGGAAAGGTTTGGGTTTGATTTTATCACTACTATACGCTTCTCAGCAATAGCTAATTCTGTTAAGTCAGTGCATTTGTATTTTTTGACCAGTTTGCAAGTCTTAATGGGAAGTTAATGGTTAATGTTTTTATTTAGTTTTGTTACATAGACTATAGTCTTTGGGAAAGTACAGTAGATAACAGTCTGATTTTTGAATTTTGGAATTAGAATCTTATTTTACTAAAACCAGAAAACTACATGTGCAAATATATTAATATGTTTGAAGAAATAAAAAACGCTTGCTTCTTTGTTTTGCAAAATAACAAAAATTATATATTCCTACTTCAAGAAGGTTGTGGGTAACAGATTGCAGTCTTCATTTATTTATTAGTCAAATTATATGTTGGACAAACAGAAGAGAATGGAAGAGTAAAATTGTTTCTCTCATGTAATGTTGCAGATTGTAAGCTTGAAGATGCATCTGTATTGCATTTGCAAATACTCTTAATTTAAGTGAATCAGTTACAGCTATCATACAAAATACGACTAAGGATTATCATAGTGTGTAGACCAATGGTTAAGATTCTAAAACTGTTCAATTATTCCTTTTAAACCATGTGTGTATTCATTAACAGTCAATCAAATTTTGATATGTCTTATGGATATTATCTCTGTAAGCATTCTTATCAAAGAGCTATTCATTCAGTCTGTAGTTCTTTACAAGAATTATAATTTTATTGGGGAGACCATCCAATATATATTTTCAGTTCCTACCTAACAGTCACCATTAATGTTTACAATTTTTTCAAGGAACTAGTATCCTTCATGGCTCATTATTCAATCCTGTAGATTTAATTGCACTGTTACTTCCATCTAGGTGGCATAGCACAAGATTTAATTCTGTTTGAATGCAGCTGGTGCACCTGAATAGGCTGCGTGGCTTTTATATATAATCAAGATCAATACACGAGTCTATGCCACATTTTAAAGTCATATAGGAGGCTTGCAAGAGCACTAAAACAAGACAGATTGATCTAGACAGATAAACATGCATGCACGCACACAAACATTTTCACAAACACATAATTTCCCTCAAAATAGAAACAAATCATTGGAGAAGTATCTCAAAACCCTAGGTTGTGTCATCCCATCAGCTTTTGAGTAAAGCTCCCTATTGAGAATTCTGATTAAAAATTGATGCTATTATATATAGTAGCTTTCAAGAATAATCACAAAGGTTCAAAGTTTTAAATGACTTTGCAAAAAAGTACCACTCTCAGGGCCCTGAGAGACTTCATAAATCCTGAACAATTTCTTCTAAAGCCTCCAACCACACCTACAGGGCCAAAGGCCATTTAAGTTCTGCCTGGGGCCATGAGCCCCTTCCCAAGCTACGCTGGAGGAGTGTCAGTCTCCAGCTCAGCCACAGACACAGCCATGCCTGCCCATAGATTTTGAGTGAATAAGGATAATTTTAGGACTTGCAAATACCAAAGTAGCAATGGTAATACAGTACTAAATTACTGACACAAAATTAACCCAATTATACCCAGAACAAGAACTGCAAGTCACTCTTGAATAATTTCAAGCAGAGTAGTGTGATATTTCTTTAACAAGAACGATTTTTTTCTGCCCACATTCATAGTGTTTGTAATTGAGAAATCACTGACAGATGTACCAGGAGCCCTAACTTGGGGCATTACTTGATTATGTTGAATTTTACAACTTAAATGTCATGTATACTGAATTTTATTTGAGTAGTTATGGCTCCACTATTGCTGATATGTTACTTTACTGTGTATTTTTAAGAATATAATAACTCAGATGAACAAATTTCCAACAGTTTTCCTGACAAATCAGATTGAAACAATGATTAAAACCATGATAAATCTTCAATAAAAACTGCTAACTCCCAAGACCTTTCAGAACTCTGAATGGGATATTTATTTCTATATCTTTAACATGAATATTTTCTAAATAAACTCATAATTTAAAAAGTATAATGAAATAAAGAATTTGAGAAAGTCAGAGTGATGTAAATGTAAATATGTCATTAACTTGAATTTAATTTAACATTTATTTTGTTCTTCTACTAAAACGTTCCAAGTAACCAACTCTGATACATACTGCTGTCATGGAAAGTAAGTAACAAACTCCCTAACAAAAGTTAATCTTTACAACACACTAGTTTGCAGGACTGCAAGCTCAACAGAACTGAAAAAACCTCCACTTAAAATTTTTAATATTTGTCCCTAGAAGATCTGATATCAGATATCTACAATAGAATTCTTGAGTGGCAATCTGGAAATTACTATAAAAAAATGTATAAGTATATTTATATTATCTGTAGACAACAATATTATATTTATTATTTTAATTTTTTTATTTTGCTTTGTTTTGTTTTGTTTTGTTTTGTTTTATTTTTGGAGCTTTCTTGGGGATTTGTGGTGGTTCGTGAGGGATGTTTTATACCATGAAATATAAATTTGATGATAGACCTTAATTTGAGATTTTGAGTGACTATTCGCAGTCATTATTTCTAAGTTACATGAAAATACAAGTTAAAAAATTTCTTTGATTTTTTTTTTTTTCTGAGTAAGTATCATAATCCAGGTCATTAAGACATTAAACTATTAGAGGGCGTGCATAGGAGGGCCACAAGGATGGTGAAGGATCTGGAAGGGAAACCTTATGAGGAGTAGCTGAGGTCACTTGATCTAGATGTTCAGCGTGGAGAAGACTGAGGGGAGACCTCATTGTGGTCTTCAACATCCTCACGAGAAGAGGAGGGGTATCAATCTCTTCAGTCTCATGATCAGTGACAGGACTCAAGGAAATGGCATGAAGCTGAGGGGAGATTTAGGTTGGATATTAGGAAAAGTTTTTCACACAGAAGTATTTTAACACTGGAACAGGCTCCCCAGGGAAGTGGTCACAGCACCAAGCCTGACAGAGTTCAAGAGGAGTTTGGACAATGCTCTTGGGCACATGGTATGACTCTTGAGGTGTCCTGAGCAGGCCCAGGAATTGGACTCAATGTTCCTGATGCATCCTTTCCAACTCAGCATAATCTATGAGTCTATCATAAGTTCCTTTCAATTACTCATGGAAATATTGTTGATGTTACTGGCTAAAAAAACCTCAAAAAACTCAAGACTTCAGTGCCTCTGACCTTATGAAAAATTGTTCCCTAAGCATCCTGTAGCCTATTACTTTTTTCTCATTTCCCAAACTGAAACTTTAGGGCAAAGCCATTTCAAAAACATTTTAACATTTCTATTGCTTACTTTAAAAATGTACTTTAAAATATATTCAATATGTTGAGTAACAATTGATTTTAACATTTAAAATTTTTGCATAGGTAAGCTTCAGTTTTGTACCTGAACCTTTTAAGTATCCTTCCCTTTTGTTCTCCAGAACTTAAGCCAAAATCCAAAGATATTAAGAATTTTAATTGACTGGTATGTAATTTAGTAATGTTATCTGTGTGGAACTATTAATTGTTTGATAATGATCAAGATAAGAAATTTTATGCTATAGATGGTAGAAAACACAGACTTCTAATGTAGAACTTTGGAATTTCTAAGCACTCCCATCCTGCCAAAATAATAATAAAAAAAATCTATAACAAGATTCTTATATATAAAACGAAAGTAATATAATAAATAATATGTCTGCTATGTTATGCTTCTAATTAGTTGATATTAAGCTTTCAGTATCTAAGACATGGTAAGAAGATGTTAAAAACTGTGTCTGACAGATACTGTGATACAAGAATGAATTAATATCACAAAAATAATGAGAAGATAACAGATTAGATTTATCAGTCTTACCTACATTCAGTACTCCATCCAGATGAATTTGAAGTGTCTAAATAAGCCATGAAAGCAAAGATTAAGGTTTTAAACATTGTGAGACAGTTTACTGGCACGAACATTTGTAATGAAAATTAAATTACCCTTTAGTGGAAAAACAAATGTTCTGTTAAGCAGGAAAGGATTTACTGATGGGACACTCACTTTCTTGGGTCTTAGCCTTTTCAGTGACTTCTATTATTGCCTCATTGCTTCCATCTAAAATGAGGAGCATAGGAAATAATCTTCTGATATTTGCCTCATATCCTTAATCTAATGTTTTTGTCTGTCCCTGTTCTGCAAGGAAATATCACAACTAGACAGTATATTTTAATTCAAAGAATTGGATTAGCTTTTCAATTTTCCAAAAATGTCTGAGTTCCAAATAAGCAATGGTTTGATCTTTATTTACTAGATGAATTATTTATCATTTATTGTTGATTCAACTCAATAATGGATAATCCCATTACACTTTTAGTCTAAAATATTTCTGAAAATATCTTCTCTGCTAATAATGATGCAGCTGTGAAATACAAAAGTATTATTTCATAAATTATATGTATGCCTCAAGGAGGGACTTAGAAGAGTTGCTTTGGGCTAAACTTTTTGAGATTTTAAAAAAATTATTTCCTTCTCAGTTTTCGAACAAAATATCATTTCAGAGGTATAGTGACAGATATGTACGTATCACTGTAATATCCACACCATAAATATTGACAATGTCAGATTTGCATCAGTGCTAAAGAAGAAATTTTTTTTATACATTTTAAATTGAAGGACTTTAACCTAATCTGGTCTTCATTTGTTTTCATTCTTATGTAAAAATACAAACCCTTCCTGTCTTTAGAGCATTGTGCTAATCTGAACAGCAGTACTGATGCTTACAGATATTTTCCTTTCTCTATTCCTGTAATTTCTGGTGCACCGTAGACAGAAGGAACAGAACGCAGAGTGGAATAGGGAAAATTTTTATAGAGAAGTCAGTGACATATTTTATCTCAACCCTGAATCTCTGCTGCACCTCACAAGGGCAATCTGTGAGTTCATTCTGCAGTATTTGTTGTGATTAAATAACTAATTATAGACTTGTGTATGGGTACGGAAACCTACTGCTTTTTTATTCAGTGTTGAATTGTAGGGATGACTGAATTTCATAACCAGTTTTTGTGCTGTAAAGTAAGAGATGACACAGTTATTTCTTCCATGAGTCACTTGACAAAGTTACTGGCAAATTATACTGTGTAGCCCATAGCTTGGCATAGATTTAACTGGTAGCTTACTCTTGCCTTAAATTGATGATATAAATTGTTTGCAGCCTTGTGTTTCTATTACCACAACCTTCTGATAAAGTAGCAGAGGGTTTAGACAAAACTGAGAGCCAAAGAGCCAAAATTGTTGTCATTTCATTATGGTACTTTAATTTGCACGCCTCATTTCATTACAGTACTTTCATTTGCATGCCTTTTATCTAGAATAACATAGAACGGGGTATGTTGCTAACCCAAAATAATCCTGAATGTCTATGGAGAGAGTGTAAATCAGTGGCAAGAGTAATCCTAAGTCGACAAAATCTAATAAAAAAGCATCTTCAATCATAGATGCACCACAAGCTGATATTGTATTTGTAGGTTAAATCATAGGTAGCTCTTTATTATCCATTCATGTTCTATGCAACACCTGTTTCATCTCCTATGGATATTGTCTGCTTTCTTAAAAAGAATTACAAGCAGACAGCAGACCACCAGCCTGCATTCTATTCTCAGTTCCCATAGCAATCAAGAAAACTTCAGGTGGTACCACATATGCTCTTCCTTTAATAGAACAAGGAGACGAATCAAGTGGATTGGAAAAAGAAGGAGAACACACAAATTCTATTTTTCATATGCACATATGCTTAAAAAGTAAGACAGTAGGAGAGAAGTAACTGGAACAAGAGTCAAAAAGGGATAACAAAACAAAAAAGCAAGACACAACAGAGATGGAGGCAGAAAACAGGCATAAAAATAAAAGACAACTTGGATTTATCAAATCAACTTAGCAAAAGCTATGTACTGGAAATTTTTTATGAGACATTTCAGGATAAGCACTTGTAATTATTGTCTTTGATATCACTTGTTTATAATTTTCACTTCACAGGATAAAAGTCAAACCTTTTAGAGGTAGCTTCTTTAGCTAGCTAGATTGTTGACAACACACTGCTCTTTGAAGTGCCTGACCTAACGCTTCTAATGTTTTTGCCAAGAGAGCATGCTGTGAAGTCACTACTAGTGGAAAGGTGGGGAAAGTTTCACGAGTCACTGACATCTCCTCCACTGTTCTGTACATGATAAAGCCAAAGGCTTTGTTACATTGAAGGTTGGGACCCAGTGAAAACCGAAAATTCTGTAATTAAAAGAAAACACAGTTTCTTAGGTGGTTGCTAGGGGAAAGAACTCTAAAACAATGGCTTGCATTGTAAGGGGCAAAAAACTGCTTTATTGACAATTTATTTCATCCATAAAATCTGTAGTATCAGAAGAGCAGTCTGCAGCTTTTACATATCTTCCAGCTCTCTGGCATAAAGTGAAGAAACAGAAGGCATAAAAGTAGCCAGAATATTCTGAGTTAGAGAATATAGTTTGGTCATTTACATTCAGAGTTACATTGTGACAGAATTATTTATGGATATATATTGGTTGCAATACTGGGCTGGATGTGGAAACCACGTAGTCAAAACTCTGTCTACAGCAGAAGCCAGAAGAAAAAGTTTCAGAAAAAAGAACACTACAGTGAAAAGATATGGGATAATCTAAATCCTATATTAAGACTCATCATGATTGCCAATTTGAATATAATTTTTTAATCTCTGAAGTGTGAAATTTAGTAACTTTCACTTCTAAATTATTAATTAAAACAGTGAATATTCTTGTATGTAAATTTGCAGTGATATTTGTCAGAAGAAAATTATGATCTCTTGAGTTCAAAATCATTATCAAATAATCTTATCTATGTTTATCTTTCTTTCCTGATCTTTGGTGGAGTAAGACATATCCAAATTATTGGCTTCTTAAACTACGTCAAAGAAAATGTTGAGTTAAACCCTGTTAAAACTTAAACTCAGACCCTTTTTATGGAACTCCTAATATTCAGTCCTGTTTTGAGTCTACTTACTTGTTTCCTTCCTGTAGAAAATTATTTTATACTTAATTAAACAGTGTACGATATAATATTTTTTTAGCAGTTTAACACTTCCAATTTTAATTTAACTTGTTTAGTTTTTCTTGAGCTTTGAGGCAGGTAGAAAAAAATACACTCATATATCTTGTTCATACAGCTCATTCCTGATTTATTTTTATGATCATTTGTCCTATTATTCTAAGATATATTTTAAGGTTAAAAAATAATCCTTCAGTGTTTGTTTGGAAAGATTCCTCCACTCTTTGGAGGTGTCATTATCCTTTATTTTAACATCTTTTAATTCTGAGTTGTCCAATATGTCATAAACATTTTAAACCTGTAGGCACATTTCAATAGATCACCATAGTATTCTTTACATGTTTCACTTCTTCATCCCGTATATATTCTGGTTTCTTCCAAGAGATATTTCATGATATTTGTACAAGCAGTGGTTCCTTCTGTGGTGTCAACAGTAACTCCAAGGTTATTTTTCTGGCTAGTGCTGTTAATTGAAATATTTGTAGGCTATATGAATAATTTGAATTCTTACCCTGTGTGCTTTTCTTCATTTTTATCGATACTAAAATTCATTAGTAATCCTTTTACCCATTTAACTGCTGCTTTAAATATTTCAAGTCTTTCACAGCAGTAATTGGTCCTAAGCAACTGAATTTTTTGTTTTCTGTAAAGCTTGCTGAATAGACTCCTAACTTTCAGACTTTAAAAAATATATTAGGAAAAAAACGCTTATCATTGATTCTAAAAGATACTTGCTTTTAACTTTTTATGATGGCGAATATAGATGGTTCACATTACATCCTGGTTTCTATATTGAGAACATTTTGCTCCATAATACTCTTCCTGCTGCCTGTGGCTCTGCTTTCATTAAAATATCAGGACTTCCATACTTGGAAGAATTTCTCAAAACCTAGCATTTTTTCTGTTTTATTAATTTATGTTATCTCTTTGTATGTTACAAGGTAATAGTAAATGTGTTTACTGAAAGTAACTGAGTTTTACAAATACAACATGTTAATAAAATACAAGAATCACAATACAGACTAACCATGATCAAATGGAAAATGCTGTATCAAGGATCAGTGTTCTGCTAGGCCAGTGAAATTGTTTATTTTCTATTTCTGCATGAAATCCAGGAAAGAATTCAGCAGAAAATAAAAGAGCCTTGTAAAACTGTAAGTAGATCAAATAGGTCATCTAGTTAAAAAGGTTTTATTGTACTAATATGTTGTTAAGGGCTTGTCATGTTTTTTTTGGTGTGGGTTTTTTTTTTTTTTAATAGGCTTGCTGCTAATCTCAAAAAATGGTAAGAATGAATAATCTATATTTTTTTGTTTTTTACAGAATCTTCATTAGTTGAGCACTCACCACATAAGACAGGAAATTATTGCAAAATATATGCTATTTAATTGCAAGGTAGCAGGAATTCTACTGGATTAACAAAGCAGGAGGGATTTTGAAAGTTCTGTTTTAGGAATATAGCAAATGATTGGGGCCATTTTAAGATTGAAATTTGCTGACTGATCGCATTATGTACTCAAGGTCCATTCTGTCACCAGTCTTTAGCAATGTGTAGTAATCACTAACTCTATGTTAAACCACATTCTGAGCTATCTAATATGGGAGGACATCATCATTTGGTGATGCCCTGGAACACACCCAAGGAGTGTTAGAAGATATTGGCTTGAAGCTAGATATTTTCAGTTCAAGTGAAAATGTGTTTGGATATTTTACACAGATGCAGTTTTGTAGATGTGAGGATCACAAAGTTGGTTGAGAATTCATCAGATATGCATCTTCTGCTAGGTAGAGAGAGCAATTGACTTTAAAAAATCAATATAGTACATTAATATTACACTATAGAATTTTTACTTTCTCTCATTATTTCTCTAAGTACTCTAAGTTCCTTTAGTATGTTATTTGTATATTTAAAAATAAACAAACTCATGAACTTATTTATGAACAAAAGGTAGCCTAGAAGAAATGAGAAAATTTGAGCAATATTGAGTTAAAAGAATCAAGATAAGATATAGGAGAAAATACACATTACAGAATCCTCCTGTTCTACATTCAAAAGCTTTTTAAAGTGCAGTAATCAAAAGTCGGTCAGGCATTTTTCACTAATTACACATAATGACCCTGAGATTAGCCCAGTTGGTCAGAGCACTTTGCTAACAGCAGCAAAGTTGTGGCTTCAATCCCCATATGGGCCATTCACTTAAGAGTTCAACTTGATCATCCTTGTGGGTCCTTAATCAGAAATAGAAAAAACATATTAAAAAATGCACCTTGCTAGTAGAGACTCTACATAAACAGGAAAAGCTAAATTACATGCACCTAGTAGTACCTTAACTGCCTTAGTACATTAAATTTTTATACTTTATTGAATATTTATAGAGAGTTTAAAATAACTGTATCAGTAAAGATATTTTACTGCTGGAGGCATTTAGGCCCTGAAATGCAAATACTTTGTGTTTAGCAATATTTTTTTCAAAGCAGTTTCAGTCCATCAGTTTCTGGAATGCTTTCACTGTCTATTTTTCCAGACAGAGCACTTTATTTCTGAGCTTCCTTCTGAAAGCCTCACTGTACAGCTGACCCTTTAGTAGTCATATCACTGCACTGACCTGCCTGATAAGGAGTGAAAGGGACTGAAGACTTGACTGCATGTATATAATGTTAAAGCTGCCAAGAAGCTGAATTCAAGTCAATCTCTCTCTATGCATAACAGCTGAAGGTGCAGGCAAACTCTATACCTGAACACTTCTGAGAATATACACACACTAAAAAACTTCAGATCCTTCAGAAAAAATGTAAAAATGCCATAAAGTCAACACATAATCTATGAAACCAGATAAATAAATACTAAATATGAAACAGACAAACAAAACCCCCAAATTTTCTGTGGAAAGTTCATATTGACAAAACCAGCATCCTCATCTCATTTTTGATGTCTTGCTGTTAGACTTTGAGAACTTATGAATATTAGAATCCCAGTCTCACTAGGTGAAATCCATAGCTAAGTAACATGAAGAACATCAATATTGATTCAGTTTTCATATTGTCATATTTTGTCAGTGTGTCTCTTTTTTTAAATTACATTTTTACCAGTTCTGTTGTACAACAGAATGATATATTAGTTATAATATCAAGAATCTTTTAGTTGAAGTCTAAGGATAAATGACAAAATTAAAAATCACAGGAGAAATATTCAAGTACTCAAAATCTCTGACTTTTGAATGGTGTAATGAATAGTAATGAATGGTTATCAATGTCCTCCAGAAACATATAATACATAACAAATAAAATGTAAGAATGCATTTGTAGGAGGCAGTACACTTTCTTAAAAATGTGTTTCTTTATGAAGAAAAGATTTTTATCTCCCCGCAAAGAATGTTATTCTATTGCACATTGCTCTACAATATAAATGATGAATCATTCTATCAATTTATCAGTTTAGCAAATAGTTTTCTAAAAATGCTACTTTTGGTGTTTTTCTCTTTTAAAAGTTTTCAGCAAGCTTAATGTGCATATTTCCAAATAAGAAGACTGTCCCTTGCACAAACCCTTGCACTTTAATCAAATGTTGGGAGTTTTCTTTACCAGATGCAGAAGAGTTAGTGCATTCTAAAGCAGATTCATTTTGGATTTAGAACTAGTTGAAACACTCTCAAAATCATAGAATCACAGGATATTCTGAGTTGGAAGGAATCAACAAGGACCACTGAGTCCAGCTCCTGGCACTTCTCAGGACAGCCACAAGAGTCACACCATGTGCCTGAGGGTGTTGTCCAAACTCTTCTTAAACTCTGGCAGGTTGGGTACTGGGACTTATTCCCTGGGAAGCCTGTTCCAGTGCCCAACCACCCTCTGGGTGAACAGGTTACACTTCAGTCAATAACTGAATTAATAAATTAAATGTGTGAAACAACAAAAGTGGGTTTTGCAGTAGCTTAAAAAATCTGGAAGTTGTTTTTTTCAGTGTAAGCTATTCATTTTCACAATGGTCAAGTTCAGAAACAAAAGTAATATACTGTAGACAAAAGTTTGTCAACAAATTATGTCAGTGCAAAACTCGATAGTTATGAAACATCTTGAAAATTGCCTGTATAAACACATTTTTAAGTATGTCCTGGAGGTTAGTAAAATAGGTTATCAGATGGATAATCTGGTGAATCCTACAGTGAATGGTTTCGTTGAACATTAATTGAGCATTAATTTTCATTTAATTAAAAATGTATATATAACATATAGATATATGTATTATATATGTGCTTGTCTTTAGGTTTGGTGGTTTTTTTTGTTTTGGTTTTTTTTACTTGGTGAATAGAATAAAAAAAAAAAATATATATATATATATCTAAGGCACAACTACGATAATAAAAGGCAGGCTTTTTTCCCCCTACATGCTGTTCAGGTACAAAAATTTCATTCTACTTGCAACATTAGGCAATGATGACATTAATAATCTTCCCTTCTTTGATGTTTTTGCAAATAAGTCATAAGCATAGGTGGAAATTAGGGGTTTTCCCCAAAAAACCCCACAAATTCTCACTGTCTTGTAAAATGGAGGAGGAAGAGAAAATAAAATATGCTAAGGAGTATGAACAAAATTAAGAAAGTTTTGTTTATTGTGGATACAGTTTAAGCATCCTGCAGTACAGATTATCCCTTGTTTTGTTGCCATAAATTTCACTTCAATAATCAAAATATCCAGTGCCGACATATGTTCTTAACTTGTTTGCATATTGTAGCACAATAGTATCAACATCAATTCCTGGTTAACAATTCAGGATATTCTTACATTAAATTAATTTTGCTACTTTCAGAAATGCATATAACAATACAGAAAAGATAAATACAGCATTTAAATTTCCATTAGAAGCATTTCTTCTAATTTCCCCAAACACCTCTTTTAAAAGGTGGTAAAGTCTGTAGCTTACATGCCTCACGCAGTGCATCTAACAGAAAGAGTAGAAAACAGCAAAATGAATGCAAGGATTTGAAGGTTATCCCAGCCAGTTCCACTTTTGGAAATTATAGTGGCAGATGCTTCCTCTATAACTTCTGGCATCACTGAAGCGCAGTCTTACAACTCATTTTGCTTTATTAAATGTCTTTTTTCAGGTAATATATGATATACGACATTTTTTCTATCTAAATGTAAATTAAAATAATACTTTCCAAATCTGTAAATTATATATTTAATTCAAGATTTATATGAATAACAAAAAGTTCTTGGGGTACTTGTGCTTTCTATGTGTATCTGACTAGATGCCTGTTCCACGAATTACAAATAATTAGGATGGTCCCTCTGGGAACACCTTCACTGTTGTGCTCTTCACTTTACCTTGATTACATCCGTTTCTTAGGGGACATTCCTTTTAGAAATAAAAGAACCTTTAATTTGAGCCATCTCCAGTGAACAAGAGCGACCCCTGTTCGAAATTTTATCTAGTACTAAGGAAGCACAGAAAATCAAAATCATTGATTTATTCCTGTGTTTCGTTTTAAGGGAAGATTGATGCTGTCTGAATTTAAATATTTATATAGTCTACTAAGAATTTTTTAAAAAGTAGGTGTTTAGAATATGCTTTTAAACATGATGAAGTTACCAGAGACACAAGAAAAAGTACACTGTACGTATATGCTATATGTCCTTACATCTGTGGATACACAACAGCTTACTGTACATTATTTGCATATAATATGTACATACCCCTATATGCATATATGCCGTAAGAATAGCATATATATGACAAAATATATGTCTTTGTCATTAGGTATAGCTACAGGATTTTTTTTTTTATGTTCTTGTAGGAATACTTCTGCTCTTTAACATTTAGTGCTATTAAATGAGAAGTCTATCTCTATGCAGGAACACATTTTTACGTGTTTTCTTTTTGCTTTTTTCTAACAGCCATAAAATGTAATGTTGACATTCATAGTACAAATGGCTGCAAATATTCATAAAAAGATTAAATCTCAAGCTTTAAGTAGGTTTATAAAAAATAAAAAATTCTCTCTCGTTCCATATAAGTAAGGAATGAAATCTACAGTTTGTAAGGCTTATGTAATGACCATGATGAGATTTTCAGAGTATGTTGTAAGACTTGAATAAGCGGGGAAACATTTTTATTCCAGAATAAGTAGACATAATTCTTCTGTGTTTTTCTTCTTGAATTTTTAATTACTCATGTTTTGAAAAGTGCAGATGAAAATAAACACAAAACTTCATAGATTTGGAAAATGAATTGCTTTCTCCACATCATCTTCAGCCCCTAACACTGTAAGGCTGACCAGAAGACCTGCCCTTTGAATTGGCTTGGGTCTTGTTGCTGTTCTTGAAGGTAAGTCCAAACATTGCTCGCCTGTATCCATAAGCACTATGTCATTACCATTATGTCTGCCATGATGCCATAAGCAATGATTCCTATACTGCCACCAAAACAAAGTAAAACATTTTTTATGTTCTTCTCTGTGGGGATAATAATTATTTGGAGAATTGGGGGGACTACTGTTTGGAGAAAAAATGAGTAGAATCGAATATAGTATTCATAGTACATATGACAAGGAATAAAAACAAAACCTTTCTTTTTTCCCCTGTCTTTTGGCATAGATCAGGGATAGCACATTGCATTAATGGGGGAATTCTAATGTATGATGGGATTATTTAAATACCATTTTTTATGCATACTCTGAATTCGTTTGGTCTAGTAATTCAAGATGTAGGGGTTTTGTGTAAATTATCTAACAGCTGACAGTTGATAGAACAGACAAACATTAAAGGGCATTAAGGTAATTAAAGTTGTAATGCTTAATACAATAGCATGGAGTATTGCATATTTCCCAGAATTTTGGTGATACTGCTTCTTTCCAGGAAAACTTGGACATACAACAGTTGTCACCTCCTCAGTTCAAAGAGTTTCTTCCCAGAAGGATGACTTTCTCAGTGTGTAAATTCCTCTGAGGAATTTTGGGTGGATATATTCTCTCTACAACTGAATTTAACATCTTTTATGTTCATAGAAGCAGTATAACATCATAATAGAATAGGCTGTGAATCCCTATTGTGCATAATTCCCACATTATAATTTCAGTAGACCCATTATATTTGGCACTTGAATGATGGTTATTGCTACACTGTGGGAAAACTGAAATGAAAGAGCAATAGAGGCAGCCTTTTTTGGAAACTATATTATTCAGTCAAGTTTGACTTACAAGGTTTTTGACATTCTCTAGTTCTTCAGCCTTCTGTAGGCTTCACAGTTTTTATTTCCTTTGTTTCCCACAATGTCATGGTTTAATCCCAGGCAATAACTTGGCACCACAGAATCACTCACTCAATTCCTGCAGTGGGATGGAGAAGAGAATCAGAAGAGTAAAAATGAGAAAACTTGCAGGTTTAAAAGGTAAGGGAAGTTTAAAAGGTAAGGGACAGTTTAAAAGGTAAAGGAAAAGCTGCACATGCAAGCACAATAAGGAATTCATGCACTAATTCCCATCAGCAGGTGGGTTTTCTGTTATGTCCAGGAAAACAGGGCTCTATCATGCCTAACAGTTACTTGGGCAGACAAATGTCATCACTCCAAATGTGCCCCCTTCCCTTCCTTCTTCTTTCCCCAGCTTTGTATTCTGATCATGACACCATATGGTCTGGAACATCCCTTGGGTCAGTTGGGTCAGCTGCCCCAGCTGTTTTCCCTCACAACTTCTTGTGTTGCCTCACTGGTGCGGTGGAACGAGGAACAGAAAAGACCCTGAGGCTGTGTAAGTTCTGCTCAGGAGTAATGAAAACAATTCCGTAACATTGCATTATCAACACCATTTTCATCTCAAAAGTGAAACACAGGCCCATAACAGCTACTGTGAAGAAAGTTAACTACCCCAGCCAAAACCAGTACACACAGAGACAGAAGCATTCTCTGGTGTTACTTCTTTTTCAGGCCTATTAATACATTAAAAAAAAATTCTTTCTACATGAAAAATTGTTTCCTTCAGTCCATCAGAAAATTACCTTTTTTATTGAAGTTCTATTCTAGATCCTTTCACTAGAATATTTCTTTCCTTCTTTTTCCTAAGGTAAAAAAATTGAGGTTTTTTTCATTCTTAATAAGTAAGAGAAACATTATAGTGTTGAAAACTTGAAATTCACAGTGTCAATGAAAAAAAAAAATTTACAGATTACTCAGGTATATTCATGTTCTATGTTGAAGCTGAGCAAGGCCAGTCTTCAGTTCTAGCCAGACATAGTAATGGAAAGTTTAACAGCTTAAAAGACCCTGAAGAGTCTAAAAAAATAATTATCTAAAATAGTATCAAAAAAATATTAGACCAAGGAAGACAGTTCTGTATTCATTAAAAATGTAGAGATGAAACTTAATTTACTTACAAACTTTTATAAATATAAAAGTGCAGGCTATAGGGAAAGGTATGTTCAGAATGGATATTGGGCTGATAGTTCAGCTCTTCCTGTTCTTTTTGGGACTGTGGATTCAAACTTCCTGAAGTGGAATTAAATCTCATATCACCCTTTGACTGCATGTTCTGGATCATCAAGAAACTGGAAAGTTCACAAGTCTATCTTATTCTCCACCCATGTTTTTAAGAGGATAATTATTTTAATAGATAAGGACTCAAATTCGTGTCACTCTCTAAAAGGAGTTTCACAGAAATGTAATATCCTATGAAGGATGTCAATTTCAAATACACATTTTTGAGGCAGAGTTGAGTGATAATACTTATTGGTTCAGCAACAAGTGAATGTGGATCACAACACGGGTACCTTGCTTAGCATTGTAAATTCATTTTCTGTGCTGTATATGTAATTTTAAAGCATTAAGTAATGACTAATTCATTGTTTACAGTTCTCAACTTTCTACTTTTTTTGAGACGAGAGGTGGTACTCGGAGCTGATTCAATTTAATTGCAACGCTTATCTGTTGCTAAATCTGTTCCATCCACATTTTCTGACCAGTCATAAACAACTAGGGATGTGTTAATGGATGCTTGTTTAATGTTACCCATGATTAGTGTTGTTCCTTGCTTCTGTTCATCCTTAAGGAATAACCTGATATTCTTAAGTGTTTACTTCCTTTTGCTTTAGTTTGTTGAGTAATTGGGAAAAGAACATTCTCACTCCCTTAAAACTACCAATATTTTTGGATCCACTGAATTGTTTCAGGATTCTACTATCCTCTAAAGACTATTTAATTTCTCCTGAAATATATTAGTTGTTGCTGAATAGAACACAGTACCCACATTTCCCCTCGGTTCATCCTGCGGTGCCACTGTGCCATCCAGCTAGCACACTGTCCCGGGCACTGGGCAATCTTCCGCCTGTTCCGAACACGAAGGATGGAAACCAATCGCGGCGTGGGAGGGCAGGCAAAGCACCTGCTCAGGTTCGCCTTGCCCACCGATGGCTAGGTCACGCAAAGGAGGTAGGAAAGAAGTGGAGGGACTTCTTCATGGGGGGAGAGGGTTTATTGGAGAGGAAAAACCCACGGAGAAAGCCGAAGAAACGTGGCTTGCAGGTGGTCTTGTACCCCCACCATATGGGCATGGAAAACACACAGTAACCAATGGAGCATCAGCCAGAGGTGTCCAAGGTGAGGAGAAGGAATTATAGCAGATGGGAGAAGGGGCAGGCAGGGAGGAGTAACAAGAGCCAATTAACTACCAAAATACATAGAACTCTCTGGAAAGAAAACCAAGTATGAGAAATAAGGGGAGGGGAGGGCTGTGGCCATGGTAAGGCACGGATTTATATATTTTTCACAGCCTTATGAATACTCAAGGCTTTTGGGCTGTGGAAGCATCAAACCAATGGACCTTTTGGTCCACTTGATTTGGCTGGTCATGGCTCACCGCAACACTGCTGCTGTCCCTATCTGTATGTCTCCTACATATGGGGGACTAGAAAATTATAGAACTGGGGGAAAAAAATTAGCAGGAGACTCTTGGATTTTCATATCCGCTTTCAGTCTACTTGTTATCACTCAAGATATATAAAGCAACTTAAAAGATAGTAGAGAATTCTACACAGCTTTTTTTTTTTTTTTTTTTTTTTTTCCGGTGGAGCATAATCTTCTAAGTACTTTTGTGGAGTGGAGCTTTGGATCCTACATTTGTAGGAAATTGTTTTATTATACTGTTCTTAGTGTGGTTTTTAACCATATTGGTCTGTTTATGGTGAAGTCTATAGCATGAAACTGTGCCATATTCTGACTTACTAAAATCTACTTCATTTGTGAAGGAGGAATAGCAGGTAAATAGCTTTTCTCTGCAAAAACAAGTGACTAGCTTTTGAAATGTGCTTTTCTTTGGAGTTGTTAATGCTTTTAGTCATGACAAAGAATAAAAGACCATTTCCACATTGTTTAGGGTGCTATAACATTCAGCTGATACTCCTTTTTCCTTTAAATTGAATATTAGAAATCCATCCTTGTATGTTCTACAGAAAAACATAGCCAGGAATTCCTTTTGATTTATTCAGTAATTTTTTAGTAAGTGAAAAAGCTCCAACATGAGATGTGACAACTTCTGGGGTTGACTGAAAAAATTTCATAATAATGAAATAAAAATGACATAATAAATATTTTATGTCATTTCTCTTTATAGGTCCATGAACTTTCTATGTAAGTTACCATGTGCTCTGTTAACAGAATGAAACTACGAACTCCAAACAACAGTGAAAAACATTATACCAATAGATTTTTTTAAAGTCACATGATTGACTTTAAATAGTAATTGATATAATCTATTATGTGGTTCAGCTATGCTGTTTTTAAAATTTTGGATTGCTTCATATTATATTTGGGATTTTTTCTAATATGCATTAGAATGTACATTCATTAACTTCGCAGAAATTTTTTTTTAAGTACTATTAAGATAAGTAAAAATTTGGTGATGTAGTTTAGCTTTTTTTTTTTTTTCTTTACAAGGAAATGACCACCATTTTTGCTATGTGGCAAAACACAGTTTTGTTAAAACACCTTACAGCTGGGAAAAGTGAAGTGTAAACTTTGACTTGCTAGTTTATCAATATTTTTTCTTTTTCCATGAAGAAAGCATGGGTATTCTAAATATTTCCCAAGCCCATTAGACCTCTTCATCCTTATCACTACCACCACTTGCCATCTGCTTTGTCACATTTCTTGTCAACCCTTTTGGGCTTTGGGTACAACATTATTGAACAGATGGCATCAAGTGGTCTTCTTGTGTTCTGACTGGTCAGCAATTTTAGAGAGTACTCTAATATCTTATGGCAATGATAGTCTCTAAAACCAAAACACCTCTTCAAAAACATGCAGAAAGTGAAAGTATATGTTTCATTCAAGTGATCAAGTCAAAGATCATTTTAGTTCAAATGCAATAAAGAGTGACATGGAAAAAGATAAAGAAAACATAGAGACACAAACCTCATAAAGAATATAATGACTATGACTAAAACTCTCCATACACTTCAGCCACTCATTGATGTGCCATTAACAAACTACAAGCACAGGTGAGTTTGGGTTTGTTTTATTCATTTATAAGTAAATAAAATCTTACATTCACGTCAAAAATACATTTTAATTGAATTGTCACTAAGAGCATCTCAAAAATATGACACTAAAATGTCAGAGAAGTTTCAAAATGTAATACATTTTGTTTTCATGGAATCATAGAATCAGAGTTGGAAGAGACTTTTGAGATTATCAAGTCCAACCATCAGCCTAGCACTACCACTTTAAGCCCTAAACTACTAAACCATATCACCCAGCACCAGAGTTTTAAAATAAATTGTGTTGCTTATTAGCCATGATATTATTATTGTCTCTTAGGGAATATCACTTGAGGGTTTGCTTTGTATAAAATATTTAATTCAAACTTATGGCATTGCTGATAGCTGGGACAACCATTCTCTGTTACAATTATTTTGAAATACAAGAAGTGGCAATCTTACTGGAGAAGATGTAGCAATTTCCCATGGAGGAAAGGATTTCAGAGAGCTATAGTGTCTGACAACCAATTTTTTTTGCACAGTGGGGTTTCTATCAGCAGTCACAATCTTTTATTTATAAGAGTCCAAAGGACAGCAAAGGCAGCTAAAGCATACTGTCATTCTTGCAATAGTTGGCTGAACAGGGGTGGAGAGAAGTCCAGAGACTCTGCTCAAGATTGTGTGGGGCCATGTAAAGGTCATGTCAAAGTTATTCAGAGCATAATCTCTGGGCAAGAATCTACCTTGATCTGTCAGAGGACTTGACCCAGATAGAGCTCCAGAGGGAGTATGTTATTGCAGATCTTGAGCTCCTGGTGCTGAGCAGCCTCACACAGGGAGGACGGGCTCTGACCACACTGCTGAATTGCCATGAAGGTAGCTGGAAGAAGAGATGGACAGATCATATACCAACTGGGAGGACTAACAAAAATTTTATAGGGTCTTCACAGAGAGTCTGCCAGGGCAGGAACCTGAGTCCTGTGGTATAAGGAAGGAGGGATGCACAAAATAATTTGTCCAAAGATAGCAGAGGATGAAGACTCCCAGAGTAAAGGTGTCTGGAAACTTGTGACTTTTAGGAGCATGAAGGATACTTTTCTAGATGTAGCTCTGTGCTTCAGGACTTGTGTAATGCAACAGAAATTGGTGGTCATAGACAAGGCCTGTTACAGCAAGCATCAGACTCAGAAACACTTCAACCAAGAGAAAAATCCAGATGAAACTCACTGGGACCCTCCTCTGGGAACAAAGCAAACCAGGCACTAAGCTGTCTTATGTGTTTTGCGAGATCAGATGCTTGTGGGGTGCTCAGACCTAGGATGTTGCAGAAAGACTCGAAGATCTGTCTGGCTCTTGAAGTGTTGCCCCTTGCTGCTTAGCCATGACGTGCACCAATTGCACTGTCAGGGCTGACATAAAGTGCATCAAGAGTGATTTCATAGCATTTGGACTGAAGAGTGGTAGCTCTGGTGATATATGTCAATAATGTTATGACAGGGGAAAGGAGGAACTCCTGTGGATTAATTCATTCTGCACAGGTCATGTCTCAAACTGGACTTTGGCTTTTAGGAATATGGGACTCTGACTGAGTCTGACAAGGATTGTTGGGCAAGGACCAATGCATCTGACGAGGTGGAGCATGAGTATATTTAGAAACAGGCTTGCTGAAGTAGTGAGAGACCTTTAAAGAAGTTACACTCAGGAATGCTTCTCATAACCTAAGTGCAATGAAGGCATGGCAGGCAGTGAGGCAGTTAAAAGTGAGCACATATCATGAACTGACTGATATAGGATGGAATTCACTTCATTTAACTGTTGATGTATAGAAGGTAGATATCTCCTGAGATGGTCCCTCTAGTTTCTGCTTTTCAGATTTCCTTATTTCTCTCTAGATTTACACTTGGTTAGGCTGAAATCTAACAAATTACAAGCATTCTGTTACATAAGCAATAATCTTTAATATTGCTTATTTGGAAGATGTCTGGCCAAGTTATTTTCCTGTCTACAGAGGCATGTTCACCTTGTCAATGGGCTTACTTTTAAACCAGGTTGGTTAAATGGGCTATGTTTCTCTTCACTTACAACAAGCGTAATCTAAATGATTATTTTAACTGAAGACATGCATATTGTAGATAATTATACCATAATTAGATGACTCAGGCCCACATACATTGTTCCCATAATTTCACAATCAGTAAGTGACGCCAAAAATGGATACAGTAGTCACTGTATCCAGTGAAGTCCACTGCAAGTAAGATAAGAAAATAAAATAAAAATAAATAATTGCCAATTGACAGAGTAAAGGAGATCAAGGTTGCCAGATGAATAAAAAGGTACTGAGGCATGACCTATTCAGTATCCAGTTATAAAAATCCACTTTATATATAAAAATAAGAGGGAAAATTTCTCAAATATATAAATGTATGGCATTTTGTTTTGTTTTCATTCTCTTGCTAAAGCATGAAAAGCGGAAGAAATAAATGAAGACACTTGTTTGTGAAGAAAGTTCTGCTATACATATTACTCTGAAATATAACACTAGAATTCAGAATAGGAATTTATTCTCAAGGAAAAAGCTCTCTGAAAAAGCAAATGAAAATGCAAATATTAGTCCATGCAGTGGAGAGGATCAACAAAATTCAGACTGAACCCTTATGACTAACACTGATTTTCTGTGAGATAAAAGTGCTAGGTGAGATATTTTTATCTTTCTAAAAAGCCTCAATTTCCTGGAGTACTTAACATTTACCTGAGCAGATGGTGTGGTAGCAGCATAACTAAGAAAATCAAACTAAATGCTTATTGATGAGGGGGAAAAAAAAAAAATCTGCTTTTCAAAGTAAGAGATCATACCTCCTCTTCTTTTCCTTGCCAAGAAAAAAATGTTAAAACCTAAGACTTAAAATGAATTTAAAGTAAGTTAATTCCTCTCTCATCACTCCTGTGATTTTAATGAAAAAATTTGAATCAAATTACCTTGCTCTCAGGGAAAAAAAATGGCTTTTTTCTCAAAGGCCTGTGTGATTTACATATCTCACTTCAATATATGGGATGTTCTGCTGTTAGGTGATAGAGATAACTGTATTTCATATCCACAAAAAAAATTTCATCCTAGAAGAAAAGGTGTAGAGAGTTCAAGAATCTTTGAATCACTTGTCTTCTTTTCCAAGTGCAAAACTTTCAATATTTCAGTGCTTTCAATACTTTTCCTGATATTTCAGATGTGTGTGATAATCCTTTAATATCAGTTTGTATTACAGAAGAACTTATGATCTTAACTTTTATATATATATATAAAAGAGAAGAACTTATGATCTCTTATGATCATAAGAGAAGAACTCTTATGATCTTAAGATACCTAGCTAGCAATTCCTTTGAGAAAAGGTATATCACCAAATATAGATTCTTTCCCTAAAGGGGAAAGCATTTAGTCCTAATTTGTCTGCCTCTAAAGAGAAAATATTGATTCTGAATATTTATATGCATTGGCACTCAAAACAAGTACGTTCTCATCCCTGATATCTTCTTAGGACATTAAAGCAACAGCAGCAGGGACAAATATCCATGGAGCAGGTAGCAGTTCAGCTCACTCAAACCCACCTGCCCACCTCCATTTCACTTCACTTTACTGTAACTCTCTCTGTGTCACTGCCCTCTGTTAGAAAGATCTCAGAGCTGCACTCTCTCCCTGACTGCTAAGGCCTGTTCAAAACTAGTTCAAGGAAAAAAACTCAAAGAACTCAGTAAAGAAAGAAAAAAAGAAGTCTCTTTCAAGTTGCACTGGACATATAAATGGAGCTTCCTATACCTGCAGGTCACTGTCAGATCATCTGCCACCTCTGCCCCAGAGGGCACCTGGGAAGCACAGACAGCTGTGGAGTCGGTGCAACACACACAGAGCACTCCTTCAGGCACATGGCAAACTGGGAACCTGCAACAGGAGGCAAATGGATGGGAATGGAAATAGTAGGAGTAATTGGAGTTGAATGAATGTTCCTATTAACCCTAGCCATTGCAAGTCTTTCTTTTTTTCCTATTTTTTTTCCCTGCAGAGGTACTTTCATATGTGAATTTATATGGCCTTCTATGAATGCACTCTCTTGTATAATTCAATTTTATGAGCATTTGGAGGCAATGAAGACTAAAGTAATCAAATGAATTGAAATATAAAGAACATTTTAGAGAATATTCAATTATGAAAATATGTTTATTGTAGCACTAATTTTTGTGCTGACACCTGTTTCAGTTTAACTAAAAACTTTGCTGGCAATATTTGCTTGAAAAGATCGCAGGTATTCAATCCTATTGTCTCTAAAAAATAACCTCTTCAGAGAGTCTGCAATGCTTTTTGTGTTATTACTTTCTCCTATTTTTTTTAATCTTGAAAAGTAATGATACATTTAGAGCTTTCATGACTGTTGTTGCTACCTCTTGTGCTCTGAACTCTGAAAGATACTTTGCCTAACAGCCAACAATGAACACAGAGTCATCTTCTAAACAAATTTGGAGAAAATGTTTGCTATAGTTCCTGAAAGCTGGAAGATTGATTAAAATATTTCTGCTTTGAACTTTTGTCAAAGATATTAGCATTTACAAACTGTGTTGTTCAGAGAGCAACTTTTTAGCAATTTTTTTTTTTAAGATAGTTAGTCCTCTTTACTCCTCTCCTTTGTTCTTTTTTGCATTCTGTTGTCTTTTTAAAATTAATTTATTTATTAATCTGATTTTGATTATTCATGATTTATAAAGTATCTGCAATTATGCAATTATACGCCTATATAAGTACTGTGTTAAGGAAAAGGAGTGAGTTCTCCCCAAAAGAATGAGCCATTTCTGCCCTGAATTATGCAGCCAAGATTATTTTTTATTCCAGGAAAAATCTGGAGATAACCTTTTGGTAATTTTCTTCTCTTACACAGAAAACATGATCCTTGTGATTAATTAGGCCTGTTTTATGCGAATCTTTCTTTGCATGAAGAAAACAGACTGAGTTTAACCTACATAACTCTGCCACAGTGTATTCTTACTGTGTATCTTGTAAGCAGAGGCTTTATGATTCTGTGGATCTCTGGAGATGTTTCAAATGGAACAATCCGAACTTAAATGATACAAAATATTATTGAAAATTTTTGTAGTATTCTGCCAGTCCACTAAATCTATACTTAATTTTTATAGGTTTTTTTTTTTTTAATGAGCTCTTATCCAGCTAAACATTTAAATGTAGGCTTAGCTTCTATTATGTATGCAAATGTCACATAAATTAGTTCATGTAATCTGTTGGATTACACGTATTTTTAAGAGCTGAACTGAAAAATAATAAATTTTCCACATTTTCCCAGGTTTAATGTGATACAAAAGTAATCTAATTTGATTTTTCTATGCCACTTTCAATGAAGTTTCACTTAAATATTCTAAAAAAAGACAGAACTTGCTTAATAGAATATCCTTCCAGTTGTGAGGCGAGTAAACTTTGTGTCTCAGGAAGGGAGCATGAGGAACAAAAATATCTTTATCTTGGTTTCTGTGCCAGTTTGGACAAATTCGGAGGAAAAAGATCCTCTGATAGAAGGCAGGTTACAACCAGCCCTCCCACCACCAGGTTTGGGAAAAAATAAATTTTCCTCAGAGAAAAGTGAAAGAGATAAAAGCTATTTATTTAACCAACACACAGGAAAAGGATAATAATGCTAAATAATAAAACCTCTCTCTGCGGAGAGAAACCTGGGAAAATTTCAGAGTCCTTCAGCAGTCTCTCTCCCCCTCTTTGGAGCTGGGTCAGTGTGGGCCCACCTCTGGACCTTGGTGGAGAATTCTCCCGATGTGATGTTGAAACAGTCCAGAAAGAGAAGAAGGGGAAAAAACCCCAAAGTTCCAGGTAAACAAAGTTCAACTCTCCATCTCCCTCTGGAGAAAAAAGAGCTGGAAGACCTGGCTGGAAAGGTTCCTTCCCTCTTGCTGCTGTTAGAAGCAGAGGAGTCTGTATATCTCTGTGTCCTTGAAACAAAACTGCTTTGAAAGTTTGCTTGGTTTTTTTTCCTCTCTCCCCTCTCCAGTTCAGTTTAAAGGCACAGAAAGGCACAAAATTTAATTTCTGGGCATAAAGCAGCGATAGGAGATACACATCATAAAGTCACCCCAAGTGTTGGAGACTTATAAAAGAGAAGAAATTTTGATTATGTTAAACATACCTGGATTATGATACAAATGCCTGTGTTATCCTACCAGTTAAATCATACCTCCATGCATAAAAAGATGAACACTTTTCTCAAAGTCCCTTTTGATATGCATCTGAAGAAAAAGTGTTTTTCCAACCCAAGATATATGTGTTTGTGCTTGAGCTGGTGTGCAAGATAGGGTAGCCAGTGGTCAGAGAGGAGTCCGTGTACTACCTAGGGAACAGGTTTGTTCTTCCCCTATGTCACATTATATAACCTACATCTGATGTTCATAGCACAGAACTGAAAAATATGAAATTTTACTGTGTCAGTCTTCAACTCTGAAGGGAGAAGACAGGATGGGAGCAAATAACCACAAAACATATTACTTGAAATTAGCTTGTAGTCATTCCCTTGCACAGACCTGTAAGTACTAAGGACAAGACTTACTATCTTGATCACCTCAAATGTGAATAAGAAAAACATGAACTGCCTTATACCATCACAAATTTCAGTGACAGACATGACCACTCTGAGCATACAGCTCCAGTGCTTTTTTTCAAGTTCATATGATTCATAACATTTATCTGAGAGGCTTGAGAAAATCATTATAAATTTAAAGACAGCTCAGCTAATTTTAAAGACTGCAGGCACCGGCTAGTCCATTGCCTCCTGTGGAAGTTTTTCCAGTGTTTAATTACCATCACAGCTAGGAAAATACACCTTATTTCAAGATTGATTTTTTTTCTCATTTCAACTTCCAGTCACTTAGTCTAGTTTTGCTTATGTCAGCAAAGTTCTACCACACAGGAATAACATCATTTTCTATATTTGTCTATGAAGAGCAAGCAATTCTCAATGCTATCTTTAGCGAAAGGAGCATTTTAGGTATTTAGGCTCCACATTGTAAAGCTTATTTCCTGGATTGGAATTATTTGCTTAATTATTACCTAATACCACAAAATGTTCTCTGCCATCTCCATGATGGTTTTACAGTTAGCTGATAGGATAGGATACAAATATTTTATACATATATATATATATATATATATATATAAAACATAGGATACAAATATTAAAAAAAGGAGAGTGACAGCATTGATCCATAGGGGAATTCTAAGTGGAGAAGCATTTAATTGAAAAGAAGCATTAATCCTGCCTATTTTGAATTGGCTAGTCTGAATAGACCTCACAAGAGTCCTTTTGCCCTTGACTATGTATGGTACAATGTGAACATATGGATAATCTTTTGATGAATGATAGTGAAAGCTAATGGTTGACTGCAAAGTAAAAATTTCTATTACTAATCAATCCTTCATTTGGTCAAGTACTCTGATTAACCTGTCTTGAAACTGGTCAGATAACATTAAATGAAGAAAAAAAAGAAAAAAATGCTATTCAATATATTTTTTCATAGCTCTTTTCCCTTCTTTGTTATTTAATGAATTTTTAGATCTTCCTTACGTATATTCATTGATGCTTAAGGAAATATTGAGCTGTCTAGGAAGGAAGTTGAGAAAATAGATATTTATTCTAAACTGCTGTCACTGATATTCAATGACTTTCTTGTCACAGTGACAGTTTTTTTCCTTCACAGAGTGACACGTTCAGAGAGTGAGGTGATATTTTTGCTGTCATTGCATAATAAAAATGTGATATAGGAAAAGCGGTTCTTTGGAAAGAGATTGTTCTTTCCTGCCCAAGTTCTATTGAAAGCAATTAGATAGCAAGAAGTTATATATCTGTTGCATAGCAAAAGTTATGTTCCTTCATTCCAACCTACAGTTGCAGTAGGGAGAGAAAGTTCAAGTTCTTGTCCTTTCAAGAATAAAATCAAAACTATTAACACATTTAAAACTATTGATGGTCAATCTAATTATACATAATTGCAGATTACCATAGAAAGTTCAAAGGAGTCATTCCTTTCTTTCTAAAATCTGATTGTTTTTCCTAAGGCAATACTACTTTCTCTAATGATAACAGGCTCACATAACAAAAAGCTATTTTTCCACCCCTTTAAATATGTTGACACAAATTACCTAAGACAGACTTTCAAGAGATTTCTGAATTGAGCTCTACCTTTAGTTATAAAAAAAAGCTGTAAAGACCTGAAAATTAAAATTGATTTCACCCATAAACAGGATCATAATATGCATAGACCAAGTAGTCTGCCTAGTAACTCTTCAACAAGGGTGTCAATCCATCCAAATAAAAGACATGTTCATATATGCACTGTCCTGTATATCCTAATTCAAGCACTGTAATTTGTCAAGATAGTATATCTTGTTCTAGAGCATTTGGTACTGAATTAAAAGTGTTGCAACCATTACTGAACTACTGCAAACATTGTCTAACAGTTAAGAGTATTTTGAAAATGGTGCTCATATTTTCATTTGTCTATGGAGAAAGAAGAGGAAGCATAAAGTAGAACCATCATCTGAAAGTGGAACTATTTCACGGCACTGAAACCTTTTCAGAAGGGACTATTGACATTACATATACTATTTGCTCTTCTTTTACTATTTACTTAGTGACTAGAGGAGAGCTTGATATTATTGAAGAAGTGGGAAAATAGTTCTTCCCTTATGATTAACTGAATGTGCTGAGAAACAGAAGTTTCCATGTAGAAGAATGTATTAGGGGGAAAATTGATCCCTAATTAGATGTAGGTTGAGCAGAGATGCTTCTGTAAAAAGCAGTCTGCTGGCAGGACTTAGAGAGACGGAAATAAACTTTTAGGTAGCATAAGGGAAGAACATGTACAGAGGAATAGGTAAAGTGGTTTGTAAGCCTTTTGGTTTTGATACATGTTATTAACTTTGAGGCTTCCCTCCACAAAGAATCAACTGCTTGAGTTAATATTCCAATAAAAGTTGGCTTCCCATATATTTACCTTTGAAACTTTTGTAATCCTTCAAGGAAAGGGTTTGGACAGATTCAAAGAGAGGTGTGGTTTGATGTTCAGTCAGAGAAAGTGATAACAAGTCTTATCAGAAGATTCCCCATTCCACACACACACAAAAAGATACTTTATTATTGTTGGGTTTTGCTGTGTTACACTAGGGCTCTTCATGGTCATAACTTCTTCAGTAATTTTTTTTAATTTTTTTGTTTCTTTTCTAATCTTCACTTTGTCTTTCTCAGATTTTGGGGGTCAATATTCCCTGAAAATAGTTTATTTGTGTAAGATCAGTGAATTGTCCTAAAGACTATCAAATAGGGGTATTCTGAAAGATCCAGTTCTCAGAATATTTGAACTAGTATGTGCTTATTTTGGAATTAAATAAAGATCATAAATAAGAAAAGAACATTTATTTCTTCAGTTAAATTACCCTTCCATACTATTTTATTATTGATGGGAATTTACCTGCAAATAAGAATAAAGATTCATCTTAGCTAAATGCATTTACAAGACATTTTGATGTATAAAATTTTTGTTACAACTGTCAAACAATTTGCTGTAGAATGCTTTTGAATATAAGTTGCCTATATATATGCATAGGCTTGTACTTTAAATGAAAAGTGTTTAAATATTTGAGCCTGTAGACAGCCTCTTTTTCACCTTTAAAAGCGATTTAATTTAGAACAAGACACAGTTTTGGTGATTATTTTCTTATTCAAGGCTAGATACAGTGGAACAGATCTTCTTGGTATAAGTTAGCACAGATTCTTGAAAAGCCATTCTTTTGCTAATGTGCAGCAGAAAATAATTTCTATTTTTCACATCACTTAAAACAATTTTTCAGTGTAGAATTTAAAGCACACTTCAAAAATATATTTACATTGTCTTCCTTGGAGTGGTTTTGAGGACATTGCTTATGGCCATTATAAATGTGTCCTTGTGATTAAATATCTTTGAGATATTTTACTGCCAACATAAAAATATATTGATCAAAATATTTGAATCATAATTTAAGTAGGAGCTACTTAGATGCATTTGCATATATAGAGTTTTTTAATGTTATCTTTAAAAAGATTAAGCAATAGTCAGTAAAATACTGAGCTCTTGAAAGGCTCCCAATGAAAGCAAATGCTGAATTATAGAGTAAACATTATCATTTTTCCTTCACGTTGTGTATAGCTACGGAGATTAAAAGAATAGATGAACTTGAATACTATATAATATACTGCACCTGAATATTATGCAAGCTGTCATTCTTAGGCTTAAGGAGGTAAAATAAGTATGATTTCAACTTTAAGTTTCCCTAATTTTATGGATTTTAAGCCTGACCATTAATGCCCTTTTTGTGACTTAATTTCTTCCACAAATATACTTAATTGCTTACTATGTCATATAATGTTCAATAAAGCAAAGCAATGAAGCAAAAAAGTAGCAGGACCTCTTACAAAGGCTAAAATGAAACTCTTATGAAGACAAGAGTGAGTAATGCCTTGGTGCTAATTACAGAGGTATAGGCAGAGCATACAAACAGTGTGAAACCTCATTAAGCTCGATTAAAATGTGCACTTAGAATTTATCTGGTCAGAGAGATGAATAAAAAAAGTGTAGTTTTATTAGCCTCCACTGTCAACCTTTGCTTCTCAGTGGGGAGTATTTTCACAGGGTTTGGTTACCAAATAATATACAACGAATGAAGGTTCCCTTTCAAGTTTTAAAGAGAAACAGACATTATATATATAGTCCACAAGAAAAATAAAATGTGTTTTGATGTTCGTATACCTTTATAAAAAATGCTATTAATAATAATGTTTGCAATTTAAAAAGAAAAACCAAAGCTAAATAAAAAGGAAACACTTAGAGATATTTTAAGAGTGCTCCAGCAGACACTAGGGTTTTTCCTTTTTCTGTGGCCTAAAAATTTCTCATACATAAAAATACACTTCTAAACCTGCATTGGTCTGACAGTCTCCGCAAACTATATACATAGCTCAAAATCATTACATAAATAATAAAGGACAATTGTTATTATCATTCTTTTATTTAGTAACTGGGTGGCTCAGTTTCCATGGGTGAATTAGACATGTGCTAAAACAGTTATGACTGCTTTTATTAATAATACATTTTTGTGCTTTAAACATCTATTTCCTGATTTAGTGAATGTGATGGGACACTGAGAAAAATGGCAATGGTCAAAGGAGATAGATGTGTCCTCTGATAAATGTTAATGAGCACAGTGATTGCAATAAAATAAAGGTAGTAAATCAGGATATATGTCCCCATCTTGGCAAGTCATAAGCATACATTTAGTTTTAAATATGTAATTCCACTGATTTTAATAAATTTAGATTACAAGCTCTTTTTTGCACCTTCCTTACTCTCCTAAGAGCAGGCAAAGCAGCTGACTCCACTTTCTGAAACTAATTCTACATTTTGTCAACACCAGCAGCGATTTGCTCGTCTTTGAGACAACTTGTCCAAATGCTGTAACAATGTCATCTAGAGTGCAGAAAAGGCCAATGTTGTTTTGAGCTCCACCACTAATTTAGCGGTATTGGCATTCTACCAGCTCCTAGAGAGAGGCTCAATGTTCTCTTTTTTTCCAAAGGTGTGTTAAAAGTTTTGGTATCTGAATGTGCCTGGGTATACCTGCTGGGACATACCTCAGCTTTCAGCTGATGTCTGTGCTTTACATTTTTTTCTGTTTAAACTACAGTACATGAACTTATGACTAAACCCGGACCTTGCCCTTGTTATATTGCAGATATTACATGAATGTGAATAAAGGAACTAGCCAAGTAGTCAATTAGTACTTAATGGCAATTCTTTTTGCGGCAGTACTTTTAAATAATGTTCAGTTGTGATATATTCTAGCTCTACATTCATTTCAACCAGATCTAAACATAGTTTTTTAAATGCAAATAAAGCAAAATATATTTTTTTTTATTCTTTGCCTCTAGCTAAGAAAGTATCTTATGTTTCTGTGCAAGTAAGGAACGACTAGCACTAGAAACTTCAAGCTATTTATTCAAAGGAGATCAGAGTATGGGTGCAAGATATGGATTTCTTATATTGACATTAAATGTCTCTTGAATCAAGAATGACACTGGGAAATAAAACTAGTGTATTAAGGATAAGGCTTAACAGTTACTTTTTTCTTTATTTATAATGGCCTTTTTTTTTATCTTCCCAAAGTATTCAGGATCAATAATTTTAATAAGGGCAAGTGTCTATATTTGGTACTCAACTAGCCTGCCTGAGACCAACTAACTTACAGAACTGTAGAAGTCTTTAAAGGTATATAAATATTTATATATTAACATATCAAAAATACATGTATCCATATTTAAAAATTCTCGTGTGCATATTTTTGAAAAAACAAAAAACCCCAACTGTTTTACTCAGTTTCTGGGTCTCCACTAAACATGTCTAGGAACTCAGAAGACAGTCTCAGGATACACTGCATGAAAACTGCCTGAGGAGCTATCAGATGAAAAGAGGTGGTACACATCAATATTATGTTTTTCCATAATCCTGTGGTTATTGAGTCAGTGCCACCATTAGTTAGGGTACTAAAATTTAATACTTACAGTGTGCTCAGAGGCAGCCATATTAACATTTAGCTGAGCTCATACCTATTGTTTGGAAGACTGGAGTCCAACTATAAATCTTCTCATCTCTCTCTGACAGTGTATTTCAGCTTTATGTGTTCTTCCTACTTTGTACCTGTACATCTCATCAGTAAAAATTCTGGGTTTATTTCTGAGAGAATTTTTAATATAGATGACTCCTTTTAGATGCTGCTTCCTGTTACAATTTAGTTTTTAGCATTTTCCTGTCAGTATTCAAATTGCTATTTTTAGGTATGCTTCTTCATTTTTAACAAATACTTCTGCCAGAAAATAATATTAAATTCCTTTAGAATTTTTATGCTGTTAACCTTAGAGCTACCTTCTCTTAGCATTAACCATATTAAAACAAAAATAAAGAAGAAAGAATTTAACATTCACCTTAAGGTGCTCTAGCACCAACAATGACTGTTGAAGCCAAAGAGTGCAAGAAAAGGAGTCCCTTCTGATAAAGGGAGAAAAAAATGAATCCAACCTTTGCACTGCCACCCTGTGTTAAATGTGGGTGAAAAACAAGACAATGGAAAATAGAGGTTTGATCTTGCAGAGGTCTGAACAGCTTCTAAAGGTGCTGACTATGGCCCTTCTGCCATTCAGCACGATGAATTTAAGAGCGGTCCTGTAAAAGGGTTCTTGGCTGAAAGTACTGCATTTCTAAAGGTTACTGGCAAGCCAGCTCAAGCTAATGAATTTTTTTTATTACGTCTGTTCCAAAATAGCCTCTAGTTGATCTCTGTTATTCTCAGAGCCCCATGAACTATGTAAGTCTGTGCCCAGGGTATTCTATTCACAATGAATCCTAGCCACGAAACTGCATTGCAAAAAGTACCTGGGTTCTTTTGGTTTTCCTATCATTTTTTTTTCTTGTTTTACAATAGAACCTTTCAAGTATGAACACTAAACAATGGCAAATTTTGTCCCCTCATATACAGAATCTCAAACATCACTGCAAAGAAATGTTTGGCTCTTAGGTTATCATCACAGATAGAATCTGGCTGAATGCCTACATAATCAATGCAAATCTTTTCAAAACTTCTTTGTGAACTGTGTCAGTGTCTTAATGTTTAATAATGAGATCAAAACATGAGAAGTTATGCCAGTATCACAAACAATGTCACTGATGATTGATTTGCACACGTTGCATTTATCTCATCATCACAAGCAAGCCCCACATGCTTTTCTAATTTCCCCACTCTTCACCAGAGTGTAGGGTCATAGGGTCACTTGCTCTCAAAATTCCTGCAGTATTATAGCTTTTCGTGTTTTTTTCCCTACGTGAATATAGTACTTGGTAGGAACACCAACAACCTGTTTTTCCTTAGTTATAAATTTAACATGTGTAAAGATGTGTATTCATAGCTAGGACTTTTAATCCAAGTAGAGAAATCTATTACTATTTCACAATAAAAATGGGTAGGATTTGTTGGGTTTCGTTTTCTTTTCTTTAAGAAATGTCCGTATTTGTTTAGAAGTGAACAACAGCAGTCATGTAGTGCTGTAGAAGAGATTCGTTTTCTTTGTTTTTATTTTGCTCTTTTTTTTTTCTTTTCACAGAAACAGCCTTTAGACCACAGTTTACAATCAGTGAATATATATATTAGCAGCAATTAGACCCAACTAATTATCTTATCACAGAGGAAAAGGTCAGAATTAAGTTTCTTCATTGGACACCTGCTGTGTAGATAATTAAGTATCTCTATGGTTTCTTTCATTACTGAATTCAGTAATAGCTAAATACCAGGGAAACTAGCCATAATCAGACATGATTTGAGGAGATATGAGGCAGAGAGAAAAGATAGAGACAAATAATATTTTCAAAAGAAGGTACCAGGGCCTCAATTTTTCATCTTAAATGGAAATTTCTAGGGTAGAATTGTGGAGACAGACAAAAAGTAACATCATCAGGTAGAAGCACCTTAAAAGACAGAAACAAGATCATTCTCTAAAGGTGCCTTGGGTTACACTGTAGGGTTTTTCTTCTGTCATGTCTTACTCTGTCCCTGTGTCCTTTCCTGATAATCTGTCCATGTGCAGAATCTGTATCATTGTCCCTACTATTCTGCTGTCTTTCCAAAATAATTATTTCATGCCTCCCTTTAGATTAATAGTTTCTAATTAAACTTCCCACCTTCCCTGAAGAACTGAACTGAGATGATGTTTGCTATAAAAATATCATTTGCCATCTATTATGAACTTTTTCCCATCCCATGGTCATCTAATATGCATTGACTTAAAACTCTTCAGAAAAGCATCAATCTGCTATACCTACATTCAGCTACCCAAAATGAGGCAAGTCCCACTAATTATAAGGCTCCAGAATGGTATATGGAGATAGGCAGAAGTTTTTGCATATTTCGAGAAAGTGAATCTTCTCATGTTAACCCAAGCCTGAAAGTTAAACAGATGAGGTCTTCTTCTGATAGTTTTCAAAGACACCAACATCTTTCCTTTTTCTTTGTAATCTATGATAGTTTGCTTTTAATATGTCTAAAAATTAGGTTGAGGGTAAGGTTCTGAAATATGTGTACTGAACTTTACATAGCATAGTGAGAGCAATGCAGCACCATTCTTAGTTGATCTTTTAGCCTCCAGCATTAATATATATGTGAATAACAATAATAACAATTCACCAAAATCACAAGAAGAAATATTTTCAGGTAACAGTAATGACACCTGAGTTTCAGAGTGGATTCTGCTTATTTTACTTCCTCATTATTATAACTATTTTCTTAAAATAAGGATAAAATCATAGAATCTTTTAGGTTGGAAAATACCTTTATGGTTATTGCATCCAAATGTAAACCCAGCACTGCCAAGTCCACCAAGTCCAACCAAGTCTCTCAGCATGGGAAATGCACGTCTCTTAAATATCTCCAGGGATGGACTCAACCACACCCCTGGGCAGCCTGTTTCCATGCTTGACAAACCTTTCCATTAAGAAATTTCTCCTCATATATGATCTAAAACTCTTCTGAAGCATCTTGAGGTCATTTCCCCTGTTGCTGGCTACTTGGGAAAAGGAGACAAACCCTCACATCACTACAACCGCTTTTTGGGTTGTTGTAGAGAGTCATAAGGTTTCCACTGAGCCTCCTTTTCTCCAGGCTAAACAACCTCAGCTGCCTCAGCTGCTCCTAAGAGTTGTGCTCCAGACCTTTCACTAGCTTTGTTGCTCTTCTTTGAATGTGCTTCAGCACCTCAATTTCTTTTTCATGGTGAAAATCAGACATAGAATTCAAGATGCGGCTTCACCAATCCAAAATGAGTAAAGAGTTTAGGAAAAATCTGCAAGTTTCAGGATATAAGTGAGTGTAGGAATAATTAATTACACTCCTACAAATACAACACACCATAGTTCAGTTGTATAATTAAAAAAAATCCTTCTGATACTTTTTACTATCAGTCCACCATAATGATTCAAAATGAATAAAAAGTAGTGACCTTTGGAAGTTTTCAGTCTTAGTTAAGGTTTGCATAATGCTTAAAAAAAAATCACAACCCAACATAATCTCATTAGATTTGCAGTCAGAAGCAATTCCTTAAAAAAATTAAACATAGCCAGAAGCTACTGCATGATATAAATTCCATTGAAGGCAGATAAAAACTAAGGTCAGAATTTTCAAATCTTAGTTTCTAGGACTGACTTCTATAAAATTTTTACATCCAAAAGAAAGTTACTTGTTTTTCAGTAATGCTCCTCTAATTTTCAAAATTCAAAATAAAGTAAAATTACCAATATGATGTTGGTTACATTTCTATTCAGAGTGCATAGTTTTAGTGTCTCCCTTTGGCCACAATTCATAATAATTCAGCTTGATTTCTATGTACAATGTCAATTAGACTCAAAAAATGGGATACCAGTTTAACATCTTATTATCCATATTTAATGGTCAGTACCTGTACTACTTGTTAAAACTGCACTTTATTGAGTTTGATAATCACTGTTATATATGAGAGTCCCAATTATATCCTATCAGTACTGCTATCCACAAAGTATTACATAAATTTTGAAGGTAAAAAAACCCATATAATTGGCTTAATCTTCCCTCTTCCTGAAACTGTAACTGGTCTGGAATCATGCAGAGATACCTAAACTTCTTCAGAATAAATTAGGTTTGTTCATGAAAGCCCCATGGACATGCCATTATGGTCTTGCATGCAGTGGAGTGGTTTAAAGAAAATGATAATTTGTCTGAAACAATTCCCTTAGGATAAAACGTCATTTTATATTTCCACGTTCCAGTTAATAGATATTAATATGTCTGTATTTAACAGCTAGCTTAAAAAATCATGGTCTTCTACAGAGGTGGTAAGCATCTAAATTGGAGCTTAGGAAGCAGTAAAATGGAAGAGTACAGATGTCATATTTCTTAAGCCTACAATACATCTGATACTTTAATTCTATGAGTGGTTTAACTTTTGACTAGTTTTTCCACTGAATTATTTCAGTTCATTCTCAGAAACACTGCTCCTGAGAGTAACAAACATATAGCTACTAGATCAAGATACGTGAGTCAGACATGACACTCTGCTCCTTCCACAAGACAAACATCACTTGATGAATGCTCTAGATCATGTGTAATGCATGATGGCCATCACTATTTTACGCACTCACAGCTACAGTACTCCTCCGAGATTCAGGCTTTACCCAGGAAAGGCGAGTAAGAGAGGTATGTTATACAGCTGAAAGCCTTGAGTGAAGTTAGTAAGTGTCACATCAATGTCATTAAAGGGGTAGGCAATTACAAATAATTACTCTATCCAGAGGAATACAGCTATGCCACAAAAGAATTGGCCTCTGTCATTTTTTAGTCTTCTAAAATATATTTTCAGGAATAAAAGGAAATACAGAAAATCTCAGTAGAGTTTCTAGATACTTCATACATAAAGCATTTTTATCTCAATTCTAATTTTGTCCTGTTCCAACAGACTGTGTTCACAATCTTGACCATACACTGACCTTCTATTTTCCTATGTCTGTAATTTGTGGTTTGTCTTTTGGGTTTGTTGTTTGGGTTTTTTTCTTAGAATCAGGTGATGCAGGTAACTTAATAACATCTTCATTCTTTAAACAATATCTGCAGTGAAACCATAAGAGTTTTCAAACATTGGTATTTGAACCAGTGAAAGGAATTTTAAAGAACAAAGACATAGATTTTCCCTGATGAATTACTGTTAACTGATTCTATCAATAGGTATGATAAGCTCCTACTGAAAGATCACCAAAAGTCTTTTAAATTGAAAAGAATTATCCTGCTATATGTTGAGGGTCATTATCAGTTCCTAAAGAACAAAGACTCTTAGATTGTTTCTGCTATGAAATAAAGCTACAAAGATAAAAGTCCAAGTCTTATGTTTCAATTAGTGAAGAGAAACATGTTTCCTGGGGAAAAATATAATCAATCTCCTACTGACTAATGAAAAAGAAGGAAAAATAATTCAAATTTCCAGTACAACAGCTATTATAGGACACCTATATCTGTAATCCCTCTTGGTTACCCGCTTCATGTTCTGAAAGTGGTTTATTAATAAAATATTACCAAACTATGTGGAATTACATCGATTTTCTCTGGGGTTCTGGAAATTTGTCAATATGCCAGTGAAATAGAAACGGGACTTTTAGCTTCTGTTTTTTATTTTTATTATGCAAAGCATGTTTTGTCATCTTACTAAACACATCTGAAAGTTTTGTAGACAGTAGTTGACCCACTCCCCGTATTATGATTCAGAGTTTTGCCAAATATGCTACTCAAGTTGAAAAAAAAGCCAATGACAAATGTTTTCAGCCTTTGCCATACTAGTGAATAGTTATGAGACCTGTTTACCAGTATTTCCAAGAATCTTTCCCAATCAGTCATTGAATTTCTTTATATCCCTGCACAGGAGAGGACCTTAATTCAGATATCCTTCTTCTCCCTTTTGAAGACTGAGTACACACAAGGTTTTGTGAAACAAAAGTTTAATAATGTAAAAGATAAAGGAGAGTATAATTTGATAAGCAATAATCTGACAAACTTAAATTCTATCCTAGATCAACAAAAGATAGGGCCTTTCATGAGTTTTAGATGAAAGATGTTCTTGATGGCTTCCTGACCTGCATTTTTATAAAAATAAACCGGCATTTTTAAAAGTAAACCTGCATTATTAAAAATAAAAGTGCAGAAGTGTCACTAATAGTTCTTAATGAATCAGCTCGTGCAATATATTATCAATGAATAAGGAGGACAGTGAAACATCTTTTTATTTTTACCAGCCAAATTGGAAAAGATATTTAAAAAAAAAAAAAAAGAGATTTTAATTATGTGTAAAGAAAAATAATATGGGGCATTAATTTTGTATGCTTCTGCTAACTAGGTGTATTGGTTTTGCAAGGCCTGGTTTTTGGTAGCAAGAGATGGCTCCTGTGAGAAGCTCCTGGAAACTTCCACCCTGTCCAGCAGAGACCATCTCTGATGGCTCTGAAAGATGGACATGCTGCTGGCCAAAACTGGGCCAGTGAGAGAGCTTGGTAACACCTCTGTGATGACATATTTAAGGAGAAAATCAAAACAAAGTCACAATATTTTGGATTCTAGTCAGAGAAGAGGAGGAGGTGAGAACATGTGAGGGAAAACAACATGGCAACACCAAGGTCAGAGGAGAAGGAGGGGGAGGAGGTACTCCAGGCCCTGGAGCCAAGATGCCTCTGCAGGCCGTGGTGCAGCCCATGGTGAAGCCGCTGTCCCCCTGCAGCCCATGGATCCACAGGGGATGCAGAGATCCACCTGCAGCCCATGGGGTAGGTGCGGGAGCAGGTGGATGCCTGGAGGAGGCTGTGATCCAGTGGAAGACACAGTGGAGAGAGAGGTCTCATGCTTCCAGGCTGGAGCAGCCTGTCCTTGGAGGACTGCCCCCCATGGAAGAGAGAGCCACGGTGTAGCAGTTTTGGGAGGGCTGTGTGCCCGTGGGAAGGGCTCACGCTGCAGCAGGTGTGGTGTGGCTGCTGCTCGTGAGAGTGGACCCACATTGGAGAGGTTCGTGGAGAACTGTCTCCCATGGGAGGGACCCCACGGTCTCACAGGGAAGGAGTCCTCTCCCTGAGCAGCAGAAGAGAATCTTGATGATGAACTGACCAACCCCCCATGCCTTGTCTCCCTGCGCTGTTGGAGGGAAGGAGGGAGGGGCTGGGGGAAAAGGTGTTTTAAGGGTTTATTTTACTTCTCATCCTCCTCTGATTCTGTTAACAATAAATTCACTTTGTAACTTTAATTTAGGCCTGTTTTGCTCTTGAACTGTTTCCCCCTGGTCTTTATCTCAAGTCATGAAGCCTTTGTTAACTTTTTTCTCTCTCTCCTCTTCCCAGCTGTGGCAGGGGAGGGTGAGAAAGCTACTCTTGTGGGTGCTTGGCGCTGCGCCAGTGTCAAACCACGACACTAGGATAAATATTTTTTTAAATTGTCTGTCTTTTTCTCGATGAATTAGCTAACCTGTTCCAGTCAGAAGGAATTCCCTGTGGTATGAGGGTTTTTTTTCTGATTCAGTACTGCCTGTTATAAAGGCTATACATTATCTGTTTTCCCTGAATGCAGCAGAAATAGTACAACAAAAAGAAAATTTAATTCCTACAATGTTAATCTTTTTTCAGCTTTCAGTTAGTCCAGGATTCAGCCTATTCAAATTTTATTCAGGGTCAAGTAATACATATGAATTCAGGTTGTTTGATCACTGTTGATGCCTCTTTAGGCTGTTTTTCCCTTCAGACACAGAAACAGAGAAGTGTACATTTCAGCATATGTTTCAGCTGAATTTTCTCCTGATGGGAAGAGAACTATCAATGTATTTTGCAAAATAAGAACAAAACTTTTATCAAAACAATTAACTAGCAACTTGCTGTATTGCACATAAGAGACACAAAATTTAAAAAAAAAAAAAACAATATAAATAAAATAACTTCTAAAAGACAGCACAGATTTCATATTGTTTATTATTAGCTGGAAGTCTTTACCATTGTCTGAACTAGGTCCTTTGCCATTCTTGTAAAGATTGTGACAAGATCACATAAAAAACATAAAAGATGGGCATTTATCTTGGTAGACACTGATCACAGTATATCAGGAAAGGAAACTACTAAAAGAAATAGGAGAACTCACATCTTTAACAAGTGGCTCAAGGGTTGGTGTCATCGGCAAAATTTTGGATTCTTTGACCATGAGGCAACTTTTACAGTACTTGTCCTGCTGGAACCAGATGGGATACATCTCTCTATTAAGGGCAGAAGATTTTTAACTCATGAACTGGCAGACCTCATTGAGAGGGCTTTAAACTAGGTTTGAAGGGGGAAGGGGATGCAACTGGGCTGTCTGGAAGCAGGCCCAAGGGTGGTGAGCCTGAGTTAGGGGTGAAATCCGTAGCCCAGCTGAGGTGCATGTATACCAGCGCCTGCAGCATGGGTAACAAACGAGAGCTGGAGGTCATGGTGCAGCAGCAAAGCTATGATGTAGTCGCCATCACTGAAACGTGGTGGGATGACTCATAGCTGGAGCACTGCACTGGATGGTTACAAGCTCTTCAGAAGAGACAGGAAAGGGAGAAGAGGAGGAGGGGTGGCCCTTTATATTAAGAGGCTTTTGATGCCATAGGTATTGAAACTGATGAAGCTGAATGCCTATGGGTAAGAATTAAGGGGAAGGCCAACAAGGCTGGCATCCTACTGGGAGTCTGTTATTGTCCACCCAACCAGGAAGAAGAGGTGGACAAGTTATTTTATAAGCAACTAGATAATGTTTCAGGATCATCAGCCCTTGTTCTTGTAGGTGACTTCAACCTGCCAGACATCTCCTGGGAACTTAATACAGCAGATAAGAAGTGGTCCAGGAAATTTTTAGAATGTATGGATGACAACTTTTTTTCACAATTGGTGGGTGAGCCTACCAGGGGAAGGACTACGTTAGACTTGTTGTTTGCAAATAGAGAAGGGCTGGTGGGAGATGTGGTAGCTGGAGGCCGCTTGGGGCAGAGTGATGATGAAATAATAGAGTTTTCGATAATTGGTTACATCAACAGGAGCATCAATAAGACTCTTACACTGAACTTCCGGAGGGCAGGCTTTGGCCTATTTAGGAGATTTATTGAGAGAGTTCCTTGGGAAGCAGCCCTTAAAAACAAAGGAGTTCAGGAAGGGTGGACAAGCTTCAAAACAGAGATCTTGAGGGCACAGGAACAGACTGTCCCTGCATGCCGAAGGATGAGTCGACAAGGTAAATGTCCAGCCTGGATGGGCAAGGAGGTTTTGGAGGAACTTAGGAATAAAAAAAGGATGTATCATCTTTGGAAGGAGGGTCAGGTCTCTCAGGAAATATTTAAGAGGGCTGCTAGAGCATGTAGGAAAATAATTAGGGAGGCCAAAGCTCAGCTTGAACTTAAGATGGTGACTTCTGTAAAGGATAATAAAAAATGTTTTACAAATGTATTAATGGTAAAAGGAAGGGCAAGACCAACCTTTGTTCTTTATTGAATCAGGGAGGGAACTTAGTACCTGCAGATGAGGCGAGGCAGAAGTATTTAACACCTTCTTTGCCTCAGTCTTTAGCGGAAAGATGGCTTGTCCTCAGCACTGTCCTCTTGGGTTGGTTAATAGTGCCAGTGAACAGAATGGTCCCCCTGTTATCCAGGAGGAGGCAGTCAGAGAACTGCTGGGATACTTGGATATTCATAAATCTATGGGACCAGATGAGATCCATCCCAGGGTGATGAGGGAGCTGGCAGATGAGCTTGCAAAGCCACTCTGCATCATTTACCAACAGTCCTGGCTCACTGGTGAGGTTCCAGATGACTGGAAGCTGGCCAGTGTGACACCCATTTACAAAAAGGGTAGGAAGGAGGAACCTGGTAACTATAGGCTGGTCAGCCTGACCTCATTACCTGGTAAGGTAATGGAACAGCTTGTACTGAGTGTCACCACATAGAATTTACAGGACGGCCAGGGTATCAGACCCAGCCAGCATGGGTTTAGGAGGGGTAGGTCCTGCTTGACCATCCTGATCTCCTTTTATGACCAGATGACCCGCCTGGTAGATGCAGGAAGGGCTGTGGATGTTGTCTATTTGGACTTCAGCAAGGCCTTTGACACTGTCTCCCACAGCATACTCCTGGAAAAGCTGGCAGCACGTGGCTTGGACAGGAGCATTCTTCGCTGGGTTAGGAACTGGCTGGATGACCGGGCCCAGAGAGTGATGGTGAATGGCGCTGCATCCAGCTGGCAGCCAGTCACCAGTGGTGTCCCTCAGGGGTCTGTTCTGGGGCCAGTTCTGTTCAATATTTTTATTGACGACATGGATGAGAGAATTGAGTCCTTCATTAGTAAATTTGCAGATGACACTAAGCTGGGAGCATGTGTCGATCTGATGGAAGGTAGGAGGGCTCTGCAGAGAGACTTGGAACAGTTGGATAGATGGGCAGAGTCCAACAAGATGAAGTTTAGTAAGTCCAAGTGCCGGGTACTGCATTTTGGCCACAATAATCCCCTGAAACGTTATAGGCTGGGGACGGTGTGGCTGGACAGTGCCCAGGCAGAAAGAGACCTGCGGGTACTGGTCGATAGCTGGCTGAACATGAGCCAGCAGTGTGCCCTGGTGACCAAGAAGGCCAATGGCATCCTGGCCTGTATTAGGAATAGTGTGGCCAGCAGAAGCAGGGAGGTCATTCTTCCCCTGTACTTGGCACTGGTGAGTCCGCACCTTGAGTACTGTGTCCAGTTCTGGGCCCCTCCATTTAGGAAGGACACTGAGGCACTTGAGCGTGTACAGAGAAGGGCAACAAGGCTGGTGAAGGGCTTGGAACACAAACCCTATGAGGAACAACTGAGGGAGCTGGGATTGTTTAGCCTGGAGAAAAGGAGACTCAGAGGTGACCTTATCGCTCTCTACAGCTTCCTGAAGGGTGGTTGTAGTCAGGTGGGGGTTGACCTCTTTCACCAGGCGGCAACTGACAGAACGAGAGGGCACAGTCTCAAGCTGCATCAAGGGAAATATAGGTTGGATATTAGGAAAAAAGTTTTTTACAGAAAGAGTGATAAAGTGCTGGAATGGACTGTCTGGGGAGGTGGTGGAATCACCATCCCTGGATGTGTTTAAAAAAAGACTGGATATGGCACTCGATGCCATGCTCTAGTTGAGGTGCTAGGGCATAGGTTGGACCCGATGATCATGAAGGTCTCTTCCAAACCAGACATTCTGTGAATTCTGTGAAAACCAATTATACGTTTTTAGATTAGATTGTTCTGCTGTTCATACAGTTGCCAGGTTTCAATCATAACTAGGTGGAAATAATTTTTTTTTTTAGAAGACAAGGTAAGATTGCAATTGAGACATACTTTTTCGGGGATCAAATGGACTTAAAAAAATTCCAGGAAGAGGAGTGATTTAGAGATTCCTCAAACCATCAGTTTTGTCAATGTAACTTCCTAAAACATTTGGCAAAATCAAATACAGGGTGATAAGGTTAAAAAGTGCTGCAAGGTATGCTAAAAAACCAGTAAATTTCTGTGGTTAACTTCAGAACTGTTACTTGAGCCAAAACATAAAATTATTGTAGCTGAAGTTCCAAGAATAATTAATGTGGTAAAGTTCTGGCACTCTTAGGTGCAATGAACAGAAGCCCAGTAGGTTACATAAGTTGAAGGAGGTGATGCATAACTTTCAGACCTTGGCTGGGAGCACAAGAGATCAGCAGACTGATACCAAAAAAAAAAAAAAAAAAAAAGTCAAACAACCAAGCAAAAAATCATACAAACAGAGCAACAAAGCCTCTACTGATAACAAAGAGCTCCTTCACCATGACCATCTTTCTCCTCTCAGGCGAAAGTTCTGGATGCTGGCAATTTGTCTTTGTCCTCTGAGAAAGTACCCAAAGGTACACTGAGAAGGTGAATATAATGTCAGGAAGAAGGAGTGGATATAAAGGCATTTCTGTGTAAAAAATTTAACTCTATTGGCATTGGAGTGGTTTTTCTACACCGATCATATAATTTGGACTAAAACACTGCTATAAGATTAATTGAACCAACAGTCAATCCTGCATATTAAGAGTGTATTCTCCCTTTCCCATAACAGTATTTTGAGACACACAATACACCTGAGGACCTGAAATTTCAGACTGAAGTTTATTTGGATACCTAAAGTAGCACTATGGCAGCATCCATACCTTTGCTGAGATAGGTTTAGATGATCACCTCCAGCCATGTGGAACAGAGAAAGACAGGCAAATACAGCTACTTTTTAAGACCCTGGTTTTGTAACTGGGCACTGGTTCATGAAGTGTTGAATAAGATATATACAGGTGACCTCCAGAGGTGATGAAATAAACAGTGGTGATGTCTGCACTCACCCATTGCTGTTTTAGAGCTATATCCAGAAAGGGCTGTACTAGAATTTGGATTCCCCCTAGCCTGGCTTCTAAAATGATAAGGAAATTCTTATAACTGAATATATGCTGCAAATGTGCAATGTTTACATTCAACAACTGTTTATTCATTTTACACATATAGTTACATTATATATATGTATAATGTATGCAAACATTCAGTAAGGGAATTAGAAATCACTATGAATAGAAATGATGGAGAGATGAGGCCAGTTTTAAATGTCAGAAAAATAGTTTGTTGTGTTGCTATTCATTAGCAACAAACATTGCCAATCCTATTTCTTAGTCATTGCCAATTATTATTACTGCATATATAAAAACGTCATTAAGACTTAGAACTTAAACCAGCAGCAATATGTAGCTGAGACTATAGTCAGAATTGACAGGTACAGCTCTTATCTCTCTGAGATCAAGATGCCCATGCCTGAGAACTCTTTGACAAGAGAAGCTGGAACCAAAGCAGGAATATTAGTTCTATGCCATCTTGATTCTCTCTTCACTGATGTTTTGTGTCCCACAGATCTCTCCTCAACAAAAGTGACATGATGTTACTTGTTAAGGCCATCGAATATGATCTTCTAGTACCTGTACTTGTTAGCGTTTTGCCAAATACTGTTTCTTCTTACTCTACATCCTTTGCTTTTCCTTTGCAGAGTTTATTGTTTGCATATATTTTCCTGAACCCTGCTTGTGGTCCTATCCTGCCAGTCTCCTTTGCAGTAACATTTTACATACTTCTGACATTATATATATCTTGTGCTACAGAGTTACGAAATGTTTAATGCGCTGGTTTGGTTTACTGATGTCTAGGTTTAAGACAAATAAATATTAATTTAATCTTGTTTATTCGACCTCTACCTTATATATACAACAGCTTCTGGCTACAATATTGAATGTAATGGGCTCTTCTGTAGCCTGTACTACCTTTGGTGCCATGTCTTTGGCACTCCCCGCAGCACAGTGCCTGCTTTCAGTGGCAGATATGAAAGACATATTTTTAAACAAAATATCTGGTGGTTTGGTGACTGTGGTAATCCCCTGGGCTGTGAAGAATGCCACTGCAGAAATATAAATCCAGGTCTTCTTATCTCTTAGAAAATGTTCTCCTTGAAAATTTATTCAAAAGCCTTTGATTTTAAGTGAAGTAACTGAAATAACACAGCACAGAGTTATGAATTGCAAAGTACAGCTTGTTCTAACCATACTGAATACATTAAGTCTCTTTTGCATTTTGTTGTATTTTATCTAGACATTTGCAGCTGTAAATACATGCATGCTCACGATCTTCAGTTTTAGGGTCTAAAGGATCTTCAAGCGACTAAGCAAGTTTGACAGCACTTTTCTATATCATTCTCCAGGAACTAAACATAAATTTTATTTACATATCATTTTGGTCTATAATTTGCTTTGTTGTGTTTCAAAACAAGCTCTGATTTTGAAAGAATCCACACTGTTTTGAGCCTAACTGATTCTAAATGCAGTATTTTTTATGTAGTTTTAAATATTACTGAAAGAAGAAATATTGGATGCTGAAAAATAAAATGTATGCACACACACATATACATTTATCATAACACAGAATGTTGAAACTAATGCAGGTTGACTGAAAATACCATCATATACATTAATAATGCATGCAATAATTTCTCTTGAGATATTAAATTATGTATTCCCAACAATATTCAGGGAGATTATTTGATAGTTACATTATACATGGCAGAACTGTATCTTCTAGCAAATCTTTTCTGGCAACTCTTACCAGTCAACTCTCTTCATTGTTGTCAAAACAGAACTTTTGTGTGTGTACCTGTAGATCAAAGTGTAAATATTTGTGTTTAACAGAAGATTACATGGATGAATTTAGGCAGAATTAAGACAAAAATGACAATTAAAAAAACCCAGCATGCTTTAACAATCTTGTGACTACTATAAATATAAATTATTTAATTTCTTTTAAAAAACTGACCAAAAAATTTCTGAGCTACGGTTATTAAGGAGAAAAAAAGAGGTAGCTATATCTGTCAAATCCATACTAGAGTAGAATTTATTTTTTATGTGTTTAATATCTAAGTAGGTTTGGATCAGTCATGACTCTCCTTTCTATTTCTCTTCATAAAGTGAGAGCACTGCTAACTTATTTAATGAAGTTCCTTCTTTTTTTGCCCCTCAAAGTTTATTTTATTTATGAGGAAATAACTGCGTTACTACTACATACAAGAACTTCTCATTATACAATTCTGTATTTTTTATTTATCACATTAACAGAGACAAATAAGGAGTTTAGGCTAGGGGGTTTGGGACTCAAAGGGTTTAGCAGAGGGAGTGTAGGTCTAGGCATAGACTAAACAGTTTGCTTAAGACTAAGGAAAGCAAACTCTGTGTTCAGAAAAAGAAATCCAAATTGAAAATTGTCTGAGTTTAAAGCGACTTAATTAGATCCTTTAAAACAATTACAGAGACTTTTTTAAAAAAGAAACTAAACACTAGAATCTGCACATTGACTACAGATGCAGACCTAGATGACAAGTGTGAATTAGATGCCTGATTTTAAGGCAATGATTTTAAGCTGATTAATGTTAGGTGAGAAAATTGCCCATTTATTGTATGCCTAAGCAAGCTGGTCTTTAATAAATATATGTGAGTGTCCCATGAAACATCCACGAATATTGGTGTACTTTCAGTAAAAATCAATAGCTAGATTTGTAACAAAATGTCGACTAATATAACTGTACAAATGTAATGCTTCTAATGTTTCTTTGGTCATTTTCCATACTAATTTTGTGTTTAGATAATTTTTTTTTTGCTGAAATACCAAGTTTCTTTACACAGGCATTGACAATCAGCTCCCTTGGTACATGTTAAAATAGAGCCAGTTATTACTGAGAGCAACAGTGTACTGAAAGCAAGTCAAGAAGACTTGAAAGACATTTTTCAAGGTCTTGGCACTGGAAGTTAATTTTTATATATACACAAGCATAAAAGAGCATTACATGAAAATTATGAGACACATTCATAAAAGAACATTCACAGTTTATAACCATTCAGGAGTTAAAAAACACCCCCAAAAAAATTCACCAATCTATGGACAATTCCTTATAAATGACTGAAAATAAATATGAAAATTTGAGGCATGGAAAGCTTATAATATTTTTTGCAGAAATTAACAGAGATGTGAGAAAAATTCTTTTGATTGTAAAGCTCCTAATCACATGTCCAAGAATTACAAAATATATGAACCCTTTGGATAGTGAACTGCAAAGATCACCTGACAGTCATTTCCCAACTCATTTCATATAACACTGATAACATTTTCTATCAGCTATAAATGGTTGTTTAACATGTTTGCAATATGAAATATATTATGAAACAATTAAAGTTATTCCACATGAACATCTAAATTTTGCCTATGTAAACAGCTTTTTTTCATAGTTTGAGTAGTGATGGAGTGTTGAGGAGATGGGTAAATATTTATAAAATATATTTTAAATGACACTTTATTTGTAAACACTATAAATCAATATAAATAAGTTTTTGTTTGATATCAACCTAAAATTATCCCTGAGACAAGAACTATTAAAGTGGTTTTGTTCAAGTTTTTTCATCCAACTAGGATAAAATAGGTGCTGAAGGAGTACAAGAAGATCCTCATTTTTTTTGAATCAGAGGCCCCTATTACTACCGAAAGTAACACTAATATTAAAAAAAAACCTATTGCCACTTATATATTGAAAAATAAAAAATGCTTTCTTTCTGGAAAAAGAAAAAGATTTTTAGCAGGCCCGATCCATGCAACAGAAAAAATGAAATTCCATTCATAGGTTTTGGTGCAAGGGGTAACTCCTCAAACTGCTGCAATGATTACTTTTTCTAGAAAACAGACCGCTGCCTCTTCCTGGTGGATGGAAAGGACTACCAGTGTTCCCAAAAGAAGGATGAGTACATATGTTAATGTCAAAATATTACAAAAATGTAAGTTAGCATGAAGTTAGAACTGTTCAAATTAGACATCATAAAATGTGGGAGTGTAAGAAAATATCTTGTGACTCAACAATGTTTAGATTTCTTCCCTTTTCTAAAGTTACATTGGAGCATAATCTAGTATACAGTGCTCTTTATTAAAAATTACCTTGAGAAAAAAAGAAGAAAATTATATTAAAAGGCACATTTGTTCAACAATTCATACAATTGTCTTGATACTAAAATAATTTCAGATTCCAAAATTCTTCCCCGTCTCCTGACACTTAAAGTTCCCAAGTTTTTAAGGTGTAAATCCAAGAAAATATTTTAGATAGTATAAAAACACCCATCCCAAAATTCTGATCTTTCTGCTTGTTTACAATAAGTCATATTATAATATTGAATACAAATTAAAGATTAATTAGGCAGCACTAGTTATAGAATAAGAGACATTATAAACAATTCTCATATTATGAAATTTATTTTAAAATATGAACTGCAATGGCAACTAAACAAGAGTTTATTCCTCTTCTGTTATCTGGCAGAGTTGAAATATTCAATTACATTTTGATTCCTAGAATTATTAAAATAACTGATATTAGACTGGAAAAACCATCAATGAGTTGAAAGTAAAAAATGAGACTAAATCTTTAAACCACACTGGACTGCCATAACAGCTTTCAGCTTGACATGACCCTCAGTTTCCCTACCCAGCTTTGTATCCAGAAGACAATATAAAATATCACAAAGGATGAGGTGTACCTGCAAATGTGGACAGACATCGCTATTTAGTAATAAAGCAGAACATTACCACTTGTCAGAGTGAAATTAAAATTACAGTCGAAGGCTCTGACTCAGGTGAGATACAATTTTATTCCAGGGATAAAGAAAATCAGGAATTCAAAGACTCTTGTGGAGACGTGTGGTGAAGAGGGTCTTGGTGAGACACATGGGAAGTAGCTCTGAGACGTTCTACTGCAGATGGAGTATTTGAAGACAGGAGACTCCAGGAACAGCAGGAGAGGATCCAAGGAAGAGCCAAAAAGGGTGTAGAAGAGGGCATCAAAGTGACACTCAGAGGATGCCTTGGCCCAGCACTGTACAACTGTGACTGCTGTGTCACTCCATTCCTGTGAGCATATGAAAAATTTAGATTAAGCCACCTGTGTTTTCATAAGAAGAGTGAAGCAGATGCACATTCTTGATCTAAACAGCTGAGAGATAGCAAGGAAGCAACTGCTTAATCTTAGATGAGATCAGCTCTTCCCTGTCGGAGCAATCTGCCTCTACTTCCCAGTCTAGGCCACACATTTCTGACTGGGAACTAAGCTGCAGGACCAAGAATCCATTTGCATTAGGGTTAGGGTTAAGGTTAGGGCTAGGGTTAGAATTCAGAGACTTACAGAGCCTACAGCTCCAGGGGCAGTGGGGCTAGAAAAGGAATGCCAAATGTATCATGGCATGGCACCACACTGGCTGCCTCCACACTCTTCCAAACTGCGCACACACATATACTCAATTTCTTTTAACTTAGGCCAGTGTGTTGGTTTAACACAGCCTGGTTTTCAGTGGGTGGCTAAAAGCTGCTCAAAACTTCTGCAATGTCTGGCACAGAGCCAATCGCTGAAGGCTCTGACAATGGACAGGTTACTAATCCAATGAGAGAAGCTGGTAACGCCTCTGTGATGGCATATTTAAGAAAGGAAAACCCATGGGATGCTCTCTTTCTTCCTGTGTTTTGAGGGGTGGTGAGAGGGCCGCTGGGCTCATTCTCAGCACGGCCACCGAGGCCCTTCCCTGTGCAGTGGCTGGGGCCATGCCACTGGGGCAGCCATCCCAATGCCACGAGCAGCTACGTGGCTGAGGCCATGCAGCTGGGACCCACACTGGGAGTGCCCATGTAGCCGGGGTGGTGCAGCTGAAAGTGCACAGCCAGAGCCCTCCCAGGGCCTTCCCGAGGCAGGGGGGCCCTCTCCAGGCCTGGAGCAGCACAGCCAGGGCCACCCATGTGATGCTGGCAGGGACCACATGGCCAGGGACAAAAACATAATGAACAATTCCCTGACACAGAATGCAGACGAGATCAACCTTTTCAGAGCAGTGAAGTTCTGTAAGAACTTTTCAATTGATAGGACTTGAGAACAATAATGCCTACGGACAACAATTTTCTTCCAAGCCAGAGGAGTCAGAGGTGAGATTCTTCTGCAAACCATGGTGAGGACTATAATACAACAGTTTCCCTGTAATTCATGAGATGCATGGGGGGATGCAGAGATCCACTCACAGCCCATGGGAGATTGCTCATGCTGGAGCGTGTGGATGCTGAAAAGCTGTAATCTAGTGAGGAACTTGGACAGAGAGAGAAGACCCTTGCTTCTAGAGATAGAGAAAGAGAACCCTTGCTTCCAAACTAGAACAGCTTATCCTTAAACCCCGTGAACTTAAATGACCCACACTAGGGAGTTGTGGGAAGACTGCTTGGCCGTTGGGAGGGACTCATGTCACAGCAAGTTGGGCGGGCTGCTGTTCATGAAAATTAGAACCACGCTAGAGAAATTCACAGAGAGCTGTCTCCCATGAGAGGGACCCCACAGCACAACAGAAGAAAGAACTGCTTTCCCTCAACGAACTGAAGAAAGATTCTTAGAAAGTGAAAGACTGACCAAAACCCCATGTCTTGTCTCCTTACACTGTTGGTGGGAAAGAGGGAGGGGCTGGGAAGAAAACAAGTGTTCTAAAGGTTTATTTTAGTTCTCATTACCCTTTTTACTTTTAATTCTGTTAATAATAAATCTTCTTTATCCTGTTTAAGTTTTGAACCTGTTTTGCCTTGAAATGTTTTTTCTTCCTAATCCTTATCTCAACTCATGAACCTTTCGTGTTAATTTCCCCTCCTCTGCTCAGCTATAGTAGAGGAAAAGAAGTGGGTAGTTTTTTGTGGGTGCCTGGCAATTAGCCAGCATCAAACCACAACAACCAAACATTTGGTACCATTTAAGAGGGTGTTGGAAAGTGTTAGAGAAGAAAATCAACTGCATTTCAGAGTGGGACTTTCAAGATTATAAGAGGAGGAAAGACTGAAATTTAATTCAATTAATTAATCAAACACATTCAAATTATCCCCAAATTCAATAACCTCTAAAATAAGTCCTCTTAGTATTATTATTACTGTTATTGCATATTCACTTTGCAGGTTCAAGAGGACACACAAAGTGTCTTTCAGTATTCTTGGAACTATTTCTCTGCCTGGAAATATACTTTCCAGCTCTGCCCCTTCTTTAGTTTAATGAAAAACAATAGGCTGATGGCTAGCTGTTCTACATGCCTTAGGGGAAGAGAAACACAACAGCTTTAAAATGTAATCATAGGAATTCACACTGTTTATTTCACTTATTAAAAGTTACTTATTTTTTTGGCTTTTGAAAACTAATTAAAAATGTTGATTATGTAGGGCTTCCATACTTAGTGAAAATTTTGTATTTTGTTGTAGTTAATTCTTCGTACAACTTGTGAAATGTACAGGAAAATACTGAAAGTCTTAGTCACTTTCAACTCAGGTACACTTGTGAAAAATATGGACACACATGCACAGAGGAAAAATTATGTTATTGAGGCACAACTTAAATATATCAGGTAGAATAGATGCATCTTCTGAAAGTAAGTGCCCGCATGCCCTAGTCAATGAAAATGAGTACTTCTGAAGACTTTTAGAGTGAAAATACTTCTCATTTAAGCATCTATTAAAAGGGAAAATAGCAGAGGTGAAAGTTGTATCAACAAACCTCCAATCTCTAAAAGACAGCTAGCTTTAAAACATAGATGTCTATATGCATGGTCTTAACTATGAACGTAGAATTTTTTATAGCCCTCTCCAGGGGCTACTTCATCTGATCTACTTAGGGTATTCACTTGGACTGAGATAAATTGCAATCTTGATGTGACATTCCAGAGATTAAACAAATCTCACCCAGGATGACAACTATTTAAGAGGAAGTCAGATGCCAAAGTTAGTCAGAATAGATCTTCTTTTTATGGAGTGGTATTATAGCTATCATAAAACTACATTCCATCAACAGTGCCTTCTGATAAACTTAAAGCATAGTTGAGAGTGTTGAAGGTGCACTAACATTAACTTTAATGACTAAAGACTAAGTCAGACCACAAGCAAACAAACAAGACTTTACAGAAATACTCTGAATTATTTATTCAAAACTCAGTTTATTGTTTAGAGAGCAGGGAGGGAGGGGAGGTAACTCAGCATTTTTAATACCCTGCTTAACTACTGCTAAACACACGGAAAATGAACCAAGCAGCCAATGAACCAAACAAAATGTATGGAGTAGGAGGACAGAGGAATATTCACACAGAATTTAGGTTCATCTATTTTACCTACATAGCACAAATACTAAATGTATTATTATATTATCTCATCAATAATTTTACTTTTTAAAATCTCACCCAATTGTATCACTTTGGTTCTTGAGTCTCCTGTTACCCTTTCCTCAGTCTTTAAAATGGGATAAAGTGCTCTTCTTTCTAGAGAGCTTTGAGGTATAAAAATTGAGGATCATAAATAGTATATATTTTTTTTAAATCTAGGGTTAATTTTTAATACTCTTGCCAAAATTTTGTTAATTCAAAGACCATTAGGGAGTTAATGCATGTAATTTTCTTCTTTACTCAATTCATTTAGGCAATTACAGACTTCCAGGATGTGTAACCAGTCCCTCTACATACCACTGATTTCTTTTATTCGTAAAAGTCATGTTTAAATCCTTTTAGGGCAAAAGATTATGCTTCTGATTGTGCAAGAGTGCTATGAAGAGTAGGAGATGGGTCAAAAGTTTGTAGCTCACTTGGATAGCTGGTTTTTAGAGACACAGGTCAGTGAAAAAGACTAAACCAAGGACAAAGATCGAGCAGTAAGCTGCCAAGCTGGACAGCAGATCACAAGACTGTAACTGAGAACGTGTTGCTACTTCATTTCTTTCCAGTCTGATGGCCTTGATACTCTCCTTGTGTGAAATATACCCAGTATCACATAATATCCCAGAGAGGAGTACCACAACATTCACCCTGATTGCTACTACTGAGCAACACGCACAAGGTGTAACATATAAGCACAAACAGGTCTTCTTCAAACACCATCCATTTCTGGAGGGGGATTTTTAAAAGGCTTGAGCTATTTACCAACAGTGATTTGATCTTTTAGGTCTGTGCATGCTAATTATCTTCACTCACTTTAACATAACATTTAACAATACATTAACATTGTATTAACATCGGTGATCATCAGAAATATACTTCTACGGGTAGAAATCTATGTACATTTATTTTATTCAACATTATAAAGCAATTGAGATTGGCACCATTAATTTTGCATGGCTTATGTTTCTGTTATCAGATTGAATTAGTCAAACTTCCAATACAAAGGAGCAACAGGCAATGAAACCTGGATTTTTCATTTAAGATGATGAAGGGAAAGGAAGAGAAGATAGCTGCCTAGGAAACCTTCAACATTTTTGTATTATTTCTAGGAATATCCAAGTGTTGTGTAGCGTCCCATGACTAATAAATAAGAGGAATCAGCAGTGACTGATTTAAGTACTTTCAACAACTGTCAGAATAGAATTAAATTTCAGTCTTTAAGGTTACATGACTTAATATAATCAATGTAATGTGCTCAGTGCCAATGCTTAGTCTATGACAGACTAAATGTTGATCTATTTAGCACGTTCAAGAAATTTGTTTTCAATAAACAATAGTTAAAAATTGAAAAATGTAGATTTATTGTTTTATGCTAACAAAATCCAGCAAAAAATATCATGTTCCAGAGCACAGTTTTGAATATTTTCCAGGCCCTTAGTTCAAGACTTATGACAGAAAACAAAGTTCTTTCTGTATATTAGATGTTAGCAGCCAAAATATTGGGTATTGTTACTTCCTATCACATTTTGTATTTACAACCTTGAATTCTATTCCTTTTAGAATAAAGTGTTGGGTTTGATATAAGCAGTATTTCATCCAAATTCTGCTATAATCCCTTTGCCATTAGCTAACAACTCCAAAGGAGTCAGAGTCCTTCCTGATACAATGCATCAGACAGAAGTCTTAGAATCTAGTATAGATCTCAGAAATATTTTAGGAAAAGTTTTCTATTCTATTCTATAAATTGTATGAAAACAGGATCATCATTATTTCTTCAATTGAACAGAATCATGAACTTTGTAAACAAGATTAATAAAGATTATACTTTATATATAAATTTTGAAAAGTAGATAATACAGTAGAATGGATTTATATAAATGGGTGGCTGAATGGCTGGATGGCTGGAGATAGGTAGATAAATAAATAGGTAGATAGATTGATAGATAGGAAGATAGACAGACAGACAGAAAGAGTTCCTCCTGTCTGCCATTTCTACCCTATGGTATGGCTCCTCTTTGTCAGGAAGGTTTGTCTGTAACATACTGAGCATTTGTCAACTCAGCTTTTGGTTATAGTATTGAATAGTCATTGTCCAGGTACTTTTTGCAGATCTATGTCTATAGATTCATGTCTCAGTCAGTTCTTTGACTGGGTATCATATCTGCAGTTTGTGACACTGCCCTTGATGTTGAATACATATTGCTGGCATTGATGTGAACTTTACTGATAGCTACTCAGAAATCAGATGGTAGTAAACACAGGAAACAGAATGAGTGCAGAGATATTTTATTACAAGGCATTAATGATATAATTTCTTTCCTTAGTCTGGAGTTCTTCTTGCTCTTGGTGAGTTTTATTTGTTTGTTTGGTTGATTAGTTATTTTTCCTCAGAAGGATATCGTGGCGTAGTTCTTATTATAATGAGTCCTTTAGCTGGGGATCCATTAGCTGAAATTCGTCCACATAAAGGGAATCATTCAGCTTAGTTATCTTTCAAGACTAAGAAAGTACATGTAACTTAGCAATTACTCTCACAAGCATGCTTGGTATAAAGTGCTTAAGGGAAAACACAAATAAACAAAATAATTGGCAATTTAAGCTTCTTTATGTTCTCATTTGCACTACAGATTAAAAAGAGTGAATGACAGTGGCAAATTTTGCTGGTTTTGGCTGGAGTGGAGTAAATTTTCTGAGAGCAATGGGTGGTGGGACTTTCAGATATTGACATAATATTTAGCAGAGGCAACCTGTTCAGTCAATGCTAGGGAATACAAGTCAGTATGCAAAAGACATTATACTGGAAAATGCCTTCTCCTCCTATTTAAATGAATGTATTTTCTTTCACATTTACTACTACAGCAAGAGGAAGCAATGATGATAGAGACTGCCAATACCACAAAATGTCAAATTTATAGTTCTCAGCTGAGGAGCAATTACTGTGCAGAAACTGCAAGAGCTGTATCTGAAAAAATTGAATAATTTAGACAAACACATTCATACTTCATGTGTAAAAACCCTGTTGTTGAAACTATTTGTAATTTTACCAGAATATCTAGACCTTGGTGTTTTTCTAGTTAGCGATATCCAGTAGTTCTGGAACTGTAAATTTGTATATATTTATACAAATGAATATTTCAAGACTATGATTAATTCTGATCTGTGCATAATATTAATAATTTTGTCATGAAAGCTAAAAGGAATCAACTTCATTATTTCCAGGAAAGTTTGGAAAGTACTATTTCTGTATTCATAAATGAAATATGCCCCCTTTTTTTTTTTCTTCTGGGAGACTTTTACAGCACTGGTATCTTTATACTAGATATCTTGTATTAGATGATATAGTTAGATAGTGTTGTTGGCATTGTCCTGCATGAAATACCTATCTGGACCAAATCAGTAGCCTCTTAAAGAACTACAGTATTTCCTTGCTTGCCAAAAGAAAAAGAAACTTTTTTCAGAAAAATGCATGAAAAATTGTAATGGAAGAGAAAGAAGAACAATGGCTGCTTAAGCAACTTAACAATCACATACAGATTCAATATCATCCTGCCAAATTCCTACAGGATATAATGTAATGAAAGGATATCACTTTATAAGCATCCCATGAAAAACCTGAAGGTCTGTATGCATTTAAGCCCTGATTAAAAAGCTAGTTTAGCAATGAAGGCAAACTTGAATATTACTGTTGCTAATACTAGGTTTATTGTACTATAAGGAGCAGGCACATGCGTTTGAAAAGGGCAGTTGGTGGAAATGGACTGTAAAGCTGCAGGAAGGAGTATCATTTCCACCGTATCAATTTAAATCTAAATGTAAATATATGCTCATTCTCATTCATATATATATATATATATGTTCAAGCAGTCTACTGATTTTGCATACGTATGAAGTTATATTCAACATTGGATATAAAAAATATCAGATGATTTAAGGTACTGCCTGAACTGGATTTAAGTTCAGTAAAACTGAAGCACAAAGTGGAAAAATAGCACTTTTAATACTTTTATTTAAAGTTATCTCTCTGTAGAGTTATAAACAGCAGCTGATTGGGGCAAACAGGTGATCTTTACATTGAATCTAGCTGTTCACATTCTAGTCAAAGTTATACACTGTTAGAACTGCACATTTTGTGAAACTTCTGATGTATTTTAACTCTTTTTGAAGAAAACTAAAAATGTGACAATAAACTGGAAAGGTTAGTCTAATAGCACTTCTTATTTTAGTCTACGTGGCTTGCCAAGAGCATAGAAATACAGAATCATCGAACCATTAAAGCTGGAAAAGGCCTCCAAGATCATTAAGTCCAACCTTTATCCGAACACCACCGTGTCAATTAAACCACAGCACTAACTCCCAAGTCCTGTTGTTTCTTGAACACTTCCAGGGATGGAGGCTTCACCACTTCCCTTGGAAGCCCATTCCAGTACTTAACGACCCTTTCAGTGAAAATATTCTTCCAGATGTCCAATCTGAACCTCCCTCGCTGTGACTTGAGGCCAATTCCTCTCATCCTGTCACTGGTTGCCTGGGAGAAGAGGCCTCTCCCTACCTCACTACACCCTGCTTTCAGGTAGTTGTACAGAGCAATAAGGTCACCCACAGGTCTCCTCCAGGCTAACCAGCCCCAGCTCCCTCAGCTTCTCCTCTCTCTAGACCCTTCACCAACTCCAGTGCCCTCCTCTGGATGCTCCAGCCCCTCAATGTCTTTCTTGAGGTGAGGGGCCCAGAACTGGACATGGGACTCAAGGTGTGGCCTCACCAGGGCCGAGTGTAGGGGGACAATCACTGCCCTAGTCCTGCTGGCCATACTATTTCTGATACAGGCCATGATGCCATCAGCCTTCTTGGCCACCTGGGCACATTGCTGGCTCCTGTTCAGCCAGATAAGTAATTTAATCTTTATGAGATTCCTAAAGAAAAAAGCATAACTTGGGAACATTAATTGAAGTATTTGAGTGTGAATTCTACTACAGGATCTACTTTGCTTAACTTAGGTTTCTAGTTTGCAACTTAATTTCAGTTGTGTAACGAACATATATTACTAAATTTGGCACCTCATTTTCCCATATGTGTTGGGTGGCAAACAGGGTAGGATGAGTTAAAAGACTCAACAGGAGGATTTATCTACTTGTGGTAGGTACTGAATTCAGTATTTATATGTACACTGAAACCTAAAAGGGAAAGACCAAGTCACAAAGTGTTTCCAATAAAACTTATTAAATGCAAACTCTTTTTAAACCAAATATTTGCTCAAGCTACTATAGTGTACTTTTCTTAGGTACATAATTAAACAGTGTAGTAACATATGGTGGCAATTTAAATTTTCCTTTAGCTAAAATTGGTTCACAGGTTCTTTTTAAATGAATTTGGTGTTAAAGAAATAAATCTGTTGAGAAGTAGAAGCTGTCATGAAAGCATAGAGCAAAGCATCACTGTGGAACAGTATGGAACATGGTCATGGCCAGACACATCAGGAAGGGAGTCATGGTGTCAGAGACTGAAAATAGTTCATACTTCAAACATTGATATAAAGTTTTGTTCATTATAAAGAAGCTACAACCAAATAAGCCTCCCTGAAGAATGGGACTTTGAACTGAAAGTCAAACTGCTGATTAGATAAAGGGAAACCCATTGTTCAGTCATCTCAGGCTGAGGGAACGGTATGCATCCACAAAAGGCCAAAGCCACCAGCTGTGCTGAGAATCATGCTGGGTTGAGTTTGGGGTCGGGGAAGAGCCCAGCTCACAGAAGCCAGGTTTACACAGACTCTCCCCAACCGAGGGGGGAGGAGGAGGAGGTTTCAGGTGCATTGCATAACCCCTGGTCAGAGGCAATAAACACCCATCCTCCATCACACAAACCGGCCCAGCTGTGGAACCTTCAACCCCACAGGCCACATCCATGGGACATTCACATGAGAGACAGCTGAGGGGGAGTCATAATCCATTAAAGACCCCCCAAAGTGCTCCCCAGAGGCTTGGCACCACCGGATGTAACAGATCCAGAGTCTGCTGTAAGAGACTGCCCCCCTCCCCCAGGGGGACATGCCTGGACTCGAGGATACTGCCCCCCTCCCCCAGGGGTCCATGCCTGGACCCCTAGCTCGAGGGTACATAAACCCATCAGAGTCTATGCTTTTTGGGGGAATCTTTGCCACCCAGAAGACCAGCTGGAGAGGATCAATGGAACATCATTAGGATCCATGGAGTGGTGAAATTTTCTTTCTCTCTCTTTCTGTCCCCCGCACCTATTTTCTATTACTTTCTCTTCTTGTCTCTCATTTTCTCTCTCTCTCTCTCTCATCAAATAAAACCCTTACTATTGTCACTAGCATATGGTCTCTTTTGCACCTTAATTCAGGCAGAGGAATTTCTAAAGAACCTTAATAATCAGATCTTAACACATGATAAGCTCTGCATATTCTTTTGTGTGACCACTTCCATTGGCAAAAGCAGCAGAACAAACGGTGTCTGATGAAAATCAGTATGTGCAGAAAATGTGGCTTCTCCAAAAGCTTCACGTAGTTCTAGTCAGGAAGTAGAGATTATCCTTCACAGTATTTCTCTATTATGTTTTGAAAAGCTTATCCTATCTCTCCCAGATTTTTTGCTCACGTTGTTAGTTTGGTTTCCTTTGGTACATCTGCAGATCTCAAAACAGACTGAAAGCATTTCCCTACTAACTATCTCCATTCTACACTATACTCAGTTTTAGTGGAAATTTCTATCTGAGTTTGGAGGCTCTACAGAGTTGGTTTTTATTCCATTTTTTTTTTCTGTTTATTTTCTGACAGAATTCAAATACCATGACATATCAAAGAGAAGAACAGTGTTTCTTACTGTTTGGTCCCATCCAAAAACTGTGAATTTCTGACAGCCTTGATGTGATCAAAAAGAAGAAACTTGACATTTGGCAGATCCATATAGCTATCTAAATCCTACACTATATATGAGTTTAAAGATCAAGATGAGTGCACAAAGGAAAAAACTAAAATATATTCTCATGCTTTAACCCCAGACAGCAACCAAGCCCCATGCAGCCACTCGCTCACTCCCCCACCAGTGTGACTGGGGAGAGAACCAGAAGGGTAAAAGATAGAAAACTCATGGGTTGAGATAAAGACAGTTTAATAGGAAAAGCAAAAGCAGCACACAAGCAAAGCAAGGAATTAGGTCACTGCTTCTCATAGGCAGGCAGGTGTTCAGCCATCTCCAGGAAAGCAGAGACCCATCACATGGAATGGTGACTTGACAAGACAAACACCATCACTCCAAACATCCCCCCCCCCCCCCCCCCCTTATAAACGGAACATGATGCCGCATGGTCTGGAATATCCCTTTAGTCAATTTGGGTCACCTGTCCCCGCTGTGTCTTCTCCCAGGATTCCATGCACCCCCAGCCCCCACTTTGCCAGTGTGGCAGTAGGAAAAGCAGAAAAGGCCTTGGCTCTGTGTAATCCCTGCTCAGCAATAACAAAAACATCTCTATATTATCAACCTTGTGTTCAGATAAATCCAAAACACATCCCCGTATCAGCAGCCACTGTGAAGAAAATTAACTCTCTCCCAGCCAAAACCAGCACATACATTCTGGCTCTGCCTGCCTGCAGTTATTGACAGGGGCACACAGCAAGCACTGGAAATTTGTCTGACTATAGGCACTGAAAAAAGTGTACAGCAAGGGACACATTCTGCCACATACTGTTGACTTGAGATAATTGTACTACCGTTTGGGAATATGGGGACTGAGGTTTCAAAAAATGAATCTAAAATTACCTGCAGCGTTGACCAACCTTTCTCTTCAGGAAAAGAAGGAAGTGTAAAGGCCAGAAAAAGAGAGAAAATAATAGAAGGAAGAAGCAAAGAAGCCAGAAAGAAGGCAAAGTCATACAGCTGGGCACAACAGGGAGAGTACTGGCTTATGAAAGAGTCCAATATCTGCAGAATTAGTGCACTGTGTACAGAGATGTGAGCCATGAGAGTGCTGTGTTTGGGGGATGAGCAATACAAATGAAAGTTTTCCTTGGAACAGAAAGAAAGCGGCCATGCAGCTGATAGAAATATTTCTTTCTGATGTATTATGCCCTTTCATAAATAAGATGATTCATCGAATGGAGGCAGTGTGGTGCTATTCCACCATGATCCATGTAAAATATTAACACAAAAATATCACATCAAATGTTTTCTGCTGTATTAGTTTCACTGTATGTAAAACAAACTGTTTCCTTTTATGATTAAGAATATAGAGCTTCTCCAAGAGTTAGAGAGCTATGATAAAAGGAAAAAAAAATTAACTTGCAAAAGAAAAAAGTAATTTTTAAATGAAGGAAATACGGTTCAGCATGAGTTTAAAATCCTACTGATAATGGCTGAATCACTCTGAAAATACTTGTATGATGTATAAATAAGTACATTTAGTATTAAATGTATATTTAAAAAGCCAAAACAAAACACAAGACTTCAGGGATTCAATCTCTCTCTACAATAATGTGCAAGTTGTACATAAGAAAAAAAATGTTTAAAAGTGGCAGGTTTTTTCCCAAAAAATTAGCTGGAATTCCATTAAATTTTTGGAGCTACTTTTTAATATTTGATCTGCTGAGTATGTGTAGCTTTCCAGAATGACCAGTTTTATCACGCTATTAATAAGCTTACAATTTTTATCATGATAAAATAAGATTAAATGTTCTCCATTTTGTTTCTCCTCAATCATATAAAAGATGCTTATAATCTAAGTATCATCTGTGGGTTTACTCAACTTTAAATATATTTGTCCCATGTCCTTAGTCACTTAAGCCATGACTTTCATTCTCTTTGAGTTTACGTTCATTCAGCTATCAGATTTGTTGCTTCACAAAATATACAGAAAACTGATTGTGTTTTGTTTAGAGATGCTGTTATGAACTGTCATCTGCTTACTAATTGTGAGACTAGCTTACCCTACATTTTATCCTTTCCTTAGTCTATTGATTATTCTATCAATCTCTTCATTATGTGCTTGGTCTTTTGGACTTGTAACAGAATGTGCCTTTTATTACTTGTTTGCGTAGGTTTGCTTTAGACACAAGCAATAAAAGCTTCTTATTGTAAAGTTCTTATTGTAAAGTCAACCCTTTAGATTTAATTCTGTGATTAGTAATTGATCAATAAATGTCAACTAATAAAGATTTTTTTATCTTTGCCTAAAAGACAAAAGAGATTAAATTTGGAGGAGAAAACCTGTGCAATTGTCACTGGAGGAGGAAGAACAAAATGTAATGATGCAAGAACACTCTATGGAAAGTATTTAAAACCACATCACTTAAAATGGGGTCTGTGATGTCATAAACTATAATTTAAAATAATGAATTAAAATTTTCCAATTTTGAAATATCAGCTACAAGACATATTTCAATACAGTCTTCTAATTGTAGTCAAAAAACTAACTAGTGTAGTATGTACCAGACACTGGAGATGCTAAATGGGATAATGCAAATAAAATACATGGGAAAAGAACAGAGATAAAATATGTAGTCATTGACACTGCAGAAACAGAATAGGAACCCCTTCATATGTTGAAAATCCCACTGAATTCATGAGTGTCCAGGAAGATCTTGGACTTAGCCAAATAGTATCTAAAACCCTTTTTCCCTTTTCTTCTTAGAGAAGATCCTATTAATAATAAAGTTTGAAAATATGAATGTTTAAACCAGAACCTAATAGGAAGGCTACTTCCTTTAAAAATGTATCCTTTTTAGTTTAAGTACACTTGAAATATTTTTAAATGCTTCTCAGTGCATGTGGTAAACTTTATGCAGCCTTTTATCCCCTACCCTCCTTCAGCCCTTCCGAAGAAAAACCAGTTCTCCTGTTTTGTGCTGAACAGTTTTCCGCAGTTTTGAGTGTTAGCTCAGTTACTTTCAGATAGGAAAACATTAAACAATCTTCCTCTCAGATAACTTAATTAAGCCTAAAGCATATTATATGATCTAAATCCCCTATCTAAATATTTCAGAAATAAACCAGAATAAAAAAAAACCAAAACCTCAAACGATGTGATAAGAAATGTTTTGTAATGATTGCACTCGAAAAAATTTTGCATCTTTATTTATGTACACTTCATACATAAATGCAAGTTCAAGCACAATGATATAATACATATGGCTATGATATCTTCAGAAAATGCAATCTCAAAATTTGAAATAAACCTTTAGATTCATGTCAAGGAACTGATTCTTTCCAGAAGGACCAATTATTTTTCACTGACTGTGTATTTAAAACTCAAAAATCCTAGTCATTAAGAAATAAAAATAGATTTTGGAATTTCCAAATTGCCTTGGTTTTTTCATGAAAGAGAAAAAAATTCCACAGACTCAGAAATCCACCGGGAGAGTAAAATTCAATAATCTGCTTTCAATAACCAGCAATAATTTCCAGTGGACAGCTCCGAACATTCAATTATCGACAAAACCATTATTAGACAAATATTTGTATGTAACTTTAATGCCGTTTAGTTCATAAAATAAATCTGTAAATAAGTGCACATAATCAATAGGATAAATATTGATCAATTTTACATTTAAAAAATGAATAAAAGAAAGAGGCACACTTTTAGTAGCTTTCCAGTGTTTACTGTATGTGCTGGACATAACAACAACATGGAAGAGTTAATTTTCACCTTCGAGGAAAACAATCCAGTTTTTATATGTACATATGTAAAGAACATATACATACACATATGTAATAATTTACAGGAAACTTGGTGTGATCTCCTAATAAAATAAACATGCTTCTAGAGGGTTGGTTTGTATGTTTCTTTGTATGACAGAGATTTTATGTACCATAAACAATATAGTGGTGGATTTTGTTACTTTAAAAATCTGAAAATAAGATTAGGAGCAAAAGGGTATTTGATACATAAACATATTAAAAAAAAATGAATAGTCAATATTTTAATGCTCTAGATTCTCTAATTGTCTAATTGTCTAGGTTTGCCTAATTAGTATAGAAAAAGCCACATTAAAAAAGGCAAAAATTACTGTTAGAAATTCCCCAGTATCTTCCTGAGTGGTACCTTTATTCTCCCATAGTCTCTCCTGGTCCTAAAGTCAGCATTTTTGGTCTTCCTCAGGAAGCAGGGTAGACACAGGAGATATTTGCAATTCAGCAGCACTACCATTTCCTTGCTGGGAGGAGTTTGATGCCCACAGTAGTAGAGTCTTCTTCCCTAGTCTTACAGTCAGCTGGCTTTTCTTTTTAAATGATTCCTGCAACAATAATCTTCCTTCCCATGGGATCCATCTAAAGGTGCAAAACAGTCTCCTTCACACTCAGGCTGGGGCTACAGATGCACTGTTATTAACCAGGGACAGCATATGATACAGCAAATACACCACCACATCTGTACTATCATACCACATACAGTACATGAAAACTGATACAGGCTGGAACCAGCTCAGTCCAGCAGAAGCTCAGACAAATCCTGAGGCCTTGTGGTGTCAGTCAGTGTAATGTCTCTGGCCTCCTACCAGTAATGATGAAGTGATATTTACTGGGCTGGAGCATGCTCATCTTTACCATCCATAAATACAAGCATAACTTATGGTTCATAGAGAGCTCACTGATATGGAAAACTTGATGAATCCCACTGAAAGAAAAGATTCAGAGACTGAGCCCACCCTGCCCTGTCTTCTTACGTATGTATCTCAGTGCTTTTTTTTTTTTTGAGGTCACTATCAAAATATCTTGTGTTCTTATGCTCTTATTAATTTCTATAAGCATCATCCTTCCTGTTTCTTTTACACAATGAACTCTTGGTTTGCATTTGCTTTGACTTTGATTCTTTTTTCTAATGATGTTTATGTGGTTTTTTGGGGAACTGATTTTCATTTTCCCTTACTTCCCTCATCAGCTCAGTCTCATTCACTGCGGGCTCAAATTTCCACTGAAATATTTCATCCAGCCACTCTCCCACTTGCCCTCCTTAATAGGAAACTGGCAGGAAATCAGATGAAAAAGCACATGTCTGGAGATAAAACAGAGAGAACACTTAGCAATTATTGTTATGGGCAAAAGAGAAAAATAATTTAATTTGCTATCAATTAGAATAAATAGTGATTTGAGCACTGGGAAACAAAGAAGAAAAACAATAAAACACGTTTTTTTGCCACTTTTCCAGGCTTAGCTTCACTCCCAGGTTCAGCTTCATTGCAAACAACTCTCTCACTTGGTCTCTGCGGCACAGCGGGTTGGGGTCAGGACACAGTAGTTTGTTTTTCCTCTTCTTCCTTTTCATACTTTTCCTGTGCTCCAGGATTGGTTCTTCACAGGCTGCAGTAATTTCAGAGGTGTACCAGCTCAAGCAGGGTCATATCTATGGGTCACAGTCACTTCAGAGGAGTGCTTGTTCTATCTTGGAATGCCTCTTCCTTGATGAACTGACCACATCTAAATAACATTGCTGCTTCATCTTCACTGTTAGTGTCAAATAAGTTTTTTGAATTTAGAAGTAAAAGCTGAAGTTAAAACATAAGATAAAAGAAAGAGAAGTTGAAAACAAAAATCTACAAGAAGGCAGTGTTTCAGAAAAAGATTCCAAATAATGGAAGTATTTTGATAGCTTTTATAGATGAACGGTTTTTTCTTTAGGCTTTACAGTTTAAAATGTTTAAATAAGGATTAAGTGTACTCCAGAGCACTTTCTTTCCTCAGATCTGTTTATCAGCATTACAATAAATTATCTATGATGGGAGAAATACAAATGTAAGCTAATCCTGCATTCTCAAAACTGCCTCCTGTATATTCAGAAAATAATTGGAGTTTACTTGTTTGAATAGGAGTGAAAATAGATATTTTTATTGTTTTCCTTCAAATTTCAAGGGACAACACAAAAAATTTGAAAATTAAATATTTTCTCCCTGTTTCTTCATGAAGGAATGCTGAAAAAAACCCATCCTGCTGAAGTTCTTCAAGGTTCTAGCAATATACATGTATTTAACCTTTACTGGTTTTCTGAAGTTTTTACATATGCATTAAAAGAAACTAATCAAGACAAACTTTCATCACCTGCCTTCTGGAGATTTCCCTTGTGTATTATTAAAAGACGCATATAGTGATGTATTTGAGGAAAAAATTCAGTTTACTGCTTTCATTTTTTATCACAAAATTTTTTTGTACTTTGCAAGGCCTTCAAAACATTCACCGAAATATGTTTGTCTTATTAGTCATACAGTGATTTGCAGTTGTAGTTGTGATTTTAGTGGCAGAAATCAATATCACTCTTGCCAGCTGATATTAGAAATATTACAACAAATGATGAATATCTAAGGTTTTCAGAGAAGATCTTTTTTTTCCTCTCCCAATTAAAACATAAATCATTCATCTATACATTTTCACATACATTTCCTTAGCTGGCTTTGTGCTAAATGTTTTCCTAGCATCTTCTGTCATTCTTTATTACTTTGGATTTACATAATAGTCCTATATTTCAAAGATATTTGAAGGAAAATTCATCTGTGTCAAGAAAAGAACTTTCCATCAGGAATAAGAGGGTAGCTGAAATGAAAAAAAGTCAATCCAATGCATTCAACTGAATTACTAATTGCATTCAGACCTGACTTGATCTTCCATAACACCAGGAGCTTGTGTTCAGCTGTTTCTGACCTGAATTTTGAGCTATTCAGAATAACTAACTAACTAACTAACTAACTAAAAAGTCACATTGTAGCACTCGTTAACCTTTCACTAACTGCATTTAGACTGATACGGGTGCTTTATTTTTGGAGAAAGAGTGCAAATTTTAGCAACAGTACAATGTTAATATATACAAAAAGCCTTTACCTAATGATATGTTTAAATAACGTCATTTTACTGAGATGTAAGTTGATGCAGTGTTTTTGAATATGTTTATTAAAACTATTTATGTAACAAAAACACAAACAAAAAACACTTTTAAAGTGTCATCAAAGTAGGAAAATGCATTAGTTTTATGAAGGCATCTATCTGTGGTTTTAAAGTTCTTTTTTTCTGTATTTATTTCTTCTGTGCCAAATATATATGCTAAACATTATTTGCAAGTTGCATTTTATGTTATTTCTGATCAGCTGAAGATTTTGCTTTAAAATAAAATAAAAAAAGAACATATCATTTGCTCTTAACTCCTTTAAACTTTAATGTGAATATTTGATTCTGGATCATTGCTCTATGAATCCTATTGAAAGGTAACTTTCTGCTTCAAGAAACCAAGAACAATAATGTAAATGTCACAGAACACTTCCAAGTGCAGTTTAAATTGGTATTAAACTGAAGAATAATAAGACAAAAAATTAGGTATGTAGGCTTATACATATATGAAGATATTTCAAAGGAGTAGTTCTGGAGATAAGCTGTGTATATGCGCAGCACAGTTTGTCATAGTTCCTACCTATTCCTGTTGTTACAAAAGGGAGATGCCTAGAATGGTTACTAAACACCTGATTAGATAGAGAGAATGAACATTACTAACACTGGTGTAACACAAAGTGCAACAGATCTTGAATGAAACATTTCTGGTTTCTTGTTAGCTATTGACTTGATAAAACTTTCATGAAAGTGGTTGGATATAGGTCTGTTGTGAAAGCGCTTATTATTTTCTGCATCCATAATTTGATAGTTCCCTATAATGCTTGAAACTCATTGCGTAAATACTTTGAAAAAAAACAAAAAAAGTCCTTTTTTCAAGTACATTGATACAGTATTTAGTGCATATTTAGCTATTGTAACAGTAAATAACAGTACTAGTGCAAGATGCATTCAATAAAATTTCATATTCTAATTTTAGGCATATTAGCATTCAGACATTAGCAATATTGCATCAAAAGAAAGGACAAAATTATGAAGGTAATAATGTATTTATTGTTCCAGTAATCTTTAAATTGTGTTCAAAGGGATAAACAAGATGCAAATCAGATCTATGAGATATTATTCTTGCTCCAGCAAACATGTGCATATGCACAGATGCACAGATGTACAGTTCCCATTAGATAGTTTTTAAGCAATATACCTTTTGTGCTGTCACCAAAGACATTCTTGAAACTTTTGTTCACTTGTTACCTTATTATACCATCTTCATTCCTTCATCTTCTTGATATCTTACTGCTCTTTATTTTTTTATTGTTGTTTCTGTATGTCGTATTGGATCGAATATTTTCTTTTCCCCTTTGATTCTCCTTTGAACATTCCCATAAGGGACTGGACTACAGCAAATATTGTGATTTTCCAAAGCTTAATACCACAGGCAATCAGCATAACAGAATTTGTTAAACTAAATGTATCAGGAACATCTGGCAAATCTCAAAGTAACACTGTTTCATATTTATTAAATAACATTATATATTTTGATTTCATTTTTCACAGCACCTGTTCAATACACCATCTCAGATTTTCCCTTGTGTCATCATGAAAGTAAAAAAAAATAGAAAATATCAAATAAAATAAACCAAATAAGAAAAAATCTCTAAAGATGTTTCTAAAGAAAATTAATCATCTTTCTAATCCTATTCAAAATCATACTATCTTCTTCAAGTAATTATATCAGCTATTACAATCACCATAACATATTGATTGCTTTTTAAGCCTAAAGATATGAGCTAAAGTAATTAACTAAATATTCCTTAGTAATGATGGTCTTCAGGTACTACTCTTACAACATGTACTGTATATTAAATTTGCATGCTAATTTTTATTCATGTAAAATTGAAATAAAATTATGGAAATTTTACCAGTCAAAGGCCTAGAGAAAGGAAAAATACATACAATAAATAAATGACTTAATAAACCTGAAGTTGGTTGGGGCATAGATTCATATGGGTGATATTCAGGCTGAGAAGTGTGCAAACACAGATGTCCATGGTTTCCACCTGCAGACAAGCATGGCCTGACTCCACCTGCCCACACAAAAGCTGGTCTACCTGGGGAACATTAAGGCATCAGACACATGCATAAAAGTGGCACAGAGACATGGGACATGAAGTAGAGTGATACTCTTTAAAGCAGCAGCCAGGAGGGTCTAAGGCCTTTCAATGACATTAGATATCTTGGTGTGGGTTTCCAGATAACATACATTAATGAAACCTTGATAGGCAGTCAGGCCTCTCCAGAGTAAACACGAGGTCAGCTTAAGAGGTTCCTTTAGGATTCTCCTATTTAGCCACTAAACAAAACATGTAAAGGAGTTTAAAACCACAAGAGTAGATACCTTCTGAAATTAAAAAAAAAAACAAAACAAAACGAGAAACACAACAAAACCCCAAACCTCTCAAATCTGAGAAATGGCTCTAGGTGTCTTCAATGTGACTAATTGTAAGAAATAAGCACCTAAGTGAAATAATTTGTGTTCTAGAGAAGTCTGGTTTTATTTGATTTCTACTTCATTGAGTCACAGAATCATAGAACAGCTCAGGTTGGAAGGAACCTCAAGAGACCCCCTGTTCAACTTTTTGCTGGAAAAGAAGCCAACATGAGAAATCACCTAGCTCCCTGTCCAGTTGCATTTTGAAAACCTATGGTGATGGGGGCTCTGCCACATTCCTTGGAAGACTGTCCAAGTGAATGACTGTCTTCTTACTATAAGTAATTTTGTTCTTTTATGAAGCTAAAACCTCTCCAAGTGCATCTTACACCCATCACTGACACTGTTGGGGCTGCTTGAGGCAGCACAGCACCCAGCTGCAGATGTCCTTGGTGTCAGCTGCAGCAAGCAGGGAAAGCTGGCTCCTTCACAAGGAGCGAGCCCCAAACAAAGGTGGTGTAAAAGCGACAGCAAAGGATGAGAGAGGGGTCTTTGTATGGGTTCCAGCTGATTTATTGCAGGTGGAGGACCCAGGGACAAAGACAAGGGAGTGAGAGAGAACAGAGTATTTTATAAGGGGGTCTAACAAAGGAACCAATGGGGATCGACTGAGGAGGAGGAGAAATCAGAGGAATATCCAATAAGGATAACTTAAAGGAGGGAATTATATGAGTAGACCAATGGGGCGTCGAAGAAGGGAGAACTTTCCAGAACTAATACATAAGCAACTAGGGGGAAATACATAAACATGAACTTATACATAAATCTGGGTGGAGAATTCCTAAACCAATAAACTTAAAACATGTAAACTAAGAACCACTAGGCACACGGGGACTTGCCGTAACCAAGGGGTGAGAATCGGACATCTGTGTTCTGGAGGCCTGTCCACCAGTCCTCTGAATGCTCTGCTGCAGTGGCCACTGCCACGTGCACTGCAACACATCACCCATTGTCCTCTCCATGCATCTCCTTGTGAAAGACAGCCTCCATCCTCCTTATAGCAAAGCTTCAAGCACCAGTTCCCCTTGAACTTTCTCTTCTACAAGATGAAATTATGTAGTTTCTTCAGTCTTTTCTCATCAGACAGGTTCTCCAGCATTTTGTTAATCTTCTTGGACCTCCTTTGGACCTTCTTAAGTTTGCCTGCATTTTTCTTGAACCGGGGAGACCAGAACTGGAGACAGCAATTTAGGTGTGGCCTGACAAGCGCTAAGTGTCTCTCTACACCAGTAATACCCTTGCAGATATAGCCCATGATCTGATTTGCCTTTGTTGCTGCAGCAGCACGCTTGCTGACTCGTGTTCACCTTGTTCACCAGGACCCCCAGGTCCCTCTCAGCAAAGCTGCTCCCCAGACACACAGATCCATCCCAGCTGCAGAACCTTATAGTTTGTCAATCTATCACCCATATCACAGTCCAGCCATCCAATCTGTATCTTGCCAATTTGCCCAGGACAAGGCTGTGGGAAGCAGTGTTGAACACTACTGAAGTCCAGGTAAACAACATCCATGCTTTCCTGACAAGTCAGGTTAATTAGCCATAGTTCCTTTAGTAGGTAAGTGCTGCCTTTTCCCTATTACCTGCATCATTTGATTTGGAATAGATTTTAAGAGAACACATTACAATATTATTCCAGGGAATGAAGTAAAACTAGTGGGCCTATAGTTTCCTAGGTCTTCTTTGGGTCCTTATTGTAGATGTCATTTGTTCTTTTTCAGTCATGAGGATGTCCCCTGATCCCCAGGACGTTTCAAATATTATAGGCAGTGACCTTGCAAGAATGGCAGCCACTTCCCTTAAACCCTGGTGTGGATTCTGTTCAGGGACATAAATTTGTGTGGGTTGAGCTCTTGTAAGAGGCCACAGACCAGTCCAACTACTGGTATGTTGACATGTGCATTGTCATAGTTGCCTGATCCCATAATCTGGTATTGAGTCAATATAATTAGTAATTCATCGAGTATATATATGTACTTTCATAAGTATGAAGTAATAAATTAGGGCTGCATCAAAAGGTACTCCAATTGTTACTACATTCTCCTAAATATATTGTATCAAAAATTTATATATATATTTATACAATACAGTATCAAGTGGGAATAGATATGGAAACTAAAATAGGGCTTTGACTGTTTATTTTGTTATCCTTAACATTTTTAACTGAGTGACTTTTTATGATTATTATATTTTTAACTCCTGTATGAAGGACAGAAGTAACTAGAAAAACATTAGGTATTTTCCTTATTTTGCTGGTCTGAGTGTAGGTGAACAGAATAAAGGGATTTAAGGAAATAGCTAATCACTCTGTCAACCACACACTTGGCAAAATAAAATATAAATGGAAGTGAGTTAAAGTATTAAATGTAGAAATCTCAGCATTTATCAAAATTTTGGAGCCTAAAATAACCATTTTGGGGCATATTTGATGTCTAAATGTGTCGCTCAGGAAAAGGAATAATTAGGGGATGAAATTTGCTTTGCACTTAGCATCTTTAATTAAGTATTCCAGAACTCTGAGTTTGGATAAATTATGCTTTACGCTGTTTCTCTCTGAAATGGCCCACAAAGATCTTTAATATGGACCACAAACTGCAGCAGTGTGAGGCATTCTGCAACACATAAGCTACCTAAATGTGTGAGACAAAGTCATAATCTTTCAAAACCTCATCTACCATAGTATAATTACATGATTACAACTCTGAACTTCTCATTTCATCTTACTTTAACCTGTTAATCAAAAATGTTTTATAATAGAGATGAGCGATAATACCCCTATATTTTGGAAGGTTACTTGAATTTTAATAATATACTATTTTTCAAAGTTCATAATATATTTTCAATTTACTATAGTTTGACCTTGGCAATGGAAGTTTCTTTCTGTTAGATGGAAGTGTATGGAATGTACCTTGGTTTTCTACAAAATAGGTCATAAATAAGAACTCTTTTTCCCTTTTACATAAAAATGCCAAATAAAAGCTAGAAGCTAATTTTATTTTAAATATGTCTTGGAAAAAAAAAAACAATTCAAAACTTTATCCCTGGCGAAAAAATTAGGACATTTCCTGAGAAAATTGCATTTACAATACCATTATAAGTACCACTTGCAAAGTGTAATTATGTAACCACAGTGAAGTAATATTAACTAAGTGACTAATTCTGGGTCTGAGAAGCACAAAAATGGATGAAATTAATGAAATTTGGACAGTAAATTCATGGAAAATAAAATATCACAATACATTTAATGTTTCAATTCAGATTAAGACAGGTTGGCTTTCAGCTTCAAATAAATATAATTAGTAAGTAGGTAAGAAAGATGTAGAAATAAGAGTTTTGTTGGAAAGTATACGTCCAAAAGTGGGGAAAAAATGGTACTCAAAGTGGTAAGTGCAAGCTAGGTTTTCCATCATCTCCAGCGTAGTAAAGCCAGTCACTGGGGGGGAAAAATGCACAAAATATCTTCCTTCATAAAAGAACAGAGAGAATTTATATTTTATATGCCTTTTTTAAAAGGAATGATATTATTCTGACTGCATGAATGTAACTTAAAACTGCAGAATGAAATTAAACAGGACCTGTTGGGTCAAAATTAACAAGAAAGGAAACTGTAACAAACCTAAGAAAGGATATTTTATTAAAAGTCTTTGATAGATCCATGGAAGAACTGTTAATTTGAATATACCTCTGTGTTTAATCTGGAAAACAGGATTTTTTTTTCTCAAGACTAAAACTAGTATCAAAGGAAACTGCAGGACCTCAGCATTTCTGAATTAGGAAAGATGAAACTAATATGTATATAGATGTGAATTAATTAATAAGTCTATATGTAACAGAGAGAAAAGGCAGAGTCAATGAGATGCTGTCACAGAAAAAGTGTGGATTGGTTTTTTTTTCCAAACAGAAATGTGATTAACTCAGATGAAAAAAAAAAAAAGTAAAATGCAAGTATCCAGAGGCTATGTGCATAAGTGAATTTATTTTTTTATCATTTCACTCAGTATTTTTTTCACATCAGTTGTTGCTATTCAAGTTGAAGTGAAAACCTGTACTTTTACTCTTTGAAGCCTTTTTGTCAGTCACTGACACCATATCCTTGAGTGAAAATGTTTACATGTTGAAGCCAGTTGGGCTTGTTATGGTAAAATAGAGAGTAGGAAGGGAATGAGGAATGATTTCATTCTATTTCAGGATTGAATTATAACATTTCAGAATGGGAGAGGCAAAGTATTGTCTGATGAAAAAAGAGTATTTGAGATGCACTTATAGTGAACTTAAAGTGATTCTGCAAAGATGACAACCACCAACGGCAAAAGAGATTCAGTGAGCTATATCTAAAATACTGAAATATAAGAGAAAAGATTTCTTAGAAAATATGTGAATTTATTCTTCTTAATAAGATGTCAGTTATTTTTAAAGGATCACCTTCATTATCTTTTCTGGAAAAGGTTTTATTTTTAATTTTTATGTACACATACAAACAGAAGGCTCATCAACTAATAATTAAGAATCATAACATTTTTTTAAAGTGTTGATCTTCTGTTGTTGGCCTTCCCTCTGGCTTTCATCCCAATGATGTATTGTACCAATGCATCACTAGGACAACATTGATCAGAGCTCTTAAAGATTATGCACTGTTGACAGACACTTTTATAGCACTTTTGTTGTAATAATGCACTGTTATGGTATTTCAGTATATCATATGGAAAAAAAAAAAAAGACCCATATTGGAAAAAAAAGGAATATATACCTGAAAGACCAACAGATTATTAAAGATTTTATAATATATTTTGTAAAGAATAGAAGTATTGATTTTACAGGTGAGCTTCAACTTTTAAATAGTCCACATTTTCTGAGAGTTAAATTTATTATGATCAACAGAAAAGGACGTTAACTACCAGGCTATTTTTTTGTGTGATTCTATTTCTATACAACGTATCAGAAAATTATCATGCTTTTGTTTAAGCCAGGTGTTGTCTTCCGTATCATGTGGCTTACCTTAGAGTTACAAGTTGTAATGTATCTTTTCCCCTTCTTGATTTTTAAAGGACATGAGTTGCCCTTTGAAGCAGGCATTTAGAGAAATTTGGCACATGGTCCTGAAAGCCATTTTGATAGTATTATTTAGAATTAACAACAGAACTGACAGGTAGGACCATCTGTCTGCTGTGCCTCTTTCTGTTTTAAGATATATTAACTAGTGACAGACTTTGAGTACTGCATTGGGTTTGCATGGCTAGGTTTTGGTCTACAGGGTTGGCTTCTGTGAGAAGCCGCCAGAAGCTTCCTCCATGTGCAGCAGAGCCAATGCCAGCCAGCTCAAAGATGGATCTGCCGCTGGCCAAAGCTGGAGCCAATCAGAAATGATGGCAACACCTCTGTGATAATATATTTAAGAAGAAGAAAAAGAAATTATTGTGCATAAGTAATTGCTCTCAGAGAAAAGTGGAGTGAGAATATGTGGGAGGAACAGCTCTGCAGACACCAAGGTCAGTGAAGAAGCAGGGGAAAGAGGTGCTCCAAGTGCTGAAGCTGAGATTCCCCTGCAGCCTGGGGTGAAGACCATGGTGAGTCAGGCTGGGTGCCTGCAGCCCATGGAGATCCACAGGGATGCAGAGATCCACCTGCAGCCCATGGAGGGGACCCACACCAGAGCAGATGGATGCCTGTGAGGAGGCTGTGAACCCATGGGAGGCACATGTTGGAGTAGATTCCTGGCAGGGACCTGTAGACTTGTGAAGAGAGTAGCCCAACCTGGAGCAGGTTTGTTTTTAGAATTTGTGACCCTATGGGGAACCCCTTCTGTAGTGGGTGGGACTCCTCTCCCTGAGCAGCACAGAAAGTATGTGTGATTAATTGACTGTAACCCTCATTCCCTGTCTCCCTGCACCTCTGGGCGAAGAAGGTAGAGCTGGGAAGGAGGTGTGGTGATGTATCCTTGATGCTTTCGGATTTTAGCTTTTATATTTTTCATATATTTTTAATTCTGCAATTCTTTAGTGTATAACTAAATTCCATATAGACTGTTAGCTACTGTTCTCCCATTTTGGTCAGACAAAACAATCCCTCTCTAGGCCTGAAACTCAAGGACACCTTATAGTCTCAGACCCCGAGAAATGTAAACAAAAGTGAGTTGGGGGGGAGCAAACTTGGGGTAAATGACTTTATTACCTGAAGATGTAATTGGAGGATTAACCCCTGATATGCAAATGGACCAAACTTATAAAAGTGTGTAAACCCATGACCCCATTGTCTATTTTTGGGTGTAGCCCCTGGGTGGGCTTCGTCTGCCCAACGTGTACTGAAGGCCCTTCAATAAATATAACTGCTTTTTATTCTCTTAATTTTGTCTAACCTCTGTTTTTAGATAGTCCCACAAGGCAAATTCCTTCCCCTATTCCAGGCCACACTTTGAACTGAGAAATGCTCATTAGGCCTTGGCCCTTGATGTACAGCACCTGGGCTGAGCTCCTCTTGAGCTTATCAGAAACACAGAAACAGCTCCCAGGAACGGCTGCTGTCTAATGAGTTCCTCCTTTTTTTTCTTTTTTTTATGAACAGCCTTGGAACCTTTTTTTTTTTGCCTGAATAGCATAACATTCTTGTTCTCATACTTTTAAAGAAAGTTGCTGATCCAAAGTGTGGCCAGGGTCAAACATGGTTATGACCAAAGCCCACCCTGTTGCAGCCTATAAACAGCAGTCCAAAATGAGAGCCTTTGAGCTCTTCTGGACCACAGTGGTCAGTGCTGTCACTTTTATATTAAATCTGTTTTTACTGATACCTTTCCTGGTGATTCTTTAAGTGATCTCAAAACACTCATTTGTAACAGCAGGGAGGGGTTGGGTGAAGGTGTTTTAATATCTGTTTTTACTTCTCAATATCCTGCTCTAATTTTATTAGCAATTCAATTAATATCCCCAGTCTGAGCCTGTTTTGTCCATGACGGTATTTGGTGAATGATGTGTCTTCTGGACATTATCTCAACCCATGAACCCTTCCTTATATTTTCTCTTCCTTATCCAGTTGTGGAGTGGGAGAGTGATTTTGGCGGGTGCCTGGCATCCAGCCAGGGTCAACCCACTACAACCATGTATGTTGTGAAACTATATATTGCATCATTCAGTCTTGCAAGAGGTCCTAAGTTAATCTATACTAGAAGTAATGTTTAAAAGTCCCTGAGATTCAGATGATCATTGCACCTTATCCATGAGGCAGTCAACCTCATTTAATCAGAAGGGAAAAGTGAGCTACCTAAGAGAATTTGCAGTGTAATCACTCACACATAGGAAATTGAAGGTTATTCTTACAATAGTTTTTCTTTCTGTCATACAGAAATGAATCTTAATCAGAGAGAGTTAAGGATGCTATTCCCATACCAAATATTAAGTCAGTGAATATCTTGAAATTGTACAATCACTGTGTAAAACAAGAGATTGCAGATGAACACTGGTCACCCTTGCAAAGACACAGAGTAATTTGTCAGTTAAATACTTACATTTAACAAAGCTTTTTACTGAAGATGATTTTAATGAAGATTCTAATGTAACTGATTGTTGCAATCCATCCTATCCTCTTATTAGACTCTATTCCTAACTACTTTCTATTCTGTTTGTTTGTGGGGCACAGAAAGGGGTTCACTATTATACTTCAAGATTAACAGGGAAGGAGCTGGAGACCAGCATCTGGAAAGACATAACCTCTAAGCTGGAGACCAGGTGAAACACTCAAGTTCTGGGCATGGAAACTGGCTGATCTGAAAGTCAGTGTTTGAAGGACCAGTAACGTGGCTGGGCATGTGACTCAGTGGTGGTATGCGCACATTCCAATAAGCAAATTTCAGTAGTGGATAGCCCTAAGGAGGAATATTGTTGTCCCAATTTCTGTTGCTCATGTTATGTTTGTGTGTATGCCCTGTAAAAGTTCTGCTCACCTGTGTTTGTGTCCTTCTGGGTCCGTATTCTGTTTGTTGGGGCAAGCCTTTCGTGAGTGCACACTCAACCTCACTGCTGGCAGGACACATGTCTGAGAACCACAGCAGTCTCTCCTCCAGCCAGCCAGGAAGGGTGGTATTGATGCCTTTTTCCTGATCTTTAAATCAAGAGGCATACACGGTTAGAAGGGGAAAAGGGATTTTACCTTGGTATTTATTTTTAAGGATCCTTAGGTGTACACGTCCAGGTCATATGCATCGAGATGCACCCCACTGAGTCTTTCCCTGTCTCTGTGTCTCTCTTCTCCTGTCCCCCCCCACATTGGGTATAACATTATAGGCTTTACTAATTAGCATATCTATCAAAGATTCCCCAATGAGAGGCTCAAGTGAGCCCCCCCTCCCCAAGGAACCTTTCCCTGGATGGTTCTCTCTCAGTTTACAGAATGTGTTCTGGAGAGGACCTTGGGGTCTGGGGCACACTGATCCCTAACTACAAAGCTTCCAAAATGTTTAGTCTCTTAGCTTGACAAACAAGTCCAAGAATTTAGGCAAAAAGCACTAGGAATACAGAAGTTGTAAAAGGTATAACAGGGGTATAAAAGAAAAGGCAAAAATCTTCATGGCATCAGTATCTCCCGAGTCTTCAAGTCAAAACTAGGTTTTCTTTTCCTTCTACAAATACCAAATCTTTTACAAACCGCCCAGAAAACACAAAACAACAGAAATATGTATCTCTACCATAGTAAGAGAGGGAGTTTACGTAACAGATTTAGACATAAAGTACATACTAACTGTGGAACGAAAGCAGGACAGGGAGTACACTCCAATACTAACACTTATTTTTCACATTTTTTAACATTTAAATAATTTCCTGACTCTGGTTTTGATTATATCATTTATCCATCTTCATTAAAATCTGACACAAATTATACTGGCTTTAAGTATTATGGATGCCAAACATTTGACATCTGATCTTAGGTCTAGGGACTAACAGGTCATTTTTAATTTAGCAGTACAGACATAGCCTCACAGGCCTAATTTTTAGGTGGCTAAAATTAAATGGGGAAAAGTAGAAGACATATAATGCTGTTATTCAATAATATCTGATTAACCTTTTTGAAGTCTTTGTTCTACTTCCTATTGTGGTCCTAAGAGGAAAAAAATAAAACAAGAGCTGCTAAGCAAATAAAATCTAGGCATTCTCCTGAAAGATCATGGGGTACCTATTAACTTCATAGGCTTTCTAACTTTTTCATGAATTAAAATTTGTTTTGTCAGAGTTTCTAAATTAGGAAAAATACTTACAAACCAAAAATATATTTTATTTCTGAATGTGTGTGTTTAGGTGAACTGGATGGGGATGTAGGAAAGAAAAAGTAGTGACCTGTTAGAGAATATACACAAAGTTAATATTTTAGAGGAAAAGACAAAAATTTCAAAATTGAAAATGGAGAAAGGAAAGATTCATCTTTCTAAGATATACACAAAGAATGAATACCATTTAGAAAGAAAAATTAAAAGTGTGTGTGTCCATATGATTGAAAATCAGAGAGAAATTATCTTTAGAAAAATAATGTTTGAATATTAATATATTAAAGTATTGTAATCACTGGTTTCAATAAAGGTCTGGAATTAACATAGAAAAAAATTGCGATTCTACTTGAAGTCAAAGGATTGCTAGATAACTAAGATTAGAGGAAGTGATATAACAAAATCAACAGTAATTGGAATTGCTAGTAGGTAATAAGCCTATTCAACTTTATGATTAACTTAAACCTAAATATTTCAAATGTCATACAGCTCACTGACTTCAATAATAAAACAAGCAAAAATGTAGCTTATCAATTACTTTTTGTAAAAATTATATGTCACATCCTTAGATTGAATGGTCCTGCACAGATAATTTGAATTCTGAGGATTCCTCTGACTTATATCAGAAGTTTGGATCACACAGGATACTTTTTTCCTTCAAGATATATTTCATTGTCATCTAGCAGTAGCTAAAACGTATACCTTAAAGGGCAAAAAAAAATGCATTACATCTGTAATATTTTCACTAGAAGATTTAAACTGAAATATCTGGATCAATGGTTTAAAATTATATATTGCTCTTTGAAATGTGAAAGACCTTGTACACTCTTTGAACTTGGAAGAAAAATTAAGTTCAGTGACTTGCATGCTATTCAGGAGCTGTCCATTACTAAATAATAGTTACACAATACAAAGAACTTCAAAAATATAATGGTTAGATAAAGTTATTCATACATGAATAGCACATTATCATCAACTGAATAACAGAAATAAATATCATTTATCATTGTCAGTCACTGACGACTTGTACGTAGTGCAAAAGTCTGTTGATTACTGAATAATTTTGAATAATTTTCAAATAAAACTTTACCAGCTTAGTTTGTTTTCCCATTGCAGCAATAGTAATAAGTTGATACCTCATTTTCTTAGTACCTTTGCATATATTTTATCAGTCCATCATTATTTTTAATTGCCAAAGCAAAACTAGCAATGAAAATTGTACAGAAAATCAGTAGAATTTTGAGTCTGAATTCTCTTTAGCATTAAATGACTGCTGTGTGGTAAAATAGGCCTTCAGCTTCCTAGGAAGCAAATTTATTTTCATGATAGTTTGCATCTTCCTGATAATACTTAAGAAAAACATTATTCCTAACAGGAGAATATAACTTTTTTTTCTTATTGTGCATAAGGACGAGGGTTCTTTAATACTTCTTAACACCATAGGAATTTAAACTTATATGTGATAATAGCAGTGCATTATTATAATAGCAGTGCATTATTATTATATTAACTGAGCTTCTGCTTAGACTGCTGTTATTAATTCTAAATTTTAAAACTTATGGCTCATCTACACCACCTCCAACCTGGAACAGTGTGAAGATTCAGTAGAGAAGGCTTCTTCATTAGAATATATATATATAAGTTTAGAATTTTTAACCTGGGAAAAAAAAGGCAAAGTCACACATAGGAAACTGCTATTAATGAGAAACTGTACCCTATTTAGGTAGTGCTTTCTTTAGATTCCTGGAGTTTCACTAAATTGCAAGAGAATATGTCAATCTAGTCCTAAAATATGTATTGAAAAGCTTAAGAAAATATGAGGGATGTACTCCACCCCACCTATGCTTTTATTTATTAAATGGGAAAGGTCAATGCTGGACAAGGATGTAGGAGCACTCTCTACTCTTGCTGAAGTAGAGCTGCCATGGTTTCCAACTCTTTTTCATGAGTCCTGTAGATTTTCTGTGACTGAGTCTTATGAAGATCAATCAGTAATCCTAAAATTTCTTAAACCCCATCTAAATTATTTTTCAGGATTTTCAGACCTATGTTCATATCACCATCTTTGACATTCTCCTATTTAGAATACATATCAATGAATACATAAGTAATCTATTCTAATGGTAGTGAGGTCACAGATTTTTTCTTTGTTGCTTTTTTTCATGATTATTAAAGAAAATAATTTATATGCAGTATACAGTCTCTAAGTTTTAATAAAGTTAAAGAATTAGCCTGGCTGAATATTGTGAATGCTGTCACTAAAAAAATACAAACTTTAAACTACAGATGAGAGAATCAATACTACTACTGTGAGTATATAGAATATTTTTCATAAAGAAAATAAATTACACTGACAATATATATAAAACAGTGACTGTTAGTGAATAAGAGCATGGGAAAGTAATGTAAGCTTTACAGTGGGGTTTATAATTGCCTTGTATCAACTCAGCTAAAAGTCAATGTGTGTTTTACCATCTATTTAAAAATTATTTTACTAATAAATATCTATTAGCCATCACATACAATATATGGGCATAATCTGTGTAGATATATTAATGCTGTGTAAGATATCTCAAAAAATTACAACTAAAACATGATAGATTTTGTAATTACCTTCTGCCAAAAAGGGAGAGCTCAGATGTACAAAATTAAGTCAGTGGGGACTTCCCCATGAATTTCAGTTGGACCTGAAAAGACAGTTCAAAGCAGGCACATGAATCACCCAGACCACCAGGTTACCACTAAGACAGCAACATCAGAAACATCAAGACATTGAGAGTAATAAAAAGGAGATACAAGCTGACCAGAGCTGAGGATCAAGTTGCAAAGTAAAATTCCTCTCAGAATTCATAGGAAATCTTCCTCTGTGAATTCTGATGATTACCTCTTCTCTTTGTTCTTCCCTGAGGAAGCCTCCTTCTTGGTATAAAATCCCTGTTGTTTCTACTGTTCTGTAAACACTCCATTCTGAAATGCTGTTTGAAAAGCATGAGCCCAGTTTTTCCCAAAGCTTCCCTCTTCCATGGTGGTTCAGACTGTATGCACCAAAAAAGACAAGCTCTGGCCTTTGCAATAGCCTCCTCTGGTGTGTAAACCTATTCATTAAAATAAGATAACACAGAGTAACAGGAAGTCATTACAAATCTATCAAATCAGTTATTTTTTAAATTCCAATTCCATTTTATGTTATAGAAGAGATGAGATTATATTAGATTTTATTTATAAATATTTAGTTCCTAGATTCCAAAACACACATGCTATCATGCATGACGTTCAACTGAAATAGTTATACAGTTATATAATTCTTTACAGCTCATGGATAGTCCTCATAAAAGAACATATCTTAAACTGGTTAACTACTTAATCTGCATTGAAATAACTTTATGCTGTCAAAAGTTAGAAAAAAATTGGTTTTGCATTCCTAATCAAATTTATTGTTTCCCATACTAGCATTGCTTGACATTTGTAACTAACACTATTGTAAAACAGAAGGTATATGTTCCTTAATAACAAAAATGTTTCTTTCTGCTTATTTTTAGAATGCATAATTCAGAAGCTATTTAAAAATGCAAATTATTGTAGCAAAACATCATGGGGCCATAAAGATTTATAAGCTGTTAAATGATCTTCATGGCAGAAGCAAATAACATGTAACACTTGGCATAGACAGTATGTTTAACGATAATACAAATCCTTTATGGTACATTAGCACCCTCAGAAATGAATAATGTCCTAAAATCAATTTCATAAAAAGTTACAGATGAGGGTCAGCACGTAATGTAATTGCGCTGAGCAAAATCAGCAAATAGAATTTATCTAACTCTTCTGTGCAAGCTCTCTTACCATTAATATTCCCTAACAAACAGAATTTAAGGTGTGTTTGTGATGGATGATATTTATTTCTTTGAGGATCTAAACTATTTTGCTATTTATCAGAATTAGAGTTATTATGCATCCTATTCCTCATTATGTGCCTAATTAATTTGCTATATTAAAAATTCATCTTACTTTGTTCAGATCAGGCAAGCCAAAACCTTTTAATTTTATTGTGCTCAAAAGATTAATTTTCTTTGCTACCATAAGGACTAATAATTTATTTATATTACCTGAATCAATCAGAAAATCAGTTTCCACCCCTCCCCCCCCCCCCCATTTATTGCAACTCTAAAGGGCTTCTCTAAGCATTGTTTTCCTGCAAATATAAAATATTTAATTGACAGGAATGGTGCTAGATTGAACTAAATATTGTGAACTTTTGCAATACACATAGGGGTATATAACAGCTTCACCATGGAAGTAAGACAGCAAATGGTCCTGCTGAACATCATAACTTTAGTGAAACGCACTCAAAATGTTGGGTTGGGTTTTTTTACGTTGAAAAATAGGTAAGGGGTTGTGAAAACTGATCATATCTTTCAGATTTTTAATAATTAATACCATTTTTTTTTCCAGTCTGTATCAAGAAAACAGAGTGATTAAAATTTTTATGACAACACAATGGAGCCAAGAATTTTGAAAATGAACAATCAAATAAATAATTAGATGAACAGTATATATATTCTGAACATTCAAAACACTAATTTTGACAAAAGTTGGTCTTTGATAAAGACAAATATTCAGTTCAACTATGTTCTTTGAAATAGTTACATTATAGATTTATCTGTACATATCTGAAATACATATGTAATAAAATATGTAATCTTGTGTTCAACTGAAGATTTTTTAATCTGTTAGAAAATACTGTAATTTTACAGATTTTTTGATGTTTGAATTTTTTGTGATTAATCAGACTTTATGAAGACTTTTGTCTCTGACTTCTTTGAATAATTAAAGTGCAAATATAGGTAATTTTGTTTGATCCCTATTTTACCCTTTGTAATATTCCAAACTCTAATAAGCAAAAAATTGCAATTATATCAATTATTTTCCCCCTTTTACTCCACTATAGGATGTAGTGTATTTCATATGAAAAATTTATTTATGAATAAAAACTATATGACTTTCTACAGACCATGGGCATATTTAAATAGGTGTTCACACTTTTTACTAAGAAATATGATGGCTAAGGTGTTCCATTTATCATTGACTCAGAATGAGGTTTATCTTGGCAAACATTAACTGTCTTTAAATCTGATATGTAGTTTAAGACAAACTGTGTTGATTAATTCTATTTCAGAGTCAATGAAAAGAGACTGAAGATACATGACCATAAGATACATGAAAAAACCAGACATTTTCAGGTGTACTTTTTCAGTAGATCACTTAATTTATAGGAGGATGAAGAGAAATGAAACAAAACCTATCCTTCAAAAATGCCATTCACCTAAAAGTGTATCTGCACTACAACATAGGTAAAAAAAGAAAGGATCCATGTGTGGCACTAATGAAATCTTTGAAATTCATCAGGTTCTCAAGAAATATCTGGTGAAAGACCAGGTAAGATAGTTTTCATGCAAGTCCTGGAAATTGCCATTGTCCTGAATTTTCTGCAGCGTAAAGTGTCACTTAAAGATTTGTCTATGGCCTTGTAGATTTTAACTTTAAGAAACCAACTATTGTATTTCCAATATGTATTGAAATTCATAATAAAAACTGATGTTCTGTGAATTAACATTCACTTCCATAGTAAATCCGTAGTAGATCCATAGTAGTAGCAGATCCATAAGCATAGAACTTAACCTGAATGATTATCAACTTCATGACCATAATTGAATAATAAAGTATTGCAAGAAGTTGAAGTGCTTCATTCTAAAGCTTTCTGAGTCTTGTTCAAAGTACTTCTCATCTTTTTAATGTTCTTCAGACTTGTCACCCATAAAAGAAAGGGAAAAATGAGAAATAAATATTTCTTTTGATACCAAATTTTTACTCCATTTTCAATGACCTCAAAAAACCTTTTTAATATTGCTGTCTAAATTTTGGGGAAAAACATGTTCCATAAAAGTATCACTTTTTATCTAAGTATTTTTACTAATATTTGACTTTTTATCTAAAAAGACAATCTTATTTTCATGTAAATTAAAAAAAAATAAAAGAAAAAATAAAAAATCTGCTTAATAATGGCCTTATCAAGCAGAATTATTATACAGGAATATATACAAAGAAAATGCAGGTAAAACCAACACCCTGAGTCTGTGGAGAACTGTGACTCTCCAGAGAAGTGAAAGGCTGGTCCAAGAAGAATGAGTCCCAGTCCCTAACACATGCAAGGGCTGTTTCGTGTAAAACTGATACACAAAGAGGTGTTGATGAGAAAACTCAGGCTCTGCATTCAGGTATTTCAGACGAGTATTCTTACCTTTAGGTGACTGTTAGCCTTAAACTACTCTCTCCAAAGAGACTCCAAACTGCTTTCTCTTAAAGCAGATGACAGTCTTTTAAAGGCAATAAGGTCCTGAAGAGCATTAAAAATTATTCTTTAAGAATAGGAGATTCACAGGATTGTTCCTCTCCAGCTGCATCTGTCCCAGAAAATCTAAAAGCCAAGTCACTTGGCTTGAATACTGGCACACTTCTCTCTGACTGCCTGCATGCTTTTCAGCATGTTTTGTCCCATGCCAGCTAGCATGCTCCCAGAAGAGCTCAGATGTGGTCTGGGGAATAACAAACTTGCTGTAAATAATGTGGTCAAGGCCACCTTGCTCTGAGGTGGGAGTAAATCTATCCCCACAGATGTGAATCAGCATTTCATATGCCTGTGGCGGCAGAGGAAAAACTCCTGGCCTCTAACCACATGTAAACGTAGTCTGACAGAAAAAAACAAAAATTTTGGATCCTATGCTAGGGATAGGCATAAATATTTGTTGTTTTGTAAAAACACATCTTCAAATATGTGCAAAAGTTTAAGGTCAAAAGCTGACTGATAACACAGTTAAACATCCCTATGATTAAGCAGCACTGAACACAAGTGTTTAAGAATCTAATTCTGGATTCAGGTCCTGTAATTTCCATATGTAATTAGCTTCAGTAAACTTTCTAGACTTTGAAATTTCATTTAATAACTACTTTCGACTTATTTTGCACTCAAAATATCTGAAATACTAGACATTACACTTTTGTGTAATGTAAGGATTTATGTATCACTTATTAGAAATTTCCCCAACAACACAGTAGATGCTAAGAATGAGAGTTTGCAATACTTGCCTAAAAGCATGGATCATCTGACAGCATTGGGAAACCAGGCACAGATAGGTATCAACAAAAGTTTTTTAACATGTAGTGGTACCACACTACCTTCTCAGTCCTGTATGCTGTTACGGAGTGGGTGTCTACAGGGCCCAGTTCCATTAAATATGTTTACATATGTTACTGTAATAAAATAAGCATACATGTATTTCTGGATTTGAAAAGTTTATTATCCAGACATTTAGGAATTACTGCTAAAGAAGTCCTTGTAAAACATGAGTTTGTCAACTTATCACAAAACCCAGCCTTCCAGGTTGTTATATAAATTGCCAGAGAGTATCAATTCTCTGTTCAATCAGGGATGATTTTTCAGCATGATACTCCACAGTGTTTAATTCCTGCCCAAACCAAACACACCTACCTTCATAAATCCTTTATGATCTTTTCTTGTCTAAAGCTGCATATGCCTCAAGCATCCTTCTACTCTGTTCCATAAACAATTCATAGAAGCAGCATGAGCTATGATCTTTTAACGTACAAACGTATTTGAATTGTTTGGTTGTCTTAACAGTACTAATACATTTAAATTGTACCAGTGGATTTTAATAATTTAGTAGTGGTGTCACATATAGGAAACCTACAATGCAATAATATAAAGTTAAAAGGGTTTGTGGTTTTTGTGTTTACTCTTTATAGCAGCTGTTAACTATTTTATATGGAAGGTACACTCTGGAAATGTTTTTAATGCAAACTTCTTTTGATTTTTGTTCAAGTTAATGAAATCTACTTTGACAGCATATTTGTCACATTCTGAAATTTTTTCTATTGTAAAATTTCAGCATATACATACATGATTGGCTAGAAGTAAACAGATATTACAAATATATATGTATTTATACTTATCAAGACTAATAATGATCTCAGATTGATACAAAACTGTAAAAAACCCATGTATTTCAGATAAAGTGGAGTTTTAAGACCAAATATAGATTTTCTGCTGAACACAGATGCATATATTCAGAATCACAAACCTGATAGTCCTCTGACAACTGCTATTTTACAGTGAAGCACAAAAAAATAGTTAACTTGAGTGACACTTTAACTAGAAGTTTCCTTAGTTTCTTTGTGATGTGCTTCTGGTGGGCAGCAGAACGGGTTAGAGCTCTGTAGTCCTGTGAGTAACCTGATGTGGCTGAAGTATACAAAATTTATACTAGTATGAGCTACTTTTGTAAACAATTATTGTAAGTATATATATGTGTGTATAAATATATACAAAGATGAGTTGATCTATTCTAATTATTTTAAAAAATCACTAGTTAGAAATTCAGCAAATGGTGGAAACAATGGCTTTTGTGTGTTTTTCTACCTGAAGAGGTTTTGCACTTGCCATGGACATACATAAGGTAACTATCAGTTTTTCTACTGCAGCTACTGCACAAGACCCAGCAAAATAAAAAATCATAAAGAAAGGAAAAAGGAAGAAGAAATGTAGGGATTAGAATAGTTAATATGAAAGAGGAAGAAAAAACACTGTCTTTAGACAAATTCCACTGGTTAAAACACAGAAGCTGTCCCATGAGTTGCTGCTAGATTTAGTCTTCCACCCAGCTTGGTAAGGTCTATAACTACTAAAGCTACAAAGCTGCGCTTCTTTTTATGTTTTCTTTGTATGAATCAGTGATTCTTGAATTATGTTCTGCAAAGTGGAACCATCCTAATAGACTTAGTAGCTTACACAATGGTTAGGGCACTTAAGTGGAAAATTGAAGTATGGTTTTTAATCTACTCACGCACAGAAAGGAACTGGACCTCTATCTCACTCTTTGTGTGCAGTTTTTCTTTAACATAAAGGCAGTTGAAAAGGCAGACAGATTCACTACTGGATTAAAAAAACCCCAAACAATGAAACCACAACAAGCAAACAAACAAACCTGAGTTTTGCTCAATTATTTGGAAGACTGAATGTGGATAACTGACCTTACCTGGAAACTACAGACTCTTAAAAAGATCTTTTTATGTATTTTCTGAGTGAAGCTTTCAAATGGAAGACTTAAACTTTGTATCTTCACCTAAAGTACTGTAAGCATTAAATCTAAGCATAATCCTGCTCAGTGTTTTGAAATATCTGGCCCATAGTCAGCATCTTTAATGTTTCTCTTCTGACCCACATTCACTATTAATGGTTATTTGATATGATTAAGCTCTATTTTAGGTTATAGTCTTTACCAGAGTGAGTGAAGTGGAATTATATCTTCTGTGTGGCAAGACGGCTTGTCAGTATACACATTTATCAGGTATAGTGATAAAGATGCACCTTACAATTTTGCAGCAGCAGTAAAATCCCCTGGGTAACGTCAAAATGTAATGACATAGATGCTGAGTGAGGTGGTGGCACATCGGAATAAAGTGATAGCTTTATGAAAGGAGAGGTATAAAAATATACACATCACAGTGCTTGCATCTCGGTGAGAAATTTTTTGAAACTGATATCAGGGCACGCAGTATAGAAGAGCATACACTTCTACAAGATCATAAAATTAAAAGCTATTTATGCTGAAAATTTATGTTTTGTGTTATCTGACCTTCCATGAAAGATAAAGAGCAAAATATTATTGTTTTCAATCCAATATACAGAAACCACTACTATATTTGAGATACTTGAAAACACAGGTGCATTTTTATGTGCAGTCATCATACAATTTTAAAAGTGAATTAGTTGAATCAAACATAGCCATCCCAAATGATAAAAAACCCAAACCACCCAAATTAAAAAAAAAATAATAATTCAGCAGTGCATGATAATTTGGATTTTCACAAAACTTATATCAGCAATTTTCCATATCTGAGACAATGGCTGGGACAAATTCTAGAAACATAAACCACAAAATTTACATAAGAAAGACCAACCATACATAAATTGTATAACATATTATGTACAATGTGTTATGATTATTGTATTCCTCTGAATAAACATGTCAAGGATATCTTATAAAAATGCAGTATCTTATAAAATGACAATATTTTCCCAGTTTGTTATATTTCATTTTTACAATATGCTCATTTGAGCGCTTTTAAAGGACATTTAGAGGGAAGATAAGACTTGCAATGTTGAGACTGTTGGTTTTGTTTCAGGGCTTGGGGGTTTTTTTCTGTAAAAACTGCAGACTGCAGAGTTCTCAATTTCCCTCATTGCAAATCATATAGGGTTTGATGATAACTAACAAAAGAAAAACCATTTTAATGAAAAATCGAAACAAAACAGGATTTAAATTTCTATTATTTGGTTGAAAGAATTGTCTGGCTAAAGTAATAAACTTCAAAAGCTTTTTTACTTTTTACCTCTTTTGTTAAGTTATAAAACTACAGTTTTAAAACCAGATGCAGCTTCTACTGTGTGGTTAAAAAAAAAAAAGGGTACTGTAATACCCTTTGGGGGCTTTGGGGAAAGACTCTTCTGGATACTTTGAATTGATCTATATCCCATCAGAACAACTTCTGCTGATTTCTCTGAGGGACAGTTAAATTGAGAGCTTGGATGCAAAAGCAAACACCTTTCCTTAGATGTATTAGGACAGAAATTCTCCACATTATTCTATGCAATATCTTCTTTATAAAGTCAGTCTGGATAATTTCCAGTAATGAAACTACTGTCCATGCAGTAGCCATAGATTTAGTTAGGGGAAGATGACAGGTTTTCCAATACTGGGATAAGACATGTTTTACTCAAAAGAATATCAAAATTGTGCCTGTTCATCACAGTAAATGAATGGCTTGTTAACAAAATGTCACTGCAGTGTTTGAGAAGCCAGCTGTCAGAAAATTAGAACTGGACTGCCTAAGCCAGGCATAAAAAATAAGTGTGTTATTTGTTCATGGACTTCTTGATTGCTTCCATGTCTCCTAGTTCTAATAATTTTGCCTAAACAATTTTAAAGAAACAGTTTTTCCTTTGAGGTTTTGTGGGGGTTTTTTGTTTGTTGTTGGTAGAGAGAGGGGCTCTTCTGCAAGAAAAAAAGGAATGTTCTCCTTTACATTTTACTTTGTAAGCACAGGGAAAACTAGTCTGTGTAATTATGCTTGCTGACAGATTTCTCACATTCCTTGAAACAGTTAAGTATCATGATACCAGCATATCATTTTGAAGATGCAGAAGGAGCATTTTTGTTAATAATGTGGATGTGGCCAGAGGTAATCTCACATTGCAGATAAACTGCAAGACTTTTGTTTCTTTTTCAGATCAAATCCATACTCCTAAGATTTATAGAAAAAAAAACCTTGCAGGAAAACTATTAAAATCTTCCATGTCGTTGAAGGATAATTTTAAGAGCTTGCTTCTGAAGCGTAGGTTAAACAGCTAGAGTGTTTCAAATTGCAGTAGATGGCTCTTCGTGAGCAACACCATTGAGTACCAAAGGCTTTTTATTTGCTAGATCTTTTCAGTAATTTACTGCCATTATAAGTGAAATTAACTTTAAAACCATGTGTTAAATTTGCACTGAAAGGAGAAGCACAGAGGAGAAGAATGAATATGTTCATACTCTAGGAACAAAACTCAAGAGTAAAAATGTAGTACAACGAGCAGATAGACTGAATGTTTTTCAGAAGTTTCTGTGGTAAGAAGTCATGCCTAGTGGACAAAAAGCCAATGGAAAAAATGGGACAAGGAAAATAGAACAGGCAATCAATAGGAAACAAGTCCTAATTAGTGTAAAATGATGAAAAGTGTAGTGTATTGAGGACATGATTTCCTGTGTTATAAAATCTGTTTTCCCAGTGTAGTAATGATAAAAAAACCCAAGGAAAAAATAGAAGGATCTGTAATCAGAATGGAGAATTTACTGAAGGCATGAGGAAAAAGGTTAAGCAAACATAAATTTTCATTTGTTTCTGCTGCGCAGTACAGAAAGTCCAGAAAGTCTACAGAAAATCTGTGGATTTACTACTAAAAAAAAAAAAAAAAAACACCCCAAAAAACCCCCAAACAACTTTCTGAAAGTAGGGAAGAGAAAAGCAAGATGAAAATGTGCAAGTACATAGCAGATAAGAGATTGCCTTATGTGATGGACAGGTTTAAAACCTGCCTTTGTGGCTCCTTAGCAGGACTGAACACTGAAGTGAAGAACAGTCTGGTGTGTTCTTAGAGAGAAGCTGAAAGGGAGAAAAAGTTTCTGCAGTGCCAAAAATACTCAAACCAATCATATGGTAAAATTGAAGTAAAATACATGTAGCCCGGACTTAAAAAGAAAACAAAGCAACAGAAAAAAAACATAACAAAATGTAACCATAAAAAACATACTATTCCCCACAATTAATTCTTTAAAGATTCTATTTGGTAAGGAAATTCCATGAGTTAAGAGCTCATGCTTTAGAAGAATTGTGTGTATGTTACTACAAGGCAGCTAATGTTTCTTGTTAGCAAATTTTTCTTCCTCTGGAGAGCAAAAAGAATCTTTACTTCCCAATCATTACACTTTCAGTACATGATTTGTTACTTGTTTTGCCAAAATTTAGTGATGCCTCTGAGTCTTCTGGCAATAAATCATGCTCTGTCACAAAGAATGACTGCTTAGCCAGAAAAATTACAAGGAGCACATGTTAATGACTATTGAATAATAAAAATGTTAACCCCTATATATTCTATTGCTGCCTCCCTGCAAGTAGGGTGGAAAAATTTCCAAAGGAATGTATCTATGAATCACAGTGACATCTTAAATACACTGCATTAAAACTGGAAAAAAGGGGTTTCTGTTAAAGATATTTTGTTTGTATATTTGATTCTTCCTTAAAAGAAGGAAAAAAAAAAATCTTTGTGTAATAAATATTTTCCAGTTCTTGTTCGAGAAAGAATAATCCTCTCTCTAATCTTGCTGTTTCAGAAAACTCAAGGACTTTTCAGACACCTGAGAAACCAAATTTATACTTAATTAGGCTATTATACAACCACATTAATCTTCCTGCAGCTATAAAAAATGGTCAAGCTGCTACAGGTAACAGATACTGCAATGATACTGCACTTGCATCTTAAAACAAAAAACCCACACACAATAAGGTATTTAATTAATCCTCAATATACTGTGCTTGATATGTTGTGGGTTTTGTATAAAGTATTTTCATTACTACTGACTTTTTGGTTTCTGAGCATTGAAAAGATGAGAGACAATGGAAAAAAACCTAAGACCTTGTGCCAAGTCATCTACAGTATAGCAAGATTATTTTCAGAAATGAAATGGTAAAGGACTGAATTCAGCATCTTGAAATTAATTGGGTTTTAAATTCCTTTTAAAAGAAAATTATGACATTAAAAATACAGCATGATTACTTGTATATCTGGTCAGCCTTGAATTCATTTCTCAGAGAAGAAGAAATAATAAAATATTATGAACATTTTTTTTAGGAGGATCAGTTAGAATTTCTTCAAGATTAACCCATGTAGTTTTATCCCATAAGCAAATAGGAGAGGAGGGACATGGAAATACAGGGTTCATTGAATGGTCAAACACAATATTCAAGACAATGGAGTTAACCGCTAGCTCTTCTTACTTGGCTCTGAAAAACATTATTTCCCTGCACATGTCTTCTGTGGGAAAGTTCTTGTGTTGTCAGCTATATAAGGAAGGGTATTGGCAGTGAATGTGATCCCAGTAGTGAGCCCCACTGTCACGGTTCCTACTGGGAAAGCAGACTCAGCGTAACATTTCGAATCACTTCAATATACTGATTCAGCATTTCTGATATAAGTAATTTAAAGGAATAAATCTAGCATAACATCAGGTTTGAGTCTAAAATAAGGGACATCCTTCACAATGAGACGCATTTGACAGGTAGGTTTTAAGCAAACAGACTTTACATACGTACCCACAATCCCTAGTGTAAACACAGAAAATAAATAATGCACATTCAGCACGTCTTCGTTCAAGTAGTAGTTTAAAGAAAATTGCTGCATGAAGCAAGAAGCTTCTATAGAGTGTCTTCTTGATACCTGAATTTAAATTATTTGCTGCATGAATTAGGGACATCATATAAAGCACAGATGAGTGTCATATAAAAGTGGAGGGGTTCCTTGAACCTTTATGTTTGATCAGTCTGCCAATGCCCTGAGAAAGCCAAGACCCTTGTGCCTGACCACTCTGTCAGCGTCCCATTATGGGGACTCCACTGTATTGGAGGATGATTCAACTAACTTGCCCAGGGATACCTGCCAGCAGATCAGAATCAAATCCTTTATTACAATTTAGAAAGGGAGACCTGGATCTCCCTGCTTTTGTCAAATATGTTATCCACTGTTGGCAACTGCTAGCATCCTTGAGGGGCTAACACTAAAATATATGGAGTAACACACTTTATTAACAAGCACACCGATAATAGAAAATTATGATAAATTAGGTGTTGTAACCACTTGACTCTGCCTAGCAGGCTGCTGCTCCCTGAGAGCTCAGTGAGGGTTTCCTAGGGCCATGCAAGCAGTCGCATCCCGGAGTCCATTTCGGACAGCCCCACGATCTGGCTCCGGCAGCCAGCAGCGTTACAACGCAGTGGATGGTAAAGAAGGTAGAGAAGGGTCTCTCATAAGGGTTTGAGATGGCTTTAATCACATCTTGTCCCCATGATGTTCACAGGTAGAGAGACAATGAGGTCTGGGTGCGGGGTGGTTTTGTCAGGGGCCCAGGGGCAGTCCCGGGGCAGGGTTGGGGTACAGGAACCAACAGGGAGAAACCGAGGGAGTGGCCAAGGCTAGGGCAGGGAACAGGAGGAATATGTGAAATAGGAAAAGCAATGGATTAACAGATCCCCACAATAAGGCTGGAAGATTGCTGGTGATAACTCACTGTAAAAGCAATATAGAGACAAGCTTAAATCAACAAGGAAAACTAGCTCAAGATAATAATTTAATGCTCATTAAGTTCTTATCATTAGGTGTCCCTATGGCAGAGACATACAGGTTCAGCCCTTCTGATCCCACAAGTTATAATGGAATCTTCTCTAATTTCTAGCCATTCTTGACTCACTTTTACACTCTTTCTTTACCTGGTGGAGTTTGAGTGACTCTATTCATACATGCTTTTGTTACTGATTGGTGTAAAATTCTTGCTTTGCTCTTAAAGTATAGTCAATAAAATCTGGAGCATTTGCTCAGTGGATAGAGTGCTCATGTATCCACTACATGGTGCTATCAGCTTCCCACCCCTGCAAGGATTACCACAAAGCCTGGCCATGGTGTTTTCACTCCACCCTCCGTGTCATCTCTAATAGCATGGGCTTAAGGTTTCAGGCTGTGTGTGTCGGGAAACACTATGGAATAGACTCCATGCATGCCAATTGCATTCCATCCAGGAACTAGCAATTGCATTTCATCCTATAGATTCCCTACTGCTACATCTTCTGTTAGAATGTAAATATTACTTTATTTTTCTCTAATTTTGCCCCCAGTTGTACTCCCACCAAGGCGAACAGGACATTGGTTTGTCTAAATAAAAAGAAAAAGGCTCTTGTTAAACTACAGGTATTATGTCACTTTATACAGATATAGGGTGAAACCTTGCCCCACTATTATTCTTCAAGGAAAAATATTCAGATGAATATTAAGATGCCTGTTAAGATACAATTATTGAGAGATATTTCTGCTAGAATTAAGGTGCAAATGAGACAAATTGCCAAATACGTATTTTATTTTACAACAAATTTGAGGTGGAGAGATAAAAAGAAAAGAGACGAGAGAGACAGAGAGATCAAACAGAGGATAGTGACCGTCCATGGATCCAGTGTCAGCCTGTTGGTCCTCCTTCACTCCTGGGCTTCTCAGTGGTGCAGGGTCCCAAGGTCGTTAAAAGGTTTTCACTATTTATAGATTTTAGCAAACAAAGAAATTAATGCTTATTGGCTATACAGTTCTCTTAGTCTGTTGGTTAAATGAGTCCCTCATTTCTAATGCTAATTAGTCCCATGCTCAGTCTTTCTCTTCTTCTGAGTCACTGGGTTGCTTGGTTCAGTTGGCCGTGAGTGTGTGGTCAGAATCTCCACCTGCCAGAATTACCTGGATAAAAACCCAGTCAGAGCTGATTTCAGCACAGTTGCTGAGTTGCCTTTCCTTGTGGCCCATAAATTCCACATTCTTCGTGTCCATTATCAGCGATCCATTCTTATCCGTCAGATTTGTTAGCCTTACCCTAGGTCTGAGATAACACCCAGACAGTAGTAGCATCTTTTTCTTATCTAAGTTCCCAGCTGTTGTGGCTTATCTTCCAGTCCAAGTTCCAGGTGTCCAGGGAGGCATCTTCAGGGGAGCTTCCTTGGTCATTGGTGGTCTCAGATGCCATCTGTCACATAACTTGGGGTGATCTTTGTTTGACCAGTGATATGTGTATTTGCAGTTGCTTCTTTCCACAGTTTGCCAGTGGGAATTTTTGTCTGGATGTGTTAACCAGGATGTGCTACCCAGATCTCACCTCTGCCAGGCCTGGAGTTAGAAACATCCTGTCGCTCCCTTCTGTGCTTATCTCATGGCAAAGTCCTTCTGTGGCCTAAAGAGTGTTTGAGACAGGCAACTGTGCTCTATCAGTCCTTAAAAAGCCAAAGCTTCCAACCTTGTTCTTTACCAGTCCAGTGCAGCCACATCATAATCTTTTCTCCCAAAAAATTTGCAAGGTCAATCTTAACACTACCGAAATTAACATGGCACAGTCTTGATGCTGTCATGGATAGATATTGGAATAACATACTTTTTTGAGTCTGTGCTTGCAGGAGTAACCACTCATAAAGTTGCAGTGATACACTTTATTATATTATTAATAAAAATATAAGGCAAAATTTACCTGTTTTCCCCAACTCTAATCTTTTGCAACTACATGTTTACTCATGCCAAACAGAAAAAGATAATGCTTAGTTTACTATTTCCATTGATAATTTAGATAATGTCTGGAGAGCAGATATTTCAAAACCGCTTCCTTCCTTTCTCTAAGGTGATCAAAATAATTCTTTTTATCAGTAAATCAGTAAATTAAAAGAAAAGACACCTGCATTGTTAGTATTTAGAAACATTTGTGCCTCTTACTTAAAATCAAAGATTTTGTGGTGACTGAAGGTCAACGTTGGCTGAGTTCTGGATCCTGTGTGGTCAAAGTAGAGCAAACATGAAGACCATAACTGTACTTCAGAAGATGAGGGATCCCTTCAGAAGAGGAGGGATCACTTCCTCTTCACAAATCTGGAAATACTCTCATGGGATAAGACCCTGGAATGGAGAGGGGCCTAAGAAAAACCATTCACATTCACCTTACTCCAAAGTAATCATCACCTCACTAGTATTCTATCTAAAAGAGAAAAGAATTTGGAAAAAAAAAGTCAGGAGGCCTTTCGAACAGGGAAATCCTGGAAAAAATCAAATATATAAAAGGAATTTTACAAAAGATAGAAGAAAGGACAAGTAACCTGAGAAAAGTACAGAGACACTGTCAGAACATTCTTTCCTAACCAGAGACCTGTAATTGAATCTGGCCAACAATGTCAAAGGCAGCAAGAAATGTTTCTATAAGTATATAGGTGACAAAAGGAAGACTCCAAGAGAAATGTGGGCTTGATGCTGAATGGAAAAAGTGACACAGGACATGGAAAAGAAGATACTGAATGCTATCTTTGCCTTAGTCTTTACTAACAAGATCAGTTTCCAGGAATCCCAGGGGCCTGACACCAGGCTGGAAGATTTTACTTTGGTGGAAAAGGATCAGGGTACAGAATATTTATGCAAAATGTCTATGCAATCCATAATCTCTGATGGAATACACCCACAAGTACTGATGGAGCTGACCGATGTCATTGTGAAGCCACTCTTGATAATCTCTAAATGGTTGTGGCAATTAGGAGAAGTGCCTGAAGGTTGAAGGAAATCAAATACCACATTTATTCTCAAAAATGGTTCTTAAGGAACTCCAGGTTCATCAACCTTACCTTGATCCGCAGGAAGGTGACTGACCAACTAATCCTAGAAAATATTTCCAGACAGAAGAAGACAGGCAACAGGAATATTCAACATGAATTCACCAAAGAAAATCATGCCTGAGCAGCTTGATAGCTTTCTATGATGAAATGACAGACTTGGTAGTTGAAGGGAAAGCAGGGGATATTGTACACCTTGACATCAGTAAAGCTTTTGACACTGTCTCCCGTAACATTCTCATGGACAAAATGTTGATGTATGGGATGGATGAGGAGTGAGCTGGATTTAAAAGCAGCTGAAAATCTGGGCCCAGAAGGTGGTGTTCAGTGACACAAAGTCTAGCTGGAAGACAGCAGCCAGCCAGGGATTAATAATGGGCTCAATCCAATTCAACATCTTTGTTAGTGATTTGCATGATGGGACAGAGTGCACCCTCAGTAAACTTGCTGATGACACAAAACAAGGAGGAGTGGCTGAGATGCCAGAGGGTTGTGCTGCAATCCAGAGTGACCTTGACAGGCTGGAGAAGTGGGCAGGCAGGAACATGATGAAGTTCAACAAGGGGAAGTTAAGCAAGGGAAAGCTGAACAGGGAAAATTCAAAGTCCTGCACCTGGAAAGGTAAAACCCAAGGCACCAGGACATGCTGTCCACCACTCAGAGGGAATGCTGCTTGACAGAAAAGGACGTGGGTTTACAGTCAGTCACCAAGCTGAAAATGAAACAGCAATGTACCCTTGTCTCAAAGCAGGCAAATGGTATCCTGGACTATATTAGACAGAGCAGGCCAAGGGAGATGGTCTTTCCTCTCTACTCAGCACTAGTGAGGCCACACCTGGAGTACTGGACTTTCCAGTACAGAAGATGATAAAAGGAATGGAGCATGTCCTCCTGTGAGGAAAGCCAGAGATAGCTGAGACTGTTCATTTAGAAGAACTTTTTAAAAACTTAATATCCAAACAAACTTGAATGTTAAAGCAGATGACCAATGTAATTTAAAGTTTCTTCACCACTATTAACACAGCTTCAAGTATGGCCTGAAATTAATACTGAGTTCCACTGCAATTCTCAATATTTTAGCTCTTGCTCTCCCTGGTGGATCTGTTTAACATAGCAACACTAATGCCTTCATAAATCTAGATTTTATTGTAAGGAAAGGTTAATTAGCACATTTTCTTCACCTCCAGTAAAAGTCTATATTTATGATAGTGATGTTTTTAAGTTAAAAGAAAATTCAGCTACTATGAACCAACCCCCCAGCTAAAAGAAGGTAGATTTAAAACTAATTATAACTTACAGTTCAAAAGACACATATAAATTGCTATTTATATTTACTGGAAAAATTTGGCAAATTAAGCAGACAATCTGAAAACAATTAACATTAAAGCAAATTATTCTCTTTCCTTTAATAACTACTGAAAAAAATAAAAGAAAAAAAACAGAGAAGAAATTAGATTTGTAAGTGCTTTTCTTCAGTGATTAGAGAGTTATTATCTATAGATTCTGGGGTCCTATGAGGCTTTTTCTAATGCTCTGTAAAGAGAGGAAATTTTTTTTCTAAGGCTTGTGAATCAGGGACAAAATGCACAAGTAGTGAGTGCTTTTGAATTTCTGTGTTTCTCTACTTAGACAACAGCTGACTCAGATCCCTTTTTTTTTTTTTTTTTTTTTGCATTAACCTCTACATAAAGCAACACAAATTAGGAGAATATCTAGTACCCCTAGTAGAGTACCTTTTATAGTTCTAGTATTTATGACTGTTTCATTAAACCCTTTCACCACATCTCACCTGGAACACAGATTGCTGTTATTCAATAATGTTGCAGTATTTTTTGAGCCTGTTTCCCTAAGAGTGACGCTTGTTTCCTGTTTTGTTATGATGGAAGATTCTACTCATTTCACAAAGAATTGTGCTATCATACCTTTTCACAGAGAAGCATGACCTTCCATTATTTATTATTTTGCTTGGCTAATCACAGATTCACAGTAATTCAGAGTTGGAAGAGACCCACAAGGATCATCAAGTCCAGCTCTTAAGTAAATGGTCCATGCAGGGATAAACCCCATAACCCTGGTGATCTTATCACCATTACAACCACTCTCTAAACAGCTGAGCTAATCTAGGGGTCACATCATTAATAAACATGCATGTCTGGAAAGCAGGAATCCCATCAACAAATGGAATAGGCCTAGATGAAAAAGCAGGCTTTTTAAAAAAAAACACAGTAAAAATTGGTATGGTTTGAGAGCAAGGAGGAAGCAGCTTCAGAGGAGATAAAATTTGATAAGACACAATTTTTAAACCATTTTTTGTTCTGGGGGACATGAGTAATAGAGGTTATCAGTTTACAACTGAGTCCAGCAGAGACAATTAGGTATTAATATTTCACTGTTAAACAGGATACTAAATAATTTTATGAGCTTCTGAGACCATTCCTATAGTTATACTCAGGCACCTAAGGAGAAATTTTTTGCAGTCTCTAACATAGGAGTATATGCAATCAGTAAATACCTACCTGGAAATTCTTCCAACTTTTCCGTATTTCAGATCCTAAGTGAATGAAAATTTCAAACCATATAACTTTCTCAAGATCTTTTCAGCACTTTTTGTTTAATTTCATTCATGAAGTTCTGTGCAAGTACAGGTTATTTGTCTACGCAATGATTTATACAGTATTTCTGCTTCTGACAGCTGTAGGTGAAATAACTATAAGAAGAAAACCAAAATACTACAGAAAATAATCATTGCTGTATCATGGCAAGGTCACTGTTTTAAATTAATTAATTAATTAATTATTAGACAGATCCTTCTTGATAGACCATTAAGAAATCTTCAGCATTGTAGTCTAAAAGGACATTCAGGATTTTCCAACAGCTCTAACAAGGCTGGCAATCTCTTCTACTCACCCCTTTCTACTCTTTCTTTATTTTCTGGATATAATACATATATTTAAATATTTGACCATGTGCATTGGCATTTTTAATTCAGCTCCCTTCAGAGAAAACATATTTCTAGTTCTAAAGCTTTCATATGTATTACATTTTAAATGTAATCTAGTAGCAATTTATAATTCCTTGTTAAAAAAAGAAAAAACAAGTTAACTTTGTGTTGGGCAACACATTAATACTTTGAAGAAACTTCTTAAGAAAATCCTTGGAATAATTAAATTGTCAACAGCTAATAGCATCAAAACCAGGTTTTGCTGTTCACCATAATTGCCTCAGCAGGAAAAAACTATCAATATTGCTTTCTGAAGTTCAATGCAGTTTCCATTCAGTGCACTCTTACTTTGATTTTCTAATATATTACTTTGAAACCTGTGAGCTGAGACACTCATTACTTTTGACTACAAATGGCTGCAAAATTGATGGGAAAGCTGATTTAGATAGCACACTCGATAAAAAGCCCCTTTTAAGACATTTCAGTGACAAAATCTTGGTGACCAAGGATCCATGTGTCTTTCCTGCATAATATGAAAATAGAATTCTGTTTTGCAGTTTTTGCTTCCCACAGAGACAAGAGTAGCCTTGAAGATTATAGTCACATCCCCAACATAATCATATTCACTTTAAAACCTGTAGTACACACAGAAATATATCTCAGAATTATTTAAATACATATCATATAGGTATGTGTATGTTGGAAATAGAGTAAAAAAAGGTGCAAATAAAAAAATCAGCTATGAGTAACTAAGGGAATAAAATGCAGAGGCACTTTCTGCATATAAACCATAAGTATACCAAATAAAGAATGGCCAGAGGCTCAAACGAATAAAAAAATATTTCTATATTATTCCAAATAAATATTTATATATTACTTCATTTATATCTTTTCAATCAGCTAAAGCAATCAGGATGTTAATAGATGTAAGGAACCCTGAATTTACTGTAGAAGATGCTTTGCAAAACTTACTGAAATTGGATTTACCTTGTTTTTTTGTACAGAGGTTCTGTCTCTGTAGAAATACTGAATCTATGTCTGAATTCATCCTGTGAATAATCACACTTTTCTCCATTCAGAAAATGTTTAAATTGTCTTTTAAATACAGAACTGAATGAGCATAGTTTATAAATGATATTTTAGAAAAGAAAGGTCTTGTTACCTAAACTATTTCCATTGCCATTACAACTGCAGTATTCTGCATATAGAAAAGAAATGGTATATTTAGTTGAGAGAAGAAGAATATCATCTTGACTCTTTCGATTCATTGGAAGAATAGACTGGAATATTTAATACTTGTATACTTGTACAAGTAAAAAGAAATCACAGGAATATTCCAAAATTTTCGTCACTCAGAACATCCTCTGCCATATGAGGTATTTCCACCTTTTTGTTCACCTCTTGAAGGGTTCTTACAGAAGTCAGAATGCTGATGTAGAGAGAAAAAACCTGCATTTTCAATTAAAAAATTACAGTTTATAAAGAGTTGTGCATTTTTTTTTCACTAGTTTTCGCTATATGAGAACCAATTAGGTTAATTTTATGGTAGTATGTCTTGTATTTCATGCCTTGCAATAAGGGGAATAGTTTTTTTTTTTAAAAATTGAAGGCTGAATAGTTAGTTGCAAATCTTTAAAGTTTAGTTTACTTACTTTTTACCTTCAATGTTTATCATTTGAAAATATGTACTGCCTGTTCTTGGGGAAATACTTTTATTTGCTTCTGACTGAATCAAGACTGTGTCAGGTTTATACTGATAGGCTGAACAAGACCTTCTACTGCATATTATCTCTACTACTTATTTAGGCACAAACTTACAGTTTCAGTGTCATAATGAATATGTTAGGCATTGATATCCTGGTGAAATATTTATATATATATAATTTAAAATTGTGAGCAACCCTAGACTTAGCGTTTCAATCGTATATGTACACAAAGCTTGTAGACCCTTAGAGTTATATCTTTTATTCTGAGGCAAAATTTAATTTTCAGAGAATCACCAGGTTTACTAAGTCTCAACATAATCGGTGAAGAATATCTAGTTATCTAGATTTTGGTCTAAATATTGGTGAGTTTCTTCCAGGGAAATGCTGAGAGCTACTTGCCTTTTTCCATTGGCTACACTGTGGATTTACCAAGCCTCAACCCTTGCATAGTACAATGTCTTTAAAAGGATTTTAAGGTATAGGTAAAACTAAGGATCTGAGCTTTACACATTAAATCAGGTTAGTTAACATGTATTATTTTATTCTGAAAAATGAAACAATGAGCTATTAAAAAAGTGACTTCTAAAGATTCACAAAATTCGTGCTTTTTAAACAAATATATCAGTTATAAATGACTGTTAAAACTGAGTTCAAAAACCTTTGTCATACACCAGCAAAACAAATACACACTGTGATTTATTTCTGTAATTTTGTGATGGGGATAATTTTTTTCTTTTTTAAAGCACAATATTATCACATTTGCATTATTTTCCTGGGTTTTGGGTTTTCTGAAATCTGATGTTGTGCATCAACAACACACAAGACACAGTGTTTGGAGTACTGAAAGTTACTGGGCTTATAGGTAAAACCTCTAAAGTAATTTTGTAATTGCTGCATATATTGCAAAAAAAACCAAAAAACCAAAACCACCCCAAAATGTATTGCAGAAATGTATTGTATAAATATTTTATTATTTTTCTTCTATCTGATTCTGCCCAGTAAGCATTTTTTTTTTTGAATATCCATTATAAATTATCATATTTAACTGCAGTATTGAGAAGGATCATTACAAAATTATGCTAGAGGATGGATTTGTATGAAAGAGTAAACCCATTAACAAAAGGTAATACAGTTCCTTGAAACCTGCCAGATGATGTATGATCCATTTTATCTTTCAGTCCCAGACCTAAAAATTGCTTTATGCCACTTAAGCTTTATTTAATTATACTGTTCATATTCCAGCTCTTTATTTCTCTTCTAATGTTTTGTTTGTTTTTTTCCTCACAAAAAGAAGCCTTTCTGGCAAAAACATGGTAAAATAGAACAGAAGTCAACTGAAATTTCCCCTATATATAGAAACAGGTTATAAAACAAGCATTTCTGGATACATTGGCAAGATACTGATAAGAGGAAAAATATTTTCAATATGACATTTTCATAACTCATAAAAGGTTAATTAGAGACGTTGTGGAGTTTATCCTTGGTGATACTCAAAATCCAACCAGACACCCTGAGCAGCCTGCTCTAGCTGACCCTGATCTGGGCAGGGGTTGGACTAGCAGATGTCCATGTGTCTCTTCCAAACAAAATTGTCCTGACTCTATATCCATGGAAGTCTTTGCTTTTCAACCCTGTAATACCACAAAATATTTTAACAGGGAATGTACCTTAACATAAGGATCTTGGAAAATGGTACTGAAAGCAGCATTCAAATTAGCATGAAATTTGAAGCTGTAGCAAATATTAGCAAATATTCAAAACTTTTAGAAAATTTGTGTAATTGGGACAACAGAGGATAAATGCAGTTCAGTGTAAAATGAAAAAAAAACATTAGTTGGAAAATAAGCTGCTAATGCTGGGCTTTTTTTATGAAATGAAAGTCTTTGAGCATAGTGATCTGAAAAGGGTTTACATTGCTATTCTGAAAAGGAAAATAAAAAACAAACTCAACCATTCTGCAAGTGACAAAGTGTCAGAAACATAATGTGTTTACAATCACCTTGTTTTATTAGCAGGGGAATACTGATTTTACCCCATAAACTTTCCAGTTTTGCAAAGTAGACTGTCTCTTAATGTCAATATGCCAAATTAAAAGTTAATGTTAATGCCATTACTTGTATGATGCTCTTGCAGTCTCATTTATTGCATAATGACTCATTGGCTTCTCTTCACTACACCATGATTAGATAGGAAAGTGTTATGAACAGAAATGATAGTAACCAAGATGCCAAGAGTAGATATTGGGGGTTTTTTTGACCAGAGACTCTGAAGAACTCAGAAAACCAAACTCTTTTTACACAGCTGTCAGAATTAGTTCTTCCTCTCTATCCTGCACGTGGTACACAAAATTGTGCACGTATGCATGTATGCATATATGCTTATATATATACACAAGCCCACACAGATACACATACAACATTGTTTTTATTTTGCATTGCTGGGACTTATTGCCATGTCCCAGAAAAGTAATTTTCTAGGAATGTTGTTCATGGCAAAAAATAGTAGCAGACCTCAGCATCGATGTCAGAATCCAATAGTCTCTGACAAAGTTCTTTTAAGTACTTCACCCATGGAGGGTGTGCTTCTTAATATCAAATTCACTTATTTTAAAGATAGCTGATATTACATGGTATTTCTGATTTAGCAGGGTGATACAAAATACAGTGCATAACAACAAAACACGTTACACTTAGCAAGATACAGCAATTGCAATACACAGTTTAATCACCATACCAATGGGATTCCCATTACTGGTCTTCATGATGTGCTGATTCTCACAGTGCTGGGCAGACCCAATCACCAGAGGGGAACACATGGGTTGAACCCAGTTTAAGCCTCTTGCTCTCATCAAAGCTCTTGTCCAACCCTGTGTTGGGCTGAGCCATGTACATACACTTCCACCATGTTAGTCCGGCTAAGTAGGGGGGACCTTCACAGTCTTTTGAGTGTGAATGAACAGTGAGTGAACTCAGGGAGAAACATTTACAGCAGTAATTGATACACCCTAAACCAAAAACCACCCTCAGGCTGTTGTCACACAGACACAGGCTGTTGTTGAACACAGAATGGTGTCACTGATTTCAGCAACAATATATCTGCCTTTTTCAGATTAAAATTTGCAGAGCCTTCATAGTGTAACAGTAGGCAATTAATGTAACATGGAAGGGTTTTTCTAAGCAGAAGGCTAGGCTGACAACTTGAAAAATCTTCAAGAGGAAGAAACTTTTATCCTTTAATAGAAAATAGAGTATAGCTTTATTCTACCCTGATGTCTTCAGAATCCACAGGCATATATGTTCAGAATACTTCTTGCTTCTATGGACAGCTCAGCTATTATTAAAAAAAAAAAACCAAAGGCAATTACAAGCAATCATATAAATGACTCAGCTACACAGCATGTCAGCCCAGAGGCCCATCAGTCCAGCATTCTGTCTTAAACAGGAGCTGAAAGGAGATTACTGTGAAGCAGCATAGTAATAGGACCCACATGCAGTGATATTTGCCCAGACTATTCTGCAACCTTCCAGCAATCTGCAAATTCACAAGCCTGAAGTTATATTTTTACTTTCTAATGGCCATCAAGGGAATTATTTCCTTCATATATTTGTAATAACCATAATGCTTTGTGACAAGGATATCTGCACCTTAATTTTACACAGTGAGAATCTACTAAGAGGCAGCTGGACTTATTCCTGCTATTTTTTTAACAGTCAATAGCTAGATCTGCATTAGTTTGTACTACTTTTCCCAATACAGACTTCTATCTTCTTCTATGCATTCCTAATTAATTCATTCAATGTTATTGTCCTTAGGTATCTTTCATTCTTATTGAACAAAAAATATTTTGAAAATTACTAGTTCCATTTATGCAGATGCTATGACTGATATACTCTGACGGATTTTCAGAAGAACTAGTTTAACTTAAGAACCAGGAAGTGATTCTTAAATCTGGATGAATTTTTTTGGTCAAACTATGTGAGACAGAAACTTATTCTAAACTATTCAACGAAAAATGAAAAGTGAATAAAAAATGCTTTTTACAACACAGTTCTTATTTTCTTTATAGCTCATGCTGTCAGCAATGTTCAAATAAGAATAAAAGATTCTCTTTGGCTCATAATGGAGCTGTTTGTCATTTCTTTTTTTCTGATGTTGTTCTCAATATAACTTTCAAGTATACAAGTAGCTACCACAAGGTTAATCATTGTATTGCACTCAGGCAGCTCGTTTGATGTTGCACTTTTTCATAAGCTACCTATATGATTTAGAAGTTTAATTCCCACTTACATTAAATGAAACAGTCCTGTGAAAGAAGACAATGAGATGGTTGTCATGCCCACAAAAAGAAAGCAATTTTTCAGAATTCTACCCATAACAGTTACAATTCTTTTCTTGTGTATATGAAGCACTTTTTTTTTCTTAGAGGCAATTACTATTTAATTATTAATATAAAATGGAAAATATCTAGAAGCAGAAACTAAGACATATATAGCCCATAGCTGTAACTTGATGAGTTTGGCAATACCTGAGTTACATGGACTGAGGTTAAAGTTTCTGCTTTGATTACAGAGATGAAGTTTGAACCTGAGGCTATGGCTATGATCTGCTATTCCTGTATTTTATATTGCTGAATAAAACAAAGGCAGGTATTAATCTGTGGTTCCAGACATAAGTGGCATGGGTAAACTCAAGTTTAGACTAGGTAGAACTCAAGTCTTTTAACCAGTTGGAGGCACAACCCACAATATACAGTCATTAGTCTAAATTTCATCTCAGTTCATGCAGTACTGATACCCTGGCTCTTGATGCATTGTCCTTTGACCAAGATCATTGTCATAGACAAATTGCCAGCACACTGCCTCTTGACATCCTGACCCTTTGCCAACAGCAGCAGCATGGGCAGGATGCCATCCACATTATCCAGATAAGGTGTGATACTCTCAAATCACTCTGGTGGAGTCAAAAGGCAGTGCAACTCTTATGTGTATTCAAAAGGCATTTGCATGTTCGGCTGTTGCTGCCAGATCACCAGGACATAACACATCCCTGGCACTCTGCCAGAGCCCAGCATCACTTATGATCCTGTGTTTGCTATCAGTGATTGGGTGAGCTGTATGCTCACACTGTTGATCATATTTCTTACTGCCTCCAAAAGTTTTGGGTTTTTTTCTTACACATTGTCGGACCCCCTTACTGTTCAGACTGGAGGTACCTACTCATAACTGTTGTTTTTAAAATTCTTCATGCCAAGATGTCTGAACTGTGATGATTCCATAGTATACATTAAGCAGTGCTTCTAAGGAAGCTGACATATGCTGTGTGTCTTAAGCAAAACTCCAGAACATGTGAGAGCACAAAACATTCTGACATTAATGTTAGAGGACTATGTAGGGATGAAGGGGTCACTCCTCTTGAAGAGGCATCCTGTTGCCTTTTGGAAGCTGTAACTGAAGGGAACTGTTCTCCAAGCTATGCCAAATTTTTTTTTCCTGGGAAAACAACTTTAATGGCTTGACAGAATTAATCAGTGTGGAAGACCTGCATCCAGTGCCTGACTACATTCACTGATATTCCTTTTCCTGCTCAGATCCAGTTCTAATGTTTGATGGTGTCACCAAGACTACTGAATGGTTTAGTGTCACCAAAAGAAGGAGTCCTCTTCTCTTCAAAACTTCTTTACTCCTCTATTTTCTGTAAAGCTCCTTCCCTCATGCAGCTCCACACCTTAGGCCCAGCTTCTTACATGTTTTACTGAACTTCTAAAGGAGCATCGACCATTGACAGTTTTGATTCTGTTCGGTAGCTTTTGTTGCTTAGGGGATTTTTGCTTTCTTTCCAGACTGGACATGTTGATTAAGGAGAGCAATACTACCATAGAAACCATTTTGAAACACTTTTTCTTTTCCCACCAAGATGAATTTTTTATGCTTTGAAAAATAAAAAAGGTGGTGTCTGAGTTGTCCAGAAAAAAATGAAAATTACTCTGCATATTGCTTGTCTACTGAGTTTTAAGAATAGAATATAGCTGTGGAAAAGATAAATGACTTGAATTCCATCCCAGCTGCAGTTCATTGATTTTCTTTTTAGTCTAAAAATTAACCTTCAAAGTCACAGCACTGTACTACAACTTAGGAGACAGTTGCCTGTTGTAAGGATGTGGCTATCAACAAAAGGAGAGCAGTAAAAATGGTTTAAGTCATTAGGAGTAAATACTGTAACTTTGTATGTGTGAGAAAGAAATGTCATTTACTGCTAACTACAAAAACTGAAAGTCAACTAAAAAATGTTTCTGCATTTATAAAGAATTTCTTTAAATTCTTCTATCTGGCTTATAATGAAAGAACAGTTAAACTATACATGGTTAACATTCACTGACTATAAAGAGAACTCTTTGTTCATTAATTATAGCTTTAAAATTGAAAGAAAAACTAAAAGATAAATGATATAGCACATAAAATAAAATTAAACAGAAATAAATTCCTGTAAATTTTTCGTAATTTAAAAGAAAAACATCACTATTTTATATAGCAACAACAATATATTTTTTATAAAATATATTTTAAGATTTTAACTTGCTATAACATCTCCACAAAGTAAGTTTAGTTTTTAACTTTTCAAAAGTTTTGCATGAAAGGAGAACATGGTACTAATATTTTTAGCAAAGCAGTAAGCATTTACACCAAAAGAGGAGCAAGGACTACGAAATACTAATTATGATTGAGTACTTATTAAGTATTCCAAGCACCACTAATATTTCTAACACATAAGCCAAACTCCACTGATGTTAATTACATTAATCATCTCATTATCTTCTCTGGGACTGGCATAAATGAGTTAGACAATTAAGGTCGTTCCTTTTTTCACAGATATATCTGTACAACATACAGATTAGTACTGATGGGTATATTGAAATAAAATCCCATTACTTTTCCAAATCACTTAATTTTATTTTCCTATGGAGAAAGAGCAAATACAATATTTCCACAGTATACAAAATATAATTGTCTGTTTAAATTAACTTTTAGAAATTCAGACTTGTTGGAGGTTCTTTTTCTCACTTTTTTCCCTTTTCTTAAAAAAAAAAAAGAGGCAAAATCTTTGTAATGAAATTTTCTACGTGAACTTGTAAGTCCTTAATTTATTCTGCAATACCCTTATAAATCTATAATAGAAAGAAGACTATTGTCCTACACAGATAAAAGAAACAAAAAAACCACAGCACAGAACATAAAGATATTGGTGGTGAAATGACCAGTGATCACTCAACCCATCAAAATCTCTTTTAGCATTGCTTGTCTCTTAGGATGCTGTCTAATTTTTGCAGCTGTTTCAATGCTTCTTGACTCAACAAAGATGCTTCATAGGCAATTCTGTGCATTCATGAGTCTCTGCACAATCAAATGCTTCTTGATATCTGCTCTTGCTTTTTTGTCTCCTTGTCCTCTTTTCTCCCCCCTGCACAAATCTGACCCATTGGGGTTTTTGTCTCTATAAAGCTGAGAATACAGTAACTTGTGTTTTAAGTCTGAGAAGCTTTTTATTATACACCTTTGAAATACTTATGCCTTCCCTTCCCCTTACATCCCCTCCTTTCCCTTCCATCCCCTTATTAAAAAAAAAAAAAAAAACAAACAAAACAAACAGAAAGAAAAGCCCACACCAAGCTTTTATTATTATTAGATTAGAGCATGGGGATGCTTGAGAGAGACTTCAAAAGAACTGGTATCAGTTTACTGATAACTTTGTCTGGGGTGGGATATTCATATATAAAAGAAATGTATAAAAGAAATTCCAAAAATCAGTGAAAGATTGTATCACAGGACCAGGTTCCAAAGAAGGATTGTGCTGCTGCTATTTGTTGTAGTACCTCAGATGCTTTAAAGAAAAATAAATGATATTTTATAGGTTCCTAACTTTTCACATGCATCCTCTGGAGGAAAAAAAAAAAAAAAATCAAAAAAGAAAATGAGAGTTTTCTAAAAATATTCAAATTTTCCGATGACTACTGTTTAGAACTGTGAGCACTGTATAGTCTAATATGAAAAAAACCCAGAAAAATAAATATTTCAATAAAATAAAAAAAATATAAGGCTCCTCTTCGTTCATCTGTAATTCAACTAGATATATTTTTAGAAAAAATTCCAGGCTTGTCTGTCAGTAGTCCACCTGATTATTTCTGCTGTTGATTTATCACCTCACAGAGGTAATGTTTCTCTTTTCTTCTACTTTAAACTGTTTTCTGTTATCACTTGTTCATTTTCTATATAGATGAATATAAATATATTTTCTATATACATGAATTTCAAATTATTCTGTAACTTTTTTTTGTTAATCTGCAATAGTTGAATGTTATGTTTCAAACATTTTCTTTTTGTAATGTTGATACTAGAACTGGCCATGCCATTCTATTATTATTTCCACCCATGCATAGTGAAGAAGTACTCTCCTCATTCCTCAATACTATTGGCTTTATCCAATCTTTAATCTTTACAAAAATCGCACTGGCATAGTCATTTCCATTTCATTCAGAATGATTTCTTTGTCTTATTTCAGATAGTTCCAGAAAATGTAAGATATGTTTCTTTTCCTTTTTGAAATTTAAAAGCCCACGGAAAGCTTCTGTTGTTGAAATGATTATTTCTCTTCAGAAGAAACAAAGGTTACTCTTCTTACAGTGTGCATATTTCAGTTATCTTGCTTCTTACTGTGTGCATATTTCAGTTCTCTTGCTTCTTACCGCTCATATTGCAACATGAATGTGACCTTTGAATTTTAGTATTTTCTTAATGCGTTTGAGAAGAGTCCCTTTGAAGTCTGATGAAAAGAGTACAGGGAGAACCTTTTATAATACTTCTTATATGGATTTCTCTTATAATAATTGATTCTTGTTCACAAAATGGAAACTTCTTGTTGCCATGGTTCATACAGGTTTTGCTGTTAATTGGGTATCAGTGTTGCTGAAACTTAAAATTGTGTTTTACTGATGTTGTGTGCTGCAATGTTATTATCCTTTAGGTTGACACAAATTTGGGGCCCAGAGTGCATATCTCTCTGTCTTAGCACTATGCTGAAAAAAAGAAACAAACCGTAAGAAGGAGCTATTTTTTAATTTTTGCAATTTTTTCAACTTAAATGTATCAATATATATGCATCTAGTCTCATACACATAAAATGATTGTGTATCAGCTGTTATTTAACTTCAATCTTATAGAAAAAAAGTAGAATTCTTGAAGTCTTTTGGGATTTTTAACTCCTAATAATTTGAGTAGGTTTACTTTCACCTTTTACCTTTTTTCTTATGACATTAGTCACTATTAATGAATATTTGAGCATCCAAAACCAAATATTTCTACCTCCTGAATATCTTATGAACTTAAATGAGACAAAGGAAATTCAGTTTTAGATAGGAAAAAAAATGAAAGGCATGCTGACAAAGAAGAGCAGAGAAATTAAGATTAAACAAATTGTATAGATGAAAGCATAGAAGGTTTTTGTTCAATAAATTCTGTAGCACTAGACCTAGTTTTATAAAGGATATAAAGTAGCTGATAACACATTCTGATTCCTCCGCAAAATGTGTATCCTTTTTGAATTAGCTTTGACCTACATTCTGTAGCATCATCAGCTTCTGGTATTTGGAGAACAATTTGGCCTTATGTCTAACTACTGAAGAATAGAGCAAAGAGTTTACTGAACAAGAGTGTTGACTGAAGATATTTGATGTTTAAACCACTACCCTTAATTATGAAAACACTAAAGAGTCAGTTCTGATGTTTGTAATGGATTTTCATAAGCAAATCCTCTGACAGTTGCATTTGAAGACTTAGCTCAGCATATAGTGGTTCTGACACAAATTTCAGTGGTGATTTCATCAGTGTCTCTAGTTCATCAATGTTAAGATATTTGCGGCTTTTCCTAAGACACCATAACATGATAAGGAACAGATGTTCCAATTAAATTTTCCATTGAAAAATCTCAAAAACGTATCAGTGAAAAATACTGGTTCAAATTAAAAGAAAAATAAACAAATTATGTATTATATTCATTGGAGCATCCCACTTTTCTGATAGAAAACAATTTTTCCTAAATTTTGCTTGCTGGTTGAATGTTCAGGAGTTCATTTAAGGTCCTTATCATTGGGGTGTAATGGATACAAGTTGCAAAGTCAGGGGTATCTTGTATTATGTAACCATCAGGTGGTTGCTCCTAAGAAGCAGGGACAGGTATTGATTCGTGGGGTCCATAAGTGAAGTCTAAAATTGGTCACTTTCACTTCTCATATTTATTGTTTTCTGGTGTATCCAGGAGGTTTTTCTTGGCCAAAACCCAGTATTTTCCTGTTTTCTACCCCTAAAATTATCTCTGCATGCCACTAAACTAGGATTTTAAAATATTAATTTAAACCTAGGATATACAATTCATACAGGGTGTATTAAAAAAAAAAAAATTCATTTTTAAATTTTATTTTATTTATGTTTTCCATGATTTAACCCCAGTCAGCAGCCAAGACCCACACAGCTGCTTGCTCACTCCCACACCAGACTGAAGTGGGAAAGAATCAGAGGGTAAAAGGTAGGAAGCTCCAGGGTTAAGATAAAGACATGCATAGAAGCAAAGCAAAGCAAGGAATTAATTCACTGCTTCCCATAAGCAGGCAGGTGTTCAGCCATCTCCAGGACAGTAGGGCCCCATCACATGTAAACGTGACTTGGGAAGACAAACACCATCACTCCATCCCCCTTCCTTCTTCTTCCCCTCACTTTATGTACTGAGCATGATGCCATATAGTCTGGAATATCCCTTTGGTCAGTTTGGGTCACCTGTCCTGGCTGTGTCTCCTTTCAGCCTCCCATGCTCAGCAACAACAAAAACATCTCTATGTTATCAACCCTGTGTTCATCACAAATCCAAAACACAGCCCTATACTAGCCACTGTGAAAAAAATTTACTCCATTCCAAACCAGCACAGTGAGCTACAATCTCAGAGTAAAAGATTAGAAAAAATAAGGTGTTACCACTTTATAGAGCCCTGAAATACTGAATGAATATATCGGCATAGTGCTTCAGCAATCTCTTTACGCACTTGAAAACCAACGTGTACTAAGAAACCACTTGTTTATTGCTATTCTTCCTAACTCACGCTCATTTCACTTCATGTCATCCATTTTATTTAAGTTGAACATAATACTTACATGGGTAAATACCAAAATAATCCCTGCTAGTAATGTTAAGGTATCAGTAATTTCATGTTTTATATGCCCTCAGTAAAGTGCATTGAGACACAAGAAGTTAATCACCTCATAAAATAAGCCAGCACCACAGTGTTTGCAGGCTCTGTATCAGGCTATTTACCTGGTTAGCCAGTGGGGACAACCCAGGGCACAGTCTGACTCTGCACTGTCACCCAGGTGAGAGTCCCATCCCTCTTGGGTGGTTGTGGGTACATTTATCCAGGGAGAAACAGAGTTCAATAATATGGGCACGAACCTTTCTGTGGCACCCGGCTTCAGTGTCAGAAAATGGTCCTGAATGTGTTTAATTTATTAGCCCTGACAAGTATGATTAAGTACAAAAGAGCAGATGCATTTTATTCCTTGAAATGGGCTTTAAAGTTAGTTGAGTTTAATGGAAAAGAACCTTTTAAACTTACTGGCATGTAAAAAGGCACAGAGCAATTTCATCTAAATTTAGATCTCTACCAGCTGCCATTGAAGTTATCCTACACTCTCATTATGGCCAAAGGAGAGGAATAAATATCTCCCCATCTAATTTATGGTAGCTGTCTATCTTATAACAACCTGAAATTTCTTCTGTAGGTGTTTATTTTCCTATCACTGATTACAAAGGGATCCTTGTGCAGATTCTGAAGGTTAACTTTTAGAGCTCTAAGAATTGCTTTGAAATTAATCCTAACCTGAAATAGCTCTTAGCTTTCTAAAGGTAAAGTACTAGGAGGATTTTTTTCTCTGATGTGTCACAACACCATCAGTTTCTGCTCTTTTCTGTTGTAGGAAGTGAAAGTTTGAAACTAGGTTGACTAAGCAGAGGTTTTTAAAACTATTTAACCTAGAAGCATACTTATATCAGAGCTTATACTCTACCTTCTGCTTGCATTGTTTACCAGAGGTCCTTGAATCAAGGATTTTGAGTAACTTAAAGGGCATATGTATATAATATTTATCATCATTGTGATCATAAGAAATACCCATGTTTTTAGGGTTTGTATACAGAATAAAAATATTGATAGAATGATGAGAGCAGCTACATATCTGTGGTAAAACTGTAAATGGTTTCATAGAAAAAATTCTGCTCTGGCAATTTGTTCACTTATAAGTCAGACTGAAATGCCAGTATCATTATATGTTGTATTATTTCTCTGTCATTTGTAGGATCAGAAAAATTATTGTCAAAACTTTTATCATCTTATCACTGTGAAAATCTCAAATAAATATCACCACCTTCTCATCTTTTGACTGAAAGAGTAATCTCCATACTACTATAATGGTAAAGTAAAAAGGCATACTGGTAACACATACCATGACTTTTTTTTAAGGAAAAAAAACAGCAGTGGAAAAGCAAAGAAAATGGACAAAACAAACCATGTATGTCTACTTAGGGAGATACCCATAAATAGTGACCAAATTTAGCTTAAACTGCATTGACCTTTTCAGAATTTATTTAAGGAGAACATTTTCTTACCTTCAAGACTAAACCTCCATTATTAGACACTTAAATTATAAAGAGAAATATATTTTATTAATTTCTGTTGTACTCTCAGTTTCATACTTGAACTCTTTTCTTACTTGAACACTTGAATATTCTAAATTAAATATTTTTTGTAGATATATGTGTAATTTGCTTAATTTTTTTTTATTCTTCTGGTTTTTTGGGTGGGTTTTTTTTACTAATTATACTAGCCCATTTTAAAATTTGCTAAACAGTGGAAAAATCACAGAATCATAAAATGGGTTGGGTTGGAAGGTACCTTAAAGATCAACCAGTTCCAGCAACCCTACCAGAGGCAGGGATGCCTTTCATTAGACCAGGCTGCTCAAAGCTCCATCCAACCTGACCTTGAACATTTCCAGAGAATACAATGTTCATTCTTTTAGAATCTTTAGAAATTGTAAACTTCTGAAGTTGTAAAAACTAAAAAAGTCCCCTAAAACACCCCTAAAAGTTGTAAACTAAATTCCAAGTTATACCAACTGACTCTATAGGTCATGATCCATGATCAAAGGTATAGCACTATTCTTTACCTCTCCTAATTTTAAAATTTCTGTTTTCTTCACAGGATTGACTCTAGGATAATCTCAATTATTTGACCTCTTTCTACCAACTCTGCCTGCTTGCCTGCCTTGTCAATACCTAAAGCTTGACAGGATGTTGGGGAAGATGAAACAGGAAAACCTTGGAAATATGATTGCCTGACAAAAGATTTTGGGAATATGAAAACTACAGGCAACATCGAAATGAAAGCCACTTTTGAAATACCAGGTCTTAGTTACTGAACAACTAGAAAACAATGGTATGGCCACTGAAGATAATCCCCTCTTGATTGAACAATACCCTCTGCTTGCAGGCAGGTCCAAGGGTCAGAGCAGACCCTACTAGCTCAGCAGAAGGGGTCCAAAGAGTAGTTTTTAGAAGTTAAGATGTAACACTTTATGGTAATATAAGAACTCTTATAGGCTGTATGTAAATGCTATAGGATTTGTATCTTGTATTAGATTGGTTAGTGACAATTAGAATATTCAGTACAGAAGATGATTTATTGTATTGTAACCAGGACTTCAGAGACTTCTATTCATTCTCACTTCCATTCTCTCTTCTATACTCTATTCCTCTCTTCCACTTCTACTCTTACTTCCACTCTTGCTCTTACACCCTCTCTCTCTCTCTCACCCGTTTTACTCTCTTGCTCTCTTGGGCCTGCTCAGAGCTGAGTCAGGCAGCTCTGAGCAGTGCCCCAATACCCACGCCTTTACAATAAACCGACTGTGTCCCAAGACCTGCTTATAGAGATCTCTCGTCTCCATCCGTCTCCATTCGTCTACGCCCGGTCCCGACTGGACCCCTGAATCAAATAACCTACAACAGGAATAAATTAACCTCTAACATACAATTGAATCAGAAAATTTATGCCTTATGTACATTTGATAAAAATGACAGATGGTTGCACAACTGGCTTACTTGAAAATCTGCAGTACCACTAGAAATATTATCAGTCCCTAACTCTATATGCTGTGTATTCAAAAAAATACCATTTTACTTTTCCCCAGTGTCGCTGTTTGAGCCTGGCTGGATGCCAGGCACCCAGCAAAATACTCTATCATTCCCTTCCTCAGCAGGACAGGGGGAGAAAGTAAGATTAAAAAAAAAACTTGTGGGTCAAGATAAAGGCAAGAAGATAAACATAAAAGATAAACACAGAAGGGAATGTCATGAGTGCACAAGCAAAGGAAAATAAAGACAAAATTTTTTTCTTTACTTCACATCAGCAAGCAATGTCTGGCCATTTCCCAGGAAGAAGGGCTTCAGCACATCATGGTTGCTTCAGAGGGCAAATGCTGTAAATAACAAATGATGAATGCCCCTCTCCCTCAGCCTTTTTCCTCCTTTGTCTTAGCTTTTATTGTTGGACAGATTTCATACGACATGGAATACCCCTTTGGTCAGTTTGGGTCAGCTGCTTTGGTTTTGTGCCCTTCCAAGGTCTTGCCCACCCGCAGCCTGCTGGTGAGAGTGGAATGTTGGTGAGACAGCTCTGAGGCTGTGCCAGCCCTGCTCAGCAGGAGCCAAAACACTGGTGTGTTACCAACACCTTTCGAGCTACCAATGCAAAGCACAGAGCTGTGAGGGCTGCTGTGGGGAAAATTAACTCCATCTCAGCTAGACGCAACAGATCCAGCTTAAAAAAATTATAATAGTAGATGAATAATGATAATAATAAATTTAAATAACAACCAAAAAATGCTGAAAGTTTTTGATCTGTATTTATGTTCTGTAGGCATCCCATTCGTGCTCCAAACTGATAAGAACTCTCAATTACTTTTGATAATCAAGCAGATGCACAGACATGCAATATGTCCACAGACATATTCCAGGGTTTTATGTTGCATATAGAAATTAATACTGAGGTTTGCTATGGATTTAATAGAAAGAGAAAACCTTAGAGTCCTTACTAAGCCACTTCCTTCTAATAGGATTAATTTTAAGTATCTGTTCTGAATGAACTGTTCTCCTTAATTATTTAGCAACATTAAGCTAGTATGGGGTCAGGCTCACAGTAGTCCTTAAGCTGGGAAATTTCCCTTTACCTTGTATTTTTTAGATTTTTAGATCCATGTGTATTTTACCCTCCCTTTTCTTTCTTTTTTTTTTTTTCCTAGAAGAGGGAATGATTTAAGACAGTCATTGAAATTCATAGTTATAATTAAACACAGTGCTGTATGCCCTGCTAGACAGACAGACACTGCCAAGCATCAACTAGACTGGCAAAGGTCAATAATATTTCAGATGTACCAACATAAACCCAAAGAATTATAATTCAGGGTTCAAAATGATAAATTCTATTACTATCTGAGAATGTAGTTCCAAGTCATCTGACCACATTCTAAGTCATTTCAGCTGGCTTTGGATTTTCATCACTATAAGTAAGAATGAATTCCTGACCACTGTCTTTGCTGATTAGGGTTCATTGTAATTTAATTCTGTCAGGAATATGACAGCATTCTGGAACAATCTGAAGGTCATTATGCTCTTGCTGATGCTGGTGTATGTAAAGGTAAGGTTGATTACTGTCAATGTGGAAATAAAAAAATCTGAAACCAATGATATCCTAAAAGAAGAGTGGTGTCTCCACATGTGTAGTGTGGCAGTCATGTGGCTATCAGGACACTGAGTATTCTGGCTGCTAATGATTAGAGAAGATTACAAGAGGCATAACAGGTTTTTGAAGTTGTTACAGTTTTTATAAATGAGAAGCAATATGGTGAAACATGGAATCTTAGAGAAGATGAACTATTTTTGCTCTCATAAATCACTTTTGTTATTGTGGGCAGGATATTGCATGGAAATTATCCCATAGCTGCAACTGCAGTAGTTTTCTTTTACATTATTGTAAGTACAGAGAAGTATCTCAAGACAAATTTCCACTCTTCTTTAAGAAGGGGAAGAAGAAAATCTTAGGGAACTAGAGGCCCATCAGTCTGCCACACCCCTCTGTAAGCCATGTCCAGTTGCAGGAAGGACGAGGAAGGGAATAGGAACAGTTGACAAAGAAGAAGCAAGGTCCATTTGATAGTCTTCAAGGAAGAGAAAATGTGCTCTGTTGACTTTGTAACGTAGTTAAAGACCAAAAAGTTTGGACAGAAGGCCTCAACAAGTTCAAAGACAATAACCTGTTTTAGGGAGCAGCTGATAAGATGGAGAAAGCTGCTACCTAGAGGGACTTCCACAGGCTGGAGGAATATCATCACTTTCAACAAAGGCAAATGGGAAGACCTGCAGCTAGATAAAATAATTCCAGTGCAACCATGAGGACTATGCTTCTGCTGTTTAGAAAGCAGGCTGCTGGAAAGGCACAGGGATGTGAAGGAGAAGAAGCTAAACATGAGTCATCAGTAGTCCCATGCAGCAAAGAAAGAAAGGCAATCACCTGCTGGACTGTATTAAGACAGAAGCCAGTGCCACCTGAAGTACTGATCCTTGCCCTCGAAGTTTTGCAGTACAAGGAAGATTTTGACATGTTGGAATTGAATTAAGTATAGCACTATAAGTGTGTTTGAGTACTAGACATGTCACTGAGAGGAAAAATGACACTACACATTTCTCTCTATCGAGCAGAGACAGCAAAAGGTAGACTGTCAGGGAAATGCTTTCTCATAACTCATACATGCACATCATTGGGGACTGGCCTACTTTTGGCTGGGATAGAGTTAGTTTTCCTCCTACCAGGCAGTATAATGCTGTATTTCAGGTTCAGTATGAGAATAATATTGATAACACACCAATGTTTTAGTTGTTCCCTCAGTAGTGCCCACCCTAAGCCAAGGGGTTCTCCATTGCCCACGCTCTGCCAGTGAGCAAGGACACAAGAAGCTGTGAGGGAGCATAAAACCAGGACAGATGATCTGAAGGGATTTTTACTACCATAAAACATCAGGCTCAGTATGCAGACTGAGAGAAGTAGGCTGTAAACTGCTAGGGAACTGACACGGATTGGTTGGTAGGTGGTGAGCGACTGTTTTGTGCATCACTTGGGGTTTTTGTTTTCTTGAATTTTCTCTCTCTATTATTTCCCTTTCCACTGTAATTATTCATATTATTGTATTTTACTTTATTTTATTTCAATTATTAAACTGATCTTATCTCAACCCACAAGTTTTACTTTTCTCTGATTCTCCTCACCAACCCTCCAGGGAGTGGGAGGAGCAAGTGAGTGTCTCTAATATTTTCTATTGTTGTGATTATTTACAGATAGATACTGTAAGGATATGTGAATGAAAACTGTCTGCTCTTCTAAAGACGTGGTAAATGGTCTTCTCAAAAAAGGCCCAAACAAACATACAAACCAACACCACCACCAAAAAAAAAAAAACCAAAACAAATCACAGAACAACAGAATTGTTTAAGCTGGAAAAGGCCTTATAGGTCATCGAGACCAACCTTCTTCTACAAAACATGAACACCAAGCAACTTGTTAGAATAGGGTATTTGTGTAATGCTAACTCCTCAAAGAGTTTCACTGTTATGCCTGTCATGTGCAATTGGTTTTAGTCCTTTCTCTTTCCTATCCCTAGTAGTAAATTTTATAATTTTCACCACAGGAGCATCTGATGCTTTAACTGGTAACAAATACCTGTATAAAATACTAAAGAAATAGCAAATGCAATCTCCTTGAGTTGTTTGGACATTAACAATAGCAATGCAAAAGTCCTTTAATAATCTCACATGCAATCACATTAAATGCCTGTAAATAATAAAAACATCAAAAACACATATAGAAATTTTAAGAATATTCTGTACCATTGTTACAATCAAACCAGTGAGAGGTGCCTCTGCCCGAATTAAGGTGCAAGCAAAATCATATGCTGAAGTCAAAAATATGGATTTTATTTAACAGTAAACATGAGGGACAGAGATAGAAAGGAATAGAAAAGGGGTTGAGGGGTGCTGCTAAGCTCAATCTTTAGTTCTCTGACTGGTCCCCTGAGCAGGATCAGTTGCTGACGCAGAATATTTTCTGCTCATGTAACACAATGGTGACCAGAAACAACCCCTTTTTCCTGTTACAATACCTTCAGCAGAAGTAGTCCCTAGAAATGAAACCGCTACTTAGCAAGAAATGTCAAAAACAGAGAGGAAAAACAACAAAGAAAAGGCAAAACCCAAGAATATAATTTTTTTTAAATCTAAATGTGATGTCACTTTTTAAATTAATTAAATATCTTCAAGAGAACTATTTTAGTCTGTTTCATTGAAGAGAAATCTAGTTTTTCTTTCTTAAGGTTTATACTCCAGTATCAGGATCTCTGTCAAAGAACCCACTCTTCACGACCAATTTTGGCTCTAAAGTCTTTTAAATAAGGCTCAGGATGATTAAGGTTCTGAGAAAAAAAAAAAAAAAAGGCAAACCAAAAGTTTCCCCTTTGTGTTAAACCCTCAGTGGTAAACACTAAGAACGAACACCCCTATAAAAAGCTCATAATGCCAAGGCCAACAGCAGGAACTAACCTTTTCTACTCAACTTTCCTATGTTCAAATAACACCTCAGCTTCAGATCACAAGCCTCGTTTCTTCAGAAATATCAGTTCATAGTTTGTAAGTTAGGAATCAAGATACAATGTGTAGCAGATTCTGGACTTCAAAGAAAAAGGAGAAAAGCAGGAATAATCAGAGCAAGGGGAAGGGCAGACCCTTTAAAATCTCAGGCACAAATAGTTGTTAAAATAGATCAATCTGTTATTCAGACTGTGTCAGTTGATTTGTTTTAAGCCTTGGTTCGACCTTTGCATCTCTTAAGTAGCTTTTGAGATCTTTCTTCTTAGAAAACTCTGTTTTCTGGAGTCAATCCTGAGGGAAAAATTGTTTAGCAACGAACCCTTACCAGACTATCACCTTCTACAAGGCCTTTCTCACCTCAAAAGATCATGCATCCTGAGAGTCTAAGATCTAAGTTCCATCTATGGAAGCACTGAATGTTTAGGGAAAGAAAGAAATAGTGTGAAGTAAGCAACTGGTAAATATGATTTTTGACATTAATAAAAAAGGGCCATAGATTTTGTACTTATAATGCAGTGATGGGTCTAAGGGCTTGTCAGGGTTTGCATTGGTCTAACCTGATTTTAGGCATCCTCTAGAGGTCTAGTGACCACTGCCACAGCCATGATATAGCTGAAAATCTGTAGGTACCACATACAGTACAGACATGAGAAACCCAGTTATAATATTACTGCTTAGTAATGGCTGGTGGAAGCTGCAGTGTGCAGCTTTCAGACTTTAGGTGAGTGTCAGACTCCCCCTGAACACCAAACTCCTCATTCAGAAAACTCTTGGTATTGACAGCTCACTGTTATACTCCATGACATCCCTACTTCAGAGAGATGTAACCAGCCTTTGGGCCTAGAGAACATCAATGAACAAGAAAAACATCAAAAAGAGGGTGTAAATATTTACTTTTAAAGCATTACAGTTTTAGAAATTATTAAAGTGCTTTTCCACTATAAATTTTGACTGAAAAAGCTGGCATTACCACAATGGATCCGAAAAATAAATGTGGCATTGAGGGAACTCATACCTTCTGATCAACGAATCAATATGATTACACAGAAATGTCTTATTATTTAAAATATCCCTGTGTTCACACATCTCACAACTTTGACATAATAACTTACTTATACACTTTGCTTACATATACATTCTACCTACTCATACATTTCACTTGCTTATCTTATACTACTTATACATATCACTCTATTTATACATTTTCTTACTTACACTTTTTACCACTTCTACATAACACAGTATTTATGCATTTTACTTACTTATACATTTTACCTACTCATGCATTTTGCAACTGCTGTACATGAGATCTCACATTGCTTGATTGGTTTCTCTATTTTGTCCATGAGCTCCACCTACACTTTTCTGATAATATGATAGGTTTTAATCTAGTGCAGCACAGTCCTTTTTTATCTATTCCTTGCTGTCTTGGTATTTAGTTTTTCAGCTGTTTCCTTCCCAATTCAGCACAGTTTACCTTTCAGTCCTTGCTGAATTCCTGAGGGCTCTAACAGGTGGGACTCCTGATCCAGGAAAGCAGCATCAAGATGATGACAGCAACAAAACCCATCCAGTGATCAACAGCCAAGTTAGTCCAGGGAATCCAAACAACAAGACAGCAAAGGACAGAGAGCAGATTATAAACCTATCCCTCCTCTCCCCTCAAACCTTCAGACTGGAGCTTAAAAACCCTCTTGGGGCTGATGTGCTGCAGCTGAAGGTGGAAAGGCCAAGTGAAGCCAGTGAAGGTAATTCCAGCCTGGTCCCACTCTGAGGGCTCTGGTAAAAATAACTAAAAATGGTTTGGCTGGGGCACACTATCAAGGTTCAAATACTTTACAACGTGGCATTCTGATTCTATTGTTAAGAATTACAGACTAACAGTAAATTGCTATCTACATTCCAGTGTTTAACCACCCTGACAGAAAGACTATTTTCTTATATTGACACAAAATATCCCATATTTCAATTTCTGCTCATTGTGTCTCATCCTGTTACATCTTAAGAGTCTGGTTCTGTCTTCTTTACACCTTCCTAGCAGTATTTATATGCCTTGATCCCCCTGAGCTTTCTCTTCTCAAGACTCACCAGTCCAAGATCTTTCAGACTCCCCTTGTATGAGAGATATTTCACACACCAAATCACCTCCAGTGCCTTTCTGTGGACTTGGTGCAGTATGTGCATGTCTCCCTTGTAGAAGGGAGCACAAACCTGGGCCCAGCACTCATGATGCATCTCACCAGTATCAATCACCTTCTTGTCCTAACATGTTTGGAAATGGTATCCAGAACTATTTGCTCCGTTATCTTCTCATGGACTGAAGTAAGGTTGATGGTTTTTTAGTTCCAGTAGTTTTGCTGTTTTTCTCTTAGGCATCCTCTTATGCCCTAGAAGCAGCTCCAAAAATTTTGATATACATATCCTTTTTACAGCTAAAGCACGAGTACAGGTAAAGAATATGTACAAAGCACATTCTTTATTAAAGTTTGTGTTAGTCAGAGTTACAGCCTGTACCTTATACCATGCCTGGAATCCTTTGGAAATACAAACAAATTTACTACTTTCTTCTTCTACTTAAAACAAATGAAGTTATAATTTTCATATTAATTAGTGCATTCACAATTTCATATGTGCATCCTTTGAACTTGCAATGAGATATCCCTTTTTAAAATTCCTGTTGTACCTTGGTCATTTTTAAGCAGTATGAAGTCTCTGAGTTTTCTTCCTTTTCATACAAATTATCAGTAATTTGGAACAGATATTTTTCAAAATCTTTTAACATCTGTTTTACTGATGTTTTCATACATATATGAAGTGCAAATAAGGAAGTAGTGCATGCATTGTTAAACATACACTTTTACAGTTCTAGAGTTCATGCTCTCTTCATTTAAACACATCTTTTCACTTTGGAAATAGATCGTTTTTTTAGATAGCTGCCTTTCTCTGATAATGAACTTTTGATACTTTTCCAGATTTATGCTATCCAGCTTTTATTTATCTACTTCAAATTATTTTTTGATTCATGTACAAAGTGATATTAAAATGAAAAAATATTTAATTTTTTTTCTGAAAATTTTAAAATATGTCCTTGAAAAACTTTAATGCCACATGCAATTTTTTCACTCTTTTATTCTTTTAGCCACTTTTTTCACACTTTTCCTTTAAAATAACTACAACATTCCTGTGCATCTTTTCCTGCTGACCTTACACTTCACTGAGGGTTTCTCTTACCCTGTTATTCTCCTATGAGAATTTTAATTCTGAGTAAATCATGAGAGCTTTTTGTTTGTTTTGTTTTGTTGTTTTGTTTTATTTTTCAGTGATATTGTATCTCAGTCCTGTGCACTGATAGGAGAAAATGTTATTATTTTCTTGTGATAGCCTGATTAATTTTTCCAAGAAGCAGTTTATTGATGACATCTAATTTATTGCTTGTATCTTGCATGAACATTTACCCACATTACTTGGAGTAATTGAAATCTCCTTTACAACTTCTCATCTCCATTAGACACAGATGAATAATGCCATTTCAGATGCCCCAAAGCAATGGAAGCTTTCACACAGAGTTGAGAGGTGTGACATAGGTCTTTAGGGCAATATCTGATCTTCTACACCAGGAACTGGATAAGACAGTGAGCACCCTAAGGAAATGTCACTAGACACCTTTATGCTAACAACTGAACCGTGCCCTGTTTCTTTATCTGTAACAGGATTCTTCATCTAAAGCTAGGTAAGTCTGCTAGAAAACACACTTTGAGTTCCTTCATTAGAACAACAAGCCAAGCATGTCTTGTACGCTCCCAAAGTGAATATCCACTCGTAAAATGCCACTTAAAATCTACTCTCACTGGGATGGCATTACATATGAGATTCAATCATTAAATTTTTTAAGAACTTAATGCTTGAAGCAAATCCAAAAATATCTTATAATTCACAATTCTATTAAAATCTATATGAAGTCTGTGGCAGTGTTGACCCACATTTGCAGCAATTAAGAAAATAATACAATTAACATCAATTTCAATTAATTTCACCCTGGTTTCCTACATATAACACAAGTCCAATTATTTTAGGTTTCTTTGAAGTAGGAGAAAGCACGTTATCCAAGAGGGAAAAATGCACAATACAGCTGCCACATGAAGAAGCAGTCAATTTGCATGGTGTATAGCAAAGCTTATGGCAAAAGCTAAGATATTAAAGACACTTTCATTATATTTCTAAATTCACTTTTATCTTAAAAGGTTTGCTTTCATCTCTTGGGATAGTTGGAGGGAAAGAAACAGTCAGCTACTGTACATCAAAATTATGCTTAGTTGTAAACTACCTTGTAATTGTATCTCTGAAAATTAAAAACAACTAAATATTCTTCACATCTTTAAAACAATATTGAAATTGTGTTCTGTAAGGTAAATTGAAGTCAGAGAAGAAATTAAGTCAAAGGTAGCAACAGGAATGGAAAATAGGCTCTAGATAAGATATAGCAATAGTTTAACTACAGAAGTATATAACAACTGTGTTGACAAGCTTCAGCACATAGGCTACAAAGTGTACTAAAATGTGGTTTTGAATAGAGTCGAGGAAAGAATGAAAGATATTTTTTGAAGACAGAGAGAATTATAAGCATGAAAATGTAGAGCTGATCATCCTGCACTGTTAAACATAAATAAAATTTCCTACTGATTATGCATAAATGAGGAGAGGAGAGGAGAGGAGAGGAGAGGAGAGGAGAGGAGAGGAGAGGAGAGGAGAGGAGAGGAGAGGAGAGGAGAGGAGAGGAGAGGAGAGGAGAGGAGAGGATGCAAGTACAGCTGTATTGATTCAAGAAAAACAACTACCTAGAATCTAATCTCCAAAATTATGTAGCCCAGAAATAATGACTGTCCCTGGGCAGGTTTTTTTTGTACATTAAAAAATGGGAATGTGTTGTGCCTACTAAAAGAAAGGAGCTGTCTGCCTCTTTCTTGTGTTTTGAGCCAGGAAGTCATGAATATCATTACCACCATTTCCATGGCAGCATCGCAATCCCAATACTAGTCTTACCATCGCTGCTGAACCTTTCGCTGCTGCTGCTGAAGACACTACAGAATTTATGGTCTCACTCTTATCTCTCCAATCTTCTGCTAATTAGCTAAGAAAGAAGATTAATAGGTGTGTGTTCCCTCTCGACAGCTATGGGTTTTTCTTACTTCTCTGTCTCCTTATTTGTCTTTTTGGGCGTAAAGATTACAGCAAAAGGATGTTTGAAACCTCCAGCCCATGGCAGTGTCTGCAGCTGTAGCCCTGTCTAACCCTTCTCTCCTGCCACCAGCTTGGACTGTCAGCTCTTGACATGCTACTGTGGCTGCACACTCTCCTATCAAAATCACCATAGAATCCTAGAATGGTTTGAGTTGAAAGAGACCCTAAAGATCATTTTGTTCCAACCCCCCTTGCCACGGCCAGGGACACCTTCCACTAGACCTGTTTGCTCAGAGCCCCATCCAACCTGGCCTTGAACACCTCCAAAAATGGAGCATCCACAACTTCTCTAGACAGCCTGTTCTGGTGCTTTACCACTACCTGAGTAAAGAATTTCTTCCTAACCTGTAACCTAAATCTCTTCTCTTTTAGTTTAAAACCATTTCCCCTTGTCCTATCACTATCTGCTTATGTAAAAGTTGCTCTCCATCTTTTTTACAAGCCCATTTAAGTACTGAAAGGTCTCAGTGAGGTCTCCCTTGAACCTTCTCTTCTCCAGGCTGAACAACCCCAGTTCTCTCAGCCTGTCTTCACAGGAAAGATGCTCTGTCTCCCTGATTATCCTTAGGGCCCTCCTATGGACTCACTCCAACAGGTCCTTCCTGCGCTGAGAGCCCCAGAGTCAGATGCAGTACTTCAAGTGGTATCTCCCGAGAGTGGAGTAGAAGGGGGGAATCACCTTATTTGACTTCCTGGTCTTGCCTTTTTTGATGTGGCCCAGGATGTGGTTGGTCTTCAAAATCTTAAATATTCAGTGACATGTTTCTACCTGTTTAGAAAACTGTCAAGGCAAGCAAGTCAGCTGTTTGCTAAAAATAAAATGGGGGAACTAGATCATCAAGAACGTGCATATCTTCCACCACAGAAGCTACCATTCTGATAAAAAGGAGCCAGATTAGTCCTTTCTGATGATATTGCATTTCTAAACTGGTAGCTGTTCTTGCACTGTGATACATTAGATAAACAGTAAGATTTAGCAGTACCAGAAAAACAGTACTCAAAACCATCAGACTTTCAGCAGTACTCTCCTACAGTGCACTGAGCCATGTCAGTGGAATTTGGCAAAAGTTTAAATGAATGTTACTGCTATCTGTAATGTTCCAGGAACTTCTTGGAAATGACAGACAACCTCTTGGGGACAACAACAATAAATAAACTAGCATAAACTCATTATGCTGGTTCCAGTGTGATGACATTTTCAACAAAAAACAGGGGTTTATATTCTTGTTTGTTTGTTTTACTGAGATAAACTTGTTTACACACAGCCTTTCCAAATACCAAACAATTGTTAAATAATGAAATTTAAAATTATTGATATTATTTATGAAACATTATTGTTAGCTTGCTCTACACCTATATAGTATTTTCATTTGAGCTGTAGCATACTTTTAATCAAAAAGAAATATTTAACATATTGGTCTGCATTAAAAAAAAAAAAAAAGAAGAATGTTATGTGTTGCCTTAATCAATGTTAAACTTATTTTCTGATTTTCACTTATTCTTCATAGTCAGTTTATACCCAAGCTGATACCTTCAAATACAGCTGCACTGAAATCATAGTCCTCTTTATAAAATCAACACTCTTAACAATTTATTTTAATACTGAAAATTTCTTCTTTGCCAGCGTGTGCATTCAGATATATTTTTACATACTCATTCCAAAATTAGATGGTTTTGCAGAAGGAAGGAAGAAGTCAAGGCTATATCAACTCCAGAGGAAAAACTCAATGGTACAAGAATACAGACAGGTAAAACTATATTTCTTCAGTTGGTAAATGGGAGATAGCAGCAAGATCATGAATATCCTAGTCTAGACTAAGTGAAAGCTCTTTTCCTTACTGAATTTGATCTGACCTGAATTCTAATATTGGAACCACAATCCAGGAACTAATCTTCACAATATTCTGTCCATATTATTGAATACACTTCTATACAAGACAATTTAATATTTCTTTTTGAATATAAAAATCTTTGTATAATCAATTTTATGCAAATAGCTGTACTTTATGTTGCTTGAAGAATACTTTTTCACTTAAAACTGTTTCCAGAACTGTATTCACTTCTGCTTGCTGGAAAAGTGAAATGTAAAATGCACTTGCCTGTTTTCAAATAATGAAACAGAATTCCTTGGCCACATACAGATTTCTACATTTGAGATCTTCTCCATTTTTATATAATTTTTATAAATAATGGAGAGAAATATGGTTACTAGATCAAGATTAGTCTTACCAGATAGAGTCATCCACTCAGAATGAGTCAGGGTCTAGACATGCCAGTTTATGACTATTGCCTAAGAAGAGAAACAGGGTGACTAGCTCATATATAAGTGTTGAGGTAAAAGGATTTCCATAGAGTACATCTTTACCTTGAAGGAAATAAGGGAAATTTTTAGGTTTTTGTGCCTGAAAATAAAGACTATTTATATCAACCAGAAACAAAACAAGAAACTATTACTCAAACTTAATAATCATAATCACTGGTTAAGGAAAAACTAAGGACAGATTCAGAGAATATGCATCTCACCTTATTAAAATAAAATTTGAAAAGGACAGTAGTAGAAGGTACAGTTCTAATTTTTTCCTACCCACTTTTACTTTTTTCCTGCCTGCCTTTTCTGCAGCTTCTGTTAGAGAGCTTCTCTAAGCACAGGAAAGGAAGTAGCGAGAGATATTTTCCTTTATAAAGAGCTTGCAACACAAACCAATGCTGTCTTAATGGAGGTGGATAAAAAGACTGAAGATATCTCACACTGTTCCTACTACAATCTCTATTTACAATAGTTCATGGTTTGTAATAGATACTTCAGGCTCTGTAGCAATATCTTCAGGAATATCTTGGGTGGGAAGCCATGTTTCAGGCTCACTGGCCTCAAAGGCTGGCTGTGAGTATAAAAATAGGATCATAAAATTGAGTCCCATCAATGCCTATCTGAACAGAGAAACTGCAAGACTTTTATGTTTGTCTCATCATTAACTACTTACCTACTCAAAATGCTCCTTGAACCATTAACAATATAAACAGACCTAGTGAAAAAATGGATTGACTGCAATTCTAGGGGGAAAGGGAAAAGTGGTCTGTAAGGAAGCCCCTGAGCATCTCACAGATTAAGGTGAAACGCAGTTGTTCACTTAGGGATATACTTTCATATCATACCCTGCGATGTTATAAAAGCTGGAAAAAATCCTCTTCTGTCTCAAAAAAATATTATTTAGATATGATTTCATTGCTAAACAATGTGTTTTGAATGTCTTAAATGCTCTAAGTACTTTTGAAATGTGTTTGTCCAAAAAAATCTGTCTGCATAAACAAAATGTTACAGCAACATGGGAACTACCGGGAAAATGTTATTTTGGGTCAATTCTGAGTCCTACTTCTTTTGTGCACATCCAAACTCCATAAAAGTATGAAAACTGAGTTTTATAATTGTAATAAAAGAAACATGCATTTTTCTTAGACTAACAGCCATGTGATTCTATTCACAAAGAGTTTTAAAATATGAAAATACTTTGTCATCAAAATAAAACAATAAAAATAAACAACAATTAAAAAAACACACTAAATTTATTCAGTCTGATTTTTATATTAACAATATCATCTGATTTTGAACTTTTTCATTTTTTATTTTTCACTCTGGCTCAGGATCAATAAAGACAACATTTAGAATGCTCAGGAACTGTTACAAAACCCCCTTTTTAAAATCTACCACTAAAAATGACTTTGTTTAAGGTTTGCTATGTAAGCGGAAATATACATTCAGAAGTGTGACACAGTGTTAAGATCTGATTACGGAGAGATGCTTCTGCCCAAATCAGGGTGCAAACAAGACCAATATGCCAAAGTCAATAATATGGATTTTATTAAAGTGTGAGGTAGAGACATAGAAAGAAATAGAAAAGAGAGGGGCAAGAGAGGGAGAGGGAGGGAGGGGGAGAGGGAGAGAGGGAGGCGCTGGTCATTCAAAACTTTTCACAGTTTATTGATATGAGCAGATAATTAATACTTATTGGCTATACAGTTCTCTTAGTCTGTTGGTTAAATGAGTCCCTCATTTCTAATGCTAATTAGTCCCATGCTCAGTCTTTCTCTTCTTCTGAGTCACTGGGTTGCTTGGTTCAGTTGGCCGTGAGTGTGTGGTCAGAATCTCCACCTGCCAGAATTACCTGGATAAAAACCCAGTCAGAGCTGATTTCAGCACAGTTGCTGAATTGCCTTTCCTTGTGGCCCATAAATTCCACATTCTTCGTGTCCATTATCAGCGATCCATTCTTATCCGTCAGATTTGTTAGCCTTACCCTAGGTCTGAGATAACACCCAGACAGTAGTAGCATCTTTTTCTTATCTAAGTTCCCAGCTGTTGTGGCTTATCTTCCAGTCCAAGTTCCAGGTGTCCAGGGAGGCATCTTCAGGGGAGCTTCCTTGGTCATTGGTGGTCTCAGATGCCATCTGTCACATAACTTGGGGTGATCTTTGTTTGACCAGTGATATGTGTATTTGCAGTTGCTTCTTTCCACAGTTTGCCAGTGGGAATTTTTGTCTGGATGTGTTAACCAGGATGTGCTACCCAGATCTCACCTCTGCCAGGCCTGGAGTTAGAAACATCCTGTCGCTCCCTTCTGTGCTTATCTCATGGCAAAGTCCTTCTGTGGCCTAAAGAGTGTTTGAGACAGGCAGCTGTGCTCTATTAGTCCTTACACATAATCTGTCAAAGCAATTAATGAATTAAAAAAGGGTGTTTATTTTTAAGCTTTTAAAATTTACAAAAGTTGTCCAAGTAATAGTTTAACCTCACATAAAAATAACTTCTGAATGGTAATAAAACATGTTAGAAATATCCTTTTCACTGAGTGTAAATAAACAAAAAGATGAAATGCCGGTCATATATTATTTTTTTTTTTTTGTAATCCTTATTTATTCTATTCTCTTCCTGCAAGACATAAGAAGAGATGGAAAGATTTAAAAATAAAAAAAAAGGAGAAAAATTCTTTCACCAAAGAGACTTCTGAACTGTTTTACTTGAAAAAAAGCAACAAACAAACAAACAGAAAACTAAATGCAAGACAGTCCAGATGAAAAAAAATCCATGTGATCATCTCACAGGATAAATCCAGATGATCTAAATTGGATTCAAACATGTATGTTGTCAAAAGCAAACAAAGATGTGCATTTGCAAACCATCTAATCCTCCTGGCACATGCAAGATAAATCTGCAAACATATGGAGCTCATATCTTAATTGAATATTCTGCATAGTTCTAATAATCTAGTGGTTAGAGTTCATCTCTAGTAGATGATATCTTGAAGTGCTGCCCTGAAAAAATGCCGACTTTGGAAGCCAGGAGAATTTTTTCAGTCCAGGATGACAAAAACCAATGTAAGAACCAGCTGTGAGTAAATGGAGTGGAAGAATATTCACTTTTTTTTTTTTTTTTTTTTTTTTTTTTTTAAAGCAGATCTCAGTTGAAAAGCAAATGTGAGGTCCCAGGTGTGAAAATGAGTGGAACAACTGCAAAAAAGGTTAATCGTCTTAAGAGATACCAGCTAAAATAGTCTTTTGAAAGCATGTATTTGTCAGAATTGGTTGTGAAATCCCAGACTGCTATCTTGGGCTAGACAGTTAATTATGTCTGGAGAACTTCATGTGGTGCTATGATGCATTTGCATTCTTCATAGGAACAATTTCACTTCTAACTACTATAACAAATACCTATGTCAGGAGACCATCTACCACTGCTTTCTGTCTCATTTACTTACTATAATAGACCTCTTTTAGTAGTATACTAGTTTCCACTGGGAATTAAATTTATCCGCAGCAGACTGAAAGGTGCTGCATTTTGGATTTTTGACCACAGCAGTCTGGATAACACAGGGATGTTTTAGCTATTGTTTAGCAGGGGTTACACAGCATCTATGCATTTTCTACTTATGCTGCCCCTCCACTGAGTAGGCTGGGGAGTACCAGAGGTTAAGCAGGGACACAGCCAGGAAATCTGACCCCAACAGACATGGAAAACATATGTCATGCTCAGCTATAAAACTACAGGAGAAGAAAGAGGGGGGTCACATTCGGAGTTATGGCCTTTACACCTGATGAATCCCTGTTTTTCCCAGAAATGGCTAAATATCTCCCTGCCAAAGGGAAGCAGTGAATAAATTCCTTATTTTGCTTTGTCTGCATGAACAGCTTTGTTTTACCAATGCAACTCCCTTTGTCTCAATCCATGTGTCTCTCCTGTGTTCTGCTGGAAGTGAGCAAGTGGCTGTGTGGGGCTGCAAGGGTTAAGCCACAGAAGGTATCTTCACTCTAACCCATGTAACGCTGCTCAGATTTCTAATAGAGAACTGTTCATAGTTCTAAACAGCTCTCTAAAAACTGAAGATTACCAGAGCATCCAGCTGGTTTATTCTTCATCACAAGATTCTTATTTAATAACTAACTTTAGTGAATTTGGTGAGCTAGGTAACTCAGGTCTTAAATGAAATTCGGAGAGGGTTTTTTTTTGTATAAGCAAGATGCCCAATTGGGTTCAGCAGTCTGATGTCTCATCTTTTTAAAGAAGTGTGTCTATATGTTAGTGTGATGAGGCACGCTACATAAAATTTTAAACTTGCGCTAATTCAGATATATTTTCTAACTTAAACCATCTTCTTCTGTCTTGAGCTTGATCTTTAAGGCTTTATTGTCTTTGTCCTAAAACAGTCTTAAGTTTCTACATAATTATTTAACAGATGTTGGTAAGATAGCACTACATATATGAAAAGAAAAGAAAAAAAGAAAAAAAAACAAACACAAAAAACCCAACCCAAACCAAAACAAACAAAATAAAAAACAAAACAAAACATAACAAAAAACAAAACAAAAAAGCAAACCAAAGCCCAACCCTCATAAAAATTCACATTAAAATTTACCAACAGTAATTTTAAGGTCTTCAGGAGGTATCATCAAAGTTGATGCCATTTAGCACACTACCAACAAGCAATCTTGCCGCCATAGATGTAGCTGCAGAGATAACATATACTACAGGAATATCGTTACAGTTCATTTCATTACTTCAGTGCAAACAGTGCATATCTAACTTAAAACAAAGTTCTCCTTTGAAATGCACTCTTTCCTAAGAAAAAAATAAAACCGGGTATCTTAAGAAGAAACACATCTTTAAATTACTTCTGTTCTTTCTCTTGAACTATAATTACCAAAGGATTGCCATGAAAAGAGCTAAAGGCTATAATTAATATTATTCTCTTTTTCTTGGATGAAGCATTTAAATACAGTGCATTATTTCATTGATCTCCCTGCAGACAAAGTCATGCCAATCCTTTTTTAGAAACAAGTTTCCTACCCAATTTCCCCTCCTTATAACTTTGAACAGCATGTTCTTTTGCAGTTCCCAAATGTTCAGAAATACTTTCAGAATAACAATGAAATGGAAGACATGAAGATTGCAATCATGTTAACATTTTTCACTGGATTTTTTCACAGATAATGATTAATAATTATTTTGTGATTCTTCTTGCACTGATTTAATGCATCAAGATTTCCTCAGCAACAGCTTCAGTTCTCTAAGGCTGTGGAGCCAAATTAAATAATCAAACTGCAACTGAATTTATCATTTTTTTTTCCTTTTGAACAGTGAAAATGAAGAAGAAAATAGTTCTTAAAGAATAACAATGGGTTTCAATGTTTTCAGACTAATTTTACTTAAACATATGTCATTCCTCTTCGTTGTAGGCTCATGAGCTACCAGAGATGTTCAGTTTGTTTTCTAAATCTAAAATATTAATATCGGTCAATGATCTGAATTGCTATTCAAGGCTTTTATTTTTTTTCTTAAACAGAAATATAAATTTAAGTAAGATTTGAGAGACATCTCTTAATACTGCACCAGTTTCTACTGTAGCAACCCTTTCTTTTTCTTGCAATATCCTACCAAAATAGTGTGAGAATATCTGTCTACTTAATTAGAAATCATATAAATAAATTAAAAAATTATCTTCTTTGTCTATTTCAAAATATACCTGTCTTTCACTTTAGCTTATTCACTCATGCAGTAGCTGTAAGAGCTTAATATATTGTATAGGGGGTTTTTTTGTGTGTATATACATGCATCACAGATATATCTTAGCTTGTGAAAAACTCTGAACACTGAATAAAACTATTGCTGAGTATAAAAGGAATAGGAATGACATGCTGACATCAATAAAGAAATCACTTACTTGCCTTCATCTAAATTTTGTAAAACCAGAAAAGAGATTAGTAGTTTAGAATTATTCAATGCATATTCAATCCAATAAAGTTTATTGGATGATTCACCTGGAAAGAGAGGATGTATGTCTTTATGTATATAAATATGTATAAATGCACACATATGAGTACTTACATTTCAAAATAACTCTTATTTAAACAGAAGGACATTGACATTTTTTTGGTCTAAGTTTAACTTTATTTTCAGTTTGTATTTACAGAAGCATCAGGGCCCAAAGCTTGTTAATCCAGTAAATTTCAGTTATGAGTATACACAGTTTAAATGATCTAGTACAGTGCACTTCACAAAATCATTTGTCCTAAGAGTTATTTTAGACTGGATTAATTATTTGTGATTTTGGCGTTTTTTTTTTTTTTTTCTCATTACTGTAGTCCGCAGAATGTAGAGAAACAAATTGGAAGAGCACTGCAATGGAAAAAACGATAGAGAGAAAAAAAGAAAGCGGGAAAGAGAAAAAAGGGGGAAGAGAGAGAGAAGGAAAGAAAGGGGGAGAGAGCAAAAGAAAGAACCTAAACCAGAACAAAAATGCACTCTTATGGACTTGACCTCAAACTCGGATAGGAAAGCATGAATTGAAAAACATTTTTTCATAACAGCTACTTTTCAATTCACATTGAAAATCTAACATCAGAAGTAAACCCCACTCTTCTGGTGTTTTTAATGGCAAAAATTATATTTTCAATGCTTTCTACAACTGAACAAAGTACCATATATTTAAAATAGAGTTAATATACCCTTTCTGCTTTAGGAAGTTGATATGTTCTTTTGATATTAATAGCTATGTTCCTGAAATGTCTCTCCCACTACCTTCTGTTATTAACTTCTACAAATGAAAATGTTAAATAATCCTGTAAAACCTTAACAGGACTTTGTATAAACACATGATCATCTTAGAATTAGTAGTGCATGACTGTCATGACATTGTATTGTTCTATTTTTTCATTAGAGAAATAAATATAGTAAAATTTCTCCTTTGATGCTTTATTAGTACACTTGTTAAATAAAATTGCCTTAAAAACCCAAGACAAGGCTGATATTTTCAGGAAACAAGTCCTGTGATAGAACAAATTCCAATCTCTGTGTGATTAGTTTACTATAAATATTTTCTTAGACAATCAAAATAGACAATGTCATTAAAATTCAATACCTTCTTCAGTTTGCTGTTACACATTTCTAGATTAATATTCTTAGAGTGTTAGTTGAAATTCCTCATTGATATGCCTAGGCACTCTGACCTTGGGATGTTAATCTGAACACAAACATTTATCTCTGCCTTGTCACTGTTTTAGCTTGTGTCTTATGATCAAATCCCTTAGATGGGTGGATATCCATCACTTTGCTGCCATTGGCCTGTGTTGATTTATAGATGACATCTCAAAGCAATAGTTGTTTTGAACAGTTCAGTGCTTCATAAAATAAAGCAAGAAATTTCATAGTACTCCTGTGCTCTGGTCGTAACTACAAGTATTCAACATTTCCCAATATGATTTATCATACTGTGGAATAATACATTGACTTCTCCTTTCTTTTTCCATTGCTTTAGTCTTGTATTAGCCAATAAGATGCCATGTGGTGGCTATATACCTAAAAGAGAAAAGAATCTAAGTAAAATTCCTTGACAAACTTGCAAGTAAATTTTATTCATGCTGTTTTGCTTTGGGAGATGTGAATTTTCAGCACTGTTTTGTAACATTCTACCCAGCAAAGAAGAGAACACAAGCCTTTTCAGTTTTCACAAAAACAGTAACAAATATCATAATGGAATAGATGTAAAAATATATTTGAACATGAAGGACAGGGAGTTTATTTCTATATATATTTGATTAATTAGAGAGGATCAAAGGGAAATCATATTAATTAATAATGTGTTGTAAAAAAGTTGTCTCTCTTTCTCTTCGTCTAAGAAGAAAAGAAAGTAAGAGACATTTTTGAGAAATAACATTATTAAAGCAGTTTTTTCCTTTAGATAAATACAGTGAACAGATTCACATTTTCATTTTTGTTTATGTGATTGACTCACCAGATATTATAATTCCTTTTATATTTCATTTCAGTGCTTGAAAGCCCAATCTGTGAAGTGATTGGTCTAACACATTATGTAATTGAGGTGCTGTTGCAATAAGGAAAATAAGAACTGGTATCGACTATGTGGATATGTGTGTTGGAGATTTTGGGCTTTTTTAAATTGAGATTTCTAGTACAGAGGGCTTTTTCTTGTGGTAGTAGTACTGGGGTTATTTTTCCCCCTGAGGATTAAAAAAAATGCTAGAATATGTACATTTTAATAGAATGAAGATTTGAGAAGAAATTTCTGTTAAATTCTATGCAGCCTAAATGCTACTGCCTGCAAAAGACACCAAGAGAGCAGGATAATTAAGATTAGAATGAACTTCAGGATATCTCTATTCCAGCATTCTGGACATAACAGCCAGCTGTAATGTCAGAGCAGACTGCTTAGGACTATATCTAGTGTGGTCTTGAAAATCTCCCAGGATAAAGACTGCATAAGCTATCTAGACAATTTGTTTATTTATATTTAATTCTACATACTTTGATTGGTCACAGTTGTTGAATGTGCACAAAGAAATTTGAGAAGAAAGAAGCTAATTTTTTTACATTGGTATTTTTCCCTCTAAAATTTATAGGTATATTTTAATCCTATTATCATTACAACAACTGGGACATTGACATATAAAGATTCAGTATAGAGTTTTTGATAGATTCTGATGCTCATTAAAAAGTCATTTAAAAGAAATAAGGGAAGAAATGCATATTAATTTCCTTGTTTTGTGGCTTGTTTACTTTCCTGCAGAGTGAAACTGACACAGGCAAATTTCTGATTTACATTCTCTTCCAGGCTTCCCAAAAGCCTAGTACTTGAAAGGTTTATCAATTTTAATATTTTCCCCAAAAAGATAATAATAATTTTAAATGAAATTAATTAATTTAATTTAAAAGTAAAAAATACTGCTTTGATGAACAACAAAATAAAAATTAAAAAGTAGACAAACTCTTATTCTTGGTATATAATAGTAATTTCACATGTTTTTTTCTTATTCATATTCTTAAATATATTTCTATGCATATAGACAGCTATAATTTTGTCCTAATACTTGTATTACTTCTGTTTTTATAATTTTATGCAGAGGAGTATCTCCCCCCAGTACTTAACCAGCATATATTATGAAAAATATCAGGGTAAACAATCTGTTTTTTCTTTAAAAACTTTATTCATAGAATTGCAGAGATTGGAAGGGTTCTACAACTCACCTGGCCCAACTTTCTGCTCAAATCATGTCCATTGAGAACAGGATGCTCATCAACTTGTCTGCTTGAGTTTTGAAAATCTACAAAATTTGAAAATCCATGGTGTCTCTAGGCATCCTATTCTGTTGTTTGACCTCCCTTACGGTCAACTTTTTTCTCATCATATTGAGCCAGAATTTCCATTGTTCCAAGCTGTGCCTGTTGCTTCTTGTCCTACCCCTGAACACCAGTATGTAGCACCAGGTCACATCTCATGAGAGCAGAAAGGGCTTTCTTTACCCTCATAAACAAATCCATTTTTTTCAGCTTTTCCTCATGACTCGTTTTTTCTATTACTGAGGAGCACAGAATCATAAACAACATCTAATATTCATACTCTTTTTGTCTAACTGAGCTAGTTGTTTCATTGCAGAAGGCAAACTGGTTGGTCAAACGCGATTTGCCCTTGGGTAATCCACTGCAGCCAATCATACTCTTGTTTTTTTCAAGTTGGATCTGTCATTAAACTGGTCCATTTAGTTTTCCAGATCCTCTTACTTTCCAGTCTTAGAGATGAGTGTGATATTAGGTCCTTCCACTGTTTAAGATTTTGTTTCCTGTGGTTTTTCAAAGACCACAAAAAACAGCCTTGTAATGTCCAAATGCATTGGTCATATCTACCAGCACCCTTGGGAACATTCCTCCTGTCTTTGTGGTCCTTAATTTGTCTTGCTGCTTCAAACATTCCTTATCTATATTATTCTTGATTGTAGGTGATGCTTTATTCTTTATATTTAAAAGGAATTATATTTGGAAACTGGAACTGGCCAGTGAAAATTGAGGGAGGGAGTAACCAGTCAAAACAAGTAAACACCACTAAGAATCTTGATTTTTTTCTATATCCTTTTTGTCACTAGGTACACTGCTTTACTGAGTAGTGGGCCTAAATTTTTCTTAATGTTTTTGCTTGTTTGTTTTCCTTTTTCTTTTCAACTGATAAACTTACAGAAGACCTTTTTATTGACATGTGTATCCAGTGCTAGCTTCAAGTCCGACTGAGATTTGACTTCCCAGATCCATACCTGCGTTCCAGGTATTGTCTCTATAGTCTTCCTGGGTAATTAACTCTCATTTCCATTTCCTGTTTACTTCATTTTTCTGTGGAGCTATCTGTTTCTCCATGACAGTCTTCTGCTTCTCAGATTAGACTGAACATTGGAAGGGACTGTTCTTGTTCTTTAGATAAATTGTTTTTAAAGATCAACTTATTCTGCTTGGACCCTTTGCCCTTCAGGAAAGTGTTCCAAAGGATTCTGTCAAAGTGACTCTTGAAGAAGGCCAAATTTCTTTCCCTTGAGTTCCAGTATTTGGGATTCTGCTATTTGGTAACTTCTCCAAAGATTTTAAAATTTGTCATATCACGTTGTGGTGCAGGAGTGACCAAGGAGCCACAGGACCCCAAAAGAGTGGAGGTCTGCTGGTGGGCTGGCTCAGAGGTCTAAGACCACCCCCTTTACTCCTTTTAAGTCCATGTTCTAGATAGTTCTCCTCTCCTTGATACCCCACTGGTTCCCAGTTCCCCTGTTCCACCCCTGGCCTTCCCCACTGGTCACTGTTCTGTCACCCCACGTCCTCTCCACCCCTTGGCCCCCAGATGATTAGTCTCTGATGTTCTGCCCACTCCCAATGCCACCCTGGATAAAACCCTGGACCCCTCTGTGTTCTAGGTTCTTTGTCCCTGGATCCCTCCGAGCAGGGACTCCAATAAACCCCTTGAAAATCTATACAGAGGACCTGTCCCGCCTCTTTGTCTCCAGCGGCATTACAGAAGCTCTCCGGCTCTGTGTGTGTGAGTGGCTGTGTGGGTCCACCAACTCTGGTGTGTCGGTGTGTCCCAGTGTGTTTGTGCAGCACCCCCCAAGCTGCTCCGAGGTACGCTTTCAGGACAGACGGGACACTCTTTCCACCCCCCCCAACTCACGCCGTGCCGATATCACACTTGCTTCACATCCCCAGTGAGTTTTTCCTTGTTTGTAATTGTTGCATCAAGAAGAACATCTCCTCTGTCTGTTCATTCATGTCACTGAGATATGTCAAGACAGCCCTGTCTCCTCATTTCCCAAGCTGTCTTCATAGGAAGCCTGTGACCATTTATTACAGCACCTAGTTAGGCAACTTACCCCACCACATATCTACAGTGTCAGTGAGATTATGGCTCTCCAACTGTGTATGAACTTCTAATTCCTCATTTTCTTCTTTTGCTGTGTGAAATCATGTACAGAAAAAATGTATGGATCCAATCTCTGCCTTACAGAAGGAAATATTCTCAGTTATGAAGTGCTTTATACCCTTTTCTCCACAAAAATAAACTCTTCAAAACATTATGCTTTCCCCATAGTCAGACATCAGCTACTGTATTAAAAATTACTTTCAGCTGAATGTAACAGATATTTTATACCTACACATAAATTTTTATTTTTGCCCATTCCCCTGCCTTTATATATTTGGTTCAGAAAAGTATTAGACATTACAACTTCAGCTCTGTAGGGCTGGAACCCCAAGATGTACATTTATGTTAAATATGACAAATGTTGATTATTCTCAGGAGAAAGACAAGTATGCTGAGCTAATAATATTTTTTTACATATTATTTTTAATGAAAATAATATTACATTTTGTGGAAACACTATCTGTGACATTGATTTTTCATTTGAATATGTGGTGGAAAGAGAGAATATAAATACATAGTATAGTGACTGGTGCATCACTAAAGAATTTTCCTTATTTTTGTAATATTTTATTTACAACTCTTATAGTTACCAAAAATTGATTTCTCATTGATATTTTTCTTTTAGTATATTTTAGTACTGTTTTAATAAATGGTTTTACTAAGGTTACTGAAGGTTTGTGGGTTTTTTTCCTCAGAAAACATCAATATTTGAAATTCTATAGTTGATTGACATAAAAAATATAAAAAAAAAATATTTCTGAACTTTTCAAGACTTTCAGCTGAGTTATAAGAACACTAAATTGTTCTTGGTCATTGAGGCATGCGATAAGTAAAACTGATGACCTTGATTTATAGGTTCTTGAAATACCCCTTTTCACCTGAATATCCATCCGTCTTAAGAACAAGAAGTTTGTCTATGATAAAACATATCATATGCTCCAAGGTGATGCCAATTGTCTAGGGAGACAACTGTAAGCTGTCAGTGAGCTATGGCTATGGGAAATGAGGATGTTCCTATGCTTTCACTGTGTGTCATTTTTTTTATACCATAAGTTACTTATGCTGCCCTTAAAACTTTCATTAAAATCTATAAAAAGCTTGTATGTTATCTTTATTAATCATTTGTGCATTTCCTAGATAACAGATTGCCATCAAAGTTACCTCTTACTCTTTCCCTTCTCTTTTGTCACTCTCCTTTTCTTCACTCAATGACACTGGATAAAGTAAATATTTTCTTCCTTTGATGAAAGGATAACCAACTCAGACAGAATGATTACTGAAAAGAAGTTGTAGCCAACATTGGGGTGGGTCTCAACTATGCTATTTGCAGTACTAAGTGAAACTGAGCAGAAAAGTTTTCTTTAATACATACATATTTAGTGAAATACAAGGAAAGTGGTTGAATAAGGGTTTTACATTATTAACATACCAGGAACTATGCAGAGAAAACTTCAGCAGTGCGTCTTACTGCATCTTCCTTGTTTTGGGATGATTACAGTCAGACTTTTTCACAGATAAATGTGGAGCAAAGAAGATGTCAGGCCATTGCTAGGATCTTGCTGCCAGCAGGGGTGGAAACAGTAAGGCAGATTTTGAGGCAGTCATGGTAAAACTCCATCTTGGCCAAAAGCTGTAGTGGCAACAAATTACTTTAATTTTGCTCTCTAGAGGGACTTCCATAGCTCTACATAGACTGAAGGTCCCTCACTAAAGACTATAATTCACCTAGTCTAAAAGGAGTCAACTCTTTATTGCCAAATCAGGTGCACTATTCCTAATGATGCGCTCATTTTATGGACTAAGTACAAATGGCTTCTTCACTATTTCTCAAAAGCTTCTTGCTTAGCCATAAAAGGAATAAACTCATAACTAATGCCTTCTGATTATGCAAAAATCAGCTTCCTATCACTACTTAAATATATCTCTAATTTGTGTATGTTTTTGCTCTAACAGAAAAAATATTTCCTCCTAGCTGTTTATATGTCAGTACTTATTTGAAAACTCAGATGTGTAAACAGGTTTGTTAGCACTCACTTATAAAGCTTTGCAGACACATTTGTCACCACTGTGAGCAGATAAAACAGGAACATTACCCAAGCAAATAGAACATCACAAGAGTTACACAGAATTCTCTTCTATTTTGTGCACCCAAAATAATTGGATATGTGTTTCACGCAAGAAAAAATACTTAGGAGAAATTAGTGTGTAAAGTTGCAGAGAAAGCCCAGCTGAAGTAATTTAGAGACAGTAATTACCTCCAGATTATTGTTATTGTAGTTCTTACCACACACCACGAAGCAGAAAATAAGAACCTCTGACTCATAGAATACTTGAAAGATATTGTAAAGATTCCTCACAGTAAAACTTTGTGCGTCACCTCACTGAAAAAATTAGTAAACAGATAATAACAATCATCTAAGCATGCTTTTGGAAGTAATGATAGTTTTAAAGGGCCATTTTTATACATAGATGCACATTTAGGTATACTTATAATTGGTGTTTTAACTATATTCCAGTTAGTGCTCTTTATAGGTTAACCATGCCTGTGTACTTGTGGATGAAGAAACCTACCTAAGGAGTTGAATCACTTTAGTACCTTGTGCATTCCATATTTCAATAGCAATCCACAGTCAGAGTACAAGTTGAGTGTAGTGAGAAAGAATGGGAGTTAAATACACTAAGAAAATCAAGAAAATCAGCCTTAATTAAATTTGTTCAGGTTTGCAGAAAAAAAACCTAAATCAGGTCACCATAGAAGTTCTAGAATATTTTATTGCACTCCCTCATTTCCTCCCATCAGCAGTAATTTCCTTCCATTCTAGTTGACCTTTCCTTCTCCTATTCCCACTATCATTCATTAGGAGAATTTTACCCTAAAATGCCACATTCCTCACAAACAGTGAAGAAGAAATAATTTACAATAATCCTCTCCTACTATATTAGTTTTAGGTTTTATATTTTTATTTTAAAATAAAAAATACTTGTATATTTGTATTCACAGAATTGCAAAGGTTTTATTTCATTTAGTGTATAGAGAAAACTAATGCAAAGCAAGAATATATGCATTGGGGCAGCAGCTGCTGTTTACTACTTACCATGAAGTCCTTCTGTTTCTCAGTTCTTCCACCCTGTTAAAATTAATTGCTTTACTAATTTTTTTGGTAAAGGAAGGATGCTATTCATGATATCTCATCTAAGCAACAAATTTAAGTAAATTAGCTATCTAATTATCTTAATCACTGGATACCAGATACTTAGAGAAATAAGTTCCGTGCAATTTATATAAACATAAAAATAAACTAAAATTATTTCACATTAATTCTCAAATCAAGATCACTCTTTCCAGATGTAGAAATTCAGAAACTTGATAAAAAGTACAGCACACCATGTTTCTGCACTATTTCACATAGAAACCTTTAGTATTTGTTTTAATTGGATGAAAAGTCAAAATATCACCTTTTCAAGACTATATTTTTCTAAAGGATCTGAAAATAACATATCTTCAAAAATAATCAGTCCTGCACAGCATTAGCCCTCTTTTCATGTAACAGCTCTGAGTCCCATGGTAATTGTTTTCTTGTTATCATTTCCTGTTTTCAAATTTGGATTCCTAAATGGATGAGTTTTCATATAATATGTCATGGCCACCTGACTTGAAATATGCCCATGAAAAATTTATACTGGAAGGTGTATCCTGACCAGTGAGACTATTTAGGAGAATGGGTACAATAAATTGCAAATGTATATCTTTCAGATGATATAGCATTGGTATTGATATTAAACTGACACATAATCAAAAATATGTATTTATTGTGACCAGACAATGTCTTATTTGAAAACAATTTTGGATTATACAGCATGAAAACAAATATATTTTAACAAGCTCTCAGTTTACCTCAGTACAAAACTTTTATTAATTAGAGATGTATTTTCTGTTCAGAAAAAGAAAATAAATTTCCATGAGATACTTCTTAATCAGTTCTGTTAATGAGCAAATGTATTTGTCTTCCTGTACAAGGTTTTGGTATCAGGATGTCTACATGAGTGTCTTCTCTGAGAAGATGCTAGAAGACTCTCCAAAGTGTGATAGAACCAGTTCCAGCCAGCTCTAAAGCAGACCCACTGCTGGCCAAAAGAGCCCATCAGAGACAGTGGAAAACGTAAAATCCCAGAAGATAAGGGACTTATATGTGTGTCTCCAACGCTGAGAACTGGATGGCTGTGGAACCAGCCAAGAACTGCTAGTAATAACATGCCATGAGAAAGAAAAAGATGTGGCTATCAGTGGAGTCAGGGCACATAGGGAAGCGCTTTTTCTGGACAAACATCTTTTCTAGTTCCTGGAGGTAAGCACAACACAGGAAGGTTTCCTTCTTTCCTTCCTCCCTTCCTTCCTCCCTTCCTCCCCCTTTCTCCCCCTTCCTCCCTTCCTCTCTCTATCTCTCTCCTTGTTTAATTCATCAGTCTCAAAATCTGAAGGTCATGAGTTCAATCCTCGCAAGGGGCACCAAATGACACTGAACCATGCCATAAATCAAATCCCTCCTGATGGGAGAGAATTTTCTAAAAGTCCTTGCAAGGAGTTTCAAAGATAAACTGAGACTTTTACTTGAGTTTCTATGCCGCCGGATAGTTGTTTATTAAGTCTTAACAGAGGAACAGAGCCACTAGCGTGATCCAGGCACAGCATAGAGCACAGAAAGCAGGAGTGAAGTCTCTCTTGATCAAGATTTACACAGCCTTTTAAAGATAATTTAACCAATGGTTACTAAAAACATATATTGTTTTCACTTTCCTACCAATTATTCAGTAACAGGGCCAGGAACTGCGGAATTCTCTATCCAATCAATCCAAACTACTTTTGCTGCAGAACATGGAGTAGTAGAAGAAGGTTTAGAGAACAACAACAATCCTCCATTTTGATATTTTTTACTCTTATCTATTTACTGCAAAGAGAAGCCCAAAACCTCTAAATTTTTCACCCTGTGACAATCTTACATAGTAGTCTATCACCTAAGTCACACCACTGTATGTTCTAGTTCTTGTCTGATTGTTGGTAATTTTTTCCAAGGTTGGAGGTTAAAACAGTTTTGTTCAGGGGTGTAAGAACTCTTAAAAACAGGCAGAGAAATATTCTTGGCACTCTGGGTTCCTACACATCCCTTTCTCTCCTCCATTTAATCTAACTCCTTTATCCAAAACCCACTGTCATGTGCTTATACAGTACGTCAAGGACTAACATATCAATTTCCATGTCAAGTGTGTAATTTAATAATAAAACTTTGTCAGTTTTTTTGCAGACCCTCTGAATTTTGTTGTTCCTTTCGACCATAAGCATCTAAAAATCTTGAATGTTCCCTTCCTCTTAATGGTGGGATGTCACAGTAGTTCCTCTAGAAAAAGAGATTTAAGAAGGGGGTAAAAACTGCTGCACTACAGCAGATAGGAGAGAAGGAAATCAGAATACATGGGAGAAACAACTCAACAAGACAAAAAGTTCAGTGAAGGAGGAGGGAGAGGAGATGCCAGAACAGAGACTCCTCTGCAGCCTGTGGTGAAGACCATGATGAGGCAGATTGACCCCTTCAGCCCATGGCTGATCCTACACCAGAGCAGGTGGACATATTTAAAGGAGGTTGGGAGGAGACAGAGGTGGAACAGCTGACTCAACAAACTGATATTCCAGACCATATGGCATCATGCTCAATATATAAAATGGAGTAAGAAGGAAGAAGAGGGAGGACATTTGGAGTGATGGTTTTCATCTTCCTGAGTCACCATTATGTGTGAAGGAGTCCTGCATTCCTGGAGATGGCTGAACACCTGTCTGCCCACCCACAGGAAGTGGTGAATGAATTCCTTGGTTTGATTTGTTTGAGTGCCTGGCTTTTCTCTCCCTATTAAATTGTCTTTATCTCATCCCACAAGTTTTCCAGCTTTTTCTCTTCCAATTCTCTCCAGATCCCACTGGTAGGGAAGTGAGCAAGTGGCTTTGTGGTTCTTGGTTGCTGCTTAGGGTTAAACCATGACAGATGTCTAGACATCAGACCAAAGTATTCTCCTTAGTGTTTTTATTTCCAAAACCAGCACCCAGACATAGCTTTTTTGCCTTTGTTTTTCAAAATGAGAGGTTACATATTTATCTTAGTAGTAGATTTAGCTTTGGGTTATCAAATTGATCATGTTCAATTTAAGATATTTCCCTATACTTTGTTGTTTTCCTCTACAGTGATTTTTAAGTTATCCTTGGGAATAGAGATAGAAATACTGCAGCTCTGTATTTCTGACATAATGAAAACACTACTGAGGTTTCATCCTGACTTCCCTAATTTATTCGAAGTCCAGTCTACAACCACATATTTAACTCACTGCAGCTGTAAAATCTTGACGGTGAAGCTGCAGTTAGTTCCAGTAAAAACTTATTAAATATATTTAATGGGTTTTTTTTCAAATTCTAAAAATGTAAATTTAAATATTTATTTTAATTCTTACTATATAAAGATAAGGAATCCTTCTTTTATCAGTACTGTAAGAATCAGTCATACTCACACAAGTCAGTGCCAAATTGGTGTTGACTTTAAGGAAATAATTCTGTGTCCCAGCTGAACAACTGATCATTTGAATAACTCCTTGGCAGGTCAAGGGAAATGAAACAAAGAGTCAAAATGATGTAGTGATTTAAATGGATTGCATACCACTGTTAGTTTAGCAGTTACCTTATTCATCATGTTAGGATGATGTAAAATGTAGCATACAGAAATGCTGAGATAGCACACATTGAGTAGAAACTATGTTAATAGCTTTGGGTTTTATATGTACATGTAAAAATATTTAAATTATGTAAGAGCTAAAATTCTATTAATTTCAAAACATGAATTTGAGGAATTTTCAGATCTACCATTGCAATTGCTTTCCCTCCACGTCTTTCTCCATAAGAAGATAAAATAACCAAGCAATCTCCTCTATTGAATATACCAGTCATACCTTTATTGAATTAATTAGATGTTTATGAACAGCAGTTCTTTAGGGACGAGTATGTTAATTTTGGGATGACAGTTATTTACTTTTGTTCTGTGTTTATGTACTTGGTGGATGATAACTAATATTCCATTCTGCATTATCTCGTCAGCTCAGCTTGCTGGAGAGCATTTTGATAAGGTAAACCAACAATGAAACTGAGCTTAAATTAAGATTTCTAGCATAATGAAACTCAATATTCACAGCTCCTATTCCACAGTTGAGATCCTGCACTCATTTTAATGCAATTAAAGTGAGGGAGGGAAAATGCTGTAGAATACTGAATATTCACACTGAATTGCTTTTAAAACTGAGAAAGCAACCCAACAGTGAAACTTAGATGACACTTAAAGTTATCTCTATATTAAATATAAATGCTTTCAATGATCTTGCTCTTGCCACTGAAGATAATATTGAACTTTCAGGCTACAAAATTTCTTTGCATGCTATTAAGAAAGAAAAATGTTAAAGATGGAGGAGCTATAATTCCACTTTTATTTTGACTTCAAAAATGCACTTTCCTGTAGGAGTGTGGCATCTGATGCAGGCTGGCACTTGTTGGCCTGTACAAAACATCCAACAACAGAATATGACAGAGTTATTTAACACTCTTCATGCCTTATATGTAAAATGTTTCATATGATTTTCTTTTTTAATTCCTGTAAGGAATTTAAGAGATTAATTTATGTTTTGCATTGGGACAAAAATGATACATGGCAATCTCAGCTACTGCCTTCAGATTCACAACAAAACAGGCACAATAGTCCGGGGTTTAGTTCATGCATAGGCTTTTAGGGACTAAAATTGCACATATATATTTTTGAACATGTTTACATGTTTATGTTTGCCTGTGTATATACTAAGAGGGTGGGTGGTACACAAATACATAGTTTTCCCCTGAAATGCATGTGTTTGGAGGTCAGAGGCTTTGACAGTGAGTTTGCTCTGTCACCATTTCAGGCTGAACTAAATATCTCAGTATTTATCTGATGCTCATACTTGTGCACTGGCCAGCTCCATATATAATTCATTAAAAAGTCTTAATTGACTGGAAAACTCAATTTTGTAACACCCTGTGAGTGTTGAATTTAACTCAAAATATAACACAATGGGTAGAATTGTGATTATCCTAAAGTATGTTTTGAGATTTAAAGGCTAGAAATGTTGATAGAAGTAAAGAAACAAGTATACAGACACAGTAGTGCACATAGCCAGTACATGCATACCAAGCTGCTTTATTACTACTGATTTATGTTCAGAGAATTACTGTAGAGCTTATCATTGATATGATTTAGCTCTCTTATTTTATTTTTCCTTACCATCTTGAAGAACAGCAGGTCTTTAAAGATGCAGAGAGAATGATTTACAAAGTCAGTACTTTTTTTGTGTATCTATAATTTTGCATATCTCCTTTGTTTGGTCTACCACACTCATAAATTAGATATAAAGGACTGAAATTTGAACTCCCTGTCTTACGACTTGTTTTGCTAACATAGAATTTAAGATTTCACTTAGAAGCTACTGTGGGCAGCTTTTCTCACAATAATTTCTTTTCTTTTGTAGAATAAATGTTTGTAACAAAATATGAAGACTAGGTATCATAAATCGTATTAAATGTATAAAAAAAAGTCTCAATCCCTGAACAACAGTCTGAGCTCAGTCTCTGTAGACTCTGATATTGCAGTATATACTGCAACTTATTTTCTTCAGACACAGAACTGACCAAACTATTCAGAAATTGAAACAGAAAAATAGAAATTGGGAAGCTTAGGATCACTCATTAAATTACAGATGCTGCAGATTGGTCTGCGTAAGCAATATGAGTGTCCTATGGGGGGAAAAAATGAAAATAGTCTTTTTTTCTTCTGTAACAAACATCTTTTATTGTATGCTTTATAAAACTCTTTAAACTTTTAACTTGAATTCTGTTTTCCAATGTGATGAGTAGAGGATTATAGTACTTCAGTGAAAATAAATTCATGTTTTATAGAACACTTTTGCTTCTACAAAAATACTAGGTCAGTCCCACATGCTATAGCTTAATTTTTGCTCCAGTTAAATAATTTAATTCATGTTATCCAAAACCTTGATTCATTTTCCCTCTATTCTGCATCCAAACTCACACCAATCTAATACACATATTATTTTCAAGAGTTTGTCAAAGGCAGATTTTTTTTCAAACAGCATAAATAGGAATCTTGCTTTCTAAATTAGAGTGTTTGGACAGTACTACAAAAGCATTCAAACACCCAATGTCATTCAGAATGATTCATCTCTTACCTTTCATTTTGAGTAGGTTTTTCTACCTTTGTTTCCAAGCATTTAGGAATTCTGTTATCCTCTAATTGAGGTTCCGTCCTGTGTGTATCCATTTACTCCTTATGGGGCATTGGAGAGGTTAAACAAACAAGCCCACAAACAAAAAGTAGAAGCCTATTCTAAGACAGTCCAATTAAAGTATTGGAAGATTTGAGTCTCATCCTTCCTACAGGAGAAGGGGAAAGCCACCCCAAATGGTCTCAAAGTCTAACATACATGAGTTGCTAGTTTCTGGGTCAGAAATACACTTTATGCTCAACAGAAACCCTATTTTAGAAACTAAAACTTTTGTTCCACAAGGCAAGGACAGCTATATCATGAAAATCCGTAACAAGAGTTGAGTCTGGTGTGAAACATCAGCGGATCAGCAATGGTGATTTTAGAACAGTTCTCCACAGTGTAAAGGAAGCTTTACAAATATATCTAGCTGATTGATCAATGGACATTTTGAACAGTTTGTAAATAAATTTTCAGTCACCTGAAGCATAGTAGACTTCTTGACCTGAATGACTGCTATTTTAAAATATTACTGAATAATATTTCTTCTTGGTGTGAAGGATGGTGAAAATGCATTTATGCTACTACTGTCTTCTCACTGGAGAACACAGGCTAAAGAGGATTACATCATGAAAACTCATCTAATTTGTACTGTTGTCTGCAATGATGATTCCAAATGTGTTTTGTTCGTATTTCTTTGTGTTTCATAGAATCACAAAATCATAGAAATGTTCGTGTTGGAAGGGACCTTAAAAATCATCTTCGTCCGCATTCCCTGCCATGGGCAGGGACATCTTCCACTAGACCAGGTTTCTCAAAGCCCTCTCTGCATGCTAGGAGTCTGTGGAAAGGTTTCCCTGGGGACTTTTTTTCCCTAGGCTGAGCTACTCCTGCTCTCTCAACCTGTCTTCATAGAAGTTCTGCAGAGCTCTGATCCTATTTGTGGCCCTCCTCTGGACTTGCTCCAGGAAGTCCATGTTCTTTTTATACTGAGGGCTTTGGACTTGGATGCAGTATCCCAGGTGGGGTCTGTGAAGGCAGAGTACAAGGGGAGAATCACCTCCCTCCACCTGCTGGTCACTTCTCTTTTGATGTAGCCCAGGCACACCCAAGTCTTTCACCTCAAGACTGCCCTTAATCAATTCTCTGCCCACACAGTATTTGCGCTTGGGATTGCCCTGACCCACATGCAGGACACATAAAAATTTTGTACATGAATACAAAGAAGTATGAGCTAAATATTGTATATCATAGATATGTGTAATTGACATATCTTCTCTCCTGCCCAATAAAATGTATTTTGACTGTATATTCTGCACACTTGTTAAGTGCTCAAGATGTAGAACAAAGAAAAACTTTGAAAAGGTACATGTAATGTTTCATTTAATTTTTTACATGAAGGATTAGAATTCAATATAAGAAATATAATTCTAATTATTTACAAAGAGTCTTTGAAAAATTAATTGTAATCCTTTTTCTGCCATTGACATCCCATTTTAATTTAAATAAGAAAGATAAAGAAATGGGAACTACACTACTATTTAATATTTTGCAAAGGATTAGAGATAAAATGCCATTTACCATAAATATAGTAGAAGGTTGCTGCTATCTGGAAGAAAACTTTCTAAATGACACAAGAATTTGTTTTCAAACATAAGTATAGATAAACTGTCTTCCTTAGAATATATTTTATTTTATGTTTCCCTGTAATATTATTGAACTGAAACAAGTCACCTAATTAACTGGTTTATTCACCTGTGAGGCAGCCAACTAGCAATCATTTTTTAAAAATTGCATTTATGTTTGTGCTGCAGCTCCAGTCACAAATTAACAAATCTTTCTCAAGATCCACAAGGCTTTCAAAAGTAACTGATGAATTAACAAAGAGAATGGTACAACCTTGGACTCTCCAAGCAGTATGAACCTTCATATAAGAAGTGGAATTAATGGCCAGGATGGAGAAGCAGCCTTTATCATTACTCATGTTGGAAATTTAAATAGCAAGTCCTTGACACTTTTCTTCATATCACAGTACTGCTTCAAAATCTAGCCAAGGATAAGGGGGGACATCTGCAGAGTTGCAAAAACTGTGATTCTGGTGAAGCAGCTGAAAACCTAGCAGCACTGCAGAAGCTTTGGAAGTTTATTGTGCTTATTGCAGAATGTGGCAGGATTTCATGTCTGTCCAGGACAAGATGGAACTGAGCATATATCAGAGTTGTTCTGTTTTTCATCTAAACAAGTATATGCTTTATAATAGAAGAAAGGATTGTTTGGTAACAACAGATTTCTTGTTTTTCAGAAGTTTAATTAATTTCATTTTTTAAATTCTCAAGTAATTCAGCAAAGCATCAGAAAAAAAGATATCACACAGCGCCCGCCTCCTTCCCGCCCCCCCGCCCCAAGAAAAAACCCACAAAAGAAATCCATAATTTCAGACCACAAGATTTCAGGAACATAATCAAAGTAAAAAATTATATGATAATGACTTTTTATTTTTTGCCTAATTACAAACCAGGAAGGTGAATTTAGATCAGAATCTCAACATAACATCACTTCCCTCTTAAGAGTGTATATATATTTAATATATATTTATTGAAAATGAATTTGTATTTGTGCCCATTTGCAAGGTCATCAACATATACTGTCAACTGTTCTTATGTGGAAAAATGCTGAATATTACTGACAAAGCATATGATTCCCTTTGATAATATTTTCAATACTAGTTTTGCCTTGGTATCCATCTGCTTTGGAATGTGTCTGTATCATCTTTCAAGAGATTTCAAAATCAGAAAATTTAATGTCTTCTATACAATAATTCAAAAGTGGATCACCTATTGAAGTAGAGCAAATTCAAATGAATGAGGTTTTTTCTAAATCGATGTCTTTTTTAATGGTAAACTCCTTTAGAACACAACGACAGAATTCTAGTGGACTGTTTATATTTTCACTGCATGCCTAATTTATTTCCATGAAAGGAATATGTGTGTTTTTATGAAAGGAAATATTTTCACAAGATAAAATTAATTTTCCCTGGGCCCATGGCAACCTCATGAGTTTCAAAAAGGCCAAGTTCAAGTTGCTGCACCTGGCTCAGTGCAACTCTCAGTATCAATACAGTCTGGGGGAAAAGGGGATTCAGAATAGTCCTGCCAAGAGGGACTTGGCAGTACTGGTGGATGAAAGGCATGAACTGATCAGCAATATACACCCGCAGAGCAGAGAGCTGACCGTGTTCTAGGCTGCATCAAAAGCAGCGTGGCCAGCAGATCAAGGGAGGTGATTTTGACCCACTACTCTGCTCTCATGAGATCCCACCTGGAGCGCTGCATCCAGCTTTGGGGTCCCCAGAACAAGAAGGATGTCAAACTGTTGGAGTGCATCCAGAGGAGGGTCACAATGATGATTGGAAGGATGGAGAACCTATTAAAAAGTGTAAGAGAGCTGGGCTTGCTGAGCCTGGATAAGAGAATGTTCTGGGCAGATTTTAGTGTGACCTTTCAGTACTTAAAGTGTGTCTACAAGAAAGGTGGGGAAAGATTTTTAGCAGGACAAAGGGAAAACGTATTAAAATGAAGGAGGGTCAGTTCAGAGTGGATATAAGAAAGAAGTTTTTTACAGTGGTTGTGGTGAAAACAGAGGAACAAGTTGCCCAGAGAGGTAGTAGATGCCCCGTCCCTGGAAATATTCAAGGTCAGATTGGATGGGGCTCTGAGCAACCTCATCTCGTTGAAGATGTCCCTGCTTTTTGCAGGTGGGTGTTGGACTAGGTGACCTTTAAGGGTCCTTTCCAGGCCAAACTATTCTGTGGTTCTATGAGTCTATGAGAAAAATATAAACAATTCTCCTATACGTAAAGTCCTCAGGAGACTTACTAGAAAGTAAACTCTCATTTCCTAAATAGTAGAAATGTTGGGTATTTTCCACTGGAACAAAATTTTCAAAAAATTCTTGAGAAGACAAGGGGAGGAGAGGAAACTAAGAAATGGAATAGTTTTATCTTTCCATCAAAAATTTTTAATCTTATTCTGTGAAGGCAATTCCTAAAAGAATCTTCCTGTAGACTTCAATAAAAATCACACTGAACAGGCAATCACTGGGAGCTGAATATCAAAGACAAGACAGCAAACAATAAGTTCTACTGTTTTTATTCAAATCCTTACTTTGTTTTATCCTAAGTTTCTTTTTAAATTAGGCTGAACAGTTCTAGGGAGCAATCTGTAACAGCAATTTAAGATATGAGCCTTTGTGTGGGGTTCCCTGCAAAAATCTCCTTTTTCATTTGTTACATAAATATCTTGAACTAAACATATGAACATTAAATCACAAAAAGGTGAAGTTAATTCCATTATTTGGTACTTGATTTCTTTACTGACTTGTAACAATAAAAATAGGTAAAACAGATAAATAGTGTTAGACACAGTTCCTTACCATTTTCTACATTGTTTCATGGCGATATAATGAAGATTTTTATTTATTTATTCTGTGAAAGCTGAATAAAGGCTTTCTCAACTGATTATTAAGAAACAATAAATACCATTCCACTATCATGGTTCTCAAATGTGCCTTTGAAGATGCTGCATCAAAAAAAAAACCTTCAAAAGACAAAGAAACACCAAGGTGAAATGGACTTCAGTTTAATCTCTGAAAAAAAGATGCACACAATACTTTACTTGCGACCAGTATTGATTTTCTCTGATGTGTGACATCTTCTATCAAATATTTTTGTGAAAAAAATACATATAGTCATGCCTTATGACTGGCTGAAAAACATAGAAAACATATCCAATAATCTCTCATTAACAGAAAACAATGTTTCTTTCATCAATCATGTAAGTCAGGATGTAAATCTGTTTGGTACCCTTTAGTACCTCTTTGTTCGATTTGGGTTTACATAAACTCTGAGAGTAAACAGACAGACACCTTTGAAATAAGGTCTTCTTTACTTCCCTGATATAGTGAGGTTTAATACAGGGAGCTTCTGTAAATATAAATTATTGAGCTACACGTGAAAAGTAAATAAACTTAATTTTCATTTCTTTGTATTTTTACATACTGAATAGCAACATTATTTTTGAGAACAGAGGAATAATAATGGATTTCATGGTGAAGGACCATTTAAAAAAATACCTAAATCATGAGGGAGTAGAAGTTCACTTTGATGGAGAAAGTGTAATATCGGAAAAAAAAGGAAGTTTATAAAGATGAAAAATAATAAAATTTGCGTGCATTTTAAAATAATATAAAGGAAGTGGTTACACACATAATGCAGAACAAACTACTATAAATTTCTTACATTCCAAATCCAATGGTATAAATGGGGTAGAAAAAATGCAGTGCAGATGTCATTTCTAGCCCCTGTTGCTACAAATAATCTTCTGTATTCTTGAGACAAATTAAATACTGTTGTATTTCTAGCTCCATCAACAAGTGTCTTAAGATTGAAACAGATGTTCCTGGGTTTTTTGCCCATTGGTGCCAATACTCATTATAACTTTGCCCAGAGGAGTAAGGGAACTAATAGAGTATATCCCTAGCATTAACTTGCAGAGAAATGGTCCATCTATGCCAGAGATTTGCTTCAGAGAACACAGACTTTTATTCAGATTTTTTCCCCATGGTGCTCATCATGGATATCCCAAATACCTACGAGTCACCGAGGAGTATAGATGGGATAAAATACATAATGGACTGGTTTGCATTGTAGATAATTTCCCAAAGACACAAAGCAAATCTTAAAGAGTTTATATGCATACATTTTTAATTACAAATTTTTACAGCTTAAACATATTGGATTGCAAGCAAATAAAGATTCACTTAGTCTCCTATGAGCCATCATAATCAAGGAGTAAAATCTTTTTTTTTCCCCCACACACATTAAAGGAATACAATAAAAAAGTTCTTATTCCAATGATAAAAAGAATTTTTTATGGCTCTACTTTGTTAAAAGTACTCACTCTAAAAAAAAAATGTAACTAGATTTTCAGCAGTAAATAGATAAATGGATGAAGAAGGATACAACATGTCAGTGATTAACTTTGAAAATTCAGAGAAATATACAAGTTTGGGAAGAATGACTGTGAAAATGTACACAAGATCCATGGTCAAACTCACAAAAATAGAATGTATGTGTTTGCAACCTGTGGTATTTGGAGGATACAGATTTTCTTCCAAATATTCTTTTACCTAATACAAACTGTGATTAAGTTTTGACCTGTAAGAGCCTTCAGTTTTGGAGAGTTTTTCAAGTGTGAGGGGGATATTGTTTTGTATATTTCACTAGCAAGAGATTGAGGCAGTTCAATGTTTTAAATAAAGTAATACAATTCATCTTCATGTCCTTTAGAATCACTTTTTAAGTTCTGTTCATGGATTATACATTTCTGTCAGTTCTCAGATAAAATATCCCATATAACTCATGGATAGGAAATTTATTCTGTTGCAGGTTTTGTACATCTCCTGTAGATATGCTACTTAGAATGCTTTCACATAAACAATAAACCTAATGAATACGTATTTGTATTTCATTTGCCAAAATATATATAGGGTATCTTCAAGGCAAGTTTATTGCAGTGCATCTGCACCAGACTCTTTCCATATGCCACGTGGAGCTGACCTTCGTGAGTCCAAGATTTCTGGATGTTTGCAAACTCTAAATATCCTCTGAGCAGATGGGTAAATGTTCAAAAATTCAAGGTAAAAGGATACCATGAATTCAACCTACATGCAAATTCCAAGTGGCCAGTGAAGGTTTTAGAGAAATCTGAATACACTCATGGCATTTGATTTATGAAAATGCTTGATGTCTAAAAACTTTTATTAGCACAAGCTTTAAGAATTCTTTTTTTTTAAAGAATAACTGCCCTGTGTACAAAAAGGTGTGATGAAACTTGATTGTTAATTATGTATAGGGCCATGACCAGGCACTATTTTGCAGAAAGCATCCTACTTCTTCAGTTCTTAGAAAACCCTTTGTCTTTCATGATACATCTCTAGAAATTTACGTGTCATAGGCAAATCTGTAGCTCTGAGTTCCATTAAGATTGTACATGTGGCTAAAACTATGGGATGCCTTCCTGAATATTTTAGAAAATACTTCTCTTTTTTATTTTCCTGTCCAAAAGATCATTTCTATTTATAAGTAACCCATGATTTCTTTTGGAGGAGACTTAGTATGATGGACATCTGTTACAATTTTAATAATTTCTCAGAGACTAGAAGTATATAGGATCTTAATATCTTGTAAAAAATTAAAATATATTAAGGATTCTGTCCTTTTCCTAACAAATTAAAAATTAAATAGGAAAAGAGCCTCTGAAAAATTAAGGGACCTTCTCTTTTTTGTGTTACTTTATTTTTATCAGAAGACTCAAATAGTGCAAGTGTGGTTAGATATAAATGAATATCCAGAAAATTACCCAAATAATCAAGGTCCAGGCTTTAATACTTTAAGCTATTCCAAACAATTGTCTAAGACTATGAAACTAGTCTGGTACCTGATGCTTCTGAGTTGTTACCTTCCAGTTCCCTTCTTTATTCCTTAGACTTAAAACCTTTCCAATTCAGTATTTATTTTTAAGGTTCTTAGAGTCACTAATGATCTGCATCCATGCAATATAATCTCTTTTAATACTTTCTGTTCTTGTAGCATTGTAACCTATGTATATTTCCAAATCTTTTTTCTCAGTTCTGCAAATTTCTCAGTAAACCCAAACCAAGGTTACACTGCAGTTTTGCATCTAGCAATGCCTCAAGAGATGTCTCAGAGACAGCTGAGAGACACCTGGTGTTATGTCAGTAGACACAGAGAATTGGATTCCCCAAATACCATACATCAAAATGCTGCAATATGAAAAGATCATGCATCCAGACAGCTTGGGAGCCAGTGTCATTCATGAGGAAATCATAATAGTTCATGAGGCACATGATTAACTTACACACTTTTAAGTTGTAACAATCAGGCACATACTTTAGCAACTACTAAAAGTTTAGGTGTAACTTGTATTTGGTTCTGAACAAAACTGCATTTTCTGAGTGGCAGAATATTATCTCAAGGTAAAAACCTCCAAGAACAAAACCCCCAAAAAACCCTCATACTTTCTATGCATTGATCACAACTACTATGCACTATTGATAACAACTACAATATTGGTAGAATTGCTGGTTTTGAACTAATTTTGAACCAAGAAAAGTCTGGCATGGTCAATCTCCAGAGATGTAAACCTTGTTTCTCTTTAACCATTCTCCCATTCTTCAAGGAAACTAAAATATTACTCCAGTACTAGCTAGTAACATATAACTCTAAAGGAAATATAATACTAAAAGAAGTGGAAGAACATGATTGTCATATTAAGCAGGTCTTACTAATATCAGTAGGAGCTATTTCTTTGATTCAACTGGTTATTTTAATCTGAGCTTTCTGTATCACATGGTGTGTCATGTTGTTTCTTAGCCTATCCACCACCTGTGACTGAATTACTTGCAGGGAATATTTTGTCCTTGTGTGAGGCAGGTTGGAGCAGTATCTATAGTTTAAAAACTCCAAGGACAGCAGGAAACAAAGCAGGTTTGTTTGTTTTTGTTTTTTTTTTTTAACAGATGAAATCCATCAGCCAGTTACATCAGGGATTCTGAGTAAAAACTATTTTGAGCTCTAAGCTTGTGAGTGGCAGTTGTGGAGAAAGACTTGGAGTGCCTACAACAAACTGGTACAAGGCACTTTAGAAAGCAGTGCTATTCTTTTCCTACTCTCTTTCCTCTGAAGTCTAGCCTGGCTTTTACAAGTAGGGCCTATGCTGAGAGCGAATAGTAATCATTCCACATCCAAGGCAATGAGTAAATCCTCAGGGGAGCTAAGGAACATATGTGAAAGCAATTGCTGTGACTTCTTTTGAAAGGTTACAGAACGCATTCCCCTAACACTCTGTCATTCTCTGTTCTGCTGACTAACATAGAAACAAGCATGGGACTCAGTTGCTGCCTTCCATGCCCACCCCTCACACTCTGCCTTATGCTTTCCACCCTTTCTGAGCACTACAAAGCCTTGGAGTTTGTGACAGCACTTTGCTCGAGGCAATTGCTGCTAGCAGGCTCTTTCCTGTGCTCATGACTTGGTAGAACTGTATTTTTAATATCTTTACTCTGTGGAAAAAATCCTCAAGTTAAATACACGTGTAAAAATATTTGTTATGTTGACAAAAATGTCAGTTTAACAACACAGAAAACATTTTTCTGGTTTGTCACTGTAAATACTGAGCAAGGAGCAAGTTGTTTGTCTCCACTTACTTTATTAAAACAAAATTATAACACAAGATGTCATAATGTCTGTTATTCTAGGAAAAATTTCATTCCACTAAATTAATGACCGAGTTTTTTCTTGCTGTTTTGAGCCAGTAGGCTGTTAAGCTGAATGAAAACACTCTTTCTACAAATCACTTGGATAAGTGCAGTTAGACACATAAGAAAACCTCAGGAACATCAAATATTTTTAGCAATTTGAATCTAAGAAAATGGTAATTGGTCAGCTTTTTTAATTAGCTCTTCTTGAAAAAAATGAACTTTCTAAGTGAATGTTAAAAAAACAGTGGAAGATGTCTTTTTGACTAAAACTATAGTCTCCTAGAAGATTTCTGGAATTTAATTTTAAAAAGTAGAATGAAAAAGCAATTCTAGAGGACAAAAAATAGTCACAAAACTATTCAGTATAAAGGTTCTGGCAATTTTTGAATTAGGTGAATTTTTCTTAAATCTTCAATTAAAAAGTCACTCTGTTTTTTCTAGTTTTCTCTGAGATCTACCTCATTTAAAGCACAGGACTGCAATAGCAGGGAAAATATGGAGTACAACAAGAGGTAAAGTAGTTGACCAGTTACTAACTTTAAAGTTTCAGTATTTTCACTGTGAAACAGATTACAAAAATAAAGTTATGTGCAGCATTTTGGGATTAAAAAAAAAAAAAAAAAGTAAACAAGAAGTAAAGGTTCTGATCATCCTAATTACAAGAAGACAGGTATGTAAATTATATTAAAACAGAAAGAAAGTGTTATTCAAGACACTTTGAGCAGTCTCAGATTTCAAAGCAGTATTCACTATTCAGTCTTTGCATCTGGGCATCTCTCTGGTATCTGACCTTGGGCCACCAAAACCAGAGTTTTGAAAGTGACTCAGAGATGTAAATGTAATGTAAATAGATAGATAAGGCAAATATAGAAATAATTCTTGTGTCCTCACTATCACTTTTAAACAAGACTTATTTAGAATCAGCTTACTGTTTTCTTATTTACACTTCTTAACCTTGTGTTCTTCTTTCATATTCATAAAACATATGATTTTAGGCACATCATTGTGGTATGATGTTCTTTTCACAAATGTCATGACATTTGTCCTCCAGGCTGATTTCTATTCACTTCCCTCATTAGCATTCCTGCTTGGAGGCTGTCCATGCTCTTCTCCTTTTTCCTGTGCCAATTCATGACACCTGGCCACAGTAACCTTTCAAACGGTTTAGGACGTGGAATTCCCTAGGTTTAGGATAATTTCAACACGCAGTTAAAGTGATGTATGTTTGGACAGATGCCCAGGTGTTTGTGAGGCTCCATTCTCATTTATAATTTAAAAATCCTCAAGTACTTTTACCAAATAAGATAATATTTATTCAGATTTGATTCTTCAAGAGACATAGACACAATTACGCAGAGGGAGACACACAGGCAGAGATACAAGAGAGTTGTCAGGGCAGGAGGGACACCAGAGAAGAAACACTGAAGAAAAAGCAAAATAGGTACCCAGATCAGGGCAGGAGGAAAAGCAGCCACCTCAGAACAGAGACTGAGGAGGCTGAGGAGGAAATGTGACTGCAAAGGGACTGCACCTGATGGAGGCACCCATATCACAGCAACAGAGCAGAACCTGCACTGAACTCTAACTGCTGCACTGCCCCTCACCAAAGCGACCGGGTGTAACACGGGACACCAGGAAGTAGGGAGGAAAGGTGTTTTTCAGATATTTATTTACTTGATTCTTATTTTTCAGAATTGGAAAGCAAAAATTTGCTAATGGGCGATTAATTAAATTGATTGTAGTTCTCTACTTGAAATACTTTTTTGTCTCAGGACAGGTCTTCAGCCCTTTTGAAATAAAATATGTAAAACTTTAGAAACTGATGCAATGCTTTCCTTTCTGAAGAATTTTTTTCTAAGAGTAATGGTTAGATCCTCTTTATTACCAATTATACAAATAATATAGTGATGAATTTGGAGCAAATGGTTAAAATGCATAAAAGTAGGATGACTAGATCATTATATGAGATCACTTATGTAATAGACATAAATGGATTCACTGGCCGTAGTCATAATTTAAAAAGATTTTCATTTTTCAGCAAATTACATTTTTAATGTATAATACCCTCTCTGACTTTATCTCATCTCATGGCTAGCATTTATTTCTACAAATTAAAAGCCTCCTCTTTCAATGTGCGAATTATTTTTGAGTATGTAAAAATAAATCAGTTAATGAATTAACAAGACTTTTAAAATTAGACACTCTCAAAGATATTAAAATGTTCTGTTGATTGGAGAACACTTTCATACCTTGTAGTAACATGATAAACTCCCCATACTTTACGGCTAGTGACTTCAAAAGAAAGCAGATTCTTTTTAATTTAACTTGTATTTATTTATCATGTATTTACTCTAATCCCCTGTACTTATCCCATAAACACAAGCTTTCAGATAACTTTTCTGGTTTTGTTTTCTTCTTAATGTGCTTGACCTGTTCATTCCTTTATCTGATTCCTTTTGGATTTTTTTAAAATACAGCCTTATCTTTGTATTTCTGGATATGTAAGCTTCCTACTGTACCACTATTTTCAAATCTACTGACTAATCCAAAGTTCTAACCCTAAGAAGTAATTTTGTATGTGTTTTCTGAGACAAAAATAAAAACTATGAACGGATTATAAAAATAATATCGGCTCTGCATGACACTGATAAATAAGAGGTGCTTCATGTGAATAAGACTTATGATAAATGTTTTCAGATAGGGGTAAAGGAATTTCTTGATTAAAGTCAACAAAGCAGAATGATGCCTGGGAAATGCCCTTTAAGGTCAGTGGAACTACACCCTAGATAGTCAAGAGCATATTTCAACCCCAAATTTACTGTGACCTGCTGAAGAGTTCTCCCTGCAGTCAATTTTGTATTTAGTGTCTGGAGTTGATTTATATACGACTGTTGTAGAGTTCTCTAACAAAATATTTTATATTTATGTTCTTCTTAAGAGTGATTAGAGGTGAACATCTGTGCCCTACACAGATTATGTCATTATGAAATTAACTTTCAAAAGTTCATAAAGAGATACGGTAGCAGCAACAGCTTGCTTGTTCATAACAATATGGTGACCCAGATATCTGACAGGCTAGAGTTGTTTACCTTTCTTCTTCTTGGCATGTGTGTCAAACAATACATAAGACAGTGCATACAGAAATATGACAAACTATAAATTATAGACAAAATAAACATATATTTTCATAATACTGTTATATAAGGTGAATGTAGTAGCTAATATATGAGAGGTACTGCTAAGTTGTTAGGAAAACTGGATATCTACATGGGTCGACATGCATAAAAGCCTGCATGTAGACCCATGTATATGTACAATTGTAAAAAAACCATATGTACAATTGAAAAATTAGACATTTATCTACTTTATTTAATCAGAGGAATTAAGGCTAGGATATATTTGTCCTAATCAGCTTTGTAGTTTGACAAAACAAAAGTTTGATAGCCATTTATTAGCAGCTTCCCATTATCATAGAATGGTTGCATATGAAGTATGAAACTTAAGATGAAATATCCATTTGTATTACTTTAGCTCAAGCTGATTGTTAAATGTTCTGCTTCTGGGAGCCATCTGATTTAGACAGTAATGCATGATAGAGAGAAGATCTGCCACAACACTGCAGTTTCTGAGACAGAGAAATAAAGATAACGGTGGAGCAAAGTTAAGGTAAAAATCCTTGTGACAATATGGTCCTTTTAAAAAAAAATTATTGGTTTCTTTGCAAATTTCTGCATTTACATGATCATATTTAACACCTGTTTTTGAGCTTTGTGACTTTCATTGGTAAGCCTTTTTAATGGCAACTGTGCCTATTCATAATATTGTAGTATAATAATTCAACTTTTTTTTAGTGGCACGTGGTCATTTTGCCGTTTTTTTATTTGGTTGTTTTTTTCTGAGGTATCAATTATTTAATATCAGTGCTTCACAAATTCAGATAATATTGTCTGTTTCACAGAAAGAGAACTGAAATAGTCACAAATCTTTCATGTGGCCCCTCACTGATTTCAGACAGGGCTATAGGCCAGCTGTCTTTTACCAAGGCTGACTAGTGACTCTGTGAGACAGCAGGGTTTAATACTTCATCACTGAACATCTTGTGTAATGATTTGCACCTACAAAAACCTTTACCTTTTCAAAACAGTATTTTATATTATACGGTTCAGAGGGGAAGACGGCAAAAAAATTAAGCCCAACATTTTAGACTGTCAAACTCTTGAATATTGCTTCATAAAATTCCCAGCTTTAACTCTTGTTGTACTGAGACCCTTACAAAATTAGAAGGATACATTCCAGAGTTTTTGACAAAGCTGAACTTCTTTGATGGTTATTGAAGATCTTCCAAACCAATGTGTAACCTATGTAAAAAGAAGCTGGTTCATTGAAAACTCACAGCAAAACACCTCACTGTAAGTGAATGAGAGTTCTCACATTTGCCATATTAAGGTCCACTGTTTTGTCACACTTTGCTGTGCTTCACTTGGAAAGATTATTACTACAGAACATAGAAAAGAAAATAATGCCAGTTGTGCAAGTCATAAATATATTTGCTACACCCTCAAAGAAGCGGCATAAAATATATTCCAAATTGAACTACATTGTGTATGTGCTGGTGGGGTGTGGGAATATCTAGACAAGAAAAAGCAGAACCTGAGGAAGAAAGACTTCTGCTTCTGTGAAGAGGAGGCCATCATTGTGCTATAAGCAGATGCAAAGCCTTTCTTGTTGTTGCAGATCAAGGAACAAACACTGTAGCCTGCAAATGATTAAACAGAGCCATTTCTCCAAAAGACCTTAATAAAATATTGTCAAATAAATCGTAAAAAAACCCCCAAACACCTGCAATTTGCCTAGAAAGTATTGTCACATTATTAGGGCGATAGAGTTTTCTTTAGGCAAGGCAAGATCCAACAGAAAATTTTGCTTCCTGCGCATGGCTCTAAAATCTTCTTCAAAGAAAAACTGAGATACAAGTAAAGAAATTTCTATGAGCTGTTACAAAATTCCACTCTGAAAACTGTATAAGCACTCAGAAGAGATGCACAGTTTGGTCCCAAAGCTAAGAGAAGATCAAATGAGTAGTGTGTAGGGCTAGGCTATATGTGCTGCAAAAAAGCAGGTAAGACCTACAATTTGATAAGGGCTCTTTTAGGAAGGACAGGACAGGAAGACATGGAAGGGGAGTGTGAGACAGCAACAGGAGTGGATGGACTGAGTATGTGCAGCTCTGCCTGGAGTACAATGCAAATAGTAACTTTGAAAAAGATGCTAAGGTATTTAATTTAGCAACAACATTTTCAGAGGCTAAGTAGATTTTTTTCCTATTTTTTGCAGTTGTAATTGTTATCTATTTTATTTTGCCCAAATAAATTAATAGTCAAATGATGAATATTGTCAACACTGTTTACCTTCATCAGTCACAATTACTCACCTCGTATGAATAAGATACTTCCTACTGTTAGTATTGAGACATTCTTACCTCATACATTATCATAGAATTATTGGGTTCAGTGCTGAAGTCAACATTTTGCAAAATTTGAACACAAACCTAAAATTTTTAATTGTAGAGCTCATTGGCTTTTCTTCTATCATCTCTGACAACTGATCAGTATTGTTTCATAGATGCTATAAATCTTTTTTTGGTCCTAACAACAACTTTACTCTCTTTTTGAATGGACCTTGCGATCTTAGTCTTTCCTCAGAGTTTTCCAAATTTTTTATCATTATAGCTCCACCTCCTGAATTTTTTAAAATTTGACTGTCTTTTTAGCAGTAAAAATGTAATATGAAAAATTAAAACATTTTGAGGACTTTATTTTTGCATGCTTAAACACGCAAATATTGAATAATAATCATAAAATCTATGACTTGCACTTAAACCAGCATTAAATTTCAGTGAGCAACAACTGAAAAAGAAAGTATCATTAGCTCTACTGAGTTCCACATAGCATGAAAAAATAAAGAAATTTTAGATTTTTTATTTATATAAAGAAATTGATATAAAATTATCTGTTGTATTCTTGTTTCTACTTGTAATGATTTTAGAGTGAGAATGGATTTAACATACATCTATGCTTAAAAACAATCTTATGCTTTGTATTGTGGACCATTTCTTTGCAGTTAAACTTTTTTAGTATTTCTGACATGTAATGACTACCTGTCCGGTTATCTTTGCTTGAATGAATGGAAAAGTATATAACATCAAAATATATGTCTATATGCAAAGTTTTGACATTCTAGCAGGAGTATTTCAACATACATGTATTTCTAGTAATTATAATATTTACCTATATAAAATTTCAGCTGAAGATAAACGATTCACATGGGCATCTGCAGATTGGATAAATGGCAACCTCTTTGCACAAAAGTTTTTTTTTTTAAATAAGATATCCAATTCAGCTGGTTTTTTTGACTCTTACTGCTGACGTGATTGAGCATCAAATGGCTCCACATCTCCATGTCACGATCCTGTGTATGCAAAATGGCTAGTCTAGAAAGAGACTGTGTGGTTGTAATTTCCTGGTCAATGCAGAATTAAAAAGTTCTGTTTATAATTTGATAATCAAATAAAATGCAGAAATATCTGAAATAACAGTATACAAAAGGTTAGTGATAGTAGGGAAAAAAACTAGCCTAGGGATTACTAGTGACTGAAACACCATCCTGTAACACAGTGAGGAATTATATCACATATTGATAACATAATCTTCCGTCTGTCCCTGTTTTGCTTGACAGGACACATCACATACGTAAATAAATTACACTTTTTTTTTCTGTTTCAGATATTTGTGTCTGTGGATAGTACCTACAATATCCCTCAAGGTGATCTGTTATCTGTCTTCATTAAAATAGCATCAACTGGTAATCAAAGCTTTATCTTCATGAAGATGTCTGATCTCATTCTTCAAGAGAAACTTTTGATTAGCTACCAAGTTTCCTTCGACTTACCACACGGGAATTATGTCAGAATTTATATCATAATCTAACTATAATTTTTTATGAAATTGATTTGTATATTTGTGCTTATGGTGGAAATAAAAAATATGAATAAAATATTTAATATCTTCCACAACAAATAATCAGCAATTCTTTTTACATAGGCATACCAAGGATCTAAATAGTTGAAGTCTTGTATTGATCACAAAAAACCCCTGTTTGTTCAGCAGAATTTTCTTATTGATTTTATGCACTACATTGTGCATTCTGAGAAATCACTCAGTCATTAAATTTTGCAGTACAATTTAGAAAATGTATTTTTGATATATTCTACACTTATGCTTATATGCACATATACACTTATATGCATATATACACTTATATGCGCATATGCCTTATGCTATGGGACTCTAGTACAGTGTGCCTTATTTTACCAAGACCATGAGATAACATTATAAAATTAATTTATTAATGAATACTCAAAAGAGTCCTTGCAGGTGGTCAGGTGGTGGCAGCTAACACTGTGATCTGAATTAAGAATGTACAGAATGATATGAAATTTTGGGTCACAACTTTATTTATACTTGAATATAGTACATACCTAGACAGAAACCTTAGTTAATAAAAAGTGATGCAACAGAGCTCTGTGAAAAGATCCTTGAATGAAGATTCTATTTCATAGGGGTTTGTGTTTTTTTTTTTTTTCTTTCAGCTACTGGTATTTGTTTGCTGATGTGTTATTGTGAATAAATTAAAGAAGCAATTAAAGAGCAAAGGTCACTAGGAGTAGTAGAAGTGATATCACTACAAGAGATAATTGTACCAGAGCTAGTCATTCAATAAGGCTTGTGTTGGAAGGGACCTTAAGGATCATCTAGTTCCAACACCCCTGCCATGGGCAGGACACCTTCCACTAGACCAGATTGCTCAGAGTCTCATTCAACTTGGCCTCGAACGTTTTCAGGGGTGAGACATCTACAACCTCACTGGCCAACATGGTCCAGTGCCTCATCACTCTCACAGTAAAGAATTTCTTCCTAACATCTCGTCTAGACCAGCCCTCTTTCAGTTTAAAACCATTGCTCTTTGTCCTGTCACTATCTGCCTGCAGAAGAAGTCTGTCTGCCTCCTTTTATAAAGCCCCTGTCAGACACTGGAAGGCCATGATGGGACCTTCCCAAAGCAGCCTTGTATTAATTTTTGTAGGACGAGGATATTCTGCTGAATGTTGGTTATTGTTTTACAGTTAGTATTTCTGTTTGAATGTAAGTAACACTTTTTTGCAACATATAAATATTGGGCAAACAGTTTCCTAAGGTTAAATCATCAAAAAATACTTTATAATATACATTCAAATTAATTGCAAAATAATAATTTGATTCAAATGCAAGATAGTGGGGTTTTGTCTGCTGTTCCACCCCCAAAGGTAAAATTTCTTTCAGTCATTCCATGTTTTGTTATATTTGTTATTTTAATATTTCTGAAAGCTAACTACTGACTTTTGTTTATGCAAAATGCAAATGCATTTTAGAAAATGTGATCTTCCTCTAGATATCTTGATATTCATCACAGTCAGTATCAACTTTAAAAACATAAACTTTGAACAGAAACAATGTCCCAGCTTCAGCAATATCATGTAGAAATTCAGTATATATTGTCTCTTAGATAATGCTACCAAATAAGAAATTTTTGTTCTAAAAAATTCAAACCTGCTAACTATCCATAAGATGCACATGGCAAAGCTTTTACATTAGAGAATATAATTCAACTTCTGTGGAACTATATTTTAAGTATTTTTCATTTGTATATGTTAAATCCATCCCCAATCTGCTATAATTGGCAAATAGGATGAGATGATCCCCAAAAATGAATAACCATAACTAACTAGCTGAGAAGCACAACTCGCTTTCCCTGTTATCGATGTCACTATCAGCTCTCTGCACATGGAGACTATTATTGCAACTGTCATAGAATTAAATGAAAACTATCCAGCAACATCTGGCGCTTCAGAAGAAAATATGAATAATTTCACCAGCTTTCCCCATTCTGCCTGCTTATTCTAATTATGATGTAATGGAGGACATCAGCAGGCTATGGACTTGGTGATTAACCCAGGGCAGATGAGAAATAGGCATAGTGAGATGAGCAAGGCACATAGATCAGCTCAATCAATTATCTTTTCTCTCAAGGCTCTTAAATACAGCAGTGACCTTGTGATGGGAAACAGTAAGTTACACTTGAACCCATTTAGGAGGTCAGACATTTCACAATACATTACAGGAGCTAAATTCTTGTTTTTCAATTCAGTTACACAAAGAGGAGTATTAGGTATGCATAAAAATGCACAAAGTATATATATATGTATGTATATATGTATATGTATATATGTATAAATATATATATATATATATATATATACACAAACTTTGCAAGCCTTTATGTTTCTAATACAGGGGTAAGCCTTTAATGTGTTCACTTCCTCTTTTCATTACTAGCCTACGTAGCATTTCCTCCCTTGTTTGGTTCCTATTGTGATTAAAAATATGTCTGCAGCTATCAAAGTAGTATAGAAAATGATATGACAATATAGTGATTAGGAAAAGAAAACCAAAAACCCTTTGAATGTTATTTCCAGTCTTCACATATAAGTGTGGACACAGCAGCAAAATCTCAGTTTTAAAGTGTATTCACTTGTATTGCCTGGTGTTTTAAAGACTGTGGAGCTCATTTAATTTAGATTGCAGACACATCCAGTTTCTTGTCTGAAATGTTATCACTGTAGAGCAATTGGACTAATGATCCTAGATTTATTCTGGTAGCATTCAATGCTGCCTACATTAAATGAAGCAATTCGGTGCAGCCAGACCCTCATCCACAGTGTCGTATTTGGCATCATTAGTTGAAACTTTGTGCTATCAAAGCAGTTATAATAGAATGGGAAATCTACATACTAACATAGTTTCCTACACTGCTTATTCTAAAGACAAAGTAAAAAACATCCATCACAATAAAGACAGAGAATAAACAAGCAGAATAAATCCTACTCATTAAAATGAATGATCTTAAGCGAAGGTGGAAGAGTTTCACAAGGGAAGTAAAAATGCCTGTTATGATCGTCAGTGAATATTTGGGGGGAAAAAAAACTCACTCACCATGTGCAGGGATCTTTCTGCTCCTTCAAGAAAATGTAACCTTTCAGTGAAATTATTAGATGGAAATAAATGTCATAGGACTTACCAATTTTGTAGTGCCAGATGCTGCTGCAACAATTTTTGTTAGTTTAGATATTGAATTGTGACTTGAAAAGTACTTGCAAATGCAATGATGGAATCTGCTTTCATTTAATTATTTTTTTCTATTGACTTGATTTTTCTGTCATCCATATGGGAAGGTAGCCCTTACTGGAACCAAAATTTTCTCCTTGGGTTTTAGTGGGCATATATAAGCATTCAAGTAATGTTTTTTATTTGCTGCTATATGTTGTGAGGTGGATTATTATGTCCATTGCAAACAGGCTAGATTCAGAAAGGGACTCTATTACCTGCAAGTGAGGAACTGCCACAGCAATATTTTGAACTCCTGGGAAGGAATCCAATATCCAGAGTAGGTGACAATATTCAAAGTTTAAAAGTATAATTTAACAAGCCCCCTAAATTAGTACTGATACAAGGTCACCCAACAGTATTACTCTCAGGGCATTTTAAAATTCTTTTTCAAGAATGTAAAGCATACTTAAGTCCAGGCTGCATTTCTATTGCAGACTTTTTCCCTCTGTACTTTCTCGGCTTTAAGTGCAGTTGAAAAAAACTAAAACAAACCAACAAACCAAAACCCCCACCCCCCACAAACAAACAAATAAAAAAAACCAAAGCAATAACAACAACAAAAAAAAGACCAAAAAAAAAATCAACAAAAAAACCCAAAACCCAGACCTAAAAATTTATCATTTTTAACCAAAAGGGATTTCAACAATGAAAGCCCTTTCAAATCTCCTTGAATTTGATGACTAATTAATTTTCACCACTACTTATCACTTACAATATCAAGCAACCTCAGAAATCTAAACAGATCAGAGAGAAAGTGCTTCTTTCATCCTATCGCCTCTTACTACAATGAAGCTTGATAATTTCAGGGGTTTGAGAAACTGTGGTTGTTAAAGAATAACACTGATAAATTACTTTTAGCTTCCATGACTGGCTAGTGGCCTCCACCATATCACTGAAGCCATTGGCATTTAATTTACTTAGGCTGATGTGAGAAAAAGAGTAGCCTGAGAAGAGCGATTGGATCTATTCAGACAACAAGACTGTCTGAGCTTTTCCCTGCTGACACTATTTAAAACATGGGGAATGAAATTCCTGAAGAAAATTATAATGTTGTATTAAAAAATGCAAAGCTTTCTTTCTTGACTATATCTAAAATCAGGAATATTGAGCTGCCTTGGACAGTCATTTTGTAGCATTTTCGTCAATTTGAAACACAAATCTAAATTACAGTTGTGTTTCACCTGAAAACCTTTAGTTATGAATTGTTGTCTTCTTATTTATTAAAAGAGAATACAAACATAATTTATTGTCCTTATTGCCAAGTCAACATTTGTTGAATAAAGAGTCTAACAACTGTCTGAAAAAAAAGTGCAAATGTATATGTGAAGTTATTTGCTAAAAAATTAACTTCTGAAATATTACACTTATTTTGTAATGTAAGTTTCAGGTGGGAGGATAACACACTTTTGAAGGCTTGAATCATAAGATAATTTAAAAATTAAATCCAAAAGTTATAAATAGTCATAAACATAATTTGCTGATACCCAGAAATCACATCTGAAAAAATTCTCTTTTCTTAATATACGAATCATGAAAAAAACACGCAAATAATATTATATTTTTGATTTAAACTTGAGAAGAGGGCTTGAACTTGGAAGGTTTCCATTTTCTGTTCCGTTATTTTAAATAATAAAATAGAGGATGAATCACATAATCATCTGGTGTTTCAGTTAAAACAAAAAACATGGCAAGAGTTTTTCAATGACGAGACTATCTGGAAGAAGAATGATAATTTTTGTTTTTCCCAGTTCTTCCTAGCTATGCAACAAAAAATAAGTTTCACGAAAGGTAATAGGAGATTTTAGTTGGGAAAGGCACAACTTGAGTTGTGGAGAAGCTCTTATATTTGGATCAGATTGGCAATATGGTTTTCTGTTTTGTGATCACAAGTTTTTTCTCTGTCTCATTTTTTAGTGAAAAGCCCTGCTGTTTACTTCCCACATATAGCAAGTGTTATGTCCCCCTAGGCTATAATATTAAACATCCTGACACATACTTGTTTCAGTTCCCTGGATGGTGCTTTAGACTGAAACGGGTTTACTGGGTTCCCTCCAAGCTTCAGTAACATAATGTCTTTGAGTCTTTTCCACATGTTGTTTAATTAACATCTAAATTTTTTAAAGAACAAGTAGGAGGTCAAAACTGGATGTTTTATATGGAAAACAATGAAGCAGTGTTTAAGATTTAATGAAACGTTATCGCCAGTGTCAACACTTCTCTTACTAAATGAATTTTGCTATTTATTTTACTGAAGAAGCTAATATATTAATAAAGCAGTGATCTTTTCAGGAATGGCCAAGTCCTTCAAAAAATTGAAGGTGTATTTGTTTAATTTTAGTTTTGTTTTTTATATTGTATTACATTATTCAATACAAGAAGTGAGTTGAATCCACCAAGAACAAAAGCTTTGAAAACAAAACCACAGCCTTTGAGCTAAAAGATACAGAAATTTGTTTAACAGTAAGTTTTAGTTTTGTTAAGAAAAGGATAATGCATCCCTCCCCTTCCCCTCAGCTGCCTCTTAGTATATAAAACATCTTAAGTGACAACAGGAGAACAAAATGTATCTGACAAGGACTCATATGAGGCTGATATTTAGCCAGCCTGGGTGCTATTCTCTATTCCTAGTCTTTAGTGTCCCTGAGTGCCAAAACAAGTCATTTGGAGTCAGATGAGCTTTCCGTGTTCGCATAATACTGCAGGTATAAGGCACCACTGATTGCTTGGGCCAGGTAAAAGTATTTTGCCAGCTAAAGATGGTCCTTTAGCTTAGAGCTAAGCATCATATATTACTTGCACATAATCTTACTGCAGTCTCCTCCCATTCCCAGTACCTATTTCCACAGCCTCTCATAAATTCAGTAGGAGAGTGTCTTTGCAGTCGCTTTATAGTCTTCAGGAGTACGTTACAGAAAATATGCATATTATCAATAAATATGCAAATCTTGATCTTTCCAGAGATGTGAATGTCAGGATCTTACTGGGTTAATTTTAGTATAAAAAGTGGGAGATATTTTCTCAATAAGTTCAAAGAGCTGACCACTTCTGTACTATCATGGTTTTATCTAAGGCTACACATGCAAATGTAGGTCATATTTTCACTTCCAAAACTAATATGTAGTTGTGAAAATTTCCACTGAGTCTACAGCAGCAACCACAACAGATGGTTCCTACTTATTTGAAGTATATGTGCTGCCTGCTATCTCCCTTTTAAAAGGCAGTGACTCGAGGAGAAAGTAGGGTTTCTTTTATACTTGTGTGGTCTGCTGCAGCGCTAGTAGCAGTATTTTCTGGTAAAGGTAAGCACCAGTTCAGAGAAATTGCATGCTTAGTGAGGTAAAATGCTACAGGACAGGGTGGTGCTAACCAAAAAAAGAAAGAGAACGAAAAAGGTCATAGCATTTGCCAAAACTGGATTCTAAGAGCAGAAACACAGACTGACTTCCAGTGCAACTCAAAAAGATAATTCTTTTTATAAGCTCTCTTATGTCTGTTCTGTTCTTAGTCTGAATTTGCTCTGTTATCTTAGTTATCTCTGTTATCTTATGTTAGTTTGTGTTTTAAATAAAAAATAGTTGTCAATTTTCTTGTTTATTTTGGGGGTTGTTTTTTTTTTTTTTGTGTATGTGAAGTGAACTCTAAGGAAAAGGCACAGAAAGGTCTACTTAACAATTGTCAAACTCAGATTTAATTTAACAATGAAATTTTTTATAATTTTTTCCATCACGATCAGTTTGCTCACAAGATATTTACAGACCTCAGAAATTTTTAAGGCAGTTGTTACTTTTCAAAACACTTGCTCATCAAATACACCAGAAAAAATAAATAGGAAAGGAAAAGATATGTTTTCATGCCATTTCCAGCAGTATGCAGTCAGATGACGGTAAAACTCAGTGATTGTCATATCCTGTAGTAATCTGTAGAGCAGATGAGTTAAAGTAGTTCTCATTCACGTGTCACTGTTTGCTAAAACACTCTCTCTGTGTATCTGATCTACTTCAGTACAGGGATGTACTGCAGTATTTACAAATCCAGATCTTTTCTTTGATGATTTCCTCAAATCAGCTTAGGGAGTCCTCTCAAACAGAGCTGCAGGTAACTGGTGTTACTAGGCTGCTGTGCGCATATGTGTGCACTTGGACATTATCATTCCAGGTCACCATCCCAGAGCACTCTTGTAGCTAGACATCACTTACAATTCTATCCTTTTGTCCCATTACCAGAGCCATGTTAATGTTTACTGAAATCTTTGCACCTCCGCCTCAGTGCCAAAAAGGGTAAACAGTAAGGAATTTCACTGGCTATTCAGGCACAATAGCAGCCTCTCCAAAAGGAGTGTTAACTCCAGTGTTAGTCCCATTATTTTTGGGGTTTAGTAATTTATTTTTATGTTTTTCAAAGAAATCAATACTACTTCTTAAAAATAAAAAAATAGAGGGATTTCCCAATTATTATTTTTAAGTCTTCTGCATACTCGCTCCTCACTTCCCTATGTTCTGATGCTTCTGTCACTCATTTATCACTTATTTGCAAGCTCTTTAAAAATCACTGTTTACTACTTGTGGTCTACATCTTTATTACAGATTTGTGCATTGTTAATGCAGCTGCTGCCTTCAAGGATATGAATATTCATATGCAGTTCTGGAATCTCAAGGAGATAAATGTAGTTTAATAAAAATCAAATTTCAACCTTGCTGTGACCTCATCTATATGTTGCAGTTATCACTGAATAACTTAACCTGACACCCCTAGATTGCTTGGGCAATTTTATTATCACGTAAAAGCTCCAGCTGAGATCACTGGGTGAGGCTATCATACAACTTGTGATCTGCTGCTAATTTGTGTGTCTGTTTTATTACTAAAACAGATTATTCCTAACTGCTGAAAAAGCAGGACTGAAAAAGAATAAACTGGACTAGTGTTTAGTCAACCAGTTATTCAGGTCCTACAGTTGCCACAGACAAAATTGTTAATTTATATTTCACTATTAAGACCATCTAGAAATATTATTTGTAATATCCAGTTGGCATATTTGATTACCCTGTTATTGACTATTGTAAAATCGTCACGGAATCAAAACAGGACCAAGCTGCATGGGAAGATACATGACATAAGATAGCAACCAATGGTAGTTTAAGGCCTTGAGCTTGCTAGCCTATAATGAACATGCTCTAAGTCAGAAGTCTTATGTTAAGCATCTGTAGAAGGTGCTTTAAAGAAAGACAGAATACTGTAACTGAGGATGGCAGGCCACAGCAAGATTATAGAACAATGTGAAATGCAGTAGTGATATAATGAATCAGATATTATGATAATTTAAGAAGGATTTAAAGGTCCTTGAATGAGTCCAGAGAAGAAAAAAAAAAGCTGGCTAAAGGGCTGAAAGGAATGTCCTGTGAGGAGAAGCTGAGAACTTTGCGCTTGTCTGGTTTGGGGAAAAGGAGACTGAGGAGTGATCTCATTGCTATCTACAGCTTCCGGAGGGGAGGGAATGGAATCCCTGGGATCCAGTGATAAGACGTGTGGGAAAGGTTCAAAACTGCACCAGGGGAGATTCAAACTGGACATTAGGTAGCATTTCCTTACTGAGAGGGTGGTCCAACACTGGAACAGGCTTCCTAGAGAGCTGGTTGATGCCCCAAGCAAATTTATGAAAAATTACATGACACAGATTTGCCCATCATGTATTGGGACACATTGAATGATTGAAAAAATCAGGAGTGATGGAATGAAATTCATATGCAGAGAGTGTGTTTAGTGTTATATTTTAAAAACTAGATATTCAGAAAAATGCTATATACACTATGAAAGATCATGCTGAAATAATAAAGATATGAAAAGCCAAAGATAAAAAAAAATTAAATATAAGAAAATAATTGTATCTTGAAATTCCTAAGAAATGAAATAAAGAAAAACTTGAATGAAAATTTCTATTTGAACATATTTTCTTTTTTCTTTCATTCTTACAAGATAATCCGATTGCGGAAGTAATGTGTTTTGCTTTCTAAAACTATGACAATATTGGATTTCTTAACCAAACTATTTCTTCAGTAAAATATCTTAATAACGTACAATCTGTGCTTGGTGAATTTTTTATTCTGAAAGACTGTTGCTCCAATAAATTAAGACAGAGTGAAACAATAAACATAACATGGTCTTCATAAAAAAAAAATTGTTTGCAGTGTGAGCTATTTTGTACAGTGAAAATTTGATTCCGTCCCCTTATATGAAACCTAAGTCGATACTTGTGTTACCTCCAATACGTCAGAACAATTTCAGGGTAGTTGAAAATTAACTTTCTGAATTTATTTACAGACTGTACAACATTCTCTAAATCTGATTCTCCTAAACAGGCAATTTTGATACAAATTCATGATTTTCAATGCAAAAAATTGAAAAACTTGAGCTGAAATATAATTTCAAATATTAAATGGAAAAATGAGTTATAAACAGTAATTAAATTTACAGGGAAGCATTTACAGGTAAGTACTGGCCACCACAAATCATCTGTCAGAGGCAGAAGTTTTGCTGTGCAAAATGATTACTTTCTGCCAGCAGTTTGGCTCTGCAAGATAGAAAGAACTGCAAAGGAACAGGTGGCAAAATAAAGAGAACTGGGAAGCTTTCTGAAGGAAATTTTGTTGTGGGTTAAATTAACAATGACCAGAAAGTTTATTTGGCTTGCCTAAGAATTTTTTTACTGTTATTCTTCACCACATCTCTATTTTATGGTCTCTCTTGTTCTAAATTTTTTCATGCAGGTATGTAAGCGCGATTTATTTTGGTTGAATGATGCGATGATAGGAAGGTTTTAGGTATTCCACTCAAATGTTAAAAATGTCATACTTCATTCACACAAGACTGTATTGCAACTGATACAGGCAAGTGTAATCTTTTCTTTTATAATTTTCCTTTTATAATTAACTTCTAGATCAATCACCTGAAATCAGAGCTACTTTGCTGTTTCTGTCTCTGGATATCAGTGAGACAAGATTTTCAGCTACATCACCTCCTACAGATCCTACAAACAAATTCTTGAATGTAGAGTTTATTTATTAAGGATCACTGGGCTGACCAAAAAGCCAGGACCCTGGAGTGCAATGTTTTGTACAGGTACATTTTAAAGCAGGTGTGGAGACTTAGAACTCTGCTGAACATCTTAATATTTCAATATTCTAACAACTTAGTCCTTATTAAAATTCTATTTATGTGGCTTTACAATACTCTGACTGTCCGAAATGGATAAAAGTAATACTTACATATAGTAGTAGAACCTATATTTGTGTGAATGCACTTATTTGTTTCAAAACTAGACTTTATCCTGAACTGTCTAACACCTCTCTACTCGATCCTTCAATGATTCAAGCAAGATTCTGTAAAAGTGCAGAATCTCTTATGAAATATTGAACTATTATCTAGCCTTGGAGATTTAGTTTATTTGTTTCACTGTCTTATGGGAAACACATAAAATAATGCCAAAATCTAGCTGTTAATAAAAATTTGAATTGGCATTTTGACTTTATTTATCATTATATATATATTCTACCCTTATTTTTATTATTTCAATAGATGATGAGATTTTGCTAATTTTCCATTTAACTTTCCATTCAAGTCTTCTAACTTAATTTACTTTCTCTGCTTTATACTACTGTGTGATGCAGCATTTAATGCTCTTTGGTAGACTCAACACCTGATTATTTTTCCGAAGACGGCTGAATAATAAATTTTAAAAACATGTTCCCAGTTGCACATAGGTGAAGTTGATGAATGTTAGCACTCCATTCTGTGATACAAAAATAGAAGCACCACAAAAAGTTCAGTAATAGACAATCTTTCCTAGCAGTGGAATGTCACATACTGTCATCATGTTCTGAAAGTATCTTTGTGCATAAAAAGGCAACATGTTTACTGGAATATAAAACAATGAATAAAATAAAATTAGTAAGTTTTTTGTTTCCTTATGCAAAGTACTTATGTTTTATTTCCATGGCAATTATTCAGCATTTTTAAAAGGAACACTGTAAACAAAATAGGTCAAGTGAGGTACAAGAACATTACTGCTCATTTACAGTCAACCTCAAATTACAACCATTCAGCATCTTTCTCATTCAAATGAGAGTCAAGTCTAAAGCAGATACTTCCCTGGTACTGCATTGCTGAAATATATGTGACATAAGACTTCTAGCAGCCAAACCGTTTGAGTCTTTTCAGTCACACAAATGACTGGCTCAAGCAATTTCTTACTGTTAAATGAAATTGTAAATATGTTATTGATGAATATGTCTCTTCAAAGATATTTCTCTCTTAAGTTGTTAAGCATAAAGACAAAACTAACCAAAGCAAATATTTTTTCCCATTAGACTGTTAATTATGCCATGTTATCTGAAATATATCGAAATTGAAAACTCCAAAATTGCAAACCACTTTTTTCATCTTAAGTCATCTTTGAATATTGCTTATTGAGTAATTCCTAATTTATACTGGCTTCTAAACAGAACAACAAAGAAATAGTTACATCCAATTTTTCTTAGTATATGACTGATTTGCAACCTGTGAAACTCATAGGAAAGTTTCTTCTTTAATAAAGACTTTGACAATGTTTTACCACAGAATTCTCCTAGAAAAACTAGCTGCTCGTGACTTGGATGAGTGCACTGTTCCCTTGATAGAAACTGGCTGGATGTCCAGGCCCACAGAATAGTGGCGAGTAGAATTAAATCCAGTTGGCAACTGGTCACAAATGGTGTTTCTCAGGGCTCACTATTGGGGCTAGTCCTGCTACATATCCTTATAAATTATCTGGGCGAGAGGATTCAGGGCACTCTCAGTAAGTTTGCAGACAAGACTAAGTTGGAAGGGAGTTTTGGTCTTCTAAGGGTAGGAAGGACCTGCAGGGGGAGGGGAGGGGAGGGGAGGGGAGGGGAGGGGGAGGGGAGGGGAGGGGAGGGGAGGGGAGGGGAGGAAGAGGCTTGATTGTTTATTTAAATGTCTGTTGTTTGAAGTGATGGTCGTAGTCTTGACCCACTGAGGGTGGAGGAAAGCCCATGAAACCCAAAGTTCAATAGGCTAATGTATGTTCCAACTGGGTGGGAAGACTCAGGTACCTCCCCTGGAGAGGGGAGCTTTCTGTCCTCTGGTGGAAGGTCTCAGAAATGAGTCTGGGGGCGCTTTGGGGGTTTTTGATGGTTTATGACATCTTCTAGGACGTGACAACTACCTCTCACATGAGCTTAGTTGAGGAAGTTATGCCCTGTCAGAAGGGATGAATACCCTCAGGTCTACCTGTGAATATTACCTTCCCTGGGGAGAGGTGGGGGTGTGAGGGAGGACACTTGGCATGATAAAAAGCACTGTCCCACCTCCCAGTATCTGCCTCTTATCTTGGGCAATTTTTTTGAGTCATTAATCACTGACATTTCAGTCTTTCACACCCCTCACTACAAGAAAGACATTGAGGTGCAGGAGGGTGTCTAGAGAAAGACCACAGAAGCTGGTGAAGGGTCTGAGCACTAGGCAAAAAGAGCGGTTGAGGGAGGTAGGGAAAAGGAGTCCCAGGGGGGACGACATTGCTCTCTGTAATTACCTGAAAGGAGGTTGTAGCAAGGTGGGTGTGACACATTTTGTCAATGTCACATATACTGTAATTTGCCCTGGAATCCTTTCTCCTGTATTTTTCAGGGAGAATGAAAAGCATAAAATTATTAATTAAAATTAATATACATTATGTTCTTAGGTGACCTTTCAGATGATAAGCATTTAAACAAGTCCCAACAATTTTTGGATAAAGGCTCAATACTTCTTTTGCTGTGATCCTGCAAAAATAACAATGCATTTCAGAAGGAATGTAATTAACCCAATAATTGTACTACCAGAAAAATAAATGTTTCTGTATCAGCAGTTAGGACATTTTATCATCCAATATCTGTAAGTTCAATAATATTTTTTACAAAATATTTCAGAACTGCCCTGCACTATTTCATAATCTTATATGTTACAGTATGTAAGATTGTCATCTTCTTCAAATTCTATTCAAAAATGAAAGAGTAAAATTAAACATTCAGCAAAAACAGAAATGCAAGCATTCATAGAAAATGGCATAAAATTTATTCTTTTTCTTAAGTAAATATTGAAAGTGTGAGCACAAACCTAGTCTGATTTTCATTACTACATAAACTCTAAGTAACTTTACATGTAAGCATTTGGCTTTGTTGAATGCCTTGCCATGTGTGTCATGTGTAACCCATTTCTCATGCATTATTAATTTCAGGAGCTATCAAGATGTTATAGGTATCATCAGTTGCAAATAAGATATAGAAAACCAATATGATTGAAACTTTTTTTATATCTCACATTGTTTTATATTTCCTAAAGGAATATAGTATGTATGTGGGAAAACAGATTTAAACAAATAAAACATATAATGCAGGCTTTAAATGTGCTGGAAGGTAAACTAACAAATTCCCTGTAATTCTTGGCATTAAACTCTCTTCAGAAAACTATGGGGATCATTACAGATACAATAACTCCAGGATGTGTCTTGTTAAGTGGGAAGCTTAATTGGCTCTGAGCAGAGAAGAACCTGGAGGGATATGAAGATGAAAACATTTGTGGGGCACATCTTGAAAAGAGATGAAAAAAGCTCTCAGTCAGAGACAGAAGGAAACAATTGCTTCTTCATGCTCTTCTGTTAATAAAACATTTTTTGAGTATATTTATAACTCAGAGATAATTTTAATCATAGGATCGTGGAATATATCAAATCAAACAGGTCCCATAGGGGTAATTGATTCTAAATCCATGCTTCTCATAGGAGTACCTAACACCAAACCATATGATTAAAGCATTGTCTAGATGCTCCTTGAACATTGACAGGGTGGGTGCCATGATTAATTCAGTGGGAACCTGTTCCAATAACCATGGTTGTTGAATTTGCCACGTGTCCTAAGAGAACAGTAAGTTCAGACAAATAACTTCCTACTTTCTTAAATATTAGTTCTCCTTCCAGGGACTGCATTTTCCTTGTTATGTCCTTGTCTGCCAAATCTAACTAACCTCTCAACTACATCTGCAGTTGCAATGAAGACACATATTGATGTTTCCTGAAGTTATCTCCAGTAATAAGCCTCTCTAGGCACTTATTTGTAAAGATGATGCTCAAGGATCTGCTTCTTGGATTTCCTCTTTGAACTTTTTTCTGTTTTCCAGTGTCCAGTAGCACTTTTGAGGACACATTCTCATTCCTCATCTATGACCTACATTTTGACTCTTATACATTTAAGAGTTATTGTAAATTTGGCTCTCTGAAAAACTGAGTATGATAAGCCCAATTCAAAGACTGAGTTTGAGAAAAGTTTTTAATAGTTCATAACAACTTCCGGCATCCCTAATTCATTAATAAAATGAATAAAAGAATGCTGAGGGTGTTGAACATTTCAGAAAATCTTGCTCCTTTTCTCTAAAATATTGAAAGCTAACAGGATATCAATAGTCTTACAGCTACATCAAACGCAGAAGGTAACATAAGAACTGTTTCTTCATATACTCCTACAAATCTCTCAGGAATTTAAGAGATTTCCTTGACTTATGAGGCTTTAAGTCTCTGGATAAAATATCAAATAAAATGCAAAGATACAGTTTATGAAAGATTGAGAAGGGTTATAAAATTTGATTTACTGTAAATAATTCATGATGCCCTTTGCACTGTGAAATCCTTTTTGGCAGTTCCAGTTTTGGTTATAAATACTCATGCAATGAATACAGAACAGGATTCTATTACACAGACAACAAGTTTTCTAACTGACTGTGCATGTGTACCAGTGATATATGTTTATTAAGAGATGTAGCAAACATTCCACTTTAACATATTGAAATGAAGGAGCAACAAATTTGGGATGAAATTGAAAATAATGTCATATTAAGTTCTGTGAAATCCTCCAATTGTGAATCAGTTGCAGAGTTTCTTAGTTCTGAAAATTCTCAACTATTTTTTGTTACAGGTTTTTGCAAGACTTTTTACTTTGTAAATATGCTTTATGCCGACCTAATCTTTGCATATTTTTCCAGAAAAGGACTTAATAAATAAATTTTGAAAAAGTCTTAAGTTTATATTTGATCTCCTAGACAGTGTTCAAGTACTGGAAAACATAAAATTATTGTGAAAATTCAGAAACCAGAAACAATGTTCTGCTTGTGGAATATATCTACCATATTTTTGCACCTTTTCCTACTTCTTAAAAGTTAAGACTATGGACTCTTTGTCTTGTTACTTGTGATGTACTTGTACTATTGCCAAAAAGCCCCAAAGCAACGAAAAAAGTAGAAAAGCCTACCTTTCTTGTCTTAATTTATCCATCAAAATTAAACAAAATCAGGAACTAAAAATGTGAAGTTTACAAACACCAATGTATAAAACTCCCAACAACTTGAAGGCGTATTAGGATAGTAGAAATTTGAAAACTTGAATGAACTATTGAAAAATGACTGCTAGCTCCACTGCCTCCTACGGGCTTAATGTCTGATGTTATTTATGCCTAACAGCAGTATTATGAATGAGCAGTGATCACATAAGGGAAGATGTACCAAATAAAAACGGAGTAAAGGAGATTAGTGAACATATTGATAAGATTAGAGTGGTAGGAAAAGAAAAGCACTAGAAATGTGACAGAGGACCTGAAATCCCTTAGGGTATATGAAGATACAAATGTGAAGGATGTACTGCAGCATCAAAATATGTATTATATATACATATAAATATAGGTACAATATGTGAAACAACAATATGAACTGTAGCATCAAAAAAGAGTAAACCTGTACTATAATTCTGTTGCCAGTACTTGAATTAAGTTATGTGTAAGCCCTTTTCCCTTTTTCTTAATCTTCTGGAAGCTGAGGGAAGTGAAGAGTGATTTTCAGTCTTAGAACATTGGTCCTCTTGGGAAATTTCTTAGTAATTCAAAATATTGCCATGCTCCAAGCAAAAATTTTATATAAATACATTTTAAATGCTTATTCAAACAACACCAATGTTCACTAAAGCTGTGAGCTGAAACAGCACTGGAAGGAGTATGTAAAACCGTATTAGTACTGGTGGAAAAATACTACTATGTGTATACTATAAACACTTAATGAGATATAGATTGCCAGAAATTTACATCTGTCTGAACAAAGCTTCACACATAAAAAATCTATCATGAGTGTAATATAGAATTTTAGTTCTTGCACAAGGACTTGTGATTAGAAAACAACTAATCGCCTCATTTGGTTCAAAAATATACCTTTTCCATTCACAGCAGCCATATTTTGCCTCGTGTTGCTTGTGTAATTTGAAAGGAAGTGCGCTTCACATCGGCAAGGAAAAACATCTCTAAACAGGAATTATGATGCTGAAACAAATATAGGTTTTCATGAATCAAGAAACTTTTTCAACTTTTAAAATTATCTGCTTCTGTTTACTATTTTCTCATGCATGGATGTGGTGATTGTGAAAGTTATTAACACATGATGAAATTCACTCACCACCACATTGTCATTTCTAGTGTTAAAGAAAAGAGGCTGACTCAAGTGAGATATGAGAGAAGAATGGAGACAAGTTACATAATTACTAATATATCTTCAGTAGGATTAGTATACCACATGCCAGATTTACTTGTAGAACTCACATAACTGCAGCTAACGTGTACAAAATCCTCTTCCATTTTACTCTTCTTCCTCCCTCCCCAAATCCAAGGAAGGTAATTAAAAATACTTCCTGTTATTGTTAAACCTCAGACTAAGATAAGGTAATAAAAGAGCAAAACTCATGGTCTAACTTGAATCTGTCCTAGTTTACAATGTAAGATGTAACCAAAAGCATGTATTCTATTATCATCTTCACAAGCTGTTAAAGCAGGTGGGGCAGTGTTTGTTATCTCTTACCATGAGGCATCTTTGATAACTCCCTCCAGGAGCGACCTCTGTTAATGGGCAATCAAGGACCCACCGCATGACTCAAAGAATTACATCAGCCCGTTGTGAGATGCTCCACCCAGGGGGAGGAACCAAGCATTCCCACCTGGATATAATTAGAGATTTGGAACAGCAGTTGCTGCCCTTATTTACTGGGTTCCCAGAGGGTGAGAGCTACCAATGGACCTTCAGATGAAGACTAGACCCTTCAACAGGATCACTTCATCTGGACTGCTACCACCACCCTGACTAACAGGGTGTCAGGTTGTATCCTGACTCTTGTCAGTGTTCTTGTACTATTGCATTTATTTTATTTTTCCTATTAAATTATAATTCTGATTTGTGATCTCCCCCTGGTTTGTTTTCAAACTAGCACAGAATCTGAACATCTGAAGTTGAAAGCGGTAGGCAGTTCGAGTCTCTGCTGCCTTACAATCGTTGGAACTTCCACTCAAAGCAATAAAAACATTAAAAAGCTGCATTTATATTTACTAAGGGCTAATTTAGGCAGATGTTCTGAATCATCCTCTAGAGGATCCTGTAATACTCTGGTATCTAATTGGGGTCCCTGCTGTTTAGGTACAATTCTTTTTGAGTTCTTGGATATGTGACAACAGTTGATATGAATGAAAAATGAAGACACTGCTCTGCTAAATTTTTACATGCTGTTTCCTTCACCTTAGACTTCCCTAGATTCAGCTGTGCTGCAGGCAGTGTGTCTCAGAGCGCTGGTACACAATCTAGTAGAGTATTGTGATAAAGTCAGTATACACCTGCAGCCTTGAAGCCTTCATATGATGGAACATTGGTAATATCACTATTGGCATTTGCACAAGAAACAGGAAAACTTGTCTATCTCAGTCAGAGTGCATTTAGCCTTTCCCAGAGGAAATACCATTGTATCTACTTTACATATATGCAAACATACGTGCATAGGTAGGTACAGTGGGTGGATGATCTCTGCATCCTGGCCATCACAGTAACGCTCTCTCTCCGCAAGCTCTGCTGTAAACCCCCTGCCTCGGAGGCTCAGTGTTCTGAGTGCTGAGGGGGGGGTTTAAGGGTCAGTTCTGATGTAGCTCTGCAGAATGACTTTTTGTTCCTATTTCTGGAAAAAAAATGCAAACCTGTGGAGAAAGCTATGGAAAAGAGTGTAGAAAGATAAGAAAGATAAAGTTATGGATAAGGTTAGGAGTGTTGAGAGAAACAGTTATTAGCCCAAGGATTCCTGAGAGAAGCACCTGTGTGGAAAAATGTGTAATCCTACTGGAAAACCAAAACAAAACAGGGGTGGCTAGTGGGGGTCTAGCTGTGTGGTTTCTGCATCTCCAGGCCTGCACCATAAATATCACCACTGATATCTCTATAGGGGAGGATGGCAAGTCAACAGCAGTAGGAATTGTTTCAACAACTTATGTCTGCATGGCCAAGAATGATCTTTAGGTACCTTTGGGCACAAGAATGATCAGTCTTTTGTGCATGGTAGACAGCTAATAATTGTTTTATATCCTTAAGTTCTGCTGGCAGGGTCTCTTTGCACCTGGCTAATTATGCCCTGACAAACTGAACCAGAAGAGGGGAGGTAACATTTCAATGGAGTAAAAATATCAGGTTTATAGGAAGGGAAATATGAAAGAGACTGTAGTTTCTGGTGGCATGGGATGATTTTTTTTTTTTTTTTAACTTTATTGTGACTGGTCTCCTTTCATATCAGAAGAAAGCAAACAAAGAAGAGAAGACATTGAGGCAGGGATTAGTACTGAGTCTTTACAGACAATAGCCTAAGTGCCTTTTCCCTTCTTCCCATTTCTTTTTAGAGTTCTTTTCTTTCTAGAAATGTTTGCAGTTTTTGAACCCCCAAAATTTTAAAGCATAAAAGCCTTATATATTGCACAAAAAAGTTTCTGCTGAAATAAGAGAATAATCTGAGCTTTACCTATCTGGTTGTAATTTCATACTGTAAAAGTGCTATACATTGAGGTTGCATAGAAAGGATCCTTATTTCTAGATCACATACAGAATTCAGGTTCATGTAAGTAAAAATATTTTTCCTTTCTTTCATAAGAAAGAAGGCTGTGTGAAGGTGAAAAACTTTTTTTCTCAGTATTTTTAACTTGTTTTCAAGGATAATGCATTTCTGGTGCAAAAATGTCACATATAGTACAGTGGAAAGGTAACATGAAATTATGTCATTTCAGCTTCAACTAGACAGCTGAATGCAGAGTACTTTTCAGAAGTGTCATACAAAAGGCATTTTAATAAAAGGCACTTTTGGGGGGGGTGAGGGAGGGGAAATATATTTTTACTGTCAAGTAAAATAAATTCCTTATCCTTGAATTTTAATAAGTTTTGTTGTTTCCCATTATAAAGCTTCAGATACTATGTACAACTAATGTTCAGTTTCTTCATAAAATAAATAATGATTTCTGAAAATCCTAGGTTTATATTTGTGATCATAAAAAATCCAATATAGGAATAGCATATGCAAAGGTTTTGTAATGTCTTATCATACCTGAAAACTATGCAAACATCCCAGAGTTATCAAAATCATAAGACAGATACAAAAAGAATCATTAAACTCGGAGTCTTTCACTTAAAGAAATAAAACCCCAAAACTCTTACTTTAAACTTCTGTCAATACACAATGCTGATTGTAAAATTGATTTTTTTTCTGATTTTATTTACTAAATGTAATTAAGTTAATAAAATAGTGTGGTGCTTTGACCAGGGCTGGATGCTGAGTGCTGATCAAAGCTGCTTTCTCATTCCCCTACTTAGCGGAAGTCTCTCCTTAGGGGAGAGAAGCTATAAAAAAAGGCTCATGAGGTGAGACAAGGGCAGGGAGAGCTCATTCACCAGTTACTGTCATGGGCAAAACAGATTTGGGTTGGGGGAATTTAACCAGTCAAAATCAGAACAGAATAATAAAAAGTAAAACAAATCCTAAAAGCACCCTCTTTCTCTGCTGACCTTGGGGTTTGCACAGTTCTTTCTCTTATGTATTCTCACTCCTCTCTTTTGGGGGTTGCAATTACTTCTGTGCAATAACTTATTTTATTTTCCCTTCCTAAATATGTTATCACGGAGTCAGTACCACTATTTCTGATGTCCTCATCCTTGGCCAGTGGCAGGTCCATCCTAGAGCTGGTTGGCATTGTCTCTGTTGGATGTGTGCAAAACTTCTGGCAGCTTTTCAGAGACACCCCCTACAGCCCCCTCACTACCAGAACCTAGCCACAGAAACCTAACACAAGTGGCTCTTAAAATAACAGTTAGATCAGACCCTAATCCTTAAAGTTTCTGGGTATCTCTGATTTGTAGAACTAATTTTTATCTTTCTGGCAAAAAAATTACTTTCTCTTTCATATTTAATTCTGCTTCTCTAATGATATCAAATATTTTTTTTTTAAAAGTTAGCAATCAATTACCATTTAGGAATTTTAAGCCTAAATAATTATTCTTCACCTTTCAATCCAAATTAGGCAGCTTTTTATTAATTTATTTAATAAATAAAGCCAGGCATCTGGGGAGGAGTAACCCTATCCAACAGTACCAGCTGGGTGTCAAATGACTGTGATGGAGCCTTGCGACACAGAAGTCCATCAGCTTCCTTGGTTGCATTGCTTTCTGGTTTTTGTTTTTGTTTTTTTTACTGGGAGGGTAATCAAACACTTGCACAGGTTGCACAGAGAGGCTGAGAAGTCTTCAACCTTAGAGATGTTCAAAATCTGTCTGGATATGGCCCTTGAAAATGTGTTCCAGCTGTCTCTGCTTTGTTAGGAGCAGGCTGAACTCAGCAAATTTCAGAAGTAATTTCAAACCTTAGTGATTCTGTGCTTCTTTCTGTTATTTAGGTCCTGTTATGTTATGAAAAATTTTTAAATTAATGCTGATCTGAAGATCAGAAAAAACCTATGAAACTTGTTGCATAACAATCTTTATTAAGGAAACTTTCCTGTCTGACCATCCAGGAGCCACTCTTGCAGTCACTCTTGTACCACTTGAGCTGGGACTGAAGCAGCTCTGCCACTACACGCCCCACACTCACATGATCAGACCAGGTTTGCTTCCTGACTTGACCCCAGGTTTCCCATAGCAGAGTCTTGGATGTCCCTATCCTTAAAATAATTTGATTATGGTGCAACAACTAGGTAAAAACAAAATAACAGCTCGAGCTGGGTGCCTCTGGGAAGGGACCCCGAACAAAGGAATCCCTGGGTTTTTATAACCTTATGGTCTAAGTGCAGTAAAATGTGGGGGTTGTTAGCTTCTGAGGCATCACTGAGTGTCCTGTCACCTGGCTGAGCCACAGGTTCCTGTGCCCTTTGTTATGCAAATAATCAGCAGTTTATGGCCTCTTGCCTTGGGCTCAGTCTCCTGCCCCCAGAGGTCAACCTGCAGCTCTCAAAGCAGGTGCACACTGAACTATCTGCACCAACTGTATTCCTCAACACAGTCATAAGTAATCGAATACTTTTTTTTTTTTGCCTATTGCATTTTTTTTAAAGTCTGTTATCGTGTTGCTTCCTACTTTCATAATCTTTATTGTAAAATATTGTATGTGTTGTGTTTTCACTTTAAGTACTGTAAATGGTGGTCTTGTTTCTTACTGCATTACAGGAAGAACTAAATGTATGCTGACACATACCACACATTTGACTATACGTCTGCCTTCCTTATATGAATGTTAAATTCTTGTCGTGCAAGATCGAAGTATCCTTTTAAAGTGTAATTAGATTATTTGTCTAGAGTCCCAGCATATCCACAGTCTATTCCTCACATCAGTCCATTCCTTCAATGCTAAAAGAAACAAAGGTGATGGGTACTGGGTTAATCCAGAAGAAAAGAATAAAAGTATCTGCCCAGCAGAAGTGTGGTATCAATGAATCTTCCGGAAATTTTCACAGGATCCATTCAGTATACTGGGTGAAATTAAGGCTCTCAAAACAAATATCCTCAGATTATGAGTCTTGCTATGGCTTTGGTCTTGGAGACTGAAAAGTAAAAATCTGGTGCTTAAAATTATGTTGTTCTTCGATCACCTTTTTCAGTGTTCAAGGCCCTGCAGCTCATTTGCACTGGAAATTTCTGTTTACATATGCGCAGTATATGCGATTCACTGAATGCTGAAGTAGAAACTGCAGCATAGACATACCACTATATCACTGTGAGAGCTCATAGCTCGCTCTGAACTGCAATTCAGAACTGGTTGATGAGCAAGTAGCATAATACCAAAGCAATAGATTTGAGTAAGAAATGCATTAGAGAGTACTCTAAGACAGATGGATGACCTACTGCTTAAAGTAACACACACATATGTATAAATATATAATTTTTCCCTATTTCAAATATCTGAACAGCTGTCTTTACTTCTGTGCATTAGCTAAATAACTGTTTGCATCCAAATACTATACTGATCTGCGATTAGAATGTATTCCCAAGAGACTACACAAGGTATTATTATATGTATTTTCCTCTAAATTGAGAGAAAAAAACCTCAAAACCATAGATTTAGCTGCTGAATCTAGTCAATAAGGCAAGATGAAAATCAAAAATATGCACCTGAATTACGCAGCATGCATTTTCCCTGCTGTCCCATTTGACTTCAGTTCCAATAGAGTCATCCTTTCAACATCTCATCTTTAGGTCCAACACACTTTCCCGTTTGGAACTCAAAATACCCTTTGGTCATGAAATGGTATCACATTGCATGTGCTTCCAGTAGGGCATATTTCAGCCATTCTGTTCACTTATATTGTTTTTATATCCATTCACAGGGGGTATTACCTGTTTCTAAGACTACAGAATGACCACAGTCTACTCCATCTATGGATGAATGATTAGAGAACTGCTTATAACACTTCTCATTAGTGATATGAGATTTGGGATTAAAGGGAATTATTGGTTTCTTGTAGATTGAGACAAGAATGACAAATAAGTCAGGGGTCAAGGGGTTGGGATGCGACTGGAGAAGGGGGCTATACAGAGGTAAGCAGCACTTTTCTGGGACAAGGAACCTTGTTCTGGCTCCTGGAGATAAGCACAACACAATACTGTGCAAGCAGAGGAATGAGGTTGAGAAACTGACATGAACTTTTGGGGGGGGGAAGGGGAAGTCAAGATCACCAAAGAACCACAAAACCCTACAACCCATTTCCAGAAAGGTCTAAAAGAACAGTCTGTGCATGACAACAAATTACATAGAAAGTGAGAAGCTTATCTCTAGGGCAGGGCAGTCTTATTTATAAAATGATACCCCCACGAAGCCTGGATGTATGTGTGCACCAGGACCCCAGACATCCCATCTGTTGGATCAATGCTGGTGCTAGGATTCGTGATCTTTCTTCCTTTCTTTCTTTATTTTCTCCCTGTCTTTAGTCCATCTCCCTCTCTCTCTTCCCTTTCACCCTCCCCTTTTATCCAAAACCAACTGTCATGTGCTTATGTGAGCAGATAAGGGACTAACATACAAATTGCCATGCAAAGTGTATAATTTGCTAAAAAAGCCTTATAAGCTTTTGTGGACTCTGACTTTTGTTGTTCCTTTTGACCATGAGCACTACAAAACTTCAATACTCCCTTCCCCTTAAGGGTGGAATACCACACCTGGTTTAAAATTTTTTAGGCCCCCAAAGATATTTAAGAGCAGATAAAATAGAGGTTATAAGAGGTAACACAAAGGGACAATGTAATAAGAGCAATATGTGACAAATTAAGGCAGAATTTTGATGTGGGAAAACCTTGACATTTTAAGTTGCTTTGAAAGAATTGGTGATCTATTCTGTTATCCAGAAGTCATTAAAGACTTCAGTCTTTAAATAAAGCAAAAAACCACATCCATATATGGGTTGAAATACATATGATGCTGTTCATACTCTGAGAACAAACTAATGGACAAGAACGCAAAACTGAAGTAAATATGCAGTTCTGAATACATACTGATATTGCTCTTTCCTTATTCATCACTGTTATTTCAGTAGCTTAGGTGTTGAGCTGGATTATTTTTAGAAGCTGACTAAGAAATATTCTAAGCCCTACCTCAGAAATGCCCAGCGTTTCGTGTTATGTTTCCCATCCTTTTTTGTTTGGTTGGTTTTATTACATTCCAGGTTTTATTTGGTGGCTGTCATTTTAGTAATTGAAGTAATACTTGAACAAAGTACTTAACATTTTTGGCAAGCATGTACCCTAAGCTTAGGTAGCCTAAACTCGGTTGGTGAAAATACTTTAATAGAATGATTATAGTAGGTAAGTTAGTAAATGAGTTTATATCAGAAAATCTATTTCTGTGATAGTACTATCACCCTCTCCATTTACTAGAACTTCATCATTTTGGGACGTTCAAATGTGGTAACACTGAACAAAATTCAAGGACTGATGCAGGAAAGTCAAGGATTTTCTTCCTCCCCAGCCTTAGTAGAAAAGTCATACATAGACTGAAAGTTCTGAGACCTTAATTACATTTTTCTCTTCCACAGAGTTCAGTCACTTAAAAACTTGCTTTAAAAACAGTGGAGAGGTGACAAATATACCTTGAAGTCTGGTGTCAACTTGAACTCAGAATAAATGAACTATTTCCATTTTCCTCTCCCTTTGATTCTCACCTCTAGGCTAGATCTGCTACAGATAAGTGCTTCAATGCAGGTAATCTCTTAATTGCTGTAATTAAGCTAAATCAAAAATGTTAACAGCCTAATAATTCTTGTTAGTTTTAAATATAGAAAGGACAGGTTCTCATTACCTTTTTGTCCTTACATACATGCAAGGTCCTACTCTGGGGATCAAGGGTTAAAATAAAGCAGAAATATCTGTTGTTTATACCTGATTTTAAATTCACAGAAACATTAGGATTCACAGAGTCATTATGACCCCTGGAGTTTGTCTAGTCCAACCTGCTCCTGTACAAAGCAGGGTCAGCTGGAACAGGTTTTCAAGGGCCATATCCACTCCGGTTTGTAATATCTTCAAGGCTGCAGACTCCACAGCCTCTCTGTGCAACACGTGCAAGTGTTTGATTACCTTCAAAGTAAAAGAAAAGGAAAAAAAAAGAAAAAAAAAAGGAGGAAAAGCCCTTGTATTCTTGTGTTTAGATGGAATTTAATGTGTGTTCACTTGCACCCACCAACTCATGTTCTGACAGTAGGCACCATTGAGAAGGGTTTGATTTCACCTTCTTCATTCCCTCCTATCAGGAATTTATCCACATTGACAAGTTCCCTCTGAGCCAATCCTCTCCTCTGGGATAAACTCCTGCAGCTGACTCTCCAGCTGCAAGTCCCAACTCTCTGAACCTCTTTCTGTGTCAGAAGCTCCAACATCTGAATCATCTCTGCGGACCTGCTCTAGGCTACCCCCAATACACCCTCTTTGTCTTGGACTAAAGAGCCCAGAAGTGGGGCTGGAGTTCCAGCACAGGTGAAAGACCTCCTCCCTTGGCTTGCTGGCAGCACTGCCAGTGCAAGCCAGGAGGCTGATGTTTTTGCTTTGCATAACTTTCCTGGTGCTGGCTAATCAATTGCATGTTTGAGTTGATTAAGATGTCAGTGAAGATTTTTTTTTTTTGGTAACTGATTTTGGTTTTGGTGGTTTTTTTTCTTTAGTCTTTGGTTTCTATGTAAAAGGATTTAAGCTCCATTTAGAGAGATTAATTTGGTGATTATAGAAGAGGTCACAGACAACTGTGCTTTCCATCATCAGATACTGCCTAGTTATCAGAACGTTAAAACCATTAAAATATTCATTTGGTTTTGTAAGTTCTTTCTTTATCTGTAGAAGAACTGTGTTTCTTTCTAACTATTTAAATGAACTTTAAAATATTCTCTTGAGCCTTAATCAATGTTAAATCTGGAATTCCTATTGACTTTGAAAGTAAAAGATTCAGATTCAAACTGTGTAGGAATAAGAGGTACATTTCAGACTAGAAGTTCTGAAAATTGGCAATAATTAAAAACATATCAACTGATGACTTTTGAATTATTCAAGTAAATCAAAGGGTAAATCAAAAGCTGACTTCCAGCTCCTATATTATTCTCAGCTGTGAGTGTCTTTCACAGAATCAGAGCTTCCATCACCCTTTTTGCACTGTGAGTGCAAAGAACAAATCAAGACTTGCAGAGAGAAATCAGGGCAAAGCTTTCTGTTGATCTTTAATTGCTTTAAGAGCTTTTGTGAAGCACGCAGCACAGTGTGCATCTGACAAAAAGTTATGGAGCAAAGACTGGTCATTCTTTAGTTCCACTGCATCATCTCTAAGCTGGATACATCAGGCAAAATTTCACTATATAAATAACACTATGACAATATATCAGTGCATTAATCTTCCAGTAAAACACTTTCTGATATAAACTCTTTTGCTAACTTACTTGTAACTTAAGCATAAGGTACATTCTTGTGATAAGTAGTCTTTAAGTACTTTTTGAAAGTACTAGTTCAACTACTAAAATGACAGCCACCAAAAAATGAAAGATGGAATGAAAAAAAAAAAAAAGTGATGGGAAATAAAACATAAAATGTTTGTCATTCCTGAGCTAGGGTTTAGAACATTTCCTATTCAGCTTCTAGCAATAATCTAGTTCAACACCCAAGCTACTGAAATAACAGTGATGAATAAGTAAAGAGCAATATCAATGTGTATTCAGAGTCAGGTATATACTTCAGCATTCTTGTCTATTTGTTTGTTCTCAGAGTATGAACTGCAACATTGTTAAACAAACAATGTTGAAAATAATGCATAATCACATGCAATGTTTAAGCTTTTCACTTAGGAAATATACTTAAAACATTGCTATTTCAATAAAACTCTTGTCAAGAAATGGAATATACTTTGTTTTTTGTCCTAGCCTCAGCTGGTAAAAACCCACTATCAAGGCCAAAGTCTATCAAGATTCCTGATTTACATGAAGTATGTACCTAGTGTTTGAATTACATACTAGAACAACTGTAGTGGTAAATTGTACAGTTTATTGCTGGTATATATCTAATTTTCTGAGAAGTTTGACAGTCATAATAACATAATAGTATGATACAATATGAAGCGAAACGATTAAATCATATAAAGCAAAAGCAGGAACCTCTGGGACATGATGTGGATGTATTTTAAGGTACTGAAATTGGATGCATCTCAAGGTACTAAAATATGAGATACTACAGAAAATCACTGCAATTCTTAATAGAGACACTTCAAAAGACCAGCGCCCATTTTGGCAGAAGACAAACTGGTAACTTAACCCTATAGAGCAATTCACATATTCACTTTTGGCATGGGAACCTATTTTACACTGCTATTTTCTAGTACCAAAGGCTCCTTTGGGAGCTCATCCTAAAGAAAAAGGGAGCAAGGACTCATAACTCTAATACATGAGCTCTCTTGCTTCTTCCCAACTCTAAGACCAGAATACACACTTTCTCATACAGACCTTTTTCCTGCCTCCTTTTATGAAACCAGAAGAAGTTGCTTTCTGTTCTTAATCTTTTTCAGGGATTTCACAGAGGATGCAAACTGTCTTCAGCTCTTTTACAGGTTTTAGCAGACTGTCATCTGGTGCTGCAGACGGCTGGCAGCATGCAGGCTGCTTTACTAAAAATAAAAGAAACAGGTAGCTGCTCTGTGCAGTCAATAGCTTAAATGTATACAGTCCAAGAAATCTTTCTGTAAGGGTTTCAGGGAAAAAACATAAGCTATTATTTCCCTGTTAATATTAACACTACTCCTTAGAACTCCCCAGTAAACAGTATTTTACCCAACTTTACCTTAGCATTCAACCAGTTTACTAAGAAGATACGAATAATGTTGATGCTCATTTGTCAAAAAAATGCTGTTTTTTTCTAGGTAGGAGTTGATCATATGTCACAGTTTCCTGTTTGTAATACTAATTATCTCAGTGTTTTGCTCTTCTGTACATATGTTGACAACACCAAGAATGTGATCTATTTCTAGGAGACAGGAGATTTAGGCAGAAGCTGTAGAAAGGGAAGAGAGAATTAAAGGGACTGGTATGCCGAAGAAAGAACAAGGAAAAGGTCAAGAAATTGATTAAGAAAATCTGGTAACAATAGAGATAAAGGGAAAGCAAAAAAATCACCACTGTTAACTTCGTTCAGTGAAAAACATATGAGGGCATTCTCCCAGGGGATCCCACTGACAATCTCCCTGGTTAGCTGGAAGTTTGTCTTCCTAAAGTTCAGGACCCTGACTTTACTCCTTATCTGACCTACATTCCCCAAGACTGTGAACTCCACCAATGCATGATTGCTGCAGCCCAGACTATCCAATCTTCATATCCCCAACTAGCTCTCTTACACTGGTGACCACCAAATCTGGTATTGTGTTCTCTCTGATAGGCCTGTCTATCACCTGCCTTAAGAAGTTATCCCCCATGGCACAACCACAAAGTTCCCTTTTTTGCCTCAGTCCTTGATTTTTACCCAAAGGCTTTCTGCCTGATCATGGCTGTTCTTCAGAGACAGCTCTTTATACTTAATCCCATTCTTAGTGTAGAGGGCAACCTGTCCTCCTTTCCTTCCTTTCCTGCCTCTTCTGAACAGGCTGTAGCCATTGATAGCCACACTCCAATCATGGGATTCATGCAGCCAAGTTTCAATAATGACAACAAGGTCATAACTTGCAGCATGGTGGCTTCCAATTCCTCCTGTTTGTTTCTGCAGGATATGCAAAACTAAAACCCCAACACCTCATAGACAGAAAAAAGAAAAGGAAAGAAAAGAAAAGAGAAAAGAAATTTGTTTATTTTTCCTTGTGTTTCTACAGTTAAATGTCATATATAATGAAGAATGAACAAACTTCTGCCCTGGTTTGTCTCCAAAGTATCTCCTAAAAGATCCATCAATATTGGCTTTTAGTTTGAGTTATTACAGTTTGGAAAGCTATAATGGTTGGTGGTGGCTTTCTGTTTGGGATATTTTTGTTTCTTTCACTTGTGTTTTGTGTGGGTTTTTTTCATTTTCACTGCTGTGAAGGTATGACATTCATGTAATGTTTTAAATATCTTCTTCTTTTGACAGTTAGAGTCTCAAGCAACAAAGGTAGTACTGCACCAAGTAGCAATTACTGTGCTTCAGTAACCCTTCTCTAACTTAGTAAGTTCTAGTTCTGGACTCTTTCCAAGGTTTTTTCATTAAGAAATTGGTATGGACCCGTGTAACAGGAAACAAAGGAATTACAAGGTTTTTCAGTTCCATCTAGTGGTAAGAGAAGGTATATGTATCAAAGGCCTCAGTCAGTCTCAGTAATAATAGTGATAGAACGGTTAGCAAAAATAATACAAATCAAAGTAAAGAAAAACTTATAAATTAATAGTAAAAAGTTGTAATAATAAAGAAGTCAACCCCCTCTTTTCTGTTTAATATTTTATGTATGAAAAAAAATAGTTTTGGTATCTAAGACCCTAATTATTTTACAGGAAAGAAGGAGCAGTCTTTAAAAGCTTGGTGAGCAGGTACACTGTCTGTTGCAGTCATGCAGTATATTTGTTCAAAACTTATTTTATGATAATAACCAACCAACGAAAAATAATGAATCCTTTTGTCTTCACTGGCCTTCAAATATGATGATGCCATTTGAGTTTATATTGCAAATCCATGCAATTTCAGTGTAGAACATGCAGACTGCTCAAAATTACAAAGGCAGATTAAACTGCACAATTTCTCATTGTGTCTTATAAACAAATGTATAGCATTTGCAGTGATTTTTTTGGGTTGTTTGTTTCCTGTAACATTTACCTAAGAAGTATTTAATTTATCTATAAAGGCGTCATGTTCTTATTAATATTCAGTTTTCACCCTCTGAAATTAAAAGCAAATAGAAAAAGAAAATTGTTAGCCATGTTTGCTTCATGGCTGAGATAAGAACATTGTAGGGAGCATGTGGCAGCATCAATCATGAGAACAAGCAGAGACATAAAGTGATCATATACTGCCAAATTAAATTAAAAAACTGAGACTGCACTGGGCAAAACCAAAATATCCTCCAAGAACAATGAAGAATAGTCTTTTCCTTTCATGGGTGATCTGAAAAAAACACAGATTTATCCATTTTTACTCTTCCTTGTTGAAGTAACTTCCCAAATTAAAAAAAAAAACCAATAAATCATTAGACAAATAATCATATTAAGTAGTTTTACAGATGTGATTTTTACAAATAAAGAGTATATGTATTTTTTTTTCTGCAGTGGTACAAACTGGGTTGGGAGGGATAAGGGGGAGGAAATGGACAAAAACAAAATACCCTACCAAAAACAAGTCAGGATATATGATATGGGGCAAAACAGATGAGTTGTAGTCTTTTGCCAGTCAGCTGACACCCTGATTGCAAAAGCTCTCTTCATCTAGCAATTACCTGTTTTCTATAATCATCATCATATGTAGAGATGAGCTCTTTCAAAGTTACTTGCAGGAACAGATCACTTCTGAAACAAAGAAATACATAAACTTGGATATATTGGAAAAAGTCCAGCAAAAGGCCAGAAACATTAAGAGTCTGGAGCATCTCTCCTGTAAGGAAAGGCTGAGAGAGCTAGGACTGGTTAGCCTTGAGAAGAGAAGGCTCTGGGCATGTAATTAATATATTTAAATTCCTGAAGGGAGGCTGCAAAGAAGACAGAGGCAGTCTCTCCTCAGTTGTGTCAAGTGATGGGACCAGAGGCAGTGGGCACAAGAGAAACACAGAAGGCTCCATCTGAATATCAGGAAACACTTTTTTACTGTGGGGATGACAGAACTCTGGTACAGTCTGCTCAGGGAAGTTGTGGAGTCTCGATCCTTGGTTACATTTAAAAGCTATCTGGGCATGGTCCTGGGCAGCCAGCTATGGGTGGCTCTGCTTGAACAAGAAGATTTGACGAGGTGGTGACCTTCAGGGGTCCCTTGCAACCTCAATCATTCTGTGATTCTGTGAAAGTGAGAAATATCAGAAAAATATCAGAAAGGTCCTTCAAGTTTACGTAGTAGATGAATAGCCACATAGTATTAGATAGTTGTATAACCACATCAAAACGGCAATTACTAAAGCATCTGAAATTTCTTAGGGTCATGCAGTCCATCTGTCTGTTGCTAAACCAGAAATGTGACTGTGTGGCAGAACTGAACCTCAGATTAGTTTATTATATTCCATTCTTTTATTTTTTGTCTACCTAGGATTAGCAAACAGTGCTGGTTTTTTTATCATTAGAAAGGTTTGCACTGCTTTATGGACTTTATTGAAACAAAAGATTTCCTTGAAATTATTCTAATTTTTTTTTTTACTTCACTTAATTTTACTCTATTTCTTTAAGACACACTCTATTACTATGTGGTAATATTATTTAGTTTTCTGTTAATGGTATAAAAACATCTTAATATTGTAATTATACACTGGGGGTTTTTTTTGTTCAATGAAGCAGTTGTAAACATATTTAGTTTTACTGAGGTTATTTAATTACCTCTCAGCTATCAGTTCATCTATCCTTCTGAAAACCTTTTCAGTTACTCGATGACTCCTTTCCAATTTACCTTCATTTTCCCCTGATAATGAGAGATTTGGAAATTAATAAAACAAGCCTTTTTTTTTTTCTTTTCTTGTTTTTTTTTTTGAGTAGCAGTTTGGTTTTCTTTGTCATTGCTCCCAGTAGTAAGGACATAGCACAGTTTGTCTCAGGTCTGTAGATACAAGCTCTCCAGAGGTACCAGGCTGTATTTAGACAAATGGGCTTAGGCAGTTGAGCATTTGTTAAGTCTCTCTTTTGATCTGGCTTGATAACAGCAAACACGGAATGGAAATGGTGCTGCCGTGTTAGAGCTGTGTCATGCCTGTGCTAATAAAGACTGATTTTTTTCCTGAACACTAGAACCATTTTGTTGTGGTCCTTCAGCCATTTTGGAGAGACTTCTAGACTCATGACTGCAAATGTTTGAAACAGCATCAAACATCTGAGGGATCTGTTCTGTTACCCTTTCTCAGTCTGCAAACATACTTGTTTGCATAGGTGTATACACCCCGTAGGTGGGAGTAAAGGATGCACTCAAGGATCTATATGTGTGCAGATATATCAATGCATACTTGCATGGTGGTTATATATACTTAAGGACTGAATGTCACAAGAAAAGAATTAACGGAAAATGAAAGAATGATAGATCTGGTACTGTTACCAGATGACAAATTGTCTACACCTGGTGAGTTAACACAGTGCATGTTCTACCAAAACCTCTGGCCTATGGAGCTGCACAATGCCTATTGTGTAAGGAGAACTGGAAGTTCACCAGCCCCAGTGCCCTGCCAACTCAGCCAGGTCGACTGGAACACTGGTTCCCCTCGACCACTATTGACTAGCAGAGAGAACCCCAGGACAGAAGAACGGATGAGTAAAGGGAGGGGAAATATGTTAATGATTTTGTGGAAATGATTATCATATGTATGTTTAGTCCAGGACAACTAATGAATATGTATGTAGAATATATTCACATCTCTCTTTGCAACCCTTGACTTCGGCTCCTTAGTTTTCATTGACATTCAAGAACATTAGGCTGTCAACATAATGTTGGACATCCCTGTTATAAAAAAGTATTTGTATTTCAAAACATTTTGGCCATATACAGGAGAGAATCAGGCATTTAAAGAAATGTTATCTTAAATATTTTTTTGCCATCTCTTCATTTTCTAGTTTTACTTGACAAAAGTATTCATTAACAATTCATTAACTTCAAATTATCCTTCAAAAGCCAGATTTGCAAAGATAACTAAGTCAAATTTTTTCACCTACATGAAGTGTTCATCTTTTCAGAGGAGATCAGTGATCTGAGGCAGTTGACCTCTTTGTGGCACACATATGCTGAACATTGAGACACTTTGTTATAACTGCTTAGATATGGTCATAGACTGTTAAATGCACAGGAATCTAAATAGGAACTGTAAATAGAGGGTGCCTTCAGAAGTCCAGTCCATGATTCTTTTCAGATTGATGTTTATATGCTAATCTTTCCCAGTTGCTGCCTATGCTCATATCTCCAGTCTTTGTAATATGTCTTTATGGTGTTCTTAATCATATCAACATTTCTCTTTTAGCTTTCCTGCTGAAGACAGATTATTCAAGAAAAGTAAAAAGTATCAGCATCCAGACCATTTTTTATTCTGCATTAATTTCAGCACCTTCATTTATTAACTGACCTATTTTCTTTCTGTTATTTCTTTTCTCTCTGAGGTATTTCTTTGTTCCTGTTGTCATGTTATCTAGCATGCATTTATGCTTTATTTTCTTTGAATTAAACCCAGAAGAAGTCCTTCCTGAAAACTGTTGTTTTCTTCTGTGTTACTGCATCTATTTTTCTTCAGAGTTAGAAACTATTTTTTACGATATCCTGAAAATTTTTTCTGGGGGGTTAGTATGTATGAGAATTCCCTAGTTCTGCATCATTTATTACTTACTCCTAATTAGAGTCTAACAGCTCCATGAAGACTTCTCTGTACTTGAAGCATAACAATGGCTTGTACATTTGGTGTTTTGTGGGACTGGGGGAGGGGGAGTCGACATCCAAGAGAGATGAAGAGGAGCCTATTTAGTGGTGAAAATGTCTGGAACACCCTAGAAGTTGTCTATTGGTCTCTGAGGGCTGAATGAAGCAAATTCAATAATTTACTACATGAGAAAAGAAAAATCAAAACTCTAATCTATTTCTGCAGTAAATAATGTAACAATATCACAGACATATTTCTTTTACCTTCTGTATTTCTAGTCCACTTCCAAAATCAGAATAGTACTTAACATCTACTACAGAACTGGATAGGAGAAACCGATGACCTTGAAGGTAATGTACTCCAGCCACTAAGAACAAACAAATTTTTCTGAGTGGGAATTCTTGATTATTCCAATAACAGATCTGACATGAGGTTGTAAAATTTCTATAGTTATTCAAGAAGCAGGCATCCAGTGCATAATTCCTGAGATTTTCAGAATAATTTTGTCCTGGAACAGTGTATTTTATAGTTTATACCGAAGGCAATGCTGAAAGGCTCAGACACTAAATTCTAGGATTTTTTCTCATTTTGAGCTGAGAAACTGCATGGTTAAACCTGAGCTGAATAAGGACAAGAATAAACTCTTTCCAAGTCTCATGAACACCCCATCCACTAATAGATAACAAGAGCTGGAAAGCTTAATAGCAGATGACCAATGCAATGACAGTGTGAGCAGAAGAGCTTTGGAATTGCTATTACTTCGGTGTGCTCAGATAAGGCCTCTAAAGATGCCAGTGAGGCAGATAACAAGTGCTGAATGCCTGATCAGTCTCTTCTTCCTCTCCTAGTCTCCTTGCAGCTATATCACCCAGAAGGATGCAAGAATGAGACTCTTCCCCGCTCTCCAGTTTGAAAACAATCTGCACCCATGCACATCCAGGCTTTTCCTGACTATTTAGGGACCAAGGAAGGGGCATGCTTTGTGAAAAGGAACAATCATGGGCAAGATCTTTAAGGAATGATACTTTATTTGCTTTCTAAAATTCTTGTTGATGCAGAGACAATTATTTACTAATATCTTCTGTGGTTAGCTGCTTCTAAAGGGATACAACAAGACAACAAGACAAATGGTCATGGTGAAATTTTATACTACTCCTTATCCTGTGTGTGCCATAGCTCTCCTTCTCTTTCAGGATCCTCTGACAAACCTCATCCTTTCAGTAAAGCACGTTGGTTTTACAACCTTTTCCTTGTAAGAGTGCCTTTAATTGTAAGCAATTGTATATGCCTGCATCTAAAAGTATACTTGTGTATACAATGTTTCTACTAGCAGTGTTGCTTTTGTTTTAATGCAGAAGTTCTTGCTATAAGCATATTAAATAAGTTTGATGAAATATACCCCTATTACCTAGTGTTTTATTCTATTTGTTTTAAAAGTAATAGCATTTTTATAGGTAGGCTATTAACATGGAAACATAATGACTGTTAATACACAAAATACATAACATACAGCAGCAAAAACCTTAATTTACTGTCCCACAGCATTCCCTGCAGAAAAAAAAAAAAAAAAACAAAAAACAAAAACAAACCATGAAGAAACAGAAGGAAATTAAAATATAAAATAAACAGATTATTGAAAATGGATTATGTGAGATTACCAATTTCAATACCTTCCCTTGGCAAATACATACATGGTATTTTCACCTATAAGCATTATCTGCTGTTCTTTCAGAGTATTTATTTTCAGAATATTCAGGTTTCTTGTATATTTACTTTGCTTTATCTCCGGCATATTTCATAACAGTTTTGAAACTTCGCTTTTTTTATAATTACTTTGGAATATATGTTTCCCACTAAATACAAGCACTAAGAAAAGAAAGCAATAAAACTGTTTTCAGAGATTTTCTTTGTACTACTTAGGTTTAGTACCAGTGCATTACTTAAAATATTAATACATTTTTAATGCCATCTGTGCATTGGGAGATGTATTTCTTCTTAGTAAAACACTAGCATGTGATATCTGAAGCCCCACTGAAATCTGCAAAAAGTGCATCCAGAGATGCACAGTCCTGAGATTTCAGGGCTGCACAACCATGAGGCCTCCAATAATCTTATGATGTGGAGCATGTATTACTCACTACAGTGTATTAATAAGGTTGGTTCAGATCTCTGTTGCACTCTTCTCCATCCTTCATTCATCTATGCCTCTAAGCAAGGTTTCGTATTTTAATACTGACTATAAACACTACAGTTTCAGACTATTACAAGAATGTTTTCCTTGTATGTTGATCACAGTGATAAAATAGAAAATAGAAGTAGTGTTGCAGTACTCTAGTTTGGTAATCTTGTTTCCATTAAGATAATTAATCAATAGAGAGGATATCCATTTTTGCAGAATAATAGAAAACAAGTAATTTGAATTTTCTGGCTATAATATGCTCAGAATTAATTCAGGAAAGACTACTTTAGTCACCTAAGATTGTTACAGTTTAACCAGACTAAGATACCTGAGAAACAAAAAAAAAAAGTTGTATACATATGTTAATGAATAATGGCCATTTGAGTGATTTGCCCTTCTATTTGTCCAAGACTGGAATTAGACAGAGGGATTTATCTCACCCAGCCTTAGGATCTATAACATGTTCCACTGCAAAAGATGAAGAGAAGTAAACATTACCTGGGAATAGTTGACTTGGAAGTCTACTTCAGGGTGTAATAAATCATACATTGAAAGTATCCATTTCACTTCAGCAGCTCCAAAGTTTAAATTATTTGGAGTTTGCCATCTAGATCTACAAAATTATTAAAAATTAATTCCATCAAGGAGATTTTTTAATTTGTTTTCTTTTGTCAAGATAATTGAAATTCTTGTGATGAGGAATATGTCCACAGTCCTGTAATGTATGTTCTTCCTAAGTCAAGTGCTAGGAAAAAGAACTTTTTTGCCAGATTAACTCTTTGCAGTTTGTAGTTACAGCATTTCACAGCACTTCTTACAAATTATGTAAGCAGCACACTGCAGCCTGAGTTAGGGACTGCACCCAGATTCTGCAGAGATCTGTGCATACACAGATTGATGCCAAGAAGAGGGTTTTTTTCTCAAGAACCAGTGCTAGGACTGATGCTGCAGTGCAGTGGAATTAATTGTTAGCAGCTGAAATATCTCTTCTTCATCTCTTTAACAGGAGATTTTCAGTTTTACCAGTGCTTGTTTTAACAAAACATTAAACCCTCCTTCACTTCTCTTAATGTTTGCCTTTAATGGGAATTTTCAAAACCACTGTGCATTTTAGGAGCAGAAATCTTTTGTGACTTCTGCATCATATTAACATGAATAATTTTCTCTGTTATTTGTACACTCCAAAATTGCACAGACACCTTCAAAAATCACTTGCCAGTTAAATCACAGCTCACTATTTCAATCAGTTTCCTAAAGCACAGATGTGAAAAGCCTAGTGTAAGAAGAGATTAGTGCCATATGGTAACGGATATACGTAAGCAGATTTTTTTAAGATCCCCACAGAATTTTTCCTACTCTAATGACTGAAAAATTGACACAGACTGTTGTGTCACTGCTAAAATAAAAGTTGGGAGAAATCCTCATTCTGTAACTATCAGGAACTTCTGGCTTGAGATGAGTGCAGCATTTCTGAAGTCTGGGAGCCCTTGCTGATAATTTATTGAGGGAGACCACCTCTCCGCTTGAGGAGATTTTGCTGTGTCTGAGCTGATTAGGGAGTGAGAAACCAAGAACTGAAAATCACTGATTGCTAAGAGCTCCTATCAGGTTTAACAAGGATTTGAAGGATGGAGGGAAGCAGTGTACATAAGCATAATCCCTTGGCCTTGGAACATAACCTAAGAAAGTAAGAATTACCAGCTTCTGGGAACCCTTCTCAAACCTGAAAGTGAGGACTTAGCCTGAATCCTGTCAGGCTTCTACTGAGAACTTTTGTTATGATTTTTTTTGTCCTTATTTTCTAAATAGAAAAAAAAACCCAATAAAATACACAGTGTTTATTGTTTGAGTATATATTAATAGAATTTATTAAATCCCATTAATATGAAGAAAAGCAGAATGGAATGTGAAGGGAAAACAGTATGTCTTTTTTTGCCCCAATACACTCTCATGTGATGGCAATGCCAACAACAACTCAATGACTTTTAATGTTTTTTTTTTTTCCCCAGAGATATGTTTGTGAGTAGTAAATTGAGAGAAATAAAAGGAAGGTAGGAATAAAATAAAAAGAGGATGGGAAAAGAAAACCAAGGACAGGAAAAGAGAGTCGAGAGGGTTTTCAAAGAGATGGCAGATAAAAAGAAGGCTCTCAAAGAAACAGCACTCCAAATACAGATGGGGAGGCAAGTGTTTCGAAGAGAGGGTTAATAAAATTAGCTTTGGCTGTGAAACAGATATTTATCAAAATATTCTAATTTCTTGATATGAAAGGAAATTACAGAGTGACTATTCTTTTACTTTGTTTTATTTTCCTGCTTTCCTCTTTAGTGTTTATAAAAAAGTGCAAGAGCAATATATACTATCATAGCAAAGCCACATACCACGGAACTTTTGTGTGCTCGAGATACTGTGACCTCCTGAAAAGGATACCAGGGCCACAATGCCTCTTGTATCTGGATTTGGAATGGGTTAAATCACTAGAAAATATCAAACTGGTCTGATCATTAGTAGATATTTTATGTGCATAAAACAACAATGAGAGACATAATGGAAAAAGGGAAAATGTGAAAGTTCTGGAGGAGAGGCAGTCAGAGTCCTTGCCTGGTCAAATAACATCAGTCAAAAATAAAGCAATACCTCCATGAAGGAGCCAGGTACTCTAGGGTACTGTAGAAATAATGGTTTTCAGTAAGAGATATAATTTAATTTTTAATTTCACACACTTTTAATTTGCAAATAGCCAGTTTGTTAGTTGTCCCACACTTACATCTCCCATAGCTCTCTGTGAATTGCATGGTTTCTGTCTCCTCTCACCTTTAATTCTTCTTATCCAACATCCAGTGTGTCAAAACCTGTTTGAATATGGTTTCAAATTCTGATGGCCTGTATTCATAATGGGAGCCTTAAGTGTGTTAGTGTTTCTATTTCTGTTTCTGAGTTAGCTTCACAAAGGTAAAACATATAATCGTGCTTTCTTGGAGATGCAAGACATATGATTACTTTTGTGGAGATATTGAAACTGTTGCAGAAAATAAATGGTCAGTTATCAGTCTTAAAATCAGAAAAAGAGCCCATGCTGACAACATTGCCATGAGTACAAAGCTCATTCTGATCAAGATAAAAAATACCATTCTATCTGGCAGTTGTAGAAGAGACAGCTTCAACGTATAAGTATACACACAGGGAAAGGGTCTTTTCCTGATGCTTGTTGACATCTCCAAAATATGAAAAGTAATTTGCAATATTAATGTAATCTTTACAAATTTCTTACTATTACTTCACATACATTGACTTTCTCCCTGTTCGATTTAATAGTATATAATGGATATTTACAGAATTTTTAAAGATCTTAAAAATCAATTTCCTGTGGTTTCTTTTCTTCTATTTTTCTTTCCTATTTCTGTTTTCCTCTTCAAATCAAGATATACAAACATTTGATTGTAACCTGTCTTTACTTTGTCTTTGAGTGGTGCTTTCTTGAAATGTGACAACTTACCTTTGTATATAAACACAAGCTAGATGCTTGCATGCAAGATGGCATGGAGTTAGTGAACCCAGCTGGAGTAAAACATTGGCAATTGCTGCAGTTAGACATGTCCCCTCTTTCTTCCCATCACCACCATCTATTCTTTCCTTAATTCCAGCAAGTTTGGCAATATGGGTTGCCTTTTTCTGTCTTCCAGCTGCAAGGAGGCTAATGGGCAAAAGTTCCAGAAGAAAAGGATAACATTTCTTCTCAAACTCTTCTGTGTGTAGCTGAACCAACAACGTAAGGAAACTATTTTCTGTGGGCTGAGCAATTTTTCCTGGAATGAAATGGGAACTTAAAATCTTAGGTTTTAAGAGCAGCCAAAAGTTCTTGTTGCAATTTCAATGTATCCTGCAAATAGGTTCTAACAGTGAGTTTGAAACACACTTCTGTCCTTCACGGTAAAGCAGAATGAGTGAGCCCAGTTGCTGGGTAATCCACAACATGGCAACCATTCTTCTGGTTCGGCTGGTCTCTCTTAACTCTTAACAACTGATGTACGTGGTTGTTCGGATGGTCAGCACCACTTCTATCAGTCCCTTGTTTTGAATTATAACATAGCAAAAATCATTTATGTTAGGACATTTTGTCAATGTTCTTTCTCATTGACAGTTCTGCTGGATATGTACATTAGTTGCATTTTGTCTATAACAGCTTAGACTGCCTTTAGAAGTTTTCCTGCTGCAGATTCACCCCTGTAAATTAAAAAGACATTAATCTTAAAATCTATAAAGAATAACTATATTTTTTTTTTCATTGATACAGTCTATTTTATTACTGGTATAAAAATGTCCAGAACTTTCTGAGAAGGAAAAATAAAGCAAAGGTAGTTGATTTCAAAAGCAGTATGTCAAAGATACTATCAGAAAAAGTACTTTTTTTTCCCCCTGTTCTTACCACAATAACATTGTTAGCACGAAATAAACGAAAATTGATGAAAAAGCGTATACTTGATGTTGATGGAACGCATGTTTGTGTCTAATACACTAGAGAAACTCTCCAATAACAGTTCACCCAAGTGAAAATATTGGACCATTTTGCTCCCAAGGTCAATGTCAATTGAGGTTACTGACTATATAAATGCTAAATACAAAAGTTTGTATTGTTCAAGGCTACTCTTAATGTGTACACTATACTTTTCAAGGTTCTTCAGTTACATTTAGAGTTTGCATCCCTCACTCATTTATGCCATTTCTATCTTTTGTCCTGTTTCTTTCTCACAGCCTTTTCAGTCTGTAAATCCCAGCTGCTAAAGGTGTCACTGTTATGGAGGGAACAACATCATATTCAAGAATCCATTTTTAGCTTGTCTGCTAAAAAATGTCCATTTTCACAGACAAAGGTGAGCCTAGAGGAATAGAGGTAGGAGGAACAGCTGCTGGGGCTACACCCAGACACACCATCACACTCATCAGCCCATCACACTCTGCCTACAAGCTCAGAGGAGTACAGGAATACAATGTCAAGTGGGAACCCAAGTTAAAGACTCAGAGGAAGAGAGAGTCTTGTCTAGGCCATTCCCAGGAGAACCTTAGGCCTGGTTCAGATGTCACTGCTATTCCATGAGTCAAAGGGAACGTCTGTAATATCATTTTACTGAATAAATCACTGCTTAGGGAATTTGCAACACATTATGGGACGCAAGAGAAAAGCATTTGGGATTACAAAGGAATTATTATGGTATGTTTAGAGGAGGAAACAAAGGCAGGGAAAAGCATAGAGGCACAGATCTGGGTGATTTGGTGAGGAACAAGAATGAGAAAACAAAGGAGTAAGAGGATAAACAGGCACATTTGCATGTTAATGGTTTGTTGGTCTCTATAGTTTTTAGCCATTCCTTGCACCTGATCAGCTCAGTCTGCCTCACCTTCTTGTTGAATTCCCTTCTAACTCTTTCCTGCGTAAGGGTATCTCTCTTCAATGTGCATGTGTTTAAGGGGGCTTGAGTTCCAGCAAATGTAATCAGACCAGTGGTCAGAGGTAGCAGCTGGGAGAAGTGCAGTTGTGAGAGTGTGATTGGTTTTGAAGATAAGCCAGATGAGCCAGTTGAGTAGATGAAGTGACCTGGGAGCCAGTCTGTGTGTCTCTGAGGGGGAAACCACAGCAGCAGCTGGTTTTCAGAGGGTCCAGGGAGTCCCAGAGAACTTCTGGCTGGTTGCATCTGTGTCTTTGTGTGTGTGTGTGTATGTGTGTGTATAATGGTCTGTACCACCACCTGGATGTGGCTGCAGCCCTTGGCGGGTTGTATGTCAAGATGCAACTGCAGAGACTGGGATTCAAGCAGACTGGGTGAGCTCAGGTGCTGGAAGGATCCACCGGGTACAAATGTACATATGTATACATATGCACACATGTATACATATGCACACATGCAGATATATAATGAGAAATGGGAACAGAATGATGCTTTTGGTGCTGTTTGTGTCTATGTGAGTGACGAATGTTTTCATCTGCATTGATCTGTGTGGCCAGCTGCGTGTATAATGTGTGTGTATCTGTGTTCTCTGTGTGTGTGCCTACTGGAAATACACGCCCAGCCTCACTACTGACTGGACAGGGAGGCATGGGGCAGCTGCAGCAGCTTTGCCTCTATCAAACTATTGATTTGATAACTGAAGAATTTAGCATAAGTTGTTCTGTAGTCATGCAGTCTGTAGAATAATATTATTTATAAATATCTGAAGTCCAAGACCAATATTAACATTATTGGGCAGATGTAAAAAAATTTAGGCCACTCAGAAAAAAAAACCCAAACAAACTGATTCTTTCAACTGCCACTGCAGATCTGTACACAGAGCATTTTTGGTGATTAGAGGGACATCGGTGAGATACATTTCATACTGAAAGGGATAGGTTTGTGAGTGGATTCAGCCTTCTGACATTTGTGAAAGGTTCTGCATGCTTTCCAGCTTTCTGATATATATGGGATTACTCACTGAGTAAAGAGTTAATCACTGTGGCTAAAGCTGACAGAATTAGGCCCTGATTAATTTGGCTGAAATCACAGGAGGAGTCAGTCAGCATCAGAGCAAAAATAGACTGTGATTCTCACCGTAGTTCTTATTGCAATGTCATGGTGCCAAACTGGCTGCCTCTCATTAGAATTAAAAACTGTGACTTTTTCTTTAGTCATTTCTCCTTGTTTCTTGGTCTGTTTGATTCAAAGTTATTGTGCAGACTGCATAGTACAATAAACAGTAGTCCATGAATGAAGCCAAAAGGTGTACTGCATGACTCAAAATATAAACCAGTAATCTTGAAGCACAATAGCTACTGTGATTTTTTTTAATCCAAGGAATTGCTCACAATATTTTCACAGTTCTGAAAAAATTACCGGAAGTATTATATATTTGAATGTCATCTGCTGGACAGTCTTTCAGTCATTCAAACCTAGTGATTATTGAAGTATGCCTTGCTTATATTTTGCAATTATGACAGTGTGATAATAGTAGGATATTACACAAAGCAATGTGGAGTTTAGCTCGGACTAATCATCTAAGTATCTATCCTGATTCTTGGAAGATTTGCAGCCTAAGGAAACTACCATGGCTGTCATATTGGTTAATTTACAAAACATTATTCTGCAATATTAATACTGTGCTTTCAAAGTCTACGGTGTACACGTACACAGATTATTAGTAAAACCGAAAACAAATAACTGAATTCTAGATTAAATATGGAGGTAATGAATGTAATGTCTAAAAAAGAAGGTAAAAGAAAAGAAAAATAACTTTGTGTTTCCTGTAAGTGTTTTTCTGTATTTATATTGCTATTTCAATTTCACCAGGTAGAATAAAAAGGGAACTCTCTTTTTTTCCCCTTCCCCAAGCATCCTAGACTGAAATTTGGCAATGTGTAATAGCAATGGCTGTTACGTCACCACCTCATGCACCTGGCTTCCACCTCATGCACCTGGCTTCTTGCTGTTAGATCTCACAGATTGAGACTGAAACCATAGCATGGAAAGATACATCTTCATATCCTGTGTATGGGAAGTGCTGGCAAAATCATCAGTACACATATGACCCCTAGGACCAGCCAGACAATATTTTTCTTTCTTTCCAGAACAGTTTAATAACTTTTTTGAGGTGTAGGCTTTAGTGGATTATTTTTTTTTTTGTAAAGTGTGTGATGGAGGATGAAAATAGAAAACAATTTGTTAAAAAAAGATTTCTTATAGATTTTAAACTCTATATCTGATTTTGTTTTAATCTGTCTATCAGAAGATGAAAGGCTAATGATCTTGGTATTTCTCTGAACAGGTTTTTGTTGCATCATGCAACTATTGCATCCATACAGTCCTTCTGTTTTGTAAAACGTTATAAAGGTTGTGACTCAGAAGTATTTGTATATACTGAATAAGAGAGGTTTTCACAGTCACTGGAAATGGAAGCTTGCACAAAATGCTGCCACTTTAAAGCATCCATTTCATCTGTGCAATTTAATTTAGCTTGTTAAAATGAATAATCTTCCAAGGACTTATAGTTATGCTGGAAATTTTCATTTGCAAAGTTTAGCCAGACTTCCTGGTTCTGTTCCTACCATTTATAGCTTTAGCATTTGGTTGTCAGAGTCTTAAGTGACTGTAAAAACCCCACCAGCATTTGTCTATTCAAGAAAATGCATTACATTTTCAGTAAATTTCTGCTTAAAAAATTCAGGTAAAAAGAAAGGCTTTTTAAAATTAATCTGTGCACATATATAATAGTTTTAAACATGGCGACAATATAATTCAGGGTCTATTCCAGTGAGTCCAACTCAGACATATAAAAATTATTAAAGTTCAAGGGCAGTGCAAAGCATTCTCAGAACACTACACTAATTTCACTTAATTCCTCTAGTTCTGTAAAGAGTGGCTATTTGAAAAAGTTAACTGAGTCTGTGTGGTTTTAATGAGATTTACTGAAAAGGTGAAGCAAAGAAATATAGCACTCAAATACATGAAAATAGCTGAAATTGCTCTTACTGCGCTAAGCTCATTAAATTAGCTTGCTTGAATGCTGGCTGTTAGAATTAACAGACCAGAGATTTAATAGGTCTAATGCATCTGTTTGGTGTGGTTCACACATCTCCCTACCCAAAGGTTATTGAGCAGGCACAGTGTATTTCTTTTTGGATAGCCATGGTGCCGGCATGTACACTCCGGCTGTAGTGCAGAGAAAGTGCTCTCTTAGTGCAAGTCTGCTTAGAGCAAAGAAAGCAATTAAGGAAAACCTATATAAAGGTAACCCTTGGAAAAATTCTGGTGGAGACACATTCCATGGTACTCAATAGAAAAATCACTCCAAATCAGGGTCTCAAGTTAAATTCAGTGAGTTTTCGAAAGGATTTAATGGTTTAGATCTCATATATGTCACTTAGTCAAGCCTGTGCTACCTCTCCTTCCACAGTTAAGCTGATTATTTCCTTTTAGACCATGATAAGGAGTCTGAATGAGCAGGTGAACTTCACAGTGTTAAGATGATAAAAAAAATTAACGTCTTTATTCTACAGCCCCAGTGATGCAGAAGACTCTCCTTCTTCCTAGTAGATAATATTAATTTCTGTTTCTCTACCTACAGAGCACCAGCTTTGCCATGCAATTTTAGAGTGAATGTAGTTAGCCAGAAGCCTTACAAATTCAGAAAGCCCTTAATGCAACCAAAGACATAGAGCAATGTTAGAGCTTAGTATGATCTGAAAAGGCAATTTCTGGAGACTCACAGATTTATTGGGTTTCAGCCTCTTGGGTGCCAAATAGGCAGAAGCAGCACTATGTGTCAGTGCTATGTTCCAGTTTGCAGGTACTTTGGGTGCCATATCTTTGTCTGATATCACCCAGACAGGCTTAGAGTGTCTGCAAGAAGAAAACCTTTTTCTGGGGCATTCACCCCTACTTTTAACCTGTCAAATAGTTAGAATGCTGTTAGAAATTATTAATCATTTTACTACTAAAAAGATGATCTAGAGCTCAAACTATTCATAGTATGAAAGAATAAAAATGGGTTATAGAGTGAAAGGTCAGAAATAGCAGAGAGTAAAAGCAATATTAAACTTCTGCTTCATTCTTTTACTATTTTCAGTTCAATGAAGTTTATTTTCCGGGGAAGCATGACCAAGAAAAGATGAAAAAGGGTTTAGTAGCAAACCAGTAAAAATGGCATGATCAGAAATCCTGGTATGTACACATGTATGCATTTAATTATTTATTTATTCTCCTTCTAGACACTGCCGAAGAAACCTCAGAAGGGTACATTTCCTTACTGACTGGGAAGGTGAATAAAACCAAAACCTAAAAAGTTCCAGACATTCCACTTGCGCTGACCTTTTTAAGGAACAATTCCCACTTACCGTGTTTTAAGCACCAACTCTGAAGCTCTGGGACTAATTAGATGGTCCATATGTTCTGATTACAATAAACATTATGCACAACTTTTGCAAAGAACAAGGTCACTGTGATTACCTATGTGAAGTTTCATTCAGGAAGTCCATTGTCTAGAGAAACTTATTGCTGCAAGCAAATAATTCTCTTCTCTTTTCTTTTTCTTCAAAAATACCACTTGAAGAGCAATATAAATATTTCATGGAATGGTACTTATTAAGTCATAAATTTTCAATCATAACTCAAGAACATTTTAAAAGGAGAAATTTGTTCTGCATTGTCAGAGAATAACTACTTTAAAAATAAAACCAAAGAAGACTTTATAAATGCATTTATTTAATTTTTTTTTGCCTTCAGAAGTACTCTAAAGGTTAAAAAGCAATTAAAATTGTAAAATAAGCAGAATAACTGCTCATTTCATTTATTTTATCTTTCCCTTTCCTCCTTTGAATACTTTTTTTCTTTAAATGGTAATTTCCAGATATTGCTATATTTCATTTGTACTTTCTCTTTTCTAATATTGTCACTGTAAATATCCCCTTAAAGTACTTTTCAAGTATCTGCCAAATGTTGCTATTTCTCTACACTGACAGAATGATGTTAATTAGCTTTCCTTTTAAAATGGTTTCAAAATTTAACTTCCTTAATTACGAATGTGATTTAGAGAAAGCAGAAATTACAGAGACGATGCTCTCATTTTCTACTTTTGCTTTTCTAGACCAATGTCCTAATGTTTTCTGAAAGAAATGTATATTACTGCAAACAGAACATTCTGATACTTACATTTGTTATGAAAAGGTGCTTCTCCCAACTAAATCCTAGTGTAGGACTATTTCTTCAAAAGCAATATGTGGATCTTAAAAATACCTTAGGTAAAAAGCCATCAACCTAGACTTACTTTTATTCAGCTGAGGGGTGGGCATCGATGTGTAGAAATGGTGACATAAAACAATATCGCAAAGATTGTATGCTTTTTAAAATTTGCATATATTGATACAAGACAGGTAAACCAGAGAATTCAAATAAGCTAAAAAAGTTACATAACTTAAAAAAATAGCTAGGCCTTGCATCCAATTTTTCTGTAATAGCACCCAAGATAATGCAAATCTGTCTCCAACTGAAGAGTATGTTGGAGAGAGCCAAGTGTGAAGATGTCATACACTGAATACAAAAAAAATATCTTAAATTTGGGAGAACGAAACAACTGCAGTAAGTGATCAGCCCTTCAGGTAAAGAAGAGAACAACTGTGGTTTCAGTCTCTGTTTTCTTGGTTGTTTCGGTAGGATGTGTCAGTGAATAATGAAAATAAATAAAATTAAATATGATCAAGGACCTGAACTCATGGGTCACATGTTTTTTTTCAAAGCTTTGTCTAAATGCCACAGAATATCTTTGATATTATGTGCTGGTTTTTAAATTTTTCTTTTCTCATTTCTTTGATTTTGTTTTAGGGTCCTTTCACTTGTTTTCAAAGAGCTGCGTTTTGCTCACTAGAATTCTTTATTTTCCAAGTTGCATTGCTAGATTGTTGGGGCTTTTTTTTTTGTAATTGTTTCATATGTTAATAAGATTTAACAACATGAAAAATGTGTGTTCATAAGATAAAGAGATATTTTTGGTAGCTACCATATTGTAGGAAAGAAAGAAAATTTGTATAGAAAAAGTCAGTTAAGTACTCATAATGTGATGATATAGGTGATTGTGATTTTATTTAGACAGAAGATCTGTGCTGAAGGTAGCTTTCAGACAATTATATTGGTAAAAAGATAGGTAAAAACTGATGAAGTCATTAAATTTTCAAAAATTACAAATTATCCTGTAAAGCTTCAGTGACTGCAAATTAGCCTTTGCTATAGCCCTCTGCTAACAATCTATAGATCATTTTATTATTCATGAATTTTAGTAATTTCAGGATACCACAGGTCATCTTATGCTCATTTATTTGCTAAACACCTTGTGCTGGTATGCCTGTGCTGAAAAATTGCTACTATTTACTTCCCACAAGACACACAAGCAACAAAGTGGTGGATTTGGCCCCAGACATCCACTATGCCAGGCAGCATATATATCTTGCTGTCAGAGAAATAAATGAGGCCTTAAATTGGCTGCAAAGCTTTAAGAACTGAAATTTATATGTCTAGTTATCAAACAGAAAGTTCAGAACACCTGCCAATATGAAGCATAATTGTGACAAACTGTTACATTTTACCTTTAACTTTTTGGCATTAGCACCACAACTTCATTATACGGATCTCATCCTCCCTACCCCTCCTTTCTCCCTTCATCCAAATCAGTGGAGTTCCCCTCCAGAAAAACCCTCACTATACTTATCTATTTGCAAATGCTGAACAACCATTGATAGATTTGCTCATCTTTCATCTGATGCAAAAAATCAAACCTATAGAATAACGAAAAATACTCGCAGATTACCATAAAAGGCTAGTGGTATTTAGATATTTTCTCTTTATAACCTGCTTGGAAGGCTTTCCATAGAATGTCTACAACCATTAAAAGCTTCTAGGTTCTTTCTTTGCTTTTGTTTTACCTTAAAAAATTCAAAATACCTCTGTCTTCTCTCATTGGTCAACTTCAGTATCCTTCCCTCTGTGTCCCAGTTTCAATGCACCTTTTTTTGTTGCAACAAATCCAGCAAATGCTAAGCCCTTTACTCTTTATCTAAATATTCCATAAAGGGGAAAAAAAAAAAATCCACTTATCTCTGAACCACCTTTAAACTATGTACTATGCACACTGCAAGTAACTAAATATTTTCTCTTTTGTGCATGTGTATCTCTGTTTTTCCAACTAATAACAGCCACATGAAAAAACATACCATATTTAAAGAGAATTTTTTTCCTTGTTTTTTATCTATCAATGAAGTCTTAGAACAGTCTTAGAAAGATATCTAAATTTAATTCTTTATTATTTTAACCATGCTATTTAGCTTTTTCCAGCTCCTGTGCACTGTCTAGTCAGGAAGTTTAGTTGTGGATAAAGTAGTTCATCGTGGTAATTTGTCCCATTAGCTAGGTTTTGAGTCAAAAATTGGTCAGAACACACCTGTTCCTCCTACCAGCATGACTGTATCAGTGATTTGAAATGAGTTGAAAACATGGAGGTAGTGCACACTCTTCAAAGAAAAAAGATGAGAACTCAGTACTAAGGTAGACTTCATTTTCACCTTGTACAGCACAATGATGCATACTAAGTCTCTAACCCCCACAGAGAAGTTCTTCACATTTATTCCCAAGATCATACATTTAAGACATGAAATGGCCTATTGTGTTCAGTTTCCATTCTTTGGCCAAGGAATATTGCATGAAAGCATCATAAAGGAAAGGGAAAGGGGAACGCTACTACCTTTGTTTCTTTCAGGTTCTATTTAGGCATATTAAACTAAATGGCAATGGTTTAGTTGCTCAGAAGCTTAGCTCAGCCATAGTTGTAGAGGTGCTTTTTAAGCAGGGTATTCAAACAGATCTTAAAAGATGTTTTTTACCCTGAAGTTTTCTACGACTCTATTATTAGATATATATGTGCTGAGATTATGTAGTTAGTTTTTTCAGAGGCGGTTTTAGTCTTACATCTGAAGAGATTCCACAGGAAATGTAATTCTTCTTAACCCACAATATCTGTAAAACTGGTCTGAAGAGATCTGAGTAGTCTCGAAATAAAAAGAAAATTATTTTGAAAAATACTGTCTGAAATCAACAGAGAATCTTAGGCTTGTCTGATGCAAAACAAAGTAGAACCCTCTTCAACATTATACTGCAGAGAACAAAAAAGTTCCCAGTAAAAACCCTCTAGGTGTTATAATTTGCTCCTTAAATTTATCAGATCAACAGATGACTCAAAATTTCTTAAAGCAATGTGATAAAAAAGAAAATATCACAAAATTACAGCTCTTCATCGTATCACCACACGAGATGATGGGTTTTGTGGGAATAGCTGGCACAGTAATATCTACCTATCTCAATTATTCACTCTGTGTATTAGAAGTTTTTTAGTGGGGGAAGAAGGGAAAGGAAAATCTATGTCTATATTTTAGGATGAATTAAGGGTTTTTTTGAGTCACCAAATTACCATGATTGAAAGTATGAATTAATAAATACTTGTACAAATAAACACATGCATATCCATTGGATTGATTGCTACAAGGATCTTTGCATGTGTCTTCATATGATTCATGTAATTTATTCTTTTCATTGTGTCTATGTGTCTTAATTCAATTTCTATACAGCATAAAATTTTTGTACGATTACTTATAAACATTCTTTTGTTTTTTCTTCTTCTTTGTTCCCTGGCTACATATTACTCAGGTAGATTAAAGAAAAAGAATGGTTCTTACAAAATATGGTCTTTTTTTGTCCTGGTGAGAGTGATGTAAATGAAATCTGTGGTATGCCAGCCCATCTAGTTAATTAGTGATATGAATCATGGGGGTTTTTTGTTTGATTGTTTATTTCATGCTCTGTTAACATAAAGCAGAAACATCAGAAATGAACATTCATGCTGTGTCAGAGAAGCAAATTTGAACTGTGAATGCATTAATCCCCCAAGAAATAGCAGGGCCTCAAACTTTAAGTGAAACTCATTGCACTGCTTAATACCAAAAAAAGCATTTAATTGTATTGGCTTTGGTGGATGCATAGTACGGATGATGAATAGTTCTGAAAAAAAATCCAGCCAAATTTAGCTAAATATTATAAACAAATGCTTTCTGATATATAGATCTTGGTAACTTATAGATGAATAATAACTGTGCATACATAGATTCACAAATAATCTCATGAAAACTAAGGAAAGTACATGCTCCCTCTATAATCAGATGTCAGTAAAATAAATGGATGAATCTCATTAAGTTTCTTAGCAATAGAAAATTATTATCCATGGTTTTAATTATAACTATATTATCCATTTCATGACATAAGTTCAGAATTAATGTGAAGATTTTGCAGAATTTTATCTACATAAATCGCTGTAATAATAGACTTGATTGCCTGATATACACAAAACCTAACATGGAGACCTAGCATGGGCCCAGAAGGTGCTGATCAGCGACACATAGTCCCGTCAGAGGTTGTTAAGTAGAGGCATACCCAAGGTGTCAGTTCTGGGTCTGACCCTCCTTAACATGCCAGTGGCATCCTGGTCCATATCAGCAATAGTGTGACCAGCAGAACAAAGTCAGTGACCATCCCCCTGTCCTCGGCTCTGGAGAGGCGGCACCTCAAGTCCTGTGTTGTTTTGGGCTCCTCACAAAAAGCAAGACTGAGGTGCTGAAGCATGTCCAGAGAAGGGCAATGAAGTTGGTGAAAGGTCTGGAGCACAAGTCTGATGAGGAGTGGCTGAGGGAGCTGGGGCTGGTTAGCCTGGAGAAAAGGAAGTTCAGGGAGGACATTCTTGCTCTCTGCATCTACCTGAAAGGAGGTGGTAGTGAGTATCTTCTCCCACACAACAAGTGGCAGAACAAGAGGAAATGGCCTCAGGTTGCACCTGGGAAGGTTTAAATTAGATATTAGGAAAAATTTCTTTACTGAAATGATTGTCAGGCATTGGAACAGCCTGGTGGAATCACCGTACCTGGAAACGTTCAGAAATCTTGTGGATATGGCATTTGAGATGGACTTGGCAGTGTTAGGTTTATGGACTCCATTCCTTGATTGTAGGGGTCTTTTCCAACCTTAATGATTCTATGATTTTATATTCTTCATTAATGGTCTGAATCGTGGGGCAGAGTGCACCCTCAGCAAGTTTGCTGCCGACAGGAAACTGGTAGGAGTGGCTGATGTGCAGGGAGTTATGATACCACTCAGAATGACCTCAACAGGCTGAAAAAATGGGCTGACAGGAATCTCATTAAATTCAACAAGGGGAAGTATAAAGTCCTGCACGTGGGGAGGAATAACCCCATGTACTAATACAAACCAGGACCCCCTAGATGGAAAGTAGCTTGGCAATAAAGGACTTGGGGGTCGTGCTGGACACAAACTTGAACAGGATTCCTCGCTGCAAAGAAAGTTAATGGTGCTGCTTTAAGAGTATTGCTGCCAGCAGAGCCTGTGAGGTGATCCTTCTTCATTCAGCACTGTTAAGGCTGCATTTGGGTGTTATGTCCAGTTCTGGGCTCCTCAGTGCAAGAGAGACATGGACACCCACAAGAGGCCTCCAAGATGCCTAATAGACTAGAACACTCCTCTATTGGGAAAGGTTAAAAGGCAGGGACTGTGCAGCCCAGAGAAGAGAAGGGTGAGGGGAGATGTTCTCAATGCACATAAATACCTGAAGGGAAGTTGCAATGAAGACAGAACCAGGCTCTTTCCACAGGTGGCCAGTGGCAGGACTGGCCACTGTCATACATGCTCTCATAATCTCTGTAAAATCTCCTCTCCCACAGTCTATAGAGAGCTTTCAGTTGGAAATTTGGAGAATCATACCAGATGTAAATGTATGCAATGGATCTAAAGTTTAGTCTTTTTTCATAGTTTCAAATTATTTGACTTAAAGTACTTGAAATGAAGATTTTTAAGGTAAAATCTATTTTTAAAAAAATCATTCTTCTATCACCGAAGGTGCTAATTCATAGCATGCTAAAAATTAATTGAGGCAATTTTAAGAGAATTTCCATTGCGGAACTGCAGTTACTGGATTGAACACACTAGAATTACTGCAGATTTATGACAGTGTTCCATGAGAAAATTTGGCTCAGGCAGTTTGCATCACTGAACTGAAAACCCAAAGGGATAAGCTTTATGAAAATCTCCCCGGTATGTGGGGGAATAAAGATTAATGCCCGATTTAATAACAGGAAATTACCACCTACAGTTTTACTCATCTAGGATAAAAGAAGATCCTTAAAAATACTTTTATGTCTTCTTTCAGTGCTTTCAGTCTCTTCTCTGTCTTTGACCTAGTTAAAATTCCTCTTTTCCTCTTTAAAGAATCAATAACATGTCCACTTCTTTCCACTTTCAATTTGTTCTGATGCTTGAAGAGCAATCAGAAAGACTTTTTATCTTTCTGATGTGCAAGCCACAGATCATAAAGCAGAGAAACAGTGTCAAAATGAACCCAGTCCAAGTAGTAGCTCATCTTGTTCATCTTTATCTTACATATTTTCCTAACGCTCGGGAAGTTATACTTCTTCAGTGGTATAGAAATCTATGCATTGATTTCAAGTTGCTGTCATAACATAAGGGACTGGCAGGTCCCAAAGGATAGTGACGCCTCATCTGTAGAAGCAGACAGCATACTGCACTTTTTTTTTTTTTTTAAGGTTGAAAAGGTGCCAAGTTCACAGGACTGCAACACTCCTCATGGGGCCTGCTACAAAACCTCCTGTGAGCTATCCTTTTGTCATTGGGGGAAGTGACAGAATACCCCCTCCACACATTCCAAAATTAATTTCTGCTGAAATTTCGTATTTGTTTTCCTCTATTTGCTTTGTTTCATCCTAGTCTAATTTAAACAGCATTTGTTTAAGAGAGTGTTAAAGAGTGTTTAAGCTCTGTGGAAGAACTTTTCTGGTTTTAAGCTGCAGCAGCTGTAGTGCAAGTTAACATCAAGTTAACATCTAAGGTGTATAGTAATGAAAATGGGTCTCACTGTAGGAAAAAAATGTAGCTGTAGTGCAGATAATGCAGATCAAATGTAAAACTTAAATGAAGCTCTGGATTTCTAAAGGTTGAAAAAGTGTTCATGACATCAATTTTGTTTTCAGACCGAGTGTATTTCTAAAATCTCAGGTAAAAGACTCTATTATTATTATTATTATATTTTTACAAAATTCCTGTTGGATGAAAGGGAAGGCAGGCAAGCTGTTTATCAGGAGAGGATAAAATACTTAAAGAGAAAGTAAAATAAATTGTCCTATAAGTAGAGAAACTGCTAACACTGAATTTCCTGTGAAAAGCTTTCCTTTAAATCCCAGCTTCTAAATAATTATGCTGAGGCAGCATGGCATCTGACTGCCTTTGGATTGCATGTAGCTGAATAATATAAATGGTTCTGTGAAGAACAGTAGAGGTTTTTTGGTTGGTTTTTTCCTCTTTTTATTATGTTCATTTGGTTTTACTGTAATTTTCACATCTTCTACTATACAAATATTTGTTTCATCCAGATATCCTAGATCCCTATTAGAGTTTACCAATTTTCAAGAGACATCTGAAATAGCAGAAGAAATATTGGGATGATATAAGGGAGCATAAACTGTAAACCATACCTGAACGCTATGAGAATGAGGTTTAAAGACAGGGATCATATTCCTCATAGAGAAAATCTACATGCATCCTTTGTGTATTCTCAAGCAGTGATGAATTTTTGATCTCTTATCTGTGGTATCTTTGCCTCCATATTGATGTATAATTTCAAATAAGGTTGAAATAAATAGAGTTGTGCTCAAAATTTGAGAAAAGAGGAAACATACTTTATAAAGCCAGGAATATACTGGTAGTATAAATGGAACCTTAACCAAGGTATATTCACAGTCTAAATGACCGCCTAGAAGGCAACCAAAATAAATTTCACCTGGATCAAGGTAATCTTTGCCTTCTTTTATGCTCTCTCTATACAGAGCAAATTGAAGTTTAACCTGAATAAATAGCACCTAGCAAAGCTGGGTTTAGATGCACGTAGCACCAATGGGTGCATGCAGCAGAAAATTGAATGAGTATTCATATAAGCCACAGAAGGAAAGGCAAAATTACCTAGGTTTTTTCCTGCAGCTCTTCACGTCTTTGAAAGACTAAAATTAATAACCCCATCTCTGTTTTCTTACTTATGCCAGGATTAACAATTTCTATAATTAAAAGGATTCTTTTGATTAAAAAGTTTTTCTTATTACGTAAGTACTTCGAAAGATTCAACTACAATTTTTTGTTAAAGTTTAATCTAGATTTTATTCCTATTTCTAAAGAACTAACTATAACTAATGAACTCTGCTTCGTGGAAGCTATTTGAATTTATATTTAATCCACTTATTATCCTTCCCTGTGTTTACTGGCATTAAAAAAAAAAAAAAAAATCAAAACGATGCAGATAAAAAGGAAGCTTTTTTTTATTTTATTGCAAAATTTTGAGGTGAGAAAATAAAATTGTTTGTTTTGATATTTTTCTCAGAATAAATAGTATTCCAAAAGAAATTAATAGATGGTAGAATATTTTAAATAACATTTAGATGATCATAGTTTTCCAGATGAAATTATAGATGCCCAAGGATTTTTTCAGTGGAAAAAATCAAGAAAAAAATAGCTGCTCTCTAGTATATATCAACACATATAGCTGTCAGTTTTGGCTCTTGCAGCATATATGCTTCATTTCTTAACGCAAATACATTAAAATCTCAATTTGACAATTTAAGGTAAGATAAAGCTAGTTTCCATGACTTTATAGAGCTGACTGAAAAGATGTTAGATCAAAGAGGATTATTTATTGACATTTCTACCATTGTTAGGACTGAGAAGCCTGAAAAATAAATATGTTGAAAGCTTTCCAACTTGTAGATATTTATAAGGATATTTTAATCATAATATCTCTCAGAATTATGGTTGTTTAGACAATTTTATGCCAATTTGGCATTCTAGATTCTGGCTCAAGATAGAACAGAGATTTTATGAAAAGTGCAAACACTTCCTACATCTCTTGAATATCTCCATCATGGCTGGTGAAACTCTGACATGTCTACTGAGATGTTCTGAATAATTATGTCAGAATTCTGTCTTAATTAAGCAGATCTTGTTTTTTTCAAAAATGTGATGTTTTTGTGTTCTACATGTTTAATTCTGAAATAATTGTTTTGGATATTTGTTATTTTCTTAATTCACTATGATTAAGAGGAGTCAGTTCTTCCCCATAGTGCCTAATTATTAAAGTTGCAATCGTTACCAAGCACCAGACAATATTATAGTCTTGCTAAAATAGATATCCTCCTCTACATGCTTCTTTATGTCCCTTTTTATAATATGCTATGACAACTCTTGTTATTGTCTACATTTTTTATTTTATGTGCTTTTTAAATTTTTTTTCTAGTATTCAGAAAATATGGCAAAAATTCTGTAATGCACTCAACAGTTTGTAAATCCCAACTGGCCTTATAAAATCTTTGGATTGCACCTCGTGGTAAATAGTATTGTCTCTTTATTTCTAGTGGTGTCCATGCTGCTCAGAAACGGTGTTTAGCTTCATACAAGACTCCCAGAGAGTTTGTTTCTCACAGACCATTAGGTTATATATTAGATAAGTAAATAATAATAATACAAGGTGGTGCAAAATCCCTGATTCCTACCGTTGATTATAAACTGATATAACACATTTTACTGCAAGATTAGGGACACTTTTACATGGATGAGGAAAAGTGTCATCAATCCATTGTCAGGGACTATCAGAGATGCACAAATGGCAGAAAGAAGAATTAGGTGCCTCTGGCATGCATTAGTAATCTACAGTGTGGGGGTTTTTGTCAGCTTTTTTTTTCTAAATGTATAAAAATTACTTTCTCAACAAAACAAGAAAGTGACAATGTACTCCTTCTGTTAAATACATGTTAATGTGTCTTTATTTCTGAGAATTAAAATGTCAGATTTGCAATATGGTTCAAAAAAATAACTGCTAGAATACTACAGCAACTGTTCATAAGTTGCAGAACTGGAGAGAGATGGATTTGATGAGTGGACTGTTCAGTGGGCAAAGAATTGGTTGGACAGTCACATCCACAGGGCAGTGGTCAATGGCTCAGAGCCCCAGTGAACATCAGTGACAAGCGATGTTTTGCAAGGTTTGGTATTGGGACTGACACTTTTTAACATCTTTGTTGGTGACAAGGGCAGTGGGATTGAGTGCACTCTCAGCAAATTTGCAGATGACATCAAGCTGAGTGGTGCAATTGACGCACCTGAAAGATAGGATGTCATTCAGAGGGACCTGGACATGCTCGAGAAGTGGGCCTATGGGCATCTCATGAGGTTTAACAAGGCCAAGTGCAAAGTGCTGCACCCAGGTTGGGGCAACCCCCAGTATCAACACAGGCTGGGCAGATGAATGGATCAAGAGCAGCCCTGCTGAGAACAGCTTGGGGGTGCTGCTGAGTGAGGGGCTGGACCCAGCCATGTGCACTCCCAGCCCAGAGAGCCAAATGTGTCCTGGGCTGCAGCAAAAGCAGCATGGACAGCAGGGCAAGGGAGGGGATTCTGCTCCTCTGCTCCCCTCTGGTGAGACCCCACCTGGAGTGCTGCATCCAGCTTTGGGGTCCCCAGCACAGGAACGACACGGACCTGTGGAAGCAGATAGAGATGAGGGCCTACGAGCTGATCAGAGAGATGGAGCACCTGTCCTATGAGGAAACACTGAGAGAATTGGCATTTCTCAGCCTGGAAAAGAGGTTGACCTAATTGCAGCCTTCCAGTACCTGAAGGGAACTTACAGGAACGACGGAGGCAGACTATTTACAAGAGCATGTAGTGACAGGACAAGAGGGGATTGGTTTAAACTGAAAGAGAGTAGGTGTAGATTAGATTAGGAAAAAAATTTTTATTGGGAGGGTGATGGCAGAGATTGCCTGAGGACATTGTGGATGGTCCATCCCTGGCAGTGTTCAAGACCAGGATGGATGGAGATCTGAGTAATCTGGTCTAGCAAGAGGCATCCTTGCCCATTGCACGGGGATTGGAACCAGATGATCTGTAAGGTCCCTTCCAACCCAAGTCATTCTATGATTCTATGATCTTATGCAAAAGCCACACATAACAATTTCAACATTTAATAATAGCATGCATCATATTAACTGCATCCTTCCTACCTGTTTAATAGAAAAACTCAGCAAACACCTCAGAAAAATAAACCTTTGTCTCTCTATTTTAATGAAAACCCTTTAAAAGCATTCTTCTTTTAACCTGTAAGAGTAATATGTGCTGACTAAGGAATACATGAAGTGTAAGAAGAAATACCTGATGGCAAGCATCGTTTGAACACTTATTTGCTGCATTCTCATCACTGCCTCTAGTTAAATACATGCAAAAGATAAAGCCAGCTAGTTGAGAGACTTGTGAAAGGCTGTTTATTCTGGAGCTCAGCAAGAACAATATGCGTGTATGTTATTAGGAAGAAGGAGTTTTATCAGTAATTGCTCTACTTTATTGAGCATTGAGTAATTGCTGCGGAAACAATCTCAGAGGTCTGCCCTGGCTCACACAGTCACCTTGCAGTGGAATTCTGTAATTATTGTTAAAGGTTCATCTTTTCCAATTCTAAAAGAATACTGATAACTTGATGACTTTTTTTTTTTTTAGAAAGGGATTACTTAAAATAAAATAATCTGAAGAGAAGTACTCAATGTGAGAGTGTTCAGGAAATTGTTGCAAAGTTCTTCAGCAGTAAAAATGTTCAGATGCTTATAGCCTTTTGTATTTGAGATTGTCCAGCTAGCAATGGCCACTGTACGAGCCTGCTGAAAGTGAAGTATTTCCACCTGTCACTGAAATGTTGTCTGCTCATCTGCTCTGGACAGTTAAGTTCCACTCCTTTTTCTGCTTACAGAGACTTCAAAAAAATTATGCAGTCAGACTAAAAGCATTTCCATAACTGTATCTATTATATGGTCAGAAGATTTTTTCCCTTGAGTTGCACTGTGATCAAAAACCTTAAAGGAAAGAAAGATAATTTAGACAATCACTTTTAGATGTGCCCTCCAAAAAGGTCCTGTCTCCAGCACTGCAGTAGGATACCTTTTTTGTTGTTATTTTGCAGCAAAATGCCCCCATGACACAGGTGTGAACAATTTAATAATTAATAAAAAACCGAAACAAAATCTTTCAAGTGGACTAAGCCTTACAACTGGGTATCCTCAGGTGGTTACTTAGTAGAACACTTTACACAATACTGCAAAGTAGTAAGCATGAACGGAGTTAGACACATTAAACTTTAGAAAATTTCAAATTATTTTTGTTTGCAAACCTCATTCCACTGCAGCCTTTCCAAATTCCTCTCATTTTATTTTTCTCTTGTTCATCATAATAGTGAATATAAAAAGTAGTAGTAGTTGAGGTTGTTTTCATCAGGAAGAAAAAGCACAAAGCATTGAAAACAGAGCAAAGTAATTCAGCATCAAAGTTCAGTGTTACTGGCTGCATCGTTAGAGTTGCAAAGTAATTTTGTACAACCTGCTGAGCATGCCCTATTTTGTGAGGCATCAAATTTTACCTTGGATATAAAGTCCAATCCCTCTGGCAATTTCTGACTGCTTCCATTCTTAATTATTATAGTTCGCTGTACAAAGGTGCCATGACATTCAACAAAACCTATCTGTTTGTCCTCTGCAATGTGTGTCTACAATGACCCTCACCTGGGACCCCCATCTGTGGGCCCAGGACTGACATTCAGGCTCCTCAGACTCGTGCTCATAGACCTCATATTGTGAGTGAGCCTTTCTCCAGACCTGTTGAGCAGATAAAGCATTTTATGAAGTTGGCCTGTGTATGTGTGTGTGAGTATATGTACATGGATAACTAATTAGGAAGTGAGAATTGCCTCTTTTCAGCAATGTGTGCATTATGTAGTTTGCTTTTATTTTAAGATATTTTCCTAACAAAAAATAACCAAGCAAAGGTAAAATGTATGCAAATTTCCTTCAAGTTATTGCTTGTTGACTCTACATGAATTAATTTTTTTGTTGTATTGTAGGTTTAATTCCTCTTCAAACAAATAAATAAGTATAGGTCTTAAAACTAAAAGTCAGTCTATGGTTGTTTTAGTAAGATACTGTGGACTGTAGTTCTTTTCCTTTTATCAGAAGATAATCTAGGTATTGAATTGCTGTCTCTTCATGTCCGTAAAAACACGAAGACTTAACCTAAAGACTAGATCAGAACAAATTTAATAGATACAATTGGTTTTAAAACCAGGAAGGAGCCAAGCAATAAGAGAGTTAAAAGAGAAATAAATTTGTTTGTCTAGGCTGGTACATGAGAGATTTCACAGATTTGTGGCATGAAAATTTGAGAAACCATACCACCAACAATTAGGTGATTAATGACTTGTATGTGAGAAGAAAATGCATGAACATTCCTTACTGCCAGCAGGTTTCATTTACTATGAATAGTAAGCAGTCACAGATACATAGTTGTTTGAACCATTTTGAATATCAGCGCTCAAAGATTTTAGATAACATCTGAAGTGTTGAGCGTGGGGTTGTTTGTTTGTAAGGGGGTTTTTTATTCAATTACAGCAACTTTTCCCTGACCCTTATAGGGTCACAGAATCATAGAACACTTCAATTAGAAAAGGACCTCCAAAGCATCTACTTCAGCCCCCCTGCTGTGGGCAGGGACTTCTTGCACTAGGTTAGGTTGCTCAAAGCACCCTCCAACTTGTCTTTGAACACTTCCTGATAAGGCGCCCACAACTTCTCTGGGCAACTTGTTCCATTGTCTTACCACCCTGACTATAAAGAATTATTTTCTTACGTCCAATCTATCCCATCTTAAACCAGTCCACATGCTCTTTCAGTTCAAAACAGTTCCCTTGTCCTATGACTGCATTCCTGGTAAAAAGTCTCTCCCCTTTTTTTTTTACAAGCCCACTTCAATTATTGAAAGGCTGCAATAAGACAGAGCTTTCTCTTCTCCAAGCTGAAGAATTCCAACTTTCTTAGCCTTTTTTCATAGGAGAGGTGTTCCATTCCTCTGTCCATCTTCGTGGCTCTCCCCTGGACATTCTCCAACATGTCTATGTCTTTCTGCTGGGGATCCCAGAGCTTGACACAGTATTTAAGGCAGGATGTCATGGGAACAAAGAGGGAGAATCACTCCCTTTTCCCTGCTGGCCACACATCTTTTCATTCAGCTCAGGACACAACTGGTTTTCTTTGCTGCAAGCTCATTGCTGGCTCATATTCAATTTTTCATCCACCGGCACTTGTAAGTTCTTATCAGCAAGGCTGCTTTCAATCCATTCATGCTGTCTGTACTGATATTTGGGGATTACCATGACCTAGGTGCAAGATCTTGCACTTGGCCATGTTGAACTTCATGAGGTTCGCAAGGGCTCATTCCTGAAGCCTATGAAGATCCTTCTGGATTGTGTCTCATCCCTTAAGCATATGAACTGCACCACTCAGCTTCATGTCATCTGTTTGGGACAGGTCACATTTAGCTATATAACAAAAATTATAGTGGCAATTTCTTGAGACCATACCTAACTAACCTTTATTTAAAACTCCCTGCGTGGAAACAACTTTTTCTTCTTTCTGAGTGCTACAAATACCTCATACACATGATCAATAATTTCCCCCTACATTTTAGATGCTAGAACTGAAGAATTTTTCTGTCTTGTCTTGCAAAGAAATAATGATGAAAAAGTGAAAAGCACTTCTCAGATATAGAGGCAGGAGGAAATGTCTGAGCTAATACACTTGTCTCTCATCAGCTAACACAATAGTGATCCAAATTAGCTAGTTAAAAACACGAGGAGAGGAGGGTGGAGACTGTTTTCCTCCATCTTCATAGACACACAGTAACTATGATAAAACCAAAAGAAATTACTTTCCAAAGATACTATTAAAAAAGAGAAAAAGAAAAGATAGGTTCTGCACCATGTCTTCATCTCAATAATTCAATACTTCAGTGGCTATAAGGAACAGTTATGAAACTGTGGCTATTCTCAGGACTATGTTACATTTGATAGGCAAAAAGAAAAAAAAAATTAAATTACAGACACAACCTCTATATTTTTGTGAAGTCTAAGTAGCAGTGAGAAAGATAGCTCTAATTAATAGGAAGAAATTCTTAGTCACAAAAATTTGGGCACAGAGCATGAAACTTAAAGGACAGTAAATGATCTGAGAATGATCAACTGACACTACTAAACTGGAATTAGATCTACTGTTGATACAATTAAAATGATGACATAATTAGAAATGAAACATTCAAATTTTTGAAATTTTATGTCTCTGACACTTTAATATCATCTTTGACTGGATATCAAAAGCAAATATTTTGTTTTGCATACTTGTCAGACATTCGCTCATCTTCTGACTTCAGTGGAATCAGGAATAGATTGGACCTCCTGTGTATTCATTGAGTTTTATTCTTAAACTATTTTCAAAAACAATATTTTTTTTTATATGTAAGACACTTCTTTTTTCACATGCCTACTAAAACTGTAAAAGCCAACATAATCATCCACCTCACCACCAGTGGTTCTGCTGTGTTTAATGGATACAGTGTATTCAGTGAATACCTTGTTAACATAGTTTTAGGGAAATATGCTAATGGCACATTTTTGAGTACATGCAGCTGGATGACTACTGAGGTCTTTTATTAATCTTTTCACTGTAAATTTTTTAAGCATAGGAAGAATGTAAAATGCTTAATCTGAACTGTATCACAGAAATGAAGATATTTAATTCAGACTTGCATTAAATTGCTCAGCACGTAACATCATATAGAATTTACTGTATCACAGATTTTTTTCTATATAAGCTTAAGAACAGAATCTTACCTCAGAATCAAGTAACCGTAGAAAACAGATCACAAAAATTCCCATCTGTTCTGACCATACCTAATTATTCCTGAATAAACATACCTGATTATTCCCGTAAAGCCTTAATTTTAAGCATCTTTCAATCTTCAAATAAAATCAATCAAAAAATCTTCATAGATGAGTATGCAAGCTTAAAAAAAAAAAAAACAAAAAAGAAAAAACCCAAACAAATAAAAAACCCATACAAGCCCAACAAATAAACAAACAGAAAAACCCAAACTTCCACAAACAAACCCCTCTCAAATAACCAAGAATACTGAAGTGAGACGCATATTATGGATTGAAAATAGGACAAGTAAAACCTGCAGCTATTTTAATATAAGAATTATTTGGCTAAGTAATAAATTTCTAATATAACCGATTAGGTAATTGATTTCTTCAAAGAGTCAATTTAGTCTTTATTTTCAGTAATAAAGAACAAATCCTTAAACCTTTTGGCTACACTGGACTATTCTCTTAAATTTGCATCTTAAAGGAAAACTAAGAAATATATCTAACAACCTTCACAGGACAAAGCCTAGACAGCCTCATAAAAAAAAAAAAGTGGAGAATTTTTTTTTTAAATCGCATTGTAATGATTCCTTATATAGAAATTGGCCCGTAAATCAACTAGAATTGTTTTACTGGTGAGGACTGTTGCTATGACCCAGCCCACTGTGGGGATGGGGCAGCGAGATGCCAATCAACCCCAGACCATCCTGTGGAAGACACAGAGGACTTGGAGTAATTTTTTGTTATTTTTATGCAAACACATCTATAATGTCAGAAAATGGGAAAAAGTTCTAATGGCTTGCCTAGATACTTTAATAATGCTCTGTGTGGGCACTGGTTAAATGAATCAATGCCTGCTTGTGAATATATACAAGTCAATTCTATATCATCCTGGAGTTCAGTGATTATCAAAGCAATGAAAAATTGATGATGTGCTGATGTGTGAATTTAATATTAGACAATGATTTGATTATTTTTCTTCATACTTATGCAAATTATGCTAACAAGTTTTTGGGGGGCCTTTTAATGTTTTGTTTTAATTTATGGGGTTTTAATTTTCTCAGTGTTATAATGTACTATGATATCATGACAACAGCAAACACCCAGAACACAATGACTTTGAATTAAAATTTAAATTTAAAAATCAAAAGTAAAAGAGTTTATTTAGGTTTGTTTTAATGGGATCAAGCTTCACACTCAGAATTTTCTGAGCTTATTTTTGTAGCTGGCTCTCCTTGTTTTTATCATGTGAAACTAGCAGTTCATAGGTGTATTGCAAAACTCAGTTTAAAACAAACCCAAAAGCTAACACAGCATTTTTGAGACTATTTGGACAAATTATCCAAGTAATGTATTGCAAAAATATGTGGTGTCTGAAAGGTAAGCTAATTAATACAATTTTTTAAATACTAAGGTATTAACAAAAAAACCCCAACCCCTCACATAAACCAGCAAAATATAGGATGGCAAAGTAGACAGAAATCTCTGCACGATACGTTGAAAGGGATAAATAAATTGTATTCCAAATGGATACAGACTTAGAAAGCCATGTTAGAAACTAATATAAATTAAGGATATTCTGATAAATCAAGTGGCGAGCAAAACAAAAGAAACTGAAGTACTGAAAAAGAATCTTTTGTACTGAGACTGAGCTTTACCTAAAAAATATAAATCACAAAATAATAAGAAACCTTAAAAGCATTTTTAATATTTTAAAGAAAGATGGAAGTAAATGTTTTTATGTATGTAAATATTGATTATATATATCATACAGTTATTTGTAACTATTTCCCAGAAACTGATAGTTGGTTCAGAACTCAGTTGCATGGCACGAGTACCAATGGCAAAGAACTTTTAATAGCAAAGGCCTTGTTTCTCCCAGAAAAGAATTATCCAGAAAGTGAGGTTAGTGTTAAGAGTAATTGGAATTTGTGGTACAGATTGCAGCAGGCAGACCATTTTTGATAACTAGTTAAATTACATTCTTTCAAGAATTGGGATAATGTCAAACCTGAATCAATAGAAAGGAAGTTAATTCCTCCTGACTTTTGGTAGAGCTTCCTGGAAGCTCCTTGAAGCCAGACTTCTGAAATCCTATTCCAAGAATAGCAACCAAGAGCATTTCACTTAGAGACTCATTTAATGCTGTGTCTAGTCTAGAGTAACTAGAGTGATTCTGAGTTAAAGCATATTGTGTTGGGACCTAGCTAGGTACAAGCCCTCATCTTCTACTTCCCTTGTTTGATAGAAAAAGTGAATCTAAATAGTTGATTTTTAAAGGTGATGTGAATTTCTGCAGAGCCAAACAATCTCAGCAGTGAGCCCTGCAGGATCCCATATAAATAAGAAACATCCCAGAAGGTAATTGAAGAAGCAGACTATAAAAAGACTGCAATAGTACAAGAAAGTCAATCTTAATTAATGTGCCATTTTCTTGTCTACTTATTCAGTATGGGAAAAAAATGGAATTTCAGGGTACTACAAAAAACTTTCCTTATTAGAAACAATGCAGAATGCATCAATTCTAGCTTTGTTCCAGTATACAGAGTAACCTTTCAAAATTTATTCAGTAAATTTCTTTAGGTGACACTCTGAGAGAGAAATCTACCTTCACATAGGTTTAACTGTGTATCTACCTACCTCATTCAAATCTTATCAATTGCCTTCCCCCAAAATGTAATATGAATAAAACTTCAGCAAAGTCTTTCCATGTGACCATCAAAGAAATTTCTACTCTGTGACAAAATCAGCTGGAAAAAAAAAGAAAAATGCTACAGTGTATCAAATAATAAAATATTCAAATATTTTTAAATGTGAATTTTTATTGGTGTTATTTTATAATCAACACTTATTAATAGGTAGGTGTATTTATTTAAACAATTATATTTTATAGTTACAAATTTAATTAAGCAGGATTACTTGCACAGCAGTTCATTTACATAATGTAATCTATTTTATACCAGTCCAAATTCCCTTGGTATAAAGCAAACCAGAGAATTCTTAGTTTTATTATGGTATTTTTGATCAGTTAATCAAGGCAATGTTCTAGTTTAAAAAATCAAGAAAATACCCATGCAAAACTAATTTGCTACTGCCTTTTTTTTGTGTTGAGAAGATTCAATGGGATTAGCATTTTCTACAACAATAGCAGTAATAGTTATATATGCTAGTATGTTCTCTTACAGTATTAACTTTCATTCAAAGTATTCTGTGTAATATATGACTCTCATTAAAAGTAGCAATGAATCCTTTCAAAATCAGTCTTATAGCAAAACATGTGAATTTGATACTCATCTCCACTATAGAAATGTAGCTGAATAATTCTGAGAATCACAGAATTTCAGAATTACAGAAGGGTTGAGGTTGGAAGGTGCCTCTGGAGGTCGTCTTGTTCAACACCCTCACTCAAATGGGGTCACCTAGAGCTGTTTTCCAAGGACCAGGTGCAGGCGATTTTTGAATATCTCCAAGGATGAAAACTCCAAAACACCCCTGGGCATCTTGCGTCACTTCTCAGTCATCCCCACAGTGAAAAAGTGTTTCCTGCAGCTCAGGCAGAGCCTCCTGTTTTTCATCTGTTTTTCATTTTGTACCTCTTGCCTCTGGTCCTGTCACTGGGCACCACTGAAAAGAGTCTGGCTCTGTCCTGTTCATACCCTCCCATCAGATATTTACATACTTGAATGCCATCCTTTTAGGGCTGCTTTTCTCCAGGATAAGCAGTCCCGCTTGTCTCAGCCTTTCCTCATATTCGAGGTGCTCCACTCCCTTATTCAGCTCAGTTGCCTATTGCTGGGCTCTATCCAGTATCTTCATATCTCTCTTGTTATTCAGAATAACTAAAATAATTTGTTAAAGGAAGATTCAATCTCATAGGCTTAAGTAAAGTGTAAACAAGATGACAGATAAAGGCTGAATTTCAGTGTACTTCAGGATAGAGATTAGATTCCTCTCCTAAATCTATAAACAGTGTCTGAGGCTGTCTTGGAGAAGACATTAAAGAATCTTTACATCCTGAGAAGGCAAGATGCACAAACATAGCGAAGGAATTCTGTAGACAAATTTCTTAATTTTAAGCTATGATTATTCAAGATTTTTGTAGGGACATTAAAATGGGAAGTGGAGTCTTTTTATGATACTTCCCCTTGTTTTTATCAAGATGCTCAAGTCAAGATAATACACTTTGCCACTGCAAAGGAAGGATTTCCATCCCTCTGTTTTTTTCTTAACCTTCAGCATTCATGGGAAACTTGTTCCCCTCCTTCCTCTGTGGTGGAACTGACATTTGGTTAATGATATTGCAAGTTCATTCAGCTTCCTAGACTGCCAGAAAACTGTTTACTGTTTCACCTGTTGGATTAACTTTCTGCCAAACCAGTAAATTGAAATTATTTTGTGTGTGGTCAGGCTAGGGGAAGACAGAGAACTGAGTGGGAGCCTTGGAGAAGAGCAAGGTATCCCTGAGTCACTCTGTCAGCTCATCCCATCTCCTCTAAGTTCTTTCTGGGTCCCACTATGTGCTCTCCTCTTTACAAAAGGAGACCATCCTTCAAATCTTTCCCATCAGTGGGGTCTGTGGACCCACTTCTTTTCTTACCTTCTCTCTTACACAGGTAATTCATTGTTATCTTGAATTCACTGTTTTCCAGATAAATATTTTCAATGGATTCTGACTGGTCTATCATTGCTAGTGGTTCTTTCAAATGCCATATATCTTGTTGACAGTGGACTATTGAGTTAGAATTTGACTACTTTATTCTGGATAATTTATCAGTCTCCAGACAACAGGGATGTCAACATAAAAGGGGGAGCTTATCAAGACAGCTCAAAAGTCAAAAGTATTCATGAAAAATGAAGAAATCCGCTTGGACTAAATTTCTCCCTAATATTACATAAATATTAAATCAGTTGCCCTTTATGACAAGGAACAGAGACATTTTCTTCTCTTGATACTGTTAGATCCTCTTTTGTGACTATATGGTAATGTCATACACATCCCATTTATCCCTCACTTTTACCTTTACATCAGTCCTTTGAGACTTAGTGACTTCAACTTCCATCCATAGTAGATAAATACAATAAATTATCCCAAATATCTGTGTTTCTGTTTAATATTACAACCTTGCACTTATTGGATGTCCAGAAAGGTGAGCCTAAGACAAACATTCTATTTGCTCTGCTTGTTACATTGAGAAGAATCTTCCTGAAACAGATAAATATCCTGAAAAAAACAAAAAGCTGTATTAAAATTATGGAGAGGTGACTGAAAGTTACTTGTGAAGGCTTTAAAAAATAATTAAGGATGAAGGAGTCATCACTGGCAGTCTCAAATATCAATATTGCGCTCCACAAGGCCGCAGAATCTTTTCTTATACTACTCCGTGTAAGGACATCTCCAAGTAGAAGGAACGTCCTGGCATAACAGGTTACAGTATCTTTTCTCTCATTTATTTCCTGTCTCAAAAGTTACCCAGTTGCTCCTACCTCTCAACTTAGTCTTCCTCTAACATTGATATACAGTCAAAAATATTCGCATTGACGTGTGCATAATGAACCATTATGAAGAAAGTGGTAGATAAGCTAACATTTCACTTGCTCAGACTCCTGTGTTTTAACACAAAACAATAGATGACTCTTTAGTATTTACCCACAGTATTTTTTCCTGTCATGTTAATTTCTCTGTTCTTTATTTTATTTTTCAGAATAATTGTTTTCCAAAGTACTATGAATTAAGAGTGCCCACTAGTGTCAGTTCCTGAATCTTAAAGCTTTTTTATTCTTTTTCTGTAACTGAATAAGAAAAAGTATTGTAGTGGTACAGAAAGCATTGAAAGGAACAATGGCAGAAAGATTGCCTTCATTAGAGTTGTATAAAAATTTGGTTTTAAATTAAAGCCACCAGTCTTCCCTTCCACAGCAAATGTAAACCTAAGGAAGATGAGTATGCACTTTGAATAATTAAGTCTGTGAATCTCTTCTCTGCCTAATAATTACTTTCACATGGTTTTGGATCTGAAGATAAATTAATTTGTTATTTGCATCTGATACTTTGCATCAACTGATATCCAAACCATCAAATCTGGATATGATTTTAGATGTATAACAAAAAATCTCAGAATAACTTAAATGGGATATTTTCATATGTACATTAGTTGCTATAATGAGGAAAGCAAAGAAAACAGTCAAGAAATTATTCTTATTTCCATTTTGTTAACAAGAAATAAAACACATGGGTTCATATGATACCTTACTGTAATTTGAAAAGCATCATTAATACTTGTGCTGCAAAAATGTAACATTTATATAAATTGTGATGTCTCTAAAGGAGTGAGGAAGAATGATTTACCAGGGATTCAAGTCAAATAATCATTCCACAGCAACAACAACAACAAAACTAACAACCCCTTTTTTTAAAAGAAGGCAAATATTTTCTATTGAATGTGCTTGTCTGAAAGCATCCCTAGATATTACAATTTTGTCTCGCCCAACTGCAGATTTAAAAAGTAAGGAAATTTCTCCCTTGCTGAAGGATATGTGTGTGCCACTCTCAATTATATCAACTGGAGTGATACCAGAATACTTAAGTTAGGAATTGGCCCCACGCTGTAGAATTTACCTGACCTGGTTATGCACATGAGAAAAAGTACTTGTATAAGAGAAAATCACTTTTGTGGATACAGGACTGGCCATGACTCACTTAACTATTTAAAAACTGAGCACTATATCATATAGCTCAAGACAAGGATTTTAGAATTGTTACAAGAAAAGAAAAAAGGTAAATCCTCAATGTTTCTGACATTGCTGAGATGTAGCAGGTAAGACAATGGGAACTCCACTGCTAAATTAATGCCCCCATTCTCCACAAAACAGCAGCTCTGACTCATGGATAGCAAATATTTCATAACAATTCAAAAAATGCCTGGGAAGGATCTGGCAATGAACCTCTTCAGATTTTTTTATTTAAAGAAAAATCAAGTCCCTAGAACAAACCAGATTATTTGTATATAGACAGGAATAGTTAACTGGAAACTGCATCTGCTATTTAAAAGTACCTTTTATCCTATATGTCATTTGCTTAGATCTCATGAACCCACATCATTCTCAATTGTCTTTAATTTGTCTTGAAATTTTGCCTCAGATATTTGTTCATTTGGTCTTCATCATGGTTATTGTCAACAAGATATCATGAGGAGATGCACCCTCTGCCATATCAGAGAAGATCAGAAAAAATCTTTAGTAAAATCTGTGAAGCTTATCAGACAATGCTTCAGATAGCTTAGACAGAAAACTTTATTTCAAAAGAAAAACCAAAAATTACTGCATTTCAAGCTCTTAAAATAATTAAATCTTTCATTTTCACTGAATACCATGCAAACTTGGATAAAATGTAGAGCATCAGGAAGCCTGGGGTTTTGAGTTTCAAAACGCCAAATTATATTGGGACTTCCAGCACAAGGTCTATATCTAGAAGTGGTGTTTACTTTCAGAGGCAGATTGTTTCTTGTATAGATGGTGATTTAAGTTGTAATCAAACAGAAATATATGTATATTTTAACATACATCTGAGAGAGACTGCTGAATTGAGACTGTTGAGTTGATACCTGCAGTGTAATATTAGTTGCCTTACTAAAAACAGACTACTCAGAAAAAAAAAAAAATTCTAAATTGCCACCCAGGATAAATTGCAATGATAATTTTTGAAAAAATTTGGGCATAATTTATTCCTTTCAGGTTTCTAATAATTTTTATCCTAAATGAGATTTATGCTAGCATTTTAAATAAAAATTAGTTTATTGAATATTATTTGAATGGCCATATTATTGCAGAAGTGCTTGATGCAGTGAATATCAATATTTTAAAAGTACCCAGGCTCATTTTCCCTCCAGGGACAATGGATTAATGCTGAAAATTATACTGTGTACAAATAATTGTAATGGTTATGCGTCAAGCTAAGGGAATTATTCCTCAATGAAACCTTTTTACAAGCTTGTTATCAGAATACTTTTTCAGATTTATTTTTTAAATTTTATCATTCTGAACCATAAAATAAAAATATGGATTACTGTGTTAAATAGAATTTGGGTCAGGTTGTCACAGCCCTAGGTAAATGTGGTGAATGTGTGGAGCTAAATACCCCCATTAAAAACAATATTCAATTTGAGGACACATCTTCCTAAGAATACCTGGGTGAAATATGCATCATTACACTGACAAAGATTGTTACTTGTGGTTCTTCTTTGCCACATGCTTTCCTTTGCTAAAGAGCTATTGTTCTGACCAAGATTTTTGGTCACTGAAAAGTCATTGAAAAAACCTTGGACATAAGTCTTCTATATATCTGATTACATGTAGGTATGTACACCAAAGCTAGTTTCCTTGATTCCTTCTATATTGTTTTAAAAAATAAATGCATTGTAAAAATTTATTTAGTGTATTTTATAGTGGACATTTACATCACAAAAATATGAATTTTACTGTGAAAATATCTCTAAAAGGAGAAAAGGGTGATTAGTTCTTGTTTGACTAAAGACTATACACCTTCAGCTGGCCAGATAAATCCCATCCTAAGACATACCCTGTATGTTTTGAAAGGACTTAAGCAACTGAGTTGCAAATAAACTCTTCTGAAATCCCCACTAAGTTTTTATATCTCTTGAATTCATGCTAGCAAATTTTAGATACTCATAGTAATTGACTTAGGAAGCTTGCCACTCTTAGGTGTCTTCTATGTTCAGTGATTTCAAGATGCTTCTATGGCTTTTTTATTTTGTACTGTAGAAAGAACACAGAATGAAAATATGCATAATTTTTTGCATCTCTTTTCAATGTCTACACTCAATTGCATTAAGAAACACATTTATTTAGGATTAGATTAAAAGGCAGGGAATAAGACTGATTTCACCTAGGAAATAGATTATAGATACATGGACATCTGACCCTGCAGCTGAGCTAAATGTCTCTATTCTTTTTGTAACTATTAGATAGCAATAGTTTTCGGCAGACTACAATTCCACTCTGCTTTAGGTAGATATAAATTATATGCAAAATTTGGTAGATATAAATGATATGCAAAATTTAACTATTTTTGTCCATGGTCACAGTATCTTAACACATGAACACTCTGAACAACAATTATAATTTCATCTGTCCTGGGCAATAGTAATGAAAAAAATATCTAGTAGGAAATTAAATACACATTCAACCAACCCCAAATATACTAAAATCTTTCTATATATGGAATTTAGAAGGTTTTCAATAAGGCTATTGGAAAGATATCGTATGTGTCCACTTGCTTTGGAAAGCTATGACCATTGTGCCCAACCCATTATGAGGATTTTCCACTGAGCAGCCTGCTGGTTCAAAGGGCAGTCCAACTGACTTGTTCAGGGTCACAAGCCAACAGCCCAAGACAGACTCCTTTCCAGGCCTCCACACTTTTGTTTGAGTATGTCACCTGCTGCTGGTGACTGCACTGTCCTTGAAGGACCAACACTAACAGTCTATGGAATAACACTCTGCATTATGCACAAGGATAACAGAAAACTGCGACGGGTTAAGGTTCAAGGATTGCTGGTGATAGTATATGACTGCAAAAATGTATTCAGAGCAATAAACAGTCAAGCTCTAGTCACCAATCTAAGTCAGCTTGAGATAATCAATCAGCCCACGTAGAGTAGGGAATCTTACTCGATAGAATTGTATATGAGGGAGAAGACAGGTTCAGCTTGTTGACTGGTCCCAGAAGTTATGATCAAGCCTTCCTTAACTTCTCCTCACTCCTAACTTCATTTTATACTATGCCTTTATGTTCAGATGGAGTTTGAGTCACTCTATTCATACCTACCTTTGTTACTGATTGGTTAAAAATTCTCGTTTCACTTTTAAATGTACAGTCAATAAAATATAGACACTTCCTCAGTGAGGAGTGGTCATACCTTGGAGGTGGGTAACTTTGGGATGGAGTTGTCTGTTAGTTACATTTAGGTTATAATGAACTAAGTTCATCAGAGGAGAGTGTTTTTGCCACAGTTGGTGGTTCAGCAGCAAGACATCTCTCTCCCTCAGCTGAAGGCTGCTACTTGTTTTATCAAAGTACCATCGAGTTCCCTCTCCTTCAAGGATTCCAACAGAGCCTGGACTTCACCCTTTTTCTTCCCCTTAGCATGTGCTTAAGGATGAAGACTGGGTATGTGGGGAATCATTGTGGCATAAGTTTCAGGCATGGCAACCACATTTCCTCCAGGGAGTAGTAACTGCATTTCACCCTATAATTTCCATACTGTTACAACTTCTGTTAAGATGTGAATATAACTTCCTGATTTCCTCTAATTTTACCTCCACCAATCTTTACACAAGCACTCATTAAGCAGCATGAGTAAAACTGCAAATAGTTTGTCTCTTTCCAATTATTCAGTGTTCAAGCAGTGTTGAAACATTCTTGGTGTGTTCAAATATCCTTTATGACACAATGTGTTTTCCTGATAGCACCATGAAGTTTGAAACGACCTTTCATCCCACAAAAATAAGAATTACTTTAATTTATGCAATAAATTAAACAATATATGGGTTATCTCAAGTGGTAGAACACACTCTGTCTGATCTAGAGAGTCTATGAGCAAGGTAGACATACACCGTTTGGATAAAATGCAGATGTCCCCTCAGAAATGCAGCTACAGATCTTTACTGTACATAAATAGTTCAAGAATAAATAATAGTTTTTGTAGTAGCAGAGTGTATAACCTAAATACGGTCCTTGAGGTACCTGTTTATGAAGATCCAGATCTTAAAATAAATTTTCCTTTTTGTAAATGCTAAAGTTTTGAGCTGGAAGCATAAATCACTATTTGTTTTGATTTGTTTTCTACTATTGCAGATTGTGCTACCCCTGGGATTTGTATTTCACCTATCCAAAGATTTTAATACAATATTTAATAAACCACTGTGATGTATCTTCTTTATTAAATTAATTCCTGCAAGGAGCATTTTTGTACTCTGCAGTTCTTCTTTAGTTGTTTTGATCTGTGCCAAGCTGGTTTCAGTAGATCAAAAGATTATAAATTGCTAACTCCTGAGCTGATCGAAACGTAGCAGCGCTATAAATCCTTGTGATAGATTTTCTTGTATCAAAATTACTTACTTTATGGTTGGGGTTTTTTTTGCATGGAGTGATATTGACAAAAAAAGTAAGTTAGTTTACACAGTCTAGTATAAAATCCTTATTTACTTCATCAAAACTTGGTACTATATATGTTCATGGTACTTTAGCAGAGTGTAGATGTGGCATCTTTTTTTTCAGAAAATACCCCCTAGACAGAAGCATAAATTCTAATTTAAAATGTAGCATGAAGATTATACATGTGTAGTATTAAAAAGAGGTTTCAGAAGAAAGACTGGACTAAAGTTCTGAAAGCTATTTTTTTTCTGGCAAATAAAAAAATAACACCAACAAGAAAAAATACTGATTAAATTTTTCTGTGGACAGAATTATAGGACTGAATTTATAAGAATTTCCAGATATTTTTGGTTTTTTACTAGCTCAATGTTTGCTTTCATTTTAATACTATTTGTGAATTAGTCTATCTCACAACAGAAAATTTGGTGTAACTACTTTCTATCCTTTTTTTCATTCCAGCTGACCACTTGTCCATCACCCTGCACTGCTCATACAAATGTATGTGTATATATGTCTAGAAGAAATTAGGAAAATCGTTGCCGTTATATATAATCCAAGAATCCACAAGTGTCTTTATATCACAGGTTAGGGAGTACAGCTGGGCAAAATAGAGGAGTATCGCGTAGAATCTGAAACTGTTTGAACCTGTTTTATCACTAGTAAAGATATCTGCTGAATGATGGCAAATGAAACATACCTAATATGCAAATGAAAAAGCAAGTTAGTAAGGGGTTTTGACCATTTTTAATAATTTTTGTTGCTTCTATTTCTGCTCTCCTCTCACTTCCCTTCACACCCTGCCCCACCCCACCACAGCCTGCCCCACCCAGTCCTGTCCCACCCTTCTCTAAATCCAAGCCAGCACTAGAACAATGTGGAAACTTCTGGTTTTCCCTCTGGTCCTGTCACCAGGCACCCCTGAAAAGGGTCTGGCTCCATCCTCTTTGTACCTTCACCTCAGGTGTTTATAGACATTATTAGAGAATCATAAAATAATTTAGATTGGAAAAGACCTTTAAGATCATTGAATCTAACCATAAACCTAATATGGTCAAGTCCAGCACTAAATCATGTTTCTAGGTACCACATCTTTAAAATAACTCCAGTAGTTGTGATTGAACCACTTCTCTGGGCAGCCTATGCCAACACTTGACAACGCTTCCAGTGACTTATGCCAACACTTGACAACCCTTATAGTGAAGTTATTTTGCCTAATATCCAATCCACCTTCCGTGGTGCAACTTGAGGCCATTTCCTCTTGTCCTATAGCTTTGGTAGAGGAGACTGACCCACACCTGACTTCAACCTCCCTTCAGACAGTTGTAGAGAGTGATATGGTCCCTCTGAGCTGTGGAAGGTATCTTTTCAGCTTTATACCAGCTAGCACTTGTATTTCAATGCCTTAGAAAGCCTCGAGCAGCCTTGAGAGGTAGCAAGGGTGATCTAACACTTTAGTAGCTCTAAAATCAGTACCTGAATCAGCTGCAGAGCAAATACCATCAGCAGAAGCAAAGAGGGAGAAATATAGCTCCCTGCTCGCTCAATTCCCTGCAGTTAGAAGCTTTCAAATGAGACAGACAACCAGAAATGTTCACAGGAAAGTCGCTGAGCTGAGTGAGAGGGCGTAGCCTCCCCTCGACCATCTTTTATTAGGAGAAGGGGAAAGGGGAGGACTGGGGGCGGACCCGGGGTGAGCGGCCAATCAGACACTGCTAAAGAGTCTGAGTTACATTTGGCTTTGCCCGCGCTTGGAACAAAGGAGCTCGGAGCACATGGGCAGGAGCACGTGTCTTTGGGAGGGGGAGGGGAAGCTTGGAACAGGCAGCAACACTGAGCCTCCTTTTGTCCAGGCTGAACACTCCCTCAGCTACTCCTCATAAGAGGACTAGATGTATGCTTTAGACCCTTTGCCAGCTTCTCTGGATTCCTTCCAGAACCTTTATGTCTTTCTTGTGGTGAGTGTTCAAAACTGAACACAGGATTTGAAGTGCGGCCTCACCAGTGGCCGCGTACAAGGGGGTGATCCCTGCCCTGGTCCTTCTGGCCACACTATTTCTGATAGAAATAAGGATGATATTTGCCTTCTTGGCCACACTGAGATCTCCCCTGAGCCTTTTCTTTTCCAGGCTGAAAAGTTGCCTCAGCCTTTCCTCATTGGAGAGATAGTCCATCACCACCTTCATCTCCGGTGGCCTCATACTGAAGTCCTTGCAGTATGTTCCTGTCTCTTTTGCACTGAGGAGCCGGAACTGAGTATGAATGTAGTCACATAGCTCCAATCAGCTGCTCCTTCAGGGTTGTTCATCCCATGGCTCTGATTCAGACAACTCCGGCTAGATCTCTCCAAAGCAATTCAGCACAGATGGGGCTAGCCCTCAGCATCCAGAGCCACTGGGAACCAAGGCCATAAATCATTTTTTTCTATTTAACAATACTGATGTAACCATAAAGACTAATTCATGAAATCACAGTGTGTGTAATTCTTTTACAAATGGTACAGGTATCCATATTCAAGTCTTTGATGATTTGGTTAAGCACACTGCAGTATGTTACGACTTTAGTTACTTTAGCCATTCTATTCCCAGAGAGTATGAAATCATAAATGCATAAGTAAAGTTTTACCACTTTTGTGACAAACGTAACGCTGTATCTAAAAATGTGTTTGAGGGAGGATTTCAGCTGAGACATAGGGCTTTGAAATGAAACAGATGAAGTTTTAGCAGGTACTTTTTCTTCCTTCTTCTTGAACCTGATTTTCTGAATACAAGGACTTGCAAAATATGGGAACCTAACTTGGCCAACTTTTGGCTTGTACCTCTTTTCTTAAAGTAAGCATTCTTCATAAATTAAACTAAGTATGTGCCAATCGGAACAGATGTGTAAGGAGAAATAATTGATTTTGATGATCCAATGTCCACATTAAACATGTTTTTGTAATAGAGTAATTCTAGGTGAATACCACAGAGTAGCTGGCCATTAACAGTACAGCATATTAAGAAGTCTCCAAGAGAGCTTCTTTTGCTTATGTGTCATCCAGAAGTAATCCTCTTTATGTTCTCTAAGACTGATTTATAATGTTAACCAAATATAAGGATTGGAAATAGTGGTAGATTTGCTTCAAACGCAGCCTATGATCTGAATTAAAAAGCTAATAAATAAGTACTTCAAAAGCATCAGGAAGACCTTTGACCTCCTAATGCCAGGTTTTATTTGAACACAAACTATGGTAATGAGAAAATTCAGACCCAAATAATAAGACATGATGAGGACTAAAGAGTTTATTAGCAAATCTTTGCTTTGCCTAATACGTCCTGCCATGTGGAAGGTTGTTTTCCAGTCTTGGTCTAGAAAAACTTTTATTGGCTTTATGGTTTTCAACATACTTTGCACAATACAATCAAATTTTCTTCAGGAGGGGACTCGTCCATATTTCTTCTGATGTCCTCTAGTAGTAAAACTGCTATAAGTTCCTAATGTGTCTCTCTGTACCACCCTGAAAATACTACTTCACTTTCAGCGAAGGCATCATGTTTTGTTCTTTGCATGCACTTCTACCTGACCTGGAAAGTAACAGGAGAAGACAAACAGGGAACCTTCCTCTCTTGTGTCCATCTCTATCCTTTAAAAAGTAAAGAACACATATTTATTGTGAACAAACTATTAGAAAAAATGGAATCCACTTTATTATTTAAAGCAAAAATAAATCACAAGCTCCCAGAGAGAGATAAATCTGTTTATCTTGTTCAAAACACAGATGGATTCCATTACAATCATGTGCTGATAGGCAACTTTTTAAACTCATTTATCCAGAGATATTCTTGCATTTACATTGAATTCTTGTGAAAAAAAAAAAAAAGTGCCTTTGCTTTGTTTCCTTGTTTGTTCTTTTTAACATCTAGTTGTCACATTGTTTTGGGGGATTTTTGTTTGCTTGGTTCAGTAGGCTTTTTTTGTCATTTTTTAATCCTCTTTTTTCTCAGTGATGTTCTTGATGGGCTCTCTAAGCTACTGTTGCCGTCACGATGTCTGTCACTTGCCATGGTGAGGAGCAGGCTGCACACAGAAATACATTTTCAGTGGATACAGGGAGAGGCTTCTTCGGAGTACTGGTAGAAGGAATCTAAAATAAGAAGTGTCATAATGCTATAAGAAATGGGTTCCAAGTAAGGCATCATTTATAGTGTGTTAGGCTTCAGCCTGAGACAGTCAGGCCCCTGTATTCATCTTTTCTCTCTTTCTTTCCTCCTTCTTCTTCCTCCACTCCTCTGTTCCTCTTTTCCTACCTTCTCCTTCTCCTTTCCTCCCTCTTTGTCTCACAGCTATCAGTTTCACCCTTTTATATAACAGGTTTATTCTTTTCCATGTACTGTGTAATTCTGGTATAGTTCTAGAAATGGGCTTTCCCAGGAACAAAAAGCAAATGACAGCAAGAGCCACCATTGCCCCAGCAGGCTAGAAATTAACTCAAATGCATACAAATTGGTATCACAACAATTCTCAAAATGTTCAACTTTCCCTCTTTTTTCTGCTATTCCCAAAACTCAAATTTCTGTTAACACAGGGTGAAAATCAATGGTTAGTTTAAAGAAGATTCATAAATTGTGTCTGAAACAGCTGAAAATAACTACCAGTACATATATATTACAAAAGATCTATAGACTTCACAGTCCTTTGAAAAACAGTTTTGTAAATGATAAATACCTGTGTCTTGCTTCCATCACCTGGATATTCCATTTTTACCTTATGCCAGGAATCTAAGCTTCAAGCAGACATCCTAATGAGGGTGCATGCTGTGACAATCTGCTGGGTAAGCTACTATATGCAGAGCAATTTCATTATTTTTAAGATATGTGGTCTGCTTATGAATACTTGATGTTTCCTTTTACTCCTATCTCATCAAATTCTGGTAAAGATCCATGAAAAGGCAACAATGAAAAAACCACCTGAGTGATATAAACACCTTCTTAGCTTTGCATTTATAAGCCATTTTTGTTAGTGTAATTGAATTTGCTGATAAACACCTGGGACTTTTTTGTGTTGTTGTCCTTAGATTAGTAACACCTTCTTCTAATCTAATGTGCAAAAGCAATTTTTGTCTGTTCATGATTCCTTAGCTAACAAAATTATTTTCTATATAAGATATCCTTCCTGTTGAGTTCATGTAGTCAGGAGTTTCAAAACAGCAAGAATCAAGATCTGAGAGGAGGAAAAAATTACTTTTTCCTGCCCACTGTTCCATTTCACATGGTATACTTCAATACTGGTAGTTTATCACAAACAAGAATATATTATAATTCAGCAGCAGTAGAACATCATAACTTTAAGGTAAGAAATAAGGATTTGAATGCCTTCTTTAATCTAACAAATTCAGTTTCTTATGGCTTCCTTGGCATATCAAGAACAGATAGGGCAGAAATAATATTGAAGAAAGGATAACCCTGCAGCATCAGAAGTGAAGCTTGTAATGCAGCCATGAAGGGTAAAGCATCCCTTGTACTTTCATACTGATTATTTCAGACGACTAAATTCTGCAGTCTGCACGAGTCAAAATGGATCCCACCTTCTCTCTTACTGGAATTGTAATAACTATTCTTAGTAACACTATGGTGATAAATATTTTGCCGCAAATATTCTTCTGATCACAAGAGCAATTTCAAACACCTCAAGAACAAAAATGGGAGCTTTCTGAACATAGCAATTATTCACCTAACAGACTATTTGACCAAAGTTGTTAAGTCATTAAGATGGCTTTGAACATATTCAAAATCTTTATCTAATTGAATACAAAGATATACTCTTTAAATATTGCCTTCAATTTTTAAAAAAAACTATACAGTTTTTTAATACATGTGTAAAATAAAGATGTATATATATAAAATCACATTAAAACTCGTTTGGATTTCTTCTGGTAAAAAAAACCAGTATACCTAAACTCTTTGAAATCAAGAGGAATCCTAACTTATTTCTTAACCAAGAGTTACTGTTTAAAATCTGTAGGACTGTTATTGCTCCAAATTAATTTCTACTCTTAATTATAAGCACTAGAAAGGCATGATTTTATGTTTCCTATGTACTTGTATTCTTTCCTAGTCAATTCATTATTCACTTATTTGGACCATTGCTAGAACTAACAGGATGTTGTTAATTTCTGTCTTATCACAGAATCACAGAATGGGTAAGATTGGAAGGAACTGGGTAAGATTGGAAGGAACCCACTGGGGTCCATCTGGTCTGACCAGCCTGCTCAAGTATGGTCATCCTAGAGCATGTGGCACAGGTTTGTGTCTGGACAATCTGTTCCAGTTCTCTGTCACCCACACAGCAAAGTTCTTCCTCATGTTCAAGTGGAACATCCTGTGTTCCAGTTTCTTCCCGTTGCTTCTTGCCTTATTGCTTGGCATCACCAAGAAGAGCCTGGCTCCCTCCCTTCAGATACCAACATACACTGATGAGGTCGCCTCTCAAGAAGTTGTCTCTTCTCAAGGCTGAACAGGCCCAGCTCCCTCAGCCTTTCCTCGTAAATTGGGTGCTGCAATCCCCCAATCATTTGTTCCTGGGTGTCAACTGGACCTGTTCAAGGAGCTCCATGTCTCTGCTGTACTGAGGAGCCAAGAACTGGACACAGCACTCCACATGTGGCCTCACCAGGGATGAGCAGAGGGGCAGGATCATCTCCCTTGACCTGCAGGCAATGCTGTTCCTAATGCAGCCTGGGATATGATTGTCATTTTTAGCCCCAAGGGCACTGCTGGCTCATGGACAGCCTGTTGTCCACCAGGACCCCAAGGTCTTTCTCCAGAATAGTCTAATAGGAAATTACTTCCAGAGCTGTTAATTTCTTCACTGGAAATTTTTAATGTTTCAAGTCTTTCAGTTTGTTTTCTATTCCTTCCTATAAGATATTTTTTAGAGATCTGCAATATAAATTTTTGTGATCAAAAGATTTCAATTGGAAACAAAAGGACTTACAGGTATCATATGTATTACATCAGGAAGCCCTAGATAAACAAGATGCAAAGTGATCTGTGATCCAGAAAAAAAAAAAGAGACTTTGATACCTCTTCATTAACCTATTAATTTATTGATAAGCACTACCAGCACTCACTGTAGCTATCATCTGAATCACAAACTTCAAAAATTTTAACTATAAATTTGCTTCCTCAAAATTTTTGTACAACCATAAGTAATTGAGCATACAGAGTACTCCCTGTGAAATGAATATAGGTAAAACAGAGGAAATCCAAGTATGATTTAGATAAATCTGGAGTCATACAATTTAATTTGCATATAACAAAAACATAAAACCAGGTAACATCTGCACCACAATAGGGTTTTATTTTATTGCCTACAATTACAGCACCACAATTATAGGGAAATTCAATATAAAAATGGATTATATCTCATTATGACATCTAAAGCAAATTATGTGTTTTGTATTTAATCTAAATACATACATTCTTATATACATTTGCATTTATATTTATGCATAAACATTCACATGGTATTTAACAAGAAGTATTCAGCATTGTGTAAAAAAGAAGAATATACAGTTTATTTCTTTGCAATTCAGTTTAGAAATAAGCACACTTAACAATTCTGCTATTTGAACCACAGAAAACAATACAGAATGCTGATTGCATTTAATAAATGTGGAGAAGTGGCAAGGAAGACATTAGGTTTTTTTCTTATTTTTTTCCCCAAGACAGTTACAAATTTGAATCCAGAGAGGAAACAGAATTATTCAGATAATTATGTATATATTTTGGATTTTCTTAAGTTCATTGCCTACCATAACTGTTTTCTGATATGGGTTTCTGTGGTTAAAATATCACAACAGAAGGAAGTGCACACATTTAAATAAGGAAAAAAAAATGTTTACTATTGTGCATTTATGCATCTGTGTGTTTTCCCATTTGATTTTTCCCAAGCAAATAATTCAGTTTGACAAAAGGCTAAGAGTAAAAGAAGTGTAATTTACATTAACTGTTTAACTCAGACTAGGAATAGAAATACAATAATATGATCTTCAAATCAAGTGGAATAACAAAGGGCTCTATGCTGGTATCTGTCCTCATTAACATTACTATAAAACATCTGCAGGAGGCAATGGAGTGCATTGACATCAAGCTTGTAGGCACACAGCTGCAGGTTATGAGTCAATACATTGAAGAGTAGAGTCACTCAGAGAATCCTAAAAAGGGTGAAAAACACCTCAATAGAATATTTTGAAAGAGTGCAAAATCCAGCACCTGGGTTGTATGTGTTATGATGAAATGAAAAAAAATTATTTAAATAATTTGAAGCTTTAATGCATTTCTTGCCTGAAAATGCTAAAGATTTATTATTCAACATCCATATGGTGGCATAAAGTCATGAATACATATGTCTGTGTAACAGTGGGTGTTTTAATGGGGAAAAGAGATGCTGGCAACAAACTAGTTAATTTACAAAGAAAATTATCTAAGCATAATCCACTACCTATCTGAAATAGTCATAAATTTTTATGAGCAAAATGGTGAAGTTTCCTTTATGTTAATATTGCAGAACACATTAATGAGCTATTATCTTATTTTTATTTTCCTTCAAATGAAGAAAAATATATGGAATGAAACCAAATCCTTCTTTCTTTTTCTATTTATTTTTATCTAATTCAAAATAATTTTATTTTTTAATCTCAGATTGTCTGATATCTCAACAAGTCAGTGATGAAGCACACCTTAAAATTATGTTTCCGAGGTTTAAGTATTCTAATTTCTGACCCATCCCATCCTTTGAAGTCTGTGTTTACTTTCTCATAGCTCTTTGTTAGGAGAAAACAGAATTTTGTATTCTAGACAACTCCCTACCAAAACTGTTGATAATCTACAATTTCAAAGTGTCCTCAGGAAATTTATCTTTCTTTTCCTACCTGAAAAAGGTGCCAAACCTGTCATGACTTTCATGTTTTTGATAAAATTGCTACATATTAAAGACAAAGCCACTGATAATACAGCCATAATATGTAGACTATGTTTTGCCTCATAAAATAAACTTCAAAATTCAATAGACAATATCATCTACTTTCAAAGTCTTCATATTACTGAACATTGCAGATAACTGAATGAAGATGCTCATAACATTTCATGACTCAAATATTTATTTCTAACTTCATTAAATTTATGTTCAAGATGGCAGCTATATAGGGAAGACTGCCTTTAAATAGTTAGCAGAACTGTGTTCTAAAACTTAGCAGTGTCAATCCACTGACACTGCTTTGTGTTACCTTTGGTGAATTAATCCTCACCAAATGAATGATAGTGGTGTCTTTATGCCGAAATCTTTGTTAATAAGTGTGAATATTAAGATGGATCATAAGATTGCAGTAATTATTTGGTTTGCCTATACTAAGATTTATGTTAATTCCAAACATGATCCTGTCACAAAATGCCAGAATTTAAAGAAAGGATTATACATAGATTAGCTATCCTATTAAAAAGAAAAGGAAAAAAGAAAAGAAAAAAGGAACCAGACACATACGAACAAATTTATGTATGAGATATAACATTGTGAAATTATTTTTTATTAGCTCTGCATAGGGTGTCCTATAAGATATAATAATTAGAGATGTTGCATTTAAATGCAATTCAAACAGATCTACAAATAACTGAAATAATTTCTATTTTATAGATTACAAGAAACTAGTAATCTACAAACTGGATGTAAATCATGAGAATAATGTAAGGAGAAAAAGTGAGGAATATAACAAGGATGACATTGGCATGGCAAATATGCTATTTGCTTAGTGATATGAGACTGGTTTGCTAAAATATAATTTGGTAGAGTGTGTTAAATGATGGTCCTCAGAAGCCTATAACAAGAAAGAACTGGAAATGTGATTCTAAGAAAGGATTTTAAAGGGGTTGTTGTGTGGTTTTGGTATATCTTTTGTAATAATTTCCCACTGTACACAGATATCACTCTACAAATGAACTCAGCTAAGGGTTTCATTTTCACATCTCGCTTTAACATTACCTTTCACCTTTCACTTTGTAGGAAAAGACCGTTTTGCTTTGGAGCTGCAAAAGCAATGTTAGAAAGCAAATTATTCTTTAGGTTCACCGACCTGCCCCAAATACAACTGAATTTCTTCTGAAAGCATTTGTGAGACACAACCCTTTGGGACCAAATAACTAAACTGCTATTAGTTGTACTTGTAATGACTTTACTTAAATTTTTAGCTCAGGTTTATGTGGGAGAAGAAGATTATCTCTAAGTTCACCTGAAAATGGTATCCTTAAATTTATCTTTAGTTCTCAGATGTAGATTTTTTTAATGCAGTTTTCTATGCTTCAGCACTAATCCTATTTTAATTAACACTGATTTTTTTTTTTTTTTTTGCTAAAAGCCTTGGACTGCAAAATAATTTTTATTTATTTTTCTTGTGTTTCTGTTTTATTCTATTTGAAGTTTGTTTGATGTCAAATACTTAGAAAATCATACGTGAAAGGGACTTAACTATTAAAATCGGTAAATGGGATGCTGGCAGTATTTATGATTAAATTATACAAACGAAAATTTCTAGCTGAAATATCTAAAGAGGATCAGCAACTCATAGAAACATAGAATCATAGACTAGTTTGGTTTGGAAGGGACATTTAAAAGTCATCTAGTCCTGCAATGAGCAGGAACATCTTCAACTGGATCAGGTTGCTCAGAGCCCCATCCAACCTGTCCTTGAATGGTTCCAGGGATGAGACATCCACTACCTCTGTGGGCAGCCTGTTCCAGTATTTCACCACTCTCATTGTAAAAAAATTCTTCCTAATACCTAGTTTGAACCGACCCTCCTTTAGTTTAAACCATTACCCCTTCTCTTACTGAGAAGGGAGTTGCTAAACAGTCTGTCCTCATCTTTCTTGTAATCTCCCTCTAAGTACTGGAAGGCTGCTATAACATTTCCCTGGAGCCTTCTCCTCTCCACGCTGAGCAACCCCAACTCACTCAGCATTCCTGTACAGGAGCAGTGCCCCATCCAGCTGATCACTTTTACTCATCTAGTAAAAAAGTAATTCTGGAAATATTTTTAAAGCAAAAAAAGCATCCCTATGCTTTCTCACCTATTGTTCATTTCTATTTTAACATAAGAAGCATAGGTGGGGTCAAATACATAATTCAAGCAGAAAATGTGTAGAGAATAGAAAATTCGGACGGAAGTCAATGGAATGTCAGGAGTAAGGGGGTAATGAGCAGATCCTCTTGTTCATTTTATGAGTAGAAGTTTTAATATGAATTTTCATTTGTCTTTGCCTAAGGGTCATGGTAGACAGGACCTTCAGCCTTGACCTTTTTTATTAATGGATGGTGCAAATTTGCTACAGACTCACAACGGTAGAAGATTAGACTACAAATAAAGCAGTTTCTGGAAGAACTGTAACATCAGTTGCAGAGGTGTTTGAGGGTTTTTCTCCTTTTATTTTTTTTCCTCACAATCCTTGAAACTTTACTGAATTATTTTGTTTTCACTTACAATATGACATTGAATAGAGGGGGTCTACTTGGAAAATAATCTGTGCAGTATGAACAATTTGCATGATCACTATCAAAAATCTAAGGGGGAGGTGTTTGTTTGGAGTTTTTGGGGTTTTTTTCTTCAGATACATATTGTGTGGAAGATCAGCTCTGATGATGGAAGTCTTTACTTCTCAGGAATCTTAGTCTTCCTGAATTGAGAATACAACTTTTCTCAAGCTTGAAAGTTGAAGTGACACAGGCATTACCTGGGATGAGCAACTCAAACATACTAAAGTCTGTCGCTTTGCAGACATCACAGTACAACAAATTTGAAGGGCAGGAAACCCTACCTAGGTTTCAGGTATAGACTTCTTCTACTTGTACCTTTCCTTCCAAATGAATTGTGGGAGACTGGATCTATTCAGGCTCCAAAAAAATCTGTTAATATCTAATGTCTGTTCTTCTCTTGTTTATGTTTCTGTAATAGTTCTCACTATACATGTGTATGGATAGATTGCCTTAAAGGAGTCCTACTGCAGGAGTATCTGTCTTCCAAGCTGAAAGAAAAGGGTAATATTCACTGATGTCAGTGACATTAAACACCACTAAATAATGAAACACTAATCGAACGTCCTTTTTGTGTGAGACAGTGATTAGGACTTTGTGTGCTCCTTTTCTTCCTGGCAAATAATAGAATCAATTAAAAGTGCAGTTTTGAAAGAAACTATCCAGAAGCTACTATACTGAAATTATTCTTGTGATTAGACAGTACTGAGAAGATAGGGTCATGTAAGAGTTTTTAAAAATTAGATCATAATAAAAGAATTCAGATAAATGCTATGGATATGTTACAGAGATACAGTGAATTAACACCAACTACTGATTAGTGTTTCAAATTTTACTTTCAGATACCAAGCATCACAGTATTTTGATGATGAGGTGGGCTCAATTTCAGCTCTGTGGTCTAAAGCAGAAGACAGCAAATTTATAAGGAAACTTTTAAATTTGACATTACAGAAATGTGTTCTAATCACTATGTATAGGATGTTTTCTTCCTAGTTTCTTTGAATAGCAGCAATTTTACTCCTAAGCTTGAGATTAATGTAATTAAAATTGAAAAAAAAATATGTCTGTGAATAATATCTAATATTCCATTAGTCTTCCTCTCAGTCTGAGGAGAGGAAAAAAAATCAGCAATACTTGTGGAAAAAGAAAAGACCCTTTTTTTTTGCATTTTAGTTGGCTAAATCAAATATTACTTTATTTTTCCCTTGTTTTTATTTATGAAAAGACATTGTAAGCATTTTGTTTTGGAAGGTTGTAAGTACTTTGCATGAGAGTAATACACGTTTTAGACTGACATTCTTAAATATTCTGCTGAAGCAAATGCAGTATGCATATGAAAGAAAGAATACCCATGTTCACTGGTATATTTAATGTGTTACTTATCTAAGGTACTTGAGTAATTCTTAATATCACTGTCTATCTAATATGTGAGTTGTTCCATAGTATTTCAACTCTATGAGCTCAGCTAGTCACGAAATGTGAAAATAAAGCAAAGATAAATAAAGGACAAATGGCATTTGGGATATGATTTTATTTTGAAATTCTTGTTATATAACTACTGGCACTATGACGTCATACTCATCATGTTTGTGTTGCCTCCAGCCTGAAAGGCTTCTCTGAATCTGACAGCCTTACAGAGTTTATTTATGTTTCCCCTCAGTGTAACCTGCCTCAACAATACATCTCCATCTTCATACCTAGTTTTTTGTGCATTGGTTCCTCAGGAAAGAAAAAAAATTCTCCTTAGAGAGGTTTTTGTTTGTTATGCAGACTTTTATCTACCATATATATGAAAAATCAAGTTTCTAATGTCTGATGCTGTAAGTCCCTTGTATCAAAAATCGATATTTTTTATTTAGCTAACATTATTTTTTATTTTCTTTTAAGGGTTTGGGAAAATTCTAAAATATTTTTTATCTCTTTTTAAGTGTGTTTAAATATGGAATGACCATTAGTCTCCCTTTCTTTTATGAGGTTTACTAAAAAATCAGTTTGAAGTTAAACTGCTCTCCAGTGTGTGAGGAGGAATTCTCACAAGTTTAGGAAGCTTAGCATCTATTTTACATGTAAAATTTATGTTTCTGAGGAACTGGCATATGTGTTTTACTTTCTTCCATTAGATTTCTCTGCCTCATGTATGCTATTACTGAAAAGAAGAGTTTAAGATATTCTGTCACTTCACCGAGTAATAACTCATCCTTGTGACTTTCCATACATCAAGACAAGAATAAAGCCAGGTAGAGAGAGAAGAGATAGTGGGAATAAGAAATCCAAATGCAGAATAGTTCAGCTTAATTTTTGGAAATACACAGTGTAAAAAATGAAAAGGAAATCACTGATTATTCAAATGTCATTTTTAATAATATTTTTTTGTAATTATCAACTATGTCTCAAAGTTTTAATGAAAATTCCCTTTTGAATTTACACCAGAAAGTAGGCTATGGCACCCTGATGACTAATCAGACATATTTTACATAGATGTATTTTGCACTGTCACATAAAAGGGAAATTTATTATTAGAAATTACCTCTGTCTATAACAGAGAATAAAGACTAGAACAAAAATAACTGGTGTTTATGGAGAATCAGAAAGTGCATCTTCCTTTCTGAAAGTACTTCAAAAGTATTACCTCCTCTTTCCCTTCCCCCATTTTTCTACCGGTTTTATACTTGCCAAAGGAACTTAGGATATTTCCAAAAACACTATTTTGAATTTATTTTTTAATGTTCATACCATTCATATTTCGGACTGTCAGTCTGACAAATTCATAAATAACTGGAATATTAAAGGAACAAGGGAAATTAATCCATATGCTCTCAAACTGCATGAGGACTGTGAAGTTCTTTATATGAAAAAGGCAGATCAATTTTACTTTATCTTATCTAACAGCAGGAAAGGTAAGTTACAAAGTATGTGGCAAAGACACATAAATTAGCAGTTTGCAAAAATTTAGCATTACAATAACTGTGTCAATCACATACAATCTTTAAAGTAGTAGGAACAATTTTAGGAAGACTTCTTGTGGAATTATGATTTAAAATTTAAATTTATTCTTCAAGAAAAAAAGTATTTGTTTGACTTCAATTTAATTATTGTGCTACATGAATATTAATTATATTCCTTTAGAAAAATAAAGGCAAGCTTAAGAAATCAGATCATTAGGTCATGTAGTCATTTATCTTCATTATGAGAGCAGCAAATACTTGATCTCTTTTAAAAACACAAAATATATACCTACAAGCATAAAGTAAGCTAGTCTCGTTAGGTGATGAAAACTACAGTTTTTGAAACTAAAAGCAAGGGAAAAAATATAGGAATATGGAATAGTTTGGATTGGAAGAGACCTTTCAAGATCATCTAGTCCTCCTCCCCTGCCATGGGCAGGGACACCTTTCACTACCATCAGATTGCTCAAAGCCTCATTCAACCTGACCTTGAACACTTCCAGGAGTGGGAAACTCACAACTTCTCTGGGCAGCCTGTTCCAGTATCTCATGACACTTGTCATATTTTTTTTCATTATTTCTAATCTAAGTCTACCCTCTATCAATGGACTACAACTGTTGTTTCTTGTTGTGTCTCTACTGGAGCTGGTAAAAATTATCTGTCTTACAAGCCCCTTTTATGTACTGATGGTTCTGACATTCCCCTAATACCTTATCTCAGAACTTCTAGGAGAGGTTACAAGATAGAATCATAGAATATCCTGGCTCTACATATACAGGAGATTCTGAGGAATTAATTTTACTGCTTTCTTTGCATTGGATACTTTGGTTACAGTGATGTCCTAAAATGCTTAGCCAGCTTTAGGATTACTTTGCACTGCTAAGTACAGAGCTGACTGAGATGAAGATGAGGAAAAGACACAATGTGTTGGTCATGAGTACAGAAGTGGGGTCCAAAGACACATATATACACACAAAGAGTTTGGAATTTACTCCTCAAATCCATAACAACTTTTGAAATTCCACTAGCATAAATTTTTAGTCACTTTTAAAAACCATAAAATGAATGTAGATAGATGTCTATGGATAGATGTCTATGGTTAGATGTCTGCAATCGAACTCTTGGGATAGGATCCCTGAGATGGGATCTTTTCACTCAATTTGTAATGTATACATCATAATGAAACTAATTATGCCATAGGTCATCTAGACAACTGAGCTCCCTCTCCTCCTGTCATTAAGTTACAATTATACCAATACAAACCTATTGAGATAGTGACATTCATTGCTTTTATGTTTGTACAATAATAAGCACAAATAAGTCTTGAGGGCAAAGTCATAACCATAGCATAAATGACACAAAGAATGTATTTTCAGTAGGGACTTTTGAAGTAATTCCTTTTTTATATGAATCTGTGTAGGTGTGTGGGAAGAGCAGTTGCATAAAAAGAGATTTGAGGAGCTTTTTGCCAGTCATATTATCTTCCAGTTCCAACACAAATAAATTAATTGCTGTTAAGCATTTTATTAAAATATGAGAACAAAAATATTTATAGAATGTGTAAAAAGGGTATGGAATTAGATTTTTTAAAAATAATAAATATTGTATCAATAATTATATTAATGGAACCATTTGGAAATTAACTGAAACCATATTTGTACATGTCTAAGGAGCAATCAAGAATCAAACATCAAAGAAAATGTTAGAATTTGAATCTGGCATGTCATGCATTCTTTCAAGTTTGCTATTAAAAAATCTAACCAAAAAATCACAGCTACAAAACAGAAAGAAATGATAATATTTTCAAAATTAAGTGTGGCAAGTTAGGAAATTATACAATCATTAACCTGGGTGCTTGGTAATGTGAATTCTAATTGCTTTTTCAGCCCACACTGTACATGGTTTCATATTTAATGAAAAAATATTGCAAAGTGCTATCAGTGGTTTATCCATCTAATATTTAGGTATTGAGTTTTATCTAGATCACTAGGACCCTTTTAATAGCAAGTGGATAACTATAAACACCACTAAAAGGTGCTCCCTTTTACTGATTTTAGGGAGTATCGGACTGTGTATGTTAACAGACTACAGATAATCGTGGGTGGGCAGGGGTGGTGAGTGGTGAGTGGAAGGTTGGATGTCCAGAACTGAATATCTGAACTCTCAGAGTCCCACTTGCTAGCATCAGTGCATAAAGGTTGGTTGTAAATTTTGCAGCAATTAAACAGTATAGTCATGTCCTGAATCCTCCACTTAATAGAGACATGGGACAGAAGCAGCAACTGATAATCTGGGTATGTATCGTTTCTGCATATGCACTGCTTAGACTGGGGGAGCCAGAGAACATGACCCACAAAAAAGAAACGGCACTCAAACTTGGTTTCTGTAAAGAAAAAAGGATTTTGGGGAAGAGACACTGTCGAGAAGACGACTGTCCTGGCTGGAGGAAAGATCTGAAAAGTGGGGGAAGAACCCAGAGATCAGAGAACTGTGTGGAAACAACACACAGGGAATGCCTGGGGAGGGGACTTTGCCAGTGATGCTCAAGAGTGGCAACTGTGAGCAGCAGCACATCATGCACGATAAGACACTCTGCCCATCCTTCTCGGACCAGCAGAGACCTTTGTGTTGGGAAAAGTAATGCTGTGGGCTAGTGAGGGAGCAAGCTTGTGAGCTAATAAAGCCGTCTAAATACTCCTGTCTCATTGGTTGTTATCCAGATCACCATCTCAATCACCATCCAGATAGCCCTTATCCAGATCCACTACCATTTGATATTTACTCATTTTGGCTATTAATAATGCTCGTGGAGTTCTTACCTGTCTCCCACACTGCTGGAATTAGGATTTGCAGCAGGACAGTTTGCAGCAGCCATGACATGTCAGAATTTTGGCTTCCACCCCTCAAACACCACATTTCTCTGTCACAAGCACAGCAAAGACCCTGCTGAGTAAACAGACTCCAGCCTGTTGATGCATAGCCCTAGGGATTGTCATTTATTGAGTCTTGCCTGTGACACCCTCTTGAAGTGACTACCTTCTCCATTTCTTTCAAGAATTGTCAAGAAATTTTGAAACATTATGATATTCACATTGTGAATTACTCTTGTTTATATGTTTATATATTTCTTCAAAAACCCTAATTCTTTTTAAGACATTTCTTTCTATAAGCTTTGTTGACTCTAATAATTATATTTACCATTATCTCCACTTAATCTATTCTGGATTAATGTTTTCAAAGTAGAGAAACCAAAATTGCTTGTTTGTGATCCTCTGTATTTCGCTAGAATCCTTGTTGTCATTTTAGTTGAAAAGAAGTTGGATGTCGACTTTAGTAACTTTCTCGTTTCTACAAAGAGTTTCCTAGTTAAGTTCCTTAAGAATTCATAGGCGTATGACATCTGTTGCTCCCAAACTGTGAACAATTGGTAATAAGCTGAATGAGACAGGTTGAATAATATTCATCCACTTAATTATTTGAAATATCTTCTGCCAATATTCTCCTCTAAGTCAGTTCCTCTGATTCTTCTCCCTGATATGTGAACTTCTCTTCTTTTGTTCTTCCATAGTGGCAGTGATGCAAAAAATTTTGTTTCATGAATTTTTATTGAATCATCTAGCTGTCATTCAGACTCTGTGAGTTTCTTGCTTCTTTTGTTATTTAAACAGTTTTATTTAGCAGTATTTTATTCTCCTAGAAGTTCCCGCTCAAAACTTTTTCCTGTCATGTCCCATATCAGAGAAATTTTTTGTTTGTTTGTTTGTTTTATTCTTGGGCTCCTTTTATGATTTTGTAAGATTTAGAAGACAGAAAATGACCCTACAGAAGATTTTAAGATATCAGAAGTAAGATCATAATCAATCAAACCATCATTAACACTTGCCAGAGACGCTAAATTTCTTCTTTCATACCTTCTATGTAATCTCTGTTGAGATGCAGTTTTACTTAGTTTTAGATTTGATGTTATTAAAATGGCATAAGGGAAAACGATTAGAAAAGTGAATGTTTGACAAAAAAGAAAGAGACGATAATAGAAATCCTTGAAGGCAAAATAACTATTTCTAAAGAGAAGGAGTGCTGGGTGCTTTATGATTAAATTTCATGCTTTGACACTTTTCAATTCTTTGAAAGCGAGAGATAATAAGGAAAATTACTTCTTAGTCTGAGCAGCAGCTTAAATGAAACCAACAGAACCTAAAGAGTCCAGCTTTCGTGTGTTAGTTAAATGTTCTTTTATCTCTTAGAGCTAAAGTGAATAATGAAACTTGTTACTTAAGGGACTTATCAGTGGAAATTTTGATAATTTTATGTTGCATGTCTAGAGTGTCAAAATTATATATATTATATATATATTAAATTATATATATATTAAAATGTTGCTTCCATGGCTAAGAGAGAGTCTTATGGGTTATGAATTAATACAGTCTAAGAGAACAAAAATGGGGTTAACAGATATTCATTTTTCTCTTATTTTCAATTAGAGATAAAAGTGAATTTCTTTTTCTGTTCATAAGTGTTTCAAAACACGTTTAAATTATTTAAAAAGAAATACAGATAATTCCTTAACTTTCTAGTGCAATTAGACAAGCAAAAATAGCTACTGTTAGATAATAAAGATCCTGATGGAGGCCTTAGGGTTAGACACCGATGATGGCAAAAAGTTTCTTTTTCAAGGAATGTAAGCTTCAAAGGATTTTTAAAGCAAATAGATATGAAAATTTGACTGATGGGAAGGGCATAACTTTTGGTGTCACTTGGCTGAAGGGAGGTGATGGATCTTGAAGTCAGAAGATAACTATAAGAGAGCGCCAGGCAGCACATAGAGCAAATGGAATTAAAAGAAGTTGAACATTTGTCTACAAGGTAGAACATGGACTTTAGATTGTGCCTGCAGCTTTCTAAACATTTTTCTAAACAGTCTTTCCTAAAGGACTCTGAACTTAATGGACCGAGTAAAAAAAAGGTGCAGGTAAGATAAAAAGTGAAAAGTAACTTCTATTATCTTACACAGAGAATATAGTGGCAGAATAAAAAACTAAAAGTGATTCTCAGGTTCAGTCCAGCAAGATGATTGCTGAAATGCACTGCCTTTAAAACTGTTGGTCCTTAAATTAGCGTCCTACGACTTCATCTCCCTAGTCCTAAAATAGATCAACTTTAGCTATTGTTCTGGAATGGCTCTGGATACTGAATAGTAGATATTTGAATGTGTTAACTTTAAAACTTCTAGATTTAGTCTACATCTTGGTATATTGCAGTGTCTTCAGCACCCTCATAAGCATATACTGTAGTGATGGTTTTGACTATTCCAACTTAGGCACAGAAAAGTCATCTGAAATGATTAATTTAAAAGAAGAGCAAAGACTGGAAAAACTTCAGATATCTTTCATTTTGATTCCATCAAGTCTAGAAATGCTAGAAACTTGTATTTCTCAGAAATTTTTGTGTCTGAGGGGAAAACAACCAAAAAAATAAAAAATGTAAAGGAATACCCATTCAATGTTGTCCTAAATTAAAAAATTGCATGTATTGAAAGGAATATAGTGTTATGAGTAATACTGATAAGCAGAATTGAAGAGAAACTTAATTTTAACTCTTGAAATTGTTTGTTATTTGTCATGAATTGCTGAAAGAACCAATGATAGTCTGCCACTTTAGAGTGATTTTCAATTCATTTTACCTAAGATCTTTGTTTGGGGGCCTAATATAATTTTGGTGCAGATTACAGCATTTGGCACATGCTGAATGCCATATGGCAGCTTAAACTAATTTTAAAAAGTGCACTAGTGAAAACTGCAATTAGCATAGTACCCCATATTTATATTGATAGAAAATACAATATTAATCTGAGCTTTGTGTATTATTCCATTCTCTAAAGTAAACCACATAACTTTATGTTGACTGCTAGAATAGTGTTGCAAAAGATTCCTGCAGGGATGGGTGAACTGGTGATTGTACAGCTTTTCCTTTTGTGCTGCACATGCAAGAGATAACTGAAGATTCAATCTTCTCTTTCTCATCTCATTATGAGGAGGGGAAGAGGTGATGTGCATGTTTCTGACCCTTGGATTCACTTTTTCTGCTTCAGAAACGCTTGAGAGCAGATATCTGCCTACAGCCATAAAAGCTATTAAAAAATTACAAAAGCTCAGCTCAGCAATAGCATTTTGCAGTTCAGCCAGGGTTTGCAGCTTGAGAATTGCAAATATCTTGGGTCTGCCGGTGAGAAGTAGTGCCTTTGGGACAATATTCTAAAAATTGTGCAGAGGGTGTAGTCTGACACGCAGGTGAGGAAATAGAGGCTTGAGATAAGAATTCCAAGATACATTTTAGTGTTTTTCAGAAGTGACCTAACCATTTAGACAACTGAATTCTGAGTGCCAAAACCACTTTTCAAACCACACAAACTCCCAACCCACTTAGAATGTCTCTGCATCAGCATTTTAGTTCAAACCAGAAGTGCACATTGAAGTAAATCTCCCAGTTGCCAACACTCCCCCCCACCAATCTCCCTGTCCCTTGTGATCCCTCACATTGCAGAGCACAAACTCACCTGCTCAGGACTCCAAGAGCCTACACGTTGCACTAGTTAATAGGACAAGGCTTGCCTTGGCCTGAGCTGGCTGTAAGTTCTTGCAATAGTCCTAGAGCTCAACCAATTGATCCCTGCCCTGATGTAGATAGAGCCCTGGGAGTGCCGTATGTGGTGAAGGACTTAACTCCTCAGCTGTCACAGAGTAACACACATGCTTTGCATTAAGCTCTATGCAATTTTCCAGCTTAAAATGGGACACAGTGTGAAAAAAAAAATTTATGAAAACCCCTATAAAAACAGCTTCAAGTGGCCCCCAGGTCTGTGAATCAAGGAACCTTGCTCCTTAGCTATGACACCAAGATACAAGTCATTCACTATAAGCCTTGAAACAAACTGTATCCATCAAGTTGGGATCCAGGGGAACATCAAATGAGTGAGCATTGCACCACAGAATAGAGGCAATTTGAACTCTACTATTAATATTATTATTATTGAGAGGTTTTTTTATAAATTAGATGTGGATTAGATGGTTAAAACATTAACTAGACAAGCAATAAATTTCTGTCGTCATATACAGAATATTGTCCCTTTTGACCAGAGTAAGATTTTGAATGAAATAATGCCTGTGGAAAAGCAGATTTCAGAGCCTCAACAGGTTGCCTGTAAAATTGTACATTGTAGTTGTAGACTTACCATTAGAATCTGGTCCTTGACACATCTCTGGCATTGTAGTAAGACCAAAGACAATTTTATCTTTCTTTATACACAAGTGGTATCCAAAATAACTTCAGTCAACAGTTGTGAGGCTATTGCTATCTCTCTGGCTCTGCAGCTCCTGCGTCCAAGTGCAAGGTGTAGCGATGTCTAAGTGGCATCTCCAAAGCGAAGCTGCTCAGCAGGATCAGCTGCACACACTCACACACGCGTGCACGCACAAACGCACCGACAGCTTCAGTAATATGGGTCGGCAGCAAAGAGGCAGGAAGGATCTTTGCAGAGATTTCCACAGAAGCAGCTTATTGCTTCCACCCCGTGAAGGATTCCAGAGGCAAAGACCTAGAACAATGAAGAACTCAGGCTTAAGTACAGGAGTGAGGCAAGCACCAGGGACCAATGGGGAAGCTCTGGGAGAGTGGCAAGGGGCAAAGGCCAAGGGGGAGAACAGGGAGGGAAGAACCTTCTAAGGCATGGGACATATAAGGTAACAAGGAGGTGGAGGGGCCATCAGGGAAGCAGAACTGGGGTACATTACCATAACAGAACAATGCATCCTGGGAGAAGCCTTCCTAACCTGAGGAGGTTCTTTTGGTACTAGGGACTTGTCCCACCAGCAATCGCTCTTTGTCCCTTGTAACGTCGGCTCACCGGCCACCACATGAGGCCATTTGCTAGCAAGCTCTTTCTGTACTTCTTTCCAAGAGTATTTTTCTGAAGGTAAATTTCCTATTTAAAGAGACTCCTTGGCTGACTGTAGTATAGCAAAGTTTGTCGAATTGTCTATTTCACAAGAGATAGTGTTTTAGTTTTAATATGTCCAAAACTTGTCCTTAAAGACTTTCTCTGCAGTCTTTTCTGCTAGCCCATTCCAGTGGCCTGTTCTCAGACTGCTTGCCAACACCACCCGTATTTTAGGACAAAAAGATCAAAAATATTGAATATTAAATACTAGATATTAAAAATAATACCGAAAAACAACCTGCCATGATAACCAGGTCTGAGTGAGAGCTCCAAGCTGGCACTTTTTCATGACCTGGATGATTTTTTTATCTAACAGTTCATACATCCCAAATTATGTGACTTTAGGTGTTAAATAGGTTTGCCAGTAACTAAACAGCAGTTTGCTTATTTTGTGGTTACATATGCAAGGCTTTTGTTTTTTGTGAGGATTTTTTTTTCTTTTTTATAGACCATGATGGAACAAAGCATTTAAGTAAAAACTTAGAAAGTAAAGAAGGAATTAGTAGCTTCACGTCTTGCAGCATCTAGGTCCCTGTCACTTTTTTGCTTAGTGTTATTTCTATTCCATTTCTTCAATTTCTTTGATGGTTATTAATTTGTGTTGCTTGTGGATGGTAGGAGGAGGTGCAAGTTATTGCTATGTCAATCACAATTACAATGAGTGAAACATCCAGTAAGCTCCAATTTAACTAAGGTTACCTTAGGTAATGTTTTGTTGTTATTGTGGTGTTTTTGTTGGGTTTTTTGGGGGTGGGGAGCGTTGGTTTTGGGTTTTGTGGGGGTTTTGTTGGGGTTTTTTTGTTTTTGTCTGTTTTTGTTGTTGTTTTATGATTTAGAGGTTTTCTGAGGTGGAGGTTCAGAGGTTATTGTCAGACTGGGTCAGTTTCAGCAAGCTGTTCAGGTAATTTTTTTTTTAAGCAGGTGGGAACCTATTTCACAGTCTAAATTATAACCATGCAAAAAAACTACAGCAGGGACACATTGTGCATTTACAAGTAGAAAAAAACCTGTCAGATTCACAGAATTTCAGCACAAACTTGGCAGATTTTTTGCTTATTCCTGGCAGTGTTGAAAGTATTCTAGTTCTTTCATTTTTTTTTCTGTGTGCACTAGGCCCAAAGCCAATACATACACTCACATATGGGGAATGCTTGGTACAACCAGATGTTAAGAGATGAATTCTTCTAGTATTGGCATCTGGGCCTGGGTCTGTTCCCTTGGTAAATTCCTCTCTTTGACTCCTTGATTGGTTCTGCTGCTGGCTGCTGTGACATCTGTTCAGCTGTCTGCAGGCTTGGTAAAATGATGCTGTGTTTCTTTATCTTTCTGGATGTCAGATTTCTTTGATATTCTCAAGAGTATAAAAATTTAAATTTTATTTCATTGTGCTAGTCAATAGGGCAAAGTATGGATTTGCTAAATGATTCCATACAGAGGGAAAGAACTCCATCCTCATGTCTCTATTTGTTCATTGTGAAAATGTAGAATCTTGTTCATGCATTATATTTTACTGGATAATTTAAATGGAGGGTGGGTTTTTTTTTTCTTTTTAATAATGTGTAAACATACTAAATCTGCTTTAAAGAAAAACACTCACTGCTTTAAAACAAGAGCCCTGTGATCACCCGCTCATCTTTTAAACAATTTATCTTTAAACAAAATGGAATAATATTCAATCAGGTAGTATATGCTGGCATACTTTAATAATTGAATAGTATTAATAGCTAAAAAATAGGGGGGAAAAGACCTGGGGGGTGGAGAAGGATGTGATGATATATTCGATAATTTCAAGTATCTTGCTGCTAAACCTGGTTGTGATTAAAATCATGTGATCCTTTCCTGCAACCATCAAAAGACTTAGAACATATGTCAGGTTTTTATAGTCTTGATGTGCATGACCAAGTTAATATATGTTGCTACATATGAAGTGATATTAAAGATTTCTTTTCAATCAAAAATGAATTGGATCCTGAAGTCTTTTGGCTACTTCTTTCAAATGCCATAAGTTCATATTTTTCTCTGACTGAAATCTCTTCCTTTTTCAAGTGGGATTGCAGCGTCTCTTGTTTCCCATTTCACTGCACACCAGAGCCCAAGACTAGTGTTACAGAGCTTCTTTCCTTTGGAATCTGTGATCACTTGAAAGATGCAGTGACTCAGACCAGGTTCTCTGAAGCAAATGTTTAACTGCACACAAGAGCAGAGCAATCAGAAAAAGAAAGGTTAAAACAACAATTCTTAGTAGACCTCAGTAAATCCTCTAAGAGTTAGGTAGGTTTAATTTATGTTGAGTGTTTGAACTCTTCTGAGAATAGAGTTAGTATTTTCTTCTTATTGCTTTCTCAGTTGCTGAAATGAAAGACTTTGTTTCATTTTATTTAATAAAGGAGTTTCTTTTGTGTTTATTTACTGTTTATGGTTGTGGGTTTTTTCGTTTGTTGTAGTAAAAAGTATATGTCCTTTCAAAATTGGTTTTGAATATATTGTCTCTGTGCTTTACTTCTCACATTATATTTTGAAACAGATAGTTATAAGACCTGTTACTGTTAAAGGAGAACCTTTATCCCAGAAAGAATGTTTGTCCTATCTACTTTCCTTTCAGATTTCTGACTAAACTGGTTGAGTTGAAATGACAGTCCTGTCTAACCTAATCCCAGAAACCTGGGCAATAGCATGAAAAAAAATAAACAAACCTGAACAATTGATATATACATTTTAAGAATGACACAATCTTTGGGAACTGGACTGGAGAACAGGTATCCCATTTTAAAAAGAGAAAAATGGATATAAAAGTTGCATCATAACTTGGATTAGAATAGAAATCTTCAGAGATCAGCATTGTATGCTGTCTGCTATAGACTCTTAGGATTATATTTGTATGTACATATAGTTGCTGATCTCCTCCAAGAGTAATAAAAATACAAGTACTCATTATTCTGGGAGCTTTCAGCAGAAGAAGAATGCTGTTAATGATACTTTGTACTAGTTGTGCCTGGATATAACAGATGACAGATTTGCCTATGTGATAGTAAAAGATTTAAAAAAAAAAATATGCATAATTATCAATGCTTGGCATTGATAAGCAGTGAAGACTTTATGATGAACAAGTACTAGAAAATAACTTTGTATCAATTGATGCTCATATGTTCCTCTTGAATTATCTGTAATGTATCTGATTTCAAAAGGAGGACTTGAGCAATACTGTCATGTAGTCAGCTTTCTTACGCTCCACACAGTCTAACATGATAATAATTTAAAGCATAGCATAAATCAGAAAAGCAGATTGAAAAATTCTTAGATTGAAAACTTAATCACTCAGGTGCTATCACTCGTGTATGACCCCAATCCTAGTGTTATATATAAATACTAAAAATAGTTAATTTCATCCGTGATACTTTGTAGCATGATTTATTTGAATAACTCACTTCCTAGCTGAATCCTACCCCAGTACATCAAGCTAATAAAGGGTCTAGTTCATCCTACATAAACCATAATACGGAGGTTTAACTGATAATTGTTATAAAGAGGGCCTCTACATGCCAGTTTAATTTCCCATTCAACATGTAGAGAATGTGGCAACTAAGCTATTTATACTTATTCTACTTACTCCATCATTACTTTACATTACATTAACTGCACACCATCTACTCTGCACACTTAATCAGGTATGGGTCCTCTAAACTCCTGCATCATTAACTACTTACCAAAAAGTCATTATTATCTGATTGCTGTTCAGCAGACTTTTTAAAATGGATTGGTGGTCTCAGGCAAATGCCTACAACTCAAAGAGTTAGTGCGCAGTTGGTATTGCTTTACTCAGTATTGAAAGACTAAGCAAGTAGAGTATAGAGTGGTACATCACCCACTGAATTATAATGTGACTTGAAAAGGTGATCTCTGCCACCAAACCTGTAAATCTACCTGAAAACTTTATAAAGTCGGGTTAAGGCAATATAGTTTGTTTGTAGCAATCTCTGCTTAAAAACCAGGATTTTCTGTGTCCATAACTATCAATCAGTTACAATAGACTATAGACACATGGACATTACAGAAGAATTCTATTAGGTAAAGACATAGGTAAAATGTGTACAATTTAGTCTAATTGGGCTAAGGGTGAAGAATGTCAAAACTCTAAACGAATCCTGGAACATTATTAGTACAATGCCACAGCAGTTTGGGAACTGGTTAGCAATGATAAAAACTGAGAAGGAAACAGAAAACCAAATCTGGTCTGCAGTGAACATGTTTCCATCTCCAACTCCTTAGTTACAATATTGGAATGAGTTACTGTCTAAATAATTCACTCACAGATTCATTTTCTGGTCCTAGTTCAGATTTCTATAAAGAAAGTAAATGTGTGTAATGTGTAAGTGAACCTGTGTGTATTACTGAGAATGCAAATATAGTTGATGGAGGGCTGGACCATTTTTTATTTTTAGATAGAAAGATAAAATTGAAAGTAAAAGTTTTGTTCCTGCAAAAAATATAGTCTGTGATCCTTAGGGTAAGAATTATGAAGAACATATAAAGTGCATACTTCAGTGCAGGAAGTCTCTCAGTGCTATATTTGTGTTAGGCTGGAAGCCTTTGCACGTGTTGATGAACTCTAATTCAGACTAGTATTTTGAGAATTAATAAGACTAGTCACATACAAAAGATTATTACCCATTAAAATCTGGATAAATAATAAATGCCATAAGTTATATATTTAAGGAAAAAATTAAAATAAACCAATACAGTTTAGTCTCTGTATTTTATTTTTATTTTTCAATCCATAGACATGCAACATGAAACAGAAAAAAAAAAAAAAAAAAGAAACTTCATATAAAAATTAATGAAAAGTATTCAAAAATAGGGTAAAAATTCCAAAGAACATTTGGCCTTTGACAAATGCTGATGTTACTTAAGTGTTATGTGGCTATTCATGCAACAGAATTATCAGAGATAATGCTATATTGATGTCGTGTCAATACATAACCATAGTCTAACATGACATGATGCTAAGAGTAAAGATTTAGCTCTTTAAAAGGTAAGATATTCCTGGGTTCCTTCTATGCCTACTAGTTTCATCCTCCTGTACAACTGGCAATGTCAGATGTGCTAGGAAAGCTGTGAAGGAATTAGACTGTTCATTCTTTGATACATTTATATTTTGCATGATTCTTGAATCTGTTACTGTAGCAGGAAATAAGATATCTCTAGGCAGAACAGCGTGACAGGCTTATCTGCTTGGCAGTTAAGTGTGCCTGAGAGGGTGCTGTAAACAAAGGTCACATATTTAAGAAAAATATTTTTTCACATGTAAGAAATATTGACAAAGGTTGATTTTGTTGCTGAGTATGTGGCAAAATTTTTTCTGAAATCATGTGATTTCAGAATATTATCCCTATCCTTAGCATATTATTCCCCATTGTTCTCTTACAGATAGGAACACTGGCATCCATAACACTCAGGATGAGAAGGGGACCGAAACATTTGTACTTTCAAATGAATGCACCTTTTGCTCTTTCTATTACACTTCTGTACAGTATCAAGCTATATTTTTCATTGCAGTTAATTGCAGCTTCAATTTCCAGTTCACAATATTTTGAAGCAGGTTCAAGGCAGCACCTCTTGTACATGTGCAAATTGTGATAAGAGATGTGAGCTCTTTATTTATGTAATGATGACTATCTCAGCATATGAAGGAAGTGATAAAAATTTGATTTTAGCACTACTTGTATGCTTGTTTGCTGAGTGCAGAGCTCTCACAATACAAAAAAAGAAATAAAACACAAAGAACTACAAAGAAGACATTAAATGCAACATCAGAGAATGAAATTGTTTCTACTTCAAAAGAAGTAGCTATGATGAATGTGGCAATTACTGTGAACAGACAAGGCAACAAATGAAAGACTTGGAGAATGGTGCAGATAGACATTCATGACAGATGTTATAAGGATGCCAAGGGACAGATTGCCAGACAAGTAAGTCAGAGAAGACACTGACAAATATACTGCAAGGGATAACTTTTCAAAGAAGGTCAGGAAAAAAGAAAAATGAGCTTATATAATGCAAATCTATACAAGTCTATGCTTAGCATCTTAAACAATTCCAAAGCCATACCCAGGATGATAGAGGAAAGATACCATGTCAAATAAAGGAAACCTGTACCTATTTCTTTGTCCCAAATAATTGTTATCTCTAACAAACTCTACCCTACAAAATTACTTCACCTTTACAGAACTGCTAGAGGAATCAAGACCTTAGGCATGCTTAACAGGACGTGGAAGAGGTACATATCTCAGAACAGGGTTCAAAGGATCCAGTGTAAAGCAACCTAAAACAACCAGAAAAGACATTTTGAAGAGAGAGTTTGGTATAAAGAACAGGAAAAGGTGTTTATGCATTTCATCTTAATAAGAAAAATGCAAGGATCTGTGTTTCTCTCTTTCTTTCTCTTTTTCTCTCAAGTTGAAGCCATGTCTGAGGAGTTAATTACATTAAGAGATAGTAAATAATTGTCTTTTTATTATCATTTAATCAAAAATTCATAGAATTAAATTGTAATAGACCCTAGGCATCACTGAGTCCAACTCCCTGCTTCTTGCAGGACCACCTAAATTAAATTGCATGAGTAAGAGACAGTCCTTATTTTTCTATCAAGTCAATCTATCCAAAAATAATTTTTTTTTCTGCATATTATTTGGTTTGTGAATACATAATCTGTGTTGAAATAAAATTGAGAAATCTGAATGAGTAGTTTATATTTCTGTAATAGTAGCTGATTTTGCAGATCATTTCTGAATTAATAAGTAGAACAGGGGCAGCTTTGAGTGTCTGCTGGTTAACACATTTATTAAGCATGACAAAATATTTTTGAAAATATGTGCAAAGGCAGAAAGTTATTTTTAAGCAACCACATTCAGGTCAAGAATTTTCATGATACAGTTACTGCAAGAACAGGACTGGATTGGAAGTGAAAATCATTAAAGATTTATTTTTTTAAGGTAAAGAAAAGGCCAGCAAAAGGCTCTCAGATAAAATTGCTGTATAACAGAAGACAAAAGAAAGTTCTCTTTTTTTTTCTTTTAGCAGAAGTGATCTTGCAAGTATTAAAAACAAATATTTAGTTAGAAGATAAAATGTCAGTCTGAACAGAGAAGACAGGGAAAACACATTTCCCAGCTAAAACAAGCATAAAAGAAACAATTAGAAAATGTCATCATTGTCCTGTTTCTCTACAAAGCAAACATGGAAAGATTTTTAATTACATCTTGATAAGTCAGTGAAATGAATGTGATTAAAATGAAACTATACCTGCTAGTATAATATTTAGCAATTTTCAGTGAGAATCTCAAAGTAAATATCAAAGCAGGTCAAGAAATCAAGGAACAGTGTCTTCTTTCCTGAAAAAGGAATGTTAACTTACCACTGTTTCTTTGACTACTATCAATTTTGTTTAACACACCTGCATCTTTTTAAACTGAAAGTTGCAGCTCAGAAGTGTGGGTTTTATAATTTTTGATTTGGAATATTCTCCAGCAGCAGTCATTCAGGAGCCTGATGATTCTTTTAAATTAATTGTCTCATCTTGATCATAATATCCCTAAATTTATGAAGACTTTATTTGTTACTAAAGGCAATAACTACTAAACAATATTTAACTGTAATCAGCTTGAACAATGGTTGATATTACAATCAAGTAGTCTATTTGTTTTGTCAAGACAGAAAATCATTCTCTTCTGACCAATCAACAGTGCTTATAATTTTGATTATTATTATTCACAATGTATTTTTAGGAAGAAAAGCTGGCAGTATTCTGGTAAATCCTTCCAGGATGACTTCTACTGACACCATAATATCACAGGATTTTTTAATTTTGGAAGACCTTTTCTGTTATTGCCATTGATGATGGAAATAATGATAAAGATCGGATCTTTAGACTGATCACAATAGTATTTCCTCTAAATTGCTCTACATTTCTTGTTTGGTTTTGTTTGGTTGGGTTGGTTTTTCTGATCTCTGAAGTTAAAGCTTTCAAAATTTAACACTGAAATGCTAGCTTATATATGCTGACAGTGCTAATCCTCTTAAAATAATCTCTTCAGCTTGCCCTTGGAAATGTTACTGATTTTTTTCTTCATTTAAAATCATGAAATTGCCCTAAGGTGTCTTTTTATTTATTTTTTTAATCCATTTTTGTTTAATTACAGCCTGCAACTAGCAAGCATGCTTGAAGTTAAATATTCACAGTGATCCACAAACCTAGTAACCTTATAACCTTTAATTAAATAATTATATCTATATAGTATGTGTTACAGTTTCTTGGTGTCTAAATGGATCAGTGCCCTCCAAGAAGTGAGTTTGTGAAGAAAGATTGAGAAATATTTATATAATGGAAATTTATAGATGGTGGTGTCAAACTGTAGCTGATCCAAATTTTAATTACTACTTTAAAAGAAGCATTCTTCTCCCTTAATTTTGGTATTTGTTACAAGAATGTAGAGGCATCTTCCCACATGACTCTGTCTGCAGAGGTAAAATGTTGTTTTGGATATGTTTGAGACCTGATTTAAAGACAGCACCAGTTCAGAGCATGGTTTAGAAATATACTTTATTGAATAGTAAAGTAGTAGTTAAGTTTAAATTTGTTTAAAGTTCTGGTCTGTTTCTATCTCACCCAGGTCTAGGCACCAGTAGGTGTGTAGTCCAAGCCAACTAACCACCTCCTTTTTTTATAGCCAGTAAGTAAGTCATACCAGCTTAGTAAACCCAGAGGTGGGTTCACAGGATGTAGCTCATGCCCTGTCAGTTGAAGTGCAGCTTGAAATAAGTGACATCCTCTGGTGCCTTGAGACCAAGGCAATGCTAGCAGCTGGGGTAGCAGGATAGCAACAGACCTGCCGAGTAAAACAGTTGACTCTTAGCCCCAGATGTCCACAAGACACGACTTTAAGGGGTTTCACCAGGAAACAGCCTGAGCTGGTGACAGTGGACTAAATGCCCATCAGCAGATGGAGCACCGTAGCTGTGTTTTGGAAGAGCAGCTTCCTCTTTAGTTTTCTGCAACAGGAATTTTTACTGCTCTGAAACCACATGGTGAAGTCAGTTAGGGCTCAGTACATGGAAGTGACTGGGAGACTTGCTTCAGAAGCATATCCTCGTCCAAACTAGAACAGTAATGTAAATTAGAACAGTAACGTAAATTAGAACAGAAGCAGGTGCCTAATATATCCAGCTGGAAAACCATATTGCTTTCCTAGTTTTTCTTTGCAGAGTTGGAAAGAGAGAAATGAAAGCAAGACCTGGTATGAGGTGGACACTCTGAAAACTGTGGAGAGTGACCAATATCCACTAACTTCCAGTGGACATTATATTAACAATGCAGTTCAATTCCCCTGAGCTGGCAATAATAAAGTCTTCATCTTACAATTTTATCTCCAGACTTATAAATCATGATGTTAATTAAAAATAATTGACATAATTTCATTTTACCCTGGCATCATTTGTTTCAGTTACAAAATGTGCAAGACTCCAGGAGATATAAGAATATACTCTTTTATTCTTAAAAAATCCAGATCAGACTTTCATAAATGATGAAAATTGTATAGACTGACAGGAGCAGAACAATAAAATCTTTATACTATAAATTAGCTATATACATTTCATTTTATTTTGAAATGTCTATGCATTTATATGCAATTTTCTCTAAGTTAAATCCTTGTTTGTATATAGGTAGTAAAATGCAACTTTATTATAATCTGCAAGGATAAAAAGCAAAATCTTCTAACGAATCAGGTTTTATTAGATAGCTCAGGAAAATAAAAAAACCATTATTTTTCAACTAAAACACAGAAGAAAGTCTGAGGGTATTCCCTTTGCACTGTTGCTGGTATAACAAGGCCTCTGAGATTGCAGCTCTTTGCAATCACTATTTTATTAAATGTCGGAAAGTGTAATGTTGAAGGCTCACATTGAAGGCTCATGTAATATAGCTTACCTTACACACATAACCTTCACAAAAACATCTTCCAAATCCACTTGCTAAAAGATTTATGTCATCATGCAAGTTTTACACCAATGAGTGCACTAATGGCTTTCTTTGATGCATCCCACAGGACTCATGCTTTCTGGAAAAAAGCCAAAGTATGGAGCAGCACGTAATCATCACAGCTGGTTGCTAGAAAAAGTTCTCGGGCACAGAAGATAAAATATTAAAATATATGGAATTCTTAAGCCTAAAAGTTAAAAAACCTTCTACATTTTGTGGTGTTTAAAAAGCATTAAATTCTGCATATTAGGGTTTCATGAGTGATATATATCTTACTTGTAATTTAGTTCTGTACATTTCCACAGCTGTAAGTTATATATGTTTCTTGGCAAAGTAAATCAAGTCTGAAAGAATACAATTAAGTTACTATAAAGCATCTTAAAATGAAATTATTTTTGAAGCGCCTGAAAGAATTAGTCTCATATCTTCACTGATGTTCGCTAGCAGTAGGGTGTTTTCTTCTAGAAGCTTATGAGACTTGCAGCTGAAATTATCAGGTTCATTGTAAAGAGAAGTAAAAAAAAATAGTTGTTTTAATTTAATTTGGATAAAATAAAAGTGCTATAGTAAAGAAGACACAAATTAAAGCACAATGATTAACAAACTATCCATTTAGTTGAAAAATGCAAGTAACCCCTGCTCTTGTGACTACAACATAAATATAGCCCTGGAATTCATCATTCATTCAGGTATGTGGTTAACCCAACCTTAGACTTCTGCACATGCACATTTACCCAGTTCAGTTGCTGTCAGGAGGCTGCTGTCTGCCCACTCACTGGAAACGAGAATATCCTCCTGCTTATCCTATGCTCCATCTGAGTGGCCAAATTTGTTAGGAGACCTTTTTCATCTGTTGTATGGTGCTTAGGATGATGAATTTCCTGCATATTGACCAGCTCTTAAGAGTGCTCCAAAATTGTTTCAAAAACATATTAGAAAACAAAGCAAGACTGAGAAGTAAGAAAAGGACAGCATAATTCTACAAGACAGTTTGGTGATACAGACAACTGGTTTGAGTTTCATTAGTGTTAGACCAAAGTTAATTTTCCTAAAATAAAAGAGTTTTATACTTTTAAAGAGATGTCTTTTTTTTGATTGACCTTATATTTAGAGGTCTTAAGACACAAAAGTACAAAGTTAAGGATGTTAACTCTCTGGACAAAATACTTTGCATTTCAAACTAACTACAGTGTTTTTCGACTTGAAAGTACATTAAATGGTAGTTTCTATGGTGATAGACTGAAACTGTGAGTTAGTTTTCTCTAAATTGCAGTGGTATATTGATAAGGTTACTATGATAACACAAATCAGTCTTGAAAACCCTGTCAGCCCAGTTCAGGTTTAGTGGAAGGCTTCATGAGTTTTATACTTGAATAGCCATGCAAATACCATTCAAGAAAATCTTCTGGTACTACCTTTGGGTGAAAAAGAAGTGCCATTATTGTGTCTGTTGCATACAATTTATGTGTGAGTATTGGTTATGACCCCAATCACTGGTTTCTACCAATTGCTCACAATGGTCTTCCCCTCCGCTCCTCATTTCATTTTTCTCTCCTGTGTCCAGGACCAAAATACTTCTCATGTACTATTACAATTTTTCCCAATTTTATATATTTCTCTGTTAGAGAAAAAATACTAAGGCAGTGGGGTAGTGGAAAGGTTTCATTTCCAACCGGGCCAAAGTTAAAAAACAAATACATGCTTTATCAAGTCTGTTGCCTTGAGATTTCAGCACTGTTTCCAAGTTCAAGAACTTACAGTAATAATCAGTTAAGGATACAAACTTATCTGAAACCAGAAAGAGTTTTGATGTTCACCCTGGAATAATCCAAGGTGAGTACATTATAATGCTCTGGCAATTAGGCACATGAGGCTCTTCTGAGCAATGCTAGCTTAAAGCATTTTAGCTCTGTGCCACTCAGAGAATGAAACATTCTTACCTTACTGTACATAGCTGTGAATACTGAGATTAGTTTAAAAGCACATGTAATAAAAAATTTAATTATTTCCAATCTCTGAGACAAACTCCATGTTGTCAAGCTGATAATGTGATTCCAGAGAAAATGAGAAACCTCTACTTCTGCCATAATGGAAGCACATTAAACATACCTCTTTAACGTTAAGGATTAAATTTTAAATGTTTTAAATTTGTCTTGTAAGAATATTTAAAATCGTGAAGATAATTTAACTATTTTGATGTTCTGGGTTTTTTTTTAATGAAATATTTGAAGCAAACACAAAGATGTGCATACATGTGTGTATACATGTAGGACAAATATACAACCTGCAATCAGAAATAGTAATCAAAAATGGATTGACAGTACATACGGAATCACAGAATCATTAAGATTGGAAAAGACCTCCAAGGTCATTGAGTTCAACCTTTGACCAGCCACCAGCTTGTTGTCTAAATCATAGCACTAAGTGCCATGTTTCTTGAGCATCTGCAGGGCTGGTGATTCCACCACCTCCCTGGGTAGTCCTTTGCAACGTTTTACAACCCTTTCCATGATGAAATTCTTCCTGATGTCCAACTCGAATTTCCCCTGGAGGCTATGTTTTCTCATCCCATCACTGGTTGCCTGGGAGAAGAGGCCAACACCCACGTTGGTACAACCTCCTTTTAGGTAGTTTTAGAGAGTAATAATGTTTCTCCCGAGCCTTCTTTTCTCCAGGCTAAACAGCCCCAGCTCCCTCATCCACCTCTCATATGATTTACACTCTATATCCTTCACCAGCTTAGTTGCCCTTCTCTGGACCAAGGGAAAAAAAAGGGACAGAAAAATTCAAAAGTATATAAACTAAGAAATAGACATAAACTTGTTTTGCTACTTTTTCATTTATTTTGCCACCAATTGTCATTATAAAAATGCAGTATACAGGTACAATATTTTATTTAGATCATAGATTTCCTGCAGTTTCTTTTGGACCTATACAGATTTCAATGTCTAGACCCATCACTCAATCAAACCATACCACATGTAATTCATACAGACCATAGACAAAGATTAGGATCTCACAGCATTCCCTAAGACTATCTGCCAAAAACCAATTAAACTCTGAATCTTATTGAGTTAGTTGAATACGGTAGGCCCTATAACTTTCTCTGTAGCCTTCCTGTGTAGCAACTGAGGTTGGAAACACTGAAATGAGGGAGAAGTGGGCTGGGAGAGAAATGGCCAGATTGGAACAGCTGGGGTATGATTTAGATCTGTAGGTACGCCCATGATTGTCAGTTCCTCTTCCTCCATGTTGCTGTGAATTTGAAGGTAATGCTGCAGAGAGCATGAATGCTTTTGTGTTCTGGGTCCAGGTATCTCCAGGTGTTGGCAGTGGGAGGCTGCAGGGGTGACCTCTCTCTGAGGAGAGGATGAGGCTGCCACATGCCAAATGTCTCGAGAAAGCTCCATCAAGCCCACCCCAGCACAGAGCTGAGCCCACCAACCAAGCTGGTAGACCATTTGCGTAAAAGTTAATGAAAAAGGACAAAACACGGTGTGGAAGAAGAGGAGAAACAAAACGAGTGAGAAGTGTAGGCACCAGATTCAGAAGAGGAGGGAGAGAAGGAGATGCTCCATGGCAGAATACTTATTGTCACTTGCTAAAGCACGTGGATATATGTTGAAGGAACTGCAGCCCATGGAGACACCCTAGTGGAGCCAGGGAAAAGTGTGAGAAGGAAGGAGAGGCAGAGAAAGAGCTATTAACCATATTAATTGTATTAACCATAACTCCTCAACTCCAAGCCTCCTGTTTTCTTGAAGAGGATTGGAGGTATCAAGAAGAATCAGGAATAAAAAAAAGGAAGTTGAACCTGGGAAAGAGGGGAGACCAGGCATAGTTTTAATATTTTTGTCCTGGGCTGCATCCTAAGCAGTGCGACCAGCAGGTTGAGAGAGGTGATTCTGCCCCTCTACTCCACTCTTTTGAAACTCCACCTGGAGTGCTGCATCCAGCTCTGTCCAATACAAGAAGGACATGGACCTGTTAGAGGAGGTCCAGAGAAAGGCTATAAAGATGATCAGAGGGCTGGAGTACCTCTCTGTGAAGGCAGGCTGAGAAAGTTGGGATTGTTCAGCCTGGAGAAAAGAAGTGTCTGGGGAGACCTCCTTGCAGCCTTCCAGTATGTAAAGAGAGCCTACAAAATGATGGAGAGAGACTTTTCACATGGGTGTATAGTGATAGGACAAGCGGAAATGGCTTAAAACCAGCAGAGGATAGATTTAAATTAGATATTGGGAAGAAATTCTTTATTGTGAGGCTGATGAGGCACTGGAATATGTTGCCCAGAGAAGTTGTGGATACATCATCCCTGGAAGTTCAAGGCCAGGCTGGATGAGGATTTGAGCAACCTTGTCTAGAGGAAGGTGTACCAGCCCACGGCGGGGGGAGTTGGATCTTTAGAGTTCAATTCCAACCCAAATCATTTTATGATTCTATGATAGTTGTCTCATTTCTTGCTATCCAAATCTATAAGATTGCCAAAGTTATGTTGATTTTCCCCAAAGTCAAGTGTATTTTACTCACAACAGTGATTGATAAGTGACTTCTCTGTCTTTATCTTGAGCCAGAAGCTTTTTAACCCTCTTTACTCCACTTCTCCTGCTGAGGAGTGACCACCTAAGGGGTGTTTAGGTATTAACCAAGGCTAACTTAAAACACTAAAAAAATGGTGAGTTTCTGCTAAATGGTCAGAAAAAGGAAGGTGGAAGAGCATTGTCTGAGCAGAGCTGGGAGTCTGAAAAATTGACTGGAATGCCACAAATGTAGCACTGGCTGATGAGGCATGCTATGTTTTTCAAGTATCTTCTCAGGCTTGAATGAACTGGGATGTTATGCTTATCTGATCATCTTTAGCTGTTGAGCTATATCAGCAGCAGACAAGATTTTATAGGCACTAGGATTGCCTAATAGCAAGTCAGGAAAGTAATGAATTTAATGATTGATATGTCTATGCAGGCCCACCATTTATCTCCAATAATAGGTGTGGGAGAAAAGTTGTCTGATGCATGATCAGGTGCAATGTGAGGAACTGGAGAAGGATCTGTTCGTGGGATCATAAGGGCTGTATACCTCACCTACTTGCAGTCTACCCATTAAATGAAAGAAATTAGTAACACTGTTTTTTGGGAAAAAATCTGTCAGGGAAGTTTCAGACTGAACTTTAGGAAGCATTTCTTTACCAACAGGGTGGTCAAATACTGGAACAGACTTCCTAGAGAAGCTGTCAATGCCCCAAGCCTGTTAGTATTTAAAAGGCATTTGGACAATGTCCTTAACATGCTTTAGTTCTTAGTCAGCCCTGAAGTGGCCAGGCAGTTAGACTAGATGATTGCTGTAGGTCCCTTCCAAAAGAAAATATTCTATTCTATTCTATTCTATTCTAGATTTTTGTATGAACTGAGCATTAAAAATTATCAATGTGTATATATCTATATATCTGTACATTTATATATCAATGTGCAAATAGATAGATGGATGAACAGCATTTATCCAATGTATTCAGTAAGTATATGGCTTGCTTTAGTTTATAATGAAATGGTACAAAAATAGAAGTTCTCATGTTTCTTCTAGCAATGACGATCTGTGTCACATTATTGAACACGGCTATGGTTATTTACCTTATCATCCTCCACAAATGTCATATGAAAGGCAATTACTGTTCTAAGGTAATTGCACAATGGTCAGTGGAAAGAAGATTTTGGTTGAATCAGTACTTTATATTTGTCTACTGTTATAGCATAATTTCAAAGCCTCCTTGGACAATTTCTGATAACCAATTTCTCTGTTCCTTATCCTTGTTCTCTATTTTTCTCTCTCTTTGGTATGAACTTAACTTCTCTCATTAAAATAAAAAAAACCAAGAGGATGTTTGTTTGCTTTTAATCTCCAGAATCAGACAAAAAACAACCAGGCTTTCTTAAGTTTTAAGATAAGAGAGTGAAGTACATGGATGATTTTCTTAGTTTAGGTAGTTCTAATATTTTCAAAAGAACACAGAGCTTATATTTTATGGCATTTTTTGTCCTCGTGCTATTCTGAATGCTCTTAGCTGTGATTGTAGCTTTTCCACAAAGCCAGTTGAAGGCAGAGTTTGGAATTTAGCTTCTGATGGCTGTTTTAAGGTAATTTGCAACTTTTTTGAAAATGTCTTTGAACTCCTGATGCTGCGCATCTGATACTATGACGACGCCATGTCAGCATTGTAGTTTTCATCTTCCATATAACATTGTCTGAAATACAGGTGTATTTTTTTGTTGTTGTTGTTTGAAAGAGAGGAACAAACTTCATTTTATCGCGACATTGCCCTTTTCTGTTCTAGTATTAAGGTTCAATGTCCTCATTTAAGTTATACATGGAAAAAAGCCTAGTGCCATTTGCAGAGGTTCTGGAAGACCCACATAAGGAGACACACACACACACACGCGCACATATATATGTGTGTGTGTTGCCTATAAGTAGCACATGACTGCCTGAAAAGGGAGGTGAGGCCCAAAAGATTTTCCTTAAGAAACTTCCAATGCCATTCAGCTTCTCTGTATATACAATGAATTTGGACACACTACTCATTTGTGGTAGTATTAACCTCTCACACTTTGGCTGTACATAGAGCACATACATAAATCACTGTGGGATGCCTCTAGGCAATAGAGATGCCTACAGTACAGGTTTTACCTAGTCCATCATAAAGTATTTCTCATTATTGTGGCTAAAGAAATGTATCTGAATGTTTACAATGTGATGTCTGACTGTATATTCCCATTCTGGAAGACAATTCATATGAACTGGACAGTCCTTGACTAGATTTATTAAAGGGAAGATATGGGTAAGATTCCTAAATATTTGTCCTCATATCTGAACACTTTGATGGTTTGAAGTCCAATTGTAGGAAGTTATATCGCAGAGGTATTTGTTTGAACTCAAACTGGTTTTTTTTGTTTATTTATTTTATATTTCAGTTTTCCTTTCCCTCTACTGACATACCCATGATATTCTATTCACAATAGATGCAGATTTCAGCATGAAAACTCACACAATGAGGATACATAAAAAATTATACATGATTATTTAAAAATACCAAATTGATAGTAGTTACATTTGTGGAACATTGATTACATCTAAAATACATAATTTAGATTGGGAGACTTCAAACTCTTAAAGTTTCAAACATTATTATTGTTGAAAATAAAAACTCTGAAAAATTAAAATTTATGCATTACAGGAATACCTAATGAACACGTGTATTTCAAAACAATGGTAGATTAAAGAAACTCTAAAAGGCAGTTTCTCTCTTCAGATGTACTTTGACGGACAGCAATACTTTCTAAATTCTTCTAAAATTACCGATATCAACAAGACAACAGAAGATCTCTGGAAAAGTGATGAAAATTAAGCCCCAGGAGTCAATATAACCATACAGGAAAGAAGCATTGTTGATATGCAGCATGATACAGTTTTTTGCTTGGAGCATGTTCAGACTTCTACTGGTACAGTTGACAGAACTTAAGGGCTGAAGTGCCAAGTCATATTGGGGATGGTTGTTCAATTGTTTTCAGTATGACATGTTGCAATTACCCATGTATTTTTCCTGCTGTTCCTATTCTTTTTGGTTCACAAAAAGGAAAACTAACATTTACTTGAATCAGGTATAAATTCCACAGAAGGAATCTAGATGTCTTTTCTTCAATAACAGCATTGAATATGGATGAAAATGTAAAAAGAGAAATATGTCACCAAAAATAAAATTTGAAAAATGACTGCTAAGAAGATCTGCAGGCTCTTGGGGAGAAAAACTGCCTGTTCACCCTGAAGTGGCATCATTAAAAATATAAAAAGCTGATACAGATTCCATCCTCTGGAATCATTATAAGTATCTCAGAAGCTTTGTAAATAGTTTTAAAAAGTGAAACATTTTGAGTTAGATTATAGAAACAAAAAAAAGTCCAAAGAATTAGGACTTGCTAGGAAATGCTATTGCATATATGGATTTGATGGATCTAGTATTAAAACAACAGTATATACCAAATAAAAAGAGTTCTGGTTGTACATAAATTCAGCTTTTACCTTTGTGCTTCAATACCATCAAAATGAAAGCCCTTGTCTCTCACTCACAAATATTTAAACTCACAGTCCTTTGATTAATATATCAATAGAACTACGAGTGCTGAAAACACAGCATTGCAGCTGTCAAGAGATTCTGATATGAGCATTAACCAATTCATCTAGATGAATTTTACTGATATTCAATTATTTGAGTCCATTGATTAAATCCAGTTAAAAATCTCTTCATTTTTTTACTTGCTCAGGGGGCTACCTGTCCATGGTCTTTCTAGTACGTAAATGTAAAATTGAAGTGCTTCTGTAGATGAACAGGACAGGGAACCAAAACTTATGTGCAATAAATGCTCACTTAATATATTTTGTGGGGTGCACCATTATAAAGGTTAATGATAATTTAGGAGGAGTTTAAGCAACATATTATTCTTGCTTTACCCACTTAGAAGCAGTGAGGGAGATGGTTAATCCTGGTTTGGTTGTTGCTTTCATGTTAAAAACTGGGAAGTTACATAAACTTATTGTTGACGTCACCATTTCTTTGTATTCAGATCAAAAAAAAAAAAAAAAAAAAGAAACACAACAGGAATTTTGGTGCCCATGTTTCTTATATAGCCATGCAAGACAGTGAGAGCCTTGAGGCTTTCAAGGGAAGATCCTATCTGCCTAATTGAGCAAGAATCTCTGGGAGGCCTTCAGAATCACTTACTGAACCCAACTGACCTTATAGTGAATAAGTACTCTACCTTAGGTGCCTAATAAAAAGCCTAGACACAGGTTCATTCGTGCCTGAACAGGAGCTTCAGTAAGTACTTCCATCAGTGCAGGATACCAAAATATCAAATTCTTATCTAAAACAAGTCACTTGTGTTGCCAACAGCACATGCATTTTATTGAGCAACTTACTGTTCAGCGGACTTGCACAGAAAGTGGGAGATCTAGATTTTAGGCCCTTTTCAGCATATGAGTGACAAAGTGATGTTCCCACAGCCCAAGAAAATTAGTCTTGCTTTAGATTCTTTTTTGGTATGACTGCTTAATGTCTGCATAAGCTTCTACACTTTGTGTCCCAATTTATTACATCTGATGTCCTCTGATTTCCTCACTCCCGTACATGCTCAGCCAAGTAACTCTTCTGATTCAGTTGCATAAGCTGCTTCCAAGAGCTTAAACTGTTTCTAACCCTCACAAAAACTATGTACCACCTCCTTGCTAGAAACTGTGAAAGTGTAGCAAGGAAAGGAGCATTTCATTCAATCCATTGCCACTATGCTCTTTTCCTAAGTGAATGTTAATTGTGAATCTCGGACATAAGAAGCAAAGGTAAGAGGAATTGGGTCTCAACCACTGTGGCTTTTCCTATGTTTTCACGTAAAGGATAGTTCTTCAAGAACTATTCAAGTCCTGAGAGGCAAGAACATGTATTATATGCAAGACTGCAAAACAAAAGAAACAAAGCATTTATATTGTAATTTATTTCTAGTAATCCGTAAGTATCACAAAGACTCAGGCTATCCTTTTCTGCCTATTTCCACTGAGGTGTTATTGCTGTTGCTTTCATCTTTTTCATGCACAAACAATTCATGTTCAATTTAAATCTGTAGTTAATGTGTTCATATTCTGTATTCTACCAAAGCCTGTTTTCCTAAACCCACTCTCAGAAGTACAGTTCTCTTGAGAATTTTACTCTCCTTTTTCATAAAAGAACTGAAGAGAATCCATCTGGATATTACTGACTTCAGGGGATCATATATAAATTCACTATCATGAGAAATTTGTAATAAATCTACCTTTTTAACTTTATTTTCTCGTGTGTATATAGGCAGTGGTAACCATTTAAAAAGCAAGCGATCTGAAAAAAAATATATAACATCTTTTTCTTTCCAGGTTCTGTAAATAATTTCTGGAAAATACCATTATTCTAATATAAGCATTTGAATGGAAATAAGCGTGCACATGCAAATTCTAATTGCTATAGTAAAATCATTCCATAGAATTTGTTTTGTTATACCATCTCATTTCAAAATGTATAGGAAATAACTCTTTTCTCTGGTAGGGGTCCCCCTATGAGTTGGTAGAGATGAATTCCTTATTCTGACAACACTGATTTTCTCCTATTCTTTTTGCTCTACTAGGAGGAGGAGGTAAGGAAAACATGTTTAGGCTCTGAATTTTGTGTTACAGAGATCTGGAAGAAGCCTGTATCAATGTCACTCATCATTCTACAGAAGTAAGACAACACTGAACTACAGAAGAAAAGCATACTTGTGGGTTATTTACTGCAAGACAACTTTTCTATCTCATATGACAGACATAATTGTGTGTTTATATTTTATCATTGTATAAGGCATAGTAGTGAAGAATTTTCAGCAGGAGGGGCAAATATTGCTAAGAAGGTATTCCAGATAAGTGGACTGGAAGTTTCACTTTCACTTTTACTAGAATGAGAGATTTTGAAATTATATGACCAAACTTAAATAAGAAAAAACAAACAAACAAAAAAATACTCCAAGAAAAATCCTTGAAAGAAAACCTATCAGCCATCAGACTTCCCCCCCACACCAGTATTTCCATGTATTTTAGACTGCTTATTTTTGGCTTCCAAATTTTACCAGCTATTTAGTTTTTGCATCATATTTATCAGCTAAATATGCAGAAGCCTGAAAGAACAGGTCTGTTGACAGCATTAATCTACAGGCAATTTTCTGATTTTTTGCCCCCTAGTAACATGCCCAACAAAATGAAAGTTAAATAACTGGAACGGATTCATACTACATAAAAGATTGGTGAAGTTCTATAAATTAAGCTTGTTTTCTCTCTCCACCCCCTCTTCCCCTCCCCAGATGAACTAGCATGTTTCAACAAGGTATTAGTGTACAAAACTTTTACAAATGTCAAATGGCCTACCACTTATTAAATTTGAACTTCATGAAGCTTTGCAAGTGAGGAAAAAGAGAATCTGGAAGTCCAGCAGCTTTTGAGCCATTTCAAACGTCAGTGAATTATCATTCCCAACAACATTAAACTTCTTTTTTTTATTATTTTCCTAGCCAGAATAGAGACCAGTGGAGTTTTAAACCATTGGAAAATAAAAATTAAACCAGATGTTTACAATTTTTTTCAAAACTATATGATTTAAGATAAGAAAAACATATCTTAAGTTCTGTGTATCTAATCTATTTGCCTTCATTGCAGGGTAGACAATGTTTTCTCCAGGTCTTAAAACTCATCTGCCATACATTTTTAAAAAAAAATTATGTTCTTTTTTGTTGTTCTTATTCTAAGGAAGTATATGTGATAAAGAAAATCAGCTAATTCTAACAGGTCTCAAACTTAGAGTAAAACCTCTTTTGCTCTCCAGAATTACTGACACATAGACAGATTTGACTGTTCTGAATTGCACATCTACAAGTAAATGTATTCACCCACAGTTCACAGTAAGACCAGTGTGAAAGGGCAGGGAAAAGAAGGGTAGCAAAGAGAAGGGAAGAGGAAAATGGAGTGGGATAGGGGCAGAGACAGGGGACCTACTTGAAATATCTGTTCAACTTGAACTCTATATTCAATCTTCATTAACCACATAATGAAAATAAATTATTATATCATAAGAAAAACTTCGGTTTAATTGTTTATCTCAATGTAGAATATGTGCAAAATATTTTTTCAATAACAAAAAATTTTATGGTATCTTTATTAATAGGGGTATTACGACGTTATTGTGATAATGGTACTTCTTTTTTTTTTTCTCCGTCCTTGTCATCTAGTGCTGGAAACATTTGAGAAAATTATGTAGTTAAAACCCTTAACTGAATACTGATGACTCAATCAAGGAATACTCTGTTTCTCAGCTTTTATTACTTTATAAAACCTGACAGAAATAAAAAATTTATGCTGGGAAAATTATCTTTTCCTTTGCTTATGAGAGGACTCTCAAAAAGGATAAGAATCCTAATAATTGTGTATAATGCATATAATACTTCAAAATCACTCAAGTGAAAACCAGAAGGAAATAAATGATGTTCTTTCCCAATAACACTACTCATATTATGCATTAAAATATACTAAGTAGCCATATGTTCTGAGGGAAAGAAATCTTTATTTCTTAACAAAAGTCCTTCAGCATAATGACAGAAGTACAGAAGTGAGATAACATCAATGTCTAAGGTCCATTGTACCAGTGAGTTATGTCCTCTGGAGATGCACATTCAAATATAGCCTCAGGTCACACAGATAATGAATTTGGTGGTTTCAATCTGACTCACAGTAAATACTGTACTTTAACTAAAGACAATCCACACAGTTTGTCAGAAGTAAAGAAAGATTATCAAATGAGATTGAGGTAGATTGTTTAAACTGTAAAATAAACTTTAGAGGATTACTTCAGGCACCTCATACTAGAACTTGACTTTTTATCACGAGTTACTACATAAGAAGGAAAATACAAAGAAAGTTATAAATGTATATATATAAGTATTTATTAGAATTTTGGAACTCCAAGGACCATTATTATTAACCACTTGTAATAACTTAGAATACCAAGGCCTTCTGAGTAACTACTGCTTAGTTCTTACAAAATTTTGTTAACTCTTTTTATACGATTTAGTTATATGTCAAAAAGAACATGAGGTACATAATTTAAAACTTAATTAAAAGTTTCAGAGGCCAGAAATAAGAAACAATATACAATTTTTTTTTAAAAGATCTATTACTTTACAATTACTGATAGCTGAAATATATATTGCACACAAAAGATAACAGCATGAATAAATTATTGGTTATATCATTATAATAGACGTAATACATATATTTTATATATATATGTCTATTAACTGTATTATTTAATTCAGACAGTAAAATTTCTGCAAAAGGCAGGTTTTTCTAAATATTTTATTGCTAAATATTTTCTCCCTTCAGTTTTTCTTAACTGGCTCTCCTGATCTGTAAATTAAGATAGGTTTTTTTATTTTTAGGAAGAAAAATGGCAACTGGTGATCAAAGTCTGTTAAGATTTGTACTGTATCTTTTACTTATTATTGCTGCTATGATGCTTTATTCTGTTTCATCCATTTCACACATTTATTAAAGACTTCATCCTGATTTTTAGGTAATCAAGAAACAATTATTGAGAGTTTGTCTGTTGACAGGGCCCTTTTGGCTTCTCTGTGTTTAGTTTTGTCTCAGTGCAAAATAATTGGGATGCAAAAGTGGTGTTAGGCAATAAGCCTATATCTGCCTTCCTTCAGTATGTCATGGGTTAGCAAAGCATAGTCCCGGAAGTGATGTTCTTGCAAAGGGATGCTTACAGCTCTTCTATGACCTGACAGAACCTATCAGCTGGCCAGTTTGAATATGGACAATTTTTTAAGCCACTTAAAATTGTGACCACCTCTGTGATCCACGCTTAAGAATAGACAAACCCCGGGCAGCGCTCTCTCTCGTTTCCGGTGCTGGGACAGGTGGCTGCAGGCCCTGTGCGGGGGCTGGCGGGCCCAGCCCAGGCCCTGCTTGGGCCAGGCTGGGCCGAGCCACGGCCATCCTGGAGCCGATGGACCTGTTCCACCCATGGAACCCCCCCACAGCCCTGCTCTGTGCAGACGGAGCGGCTCTGCTTCACCCCCTCTCCACTGCGATAAGCAACATTCCAGCTGCAAGGCCTAGGTGAGATTAACCCTTTTAGTGCTGTGAAGAGCTGAAAACCTGAGGGAGGAGAAACAGGAGATGCTTAAAGCTGAAATTCTGTTGTAAAGCTATGATATATCAGAGTACCCATTGTAATTTTGTGAAGGCATGGGGGTGGAGCGTTCAACTTGTGAGCAAAAGCACCTGTGCTGAGATAGGCAGATGCTGAAGCAGCTGTAATTTGATGAGAAGTTTGAACAGGGAGAGATGGAAGCAATGAGGACTGTTACTCCACATGGAAAGGGGAAGACCTCAGTTCCTAGAGATGCTCCCAGAGATAGTCCTAGAGATGAAGATGTGGAGGACCCTTTGCTCCCAGGGAAGGAGGAGGGTCTCTGTTCTTAGAGATGAAATGCTCCCAGAGATGGGTGAAGAGAACTTTTGTTTCTGAACAGCTCAACCTTAAAATTGTACCCCAGTAATTCGAGTGGACCCTTGAAAGCAGTTGTGGAAAAAGCTGCAAGTCGTGGGAAGGGACTCTCACATGATGCGAGCAGAGAACCAACCTGGGTGGCTGTCTCGTTGTGATAATTCCTCCATAGCATGGGCAAGAGAGACTCTTCTTCCTAAATGGACTGAACAAGGTTATTATGGAAGTGGTAAACAGACTGAACATCTCAAGGGTTGTCTTTTTACATTGTCAGTGGGAGAAGGGGGGGTGGGGAGGAGAAGTGTTCTGAAGGTGTGGTATGATTTTTTTTTTTCCCCTCTTTCTTCTTTTAGGTCTGTTAATAAACTTCTTTATATTCTTTCAAGTTTGGTGCCTGCTTTGCTTTTCTCCTAATTCTTATCTCACAGAAGGTAAATAGTAGTGAGTATTTTGGACCAAACCACTACACAGTGTCAAAAGACTTGAGCTGTAAGTTTTTTCATTTTTCACTGCTGATCTCAAGGAGCTGAATATGGACAACAAATCTGTAGGCTAGGGCTTGCAGTGAAAATGTGGTGCAGGTGTTGTTACTCAAGTACCTAAAAATTAGATGTCGAGCTAGATATAAAAGAATCTTGCATGACACAAAGACAACAATATTCTTAGATTGTATTTTCAATATTGGTGTAATAAATGGCTCTTGTGGTTTAACCCCAGCCAGCAACTCAGTCCCACACTGCCACTCACTAACTCTACCCCAGTGCAATGGGGGAGAGAATTGCAAGAGGAAAAGCTAGAAAAGTTGTGGTTTGAGATAAAGACAGTTTAACAGGAAAAGCAAAAGCCATGTGCACAAGCAAAGCAAAACAAGGAATTCATTCACTGCTTCCCGCAGGCGGGCAGGTGTTCAACCCTGTTCTCCAGGAGAGCAGGGTTCCAAAATGTGTAATGGTGACTTGGGAAGACAAAGGCCATCACTCCAAATGTCCTCCCTTTCCTTCTTCTTGCCACAGTTTTATATGCTGAACATGATGTCATATGGTCTGGAATATCCCTTTGGTCAGTTAGCATCAGCTGTCCTAGCTGTGTCCCCTCCCAGCTCCTTGTGCATGCCAATCCTCCTTGTTGGGGTGAGGTGAGAAGCAGAAAAGGCCTTGAGGCAGTGCAAGCCCTGCTCAGCAATAGCTGAAACACCCCCGTGCTACCAACACTGTTTAGAGCATAAATCCAAAACATATGATGAAGGTGAACCCTGTCCCAGCCACATCCAGCACAAATTGTTCTGTGTATCTTATCTATATGAACGGTTAGTTGCTTTTTGTGGGTTGCTGTTTTTTCCTTCTTTGCTACTTTCCTTGATGATGACAATGCATCTAACTAGTGCAATTCTTTGAACTTACAAAAGGAGTATTTCACTAGTGTGAAAAATACCAGTCATGGTAGCTTTGAGGCTTTAACATCAGATGATTCTATGTTCACTGTTACCATATAATACCTTTCAACAGCTAAGGCAGAAGTGACTATAAGAATACAGGTAAGAAGGTATTCTCAAAGGAAGTCTCTGCCTCTGTCTCTGCAACAATCTCTGCAATCTAGTTTACCATCTTAAAAATCACCCCATCTGCTCAGCACAATCTATCTTAATTTGTCACTTGATCAATAGCATCAAGACACTGCTATGGTAAAACACCATGCAGTCTGAGAGAAAGACAACAACTTCAGGATTTTAATAATTATAATTTAATTTTAACATTTGTTTTACAAAGATTGAAGGTGAAGATTGTCTTTCATAAATTATATGAATAAGAAATGATTGACTGAATTGTAAATATGTTTTTAATTTTATTAATATAGGTACACAAAATGACATGCAGCTGAATAATGCACTGTCAATGCTGAATTTTTTAAACAGTTTATTTACGTACCCACTTTGTTCCCTCTTAGACTAAAGTGGCATTAAAAAGCTGCTTAACAAGGTCTATGTGCAACCAAGATACCACAATAGATATTTCTTGTAGTGGAATAAAACAAAAACAGACTGTCAAATTTTATTCTACTGAAATCTGTTCATTCTTTAAATCCAGACAAAGAATAACCTTTTTTTTAATGCAATCTTTGTTTGAAAGTGCAGATTTTGTGCTTTCTTTGCTGGAGAGGAATAATTCTATTGTATGTAGTTAATTGATTGACCTTTGAAGAACTTTTAAAAAATCAATTTCAATAAATGATTTACATTAAAATTTATGCTTACTTTATCTTTGTTGAATATATGTGTTGCTGTACTAGTTCACCTTTGCTATGTAAGAACAGAGTTGAAAATTGTTCTGAGTACATTCTGACATCTATCAAAGCTTTATTTTTTACTCTTTTACTAAGCTTCTATTCCCACCCCCCCCCCCCCCGCCCCTTCTCATGTTGTTTTTCTCTTCCTAGAAATAAAAAAGTTCCACAAATTCCTCTGCACAAAATGTTTCCAGGATTTGAAGTCATTTGAACGAATGGAGATTTCGGTGCATAGAGGTGGGAAGATTACTCTAAAAGCCACCAATTAAATTTGAACTTAGAAATGAAATATTTCTTAGTGCCACAATTAGGAAATAAAGAAAAGAAGTAAGGAAAGGAGGTATAATACTGACTTGGTAAATATATACAAGTATATGTGCATGTTCAAATATTCTGTACCTAATAAAAGTCACAAACAAATGCAAAAAGATTTCTAAGATTACAAACTCCGGGAGTCAAAACTGAGCAGATGTCTGTGCAGGTGATTTTCCTGTGCATGAGCTTCATGGACAACTAATTCCTATCACTGCAGGAGATAATTTTCCACTCCAGGATTTTTGCTTCCAAAGCTAATATAATAGGCATATAGCCCAAGAAAACACAAAATAATATTTGTCATTATTTTTATGGATTCAAGGCATTATACTATGCACAAAAATAAACAAATGATGTAAATAAGTAAATAATCCAATCAAGTCAGTCAAATAACACGACCAGTAACATGATTTACCTGATTTAGTACTTACCCAATGGCTTACTTACACTTGTACAAAAACATGCTGATACAATAAGTGTTTTGTTGTCAAAAAACTTAGAAAACTTAAGTGTGCAATGTCTGGGATTATCAACAAAAGAAATATTGTATTATAGCGAACCACATCTAATTGTTCTATCCATTGAAATTAACCACTTAGGGAAAGAGGATTATGTTTCGATCTTTGTGGATTTTTTGGGGGGTTTTGTTTGTTTGTATGTTTGTTTTTAAAAGATTTAAAGCACTCAGTTCTTCTTTCTAAACCTGTATGTTAAAATGAGAAATTGCTAGTTCTCAAACACTTGATCATTCTAGAATACAATTCAGGGAAACCCTGGAATAAAAAAAAATAATAAAAAAAGGCATTTTGTTCATTTTGTTTTTCTCTCTTGGTTTTGCACTCCCATCTTAGCCATTGCAATAATTCTCATGCAAGCTCTCTTTCTGGTTTGTACAGTTTGTTGTAAGTAATACAGTGTATCTACTTCTGATGCGCTTGAAAAAGCTATGGAGAATTTGGATATTTGTGAGTGATAAAAATAGAAATGAGAGAGAATTTGTCATTATTGAACAATCAGGGTGCAAATCTAAAAGTAGAATAAGAGAGTATTTCTCTGCTAGCTTCCATAAATACACGGCTATTTTTCAGTGACCTGATCTAAATGACTTACCTACATACACTGATAAAAATCAATTTTATCTACTACATTAATACCTAGAAATATCTAGAAATGTCATTCTATATCTACGTTTTCAAAATGTAACAATGAATTCTAACGTTAATGAATTAATATTAAAATGAAAGCATCATGAACATAACAGAGACAGTTATTCCATTTCATCCAGAAGTGATATCTGGGTATAAACTTTCTATCATTGTTGAGTTTAAATTCATGCACCTCTCCTATATGTTTCAGAAAGAAAATATTGGGAGTTTGTCTGTGCTTAATGTGAAGCACTAGCAGAGAACATCACAGGAAAAAAATCTGAAAATACCAAAAGGAACATCTGAGGGAACAATTCCTTCTATCTTCAAGTTATTTCATGTTTAAAAGAAGTAGATAAGCAAATGCTGTTCAAAAGAGTTATTTACTATATGGAATCTGGGTGGAAAGATGTGTGAAAAGCAGCATTACTCTTTGAGACGCAGTATCTTTAACTGTTTGGAAATTTTGCCTGAAAATTATTGAGTCTTGCCCTAGCTCACCTACAGATTAGTTGTAACTCAAGGATGTTATACAAGGAAAATGAATTGGCTGCTTCTAACTTACTTTGCAGTCCCAGACACCTCCTTTCTTCCTGAAAAAAATGTTCCTTCTAGAAATATTTTTATTTTTTTCTCAGCCCCTATGGAAGTTTCTATTTTTTTTCTTTTTTTCACAGAATGCTTTATTTTTTTTTGTTTTATCTTATTTTATTTTTATGTTATTCTATTCTATTTTATTATTCTCGTCTTTTTTTTGCTCATTACAGTCATTCTAACCCTCACTTTTTCTTTGTATTTAATGCATTGAAACTATCTCTTTCATTCTCTTTATTACTTCTGACATTTTCTTCCTTATTCACACAATACACTGTTCGTTTGTTTTCTTATTTATTTCATGCTCAAAATATATTTCTAGAAAGAGGATACATATAACCTTCAGCAAAATATTAATTTTGTTTTGAACATCTCATATTTCCCCTATGTCCTAGCTTTCTTTCATTTGGTTCAATCAATACTGTTCTCTGCTTCTTTTTTCTCCAAACTATTTTCTGATATCTTCATAAACTTTTCTTACTAATCTTTTCTGATAGAATTTTCATAATCAGACTATAAAATATGACTGGGAAGGGATGTGAATGAATGCAGAAAACCGCACATAAAATAAATGGTTAATGCATAGGTATTTAAATAATCACCAGTCTGTGCATACAAGTACCTAATAAGTTTGAAAGCCGCACTTTATAGTTTATCATTATTTTTTTCTGTTTCTTCTTCACATATTTTTTGTGTCCTGGAAAACTGCACCACTGTATGGCTGTTTTCTGTCTTCCAGTCTGTGAAAAAACTTAGGTACTTAGGTTACATGCAGATCTATAACAGACCAGATTAATTCTTCCTTAGGCTTTTAATAAAAATTCTTCTGAGACCAAAAGATACAAGGTAGTATTTGCTGTATGAAATAGCAAGGGACTAGACATTACATGTTTACTAGAGGGGAAACCTCCCCATATTTTTTATTTGAATAATCAAATATGTTTTCATATTTTCATTAATGGTAAATAAACCAGTAAATAATGGTTTAAGTTACAGTTCAGAAGAATTACGTAGGGCCTTACAAAAACAATAGCAAAACCACACAGAAATTCCAGAGTGTTTAGTAATAAAAAGTGTTGGAAAGCTGGAATAGATTTCAGCCGTGCAATTTCTGTCACTCAAAGTCTTCAAGAACCAATTTGACACATATCTGTCAGGTATAACATTAGTGTAAATACTCCTGCCGTAGGGCAGAGGGATGGACTAGATGACCTCCTGAGATCCCCTACATCATCCTCACTCTGTAATTAAATTCCCAGAGGTCTGCTCACCCTATCCTAACATACTCAGATTTTACTGAGTCCAGTTAAAGTCAGCAGCATAGGAGGAATTTCTTGCATAATCACAGACTATTACTAAGAATGCTAATTAAATAAAATTGGTGGGGCACAGGTTCTAAGCTAGTCTATACAAGTGCACATCACATTGTTTTGCTGAAGCTTAGGTATCTTATAATCAAATGATTATATCCATTTGATCAGAAGAAGAACAGACATGAAAGCATTTTTTTCATGTAATGGATATGACATTCACTTGTGAGAGAAAGATACTGAATCTGTGTTCCCTGATTTCTTTTTGAGCCCCCTGTCTTATTCCCTGGTGACTGACAAATGGTAATACACAGAGGCTACATCTACTAGAGTGAACCAGAATGTATAAAGGAACATTCCAAGTATCTGCTTGTTTATACAGTCAAAGTGTTCAGAGTGGCCCTAGGGTAGTATCTGGATGAGCAAGATAGAACTCTCCCAAACAACTTCTGAATAAGGTCATATCTTGGTACCAGTCCCAAAATTGAATTTGAGCATTATTCAGGCTGTACGATCCAATCTTTTAACCACCGTTTCAGCTCTGAAAGCTTCCTTCCTCTATCAATTATATAGTGCTAATGAAATGAAATTAAATTAAAGTGAAATTAAAGCACAGTGCAAAGTATGACTTGGACAGAAATTGCAGCACAAAAGAGCTCACAGAGTGAATATTGCCTTCAGATGTGTCTAATGATAGAAGATGCCTCCATTATCAAAATATAAATTTCTTCATATCTACATTTATGGCTTGCTGTTGCTGAAATGGATATATATGAACAGGGGTCAAGTCTTATTAACCCACAATGGGATCCAGAAACTGAAAATAAAACTCTATGTACATGAGGGAGTTGGTGTAAACATGTTCTGGAGTTGCACTCCAAGTCTTGTTATAGGCAAAAGGGAACTTATCAGACACATAAAAACAAGACTTCCTTGTTTATCCAGCTAATATTTGAACAATACAGTCAACATTATCTGATTAATGTGGGAAAGCTTCACTTAACAGTATGGTTACAGTTGCTACGTAAGACACCCTAGTGTGTCTCCCTTGCCTATGGTCCTGTTCTCACCCAGCTAAAGTTCCTCTGAACCCCAAAATTAACAGACTTCTTTTCCTTAAGCATAATTGGGCATGCCAGGTTGCAACTTGTTAGCACCATGCTGTGTTTTTTTGCTAGAAGTATATAATGCTCATAGTGGAGGATTCTTTTGGTTATGTCAGATTTTATCACACACTGTTAATTTAATTATATTGTCTTTTACCAATCTGCTCCCTTCTTTTCAGTTACCTGCTAAAGTCTTACAGCTGCACAACAGCCTCCCCAGCCTTAGCTGACAGAAAGGGCTCCTGTTTATTATGAAGTGACTGCCTGGGGGCATCAGATATTTTCCATATGTAGTTTTCCCAAGGCTTCATTTACAACAGCCAAGCATTAGACAATTGCTCACTGGGGACTTTTTACAAGCTCAAACCAACTCTGTCCAGGGAAAGACCAAAAATATAAAGTGAGACTCAGCACTGTCAAGTCAGTGAAACGTATATTCTAGTGGAGCTTTTACATGCCATTTCAGTCTTATATTGGAGTTTTGGCAACTAATATGTTAAAATTCAGTATTAATAATTGTTGAGGTAATCCTTTTTGCTAGAGAATTGAAAGATCATTGACATTTTGAACAGTGAAGGAAAGTAGTTTTGAACAGGCTTCTCTGGTTAAGAAGTGTGTGTCTGAGGTACCCTCATCCCTCATGTTAAATCTAGTGCAGTGTAGTGGACAGAAAAGTATGCAAGATTCATGGGGCCATGACCTAAAAAAACCCCAGGAAAAATGAAAAACAGTCTCGGAATTTACTGAAGTCAGGTAGGAATAGGGGAGTTCTGGCTTCTCTCCTTCATTCCCAACGTTACATTTTTTTACTCATGCAATGATTTTTTAATGGAAAATGCAGAATTAATCTGGAACACAGACACTGCTGTATAAAAGATGAAGGCTCTACCAGTACTGAGCATTAGAAAACAGAGAAACTGCATTTTCTAAATCACTTCATCCTGATCTTCTGTGTCAGGTATAATCTGTATGCTTATCACAGGTAAGGGAAGTTAAGAGTGTGTTGCTTTGCAGAAGAAAGTCAGACACTAGTCCTTGTCCCCAAGACCAGGGAATGTAAATTGCCTTCTGTCTGCACTGCTTGTGACAGAGTTGAGGTTATGACCTGCCCTACCTCACCGAGATATTAGTTGCATCTCAGGAATGGTGTACAAATCAGATTTGTTTTAGAGAAAGCCATCATAAGCAATCCAAACCAGAGTTATGGAATTCAGTAATATCTAAACAGTGAGGATGGTCAAGATGGAAGATCTTGAATTAATTTCCTGGAACTCTTTGCTTTTGTAGAACATGCCTATCTTGCAGTGACTCAGCTTAGTTTACTAGAGTGGGAATCTAATACCTTATGCTATGTCAAAAAAAAATTTGTTGACTCACAGAAAATATGTGCTCTATTTTGTACAACTAAACAGTTCTATATCCCTTGTTAAAAAAAATATTTAGTAGCTACTTCTAAAAAACCCATCATATAGTATTAAAGCCTGTATTTAGTAGTAGAAACTCTCCACTGTGACTGCTGTAATTTTTCCTTTTATGTATATATGTTGTATAACTGGCCTAATTATCATAAAGATCTTATTTATTCTGTCTTCTAACATTCTTTGACCCAAGAGAAAAGTTTAGGGTTCAAAAGAAAGTCTACTCTCTAAAACTGTCATATGCATGTTTCTAATGTAAGAAAAAAAATAAAACTAAATAAATAGTTTAATAGGAAGCAAAATCAAACTTTTAGTTCATCATCTAAAGAAATATCTTTGTATCTTAAGGCTTTCTTTGTGTGATATTTTTGTGTGTATGGTCACATTGGAATTGGCATAAATCTTACAGAAAGTTTAAGTTCAGCAGTTCAATGCAAGATTTTTAAAAAAGAACCATTTGAAAAATGCAGTAATGAATAATAAATATATTTAAACATAGTCAAGACTGTAGCTAATCAACACAATTCAAAATTATACTGAATTATTTGCAGCTTTTAAGATCAGAAATTGCTAGCTCATATAAGCAGGGTTCACTGCTGCTTTGTCACAGCTCAAAAAGGATTTATTTAATAATTTCCTGAGTGTTAACATTGGTTGATGTAAGTGATGATGTATAGTGTTGTCTTCCAAAAAAATCTGCATTTTTTCACTTCATATAAAAACTGGAATACTGCTTCATTTGTCTTGTCAATTATTATTTTGGATTGAAATTTATCAAATGGGGAAGAAAATATTTCAGCTGAATACCAGTTCTTGCTAAAACAATTTTGTAATTTTTTTTTTTACAGGATTTAGTTTTCTAATTACAAGTATATAATGCCAGGTAAGGTGTTTTAGGTTATCCTCACGGGGCTTGCCAATAAGACACCCGATCTACAGAAAATCTGTATGTTTCTGTAACAGCGATTGTAATCCAGATGTGATCCGCTCACTCACTCTCCCATTAGTGGGAGCGGGGACAAAATAATTACTGCAGACAAAGACCAACAAAGTATAAGGAAACAAATTGAACATGATCAATTTGATTACCTCCAGTTAAATCTACTACTAAGATAAATATGTGACCTCCCTTTATGAAAAACAAAGGCAAGAAAAGCTATGTGTTGGTGCTAGGTTTGGAAATAAAGACATTAAGAAGAATACACTAAGCTCATGATCAGACATCTGTCATGGTTTCACCACAGCCAGCAACTAAGATCCACACAGCCACTCTCTCACTGCCCCACCAGGGGGAGAAACGGGAGAGTAAAAGCCAGAAAACTCGGGTTGAGATAATATCAGCTCAATAGGGAAAGGAAAAGTTGTGTGCACAAGCAAAGCAAAACAAGGAATTCATTTACTGCTTTCCATGGGCAGGCAGGTGTTCAGCCCTCTTCTCCAAGAGAGCAGGGTCCCATCCTGTGTAACGGTGACTTAGGAAGACAAGCAGCATCACTCCAAACATCCCCCTCTACCTCCTTCCCCTCACTTTATACACTGAGCATGGTGTCATATGGTCTGGAATATCCCTTTGGTCAGTTTGGGTCACCTGTCCTGGCTGCATCCCCTCCCAGCCTCCCATGCACCCCCAACTTCCTTGCCAGCGTGGCAGTACAAAAAACAAAAAAGGCCTTGGCTCTGTGTAATCCCTGTTCAGCAATAACAAAAACATGTCTGTATTATCAACCCTGTGTTCAGCACAAAGCCGAAACACAACCCCATACCAGCCTCTGGGAGGAAAGTTAACTTTACTCCAGATGAAAGCAGCACACCATGTTATTCAATAACTGAGAGCTGTTCTAAAACTGCTTCAGAAGAGCACATGTCAAAGTATCAGAGGGAATAGTATTGTAAGAATGGCCTTTGTTTTTTTCCTTAGGAAATTTTCTCTAGGTTTAAAATATATTCCTGGTAATGCAACATGGAGCACTGCAGTGTATTCAGGATCTGGAAGAGCTGAGTTTAGCCTTTGCTTCACTGAATGTCTCTTCAACACAGTCGTTCTTTATCAAAAACAAAGAGCTAAGAAATATCTGCTGCTAGCAAATGTCCGTGAAACGAAATGTATGGTTACAAATACCTTTAATTAATGAAAGCAGCTGACTACAAGAATCTAATCTCCTGGTGAGTGTTTCTCTTCAAAAGGTAATTTAAAAAATCTAATAATGTTACCTCAGCCTATACTTTTCTCTCCCCTACTTCTGACATTTCCCTTTCTTTTCCTCTCTCCCTAATAAACCCCACCCAGAAACAAACTGTAAGCAAAAATACTTTCAAATATTTATCAGAATTAGATATTTAATGTCACTAAAATTGTCACTAAAATTATCCCCGCTATTTCTTCTTCTTCAATTTGAATATTTATTAAATAAAATTCTTCCAGACTCAATATCTTGCATGTCTATGTCATATTTCACCTGACTCTGCATTAGCTCTAACATATTGACAAATATTTTCCAACACAGCAATAAAAAAGTTCTTTGAAGATCCAGAGAGAAATTATGAATAAATATTGATACATTCACACTTGGCTCATAGCTAAAAAGACTGTTTTGAAACCAGCAACTCAGGAAACAAATCACTACTGAACTTCTCTCTCACTGAATGGTATTGCAGTGCTTAGTTCAATTTTATCTGTTTGCATCACTGAATCTGGTCTGTGGGGGTGGTTTTACTTGTTTTAACTTTAGATTATATAGCTTATAGGCTCAAAATTTTTATCGATTTCCATGGTATATTACAAAAGGCAGACTTAGAATGTGTCATTTTTCAGTGATAAAAAGAGCATCTGTAAAAATAATACTCTCAAATGAAAAGCTATATTAAGTAGGAGCAGGAAAATGGTGTCATCCTTCTCCTTTTATAATTTTTTATTTAATTTATAATATTAGCAGAACATTCGTAAAATACTGTATCTAAATCTGATGGTTTCACCAAAAAGAGTGCTTAAAAACTAGAAATTATTCACAAAAGGGTTGAGTTGTAGGAAGTCTGAGAATGTGCATCAATTATCAAATTTAGGAATATGGTAGCTATTAATTTAGAATCAAGATTACATACTTATAAAAATGTTTCAGATGAAATAGATATTTTGATTCATTTCAGAGATTATATTTACTGGTTCACCTGTGTTATAAAAGGAATGGGAATAGCAGATTCTAACAGTCCCATCTGGCTGTAAACCTATGAATTAAGCAGCAGATAACTTTTAAATCTCCTTCGAATATGATAAGCATTAATCAACAAGCAGTTACCTGCTACATGAATACAACATGTATGCATACAATATCCTGCATGAAACAAGGATACTCCACTTGGTAATGCAATAGGTATCACTCATTTAGCACCGAGTTCTAGAGTGCTTCCTGACTCAACGCTCGGATTCATTCCAGCTCTGGACACCTGTTCCGGTTTGGCCAAATTTGGAAATATATCCTCTGAGAGAAGGCAGGGTACAACCATCCCTCCCCCACCAGGTTCAGGAAAAAAAATGAATTTTCCTCGAAGGAAAGTGAAAGAGATAAAAGCTATTTATTTAACAAACACACAGGAAAAGGATAATAATGCTAAATAATAAAACCTCTCACTCTGCTGAGAGAAACCTGGGAAAATTTCAGAGTCCTTCTGTAGATCTCTCTCTCCCCCTCCTTGGAGCTGGGACATGGTGGTGGGCCCACCTCCAGGGCCAAGGCCTTGGTGGAAATTCCTCCCAATGTATTCTGATGTTGCAACAGTCCAGCAGAGGGAAAAAAAAAGAAAAAACAAAGTCCCAGGGAAAACAAAATTTCAGCTCTCTGTCTCTCTCTGGAGAAAGAAAAAGGAGCTGAAAAACTGGCCGAAAACAAGCCAGGTGTCTTCCCCACTCTCGCTCTGCTGCCGCAGCTAAAAGATAGTCTCTATCTCTGTGTGACCTTGAACAAGCTGCAAACTGCTTTGAAGAAATTTTGCTCAGGTTTTCCTCCCCCCTCTCAGGCTCAGTTTAAAGCCATAGAAAGGCACAAAATTAATTTCTGGGCATGGGGCAGCGATATGGGATACACATCATAAAGTCACCCCAAGACAATACCTTACTTTGACTGCAGGTTTAATAAATATTTTAGTCTGTTTCACCTGCAACCTGGCATCAAAAGGATCCTGTTTCAATCTTGTGAACTCAATCAACTGAATAACCGTCTAGAGATGCCTCACTCTATACTGGTGGTAGAGAAAACATAATTACAATTCTACTCAACACATGAGAAATACAGGGAAACATTAGGAGACAATAGTTAGGAAATATTATTGAAAAATATTTTCTATAATACTGTGATTTAACAACTAGAAACAGTAAAAAATGTGTATTTCATCATCTCTTTTAATAAAATAATATCTCATTTTGGCCACACTGTATAAACTATTTTTTTTTACATAAATATCTAGTCAAGTGGACACTACTAGCAGAAATCTGGCAGTTATCACATTTTTATTTCACAACTCTCATTGAGTTATGCAGGGAGGGTTAAAAAATCTTTTGCTCAATTTGAGAGTCAGACTTTTTGACTTATTTGCTAAAAGCAATAAAATTAAGAAGATTGAGTAGACATGTAGATTTAATTAAACAATAATGATCTTTCCTAAGAATTCTAATACTCATGAAGTGATACTGGTTAAATAAGAATTGTTTTTATATTCCTATCTTATTGAACTTTAAGTAATAATATAAGCTTTCACTTTAAAATTAAGACTTTTTTATTTTTTAATTTTCATATGTTACTGACTAAAGCTGCTTTTATAAAAGCTCTCAAAATACAATGGTATTTTACTACACCTCCAGGAAACATTAAGATTTTGACTTTACAGGAGAGAAAGGTAGTGTATAGATTTAATATATCATTCATAAATGTCCCAATACAACCCTCTTTGATGGACTGACTTCTTGTATGAACAGAAAAAAGAATTCTGAATGCACCTGATTTTTAGAGTTGACTTTTCATTGACAATGTAAGCTACAGCTTCAACCAAGAAAACATAGATCTTCTGGGCAAGAGATTCAATAAAAATGAATGTGTTTGAATATACAGCTACTACTGCTACTTAATGCTTTCTGCATTCAAATAAGCATTTTAACACTGGCTATCAATCCAGAACAAAGTTTCATTTAAATCTGGTAGTATTATTTTAATCACTGTTCTTGGCACCCTTTGTTCTCATGTTTTTACATTATTAATTAAATAAATCAAGCACTACAAAGTAAGGCAAAATTCAAAGAGAAAAGTGTTCTCAGACTTACAAGTTCCAGCTTCTTATACCACCCAACTTTGAAAGAAGCCAGCACATGGTTAGGACTTTAGAAGTCCTAAAGTCGAGGTGTTGATAATTTCGTTGGTACTTTCCCCCCTCTTCCTTTACATCTCTCAAAGCTAATTTCAAAAGGATTAGTTAAGATCTCTGAACAGTTTTAAATTCAGCCCATAGGAATCTATTATGTTTTTTGAGCTGAATACAACTGCCAACACAGCTGTACTTACCAGATTCCGGGACAAAAATATATCTTTCTTCTTCCATCTATTTTGCTCATTCAAAAGTCTTCTTATTTTGGAGATGAAATGAAAGTGATTTATCATGAATTATAACCTTTTAATACATAAAAGGTAAGACACACTTCTGAACTAACTTGACAACATATTTCATTATATTTACCTACCTACTCAGGGATAATATCTAAGGAGTGAAATTTGTGATGTTCACAAACGGAAAACTTTTGGGGATAAAATTTTAAACCTAATTAAGTCTGAAAATAGGACAACTTGAACTTCTATTACTGAATCTAGTTAATTAAAATACAAGAACACATAAAATCACAGCCATTTTAAAACACTGAAGTGGATTATTAAAACTTATTGAGCTGCTTAGGTTTTGTAGATGATGTAATATAAATGACAAATCTAATGTATTTCTCTGTGTGTAGAAAATAGACCCACACTCAAGTACTAGCACAAAATAACGCTCACTAGACAAAATAATAATGAACTCTCCAAAACGATTTAGAACAGTCAATTGCATATTCATGGGTATACTATCAAAGTGAAGTAGTTGATAATAATGAAGGTATTTTATCAGCAATCACTGTAATTTGTTTTCCCATCATTTGTTCAGTTTATCATGCAAAATGACTTGTTTTGATTAGGTCTAATTAAAATTGCAAGAGAGGAAGCAGATTGCTTAACTTTTGTTATTTATACAGAACATTCTGCTATGCAGTTTCACTTAATGAAATAGTATAAAAGCTGTTGGATAATGAAATAAAGGTTTTCTACTACTCTGATAAGTGTAATAGAGATTTGAGACTGTAGATATGAGTGGACAACAGTAAGTTTCAACAGCCTTTCCATAGTCCACTGAATTGACAGCCCCACAAAAGGCATATTGAGGTTTTATTGAAATTATATTGAACTTGCTGCAAAGAGAGGATGATAGAGTGAATAAAAAAGAAGAATCATACTTGCCTGCTTTATGGTTTGAACATGATCTTTGTTTGTTTGACAGTGTTTGTCAATCATTTTACCACCCATATATCCAGCCCATATCTCATCAATTTGATGAAAAGACTATGGGAGAGTGTGTCAAAGACCATGCTAAGGCCTAGGCACGCAACAAACAGCGTTCCTCTTATCCACCATGGTTAATAGATGGATGAATGGAATAGTTGGGTTGAAAATAAGAAATTGCTATAGGTGAATGGTAGAATTTCAGACATCATTTTGGTGTGGACTACTCAGGATGAGGGCTGGGGTGGGGAAATAAAAGGTATTTGTTCCTCAGGGACTGATTTTTTCTTTTTTCCCTTTCAGAACTGAAGAGAAATATTAAATAAAATGAGCTGAAGATAAATATTAAATAAAAAACAATGTCAGTAATGGTTGTCTTTCAACCGTGAAGCAAGCCTAATATTTTTACAAAGAAAGCAAAATAAGGTCCAGTTTTTCCACTCTTTTCTCTATATTACAAAAAACTCCCTACATTCTCTACAAAGGTAGTTACAGAAAACATTTATAAGCAAGGCTTAAGCATTTGCAAGGAGAAATTAATAAATAAGAAATTAATTAAGTTTGAACTGTCTTGTGCTAGGTCAAAACTAGGTATCAGTGTGTTATAGTGTATATGACTCATCAGAAAGTTATCTGTTCTTAAAAAATAACATAAAACCAGGATATGCGAGCAGAAAATAAAGTCATATTTTTCATACCTCAGTCAGTCCTCTTTACAGTTTGTTTATAGTTTGTCCATAGTTTGTCTACATTGTCAAAGTTAAAAAGGGATGCTTCTACAAATAATTTAAGAACTTAGAGAGTCTTTCAATACTGAATATTCTTTAAAAAAACTGCAATTAAACAAAAGGAAAAAGCCACCTTAAATCTGGAAAACAAAAGTGGGGTAAAAGTCTCTTAGATTCACAGCACAAACCTCTTTATAGAGCATCATGACACCACAAATTCAGTGATTGAATACAATGAAATCAAACAATCTCTAAGTACCTATAGAAGGAGTGGTTTGAGATTAATACATTTATCAGCAAAGCTTTTAAAGGAGCATAGCTACGGCATATTATCTGATGTAGGTTTAAGAACTTAGATATGGATTCTGATGGGGAAAAGCAAAGATCTTTACTCTGGATGTTAGAAAAAGACTTTGAAATCTCATCAGAATGCACTCAGTAACAACTTCCAGCATATCTGTGGTAGAAACATTAAGCAGCCATAAACGCTTTCTCTCAGTCTTTTTTTACAGATGGAGATTTAAATACCTTCCTTGGCCAAACCAAAGTCTCTGTTGATCCCTCTGCTGGCGCTTCAGCAGCTCAGCTTTGAGTCAGTTCTCTGTTCCAGGCAAATGCTCCTTACCTCTCAGGAGCGTTCCATTGTTCATTTCTACTGCTAGTTATATACTCTGTGTTTTTCTCATTCCCATACTGTTCCCAGTTGTTACTCCACTCTTTTTTCCCCAGATGGCCATTTTCAGCTGTGTTTGCAAAAGCAACCAGTTTTCCCTTCTCTAGAAAGTCCCAGCAGACTGCAGCAGCTGGGGCACAGCAGGCATTCCCTGTTCTACTTGGCTACCTCATCACAGTCCTTTTCAAGAAAACTGGTAGTGAACAAATCAAATCCTTGTACAATACACTGAAATTAGTCTGTCTCATATCTGTAGTTTAATTCCCTTTAGGTAGTGAATAAAAGCAGCAGAAGGTCTCCCTTCTAGCTAAGTGCTCTGATCACTGAGCCTAAATGCTAAAGGGAGGAGATTATGGTTTCATTAAAAATGACTGCTTTCAGTTCCTCCTGTTGTAAAGTTCAGAAATTCAAAGGGAGGGATTCCCTGCAACTAAAATGCCTCATTTTCATAGTGAACATGCTTTCAAACTTCTGTCATCTCCCTTTTGACTAGCTGATGCAGTAAGCTTAAGAGAAAAAGAAAATGTTGGAAATTGGGAATTTGTCACACCCAACTAATTTTAACTCCATTATAGTAACTCCTAAGTAATTTAGTCTCAATCAGTAGAATACAATAAGCCACATACACTTGATTGAAATAAACGGCATATATATATTGCTGTACAGATGTAGAATAGTTCAGAAGATGAATTATACAGTGGAAAATCAGGTACGCTGAGGCTTTTCATAGACAAGATGGGCTAAGCTTATATAACAAATATAATGTCTAGGATTTTTAGCTTTCAGGATGCCATACTGGAAGTAAATAAATAAAATTAATAAAGCTCATATCTTTAGTAGTCTCTTTGCCTTTAGGGGCCTCGTGTGATGTGCTATGAACAATGGCATGTACTGCATTAGCACAGTCATCAGTCACAATCAGCATGACTTCATGAGAAGAAAGTCCTGCTTATCAAACCAAATTTCCTGTTATGAGAAGGTAACCCACCCACTTGATTCAATCTTTTTGGATTTCAGCATAGCTTTCAAGACTGTCTTTCACAGGATCCTTCTGGACAAAATGTCTAGCATTAGCTGGATAAACACATCATGTGGTGGGTGAGCAACTGGCTCACGGGTTGGGCACAAAGGGTTGTTGTGAATGGGGTGACATCAGACTGGTGACCTGTCACTTGTGGGTTCTCCAGGGCTCCAGCTTAAGCGTACTAAGCAAGTTCACAGACAATGCAAAACTGGGAGGAGCTCTTGACTCCCTCAAGGGCAGAGAGGCCCTGAAGAAAGACCTCGACAAATTGCAGGGCTGGGTGATCCCCAACCATATGAAGTTCATCAAGGGGAAGCGCCAGATTCTGCACCTGGGATGGTGCAACTCTGGTTGTATGGACAGACTGGGGAATGAGATACTGGAAAGTAGCACTGTGGAAAGGGACCTGGGGGTCAGAATTCTAATGCCTAAAATAATAATTTCTAAATTAAATGCTCTATTAACTCTTTTCTAGAAACAAATCAGTGTTCACTCCAAACATCACCTGCAAGAAAAAGATTTAATATCCATTTTAATAACTTAATACAAGAGCAGCTATATACATTCTCACTGACTCTCTGGTACTGAGATTGATAAACACAGAGGGCATACACATGTGGATGTACTCTCTTACTGTAATCTTGATTTATTGGTGATGGAGTTTCAGGGATGAGAAATTGGCTTCTCTCCATCTCTTGAGAGTAGAATGTCTGAACTCTCCAAATGTAAAAACATCACTTGCACAAGATATGAAAAACCAACTGTTTCTCATTCCTTTAGCATTGAGCTTTGAGTTGTTTTTCCAACATCAGTTATACAAAGAGGTATCATACATGCAAATTCCTGAAACACCTACCTTTTGTTGTTTTCCAGGTAGACCCTAAACCAATAGAAGCTTGGTTTAGTGTTGGTAAGCCTTCCTCCGTGTTAGTTAGCTGACTTTTAATATCACTTGGAGGCCACAACAAGGTCTGTCACCACTTTAGACATATTCTAAATACATAATAAGAAAAAGAATGTATAGAGAAAGGGAAAAACTCCTAAATCAACAAAGGCCAAGACAGTAATGAATTGTGGAAGTTAATTTGTTCTTTAGAGTTTTGGGCAGACTGCTTCAAATATGACTTTCATAGAGCTCTACTTGGAACTAGTATTTAAAAAAAAAGGGAGGGGGTATAGTACAATGGAATTTCGGAATTTTAAATTATTCCTAGAAACCTACAAATTATTTTGTTTACCAAAGTTCTAAAAAACATTCAAACTAGTTTACAACGTAGAAGGCCCCCATTCATTTAATAGTTCCTTTTTTTTTTTTTGTCCCGTCTTTTTTTGTTTTCCTTACATTTATTTTAAAATAATCATAAATCATAATGTTATTCTGTTCTTCAGGAACAGACCAGCAAGAAAGGGACAACCCTGCTTCTTAAAAAAATTGACACTGACAGACTGCTTTCAGCACTTATTCTCTTGGATATGTCTTTGCCTCTTGGCTGTTTTCCCACAGAGCGTGGAACAGATGTTCCTGTTTGAAGACCTTGCTGTATGTATTTATTTTAGGGAGTTTGCTACTTCAGTTGATTCTGTCTGTCCTATAAGAGTGGAGGCCATGTACTGCACCTGAGCCTATGGGCAAGGTTCAGAAGAGTTTACAGCGGGGAATAGGTAGTATTCCCTGCACTCAGGACAAGGCATCTTTATTTGGTCCTTGAACTTTGCAAAAGATGTTTGGAGCCCGAGTTTCATAGCTTGATCTGAAGAGGGAGGAAAAAAAAAGAGCTGTGATAGCCTGTTTCTAAATATTTTAAAAGGATGTTTCATCTATAATGAATTGGGTAACATTCTAGTTGCCTTGGTTACTCATTAGGTGATCTGCCATGCTCTGTTCTGTGATATCCTTCTGAGTAATCTTATTAAGACATTTATGCTGTACTGCTTTTAATCTTAGCAATCTGCTAGAAGTAGATTGGGTCCTATTTAGTGGATGAGATTTTGACTCTAAAAATGTATTATTTTTTTAAATGAAAGGAAAATGAGAACTTATTTTCTTATGTAATCATATATCTTTCAAATGCACTGTTTCAACACTTAAATTTTAACGTCTCTGCTGGAAATTCTAATTTTAAGCAGATGACTAATGCATCTAGTTTTATGAAGCTCTGATAATTACATATTAAGACTTATTGAAGAAATTAAGCTCATTTTTTAAAATTATAACTCTGAGGATTGGCTGTGGGGCCTCCCTCTTGGATACTTCACAATAGCTTAATTCCATGGTTTCCACTTGGAAATATATGCATAAATGGCTTTTTTTTTTCTCCTAAAGTCCCTAATTCAAAATTGTATTTGCTTGAAGTATGTAAAAACCACATCCTTTTCATGTAATAGGACAGTAATATAAATGACTTTCTATCTATGTTACCTACTTACTAAATCTATCTTTTTGTGTTTTGGGGGGTTTTTTGTTAGAGCATTTTCTCTAATTGCTTCAATATTTTATGTAGGTTTGCCTTAGCTCATCTGTTACCATTTCCCAGATGTAATGCTAATTAACCTTCCCCTAATAATCCCTTTAGAAAATTCCCATTGTGGGCGCTCATGGGTGGTAAAGTCTGGTTTATCATTCAACTCAATATAACTTTTTAATTTCATCCTTAATTTCATCTACCACCAAGGGAGACTTCAAATTAAAATTATTAAACTGTCTGTCAATTAACAGGAATGTTTGAATAATATGTGTTGCACCCAAACTGATAGGTATATGCTCTGATTAAATGATTGTTCTTCATGCTAGACCAATGCACTGTGTTGGAACAGCTCATTTGTAAGTCAACACACTTTGAAATCTTGTCCATGGTGGGTGCGTGCCCCAATAAGCACAGTGGTATTCAGTTTCCAGTTTAGTTTCAGGGACGGTTATTTCCATGCTACTTGCATTTAACTATCATATCCACACTGGAAACTAGCAAGTGCAAGATATAATTTCTGAGAATTTTTTGTCTCATCTCACAAATGCAACTTGTCTCAGGTCTACCCTGTACTCACTGTGTCTCAAAAACATTTGGGTGACACTTATATTTTACTGCAGTATATGGAATGGATTATCAAAGGATCTTTACTTTTTCTATACAAAACATAAACTTATGGCAAAAGGCTTTGTAATGCTCTTAAAAACCAAAAATAGAAGGTTGGACACAGATGTTCCACACAGAGGAACATTATTCCTTCTCTACCAAGAATGTGGAATGGTGACAGGTTTCAAAATCATAATGTGTTTTTGGTGTCACTGTACTTTCGCTGCAGTTTCAGAGTGTTTAAGTTACTGTGTAAGGAAAAGAATTTTAGCTGATTAAGACTGCAGCAATTGCAGTACATCCATTGCATAACAGGTTTTTTTAAAATTAATGTTCATCTGATAATTAATGCATCTTAACTGGAAGTCAATGTTTGGCAAAAAACACATGGTTGTAATGCAGTTAGAATCACTGTGCATAAACAACTAGAGGAACAAGACTTTAAGTTAAACCTTTTTCTTCATTTTTCTTTCCCAATGTCATATTCAAAACTATAGCTGCACACCGTACTCTAGGAGTTGATTTGTTCAACATATCCAAAGACTTTGATTGTAAAATCAAATCAGCATCTCAGTACCCCAGGGTCTGACAGCAGAAAAATATCTAAAAAGCAATCAAACTGCTATCTTTATGTGTGTCAGCACTCAGATTCAAACATTAAAGAGAGAGAAGAGTATACTTAATCTGCATTGGTCTTGTCACAGAGGAAGACAAAGTGAAATACAAACTTCCTGTGATATAGGCTGGGAATTTGTTGATAGAAGTTGCTTAAAATATTTTTAGCAGCATAGTCAGACTTACTAACATATTTCTCTCTCTTTGAGCAGAGAAATATTTCTTTGTTCATATGCTGAACTAATTTCCTCTGTGTTTTAAATTCATTTCTCAGTCATGATGAGTGTAAGAAGGGGTAAGCAATTTCTATTCTTAAAGTTCTATTTTAGGTCATTCTTGCACATTCTGAACACGATACTCTCACAGCAGTGGAGTTCTCTTCCAAAGTCCTGTCTAAATGTTCCCTCACCAGAGATACCAATTCCAACCCACCCAGTGCCCTAATACTGGCACACAGCACAGACCCACAGGCAGTGGTTCCACTGCAGGCCTGATTTCTCCACAGTGTCAGCCCTCTGTATATCACTATTTCTCCCAAGAGGGTTTCTCTTTTTGCTATTTATTGTTGTTTAATTTAGATGGTTCTTCTAAACCAGCAATGGCTTTGTTGCTCACATCACACAGGCTGATTGCTTTAACTTGCATGCACACAGCAGGAAGTCTTGTTCCTTGAGACTCCCAGACCCATAATCACTCCAGCGACTGCCCAAGACTCCATGGTCCCTCTAATAACCATCTCTTTCCATGGCCTCACCTTCAGAGACCCACTTCCTCCTCCCTATCTCCCAGTTCAGTATACCTACTTTCTGGCAATCTGGTTTGCCTTTCACTAGCACTCACCCTCACTTCCACAACCCCTCCTGCTCCAGTCACTGACACCACTAGCACATGGCTCTGCACCCAGGTCTGACTCCAGCTGCTGGCACTGAAACCCCCATACATGCACATGCTCACCAAACAGAGGGCTCCCCACCCAGGAAAATAAATAGAAATTTATTTTAATAAGAGGATACATGTTGGAGTTCCTCCCCCCTGCCATGTGGTCCTGGGAGAGGGGCCCCAGGGTAGAGGCAGGGCCTACAGGGTTTCCTTACTCCCTGGTCAGCCTCGTCCTCCATTGGCTGTTTTGTGTTCCCCTGCCTGGGAAGGACCCCGTGATTGTTCAATTCTCGGGCAAGTCGCTGACCAGGCAGCTGGAAAAATAAACATCTCTGAAAATATCTACCAGAATCGGTCCATATATATTCTTTCCACGGGCCTTGTTGTCTGATACACATGTTGCAAGAATCCCCACGGCAACGGGTACAGTAACTTGTGCTGATCAGGTGTAGGCATATCCAGTTTTACCCACCAGCCAATTGCTTACAGATAACTGTCCCCCTATATTACCTTATCCCTCCATTTTCTCATGCTCGTTTCTCCCCAAATGCCGTAGATATGTCCCCTTGCCTTCCTCTGATTCGTCTCTTACACATCCCAAAATAAGCCTTGTGCAAAGGTAATTTAGAACAACAACATAAGCGCTTAGTATGTGCTTAAATTGCATGTATTGAGGCAGAACTCCCAATACAATTTATTTAATTTATTGTGAGTGGACAACAGAAATGGATAACTGTGTTTTTGAAGGGAAGTGGAGGGAGGCAGATCCCATCTACCAAAGTTGTTAACATGAAAGCCTCCTCGACTAAAAGTATTTACATGCAACCCTACACAGGGATCTTTTTGTTTTGCTCCACCCATAGAATAATATTTTTGTGGGACTGTGTAGATCCTATTTGTCCATTCAATTTTGAAACAGAGATGGTCTGCTTCCTAAGGACTCTTCTCCTTCAGATACTCAAGGCCAAACTGTCATTGATTCCTTATGTTTTTCCATTTTTCTCATGAAGGAATTAATGAAGCAGGAAGCAGTATTAAAAGATAATATTACAGAATCAAAGAATAACAGAATCAACTAGGTTGAAAAAGACCTTTGAGGTCATTGAGTCCAACCTGTGTCCTAACACCACCTTGCCAACTGCACCCTGTCACTGAGTGCCACATCCAGTCTTTTCTTAAACACCTCCAGGGATGGTGACTCCTCCCATTCCAAGACAAATCACCCTTTCTTTGAAGAACTTCTTCCTAATGTCCAACCTAAACCTCCCCCGGCACGGCTTGAGACTATCTCCTCTCACCTGTCACTGGTTACCTGGGAGAAGAGACTGACCCCCACTTGGCTACAACCTCCTTTCAGGGAGTTGTAGAGAGAGATCCCAAGCCTCCTCCTCACCAGGCCAAACAACCCCAGATCCCTCACCTGCTTCTCATAGAATTTGTGTTCCAGACTCTTCACCAGCGTTGTTTCCCTTGTCTGGACATGCTGCAGCATCTCAACATCTTTCCTAAACTGGGAGGCCTAGAACTGGACATGGTACTCAAGGTGGGGCCTCACAAATCCCAAGTATAGGGGAAGAATCTAGTCCTGCTGGCCACACTATTCCTGGTACAGTCCTGCTTGCCAATGGACTTCTTGACCATGTGAACACACGCTGACTCATGTTCAGCCTGCAGTCAATCAGTATCCCCAGGTCCCTTTATGCCTTGCCGCTGTCCAGCCACTCTGTCCCCAGGCTGTAGTGCTGTGTGGGGTTATTGTGGCCAAAGTGCAGGACCCAGCACTTCGTCTCTTTAAACCCCATATCATACCCCTGCTTCTTAGGGAGAAGCTTGTTGGGGTCCCTCCCCCGCCGTGTAGCCCTGGGAGAGGGGCCCTGAGGGGACACACGGGGTTTCCCTGTCCCTGCTCAGCCTCGTTCCCATTGGTTGGTTTGTGTTCCCTGCGCGGGCAGAAGGACCCTTGGTCCCGTGACTGGAACAGTTCCTCGGCAGAGCTCCGGCCATGCGGCTGGAGAAATAAACATCTCTGAAACATCTAGCAAGAATCTGTCTGTCCGTATATATTTCCTTTCCACGGGACTCCTGGTTTGATATATGCGTGTTGCAGTATCCCCACTGCAACAAATGGTGGAGATTTGTGAGCAGAACGATCCCCGATCCCTAAGCGACTGATTTGTGTGAGTAAACCCTGGAAACTTTGGATTCCTCTTCTTGGTTTTGCTTTGCTATTCCATATCTAAACTATGGAGGAACCGTGGGAAGACTCTTGGCTCTCAGAGCCGCATATGGACATTTATCTTAAACTTAAAATGATTCTTGAACAACGATTTGTAAATTTTAGCTTGATTCAAGCTCAGAAAGAACTGAAACACTTCCTGGCATGGTTGTTTAAGAACTTTTTCTATGTTTCTTGGGATTTAATTCTTACCAAGGGCTTTTGGAAAACCGTTTGGACACAGTTAATACTGGAGTCAAAATATATGCCGATGGAAGAATATTTTCGTGAATATTATTTAGTTACCGAGACTGTTGAGCGATGTCAGCTGTGTCCTGGCGCAGGGACCGTGCGGCCCAGGCCACGTGCACCGAGCGCTCTCCGAGCAGCAGCGAGGCAGTTCCCGCGCGCGGGCGGAGCCACGCGAGCCGCAGTGTCGGTGGCGGAGCGAGGAGCGGCGGGACCCGGCGGTGCCTGCCCGGCCGCGTGCAGCGCGTGGTGGAGCGAGCCCCGTGAACGCCCGACCGAGAGGGGCGGCGCGCGGGCGGCGGCGGGCGGCGGTGGCGGTGGAACGGAGCCGCGCCGAACCGAAACATGCGCTGGAGCAGGGCGCGGGGGGGTCGTCGCTCGGGGGCCCGGCCGAGACGTGGGTGCAGCGCCCGGCAGCGGCAGCGAAGCTGCGACCAGAGGAGGCGACGCACGGAGAACTGAGCGGCGCGGCCCGGCCCGGCCCGCGCAGCCCCGAACGCGACCCCGGGAAGAGCGCGCAGGCACGAGCAGCCCCGACAATTCCAACACGGGAGCGACCGAAGGAGAGAGCAAAGACGCAGCGAGACAAAAAACAGCAGCCACTCGGAAAAAGATCATAGAAACTAAGATCTTAGGGATAGTAAAATGGTATAATGTTAAGCAAAATTATGGTTTTATAACAAGGTGTGACAACCAGCAAGACATATTCGTGCATAGAACTGCTATTAAAAAGAATAACCCTGAAAAATGCATCCCAAGCTTGGGAGATGGAGAGGTGGTGGAATTTAATATTGTACTAGGGAGAAAAGGGTTACAAGCATCGCAGGTCACTGGGCCTGATGGTGTTTCTGTAAAAGGCAGTATATATGCAAAAAATCGTAGTCATGTTAGACAATATCTCCATTGTAAGCCCCCCCTACAGTTTCCCTTTCCTAATCCCACCTTTCCCTTTTACCCTATGTCCTATTACCCCCAGTGTATTCCCAATCCGTTTTTTCACCCATGGTTTCCCTCACAAAACCATGCTTTTGCCAATTGTTTCCCCAAAAATCCCTTTCCAATGCCGAGTGGGGGATGAAAAGGGGGAGGGAAGAAGTTAAACCCTCTCCTGCCTCAGTTTCCCCACAAAGCATGCTCAGAGAATTCTGTCTCCCTTCTGTCAGCCCTAAGATGTTCCAGAGAATCTGTTTGGACATTTAAAGACTCAGGAGGGTGGCTTGTTTTGTTTTGAAACTGTTCTTGTTATGTTTATCCAGTTGTTTTCATTCTCCTTTTATTAAAATAAAACGGGTGAGGTGTTGGGGTCCCTCCCCCGCCGTGTAGCCCTGGGAGAGGGGCCCTGAGGGGACACACGGGGTTTCCCTGTCCCTGCTCAGCCTCGTTCCCATTGGTTGGTTTGTGTTCCCTGCGCGGGCAGAAGGACCCTTGGTCCCGTGACTGGAACAGTTCCTCGGCAGAGCTCCGGCCATGCGGCTGGAGAAATAAACATCTCTGAAACATCTAGCAAGAATCTGTCTGTCCGTATATATTTCCTTTCCACGGGACTCCTGGTTTGATATATGCGTGTTGCAGTATCCCCACTGCAACAGAAGCTGAATAAAGATGGTGTATCGCTGTTGGATTCTTCTGTAGTTTACATTCTTGGATGACAGGAAGATCTGCCTTAGGCGTCCTTCACAAGGAATGGAAGAAAATCGTGTCTGATTTGGTCTGCCAGTTCAGATATCAGGAATGATAAACACCCCCTAGAATTAAAGAAGCAGTACCTGACACATTCACTTCCTCACTTTAAACACCATCAGTTGCAATAGTACATTTCTGACCACCTTTGGAAACCATTCCTTGCTTTGTCTTGCTGCTTTGGAGTTCACACCTTCTACAGGAAGAACTAAGGGAGGGAATGAGGGATTATGACAAAAGGACAGTTTCCCAAGGTTCTCACTAAGACTAGTCCAGTTTTCATGGTAGGAGTCTTTTATCCTCAATCTTCATTCCATTTAGGGGTCTTTTGCTGTGTTTTATGTCAGACGGTTTTCTTATTGTTGGCTCCCAGATAAAGTTTGAAAATTGTACAGTTTGACAGCCTCAGTTGAAAAAAAATGAGGTATTGCTTGCTAGGGGCATGGTTTGAGTGCAGCCAAATGGTGTTAAACCTTCACTCCATATGATATTCTCAGGATTTCAACTACAACAGATTGTCAATAGCCACTTGATCTCTGGGGGAATGTTACAAGCTGAAAGCACGGAGGCCAAAGAAACAACAGACAAGTGCCAGTGACTGTACCCTAAAAGCTCATCCAACACTGCAATCTTTCACTAGTAATGTCAAAAATCAGATACACCCAGCTATACCTGTATTTTAACCTTGAATCAGCAAACTGTTCTGTAACAATCTGAAAGGTGTTCCAGAAGATGCCCTGCCTTGCTGTGTGTTTGGGTTTTTTCTCCTCAGGGCTAAACGAGGTGGTTTTCTGATACCGGAGTGCCCCCTCCAGCCATTAGGTATCAGTCTGGTGTCAGACATTTTGACTCAAAGATTCAAAGCATCTTTCCATTATTAAATTGACTAAAAACTGGATTTGAGTATATAGGAAGACTTTTACTGAGAAACCCTTGAAAAAACCAGCTGAGTGTACTTTTGGCAAGCCAGTCTCAGTTGCTCTGTACTGCTCACCTCCAAAATAATTTTCCCAATTGGAGAAACAGGACACGTGTGCCAAGTTCAGTCAGAAATCAAACCAGTACATGGAAAATATGGATAATTGAGGGCCAAACACGAATATGTACTTAAAATAAAGAGAATAGTTTAGCCCTGGTCTGGTAGAGTCTTAGTTTCTCTCTTACTTTATCACATGATCTTAGCCACTGGGCTGTCAGACCTTTCAGGACATAAAAAGTCTTAAAAAAGTGGACAATTTCTTTTTTTAATGGAGATTTGCACTATTTTATGTCTCTGAGTTTTCTTGCAAGTTTCCCAGATAATGTGTGACCACATTATTAGGGACTCCATAAATTTTTTAACCTTACTTGCTGATTTTCCCTATTCAGGTACTTTAGACTGGCTTTCAGCAGCAGGGTGAACTTCAGGCAATATGCCCAACATGCAATACATTAATTATATGAACTGAAAAAGACCATTTTTTTCAGACCAAAAATATATTCAGAAGGAGTTATAGCTGTGAGTAAACATATCAATAAATTAAGGGCTGTAAATATTCGAGAACTGCAGTGGTAGTTGCAAAGCAGGATTTCTAAAAAACCCCAAGAAATTTAGAATAAATTCAACAGTGAAAGCAATAGCAATCAGGAAGACGAATACAAATGGAGAATTAATACTGTGTAACACAAAATACTTTTCAGCAGTAACAGCTGGTGACCAAATTAAGATGGCTGGGACTGGGAATTACCTAACACTGCCAAAAATAATTATTCCTGATTTTGCCTTTCCTTCTACCCAGTACAGGCAGAAAATCACATCTCCCAGAAGAAATCAGTCAACCAGCTAAACAAGCCTGATCTCTTTCTCAATACAAATCCCCCAAATGAGCAGCCAGCCTCTAACCTTCTGCTCTCCAGTTACTGCCCTCTTCCCCAATTTCCCTTTTCACCCCTTTTAACAGTATCCCAAGCCTCACATATAGCGCAATTCTTGCTGTTGCTTTTGAAAACTGCTAGAAATGTTCTTTGTCTTTTTTCCTTTGGGGCTTCTGGAGTTACTCCTGAAGTGCAAGTAGAACACTGTTAAAGTGTATTCAGCAAGCCAAGAGGTAAATCTGCTTTTAGCTGCAAAGAACACCAAAAAGCCTGCTTGTTAACCTGCTGAGAATATTCTTTTTTTTTTTTCTTTTTAAAGCAAAAGACACAGAGGTTATAGTTTACCATCTTTTCTGTTCCTTTTTCGACTTAATTCTGATAATGAAAGAGTGGGTATTTTTACTTCTTTTTTTCTTAGGTGTTTTTTTATTCTAGAGTTTTCTAATAACAAAATTATGCCAATAACATAGTTTGGTGATAACCTTACTTACTTACTTTTACAGATTTTATTGGCAGAGAAATCAGAAAAGCCTCTCAAAGCTCTGCATCTACAACAGAGAGGTTAATTGTAACGCAGATAAAACACACTGCAGCTTAACCTCATTTAGCTGTTCTAGAGCCAGTGAAAGTTGCTGTCATATGGCAGAAGTAAAACTATCTTCTTCCTCTTGATGTTTTCATGGAGGTGACTAGATTAGGCCCATAGGCATTGCTGTTTTCTTTCTGTTTACTAGAATTGTCTTTTTTTTCTTTTTTTTTTTTTCCTTTTCTAAAATATAATACAATTGAAAAAGTAAAAGTAATATTTCCCTCTGACTAGTCACCATTGTCAGGATTTCTATATCTCTTGAAGTCTGTAATTGAGCTTTTAATTTTGTTCAATATTTAAATCCCATTATCCTGCCTAACAGACTGAGTAAACAGGCAATGTTTTCAGTTTTCATAGTTTGCTTGTGTAGTGTGTTCATGTCAATGGGAGCTTGCTCAAATTAAGTCAGTCCTCTGTAAATGAAATTCTGCACTTTACCTTAAAAGAAGATACCCTTAAAGCAGTTGCCCTCTTCTCAGAGGCAGTTATATGCTAAATGAGCAGCCTTACAACCATGACCTTCTGTACATGGACTCAAGAATCCAAATTTTATTTTAATTTCCTGCAGCAGAAACAGATATGCATTAGATATTTATTTTTGCACTCTCATCTACTTCTCGTCTTTGATCTAAAAGAAGTCATTATGGTTGGGTTTCTTGCTCAGCTTCTCTCTGTTCTAAGTATATGCACAACATAAATATTAAGCAGAAGTTCCAAAAATCTTTTATGATATCTCTTTAAATGCCACAACCAACAGTCAGCATAATGTGCAAGATTTCTAGGCTGTAAATGTCATGCAGTTCTAAAGGTGATAAGTTATTAATCACCACAGCACTCTGTGAAATAATGAAATAAATTATTAGACTTCAATTTTAAATATTGAAAACGAGATGAAAGGCAGATAAAATGAATGAACAAATGAATAAATAAATAAATAAATTATTGTAAAAATTAATGCCCAACAGAAAGCATTACAACTCATATCGGTAGCCTGCCTCCTTTGCATTCTCTAATTTATATAAACTATATTTCACTTTCAGACTCCCTTATCCTGTATTTTCAAACATATTTACTGTATTAACCAATTAATAATTAGTATTAACCAATTGTTTTGATTTTGTCCTCATGCAAATTTTCATTTCTGTGTTTTGGAAGTTCACTGTCTCCTGGGTGCGACCAAAACATGCAACTAACCATTTTAAAATTAATCCATTTGTCTTACATTTTCTCATGTATGATTTTTCTCAAGGGTTACATTTCCCCACAATTAAAATGCATGCTTCATTGCCTTTCTCAGTTATAGTAATTATAAATTCTGCTGAGTATAAACTGTTGCTAAGATATGTTCATGTAGCAAAAGCAGCCAAGCCTAAGAATAGAAAGGTGTAGGATATCATTCAGATCCTCACCACTATCTCCTCTGAAGATAATGGCATTTTTATCTCTATTGCTTAACAACATTACTGTCACTTGTGGCTTGGTAAATTTTGCAGTCAGAGTGCCTACATTCCAGGGATTTATTCAAAAGAGAAAGTCTAAATGAAGACATTGATGTATAAAAAATACGCATGTTTCTTCATTGTTTAAAAAATGTTCAGCTTAAATTATTATCACTTCAGTGGAAAGTTATGCCTAGCTTTAAACATCTAGTTAGGTTTTGTCAGATGCCGCACATGTAATAGTTTGGCAGCTTCGTGGTTCATAGCTTTTGTATTTTTCTTTGGTCTTTTGCATTAAGCTGACCTTTCCACAAGGCAGACTGGTCCACCACACATCTTGCATCTATGAATTTGCCAGATTTCAATGTCAGAAAAATGCCATATTATTTCAATATGATTGAATCTTTATTATTTTATTAAATTAAATGGAGAAGATCATGTCATTTTTACTGAAATAACTTGTGTTTTAATTGTATATAATCCAGAGTGGATATTTGGTATACATAACTTAAGGTTTTTTGGACTAATTTGTGGCTTTTTTGGTGCTATTCATAGTCTTCCTCTGCTAGGGTGAATAATATGAGTGCATGTAAAGTGTTGCAGAACTGGGTTTGAAAATACTAATGAATTTAGGTAAAAGGGTTTTTTTTAATTTTCTTTTTGTTTTAACTGTTAGATGATACAGTTAATCAGATTTTATTTTCTGAGGAAAACATTATGTCTATAATCACATTCTAACATTCTGACATATGACATACAATGGTTATATTAATAAATTACCATAATAATTGTATAAATTAATTTTATGCTTCCAGAAAGTTAAATAATATTTGTATAACAGAGAGTGTTCAAAGTGCTCATTGCCAGAATTACAATGGGGTTTAAAAGACTAATCATGTGCTGAAAGCTGCATAGCTTCTCTTGAAATGTGTGTGGTTGTTCATCTAAGGCTTCTTAAGGTTCAAGAGGAACCTGCTACTACAGTTTCACTGATGAACACCAAATGAAAGATTAACTGAGATAATAAGGAAGGTGTTAAGAATGCAAAGGAAGAAAGGCAAATGTGTTAATTATTTAGTATATCAGCTGACACCGAGACAAATGGGCATGATTTATTATATATCTACATGGCACTGAAAAAAAACCATTGTGCTTTAGAGATAAAGCTATGAAAACTCTTAGAAAACAAGAAGGGTTTTTGTGTAATCTGTTCATGCTGAAACATAAGGAAATGTTGCCTATTTCCATTATTAAACTAGGGGGTTTTTTTCCTCAGAATAATAATACTTTCTATAATCCTAATTCTTATTAGCTGATTTACAGATTTGTTAAAAACAAAAGACTTAAATCAAGGTAACAGTTTGGATAGAAATTATGGTTAGATGCAGTAAGACTCAGTCTAAGATGATGAAACTAGATTCTACTGATTGTGCCTAAAAAGGAGATTCTTTCAAGGTTTAGTTTTATTCCTTATCACATTTATATTGTGTCATTACTATCAATGAGTGGGAATTAATCTGTTTACACAACTGTAATCTGAGCAATTTAGAGTTCTCCTCAGATTTAAAAATAAATACTGTGTTTTGGTATTTTCTGTTCCTATCATTGCACAAAATTTCTACTATGACAGAACAATATCATGCTCATTTTACATGAGTAAAGTCAATAATATGAAAGGCTAAACTGATCTTTTCAATATTCATCTGTTTTAATGGCTAAAGCACACATGCTATGCAAAGAAATTTGAGACTATAACGACGAGGAGGGGATTAGGAGACCTAAAATAGAAACATGCATTTTGCTGAATACAGTGTTATTAAGCCTTAAACATTTCCCAAAGGTAACATATTGTTTTAAAAGTTTTTAAAGGCATTTATAAAATTCCAAGGGTTAGAAATTAGACCATGCTTGCATGCAGTCATTTGAGCAGAAAATTTAGCAATTTCAAAATTATGTTACTTTTTAAATCTGTGTAGACATCAGTCATAGAAAAACTTTCTTATTTACAGGCATAAATTAAATTTATTATGTATACTTGAGTGATGTACATAGTCTATTTAATTAATCACATTCACCTTTCCAGCTATATGCAAAAAATCACACATTCAGTGGAAATATGTGATGGAATGATGCTTGGCTTCTGTGCTAATTAAGATTTCCTGTTTCCAATTCCAAGGTAGTATTGAAGTGCGCGCTGGTGAAATGCATTCTTGACTTAAAAATGCAATTTGTAGAGTATGAAGTGACTTTGGGCAAAGCTGTTGTGTTTGGAAACAGTATTAGCTTTGCCCACCTTGTAGCCTTACTTTGCTATCGCTGTACCTCAGACTGTAGGTGTTGAATCACTACAGACACCATATTTGCAACCCCTGTGCCACTAGGAGCCAAAACAAACTTTATGATCCTTTTGATCTTGCTAACAGCTGAGATTTTCTGAAACACTTGAATGTGTTTGAAACACTTCTGTCTAATATAAATCCCAGTATTTTTTCCTTTCCTTAGAGTATTTTATGTATGCTTATATAATTTGTAACTCCTGGAAAAAAATATGTTCAAATGCGAAAAGCTCCTAGAAATTTTTGTGTGCCCAAGACTTTCTGAAATAAATTACTTATCTGTAAACTGATATCCTTAAAAGATGACTGCAACACTGACACTAACTTCTGTTTTGGCATTTAGTTTCCACTTTAGTGCTCAAATAATTCTGTAGATCTGGATTCCTGCTTCTACTCACGTTTATTAGCCTTAGAAATAAAACCCTGAGATGTTAATAGAAAGTGAAAAAGCAAATGAATGAATGGGGAAACTGCTGGATCAGACACTTGGAAAGTGATAATTATATCTTTGGGGAAGGAAAACCTTATTTGGATTACAGCACAACAATTTGGAAAAGGAAAAATCTCAAGAAAGTGTTACATGCAATCAACTTGTAGAATGTTAAAGAAAATTATTTGACTTTAACAATGTCTCACTTCACATACCAATGCAAAGTTATTTGCAAACTGTATAATTATTGCACTTGGGACCAGGATTTAAAATATGCAGGAACACAGCTCAAATTGATCTCACTATTGCCCTCAAATCCTTCTGCAATTTCAGAAGAAAGTCATAGAAATATAGATTAGTTTTGGAAACATACTTTATGCAAAAGATTAAACATGTTTAATATCTATAATTATATCTCTGTTTACCTATGTATGGAAATATCTTTTTAGCTGGACCAGAACTCATGTTCTGTAAGTATTAGCAGAGGGATACATAAAGACTTGTAAAGCATCTTAACTACAAAAGACTCTGTAGATGAATGTTGAAAAAGATTACTACCTTTGCAATAGTTACTTACCTCTGAGCACTTACTGTGATGGATTGTTGGGGTTGATTTCTTCCCTCAGGGAGGTGAACAGGGAAAGGGAGTGTGTTGACTTTTACCTATCTCATAGTCTTCTTTAAGTCTAGGAAGGCTGCTAAGCCTTTGGCACTTGCAAGGTGAGTTTCCGTTCTGTCTCTCTCCTTTGCAGTTGTTCAGGTATATGCTCTGCTGCCTTTTTATATTCCGTTTGACTTTTCTTGGCAAGGACAAAGTTACAATTCTGTTGCTGGAAACCCTTTGGGGAAAACAAACCCAACAAATCTGATGTAATCTTCTAAGTGTTCTGCAGTGCAACAAACTACAAAGTAACCAAGATTTCTCATTCATATTTGCACCACCTGTTATTTTACAAAATACAAATACATAGTTTGCTACCTAGAGCCATTTTTACTGCCAGGGTGGGTAAAAATGGGATACAATGATCTCCATGTATTCCATTACTAGAGCTCACATTTCCTGGCTGTTAGTGAACACTAAGAGCTTAATTAAAGATGTTCAAATAGATATAAATTACTCGGAAGCTGGTGACTGTTGTCTCAAGAAAAATTACCTGTATGATACAGGAATTTAGTAATCCAAGCAATTTATGTGATTCCAGAAATATTATCCTGTCCTTCCTTGAAGAAAAAAGCAAGCCAATGGTTTAAGTTTCTGCAAAGAAAGTCTGAAAACTTTTGAGCTGACCTTTCATTTTGTGAGGTGAACAAATTCTGTTGGTGTTTTTTTGGAAGAAAATGGCATATAATTATCTTCAGAAATTGATTTATAATTACTAAAGTTTGCCCACTCTACTACAAAGTGACCTACATCTATGATTTGTTAAATTTGAACAAAAAATCAAAATTTTGATTACTTTTTTATGAGAAACAATAAACGAACTACAAACAATTGAAATAATTTGAAAAGGTTTGCAATTAAATCTCACATCTACCTTAGTCACCCACTTGAGTTGGATTAATTTATTTCTGTGATCTAAACTTAAGAGTATTAACATTTCTGAAAACCTCAAAGTTACAGGAACTTCCTAGTCACCTAGGAAAGACTGTGAATATTCCGGGAAGTTAAGAAATGCTGACTTGAAAGAAATATATGAATACATGAGGGAAAATCCTATAATAAAGTTTCAGGAGACAGACTCAAAGCTTGCTCAAATCAACATAAAGAAGTTAGACATGCAGAAATGTAGGCCAAAATTTGCTGACTCTTCTATTCTTCCATTTCCAGTGATGTGAAATCTAATTATTATACAAACCCCACCATATTTGGTCTAAGCAAGGACAAGTAAATTACCATATTATTGCTTTTCATGCAAAGAATAAAATACTCTCATAAGCCTGTGATAATATTACTAAAAGGTTGAAAAATTTGAAAAATGTAATCGTATTTAAAATTTTAATTTTATAAGAAGAAAAAATCTTTTATTTAGATTTTTTGTGGGGTTTTTTGAAAAGTGAGTGGATGCACATTAAAACATGCTAATGTAATCCTGTCCATTACCTTAGGTTAATAGATTCAACATCTGTTTTAGTTTTGGTGGCAGTTGAGTTCTCCACAAAATCACAGTTTTCAAATGTAGTTATAAATTATGATTTTGTCCATTCTTTAAGCCTAAACTGTTACATGAATATGTAGCTGTTTCAGGAGTGTTTGTAATTCTTTCTCACACTTCTAGTCTTGTCACAGGCAGGAATCAAATTAGTATACAAACACTTGTGTTAATTGTGAAACCACTTATAGTATAGTATTTATATAGCAAAAGATAATCATGAAATATTATGACAGTTCATAAAACTGACTTTGCAACTTATGCATGATGTTGAATTAGTACAAGGAGAAGGAGAAAAAAAGCTTATCCTACAAACCTAAGTTGATCATAAAGCAAATGACTATTTTCTCTGTAAGAAAGAATTCTCTGAGAGAAGAAAATACCCAGATCAGTGTATTGAAATAAGATGGTCTGCTGCTGAGCCAAACTGATCTTCACAGATACTCCATGGATAGGTGAAGATAATTTATTTAAATTCTTTCCCCACGACATTTCTTAATTCGTAATGATCATTTCATTAATCTCATTAATTACACTAAAGATTTTTTGTTGTCTTGTTTACACGTTTAAAATCCACTAGTAGCATAAGCCAGCACACAAGAAACTGTGTGTTTTTGTATAAATAATTTTATGTTTGGAGATCATCTCTCTGTATATATATATATATATATATATATATATATATATCACAGAATCACAAAATGGGTCAGGTTGGAAAGTATCACAGTGAGTCATCTGGTCCAACCTCCCTGCTCAAGCAGAGTTATCCTGGAGCACACAGCAGCACAGAGCACAGGCTTGTGTCCAGATGGTTCTTGAATTCTCCAGGGAAGGAGACTCCACAACCTCTCTGGACATGCTGTTCAGTGCATGGTCACCTGCATAGTAAAGAACTTCTTCATGTTCAGGTGGAAATTCCTGTGCTTCAGTTTCTGCCCATTGCCTCTGGATCAACACAGAGAAGAGCCTGGTTCCATCCTTTTGACACCGTCTCTTCATATTTGTGTGGAATGTATAATATATATAAGTATAGTATTCATACGTATGTCTACAAACATTTTTTTCTGAATCTGCACATTTATCTATGTACCTGTCTATGATTCCACCTATTGAGGGATTCTTGCACAGCAATTACATCAATGAATTTCCTTCTGTAATGTAAACCTTTAACAAAGGGAAAATTTCTTCAAGGAGTAAACAAAAGCTTTCAGGAAGTTTAAAACCTTTCCCAGGGCAAAGTTGGTTGCTCTTTCCCACAAATCAAAAATGTTTCTCACTTCAATTACAAACATTGAGGGGGAGGGAGGGAAGCAGACCAAAAAAAACCCCACCACACCTAAATTTTGTGTTATCACACTATGCTTTTAAAGTATTTAGTATTTCTAAGCAGATTTATTAAAATAGAAGACAAATGCTAATAACAGTGTTAATATTACAACTGTATCTAATTTTATCATTTTTTCAGCTCTTCAAGATACTATTCCCTAGATAAATTCTACTTAGAAAGAAGCATTAGTAGAATTCAGAAAACATTACTTGCTCTGACATTGCACTGCATATCCTTGTAATGAAACTAACGTTTTCAGAAAAAAAAAAATACAAAAATCTTGACATTTTATAAGTAAAGACATGTCTTTTTTTACCGGACATTCAATATGTTACTGAAAGAAGAGGGGAGAAAAGAAGAAAACATAACACTCATCTCTATGTATGAGTAACATTCTATATTACTATGATCAGATTTTATCACTGATTTCTAAAGTTACAGTCTACTTTTGGTGTCAGTCTACAACTGAATACTCCAGAAAACAAATTTAAAATGTGATAAAAAAGATTGCAGTATTCCATCAATTCCTAGCATTCTTTAAAGGTGATCTGCATTTCCTGAAAAAAAAAAAAAAAAACAACCAAAACGATAATTAGTATTCCATTCATCTACTCTTTTAAGAAAACACTGGTTTTAGAAAGAAATAAAAAATGTTATTCATTCCCCACATGCCCCCCCCCCCCCAAAAAAAAAATGGAAAAGGTATTTAATATTTACTTTGTTTCAGTTTATTGATTTCGAGCTGATGAAAAGATGGATATGCTGACAATTTAACTTTGGTACTCATCACATGATTTAGTAATCTAGATTTTGTTTATTCAAGTTATTTCTATTTCAAGAAAGCTGTGGAAAACTTCTAAAGCAAATTCTGGGCATCTTTGAACAACTTATTATCAAAGACAAGGATTTTAAAGATTCATGCAACATGGTCATTAATTGGGATTATTGACATTATAGGAGAGAGCTCGACAAACATTGGTTGTAGGCTGCAAACAAAACATTTAATGCCAAATGATTTATTATTCTTATTCTTATTCTAGTAGACAGTGACAAGCTGAAACTTGTGTGTAATCTCATTTGAGTCTGCACATGAATCTCGAAACCTATCTTCCCTAGAACTTCACTAGGTGCCCTAATAACAGCAACAAAGAATAAATTAAGCTTGAGCTTTCTCCTCAGCCTTTGGTATTTCTCCATATTATTTCTTCAGCATTCTCAACCTGCAATTCCTTCTGCTTCAGAGAATCCATCCAGTTCATCAGTTCCTGGAAATAACAAGATCTTTTTTCTTACCCCAACACAGCTTTTCTCTTTTTACTCTGATGCCATCATGTATACAGAAAGTGAAATGTTGTTAGGTTGAGACTCATTCATTTTTCCCATTTAAGTACAGAGATTTCCCTGTAGTGGTCTGTGAAGTTCTTTAATGCTCTGGTATTTTTTATTCTCCTTTATTATTTTTATTTTGGAATACATATTTATCTTTCCTCTAGACCTTTGATCCTGTATAGAATTTACTCCAAATTACTCTGGGAGGGGAAGAGAAGGGGAAGGGGAAGGGGAAGGGGAAGGGGAAGGGGAAGGGGAAGGGGAAGGGGAAGGGGAAGGGGAAGAGGAAGGGAAAACCATGACAGCTGTTGCCCGTTTTTTGGCACTGTGGTAGACTCCTTCCCACCTGCCTTTTGGAAGGGAATGTGGTTACTGAAATGTAGGCGTTCATTGCCATTTGAGATTACTTCGGAGGGAATCTGAGCTATCTGTGAGGGACTAGCACATGTGACCCAGGATCTATGGGTGACTATATCTCTGGAGAGGCAGATAGAGGTCAGCTAAAATTCTCTAGAACATCTGAGGTTACACTAGATATCCATGTCTAAGCATCTCAATGCCAAAATAGATGCCTATGAGGTAGCTGATTACATCAGAAACCATCTTCTTCTATGAGCAATAAAAAATGGAACACCGGGGTGTTCCTATCTCAGATCTCTAAACCTATTTCAAAATATGCCTAAAGAGGCATCTAAAACTTGCCAGTTGACTTTCTTCTCAAACTAAAAGTCTTCTCTGCAGTACAGAGAGAACTGTCTTCATGAGAGGATGAAGTCCAGTTCAATTGTCCACAAACAGCTAGAATGACCCTAAAGTTGACATATATATACCTGAGGATCTGTGGAAGCCACGTGTGGTTCTGGAGCAGCATCTGGAGGCCAGCTAGAGTAGCTTTATGGCACCCCAAATTGCATTAGACATCTGTATTTGGGGATCTGAACTGAGTCTTGAGATGTGCAAGCTAGTCATCTCCAGACAGCTTTATGTTCAGAGGAGGAAATACCGAGCTTCACGTCAAAGTTCATGGGATCTATTTTAGATGTCCTTTTAAAGTAAGATAAGTCCCACTCCTGAGTAACAGCTGTCTAGTGGCACCAAAATCTTGTTGATCCTTTGAAGGGCTAAGTATTAGACCAAGAAAACATGTATACAAGTATCTAATTTTTAAGCTCACGATGATTTAAATTAAGTCAAACAATTACTCGAGGACATTTACTGGATCATGTATAGACTGAATGGCTTACAGGATTAAGGCTTCAACAGAAACTAAAACCAGGATTTCATCAAAGACAGTGGGGAAGAAAAATAGAAACCAGGAAAGGACAGAAGGGCACTGTTTAATTTCTTTGTCAAAAAAAAAAAAAAAAAAAAGGATGTGATATATTTAATGCTTTGCTAGGACACACATTTGGTTTCATCTGACTTGAAATTCGGCCCAACACTGTTAAGGCACTAATGCTTACAGAATCTGACCTAAACATTGAATAAAGTGACTCTACAGCTGTTAGCCAGGAGAATTTTGGGGTAGATACACTTTTCACGCTGAAAAATTTTGAAAGGTAGAAGGTCAAGGGAATACAATATGTTCTCATTTTGTGTGTCAGAAAATTTTATATTCATATGAGATTCACTTTTTTGTTCTACTAGAAATTTATAGAACTTAATTAATGAAAACTATGTGTTTGGATAGAACAATGTAAAAGTAGCATGAGCAATATTTTGCCTCTTCAGTTACACAGCTGAATTTACTGGGAGGCATTTTCAGTAGGTTAATTGGTAAAACTGAGAGACATGTTTCCTAATACATAGCACAGAAGCTATTAAAGAGTAATTTATACAGTAATTATATCTCCAGCTGTGACATAATCCTACTCTCTCCTACTTATGATACTTAGTGGTATGATTGGCTAACCAAAGTACTGTCATATACATTCCTATTAAAGCTTCCTAATTTAGAGCTTCCATGTTGGCATCAGCCCATAAAAAGGAAAAATGGAAACAACAACAGAAGCAACCCACAACCATTCAAATTCCCTCTCACATCTGGTCTGGCAATATTTTGAAACCATCAAAATTAGAATGATTAAATAGCATTATAAATCTCTGTCTCTTGAGATATATGAATATACTCTTTCACTCAACACACTTTGGTCTGTTAAGGTATTTCTGTTATTCTTTATCATCACATACGAGAAAAATAATGTTGCCATGCACTAAAACTTTATAAGAATCTTTAGGGATTCTGTCAAAAGGAGGTTGCTAATCTTCACCTGTAATTGCCTTTTACTGAAAGAATTCAAAAGACTTGTACGTACAGTTATTTATTCATTTATGCTTCGTAGATGATCCTGAAGCACTTCCTCAGGAATTTAAATAATTTGCTGTAACAATTTAAATTAAAAGTCACTTAGTAATGGAAGGAGATTTTCCGTAATGAATTTTCCAGAATTCATTTTCTCATGTTATGCTGTCACAGAATATAGGTGGAATGATTTCCTACATTTTATAGTATTGGAAACACATACAAAAGCAGAAAACATTAAAAAAATCTTGAAACAAATAGACCTGTTCAGAAATTGTGTTCCCATGAATGTCTATCATTTCAAAGGGGAAAGAGGGATTATTTAATTAAAAAGTGTTAATGTTTATTCTTAGATTGTATAAATCCCTTCAATAAGACATAGGTTTAAAAAAAAAATTCCTTCTCCTACTAATTCCTACTATTCTCTCATCTTCTTTCAGCAATCTAAATGGATCCCTAATGGTCTAAACAAAGCAAAATCACTACATAAAATTTAAAGAACATGACATGGAGATTTCTTTAGAAAAATAATGAAAAATAATCAGAGAATCATAAGGTTTAAGATATAAAAAGTGGTAGGCTGGTAGATGCTTCAAGGGTATTATTCTGTGTGACGCCAGGATTTAACTCTAGGAATATGTACAAGTTAAAATGCTCAGAAAGTTAAAACACCAGGACTAAATATTTATTCTTGTCATCAGCAACATTTTTTTTATCAAATCCATCTATCTTTTCGATTGTTGTTTTTTTTTTTTTTTTTTTCTTCTCATAGACAAGCTTTGGTTTTGGTTAGAAAAGCAATTGCAAAGAAAATAATATCAATTTTCTTTAATTTTTAAAGATGATTCTTCCTTTTTCTTCAAGTTCCAGAATGGAGGACAAACACAGCAGCACATTTCAAATGGGCAGTGAACTTAATTCTCTTTGATACATTTCTTCCAGTGAAAAACATTTGCTCTTCAAACCTGCTTTGTGGGTTTTAGCACTGAGATTTAGAGTCCTTTCCTCAGTGTGTTCAGCAGATCTGCTTATTTAGATAACATAGGCTATAGGAAATCAAACCTGCTCTGTCTAGCTACATTTGACCTTTCTATATATATATGTGAGAAGACAGCAATTACCTTTAAAGCATTCTATTTGGACTTCATCATTACATTTCCTAGTCCAGTCCCTCTTTGAAAAAGTTTTTAGTCTGCTAACAGCCTTGTCTTGGTTAGGCACTTCTTTACAGTGCTTACTTTAGAACCATTTTGTAAAAAGTAATGAAAAGCCTCTTTATTTGCCCCTTTGTTTTTAGTATAGTGGAAATGAGTTTCTTTTATTCTGTAACTGAAAGGTTTGATGTGTTTGTGATAATATCGCTTATCATGTTTTAATATTCCACTGGCACAGTTGTGAGAGTTTATGTAAAGGATTTTAGGCTACTCCTATGATTTATGAGTCCCTTTAAGGCTTGTGAAGAAAGGTGAACATACTTGGCAATTGGAAATAAGTTTCACAACTTTGACGGGCTTACCAGTCTGAATTAGGAAAAGTTTACTGCAGGGTTTTCTCCAAGTGAAGTTTGAGTATTCTTCATAGGTGATCTATTTTTGTGCTTTGGTAGAGAACAAAAATAAAAGAAGCTGGACCAAACCAGAAAACCGCTTCCAGGGTTTTACATGAGGGTGAGTTGTACGTGTTTTGTGCTGTTTGAGGCTGTTTGAAGTCCAGGGACACTTCAAAGGGACTGCGGAGGAGCCAGCACGGTCTCACACTGACCCCTGCCGGCTGTTCGCCCCACACCCTGTGTAGCACCACGTAGAGATATTGGGAAATGTCCAGCACCAGTTTCTTGAGTTTACACAGAAAGAAACAATAGGTATTAGATTCCGTATCGACACACGGATGACAAACAGCTGAAATAAACAAACATGACGAAATATTTTGATCACAAAGGCAAAGCATATGACTGCATTAAAAAAAAAAAATTAATTATATCTTATTAGAAAATTTATGAATTTGAGTTTGTTCAGTGAATATCCAGAAGTCTTTGGGACAGCAATTTGCAGTGTTCTAAACTGACTGGTGCATAATTATATATTGACATCTAAATACAGAAACAAAGAAATTCTCTTCTTCTTATGCCGTTCTCCTTCTTACTCCTGTTTTCCAGACCATCAAATCTGTTAAAAAAACATTACTTCAATTCTAAAAAAAAAAATCTAAATCAAAAAGTTGCTAAGTTTTCCTTATTTATCAACAGCTGTAAACATTCCTCTGAATCTATTTCTGCCTACTAGTCTGGCTTTAATGCTTAGTGAAACTACAGGAGACAGGTGAATTCCAACTAACTGATCACGGAGATCTTATTAAAGACTATAAGGAATCTCAAGTCACTCTTTTCAGTTAGAGGAAAACCTAAGCAAAGCCCCATACTGACCTTGAAAAAAAGAAATGAAAGAGAAAGTTATATCTCCACTAGCTTTTGCTATCTTTCTGGAAGCTTTTAAAATTCACCTCATTTGAAGTCACATACCTTTCAGGAATGAATGCTATACAGAAGAAAAGTGATTGAAAGGTATCACTGAATCTTAAGCTATTACTGAAAGGGCAATAGGATTTCTGGGATGGGGAAAAAAAAAAAGGAAATTAAAAAACATTAGAATAATTCTTGTAAAATCAGTGTTCTTGAGGAAATTTTATTTTAGTTTTGTGTTGATTTGAGTGTGGGTTTTTTTGGTTTTGTTTTTATTTTAATTTTGCAATCTTATTCTTAGAAGGACCTTTTCTCACCTGGCCTCCCCTTCCCGTTTTAATCCTCATGGACTTTCTATGTGCTGCAATCTAAAACTATTAACTATCAAATTTTAAAAAGAAGGCCAAATGGAAACAAATATTTATTCAGTTTTCCTTTATTTTAAGTCAGGAAATAAACTCTGTATGTGTGTGTTTAAGTGAAATCAAGTCCTGCATGAGAAACTTGCTATTGCCCTTATATCTAAAGAATACCTAGAATTTATCTGCCGGTACAATGCTTATCATTTGTTGGTAAACAGAACACAGCTGACTATGGAGAGATAAGACAGCACCTAAATACAGATACATTACTGGAATTCAGACATATCAGCTGAACACAACTTGAGGCCTTCTGAAAAAAGATAGGAAACAATGTGTCAGGGTGAATTTGTGAAAGCGGGAAAAGTTTGATGAGTGGTTTGCAGGAAGGACAAGATTCAAGATTTTGGTCCTTCCTTTTGATGCCTGATTTTCAGAAAGCACTGACTATCAAGTGTTTAATTTGGTTTAATACATGATAGTCATTTCAAAGCTAAGAACATTTGAAGGATGCCTTCTGAGTTATGTAGTCCATGGCTGTAATTTTGTTGACAGACTACTAAAAGCTGCAGATGTTTAAATTATCTTATTTTATTTCTTAACAACAGAAAATGAAAAATAGTTGCACAGATTTTGAAATCTTCTCTGTAGGAGAAAGAGCTTTAGGAGCATTTGTTCATGTTTGAGATCCAGGCTCTATGTCTTCATGTAACAATATAAAACTATGTCCTTTAATAATTTCTATGAAGAAAACAAGCCCAGCTCTACAGATGAGACAACTTCAATCCCAACATAAACACCACCTGAATAGGTAACATTGCTGGGAAAAAAACACCCTAACTATGATTTCTTGGTTAGAATCTACATCCTGTGTTTCTCAACAAAGTAACAAGGAGATACATCCTAAATGGCACAATCAAGAGCCATTAGTTAGAGAAAAGACTTTTACCACAAGCAGTTTAATGATATTTTCCAAATCTAATCCCATTTCTTTAATATACAGGAATCTATGCCAATGAATAATTTCCCTTTTCTTCTGAAAAAAAGAATAAAAATTCAATTCTTAGAGTCTTTAGACAAGAGTTATTAATCACTGTAATTTTCAAACATTAAGAAAATTTTGATTTTAGTCCCTTTCAGTAGAGAATTATGCTAGAATTCCATGCTTACAAAGCAATAAACATATGTGGACTCACATCTTAAGCAGTGCATCACACTTGACCTGCAATTAAAGGAAAGTTTTGTTTCTCATTGTTTTGTATAGGTTCAAGCATGGTTTCTGCTATCTGGCTGTCTTTCACAAAATCATTAAACTTGCTCTTTACATGAATACACACAGTTGTATTTTGCTCAGAGAAGTAGGGAGCTTATGCAAGGGATGCACTTATCGTATTCGGTGTATTACAGCTCTGCTGAGAGGTATTTTGGCATGAGAGATAACCAGGGTGAAAGAAGGACAACCTCTGACTGTCAGAAGCAAAGTCAATGGCCCCAAAACAAGTTTATTATCATCATGCAGAGTATAAAAGTTTCAGAGCAGGATCCCACCTGGATTTCCCAGACTTTTCAGTGAACAGATCACATAATCAGTCTGTGTCTGGGGAATAACTGATGTTCTTCCATGAACATATACAGACAAAGGCAAGAACATCTCTTTTGGGTATCTGAAATATGTGTCTGACTTTTTGACACAATCCCTTAGTGAGCTGCAGAGGAGAAAGAAGACTAAAAGTTATTGGCTCTTAGCTGAGCTTTGCAAGCAGCTGCTTTGTTCTATTCAACTGTAGCTGACTGTTTGCCAATACCTGTGAAAGTATTTGTCAGCAAGAATTAAGCACAATGGTTTTCACATTCACCTTGCCATAGGGTAAACACAGGAAGGTTTTTATTGACATTGCATACAAGTTACCTCATGCTTGAGGCCACACAACTGTACTGACCATCTCTTAAGTTCCAGATAAGGTGGTCTGCTCATAAAATTTAAAATGTTTTAATTGGCCTACAGTGCCTCAAGGTTAATAACAGCATTAACTTATTATGGTGGTTTGCTTTGTTCTGGCACATAAATGCACGCAATTCCTACGGAGAAAAGTAGTTTGAGAAGAGGAAAAAATTTAGTTGAAACAAAGCTGAAAGCACATGAAAACAAAATTTATGCATTAATGACATGTGAATCAGTATGGAAGAAGTGGATCTATACAGTTCCATTAAATCACAGAAGGAATGGGGAAGAACTGTTCTCCAGGAGTAGGGAAGACAGGAGTAGGACTACAGGGATGTAATCTTACTTTAGACATGCATTTCTTTTCTTTTGTGCTCAATTTACTTAATATTCTTGCTGTAACATGGTTGCAACAGTGGTAGATAAAAGCTTATTGCCAAACTTTAGAAAAGATGGAGAGGTTGTCTGATATCCAGATATCATTCCAACTATAATTTTTTCCATCAGAATTTACTCCCTTATTTCCTATTATTCCGGGCCTTTGTTTGCCTAGAGAACTTTCATCTCCACACCACAGAGCCTCAGATCCTTTCTCTAGCATAAATGAAGAGGACCTTCTGCCTCCCCTTCAAGTTGAGTGGGATAGTCATGCGAATTTACAATGGCACTGAGAGTAATTCTGTACTGACACATTACTCAAGCCCATTATCAGGAAAGCCATAATGGAAGTCACAAAGAATGGAAATTTCATTTGTCTTTAAAATTTTAGCAACTACATTAATATCAGAAACACAATAAGTTACACAGGCATAATTTATTTAACCTTAGAACTACAGAAATTGCACTATTGTGGTCATGTCAATATCAGTAAATAATTCAGCGAATTTAAGATCATTATGGTGAAAGAGGTAGCGATGAGGACCTGATGTGGACAGTGCATGTTTTTCAAGGGAGTTTATTCTAATTGGCTCCAGAATGGTTTCCTGAGCTGACTGCTTGTTAGTAGATGGAACTACTTTTTACTTTAGGAAGCAATCCAGTTCAACTACCCAAGACCACCCCACAAGGTGTATAAGCGCATGGATAGTGGGAACGACTGCAAGATTTGCCTCAGAAGTGCACTCCTGAGCCAAAGTACTAGAATACTAGTTGTCTTGGGGTGACTTTATGATGTGTATCCCATATCGCTGCCCTATGCCTAGAAATTAATTTTTGTGCCTTTTTATGCCTTTAAACTGTGCCTTAGAGGGGGCAGGAAAAACTGAGCAAAACTTTTTCAGAGCAGTTTGCAACTTGTTCAAGGTCACACAGAGATAGCAACTTTTCTTTTCAGCTGCGGCAGGAGAGCGAGAGGGAAGGGAAGCACCCAGCTTGCTTTTCTTTCCAGACAGCTTTCGGCCAGTTTTTTTCCTCAACTCCTTTTCCTTCAGAGAGCTGAACTTTTGTTTTCCTGGGACTTTGGTTTTTTTCCTTTTCTCTCTGCTGGACTGTTTCAACATCAGAATACACCGGGAGGAATTTCCACCGAGGCCATCCCAGCTCCAAGGAGGGGGAGAGAGATCTACGGAAGGACTCTGAAATTTTCCCAGGTTTCTCTCAGCAAAGCAAGAGGTTTTATTATTTAGCATTATTATCCTTTTCCTGTGTGTTTGTTAAATAAATAGCTTTTATCTCTTTCACTTTCCTTCGAGGAAAATTCATTTTTTTCCTGAACCTGGTGGGGGAGGGATGGTTGTAGCCTGCCTTCTCTCAGAGGGTATGTTTCTAAATTTGGCCAAACAGGAACACTAGTGCAGAACCAAAGTACTCATGCTATATTTGTCATTTCCTACACTGCAAATGTTGGTGATTATGAATTGGTGGAACTAGGTGGAAACTCTTGCATGACCAGATTTAACTCTTGGCTTGTATGACACCTTTACTCAGTGTGACTACAGAAGATATCTAAGCCAGGCACAAATCTGAATCACCTGGCCATTAAGATAAACGTCTGTAGTCTTTATGTAAGCAAGGAAAATTAACATCCTTCAGAAGGTCCTTATGGAGTAATCTTGTCAACCTATACGGGTTCTTGACAGTTAAGCAACACTTCTCTCTAACTTGTTACTTTGTGCCAATTGTAGTATAGAAAATAGCAGACGCATATTTTGCATTACTTAACCTTTCAATTTAGTCTGATACTTTCATGATTTAATTGACAAAGTCTTAAATGTGAACTGTAAATATCCTGAATTTTGATTTGCTATATAAATACCATAAATATGCAAGAGTGCACAGCAATATAAAGCATATATCAATAGGTTATGGGTAACACGAATTTATGAACAAGAGGTTTTGACCTTCTAAATTCCAAAATTTGTATAATTTACTTTGACTCATTTTTAAATAAAGAATAATCAAGTTAAGACATTATAGATGGGGAGGTTTTCACTGTTTAGTCTTTTAATAACAATTCCTTTGTATTTTTCCACAATTAGGCACAATTAAGGAAAATAAGCACAAAATTTGTAAACATCAAAATCAATTAATCACTGCTGCTTTTAAACTAAAATTCTTCTCAGTTTCGGTAACCAGTTAACTTAGCAAACACTTCCATGTGAAGACCTTTGTTACAATTTTTAAGGTTGCTGCACAACTTCAAGTGGGTCAGGAAATTAGTTCAGTGTGTTTATAACAAACACAGTGCTAAGTTGACAAGAATCTAAAATTGTATTATTTAATTATGATTAAATCTAATAATACCTAATTAACTTATTTTTACTCAATTAATTCACATTTACTTATTACTGGATTAACATAGGGTCATTTTGAATAATGAGATTAAATACTAAGAAATTAATTTTGTGATAAACCTTTTCAATTTCCTAAGAGATATGTTTGTTGAGCTTTCTCTTTTCTTGACTAAAGAAAACTTAAGTATCTTTAAAATGAGAGGAATTTTTAAAAATCCTATTTTATGAATGTAATCATAGTCTGTATATTTATGAAAATATGGGTACTGCTCAAGCATCTGGCCTCTTGAAAACAGAAAATACAACAGTATAGCTGAGGAAAGGAAAACATATTTTCAAATTTTTTTGTTAGTTCATTCATCCTTCAAATCAATCATTAATGTATAGTTTCCCCTCACTTTGCCACACAAATTCATGCAACCAATTTTGCTTCCAGAAACAGGTGATAGAGTGGTTTGAGGTTTGTTTGCTTGTTTGTTTGTTTGCCTGTGGGTTTCCATTTTCCCTCTATATATGGCTAAAACTTGCATATGTATTTGGGAATGCAGAAAAATGCCCGCTTTGAACTGAGCATTTTTTTAATGGCTGGGCACAGATTGGGCCCAGAAAAACAGAAAGAGCAACAGCAACAGCAGCAGCAACAGCAGCACAAAATTGAATTAATTTTATTCAGAATAGGAGTTTGTTTTCCTGTTTTACTAATTTTGCTTGAAGCAGATTTTTTGCTATTTCACCTCTTTTCTCTCTCTCTCTCTTTTTTTTTTAAATATTCTTCCATTTCAAAAAAAAAAAAAAAAGGAGGCACATACTTCCAGTCTACTGTGTCTTATGCTTTGGCTTCCTGATCCTTACACGTCCAACACTGATTTGAACATTTGGTGCTTGTTAAATAAACCTATGTGTTTCTTCTTTGCAACATCCAGCCAGATGATCTTACCTGTAGTATCCACAGGCTGTCATTGCCTTATAGATCTTTGAAAGAATTTTTATAGGGCCACATTGACACTGCCCAGAAGGGAAAAAATAAATAGTTTCCAAGTTACTGCAAAACTGCACTCAAAATCCTGTTTGTGAACACCTTATATATAAAGCTAATAGCATACTGTTAGAATATTTGGAACCATAGAAGCTGGCTTCACCAAGCCCAAATTGTACTTGACTAATTTTGTGACCTTCTACAATGTACTGACTGTATCACTGGCCAGGGGAATGGCTACAGATGTCATCTACCTGGACTTATGTAAGGCTTTTGACATGGTCCCACATTGCATGCTGGAATCTGAATAAGAGATTTGAGTTTGATAAATGGAATTTTGAATGAATAAGGAATGTGTAAAAAGTTGTAGTCATGGCTCAGTATCCAAGTTGAAACCATTAATGAGAAGTGTCCCTCAAGATTTCCTTCAGGGACCAATATTATTTAATATCTTCATCAATGATAATAGAAGGGATTCAGTGCATCCTCAGCAAGTCTGCAGATGGCAGCTCTGGGGTCCCCAGTACAATATATGAAACTCTCAAAGCAGGTCCAGAGAAGTGTCTCAAAAATAAAATCATTCCATGCCATTCCACCTATGCATTTTAAATATTTCCAAGACTCAGTAATGACCAAGCTTTTTATTTCAGGTTTACAATTGTTGCCTAAAATTTACACACTCAGTACCCATTTTAGTAATCAAGACTCTCCTTGCACTAAGATTTAGTTAAGTTGCATTTAAATTCTCTATTTGCAAAACGGGGAAAACAGCATTCCCTTATCTTCTTAAAATATCATGAAGGGAAATTACCATAGAGGTGTCTGAAAAGTTGTTCATATTGCATGATGAAATGATGAATAAAATTATCTAGATGGATATTGAATATTTTAAGACTGCTTCTCTCCTATTAAGTCTTCTCCTCAAGTTCTTCTTATTGTCTTATCTCTATTGCCTAGAGATTTACTGCTTAGCTTTCATAGCAGCTAACAGAAATTATGTAATGCATTTTTTCAGACCACTTTTGTAAATACACTGAATAATTCTCAAAGACATTTACAGAGGCAGTCCAGTGTGTTAATAAAAGGAAATAAACAAACCACAAAACCCCCCAATAATTTTAACTAAGTTTTCAGAAGTGTTCAGACAATTAGGACAAACTTAATGATGAAAATATTTCTTGTCAAGCCAATAGATCAACCAATTTTATCATGGAAAGTATTTTAGATACTTGATGTCTCAAACTGTTGTAGGAAGTGCTTTGATTGCAAGATAAAGGCTTTCTATCTTCAAGTCTAACATGTCTTTGAATCTAACCATTCTCAGCAACTGGAGCTTAAATCAATATGGAGTTTTTTGATATTATAGGATGTGACTAGAATGAACTGCCAACTAAATGATGCTTGAAGAATACTCGTGTGTTTTTCTACACACTACTTTTCTGTCAGTGAGAGCCCTGAAAGGAAAAGGGATCAGTCTATGACAGTTGATAAAGATTTTCCACAATTTTTTAGCACATAAGACCCCTTCTTTGAATTTCAGCCTACACATTCAGCTTATGCTGGAACTCTCAGACACCCTTGTGCCTCTGAGGGAATATTTTTCTTGATGACTGACATCCGGTCTGTTCAAAAGAGCAAGAGCTCAGCTGGAAGGGAATGGGGTTTTGAGAGTTATTATGAGAAGAATCTACACAATAACTGTTGAGAATTCTAGGAATATCAGTATATTTGTAACAGTATTTTTGAAATTTCTTGTGAGAAAAATCACTAAATTTTGGTATTAAAATGAATTAACTTTATGAATAGAATTAAGTCATCTCCTGTACATATCCTTCCCGGATATTAACAAGTTCAGAGCTTACATGTAGTCCTTTTTTTGCTAGGTTATATGAAAAGAATCTCATCGTTTCCATTCATGTTAAATGACTTCTTCTGTTCTGTCAGCATGCAAAACATTTGGTAATTTATACCTTTGCTCTTCAAGGAAATATCATCCAATTATTATCAACAGGAAGACTCAGCTGGGGAAAAGTAAGCACCAAGTTGTTAGATCTGAAACTGAACCCTTTATTCTGCAATGGCAATTGCAAATGTCTGCTTTCATTCATTTTAATTAGAGCTCCCATAGGCAAAGAAAGTCAATCCAGAAAGAACTTACTACAGTAATGCAGTAAAGTCCTCAAGCATACATTCTAGAATTCATTTTGTCCATGAAATGGCAACATGGAATACGAAATTTAAAATAACCTTAGGTTACTCATATGTGGACAAATTTTAGACATAAGTCCAATAAGTAGAAGAACTACTGACCAAATCAACAGTAGTTTATGTGAGGTAGCATGCAAATATTTATACATGGCTGCAAAAATGTCTTCTGGTTCAGACAGAACACTGAATCTATTAGAGAATCACTTTTTTTGGTCGTAGGAACTAAATCCCAGGTGGGAAATTCTGCAACCTGAAACAGCACTGCCTACTAGTAATGAATCGTATTTGCCAGCCCCGAGGCAATGTTTCAGAAGCTTTAAATGTCTCCAAATCGTACTGGAGACCTTGGTATTAGTAACTGAATTGAGTCTGAAGTATCATATTTATGGTTATAATCAATGGAGAAATAAAACTCAATTATATGCTCAAAAATTAGAACAGTTAAAAGCAATTAAATTTTCCTGAAATTGATATGTTTGTCACATTCAGAGACTAAATTGAGTACTCAGAGTGTAAAAAAGACACACAAAAAAAAAGTTGTTTACAGATACTGTTGATATTCTGTCTGATCATTCTCTCCAGGAATTTACACTGTTTAAAGATGTTTCAAGACAGTACTTAAATAAATGTGCAGGATATTTAGAAGTCTAACTTCAGGCTTTAAATATCTATATATAAGAATATAAATTTTAATGCTTCCAGTGACATTTTTTTAAACCCCATAAATTATGTGTTTACATAATTTATATGTCTATATAATTTATATTTAAAAGCAAATAGAAGGTTATAAAAATACATATGTTATACTTCATTTCAGTTTGCTTTAGCATCCATATTTTGCTTACTCATTTATTTCTTACAGACTTCTTCCCACATCTAATAGATTTAAAGTTTTTCATCTTGATCCTATTTGTTTTGAACATCTTGCAAGAGATGAGATCCTTCACTTGCCATTTTTACTGTAGACAGTAAGAAAAAAAATCAAAGTGTATTATATAAAGTTTTGTAATGGTGGATTTAGTATCTGGTATCTTCATGTGAGGCAAAATGTTTTTATGTATTCCATAGGTAAAGATGGCACTTGTTTCACAGCACAAAGTATAATTACAGAATCACAGAATTGCTGAGGTTAAAAGGTACCTTTGGAGGTCATCTGGTCCAACTCCCCTGGCTCAAGCAGAGTTGCCAAGAGCTGGTTGCCTTAGACCATACCCAGACAGCTTTAGAGCATCTCCAAGGATGGAGACTCCATCACCCCTTTGTTTACTCTCACTGTGATGGAAGTGTTTCCTTATATTCAGGCAGAGCTTCCTGTGTTTCAGTCAGTGTCCATTAGTTCCTGTCTTATGAATGGATGCCACTGGAAAGAGGTTCTTTTGATCTTCTTTAGACTCTTCTTTCAGGTATTGGTGAGATCCTCATGAGCATTCTCTTTTCCAGGCTAAAAAATCCCAGCTCTGTCAGCCTTTCCTCATAGCAAAGATGCAGGACTTTGCATTTTCTTTTGCTAATTACATAAGGTTCCTTTTTTTGTTGTTTTTTATACAGATCTTTTTAAAGGGCTTTTATATTGGTAATTTTTTTAAGAGGAGGTTGCTGGTTTCCCCTTTTAAGTTATTTAGTAAGCAGGAGAAAATAATATTTAGAATTGATACAAGTTTTTGACATGTTTATGTTAACATTAAAAAATCAATCATAGTTTTACCAAGTGTCAGTATTGCAGTTACAGATGCATGTCAGTACAATCTTCATAATGTGCTAAAAAGCATTCTATATTTTCATTAAATCAAGAGACATCTATGATGAGTAAGTAAAAAGTAATATACTAAATACACATGGAATTTAATCAATGCAAATCAGAAGTCTGGGAACCTATACAAAAAAAAATTTATGCTCAATTAAAATGTTGAGGAATCATTCAAAAGACAGAAGAAGGAGAATGTGTAGCTCACAAAAGACATAAACTATGACACCTATTATTGGCTGTGTGCCTCCTATCTTGGATTGCTTTAGGGCCAGCACAGCACAAGTGATAAGTTAGCTGGGGCAACTGAGAGCCGATAAATCACTGAGCTTAGGTAGGTCTTATTCAACAGAGCAAAATGGGTCTGGGGGAAAAGCTTCAGAATGGAAAGCAACATTATTGGAAAAGTCATTAAGTTGTGACTTAAATCCATAAGAACTGAGTGAAAGAAAACTGGTGTTGAATGTGTAATAGAGAGATGTTTCAATTAAAATTCACATGTTCTTTTTGCAAAAAATTAAAGACATTTTGGGGCCAAGCAAGAATAACAGGAACTGTACAGAGATACAAAGTTTTCAGTGTTCAGTCTTCATAATATTAACAAACTCCTAGGTATGAAACCTGGGAGAACTTCTCTTTTGTGTTAAGCTAAAGAGAACTGCTGGTATTTTCTGTTTTTCACTATAACATGGCGTGATGGGTTAACCTTGGCTGGCAGCAAAGTCTCCACCACATTGCTCTTTCACTCTCTCTCCACAGCAGTACACAGGGAGGAAATACAATGAAGTAGCTCTTGCACTGAACAAGCTCTTGTGTTCAGATATACACACAGAGATCCCTTACCTACTACAGTCACAGGAAAAAGACTCTATCTGTGGAAGATTTACTAAGTTATTGCCAATTAAAAATAGAGTAACCTAGTGAGAAAAAAACCCCAACTCCCTAGTCTCCTCCTGTCCTTCTTCTGAGGCTCAACTTAGCTCCAACTCTTCTACCTCCTACACCCTGCAGAGGATGGGAAATGAGGGTTGTGATCAGTTTGTAATGTTTTGTGACTGTCACTTCTTCATGTTGTACTCCTGCTCCAGCATGGAGTCCCTCAAAAATTCACAAACTGCTGCAGTGTGGGTCCTTTCTACGAGGTGCAGTCGTTCAGGAATAAACTACTTTATCATGGGTTCCCTGCAGCACCACAGGTCCAACTGGGAGTCATGCTCCAGAAGGGGTTTCTCTTTGCATAGGCCACAGCTCTTGCCAGGATCCTCCTTCAGCATGGGCTCTCCATGAACTGCAGCTTCCTTCAGAGCACATCCATCTGCTCATGCATGGGCTGCAGGGGGGATATCTGCTCCACCATGGACCTCCCTGGGCTACAATGGGATAACCGGCTTCAGCACAGGCTTTCTCTTGGGCCTGCAGGGGAATTTGTGCTCCAGCATCTGAAGCACCTCCTTCCTCTCCTTCATTCACAGTTGTTTCTCACATATTCTCTCTCTTCTGGCTGCTCTTGCACAGTATTTTTTACCCTTTCTTTAATATGTTGTCATGCAGGTGGCCCCAGCATCAGTGACAGACTCAGTTTTGGCCAGTAGCAGGTCCATCTGAGAGTTGTCTGGAACTCTCTGTCTGACATAGGGACAGCATCTTGTGTCTTCTCACAGAAACCAATCTTGCAGCCCCTCTGCTACCAAAACCTTGCCGTACAAACTGAATAAAAATGTAAAATTTGGAGTAAACCACAAGGTATTCCATTTCAGTTCTAATTTGATCATTACAGGCCAAGCAAGATAGTCTTTTTAGTTCTGATCCCTATTACACTGGTATGACTTGGCAAAAGGGATAAATATTTCAGAGATGGCAAAAATGACAACACGTTGTCAAGAAAATAATTTAGGATTTGTTCTTGAGAAGGTCGTTAAAAAGTAAACATATATATGTATGTATATAGACACACAGAATTTTTTTCATGTGCCATTAGACAATTTAAATCTCTGTCATTCAAATGTCATCTAATTCCATTAATTGTCCCAGTGTTTTAGTGGAATAATTCCCAGAGTGAAGATTTATCCTAAAAGATAGGTTTGCCTATCTTTAAGACAAGAGAGACATCTTCACTGCGAATTTTTTCAACAAGAAAAAATGAAGAAAGTTCTTTAAAAATGCCTTAGATCTTTACATTAAATCCTTATAAATAATGGATCTTAACAAACACATATAAATATGGGTGTAGTAGTAAAATCTGGTCCTTAGCATGTAAAAAACTTTCTACTTACATGATATTGACATCCTAAAAGGCAAAACTTTTAGAGTTTTAAGTGTCTTCAAGGACAATAAATCTCAATTGGTATACTTAGTTATATTGGAGAGTAACCCTAAAATCCCAAAGACTCTAGAGATTAAATTATGAGATTAATAGAAACATAAGAACAAGAAACTGAAAATCAAATAGTATCAATAAAAAATAATTCCATGGGAATTTTTAGCTGAAAATATTGAATAGATGTTAAGAAAACCATAGAGAAATAAAAAGTCTTAAACAGTACCCTTGAATACATTTCAGTATTCTTAATACTTAGTAAAAAGTTATTGGTTTATTGGTTGGTGGATTGATTGGTTGATTGGTTGGTTAGTGGTGTTATTTTGTGGTGGGCTTATGTTTTTCTCATAAACAAGAAAATTAAATGATACCATCCAAATATCTTCCATAGGAAGTGCAGTGTAAGAAAATAGGAAACAATATCTGGAACACTTATTCATCCCAGAAATACAAATAAGCCTTTATAATTTCACTTCTTTTTTAAGATGATTCTGCAGCAACTTGATTAATAATTCAAAAACATTTCCAAGAATTTGGCTTTATAGTATGGGTTTTTTTTCTTTTCTTGAGTTTTCTGAGTCCCTTTAAAAGAAATCTAAATTCTATTTAATTTTGATGCTTCATATTTTTTTCTGAGATGTGCACTGGCTATTACAGAATTAATTCCTGACTGCTATGTATCAAAGACAATACGGAAATTGATTGAAAGGCTAGAATTTATTCTGTTCTAAATTCACTGAGGATTTCCTAAAGAAAATTAATATAGTCATGTTACAGAAGACTCAATAATTCAATGTATACAATAAAAATAATGAATGTTTGAAGAAAATTGTACCTTGATAGTCTTTACTTGTTATCACTGGTAATTCATCACTCTTATCTCTTCTGTTCTGAACACTCAATGTGCCCTAAATCTCCTTTAGCCTGTCAGACTTCTAGGTACTTTTGTTTAAATTATAAATGCATCATCACAATTATGTGTCAAAGAAACATTTAAATTTGATAGGAGAAAGATTTTTGTTTTCTTTTATAGTTTGACCTGGAGTGTAATCATATTGTATAAATGTAGAAATTATTTTTTCTCTATAAAACTTCTTTAGATAAAACAAAGAATTAAATATTTATTATAGAGCGGTGGAGTGGCTCCTTTTACATAGACACTATTTCCATTGTGTGTGAAAAGCTTAGCTGTTTGGATGAAAAACTATTAGTATAATTTACATTCTGTTTTGAAAGGCAGACAAATCCTTCAATTTCACTTATTTTTATCACAGGGAAAAAGAAGAACTGCAAGTGAAATTATTTTACTGCCCCATAAAGCTTGCTGAGATTTCAATCATGCAGGTCAATAATTCAATTTTTTCTTCATCCAAGGATTTAAACAAAGAAAAACAGTAAAAGGTGAAAGGAAGAGAGAGGGGTTTTTGAAATAGCCAATTTGCTACATTCAAGGAAACTAAAACATCTAAATTCAAACCACTGTTTTTACCTAAATGAGAGCTAATGAGCATGAGTATTCATTGCCTGTTTTGACAGCTGTTACTCAGCTTCTCCTCTTCAAGTTGTAATGGATGATCATTGGTTCAACACACACTGTCTCTACAACCCACTCACAGTGGAATTGTGTACGTCTATAGTACACACACACATATGAATATACATGTAGAATATATATATATACACGTATAGGTATATGTATATGCATATGTATATGTATTCTTCCTCAGCACCAGAAAACCTGCACTGAAGTCCTTACTCTAAGCCTTGCAATAGGGGAGCTAAATTTGTGTCTTTGTCTTTACTGCGCAGTTAGGCTAGCACATAATTTGCATAAAGTTTTATCACTTAAAAAGTAAAGCTAGAAGTAATACAAAGAAAAACAGGAGTCTTTAACACCAGCACATGTGCATAAGGAATCAAGAGTCTCTGTGTTCTCCCTAGGCTCTAAAGAGATTTATAGCTCAGGCTTTCCAATGAGAAGCTGCAAGAAATTCCTAACCTAGCTCACACGCAATTAAATACTTGCCAGTTTATGGCATTATTTTTCATTAAAAATGATATGTAGATTATGTGGATTCTTAGACAAAGATATCTTCTGTCTTTACAGAGCCCATTTGCATGTAAGTGGTATCTGTGTATGAGTGTATATTTATCCTCATTCTGGCTGCAAATACTGATAACTTGTTTCTGATACACTTAGTTCTCCTTTATATCCATAGGCAAGAAACTAATCAATAAACAAAATTATTCACTGTGAAATGAAAAAATACAAGTCATAAAACCAACTCTGAAAAATTATTTCTGTTCAGTGACTTTTCCAATCAAGACCAGAGAGTTACTATTTGTCTGCACAGAATTTGTCACACATTAATTAAGCTGAACTCTTACCACCATTCTCACAAACTCCACTAGGAGGAAGAGAAAATACTTTCTGAAATTCCTCCATTTTGGCAAAGCGAATAAATAATGAATTTGGGTTTTTTTTGTAATTAGCTTGAATTTTCTGTTCTTAGTAATGAAGCAATATTATTTAAGCATCTAAATAAAAACCTTCTCTTTCTTTGTGATTTTGAAATTCAGACATCTCTTGCTATTGTTTGATTAGAACAGAGATATATTCAAGACACTTTGGTGGAAAATCTGTCCCCATTGAAGCTAGTAAAAAATGAAACTGAGCATCATCCCAAAAATTGTTTGTGTCCTATCAAATACAGTAAAAAAAGATTTTAACTTTTGTAAACTTTTTGTTGTTTTATACATAAGTGAATCTTTGCATCAAGGTAGCCAGAGAGGAATGTATCTGGAATTTTCTCTGTATTTTTCTTTCCAATAATATTATAAATAGAACTGTATAGTTCTGCATGAACCCTCCTTTTTGTCATATCAGAATAATTAGTTTCACCAACACTATTTTATGCGTAATTTCTGGTCATATTTTGATAGGTTTTATTTCTCTCTGTGTTTAAAACCTGTCCATCAAGAGTTTCTGATTTCCTCCACTGCATTCTACTAAAAATTATTCACAGGGAGAAATAAAAGATGGGTGAAAATTTTTGTTCTTTTGGGTGGTTGTGCTAATTTTTTTCAAATATCCTGTATTTTGCCTGGCCTCTAAGGTCATGGCTATTATTAAGCTTCAATATTTGTCTTATTCCTTCTGAGATTTTGAAATTCCCTCTCAAAATAGTGTACTTTTCCTAAGATTTCCTATTCTTATATGAATTATAAAGGTATTTATTATTTCTATTTTGAGATGATAAATAAAAAAAAAAAAAAAAGTTTAACCAAATCACTTTGGATTAAAGACCCATTAATGGTTTTAGCCTTTTTTCTGTTTTGAGTAACCTCAAAGTGCCTTATGTTTTCATCTATGTGCCTTGTTTAATTGTCATAAAAGTACCAGACAGCAACGTTTTTTCCATGTGATGGTATTGCTCAGAGGTCCCTGCAAACTGTAAATTCTTTGATCATGGTCTTATCTAGCTCTGCAAAATTTTGGGCTGCTTTTTTCATCCACAGTCAAGCACCACCCATAAGGAAGGATCTTAAAAGGGAAAAAAATTAATGTGGAATTTTTACCCTGCACCACACTTTACTAGTGTAAACTAATTAAAATATGGGGGTTTTTTTCCATAATATTTTACAGAAGGGTCAGTCTGTGGAGCAGACTCAATCCTGTGCAGATTTTGTCAGAGAGCAGTGATGGCCATGGTTGAGCAAGGCTGTGGGGAGCTGGAGACCAGCCTTGCTACAGCATCACAGGGCAGGGACTGATGGCGCCAGGGGCTGACGGCCCCAGGGGCTGACAGGGGGTCCTGGGCTGTGGTCAGGGCTGGCAGTGTTCAGGATTAGTTGAAACTGGCATTGGTTCAAATTGCACATTAGTGTTTAGTGAGACAGCAGTTCATTTACCTCTAATTTTGTACTTAAGAATGGATGAAACTAAGACTAGTTTCATCCATTGATTTGATGAACAAGCAGAGACTTGAAATGTCAAGTTCTTGCCAGGGAGGGATGTATAATGATATCTCTAATCAGCTTTGAGGACCAAAATTCAGCAAGAAGAGTTTTCTCATAGACAACTGCAAAGTAATCATGCTTGAACAGAAAAAATGTGAATCTGTCTGCTGGTTCTATATATTTTTATTTGTTGAATATTGTTTTTAAGCATTGTTTAGAATCTTAAACAAAATACAAAAGGAGTGGCAATGTTGAATTTTTTAAAGTGTTTAGCAGTTAAGGACACATTGATAGCAGTTGTGTTATATTTTGGAATATTTAAAAGAAGATATTTTCTTTATTTTACCAGTTTCAGGGGTTTTTGTTGGGTTTTGGTTGGTTTGTTTGTTTGGGTTTTTTAAATTTTAATTGTCTAGCATTCTTGTTTACTATTTAGAAGCTTTTTTTCCACAGTTGTGTTTTAGTGTAGATCTTTGAATTTACAGTTAAGCAGCCTTAGACTTGTAAAACCAGGCATTTGTTTGGAAAGAGAGAAAGAGTTCATAATGCGTGGAATGAACTTTATCTGGAAGGCTTTTTCATTTAATTGATGTGATCTGACCTTGCCATTAGTCTTGCTAGAGGCAAGCTATTTCTGTCTGCATTACTTTTCGTTATTACTTTTGTGTAGAAGCTCAGTACCTGCTGCTCCATATAAATATGTGGCAGAGCTAAAGAACATACTCTGGAAAGTCATTCAACTCCTATCTACTCTTATACTTTCAAAGTTAATTCACACAAGTGTATACCATAGTGCCATATATCAAAGTCTGTTGTATCAACAGAAATTTGGAATACCAAACTTGTGATCACGATCTGAGATATTGCAAGAAATTTATATTCCCTCTTTAGTTATCGGGAGTCCAGGCATGATCACCTTAGATATAAATCAATCTTATCCTGTAGCAGTTACTTTGCAACTGTGCCTGAGCTTATTATTAATTTACTGTGTTCCTTTTTGGTACAGAGTGAAGGAGACAATCAAATGATATATCACATAAACAATTAAAATCTGTCCTTGTGGCTTTAAGCTGTTGAAATGATGCAGAACTTGTGCAGAATGCAACTGCCCTCAAATTACTTTCATTGTTAAACATTAGACAATATGACAAATTTCAGTCTGACTCAATCATTCAGAATAGTATTTGTAGAGCTCTTTCAGACACTTATTTATCTTTATTATTGTATGGTTACTTGGGTAGACACAGGACTCATAAGAAATACAATGATGGTACATGGATAAAATTAACAACACTCATATGCCTCATTGTTTTTCTCCAAAGATAAATGTAAGAGACTCAGAAAGTTCACAGCAAATACCATTAATATCACTTTGCTACTAAGGCAAATATCTGCCAATCCTCCTAATATCAGTCATTAATATAATGTGTAATTTGACAAATATTATCAAATGCTGTTTTGCAGATTATTTTGAATCTCTGTTGAAAATAATTTGTTAAAACTTGTCAGCTTAGTACAAATCATTGTTGGGTAACCTTTTCCATGTCTTTAAGTATGTCACATCATTCCTATAAGCTTGATACTCACATAGGCACAGAAACATCCAGTCAACCCAGAAAGACACTGATCTTGAGATTTTTGCATTCTGCTTTTTCTATCAGTATCAAAGGGCAGATTTCCAAAGAATTCAGACAACGAACTATGTCGGTTTGCTTCAAGTGAGGAACTATTTCAAAAAATTTAAAATTCAAATGGCATATTTGGAAATTAATTCTGTATTTTACTGGCATATTATTACTTTAAACTTTTTTCTCTTGACAGAAATTATCGTGAAGTTAAAAATACATGCCTGATAAAAGCACTTAAAAACCCAAAGTCATGTTGAAGTATTTTACAAAAAGATGAATTAGTATACAATTCTCTTTTCATTTGTTTTTCTGGGTGTTTTTTTGTTTGTTCATTTTGATTTTTTATTTGTTTGTTTTTGTTTGTTTAAGTTTTGTTTTGCTTTTATTTTTAAACTGGGCAATGAAAAGTATGAAAATAAGCTTTCTCTGGGCTTGAGAAGAACAGTTCTTTCTCAGTTTATGTAGAAAAACAGCAAGAAAGGAAGATACTGGAAGACCAAATAACTCTTCAAGGATAATTTCTTACTGAAGTAGTTTTTTCTTAATCTGTCTGATGTCAGTTTTGGCTCCATTAAGTGTTAAGACACTTGAGAAAAGAAAGAAGTGTGCTTCAAGCAGTTTGTACCAAAACATTGTTCATTATTTCACTCTTTTTCTCCACTCTGCTTCTTAATTTCCAGTTCAGTGCCAGTTCTATTGATAGTTTTCAGCATTCATATACAGAATGAATCTTGGCTCTTCAGTAATCTGAGGTAACACTGTACTATGGGACAAACAAAAAAGATCCACTGCCTTCTTCAGCATAAGATCTAGGAAGCAAATTAACATCAAGCTGCCCTTTATTGCTTGCTGTATACCAAGTTGGGTTGAATTTCTAATCAAAATTGCTCTAAGTGTGGTGGTCTCTGTGAAACACCAATGAACTTGCACACATAGTGACATCACTCCGGGGCAAAAGGAAGGAATGGTGAAGTGATGTGGTACAACATGCTGTTTGTGTGTTCTTACACTGGGGAAGTGCAAGCTAAACTACTTTAGCAATATTTGGTTGTAAATAGATGCAGATAAGCCCAGAGTACATCCTTGCATTGCACAGAAGGCAAGTCGAAGTCACAACGTTTTGGCACTGCAAGTAGATGTGCAGTATCTATAGGGTTTCAGCAGATATTAATTGGGATAGGAAGATGAATTATTATGCCCATCCTTTCTAATAAATGTCCTCATCTGCGGAATAATTTTCACCTTCTTTCTCTCTGGCTTAGTAAGTAAGGCATGAAATGACAAGCAACTTAGGAGAAAGACAAGTAGAGAATTCCTACCAAAAAAAAGAAAAATCTCTAGCCAAATAAAATACTCCAAGTATTAGTATATTTGAAAAAAGTAGGGAAAGGTATTGAAAAAAAAGACCTTGACAGAAACATTATCACCATTTTGGTCTACATTTGCAGTGAAATTGGTGTTTTTCCCTGTCAGCTGGAACTAGAAATGTTCAGATTGAAAATCCTGCTAGGATTAAACTCCAAAATAATGATCTAAGCTATGGCATTAGAAGAATGACAAGGTTATTCTATATCTCTTCAACCACAGGCATTTAGAGCCTGCTGTAAAGACCTTCAGACAGCTTACATATTAGGTACAATATGAAGAAAGCTATCATGAGAAGACTTTAATGCTGGCGCTTTGTTCCTATCTTCCTTTGCAGATCTGGGTACCCAGGTTTTCTGCAAATTAGAGGCATGATTTGCAATTAATGAAAAGCATGGTGAAGATGATAATAAACATTGACTTTTCCATCCCTCAGAATTTAAAATAGGAAGTTCATAATATTGAAATTGGTTTTCATGTATCAAAAGGTGTGAAATTATCCAGATCTTATTTACATGATCTATGTTAAATATTTTCCTATCAAATTTCATAACTCTTGCATGCATGTTTCCTCTCTATGGACTTTGAGGAAATAACTTAAATCCATACATCAAACAATGTCTAATTCGAAGTATGAGTAGTTTAGAAAACTCCATGTGTAGTAAAGAAAGAACAAAAACCCCGAAAATGTCCTTCTTGTATTGAGGGACCCAAAACTGGACACAGCACTCAAGGTGTGGCCTCACTAGAGCCCAGTACGGGTATGATCACTGCCCTGGTCCTACTTGCCAGAGTATTGCTGATACAGTCTAGGACACCTCTGACCTTCTTGGTCACCTGGACACATGCTGGTTCATGTTCAGACAGCACCTGCAGGTCTTTTTCTACCAGGCATCTTTCCAGGCACTCTGCCTGTATCACTGCATGGGGTTATTGTGACCCAAGTGCAGGGCCTGGCATTTCACTTGTTGAACTTCACACCTTGGCCTTGACCCATTGATCCAGACTGTCCAGATCCCTCTGGACAGACTATTAGAAATTAAATATAGTCAAAGCAACCAATTAACTAGTACTATAAAGCAAAATGCATTTTGTTTGGTATAATAAATTAATTTCTTCAGAAGAGTGATTATAAATTTTGTCTTTATGACAACGGCTGTTTCATGAATAATTGTCTACGCAGCTGGCTTTATTTTCTGAATCATCCCTTTTTGCAGCTTTAATAAAACTTCCTCACTAAGCATCTAGGACTATGTTATACTGTAATTTTAATGAAACAATGCAATACACTGAAGACAAAAAAACTTCTACTTCACGTAAATATTTCATACTATCACAAAAAAGGACAACTATTTGGTATGTGTCTAAAATAGCTCCAGTCTTTACACAGTGCTCCACAATCTAAAGCTTGAGAAGATTCACTATTTTCCATTAATTCGGTGCCTTTTCTTTGAACTCTTGCAGTGCAAAATATATTTTATTTCCATTAGTGAATCATAACATCTTTATTTGGTGACAAATTGTGAGCTAAGTAATGTAAATGTGTTTCTCCACCAAATGTTAATTGCTGGCCCCATTCTTCCCAGTTTTTTGTCAATGCAACTATTGAATTCAGAGCAGTAGCTACCATCAGCAAGGAACCTGGGTTGCACTGTAGGTAGCAAAGATTCTGCCTTCTGCATAATGGAGCTATTTTGATTTATTCCTCTTTTACAGATAAGCTTTGACATTAAAAATGTTTCATTTTTTGTTATATATGTAAACAATTCAATAATACTCTGCATCTCACTTTGGTTTAGCTCAAATTATGTATATGCATTTCTACAAAGCTCATATTTCCAGTTGTGATTTTCTAAACATGTAAACTGAGGTTCATTTATGGTACAATACTGCTCAAATACAAATCTTGTTGCATCAATATGCTTTAAACTTTCTGACATTGTTTTTTATTTAGCATTAGTCCTCAACCCTTTTTATTTAAATAGTATTTCTCTCAAGTGAAAAAACCAGTTTCTGTTTCCTTGAGGTATTACTTATGGTCAGAGATTTCACTGTAAAAAATCTGTTTTTATGGTAGGATTTGTTATGCTAGGAGCAAGAAAGTATTTCTTTTGCTTTGATTTTGTTACAGTTTTCATGTAGATTTGAGACATGCTGTTACAGAAAAAAAAGAACATAATGAGAAGGACAGAGGAAATGAAACATTCAGTAAGATTTGCTAATCTGTGAACTGACTGATTTTTGTTCACAGAAGGTGCAGTGTAGTGGCAATTATAATTGCACAAGTTCAACCCTACAACAACACATAGCACAGGGAATGTACTGAACTGTAGAACTTTTTGTAAAGTACAAATACGTCTGTGTTTTGATATCTTAAACTATGGTCCTGATTGCCTTATGGTAAGTAGTAAAGTATATATTAACTATATTATAAAGATAAATAAGGATTTGATGAAAGGGCATGTAAATCTATAGATGTAATTATTGCATCCATAGAGATAATTACTGCACATACTCCTGTGCAAAACAAATTATTATTTGGTTTTCTGATGAACTGGAAGATTAGATGGTGATTATACACTATATTTAAGGGTTAATTACTTTCATTTAAGCTACACACAATACCCCTTTGATCTTCACCAGCTGAAAAAGAGAGTGCTTTGCCCTAAAATAAACTTACACTTAGATAAAGTAAATTTAGATGAGAGAGGGGAGCAATCTGGGAATGGTTAAAAGTTCTGGAACGACTCATTTCTCTAGCTGGACCATAATTTAAATGTTCCTGAGCCTATTTATTATATCACAGACACAGATAGAAAAAAAAACCCCAAACTTGATGAAGGCTATAGACCAGCAAAAGACAATGGTCTAGTCTTGGTATTATTTGTACATCTGCTTCTGAACTTTACAAGCTCCAAACACGCCTAGTCTGCATTAAGTTTTTGACACCTGAATAACACTTTACCAGGTTTTATCTTAGTTGGTCTAATTCTAATTTGTATTTATTTAAGGGAGTGTTTGTAACTACTCATTAAAGAGTCTGATCATTTGTTTGGTTTATAAACGGAAGTATTTTGTTCTAAACTGGAGAAACTGGGATGAGTGTAATCCTTTATTAAGTCTTTGTGCGTTCACTGAAGTTTAACTGTAGTTAATTCCTCTGAGAGACTGTCCTGGGACTGCACAAATACTAATTTTTCTGACACTGTAGGACTCTTGGGCATCATGTTATGCTGGTCCTTTCTCATCTGAGGCACAGAGAAAATTTGCTTGTATCTCAAAATGTTTTACATCAGCTGGAAGTGCCTTTTATAAAAACTAATTGACTGAGATATATATGAAGTAAAATTAAACACTGTCTTTTCTGGCCTTGAACTCCTTGAACTCCATAATATTGGACAGTCTGATTAATAGAACAGGCTGGAAAGTTATCAAATGAGGCTGTATCTGTGTCCTGGAGTTTTTCTGTAAGTGAAGTGCAGAGATACTACAGTGTTCAGATGATTTATTTATGAGTTCTTTTAATCTAAATTGTGCATGATTTGCACTTCATTTATGCCTGGTGAAGTTGGCATGTATCTGGAAATATTCACACATAAGAATGGGTAATTCCAAAATCAGTTAGGAAGATCAGAAAGCATAAAACATTGTGGCTTTACCAAATATTGAAGTTTTAGATTCACATTTGTATTTTGCATAAAAAGCAGATTAGCACCTGATAGACAGACACAGATATAATGAAAATAAACACTTAAAATTAGCTCTAAAACTATTTAATGTCATAGCTGTGTAGAGTTGTTGTGTGAGCAGTTAGAAACTTTAATCTACTTTTCAGTAAGGGAAATTACTTAGAAAAGTAGCTCAAATGCTTTGAGGATTGAGATCCGGACATCTATTGAATGGTCTGTATCGCTGCATTTTAGAATATATGTTGTATATTCCTCATTCTACAAAAATAAGAATGGCCGTGTTCAATTATTCCTTCCTTTTTTTTTCCATGTCAAATAGTGCAGGGTCAGCTGTTCAGCTTTATGCAGAGCTTTTTGTTTTAATGAAAGTTGCATTTGCATAAAAGAGATTTATTTGCTTGCTATGTGCTAGCTCAAATTCCAGTATGAACTTTAAAGGGCTTTGTTTATTTCATTGAAGTGAAGGACATTCCAGGAATCACTTTTTCACTTGGCACAAATATCATGTTGCCTTCCTTAGTTCAGCATTTTGAGTCACAGCAAATGCTAGTGGTGAATATGATATTATAAAGAGAACAGGGAAATAAAAGGCTGCAGGAGGAGAAAATTTTGTCCATGTATCTGTGTCATATTTTTCAGGATATTAACAAAACCTGTGGCATTAGGGGAAAGAAAATGTACACTGTAATAAGACTGAAACTATGAAATGCTTATCTGTTTTGATATTTCTCCAAGTCATGCCCTAGCTGTGGCCAAAAGTCACTTTACCAGGGTTTATGGAAATTGAAAGTTTATCAGTCCTTTATCCCTTAATCAATCCCAAGTATTCAAAATTCTTTCTATGAAGATTTTTTTATTGAATAGAGACAAGTGTATGGCAGGAAAACCTGGCTTAAGAGTTGCTTCATAGCCAGCTTGCTGCAATGACTATATGCAAACTAACTAAACCTGGAAAAAATAATGTTCTCTGTAAATCACAGTCCAGCCACCTTTTTATTGAACAGTAGCTCTAAAAAATATATGCAATTTAATACAAATATTTACTGCTATCATTGGAAAGCAAAAAAGGCAAGAATTTTTTTCTTTACTAGAACTCGGAAATTTTAGAGAGTTTTAGTAATGACAATTATCACATGCTGACACTTCATGATACCACCATGCTCGTTATTTTCCTTAAAAACTTTTCTTCCCTCTTTAGTTTAAATATGTAGACAGACTTGCTTTGGTTTTACAAATACATACCTGTATTTATATTGTATTTGTTCTTTAATAAATTCCTCTGAATGGCGTATGAGACAAAAATCAATGAAAACATAAAACCAACAATAAAATTTAAGTTGTTGTCCAGTGAAGAAGAAAGGTCAAACCCAAATAATAATCTAAAATGGGGCCTAGGCCTAGAATTTAAATGGTTCCCAAATAAATCAAATATTCATTAAATCAAAGGCAAAGTAAAAGAGGCATGCCTGTAGCTTATTGGCTAGAGAACAAATGAAGCTTTTTAGATTATGTAAATATCCTAGAGTTTTGAATTGGAAGCCAGGTACTCCACAAATCTACAATAGTAGTGGTAGTACAGATGACCTTAGTAGGAACACACTCTCTTAACACATACAGAGCATATTTCGTATGGGACAGCTAGTGTGGTGCTACTTCAGAGGAAAAAAAAAGAAGAGACAATGTCAAATTTCGGCTATTTTTCATCCAGAATTTTTGATGGGTAAACAGAAAAAAAAGTAGCACTAAAACCTTACAATGTTTCAGTTCTCTTTAGAAAGACTTTCACTTTTAATTTTCTACTTTTTCATAATCCTGAGAGTGTACAAGATTTTGATATAACTAATTCCCAAATAGGGAAATATTTGTATCATGTTTCTCCAAATCTTTCTCTCATGTAGGGAAAGATTTTGCATCAATAGGTTTTAAAGATAATAAACTCAGGAATTTGCAGCATTTGTATGACCTAGACATGAAAGAGAGAAAGATAAGAAGCAAGAATAGCATACTGGTATCAAAATGTGTTATGCTGCCTAAGTGCTGCACATCTTTATGTGGAAAACTAGCAGCAGAGACTGAGGGCTTATGAAGCTGACATATGTGTATTTGAAAACTGGGAAAATATATGATTTAGTTCTGGCAGACAACTGGAAGATTCCCTCTCTTTGAAACGTAAGGTGCATTCCATTTTATGGGAAGTGCTTTATATGGAGTATTACTGTATACAAATTTGGTTTCTAGGTAATAAACACCCTAGTGAGATTAGCTAGAAGCTGAGCAAATGAGAATTAATATTGGACACTGCTGTTGATAACAGATTTCTGCTTCTTTTCATGGATGTAATGAATTTACAAGCTTCACATTATGTGACAAACATGCAAACACTCTCCTCCTCCAAAAAACCCTCTAAACTGTCAGAATAAAATATTTTATAAAGTTATTTTCTGTCTTCAAAAATGTTATGTTTATGAACATTGATAACATGCAAAATTTTCTCACAATACTCAACATTTTAACACAGAAAATCCAAACAAATTCAAATTAATTTTTAATAGTGAAAAAAACCCTTCATGGAGGACTTTTTCAAAAGAAATGCTAGAGGGTCATTTTAATAAGAAGTGCAGAGCAGTAAGCTATCAGTATGGTAATTAAAATGAATGAGTGTCCATAACCATGCTTGAAGATGTTAAGAAGGTTAAAACTAATTAAAAACATCGTAAAAGGTCTTTCTTTAACGATTGGAGAGATGCCTTGGTGGATAGCACTTTGCAACCTGATATCAAGGGAAAACAAGTTCAAAGGAATAGAATTCTGAAATAAGAAGCGTAATTTTTTTTGCCCAGAGAGAAAGAAAACCTCAGACTATTCAAATATAACTTTATGTAACTGACATTCAAATATCATCAGTTCTTTAAACTTCTGAACCTATTTCTGCTGAAATAAATGAGAATGCTTCCATTTGACATAGAAGGCTGGGATCAGAATCTACTTTTCCTGTTGCAGACAGTGATGCAATTATAAAAGCTATTTTAGATATTAGTTTGCCAGGTTAGAAAAAAAAATGTATTTTGGGACCTCAGAACTATTTGAGAGGTCCTTATCTGCAAACTGGACAGGTTTGCCTGAGAGAATAAGGGCTTTTGGCCTTTTATGTTTATGCTCTCTGTTTTACTGTAGGAATAATATTATGTTCTGCATACTCTGTTCATCATCACTGTAGAGAATAACTGGACAAGATTAGAATTAATAAATAGTCAGAAATTAAAAATTAATATTTTACCCAGACCTTCTGTTGCTTTATTTAGTGTGGGAATTGTGGTTTCAATTAAAAAAAAAATAAATTATAGATAACAGCAAGAGGTTACATTTGGTGGATTAAATAGTTTAAAAGTATTTTTAATCCAATTTTAATCCCACTGATTAAAGAGCAAAACTTTACCCCTTACTATAATCCTTTTAAGTTAGGAACTATCTTGAAATGTTAGACTAATCATTGACAGCGCTCTCTTTACTACATTTTTAAACTCCCCACATTCGGAAAAACTGAACATGAATCTTATCTTTTATTTTAACTACAAGCCACTGCTCATACAGTAAATTCAAAGTCTGGTTTCAGCAGAAAGCTTGAATCATATATCTTTATTTTTCTATCCATCCCAGCAGTGTAACAAAACACATTCCTTCTCCAAGCAGAGTACAGATTTGCTCCTGAAAGAATTACATCTACCAACTCTAGTCATAAGGGGAAGTTTTGCTGCTTTTTATTCTGTTTGACCTTACAGTCCTCACAGCTAAAAGAGACTCACATGTGGATCCAATTCCAGCTTATACATCATCTGAGCTGTTTGCGGTATTTGAGGCAATTACAGCTGTGCAAACCCAGTGACGGCATTAGGGGGCACAGGTGCAAACAAGGGACTAATTTGGCCTGCAGAACTTGTATTATTGGTGGTAATAGATGAGATGAAAAGGAGCCAACTTGATTCTCAAATCACAGACTGAGTATGTAGGGCTGAAAAGAATATCCAAATGTTTACTTAAATGGGAGAATATGGGATAAAAAAAACCTTTCATAGACAATAAATATGTTTCCAGGGTATTTTTTCTCTTTACTTCCTTTCACAGAGTCATTTTCTAAAGTAATAATGTACTTGATTGAGTCAAGTGAAAATGCTAATGTATTAACCCCATGTCAAGAATATGCCAACATAATTTTGCATCATACTATGGAATGAAGTAAGAAAGTTAAAGGCAGAAACCATTTTGTAGAAATGTTACTAGATATGAAAGCCTTTATTATGAAATAAGGAAAATTTAGGCAAAGTGTATTTTTATGTAGTGGATTAATTCCATCATTTAAAGATAGTGAGCATTGTATATAAAGGCAGAGATAATTTAAAATATCAAGAAAGGACAGACAAATAACAACAACTGAAGAAATCAGATGGAAGGAGAAACATTTTGATGATATGTGTCAGTTTTGTGATTACACTGATTATTTAAATCTGGCTCTATACTTGGGACAACATTGCCTATATGAAATATCTAGGGTTTCCAGACATTTGGGGTTTTATGAACTAAACCCAGTCTTTTTTTTTCTTTTTCTTTATTTCTTTAAAATGCAAAGCTCATTATGATTTGTTTCAGTATAGATATTGGATAAATGTTTGCATACCTGTTCTTTTTACTATTCCTAATTGCTTATCTTTGAGTTTATTACAACAAATATAAATTAAGAGAAGGTCCAACTGCTCTTATTCTTCCTTTTCAAAATAACTAATAATAAATTTTGCACTGAACAAATGCATTTGAAAAGTTATTCATTTTAGTTATTCTTTCTTGTAGATTTAACAGGTAAGTAGAAAGCATCTTTACATTGAAAAATCTTTGTCTCAAATCCTGATTTTGCTCTGTTAGTGGTATTGATCAAATATTTTTTTAAACAAAGCTTCCAAATCATGGTGCTGGCTGAAATAATATATTGCAAGGCAGTAATTATATTTGAATGAAGACAATTCCTCTTAAATTTAGTTAATATGTGAAAAATGGGATTTTCATAGGCTAAATTCATTTGGAATCCAACATTTGTATTATTTGGGTCATTTAGTTGAAATTGCCATAAATTAAAACAGTACCATGAACAGCAAATGTTAGAGATAACCAGTTATTTGCTGCAGCCCCAAATTAAAATACAGCACTTTATCTCTCCGTAGCAGTTTTCACCAAATATATTTCTGAAAAGGATTGCTTGTTTATTTTATCACATGCTTTCTGGCATAATATAACTCTTATATAATATAATTTGTTTTTTCAGTCAAAAAAGTGTTATTGACAGGTGTGAAGTAATTAAGCTAATAAAGCAAGTTCTACGGTATCAGAGTAATGAAAAATGATGAAGCAGTCTCTCCTTATAGTGCAGTAATATGCCTGGATAATTTAATAAGTTGGTGTTGTGTCTGCTGTGCTTATATGAAAAGTATAATTTATGCATATTGAAGTACGTAATCATCTATATTCCACTTGCTAATTCAAGGTAATTGATTCTGTTTGAAGGAAGAACTGAGAAGTCCTGTTTCTTTTGAATCTTTCTCTGCTAGCTTCTTCTATGGGACTCTCAAGCTGAAGCAAATACTTAAGGATGGGAGATCACCCTCATTTTGGAGCTCCTACCTTAATTTATGAAGTCGTTCCCAGGTGGCTAAAGTAATAAAGTAATAAAATGTGTGGAAGTGGCTGGACGTTCATTGGGTACGTTCTGGATGATTCAGGTTTATTGAATCTGAGGTTCCCTTGTGTTTAGGCTACATTGAAACTAAGGTCTAAGAAAGACATTTCTGGGTATACTACCCAGGTGAGATAAGCATTTGGATATTAGAAATAGCTAAAATGGTATAAATTCCTGATCCAGGATCCAATTTAGTCAGTTAAATTATTCTGATTTAGTTCCATGTCTACTTGGTCAGATTGGTAAATTTATATTTATAAATATATATATGTAGATGTATATTTGAAATCTTAATTCTTCCTTCCTGAAAAAAAATATCAACAGGAGAAACATTACAATGGACTAACATAATGGTCAGATCTGTCCCCTACTATGTCCCTTTCCTCCTACCCCCTTTTAAGCAAGGAAAAATAATGTTATGAATTTCTAGAGTGCATGAATATATACAGTCTGCAGGAATCACAACATCTCTCTTTCCCTCACCCACCAAATATTCTAAAGGAATACTTTATAAAGAGGGATTTTTTAAAATCGTTATACATTACAAAGAACATTTTACTGATTGTGTTATTGAATTTGATGACATTTCTAATGCGCCTAGTTCTAAATTAGTTAGTTTATTAGTTGGCATGAGTCTGGAAATATTCACAAAGTTCTAAACTACTTATTAAGGTGTATTGACTTACTCATCCTCTTCTTGTGACCTGGATATTTTATTTTTTCATGATGCTAGATACAAAGATAATTCTAAAATTCTATTTTTAACATGCTTGCAGCTTGTTTTATTGGAAACAGTAAAAAAATCTTCTATTTGGTAGCTTATTTTTAAATATCAAGATTTCCACAAGCCAAGTTTTTTCTGCTGTTCCTTCAGATGGAAGAACTACTATGGCAGAACTTTAAAAAGGATTTTTCTGTACACCCCCAGAAAATGTTTTCTGGAAGGATAAACATAATCAATAAATATAATAAATAAATATTAATAAAATATAAATAAAATTAAGTCTAGGACAAAGATAAGAACAAATTTGAGACGCAACTTTGCTTCACGGAAGACTCTAAAAAAGTTGAGTAAGTTTCTATACATATATAATGAGAAATAATGGTGAGAAATTTCACTTCCTGTTTCAAGGAAAAGGGAAGGACATTAATACAAAAGGATATGGCTGTTGACACTGCTTTGCTTCAGTTGCAAATCTTCCAGAAGGGCATATGAGATATATAACTCAGGACAAAACACACACTTGTTTTATTAAAAACAGTCAAGAAATGTGTTCGTCAAAACAGACTGTGGAAGTTGTACAACCTGACTAAATCATTAGTGATGACTCCAGTTTCAGCAGTATGCGGCACTTCTGAAACAAAATATACCATTGAATTTCAAAGCAGTAAAAGGTTGTGTGCTCTATTTTTATCCTCTAACCTTTTCTACTGTAATTTTTCTACTTCAAAAAATGTACTGTTGCCTTAATTCTAAGCAGTTTAGCTTAATTAGGAAGTGATATGGTTGAATTGCATTGTAGTTAGAGGATGATATTAATCCTCCTCAGCCCATCACTTGGAACAATAAACAGAGGAGAAAAAATAGCAAGGACTATTTGTGAAAAGGATTTTTCCCTGTGATTATTGGAAGAATATGGACCTTGTGAAAAGGAACAAAAAAAAGTAAAATAAAAGAAAGGTTCTGTAAACCTATCTTATGGACAAGCAAAGCTAAGTTCATGTGGCTATGTACTATGTACTAAAGACATAAAAGAACTGTCAAAAAAATTAGATGTAGATGAGTAACAAGAAAAATTACACAAAGTTGAATAAAATTTTATTAATTTTAGGCAAAGCAAATGAAAAATTAGTTTCAAAGATACTGCTATGATGGGATGTGGGTAACCAGTACCTGATCTACCCTGTACAGTAACAGAAATTTTATAGATTTCAGTTACATTAAATGCGAAGAAAATTTTTTGTTAATTTCTTTGCTTTAAAATTCAAAGAATGGAATCCTTTCTTCAGTCTGCAAAGGATGTGAAAATTATTTTAATTTACCATCATACTGCTGGAGAACACATTTGGTTTTCTGGTGAGGAGGTCAACAGGAGAACCGAAGACATGCAAACTGACACCTTTGGAACTAGCTAACAATGGAATATCCAGTACTATACCCTGACTGCTCTGCAGCAAACAGAAGCTCCAGCTCAAACGGCAATGCTTGGAATCAATCACAACAGCCTCTATAGAAACTGTATCACTGAAGAATGTCTATTGATATGACAAAACTGTGAGTCACTGATGCCTCTAGTGTATCTTTGACTGAATTTTATTTCGTCTTTTTTATTTCTTTTACTACATTTCCTTCACTAGACTGATAGTTTCACATGGGGTTATTCATGTTAACACTGCCATTCTGATTGCAGGGTCAATTTCATTTGAGGTTATAGGATTAGTGAACTAACGTTCATTTGTGTGCTATATCTTAATTAGCGTAAATATTTTCCTAATTAAGGACAAGCTCAATAAAATTATTTCATACCTGTTCACTGAAAAAATAAACTAGATCTCAGTTGCTTGGGTCTATACACTTTGTAGTTTAAGCTTTCCTATTACCTTATAATTCCATTAAACAGTTTACTGACAGCATTTTAAAGCTTAAATAAGAATTTTCTTAATTCCATTAAACAGTTTACTGACAGCATTTTAAAGCTTAAATAAGAATTTTCTTGTCTTCTCTTGTCTTTCTCTGTTTTCATGAAGCAAATATGATTGCTGTATGAAAGGAATAATCTGACAGACAAGTTACAAAAATAAGATGTTTTTCATCTTGCAAATGCAAAACAATAATATTTGGTTCTCAGCTTCTCTAAGAACTGGAGTAAAGCTCTTAAGTTAGATGAGTTCTGAGGACTAGGAGTTTTACTACTATTAGATATCTAGTGAGGTATCAGGGACTGGATCAAAAGTGTTTCACTGGTTCTCTTTGTGAAGATTAACTTGGAAGCAATAAATCAATATTTATTTTAATGTGTTTTTCATGTATTTCTAATACATAAATAAGTAAACAAGCAAATTTTTTGTACATTTATGTGATAAATAAATAAATATGTAAAACCACTAACAGAGGTACTGGAGGTTATCTGTCTTCTGTGAGAGCTCTACTTCACAGGGAAGATCCAAATACACATATTGCTCACATTTTCGTTAAGCACAGCTCCATAGAGTGAAAAATACCTGAAATTTACCTCTGTCATTAAGGACCTGTGACTTTGTGAACAAATAGTCTTTAGAAAATTGATTGTATTGAGCAAGTCCACTGAATGCAGGACAAGGAATTCCCACTGATGTCTGAAATAATAATATGCACAAGAAAGCCTTATTTTTACCCATTCTATGGTTCTATTTGAATAGGTTCTTTCGACAGTTAGCATACACATTTTAAAAGAAAACTTAAAACCAAACAAAAATATTTTCTTAGCATAAGTGCTTTTGGCTTTAGCATTTATGAGTTGTAATCACCTTATGAGTTATAGTCCATTAATGCCTACACTAAAATCCTCTGAGTGTAGTCTAAGACTTTATAACAGAAAGTTTATGGCATATTCTTACCTGTACATGAAACTGGGATTTTTTGCAATAACAAATATTATCATATTTTTTACAATAACAAATATTATCATAACAAGCAAAATAACTAGTCTCCAATGAAAAAGAAGCCTTTTGGAGCTTTTTTCCCCCCTTTGATATAAGGTAATAGTCTGTATTACCCTGCTCCTTCTAATGATTATAGAGTGGACCATAGAGAGAAAACTCTCCATTCACTGACAGCTGAAGTGGAAACCTTTGAGTCTTATACCAGAAAGGAATGCAAATGCTGAATCAAATTAAGAGTTCTATGTGCTCAATGTCTGTGTCTAATCTTTTATGACAGCTGGTACCTGACAGTGAGTTATTTTACCCAGTCTCTGCTTCACTAGCTGTTCAATAAGCCTTTTCGTGGAACTGAGATTTGCTGAGTAATACAGTTCTCCTATCTTGGCTTCTTATTCTACTGCAGAATTGAGTTGAAACTATTTCCATTTCTATCAGCGCCATACAGATTTGAAAAGAAACAATTGTGTTGTGGCTGAAATACTTGTAGAAGGTCACCTAGGGTAAAAATAAGTTTAGGCAGTCAAACCTCTTACAATGCAATTATGCTCATCACAAGCAACGGGGAATGTGAGGGGAAAATAAAAAAAAAAGAAAGAGAAACCAGCTTAATTTCTCTAAGTCACTGTGATGGGAATTGCAAGAGTAAGTACTGTAGATACAAGTACAAAAACAGACTATCCCAAGGGGTTAGAGAAGAAAGATCTAAATGTAAAGTGCCTGAATGTGTGATCTGTTTTCCAAAAGGTTCAGCTGCCACTGAGGTTAGTAAAAGCTATGAAGTTGCTTAACATTTTTAAAAAATCAGCCCATTGTTTTATCTGTTAATTATGATTGCCAAAGCATATTGTCTATTACATTTATACCCTGTAGTTTAGTCGGATCAGAAAGTATATGAAGGTTTTCCCTAGTTTCACATGCCAGTATTGGTAGCAACAGGAGCAGAATTTACAGCAAGGTCAAACATATAGCAGTGCTCATTAGTAGATTTTCAAGTGTTTCACAAAGGGACAGAATCCTCTGAATATCTAAATACTGTGGAAAAACCAGCTTGGTTGTGTTCTGTTGAAACAACTTCATGTGTAGTGTGCTTTGCTTTTGATTTTTAAAACTGTTAAGTTTCTCCCTACTTCTGGCTTTGCTTCTCCCTGCTGCCTTTGCTAGGGGACAACGTGTTGGTAAATTTTGTTGAAAAAGACAGAAGAATCTTCACTTAATCACTCAAGAAAATAGTAAGAAGGGAATTTTTTCATGAGTAAATGAGTGGGCTCCCTTACATCACCTGTGGCTTCCTAGTGATAAAAGCTATGGGTTTCTATACAACCATGTAGGATATAACAAAATGCACCAAAATGTCAGAATACTCATTAACAGTACATACTAAAAATGTAAACTCAAAATTAAAAAAAATAACAATTAGTGCTAAACTAGGAAAAATGTAAGAGAATGTTGGGAAAGCCAAGTTTAAAATCAGTAATGTAAAGAAAAGTATGGTAGCAGCCGTGCATGTGTGGCAAGAAATGCAAACAAGTCTAACCTCTTTGCAGCAGAAAGTCATTGATGTCAAAGCTAAATCTCAGAGATCTTTCATTATTGTAGGGATATATTAAGAGAAGGAAGGCCTATGTAAGTTTATTTGATAAATAAATAAAAATGTGCTGAGAAGGGACAAACAAGGCAACTGACTGGAAATAGAAAGAATTCACACAACTGACCAAACAGCTCCTCAACTTCCAGAGTGACTACACTTGAAATATAATGTCCCACTGGAATGTGCTTATTTGGCTTTTAGGTCAAAGCTAATCTGCACCTGGCTGCTTAGGCTATGCAAACACTAAAAACAGCAATACCACAGAAAGTTTCTGGGTACTGGTACATGATCCTCTGTGTTGTCCAACTCTTAGAATATACTTTTCACCTATGCTAACTGCTGTGGTCTCAAATGATCAGAGCCAGTGCCTTGACAGTTAGGAATTTCCAGGGACTAGTTCTAATGAGCTGTTTGCATGCATATACTCTGATTTTGAAACTAAGAAGTTGTGGAGGGCTGTGAGCCCTTGGCACAGGAGCTCCCTTGGAGAAGAGAGGACTGAGGGCAAGACAACCTTCCCCAGAGATAAGCAACTTTCCTCGGGGTCATGGTGAGAAAGTGAACCACCCCCAGCATGCCTTGTTTCTATATGGTAATACCCAGTACCCAGTTGGCTAGTTGGTTTCTACCCCACCCCCTGCCTACCCCGTATAACCTCTGCCCCCTGGCCCTGGTGTAGGGAGCCTTGTCCCTGGCCTTCCCTTCACAGAGGCTGCTGGACAATAAAGGCTGCTTCTGTGGAACTGCTATACGAGGCTTCTGTCTCCCTATCCCCGAGTTGCCTTGGGTGATTTCACAAAGGGCTGAATCACAAGAGCTGGAATCACTTGTAGCTGAGAAATCACTACACTTGCTGAAATCACCTGCTGCCCAGGGAAGCCGGCCACCGCTCCTGGAAGAGTTGTTCCTTGCAGGACACTCTTTCTAGGAAGGTCATGGCACACCGGGTTGTCCACCCTCGGCTCTCCTGGAAGCAACAAGAAAGTATCCTTCCATAGAATGTTGACCTCATTTAAAAATAGAATTACTGTTGGAAGGTGCAATTTCAGGTCTGCCTTCAATCTTGTAGATGCATTCAATCACATTACTAGGTGTTGTTGTGATATCTACCAGGAAAATAAAAGAATTTCTTAACCACTCAAGATCTGCTTCCCATGCAGATTATACCCAGTAGGATAGATAGAAAAATCACATGTATCTGATCCGTGACACATTTGCCCATACCAGAAAAAAAGTTAAATTACATACGGATCCTCACAGGTAGAGATTTCCACAGATTAAGTGGGTTTGTAGCCATAGAAGATGCAAATGGAAGTCACCAGGCAGGAAGCCATTGGAAACCATCCATGTGCATCTGACACCCAGTTTGTAGTAAGGTAGTTTCACCGAGAGGAAACTAATTTTCTGAGACATCCTCTGAGGATATTATGTACATGCGTAACTGCCACTGACTAACCAGCCTCAGGGACCTGACAGCAAGAATGTCCTACAATTCAGTTGTTCCAAATGTTACTGGAAAAGTGTTTAAAATAATAGTTAGATAAATGTTGACATTTTCAATGAACATTCTCACTGTTTCTCTCTGAAGGCAATTCCTTTACTAATTGCTACTTTTACGTTACTAAGAGGGTGTAAATGTTACTTTCACAAGTAACATTTGCAGATTTTGAGTTTTTATAACTTCTAGTTTGAGTTCTCTAAATAACTTTAAAGTTTTGTGCATAATTGAAAACCTAAAAAAAAGTCACTTGGCAACAACAGAAATAAGTAAAGAAATTATATAATTTAAAATTTACTGTAGTATGTAAATCAGAATCAGAGCTTATGTTTGTGGTATGTTTAAAGATATAGAGGTTACTCTTGCTATGAACTCTATGAACTGTCTCACTCTGAAACCAGGCAGTCTATTACCTTTGATGAGAATTTATTAAAGTTTACCTGCATTGCTATTCTATATCAGGAGGAGCTGATTTGCTATAATCCTGGTAAGAAAATCACTCAGACTCTGTGAAGCACCATTTAAAATGCTATATATCAGGTAACACCATAAAGAAAGAGAGGACAGTGTAGATAATCTTATGACACTTAGGATGCTGGAAACCCTGAGCTGTGCTGCATCAAATGGGTTTATGATCAGGACACAGCATGCCAAAAAGATCCTGTCTGTATAAAACTTTGCCCATTTTGGTAATTTAAGTTCTTATACAGTCTTCCTAGAAAAAAAAACACTCTGTATGTTATTTATTCTATCAAACCAAAAGGATTTTCATATGTAGGAGCAGATCAGGTTCAAGACCATCTTAGGAACCTGAAGGGGCATGACTGAATGAGACCTCATGAGATTCATGGGCAGATCCTGAGGGATCTGGTGGATGATGTGGTTAAAGTACTATCCATCATATTTGAGAAATCATGGTAGTCCAGTCAAGTTGTCACTTACTGGTGAAAGGGAAATATAACCCTCATTTTTACAAAGTAAAAATAGAAGACAAGGGGAACTCCAGGACTTTTCAGTTTCAGTTTCATGACTGACTAGATCGTGTAGCAGATCATCCTGAAAACTGTGCTAACAACAACATGGCTTCACTAACAGTAAACTGTACCTGACAAATGACAAATTTGGTGGCCTTTTACTATGGGATTACAGCAATGGTGGATAAAGGAAAAGCACTGATGTATCTACTTAAATTTGTACAAAAAATGTGACACTGTCCCACAAGACATCTTAGTCTCTAAACTGTGAAAACATGGATTTGACAGATGTATCAATCAGTAAGTGGGTAAAGAGCTGGTTGGACAGTTGCACTCAAAGACTTCTGATCAACAGCGTGGTAACCAGTGGTGTTTGTCAGAGGTTGGTATTGGGACTGGTGATGTTTTACATCTTTGTCAGCAATGTGGATGGTGGCATTGAGTGCACCCTCAGCAAGTTTTCCAACAACACCAAACTGTGTGGCACAATCAGCACACTGGAGGGAAGGGACACCACCCAGAGGGACTTTGTCATCCAGTGGGCCTGTGTGAACCCCATGAAGTTCAACAAGTACAAGTTCAAGACTGTGCAAGATAAGGAATGGCTTCAAACTGAAAACAGGTACATTTAGACGTTTAGATGAGATATGAGGAAGAATTCTTTTGGAGCGGAGGGTGGGGGGGGGGGGGGGGGGGGGCGCTGTAGCACAGGAACAGATTGCCCAGAGACATTGCGGATGCCCCATCCCTGTAATTGTTTAAGGTCAGATTGGATGGAGCTTTGAGCAACTTGCTGTGGTGAAAGGCATCCCTGCCCATGCCAGGCTATTTGGAACTCCATGATCTTTAAAGTCTCTTCCATTCCAATGATTCTATAAGATTCTATATGTGAACTTCTCTTAGATAAATGCAAGGACATGCAGAAAGCATAATTGCCTCCATTTGGTAGCTAACATGTGGAAACACTTTCCCTAAACCTTTGTCACTGTCCACTGACTGAATTTTCCCAGGACCAAGTGATTTCTGCAACACAACACAGGCCTGAAAGCCAGACTGTATCTGCACTCTGGCACAGACAGAACTGGCCCTACTCTGGTAACTGAGTCCTCAAAGACCTTTCAGTCTTACAATCAAGAACAGAAATATTGTATCTAAAATTTCCAGTAAAAACGTATTCCAAAAATTCCATAATAAATATATTTTTGCTTATGATGAAATAGAAGGTGGATTTTTTCTTTTATTGATTAACCTTCTATTTACTGCAAAGTAAGCAAAAATTTTTCCAGTCACACTTTAGCATTAGAAACATTCCTCTAAAAATAAGTACAAGTAAAGAAATGCCTCAGTATCAGAAGTGGCTTTATAGAGTGGAAAACTACAATAATAAATATCAGTGGAACTGGATACATTTCTTGACTTAAAAAAAAAAAAAAAGATTAAAAATTGTTAGTCTAACTAAAACTGCTGCTCAAGAGATCAGAGATTTCTGTGTTGGTCTACTTTCCAAAGATGAATGAAGCTCATCTGGACATTCACTTGAAATATACTGGGCATTTCAGATTACAATGTCAAGTTGTATTTCTACCAGCGCTTTGTACAGATCATTACTTCTTCTCTGTCTTCTCTCATTTTAGTTTCTTCCTTTCACACTGAGTTTTTGAACCACTAGATGTAATTATGAGTCTCACTGTGACAAATGTGTGTCTGTTTCTGATTAGAAGAACATTACTTACAAAACGAGGTTAAAATCAGAATAATAATGTCTGAGGCTGTAAATATTTCATATTGTATGAGATGCATTCTTCATTCCAGCTTGACTTGTCTTGATGTTAAACTGTGTCAAACTCCTCTACAATTTTGAATAAAACACTTTTGTCATTAAGTTTCTCTCTGAAGAAAATAGCAGTATATTTTAATGTTTAAAGGTTTAAATTACCCACTAAGCAAAAGCAGCCCATGAGCTATAAGAACTTTACCTTGCTAACTCCTTGATGGCATAGTTACTGAGTGAATGAATTGTCAATGTAATTTTATCACACCTCCAATTTCATAAATTACTGAATTGATAAATATTTCACACTGAGTTGTTTGACCACTTCTGGCAAATTTAAATGATACATGATTTTTTATTCAGCTTTTATAGTCTTTTGTCTGCAACTAAAGATTATTTCACTTTATTTGATTTTATTCTACTATTTACATATAATTATATTGTTATGTGAATATGTGTTGGATATATAGGTGACCGCTTATACTTGAAATAAATCAATTTTTTGCATATATCCCTTAAAGTACATTTGTGAGTATCCATTTTGCATGTAAACTCAAGAGTTTTACACTTAGGATCTCTAAATTTGGGGTTCTCTCACCAAGTGCTTGAAATCCATAAGATGCTTTGTTACATTTTGTATCTCTGGAAAACTGAGCCACAGCTGACCAAGTTTCATCTGCATTTGATTTGACCTCCCTTGGATATATTGATCAAAGAAAGGTTTCTAAACGTGGTCACTGATACAGTTTAACCATTAATCTGTTCCAACAATAACTTGCATTGGTTCAAAGTCAATTATCAGAAATAACAGAAAACAACAGAAATATTTTATAGGAATAGAACTGCTGTAAAAAAAAAGTAATTCAATGTGTGAATAGCAAATAGCAATGGTCCAGTCTAAAGGCTGAAACAACTCGGTTTCCTTCGGCCTTAGAATAATTAAAAAAGGGAGGGGGGGGGGGGGGCATTAATAGATGAGAAAGAAGCGGTGGTGTTCTTTGGTTTGTGCTGTTTGTTTCTGAGAATCTTCTATTACCTAGACTCAGAATGACTGATTTCAAACTAAATACCCAAAGCAACTGAGACATAATTAGCTCAGTAGAATAAACACTTTAGATAAAGTAATCCACCTTCAGAAGAGTCTGAAATTTTGGTACCAGGTATCCCCTAGATTTCTTATAAGATGTTGAAAAAAAAATTCCATGAGTTTATGGGTCAGACACTAAACCAGACCAGCTTTTAGCCTCAAACTTTTCTGCTAAAATATAAGCAAACAAACCCCAAATATTAATGTATATTTGATAATATGCATGCTAATCCTTATCTTCATCTATAAATCCATCCCAGTCTTACCTGCAATTAAACTATTGCTTCAACTCAATTGATAATCTGATTAAAAATCCAATACTGAAGCAGAGTGATTTCTGTCAATTTACTTTTAAAATATATGGTTCTATATCTTTACTGTCTTAATCATTTTAATCTGAATATATTAGAATGGAATTTCTATTCTTCAATTTCTGGTTTATGGTCTTTTAATCTTGAACACTGAAATATAAGTATCTGTAAAATAGCAATGAATTAATACAAAGAGCTTCAATTGTAGCATTTGAAATTATAAAAAAGAGCTTTTAGTAAGAAGAGCTAAAATCCCAAGAATGTGCAAAGTTATGAAAGTATTTCAAATATTTTAATTTAAAAAATTTGTAATCATTGAAGCATTTAGAAAATCTGAAAGATTAATTTAAATAGTTTGGTGTTTTTTTTCAGGGTTTGTGGTAAGCATGCCACCACTAATAATATTTATATTATCATACAAATATCTTTCCTTATCTCTATGAAATATGTCTTTCTGGGAATAATGAAACAAAAATAATTCTAAAATTAGGAAATTTATAATTACAGATGTTTTTAAAAAAATAACTCTTATATTATGATAGCTGATATTAAAATACTAATATTGAAGTGATCTGTGGAACTATGCTACTATCCAGCTTACACTTTGCTTTTTTTACTTTGAGTCAATGAGACTGTGTTATCTGCAGTGGATCATGCAAAACATACCTTTACTTCAAATTTAAGTGCATATTTCATTTTAATCATGGTTATATTATGTTTTACTTGCATGTTTTCAAGAACATTATCTAAAAATTGTCTTGAACTTCCGTGAACACTTGAAACTGACTTCAGATTATTTATCAGAGAATAACAATACAACCTGCAGTGAATTTGAAAGAAAAATTCACCTGGATGTGCTATTGTGACTATTTGTATATAAAGCTTCAGGCCCATGAAAATGACTTCTGCTGGTGAATTTAGCATCTTGTCTGTGGAAATAATGAGGACCAGTAAGTAGCTCATTGAGTCTTAGATTATATCCAAACATGAGCAAACACATCGAGGAAGAGAAAATATGAATGCTGTCCAAGACAGAAACTTTAATGACAAAAATAAATATTAGATGGAAAATTCAATTTTTGCCTCCCTAATGTTAGAAATAATATATCAATAGATTATACAGATATTTCCAAAAGCTTTAGATTCTTCTACATAGATGGTAAGAAGGATTATACTACAAGGTAGTCCACACTTAATCAGATCTTTTATTGAGTAAACAATAATTAGCACAAAAATCATTAGAAAGGTTTTATGATATTAATTTCATTCTCCTTAATCCAGGCTTGATAAAAGAAAGAAGCTCTACGCATATGTGGATTTAAGGAAAATTAGACACCAATACCCTGAAGTCAGATCTCATTTGGACTGCCAGGAACCTTGTAAACAGAGTCAAAAGCAAAATCCTGTCTCAGGGAAAGAAGTCCTCTTTGCAGTAAAGTAGGCAGGAGATTGCTTGGTTAGGGAACAGCCCTGAAGAAAATATCGTGTGAGACAATGGCTGAATGTCAGCCAGCAGTGTGCTCTGGCAGCAGCAAAGGTCAAGAGCCTCCAGGCTGTATGAACTGAAACACAGCCAGAAGATCAAAGAAAGTGACCATCCACCTCTCTATTCAGTGGTTGTCAGATCCATTATAAATGCTGTACCTTCTTTTGGGCTGCCCAATACAAGATGGTCATCTACCAACTGGAGTGGGTTCAGCAGAAGCCACCAAGATGACCGGAGCTGGAGAACTCGCTCTGTCAGCAGAGAGTTTGGGCCCATTCAGCCTGCAGAAAAAGATACCAGGGGGGAGCCCTGCAGCATCCACTCCTCATGAGGATGTTCTCAAGAAAAGAAGCAGGCTTTCCACAGCAGAGCTTAGAGAGAGGATGAGTGATGACAGGCATAAAAAAGAGCTAAATATAAAAAGAATCTTTTAGCTATGGGGACAGTCAAGCACCAGAGATCAGAGAAGCTTTGCATTATCCATCCTGGGAAGTTTTCAAGACCTAACTGGATACAGCCCTGAGCAATCTGGGCTGATTTCATAACTGATTCTGCTTTGGAGCAGAAAGTTGTGCTAAAGATGTCCCTTCCAAACTTGAATTACACTACTCAAAGATTTCAAGCCCAAGAACTAACCTAATTTATGCTGACTAGAAAATTAATCTATATAAGGAAAACTACATATTTTGTTTAATTTCTTCTTCAATAACTAAATAAATATATCAGTTATTCTTGCACAAAACAAGTTTTATAGGTATGTTCAATGTGAAGAGGTTAGTGAATCTGTTTACTTGGAATAGACATTGAAAAATCAGGTATTTGTTCAAAAAATTTTAATATCTTCCCCTTTTTTTTCTTGGCAGCAAGAGAGCTCCCTGCTGTTTCTTTGGCAACATTTGACAGTAGAGTAGGGTATGATTTAGACTTTCTGTTTCATCTAAAAAAATCCCCAAATGTTAAATTTCAAATATAACTTTATAGAGGTCCACTTTCTACTTTCATAAGTGACGTGAATATTTTCATTGAGAAAAGTTTTTAACTAGTATAGTGTTGTCAAAAAGTGAACAGTATTTATTACAGTGAATATTAATAAAAATGAAATTCAAATAGGAATGAGATACAAACCTCTGCTTCAGGAGCATTTGATGCTTTTGTTCAATATTGAAAGACATGACAGAAATTTTCCTTCTAGGATGCAAGGAAGAAACTTAAATTGTGAATGTCAACATGTGGTAAGTAATTATGTATGTGCCTGGGTGAGTGAATGTCCAGAACTGAAACTCTGAATTCTAAAGCAGAAACCTCATACTTGCTATCTGAAATGGGTTGAGGCTGGCTGTGATATTCGAACATTTGGATTAAACAATAATGATATGTCCTGAACCACCAGTTAGAGAGGTTATCACATATAATGCTTCTGTACATTGACTATTTACAATAGAAAAACCTGGTGTTTGAGTCCAAAATAAGACATAAACTCAGAGGAAAGATCCCAGAAATCAGGGATCTGTATGGACATGAAAGTCAGGATGTTCTCAGGGGCCTTGGCCAGTGTGACCAGTAGCACTGTACACATCTGTATTGAGCAGCCTTGCTGCAGGGAAGGGAAGCTGAGACCTAAAAAACACAGTGCTGTGGTCTGCTGAATGAGTGTGCCATGCAAACGTAGGGTGAAAGCTCTAATCTTGTTGGTTCTCAAATACACCCCATTGTCTAAATCTACTGTGGGGTGTCAAGTATTCTGTCTTGCCTGCAACATCCTAATCATGTTTTTTGATTTGGAAGTAACTATGAGATGAATATTTATCAAATTAAAATTATGGAAATATTGTTCAAAACTGCTCATAATTTTGAGTGAAAGATATGAATTCATTATGTTAAAAATAGAATAGTTTAAAAACAAAAAAATATTGATTTCTGTTTACTCTGTAGTTAAAATCTAAGAGAAGAATATTTTTTCTAAGTTATTCGGAAGGCATACATACTTTAACTAGAAGCACAAAGCTGGATCAAGACCTATGTTCATTTGAAGGAGTGATAGTGGGAGTATTTTGCATTTTATTTGTTTATTTTATAAGACTGCATCAAAACCATTTCCTTTAGAGGACTGTTTCAAGAAAATACCATGGTCATTGCTGAATATGCACCAACATGAGCAATCTGTTCACACATAAACACATCAACCTAGCTAGTCAAGAGTGTGTATGAAGGAAAGCTTTCTGTAGTCATCAAAGAACTGGAAAGATGTAAAGACCAAAAAAGCAACTCTATAGAGCATCCTAAGGCCATGATGTCATAGTCAGAAGTAGATAGGTAGAGGTATACAAAGGTAGTTATTTTGCTTTCTGGAATGGAAATGTGTTTTTCACATCCAAGGATATATGTGTTGGTACAGACTTCATAAGCATCCTGATCAGTTAATCTTTAAACAAACCTTTGGGATCCAAGGTAGAACATTTACTTTGTGAATTCTCCATGTTAAGCTAAAGCGTTTAAATGTTTGACAGAGGGGAAGGAAAAAATACCTGAATAAAAGCCAGGTAAAGTTGGTAATGTGGCAAGTACCACTCAGCAGTAAAAAAAAGTCCCCTTGTATTGGGGTCCCTCCCCCCTGCCGTGTAGCCCTGGGAGAGGGGCCCTGAGGGCACAGGCACGAGGTTTCCCTGCCCCTGCTCAGCCTCGTTCCCATTGGTTGGTTTGTGTTCCCTGCGCGGGCAGAAGGACCCTTGGTCCCGTGACTGGAACAGTTCCTCGGCAGAGCCCCGGCCATGCGGCTGGAGAAATGAACATCTCTGAAAATATCTACCATAATCGGACCATATATATTCTTTCCACAGGTCTCATTGTCTGATACACGTGTTGCAGTATCCCCACTGTAACATCCTTGGAATGTAAAAGAGCAGTGGAGTGGCAAGGACAAAAGCCTCTCTTTTCCATGGACCCTGTCTGCCTGGTCTTTAAGGAAGATTCATCTTCCTTTAGGATTTTGAGATCTTCTACTGCTTCAGGAGAAGAAGCAGTCAGATCTCACTCCCATCTTTGCTCCCCTCACCTCTATTTGAAATCCTTTCCACTAAAACAACCTTTTAACTCAAGCCCTCTGTCTGAACAGTCACTAAAACAAACAGCACACTTTAGGAGCAGTATCACCCATTCCTATGGAGCTGAATTGTTTGCAGAACACGTCTTTGGCATGTTAACATTATGACTTACAACTTATTTGCTTCTTTCTGTGATTTAGGTGTACCCTATTCCATGAACACATAACTGGATTATGGTCTCAGTAGAATATAAACATAATGATACTTAATTTTTAAAATCCTAAATCACTTAGGAATAAAATAGGCATCAACATATAGAGCCTTTCTGAAATGGCCACATCTGTAGGATAGCACTATAAAAAAGCTATAGCAACCCCATACCCTGAAGCCTTTAGACGTTTGGAAGGCATCTGCTCTTCAGTGTAGTGTTGTTGTTTTCTTTTGTTCATTTTTTCCTTTGTTTTCTGAACTATTTTCTGAACACTTTTTTGGCACTGTGCACATAAGTGTGAGCTGAATGGCACTCTGCATGTTTATGTGGGATGACTTTGCTCTTTAGAAAATAAAGAATACAATATGCAATTTTTTTCCAGTGAAACAGGTCTCTGGATTGTACTGCTAGGCTTAAAAACCAGCAGCTATGTGCTGTGTTGCTCAGCTCTTGGACTTCCTTTACAATACATGGTGAAAAATATGCAATCATTGTCTTCTTCATCCAATAAAATTCAAGCTCTCATTTTCCCTAATGGATGAAGAACAGGAAGACAATATTTTCCCTTTCTATAAAATCTGTTCACCATACAAAAATTAGAAAAAAAATCAATACTTTATTAGACCTAAAATAATGTGATTCAGTAGCTGAAGTGATTCAAGCATTCACCAGGAAGAAGAGATATTAGGTTTTGATGACTGTATTCAGGCTTTTGATATTAAATAGTCATTGAATGAGATAAATATGCAATTTTTGATGTCAAAGAAGGGAATCTGGGATTCTCATTAAAGAAAAAAAACCTATTAAGTTCGAATCATATTAAATTTTTCTTGCTCTGTGGATTGGAAAATCTAGAACTATCTTCACTAAGTCTCTGATCTGATGGATAGAGCATGACTGTTTTATGGGAAGGGGAGGGGAGGGGAGGGGAGGGGAGGGGAGGGAAGGGAAGGGAAGGGAAGGGAAGGGAAGGGAAGGGAAGGGAAGGGAAGGGAAGGGAAGGGAAGGGAAGGGAAGGGAAGGGAAGGGAAGGGAAGGGAAGGGAAGGGAAGGGAAGGGAAGGGAAGGGAAGGGAAGGGAAGGGAAGGGAAGGGAAGGGAAGGGAAGGGAAGGGAAGGGAAGGGAAGGGAAGGGAAGGGAAGGGAAGGGAAGGGAAGGGAAGATATACAACTCCATTTCCCCAGGCAAAAAAGCCAGACAATTGTGGATAAAAATGATTCCAAATAGTTTTCTCCTGTATTCATATTTCAAAAGCCTCCAATAGTATCATTGCATTGTTCAAGCATTTTTTTTTTCTCTTGGAATGTAAGAATATGAGAGTTCAACGAGATTGGTATCTCAGCAAGTCCAGCAATTTTTTTTGTCATCCTTCAATATGAGGAATGAATTGAAGATTGCATATAAACTAAGAATAACTATCTCTTGAACTTTAAGACAGTATTATAACAAAACTGAAATCCCCTGTAGTTTCTGTACAGGGATGCTTCTGAAGCTGGTCAGGATTAACATGGGGTTGAAAACTGCAGTTCTGGACAAAATTGTCCATACTCTAACTAGGTTATTCTTTAGGTATTTAAATAGTTCATCTGGATCTGACACTAAGTGGTTTGCCCAAGGCTAACAGCAAGCTCGTGGCAGAGTTTGGATTACAGTTTAGAAATTGCTGATCACCTGCCGCATGATCAATCCATCAAATGAGGCTGAATAGAAAAACGCATCTCCAGCTGCTACAGAACACATGCTGTTGTAAGAATTAAAAGGAACCAGCTGTCTATAGCCCCTGAGAAATTTGAATAGACCCACATTTTTCCACACAATCATGCTGTAATTACATGTCACCCCAGGTGTTCTCAATATGATTACTCCCTACAAAACTATAAGCAAGACACAAGACAGCCCATACAGCTGTAGGAAAAATAATGAAGCAGCAGGGTTTCTCTTTTTCTGCGTGTGCTGCTTTGGTACTGTTTATATAGACAATCTGTTCCCTGGGACTGCTGAGAAAGCCCTTATGGTCCCAGGCATCCAGGGACCATAGATGCTGACCTATATAACTGGAACATGAAATCAAGCTGCTTTTTTTGACAGAGATATCTATCATATATTTACTTTGAAAGCCACTCTGAAAGATACAAACCTTTTAAGGGAAAAAACATGCCAAGATGAGAGACCGGGAAGACACAAGCAATAAGAATTTCTAGTAATTTCAAAGACATAACCTTTTATATCTACAAAAAGAAATGTGTATTTTAATAATGTTATATCCTGTTGTATGCCTCTACATTCAAAGCTGTTCCTAGGAGTTTTGAACTGTTATATTCTTCTTCCCAAAAGGTATCCCAAGTCCTAAAAGGCTAGATATTTTGCAGTTTCCCTTTATTTTGTAAGTTGAGTTGTGTGGTTTCTCATGGGGTTTTTTGTTTGTTCATTTAGTTGGTTTTCTTGTGAGAATTCTAATCAGAAATAAAATACTTCAATTGAAAATTTGGGAACTAGAGGAAAAATGAGTTAACTTGAATATTTCTAAGGGAAGACTTGTTTTCTGAATAATGCTCAATTCCACCAGGAAAGAAATAGCCAAGGTAGAAGCATTAAGATAGAAGTCTTTATACACACTTTGACTTAGCACACACTTTCTGTTGGTAAATTTAAATAAAGACACTGAAGAACTACTGATTCTTAGCTGGGAATTATGGTATCTGTATTCTGCTTATGAAATTAAACCATGATGATGGAAAACTCTGTTGGCAGTGTGCTAAAATTGATCAGGAGCTGTAAGTCAGGAAAGGTTATCATAAGAGGTAATGATGCAATGCACAGTGCTTTTTGGTAGAGAAAAAAAGCATGATTCATTCCCTTTCTAAAACTTTATTAAGGACATAGATACAGACATTGTCATAAAATGCAGCATAGGCAGTTTACATGAGATGAAGGCAACAAAGCCAGCATTTAATGCTTTCTGCAGCTTTTTAAAATAGTCAGCCAGTTTACAGAAGGAGCCTTTGCTGTAAACTGAGGAGATATCTTTATAGCTTTCAAGCTAAATGCGAGCAGTTCCATGAAGTCTGTGGCGGGTGGACACTGTCTGGGACCCAAGTAACTGCCAGGCTGCTCTATCTGTTCCCACCTCAACTTGGACAGGGGAGAGAAAATACAGCAAAAGGCTCATGAGTTGAGATAAAGACAGGGAAAGATCACTCACTGATTACCATCATAATCAAAACAGACTTGTGGAAAAAAACCGTTTCATGTATTATTCAATCAAATTAGAGTCCGATAGAGAGAAGAAACAAATCTTAAAAGAACGTTCCCCCACCCCTCCCTGCTTCCTGTGCTCAACTTAAGTCCCTTTTTTCTCTATGTTTCCCCCTGCAGCCGCTTATGGGAACAAGGAGTGGTGGGCGTTGTGGTCAGTTCATCACACGTTGTCTCTGCCACTCCCTCCACAGGACTCCTCACACTTTCCCTACTCCCCACTCCAGTGTGGGCTCCTTCCCATAGCAGACAGTCCTCCATGAACTTCTCCAACATGAGTTATTCCCATGGAGAGTAGTTCTTCACAAACTGCTCCAGTGTGGATACCTTCCACGGGCTGCAGTCCTTCAGGAACAGGCTGCTCCAACATGCATCTCCCATGGGGTTACCAGTCCTGCCAGCAAACCTACTCCACCCCATAGGTCCTGCCAGAGCCTGCTGCAGAGTGGGCTTCTGAAGGGCTCAGAGCCTCCATGGGACATCCACCTGCTCTAGTGTGGGTTAAGGTAGATGTGTGCTCCCCCATGGGCTTCCAAAGACTCCAGGGGCATAGAATGTCTCGCCATGGTATTCACCAGGGGCTGCAGGGGAATCTCTGCTCCGGCACCTGAAGTTGGTTGTATTTTGTGTCAGCACAGCTTCCTAAGGAATTATTCATCATGTGGTCATTTCCTGTTTGTAGGAAATATAAGTGGTGGATTTTTTTATCCTTTTAGCTAGAGTACTGGGATTATAAATTCCTGATACTGAATGTACAAACAAAATATTTTTATATGTTTTAGAGACCTGGGTTGACAGTATTTGAAGTATCAGTGATGTGCACCATATAAACAATTGCAGTAGGTGCCTTAATTCTGAAATTGGTGTAAGCAATAAAAATTACTATTCTTTTAAATACAGGTTATTAAGCTTTTGAAACCATTTCCTTGCAAATCATTTTTATTTTTACCTCAACATAAACTATGTAGTAGCACCTTACTATGAAATATTTTAAAGTCTTAATTTAGCACACAGGTTAAAAAAGAAGCTGAATCACTACAATGGAGAGCTTCTACTGGAAGAAATCCTGTATTCCTAATTAGTTTCTGACCATATATTAGATATTTTTGCTTACAAAGTGAGTTACTAGCTATATTTTATTTTGTGGACTACAAATGTTAGGAATTATGTTTGATATTGTAGTAAAAATTCTCCAGAAAAAAGTATTTTGTCATTTGAAAAGATATGCAGAACAATGGAAATCATGTTGGAAATACTATATCAGACACGGTGTAATCTTTATTCAAATGAACTATGGGCCTCCCACCAACAACCACTTCCTTTCATTTTTTCTATAGTTTTTGTTACAAGGTAGTTTGATTATTTCCAAATTACTGTTTATCCAATTCCTTTTAATGATAAAGAATACTTTCTAATGATTTTTAAGAATTATTTTAATACTTACTTTAAACTTTAGAGTGAAAAAGACTAAACCAAAACACATTGTTTTTTGTAAAAAATGAATACATCCAGATTTCTTTTTTAAGCTTTTCCTTAAAATAACTTAGTTTTAAAACTTACATGCTGATTTCTAAGTCCTAGTTAAATATATAAGTTTTTGAGACAAAAGTGAAAAACTATCTAGTTTGCTTAGTGATTTTATTCCTGCTTAATAAAAAGTACTTTGAAAATTAGTTAACATCTTTTATAATTTAGAAATTTTATTGGCTGACTACCTCCTTCTTAAATTTATGAAAGGATAATGGAGGAATCTCTCATATAGTTGATGATGTGAATATAGCAATTACAGTTTCACTGGTTTTATGCCAATATCCTTCTATGTTACTTAATCCTGATGAACAATACTATTTAGGTATCATAGTGCATCAAAAGATTCGGAATGTAGTTTCTAGCATTACCAATATTAATTTTGTATCCTTTAACAGCAAAATGTCTGATGACACATGTAAACTTTTTGCTTCACCATGTTTTCACTTTCAAATCTATGAAATAGGCATTGAGTTGGACTTTAAACCATCTTCAGTTTCAATTAAATGATTCATGATTGCTCACTTTTGGTCACTCAAATATATTCTTCATGCATTAAATTATTTCTATTTTATTACATATTCTTTACAGACTTTTTCATAATTTCTTGTCTGTCCAAATCTTGTGATCCAAGATGTATTTCTTTTTACTCACTCTTCTTTTTGTTCTAAAATGATCATATTACAGCTTCACAACTTCATGCCATTGAAATATAAAAAGCAGGAATTGAAAGTCTTTTTTTTTTAAGCAGGTACATACTGAAAAAGAAAAAATAAACATACCAGTATCCTGACCAAGCATAAGAAAATTGTTCTTACTGAGTTTGTTCTCATTCTTTAGTAGAAGTTTTTAAGTAATGAAAAAATCTAATTTTTTGGTTTGCAACTGAAGCCATGTACGATATTTTACATGCAAAATTGCCAACCTGTGCTTTTGGGGCTGATGCTAATTTTATTGGACAGTGATATTTCCTCCAAGAGTTTTTAATAATTAAAAGAATTTTGAATACGAAACATCAAGGCTAGATTGAATTCTTCTACTTAAGTGTGCCCTGATTCAGATACTGAATGTACAATGTCATGTGAGCAAAACTCTCTTGGTACACAAAGCAGCTCTTTGACCCTTCAGTATGATGTATCACCCATTTTTTAGAGAACAAAGTCAGTTTGTATTTTGAAAAGTACTGCTTTCTTTCTTTTCTTTCCTCAAGATTTTTTCACTTTTGGCAGGCAAAGTGCCAGGTAGTTGGGAAAGCCCTTCTCCTGTAGGTGAACAACTTCAGAGAATTCACATGAGCCTTCAGTCTTTTTAAACCAAGGATATTTGAAGCCTTGTCTTTCATCCTTAGTCTTCATATCTTATTGGATTTGCAACTGTATAGCATTAGAAGCAGGCAAGATAATGGCTGTAGAACTTCTAGCAATTATATTTTAGAGGTTTATGGGATCAAAATAAATGTAGAGAATGACAATGAGACATAAAACATGGATTTATCAGTTGTGACAAGAACAGAAGGAATTAGTTATGCATATGTTTATTAATGTTTATGACCCATAAATAAGATACATCTATTCAAATAAATATTTTTAAAATGAAAATATGTTCCTATAGTAATGCATTCCTGATAGAGATAAGGAAGTTTTAATGTCATTGTATAAGTAACTAATTTGAGATTTCTGTATGACAAGAAAGCATCTATAGATACAAGAGGCTATGAGGGTGACAGTGGTAAAGAAAGGCTTTGAGAGTAATGGAGGTAAGAGATATTTTAAGAAAATCACAGGCCTAAAAGGACAAAGCACACAAAAAAGGGGATATTAATTGTATCCATATATTAAAAGTAGAGGGAAAAAATAAAAAAGGAAGTGGGGGAATAAAGAGTTATTTAAAGATATTTCTCCAGAAAGAATTATCATAAATTAACTATTAATAAGCTTGGGCCTGTAATTTGAATGATTTCTGAACTATATTAGCACGGGTGCTGAAAAACCTTCCAATAGTTTTCTGGTCGTATATTTTTTTAACTGATGTTAACCTTATGCTTAGAATATCAGCAAATTATTAAAGAGTTCTGTACCAGTTCCTCAACAATCAAGGCTTTCTTCTCCAATCCCAAATTTCCAAATTTTTTTTAAGATTAGCTGGAATAGATACTGTGAATTTTTAGATTGCAAATTGAACTGCTGAGATAACTTGCATGCTAGTAAAATGAGGAGAGACACTTCATTCTGCAAGTACTTTAATTCTGATCTGAGAATAGAGTCTGTGGGTACAGGAATGTATTGTGGACATCAATGTTGTGGAAAGGTAGATTGAAGGAAAGGACAAGAGCTAATGTTATGTGTTAATAAAGTAGGAGCTGCTTGAGGCAACAGCTGATCCTTTTATGTTTCCTGCAAAAAGTAATCATATGACAGATTTACGGAAACATAGATTGGTTTCCTGGTATTGTCATCGAGGCAGAAGTTTGGCTAAATATGGGATACTCTAAGGGTGAGAAGAATTTTGTGTTATCACTCTAATCTATTTTGCCAGCAATAGTCAGAATAAGAGGACAAACTCTCCAGAAATTTTCCTAGTTTTCATAAGATGCTTCCTTTCACTTCACCTCTCCTTTTTGTGGCATCGTTGGCTTCCTTTCAACCTACTCTGTTCTATGACTGTATTTATGTCATTCAGTCTTATGTTTATATTGCTTTAGTCCAAAAGCAAGATTCTCATCAAGTAGGTTTTTGGAACTGAATCAAAATTTGCCCGAAACCCGCAGGGTTACTAGTAAGATGAATGATGAGCAATCAGAAAACAAAGCCTGAATTAAGCATTCAGGTCCATACTGGCTACCACTAATGAGATAATGTAAGAACTGTGCTTTTGAAATTATGGCAACAAATTCCTTCCACTTACCTTCAAAAAAACTCATTATTTTGTCATTAACAAAAATCCCCATGTGAGATGATCTAAATAAAATGCTCAACAGAAAAATTAACAAGAGTCCAAACAAAAGAAGCATTTTTCTAGAGCTTATTTTGCTAGGGTTACTAAAAACCAGTAATGGGTGCAACATCCAAAAAGTGTGTCCAACCACTTCAGTAGTAGTAGCAAAAGTTAATTTTAGTTTAAAAACAACTATTCCATTCCCAGTTACAGCTTGCTTTCTTGTAGGTAACACCTCTTTTACAGTGTTCCCCTTTGGGCTGCCTGTCAGCACTAGACTGCTTATTGTGACCTATTTAATACCTGCTGATTATGCGGAATTTCCACTCAATTCTAAATTACATGTGGTCATGACATCTGAGAATGAACCAAAACCAGATTATGAGGTCTGAAAGAGATAAATATGCAGAAGTTTATGGCAGAACTTAATTCTTCTCCATCTCTGGTTTCCATTTCAAAACCAGCAGCTAAAGATGTCTGTGCAAAACCTGTTACTGCGAGGACAAGAGCTGGGTAAAGTGGGAATCAGGGCAGATCAGGGAGGAAGACTGGGGAAAAAGGGAGGAGAAAGGATATAAGCATCCAACCAAAAGTGAGCAGGCACCAGTCAGCATGGTTGTGTGACTGAGCCCTGCACCTAATAACTGTGATCTAACTATCTTCTCATTAAATCCTTTTTCTTAAATATCTTTCTGTGTAATTTATCTCATTTGTGAGAGCTGCAAAGTTTATGGCCCAGCTACTGGAGGGACCAGAGCATATATTTTTCCCCTACTGGTTTTAACCCAGTGTATGTCCAAATGTGTGTGCATGTGTACAAATATGTGTCAGCAGAAAATTTCAGGTTGGGCTAGCAGACAAGTAGGAGGAAAACCTGTTTCTGGTAAGACTGAAAATCTGACTAGGTAAGGGTACCCAAGGGTCCAGGCATTGCTTTGAAGTAGTCTGAGAACCTATGATGATCTGGCAGAGATCCCAGGTCTCTGAATGCAACAGGCTGGCACATGGTGGCTTTATAACTTCCCTTCACAGACAGAGCCTCTCAGGACCTTAAAATGCATTTTAAGGCTTTTACACGGATTTTAGCACTGCAATTCTCGTGACTTCAGCATGCCAACTTTTTTCTCTTAGTGTCATAGTGTCAGTAACTGGAAGCTGTCTTGAGCAATAACACGGAGTTTTTCTCTCCTATTTTACATACCTATTTTAGAATAAAATAAAATATACCTTACAAGTATAAATCACACTGTACAAGTGGGATTTTTTTTTTACTATTAACTATAAAAGGAGTCTGGAATGATTACTTCAGACATAAACATTTCTACTTCAGATGTCTGGTTTTGATTAGATGAATCCCACTGTCACCAAATAGATTCTGCCCTTGTAGCCCTCTCAAGGTTGAATGAGGGAAGAAAAACACACCAAACCATTTATTCACAAGCTCTGTGTTACACTATTAAACATTAAAAATTGCTAAGCAAGCAGCTGTCTGAGAATTACCAGCATATTTTAAGAATTCTTCAGCAGCAGAGTATTTTATTTTCTAGAATAAAGCTACTCATAACATTTTAACCATATTTTGTTGTGGACGGGTCTCCTAGTGCTTGAAATTTTCTTTCATTGATTGTGTAATTGATATGCAAGTATGTCTGCTTCAAGTTTACACACTAGCTAGAATAATATTCCTCTATTCACTGCCATAATTCCCTGCCTCATTATTCACATGTTGTTCATCCTTGTTAGGACATCAGATCTAGCTGTATTTTTGACCTCTGAGCTAAGACCTGCGTGGCAGGGTAAGTGCATATTATCTTTTTATTTGTAGCTGTATTTTTATCTTTTATCTGTAATAATTTTACCAAACTTTGTGGGATTAATGAATAGATCTAAAAGGATACAAGGCCTATAAACTCTCTCAGAGCAGTAATGAATTGGTTAATAAAATGATTTGAAATGGCATTTGCTGAATAAAACATAGTTTGAATTTAAATGGAAATAATGACTAAAAATGAAGTTCCAATTCAATAAAAGGGAAAGCAATAAAAGGTTTATTGCATGTCTGCCTTACTTGAACACTTGCCTAGGCCAAAATTATCTGAAGATGTCAGGTGTGGAAGTTTGGTTTCAGCTAAGGTTTGAGTCCAGCTTTAGGAAATGTGTCTCTTTACAAAGTTAATGAAAATCTTTCTGTTTGCACCTGTGACTGGAGCTTGATCAAACCAGTTTGACAGCTCAGCAGGAGGGCAGGGATAGACTTCAAAGCATTTAACTTTCTGCATTGTCTCAGGTATTTGCTGGAACAGCTGCTGTCAAGTCATTGTCTCCCAGTATATGCTGTCAGCTTCTGCTTGAGTTAACCCCTTAGACTCATCAATTAAACAATACTAAATAACTAACAGATGGAACATACAATATGTATGAATTATAATACAGTCCTACTTTCTCTACTGACAAAAAGAGCATAAAGTTTTCATAATACATAATCTTCTAATGCTCTAGGAGCCTATGGCCTGGCTTTGACTTATGAGTACATTTTTATGGTCTGATTTTGATTTATGACTGCATTTTTATCACTGTGCCATTCAAGCAAGGAGCAGAAAAGGAAATGGAAGCTAAACAAAAAATCTATAGCACATAAGGGAAACTGAATTCCTTATTACAGCTTCAAAAAGTTTTTTTCTTCTGCTCTGATAGTAAGATCATACAAGTTCAAAAGGGTCAGGTCAGGTCAACACTTGAATGAAAATACTCTAAGCTGAGGTGAAGACTACATGAAATAGATGTGAAAGGTGAACTATGTAACCAGTATCTGTGCTGAAAGGCACATCAGTAGAATAGTAAAATAAACTGAAGGGAATACATGCTTCTTATTGCACATATTTTTTTATCCTGCATCTCACATTACTTTTAAAAATATCTGAATGATGTAAAAAAAAAAAAAAGTCCTGCAGCATATTTTTTCATTGCTGAATTGAAGTCCTGCTGAGGTGGCTCTTTGCTGGAGAGATCTGGAAGAATTTTTCATGAAGAGTAAACTAAATGCAATGATTTTAACTAGAGGTATCATATCCCTGAACTATCTTCACTTCAAAATTTTTCTTTTCATGGTCAAAACCTCTGTGGAGTAATTTCTTCAAAATTTACTTCTCTCTGAAAGATCATTCCAGTAGAAGTAGAAGGAGGAAGTGCTTGTGCTATCACTACTGGCTTCTGAAACACACTCTTTTGGGAAAATGTTTGTATTTTTCATAAATTCACTTGTAGGTTAGCATGCTGTCAGAGACTGAAAATACTTCATGCCTCAAACATTGATATAAAGTTTTGCTCATTATAAAGAAGCTACAACAGAAGAAGCTTCCCTGAAGAGTGGGACTTCGAACTGAAAGTCAAACTGCTGATTAGATAAAGGGAAACACATTGTTCAATCATCTCCGGCTGAGGGAAAGACCCATGTTAGTTATCCATTCTGTGTGCAATATAGGTGAGCTCTTTCTGAGCAACTAACCTCCAGGCAGGTTAATTTCTCTTTTTATTTTATAGTTCTGTGCCCATCTTCGAGCTCAGGTTTTTTTGTCACTCATTTACTTATTAAGGATAAAGGGTAGTTTTTACTGCAACTAATATAATACAGGCTAATTTAGTGAACTATAATTTTCCCTCTTTTACAGAAAAGAAAAGGTCTTATGGGTAATTTTTCTTTTCAGATATGAAGTAATTCTATTTTGATAGAGAATTGCTATCACTTCCACATTATTCATAATCTTCAAAGGAAGAAGAAAATATTTGATTTTTTAAATTCACAACATCTCAGAAAACCTACAAGATTTTCATAGAATCAAGTGTAATACAGTTTAGACAAACAACAAAAAAGCTACTTTTATTTTTTAAGTTAAAAAGGACAATAACAAGTGGAAATTTGGGGTTGATAATAAAAAAAATTAAAAAATAGATTAATTCATTGAGTCATGTCACCATTTCTGAGAAATATACTTGGATAAAGACCTATATATGTCAGAGAAATCACATCCTGTAATGTGCATTAGAAGAATTTCCTTCATTCCAGTTCTCAAATTCAAGTGTTAGGTACTAAAAGATAATGGCAAGACATACAAATTTAAATTGTCTAAAGTCCTGTCACAGGAGACAGCTATTATGTCTGTGATTGAAACCATTTGGCAATTTCAAACAACTCTGAATGTACCTACCAGATGTGTGATGTGATTCATTGTATTATATCCGTGGTGCCTGTAACGATGGCATTTTTTAAATCACATTTGGAAATATTAAAGGTTCCTGTCTCTTCAATAAATTACGAGTCAGACAACACACCGTTTTGATGAAGTGACATTTACTATGAATTAACCACATTCCTATTAAAATATAGGAGCATTTTAAGCACTCTAAGACTGGTGTGGAAAGGAATGCATTAGGGACAAAATTCAGCCCCATAGACTACCAGGAAACAGTGTGCAGTGAAGAAGTTCTTTACTAGAGAGAGATTAATTTTTTTTTTTAAATTTTGCAGATGAAACATTCATTCCCTGAACACTCTCAGTGATGTAAGGTGATTTGACACAGAAGATAGCTGAGGCATAAAGAGTAGATCCAATATCAATATTTCCTTATGTATCTATACTGGTCTTCAGCAGACAGAGAAAATCACATGGGCAAAATACATTCGTTTCCAAACTAGTGGTTTTATTTGGCATTTATTGGTCTTAGGTTCTTTGATATAAAGGTTTTAGGGTTTTTATACATTCTTTAAGTTAATCTTGTCGTTAATGATTTTTTTCCTAGGGCTTTACAGAAAAAAAAAATGTTCTAATACTTTATATGAAGTAAGTAGTCCTGCTTCATCAGTATTTAAATATTTTACTAACATGGATACTTTTTCCTCTTTCTAAGGCACTTACCATCTAAAGCAAATTTTGCTACAATTTGCAGGTCTATCATCCTGAAAAAATTAAGAATTGATGAAATTCATTCAAACTTCTACTCACATCTCTGTGATACTCACATTTTAAACTCCCAACTATTATAACATGGTTTATAGAAAAGGAATTATTTGGAAATTGAGGTATGCACTGTGCATCAGTTCATGAACCTTACCCATCCATGTAAAGAGCTGCATAAACTAGGATTGAAAGCCTGAGGGTAGAAACTGATGTGGATGTAATGAGCTCAAAGACAGCACAAGTGATTTATTGCATGCCTGAAGATTATATGTGATAGTCATAAAGATAAACAAGCCTGATATGACTAAATAAGAGTCTTGATTTGACTTTACTACTAAAAATCTTTCTGAGGAAATGTAAGAGCTGATATTTTAAATTTGCTAAGGTATCTGCATAGGAACTGGATAACTATTCAGTGTGTTCAATGGCAGACAGTAAAGACTCATGGATTGCAGATGACATTGTTTGAATGACATTTTTTAACCACATACAGACAGAATCAAATCTTTCTGTTATGTCTTAAGACAAAGACTTTTTGAGATCAGATTTTTGGGTTTTTTTAAATCATGCTCTAACAAAATGTTCATGCATGTCAGTCAGCATGAATAGAAGTTTTGTTGGGGGCCTGCACTGCACAGCATGTGCATATGGCCCTTTTCACATGGGCCTGTACTGCCCATGGCAGTGGATGGCAACTCTTGGCAGTGAATGAGTATCCACTATCATCAGGCAATAGATACCAAACAGGTTTTATGTGTTGCACATGATGCAGCTAGTCTGTACCCATACAACACCACAAAATTTTACAGATTGAACATATAGGCTCTTTGAGGTATGTCTCTACTAATAAATCAAGCAGATCCAGGGAACTTTATCAGCAGCAGAATTTGGAGTTGTAAGGTCATACATTTTGGGGCACAGTATATTTTAATACAGCAGTTATCAAAGTGTATTGAAAAATCAAGTAATTGTTAAGGGTGGAAGGATGCTCATGCACCTTGTGTTACTAGATATCCCTTGGATTTGATAGGTGTCCACTGAATTTAATCACTTATCAGGAAGATTCTTTAGCTTTTATCCTCCTTTTGCTTTTCCTTTGGTTTAATTGAGTTACACTGATGTTTAATGCCCAGGATGACTAAGACAAATGATACAGGAGTGAGAGGTAAGAACAAAGACCTACAGGGGACATGTTTTCTGCCATGGCCAATTTCTTATGGAAATTCTTCAATTAATTTGCCTTGAAACAAATAATTCTAATACACTAGGTGTAACTTCTTGAGCTGAACAAAGAGACTATACCTATTTTTAAAGACTTGATGCTTTTCATGTCTAAAAAAATCCAGAAATTTTTCTTCACCTGTTAAGGGTTCCTATGTCAGCTGTGTTTGTACAGCTTCTTTTGTAAAAAGTCACCAATTACTTTAGGGAAGGATCACTGAAAAGTATAAATAATAGTAGTAATAAAACCCATTAAATTTAACCAAAGTGAAAAACACTTATTCTTCAGAACAGAAAAGTTAATGAAAAGAATTTGATGATGTTGCAACATTTATTACCTTACAAATGTTAAATTACTCGATGATTAAGTGCTGCTAAACCCTTTATGCTTTAGTAGCAATACCCTTTGGTCCCTTACTATTTTGCATCCCCAGTCTCTGTGTAAATCATTCCAAATTGATTCTCATTCAATTTTCCTATTATGCTTCACCAATGCAATGAGTAATAGAGTGATTTTAGCCATCAAACTCTGTTAAAGTTGCACTTTCACAAATTCATTTTATAACCTGTTTTTTTGCCAATACCTTTGATAGTGATTCTTTAAGCAGCCTAACCCCTCCTGTGTGAAACCCCTCCTTTTATGAGGATTCTCACTTTTATGAAAATAAGAAAAAAAAAAGGTAAATTAACTGCAATAATATGATAAAATTAAATGTATGGTTCAACAAATGGTAAATTAACAGTATTTCCTAACAGAATTGTTTGCTTCCATCAATATTACAGCTGAAGTACTCTTCTATTAAATGATTGACGTTTATACTAGAAAATCAGTGTTTAGGTCAACTATTTTTGAGTAATAGAAATTAACATGTTATTGAATAAACAGATTGTTTTCTATGTAAGTGTAGACCTCTAATTCAAAATGTTAGAAGTTGTTGAAACTGTTGGAAAGAATATAGAAAATATAATGGTGTATCCAAATGATTTAAAAGGTGTGATCCTTTGTGGCCCAGGTTATTCCCAGCTGTACAAGCTGGAAGAAAATGCCAGTATGATGTTATGTATCCCCTGCTGAAATGAGCTGTCAAGCACACATCAAGGGACACCAGATGCTAAAGACCACTGTGCTTCAAATGTCAAAGAAATTCAACCTTTGCTACAATTTGAAACCATCTGTTGACATCCAAGTAGGATACTGCATGTAAAGTGAGCTATATTTCTCCTTTGTAGATTAAGACTTTGGTCTCTGTTCTGTCCTCAGTTGCTTCTTGTGAATCTCGGGTTTAAGCTTAATTTAGGTAAGATCTACTACAAGTTGCACTTTGTCATCCTAAAGTCATGTGCATCTTGTGGCGAATTCTTCAGGGGAAAGGAGAAATATAAAAGAAAAACAATCCATACAAAACCTGCACATACTCCCTCTACTTTAAAGAAAAACCTTAAAGAAAACATACTTACATAAGGTAATAAGTGACAATAAACAGAAACAAATTCTACTGAAGGGAAAAATATCTAATATGCATTGGACTATTATCTATGATTTTAAATTCTTGACCCTAATAAAAATACTCTAGTGAATCATATTTATTACGCTTAAGAGTAAAAAAAACAAGAGAGGGTTACATACACTTCATTGTTAAATTCATTCATAAGTATCTACTGCTAGATATTAAAATATGTGGAAAATATAACACACTTTATTCACACAGAAGTCAAGGTCATGCTACAGCAAATATAAATTATGATTGCTAAATTATGCATCCAGTGCCCAGAGAGTTTCATTAAAATCTGACTTTGTCTGTAGGAGTTTCAGAAATAGCCACTGAGCTCAAATGTGTCTGTGGAATATTGTGCTGAGAATGCCAAAACAGTCAAAACAGACACAGATAAAAGGGAATAAAAAGTAAAAAAAACCCCAAACCACCACCAAATCAAAATAGGGGAACAAAATAGGGGAACAAGGAAAAGAAAAAACCAAACCAAGATTCTTAGTAGTTCTATGTTTACAATTAATTTATAAATATCTGAATAGCAGTTTAACTTGGTAAACTGTTTCAATGATTTAAAAATGTAGACGTTTAGGGACGTATATAAATAAAGCAGCTATAAATTCTTATTTGAAGGACAGAATTCCACAGCATTTAACTTTGTAATTTTGGATGAAATGAGCTTCTGGACCTAATTCTTAACAAATTAAAACCAAACCAAAAGCCCCGAAAGTTGCATTCCTTATCATGACATTGAGGGATACTTGATATATGCAGTGAAGAACCCTAGCTAATACAGCAAAGTAACCACTAGGAAGAAGATTGTTTAGAACACATTATTTTCTTGGAAATAAGTGAAAGTGCAGTCTGTATGGGACACTACATGACTCAAGAAACAGAATGGCTGTTACTGGAGTCTGCAGTCTACAAATATAGCTGAAAACTGCTGCCTGTTAGAATATTTATAAGCAAGTCTGTTCATAAGGGTTAATATATTTTTGAATGCCTTACAAAGGTAGATAGTTTAAAAGATCTTGAAGAAAATATTGCATTTCTGAAGTCTTAGCTACTTCTTTCTTGCCATACTACCAGGGCTTGTGTAAGAGAGTGCTTCTACTTACAGGAAAGTTCTGGCCGAAGGCCTCGGATCTGATCTCATAGCTGCAAATACTGTATGCCCAAGAATGATAACTAATAACCATGGCAATTCTATCCAGAGACACAAATTCATTTAAACATTTTAAAATGCATTTCAGCCATTTTCAGTGGAATATCATGCCATCTTCCAGTCCATTATGGAGAAAAGTGGCTCCAGTCTAGGACAACATATGCTTAAATTCTGTCTTGACTCATTAAACAACTTGAAGAACACATTTATTTTCTGTGACTGTTCATACTGTAATACCAACCTAACAAAACAGCATCTATGTTCATATGATTTTTAAGTTTTAATTTTTTAAGTTAATAAGAGGAAAATCTTCATAGTATTCCCGGTTATGGGCCCCATTATTATCTCTGCCACAATGAAACAAATTGTTCAATAATTGTTCAATTATTCAAATATAATGGGATTACTGCAGCTTGATATGTACAAAACATCTGTCACTACAGAAGGGAGATGCAGTTTTAACCTCTGAATTGTTGATAGAAAGAGTGCCAGTTTTCCTGGACACATTGTTTTTAATTCCAGATAGGGAATTGTTCTGTACTGCATAGATTGGGGTTTATTTTAGTCATGGGAAAATGAAATATAAACTTTGCACCCGACGTTACGGGCAGACAGGCACATTCATTTACCTGAGAATACTTCACAGTGTAGAGTCTAAAATGGTTGGTTTTGATGGTGGTCTCCAGACCTAAATATTGAGAAAAGACAAAAATAATTCAAACATTCTCTTCTTGACACAAGAAATATTGAAGAACCACATGGAAGCTGGACAGTCTCATTAAAAATATATATTTATTTATAAAGAACCAGTATTTTCTCTGAAAGTTCATTATTGCCAACCACAACTGATATTGATATATTCATTTTTCATATCCAAAATTTGATAAGGGTGTACACGGTTATAATATTGGATCATGTTTAGGCACAAAAATCTGTGATGCTAATATTTGCTTTTTTACTATTACTCATTATGAACTTATTCTGTGATGAGTCTTGCAAAAGTCAGCAGCAGACAGGAACTTAGAATAGGTTTTTCAAATTAGAATACATACTAGATAAAGCTAGTACTCTCTCATAATGAAATATTATCTGGAATTGAGGCATCTATGATGGATGAAGTTATGACTCTGTTTAGAATTGTACTGAGGGTATTGGTGCTTTTATGGATTTCTCTTCCCCTGCTAGCATTTCGGAAAGGCAGCCTTGAAAAAAAATCTGCACTTTAGCCTTTCTTTCTTGAGGACATTTGCGAAGCTGAATAAACCCTTTCCTGTCAATCAGATACTCATTTCATCTTCTCATAAGATCAATTTTCTGGTTAGACATAGTGCCTCTGCTAGTCTACTTGGGGATTTGAGAAGATTGATTCACTTCTCAAAGTGCTTTAGGCATAGTGATTTCTTTCACCTTCCCTATCTGTGTTGAGTAGGTGAGGAGTTTCTGAGTTCACACAACTTAATTCATTGCATGGATTAATCCTCTGTTGACTGTAATGTATAAACACACATCTACAAATGAAGAGAATTTTGGAAATTACTTAAAAATTAAAAAAAAAAAAAATTGAATGCCTGCTACATATTTCTGTAAAAAAATACTATCAAAATAATTTGATTGAAATCTGACTGAATTTCCAGGTAATAAGTATAAACAAATTATATAACAAAATTTTCAGAAGATGGTACATAATTTCATGACAATATTAACATTCATGTTACAGTTTCTCACTTCATCCAGATAAATATACTCCTTTTTGTTTAACAAAATAGTAAAATTAACCAACAAACTGACAAAAACCATTGCTGTAACATACTGCCCTATTTCCCACTGAGTCATTCAAGAGTGATGAATAGAGTCTTGTACAAGGAATGGAAAACTTAATAGGGTCACCTGACAAGGAAAATGTGATCAAGTTGTATACAGTTGGAATTAAAAGGCCTGCATACTCAGATTTTCAGTATATCAGCTCGACCCTCCTCATCCTTCTCCTATCCTTCTGTGGATATGTGGTCAATAGAATGATAATATCTTCTCAGTGACTATATATTTCTACTTAATTTTATTTAGTTCTGTGCATTTTAAAACATTTGTGCATATAAATTTATATACAAAAATATTTATAATAGAGAATGAAATTTGTCCATCAGTGGATTGGGCTGCTTAGACTGAATCACTGAATGATTTTAGACAAAATAACTACAAAATTATTTTACAAAATAATTTTACGTCTTTCCCAAATGAGTCAAATCAACAAACCTGATAGCTTGATTAACCTAAGTTCTTTATATCTGACCTTATACCTCCTTGGTCAGGATTCAACTATTCAAAAATTTTCATTGTCTGAACATCTCTTTTTTTTCTTCGAGATGTTGTCATTTAGCTCTGTCAAAACAGTCAGGAGGTAACAAAAAAAAAGGTGTTCTTAGCTCTATGCATCCTTGAATCAGATTTCTCTACTCTGACATTCACTTAAAAGAACCAGTTGAGGTAAATGTTATATGTGCCTTTAGGTAGAATAGTTCATGCACGGACTCTTCAGATATGAATACACTGGGGAGATGGGGAAATATATAGCTCCAAACATATATCATGCAATCCAATAATGTAGAGTTCCCAAAGCAAACAATAACCCTCAAGAAGATGAATTGAATTTTGAAGAGGATATTCCCTGGTGGATTTTAAATACTCATGCATTTGCCTCCAGAGCATTTTAAATTATTCTGCTTTCTCCTTATTCCCAGTCTGAAGGTATCTAGCATGAAAAAAACAAAATATAAGAATATGCTTTGGTTTTGGTTTTTTGTTGTTGTTGTTGTTGGTTTTTTTTTTTAAATTCAGTTTCTAAAAGGTGAAGTTTTAAAATCCCTTTCCTTTCAAAAATTTTTTGTGTGTGTTTTGTCTACTGGTGGCTCAGTAGTTTGCGCCTTCAAATCACAGAATGAAAAATATTTTCATTTAGCCATTTAGATGTTTATGTGATATTAAATGAGTCCCTCCCTTTTGTATTAGCTGCATGAACAGAACAAGGAGAAGATGGAAAATGCCTTTGCAAATTCTAAACAACTGAATGAGAAGAAACAAAAATAAAGAAGCATGTAGATGCCTTGTGCTTCTATTCTTAGATTCAGTAAGAATTTCTAAATATCAAAAATCCATGAGGAAACACTATAAAAACATAAGTTTTGTGAGGTTTCATTGAGCTGTTAAGTCATTTGAAAGAACTACATTGGTTTAAAAGTTAAAAATATACTGTTTTCTCATAAAAATTTAGATGGTTGATGGAGTCTGCAACACTGTAATCTAGAAGAGTATAACAAATAAAGACACAAATAAATGTGATTCTGCTTATTAATGAATTAATTCATGGGAGCTTGTTTTGCTGTAAGCCTTTTTTTCCTGAATGACAATTCAGATAAATTACATTGCTACAAACCAGAAAGAAAAAAAAATAATATATCCATGTTTTCCTGCTGTTTTATCATGATTTGAAAAAAAAATGCTCAATTAACTGTTAAAAAATAATTCAATTGACAGCAATTTGTTAGATCTACTACACAACATAGCATAGAATATTTTGTAAGATGTGTTAGCATGAGCTTTGTTTTTCAGCATTCAGCATTTTTTTTTCAATTTAGTTCTTGGTCTTCTTAGATAACAGGCCTCAATCATGACAATAATAAATGAAAATACCATGCAGACCACTCGTAATAATCTTCTCAAAAATAAATAATAGATTGGATAGAAAAAGCCCTGCTTTTATATTATAGAAGTGATTAATCCTTTGATGTTTTGCTTTGCATGGCTACTGAAAATTTTGGTAAATTTAGAACTGTATTATTTTGAAGAAATGAACTGAAAAACAGCTAAAGAAAAACTTCTTGACCATGTAGTTAATTTTCTGACAATATAGAACCTACTAATATCTAATATTAAAGGCATAGAAATGCTTCATATTAAATTTATTTCCCAAATAAATGCTTTGTTTTTTAAAATGTGGTACAAAATTGTGTGTGCTTACTAGTAAAATTGATTATGATTTATTACATTTCTGAATTCATATTTTTGTTAATTATGTAGGCTATGTAAAATGCAAATTCTTTATAACTTCTATAACTAAGTATGTAAAATCAGTTTCCAGAACAATTCAGTTTTTTATTATCTAAAGAAGTAAATAATTATTGTACCTGTTGTCTATTGAGTTTGTTGCACTAGTTTTCTTCGATGCTGTGATGTAGAGTAAGACAGATTTCTTGGAATTCATTTAAGAGAATTTAGTTTAGGTCTTCATTTTCAATCCCAGATGATAATAACTTTTTCAGTATGATTTTTAATTTTTTTCTTTAATGTCTACCTTAATTTTTTTAAATACTTCAATTACTCATACATATGTTTTATTTTGTCTTTATGGTATTAATTCAAAATTCTTTATTTTTTAAATTCATTGTGAGATGAAAATAATCTTATTATTTTGTATTTTGTTGAATAAAGTTTTGCTAATGTTGAAAAGCCTAAAAGAAAAGCTTTTAGGAATGTTTATAGTATCCACAAATCTTTTAAGTAGTCTGGTGTTGCATGAAGAGAAGTTTGGCTAACACTTCTCACTATATAATCCCATTTTCCATACCTTAAAACTTTTTTTGGACAAGAGTAATTGCAACTTTTCATTCCAAAGATGTAACTTAAACTGTTTTGGAAAAAAATAATAGTTCATAGATTTCAGAAGATACAATTGTCCAAGATGAACTGCCTTCCAAATAACTAAAAATATGTAGCATTTCCAGATAGGTTAAGGTATGTGACTGAACCTAAAAAAAAATTCTCAGTCAGAGCTCAGTTAGATATTTTCACTATATGATTTTCTAATATTTTGTCTTCAGCAACCAGCCTCCAGTATAAGACAACTTCAGCTAAGCTGGACTTTACTTGCCATCCTTTGTAATTTTTCTGATCAATCTTTTGTGTCTAAACTGAAAGAGAAAACAAACAAACAAGAAAATCATCTTCCATAGTGGCCATGGCATCTTTTTCTTCCTTCCTAGGTTTCCTTAAGAAAGAATTATAAAGTTGAATCACATTTTAATTTGCTTTTGAAGTTGGCATATCCCTTCATAAAATGAGAAAAATTGCTTCAAGACAGTACACAGAAATGTTAAACAGGCTCTTCTCATCCCTGCCTGGATCAGACAAAGAAACCATCCACCCCAACATTCAGTCTCTGATGCTTTTGACACTGCTTGAGTAGAGTACAAGAACCTGACCACTTTCTTTTGTTCTTCCCCTATGTTCTTTCTCTGAGCATTCACAATTGTTTTAGTATGAATATTAAAGGACAAATCTCTGTCTTTTTGTTTAGGAACCTGTTGGCCACAAGTTCGTTTGAACTCTTTCTGAACCTCATGACAGTATCTAACACCATATATTCCTGTGACAAAGAAATTTCCAGAAGTTCACTACTACTTGCTGTATAATAGAAGAAATTAATTTTACATGTTCTAAATTTATTTTGTTCTCCTTTCATCAAATGTCCTTAGAGGACCTTGCAAGATTTGGTGAAAAATAGCTTTATCTCATCTTAACCTCTGCCTTCATGATTATGTAAACTTCAGACCTGCTTACTCTCAGTCATCCTCTTTTCAAACTGATGAGTCCTAGATATTTTAGAATAATTTCATAAGTCAGAAACTGTATCTAATTCATCTTTTCTGGTGATTTATTTCTTACCACCTCTAACATCCTGAATGAAACCTGAAGAATTGCGTATGGTCCTCAGGTTGTATGTGAAATATAAGTTCTGGGTTTTATCTTTGAAAAAAATAAGAACATTTTACCTGAGATTCAATAAGTTTTATAAGATTTAAGGGGAAAAAAAATTGTAAGGAGAACCTATCCATCATACATGTTTATTATATGATTAGTACAGTAAGAGTGTAGATTTGCATAAGGATATTTCCATATTTCAATTTTACCCTTTTAGAAGACTAATGTATATATATCATGGGTAATGTTCTAAATTGCATTCTGATTCAGACAGATGGTTGAGATTTAGAAAAAGAAATTGTAGGCAGTAAAAATTTTTCAGTAGCAAACAGCATTTCATTTCAAACACTGTGCAGTGTATTTCCTTCTTAATTTAGAGCAAATAATCAAATACTGAACACTCATTTCAGGTGTGGTGTTTCATCATATTATGGACCATGAGAGGGGAAAATAACCTGTTTAAACTGAATTCTGAGCTCATTCCCTTAAAACTCTCAAGTAGTGACGGGTTTTCTGTTAGGGAAAGAAACATATTAAACTGCAGGTTCTGGGAGATATAAGAGAAGAGAAACCTGTTCTCATATGTAAGGCCTTATAAAAGAAATAATTGATGGAAAGGAAAGCAATACCAGAGAGATTTACTCAATTTTTTGTCTTGGGTGGGTGTTATCCCAGGTAGGTCCCTAGAAAATATTGTTAAATATGCTTCCTTCTGCAAAGAAATATCTCCCTTTTGTGAGCATTCAATAGTTTTATTAGTAGTGCATTGAACATTCTGAATAAGATTAATCTGCTACTGCTTCATGTCCTCCCCTAGGGAAATTCATGGCAATAAGTGGATTTGATTGAAAATATTATTTTCTGAAGAGGATTGAGAAGTATAGATAGAGAATAGGGGGAAAAGAAGCAGAAGAAACAGTGGAACAAGAAAGTGATAAAAGTTGACTGGAGAAGGGGAGAAAGGAGTGCAATGTGAGGGAACAGCAAGGAGAAAATATTGTTTGCATTTAATTTTAAACTAGTAGTGTTGATCAGAAAGAATTATTTCTTTTACTTTATTTTATAAAAATTGCATACACTTGTATGTACATAAGAAACTGTAATTCCATTTGGGACTACTTGTGACATTAACAAATAATTTGAGCAGAGTTCTTGAGGTTTATCATTATGTCACCAGTATCCTCAGGGAAATTACTTATACTGTGTGTGCAGTTTCGTGTACATAATTCTTTATATTTATCAAATTACATGGCACTCTATAGTACACTTCATAACTTAAAGTCATATATTAAGTCTAGCAGGCACATATACTCTTTTAAGAAAACATGCATATTGCTTTCACAGAGTGTTTCATATAACCATTCCCTTAAAGGCTCTTAATATGTTTGTAAGTAATTTTGTGAAATGAAAATTTAATAATATTATTGCATCTAGCAATTATTTTATGTAATAAGTATTTATGATCAAACTGTAAATGAACTTTTGTTTAAATTATCCTAATGACTTAAAAAAAAAGATATGTTGATATTTTTGAGCATGAGCTGATATCCTGTGTTGGACCATCAAAAGCCTTTATATTTTGTGTGACATTTTTAAACTGTAAGGGAGCCATAAGACAGCACTTAGCAGCTTTCTCTTTCTTTTTTCTTTCTTTCTTTCTTTCTTTCTTTCTTTCTTTCTTTCTTTCTTTCTTTCTTTCTTTCTTTCTTTCTTTCTTTCTTTCTTTCTTTCTTTCTTTCTTTCTTTCTTTCTTTCTTTCTTTTCTTTCTTTCTTTTCTTTCTTTCTTTCTTTTCTTTCTTTCTTTCTTTTTCTTCCTTTTTCTTTCTTCCTTTTTCTTTCTTCCTTTCTCTTTCTTTCTTTCTTTCTTTCTTTCTTTCTTTCTTTCTTTCTTTCTTTCTTTCTTTCTTTCTTTCTTTTCTTTCTTTCTTTTCTTTCTTTCTTTCTTTTCTTTCTTTCTTTTCTTTCTTTCTTTCTTTTTCTTCCTTTTTCTTTCTTCCTTTTTCTTTCTTTCTTTCTCTTTCTTTCTTTCTTTCTTCCTTTTTCTTTCCTCTTCTTTCTTTCTTTCTTTCTTTCTTCCGTTTTCTTTCTTTCTTTTTCTTTCTTTCCTTTTCTTTCTTTCTTTCTCTTTCTTTCTTTTCTCTTTTTCTTTCTTTCTTTCTTCCTTTTTCTTTCTTCTTTTTTCTTTCTTTCTGTTTTCTCTTTCTTTCTTTCTTTCTTTCTCTTTCTTTCTTTCTTTTTTCTCTTTCTTTCTCTCTTTCTCTCTTTCCCTTTCTCTTTCTCTTTCCTTTTTTGCCCTTTTTTTTTCTTCCTATCCCTATAAATTGGAGAATTTATAGCCTCAGTCCTGTCTGCAGTGATAAACTCCTAGTTGGAAGTAGAATCCTGACTACCTAAGACACATGCTTTTAGAAGGTTCAGAATTACCAGGTAAGATTCTTTAACCCTAAATTAAGTATATTTATTGATGAATACATAACTCAACTCTATATTGAACTGAAACAGAAAATTCCTTGGTATAATTCATTTTATGGTAGAACAAATGTCTAAAATAGACCCTGTGACCTCAGCTATAGGTGTCACACTGCTCATGATGAAAGTTACATAATATGAAAACCTCTCATTTTATGTCCAATAGAATTTAAAAGACATGAATACCTAATCTATTTTATATAATAATAGATTATGCTTTAATAATGACTTTAAAAGGATGTAAAATGGGTTCATTCATGGGAATGAATTGACAATCTCTCTCTACTCCTGATTAAATGTGTTTTTACCTGTCAGTTAACATCATAATAACTGACATGTTATTTTCACAATCTCAGAGAAGTTACTTCTTTTTCCTGGAATATTTCTTATCTTTCAAAAACACCTTTTGATATGCAAATTAAACAATATTTGAGAAATCAAGTACAGTCTTTCAGATTGAAAAAGCATGAATTTTTGAACTGTAATTTGTGTTACTTCCACCAAATTATTTTTTTCTGTGTGAAGAACTATAACAACTGATCTTGACCAAAAATACCGGAGATGATAGGACCTGAAAACAGAACAAACTAGTCTATTACATATAGAAGTATCTCTAGTTCAGAAGTCCTCTTGATGGATATCTAGGTGTTATTCTTCCATAGTGGTACAGCTGGGTTCCTCCCAATCCTTTTTCAGGGGTGTATCTGTCATCACTATAAATTGCAGCACCTCCACCTCACCTCTAAGACAGTTTCCACCAGTTTTGTTTAGTCGTACTGTAAAATGCACTCAGGCATAGGTCAGATAACTTCTACTGTGATTTTGTGGAGAAGTCAAACCAAGAACCAAGCATGGAGTCGCCTTGAATCATGGTACACTGTTAATTATTTTTAAACTTCATAGTTGCTAAAAATGAGACAAGGACTCAACTCTCAGAGACATATTTTGGAGCAGACCTTAAGAATATGTGTTTTTTGGGATATGTATGACAGCACACACTCTTAACACAAAAAGAGATTTGAGATACAATTCTTGCTGAGGTTGCATAGAGAACCATGTATGTTCATCACAGAGAGAGAAAACTGGTACAGACCCCTCCTCATTGCTGAAAAGGAGAAGTACTTGGGGTAAACAATATTTAGGACTTCACTTGGATTTTGTTTCAAAGGAAACTGGAGGGTTTATTTCAGAATAATACTTGGAAATGTGCTAAACATGAAAGTTAGGCAGCAGAATTTGTGAACTGATGGGGAACAAAGTTATTTGAATATGTAGAACCCTGGTGGGTTGCTTCCAAAAGCCTTTCTGTCTCTGCCATATTTCCGACGTGTAGCAGTTTGACACTGGTTAAGCGTGAAGCACCACAAGAAACTACTTACTTATTTGCCTCTGCTGTGGCTGAGCAGAGAAGGGGAACTTAAAACTTCATTTTCATAAGGTGAAATAAGGATTTTTGAGGAAAAAGGAAAACTTCAAAGGAAAACAGGTCCAAACCTAAACAGTATGAAGAGGATTTATTACCAACAGAATTAAAAGTAAAAAGAGTAATGAGAAACCAAAGCAAACTTTCAGAACACCTTTCTTCCCCAATGCTCACTCTTTCCACTAACCTCACAAGGAAACAAAACATAGGGTTTTGGTCAGTATTTCATTTCTTAAGAGTCTTTCTTGATGTTTAAGGAAAAGAGTTTCTTCTGCTGTGCCGTGGCATCCTTCCCACAGGAGACAGTTCTCTGCGAACCTATCTAGCGTGGTTTCAACTTTCACAAGCAACAGCCCGCCCGAATCTACTGCAGTGAAAATCCCTCCCATGAATCTCCCAGTTTTTCCACAACTGCCAGCATGGGTCATATTAGTTCATGGGATTTAGTCTTTTAAGGATGAGCTGTTCTAGCCTGGAAGCAAAGGTTCTCTTCTTCAATCTTTAAAAGCCTCTCAGCATCTGTGCACTCTAGTGTGAGCACTCCTCTTCACAGGCTGTGTGTGGATCCTCTCACCCTCGCGATGTACCTCATGAATTATAAACAGTTTGTTGTATTATAGTCCTCACCATGGTTTGCAGGAGAATTTCAGCTCTGGCACTAGGAGTGCCTCCACCCTCTCCCTTCCCCCACTGACCTTGGTACCGCCATGTTGGTTTTCCTCATGTGATCTCACTTTTTCTCTGACTTGGAAGAAAGTTGGTGTCTGTAAGTTGCAGTTGAGAAATTGATCTTATCTGGGCTCTGCATCAGGGAAAGATTTGCCCTGTCTTTCCCTGCCAGCTGCATGGTGTTATTTGCTAGGTTTGGCACAAGCCTCTCCAGCCTCAGGAACCCACCGGCACCGTGCAGGCTGTGGCAGCTCCAGAAGGATCTTGACCACGAGGTCCCAGCCTCAGTTACAGGGGTTCCCCGGCCACGGGGCTGCTCACGACTGCTCGCAGTGCCGGGGTGGTTCCTCTTGGCGACCCAACCTTGGCCGCCACACCAGGAGGGCTCAGGGGCCCTTTCCAAGAAGGGGCCTGGGGGCCACCCCCCTTTGCCACCCCTCGCAGGGGAACAAGGGAAAAAGGAGCTTCTCATGGTCTCTTCTTTTTAATATGTCCATCACAGAGGCATTTCCATCTTGTCTAATTGGTCTAGCAACCTGCCCATCAGCTATTGGCTCTGTGCCAGTCACAGAAGTTTTGAGAAGCTGTTTTTTCTCTTTTTTTTCTTTGCCTCCACAAATCAGGTTTTGCTAAACTACCACGCAATGCTTTTAATCTCTCTTAGCTGTCATGGAGTAATTTTTCATTACTACCTTGTCTATCCAACAAGCCTAGTTTTTGCAGGAAAAAGGAAAAGCTGAACAAAATTGAAAACAATTTGAAAGATGTTTATTGTGGAAGATTTGGAGGGGTTTTAGCAAATTGCTGACAGTGTATCCATACATAATCCATTGCTTCCATATGTAGACAATCTCTTTACATGTCAATTAATACAGTGAGGGGAATGGTTGTGGCCCCTGGCAGTGTATTAGAGACGTCAGAGGTTTGGGAGTAGGAGATGCTCATAGAAGTCAGACTCCTGCTTTGGAAGGACTGGAGAGACTAATGAACCAAAAAAAGGGAATGGTTGGTATGTGGTTTGTAAAAACTGGCTGATGCCCATTTTATTTATATATTTATTTGTTTCTTTGTTTTTAATTAGGATTTCATGCTGTTGTTGCTTATTATTTGCACTGGTGAGGCTGCACCTTGAGTACTGTGGCCAGTTCTGGGCCCCTCACTTCAAGAAAAATCTTGAAATGATGAAGAGTTTCCAGAGAAGGTCAATGAAGCTGGTGAAGGGTCCAGTGACTAAGTCCTATGAGGACTGGCTGAAGAAGCTGGATTTGTTTAACCTGGAGAAGCGGAGGTTGAGGGGAGACCTTATCACTCTCTAATCACTCTCTACCTTAAAGGAGATTGTAGCCAGGTGGTGTTAGCCTCTTCTCCCAGGCAGCTAGCGACAGGACATGAGGACATAGACTCAAGCTGAACCAGGAAAGGTTCAGGTTGGATATTAAGAAGGATTTTTGCACTGAAGGGTTGGTCAGGCTTTGGAACAGGCTGCCCAGAGGGGTGCTGGAGTCACCATCCCTGGAAGTGTCAAAGAAACAACTGGACATGGCGCTTAGTATTATGATTTAGCTGACAAAGCAGTGTTCAGACAAAGGTTGGACTTGATGATTTTAGAGGCCTTTCCAACCTAAATAATTATGTGTTTCTGTTATCTGAGCTCTTAATGACATAATTATAGCTACTTTTGTGCAACAATTATCCTGTGACATAAAATTTAAGTAATCTAAAACTGCATCATGCATGAACTAATTATAGTTCAGTAAAGCATTTATGCAATAATGATTCAAAGATTTCTTTTTTTTTTTTTTCATTTGCAATGCTATTAATTCATTTAAAAACTATGGTAAGTGTAGCTGTCATTGCATAAAGACTAAACATACTTTCGCAGTTCCATCACTCAAATGTAATCAAAAAAAGACCACAGTAAGGATTTCTTCACTAATTGTTACAGAAAAAATTACAAAAGCAGGCATTAACCAAACACAGGCTTTTTGTGGATGCTTGAGTTAAAACAGTTTATATCTTGAAAATAGCAATATTACTATTATTCTGCACTGTCAGCTTTTACAATGGTATTTGCCGCTAATATCTTCTAGACAATTTATCAAACCGTCGTTGAACACTATAGGGTCTGAAATTCTTTCACCTGATTTTTTTTTCCATTTTTTCTCCTGCTTTATAGCACTGTTTAATTTGTTTGGTATTTGCATGATATTACTGAGATAATGCCACATCTCTAAGATTAAATGTAGTAGTGTATACTGTCAGAATGCAGCAAGACTTTTATTATCTAATTTAGGATGTAAAAGCCTGTTTCTGCGAATAAATATACATCCACCTCTGTGCCAAGGAACAAGGTCACATCTACCAATGGAATAATTAACTACCACAGAAAAATCCAACCAAAAAAAGTAAAATGTAAATTTTACTGGAAAATAACTGGAAAGATAATTAACTCAATAAATTTCATCCGCAACTGTATGCATACATTAACATTTTGAAAATTACAGAGGTAATAAAAATACAGCAAATATAATTCCCAAATGCAACAACAATCCAAGCTTTATTTGATAATTATATTTTAACTACTGGGAATAAAATCATATGCTTGAAGGAAAAAAGATTTTCTAATGCATTTTCATTTTTTAGATTTTTTTTTTCATTTCAAATGTGGGATAGTGATAATGTTACTACCTTCAGTAAAATAGAATAAATCTATGAAGCTCAGACTTTTTTAGTAGATCAGCATTTTTGCCTTTTCTACGGTTGTAAAGGAGGAATTAAATTATATTCTCAACATGAAGTTCCACTGAAAGTAGGAGAACCAGATATAAATTTGTTACCTTTTATAAATTGGTATATATGAAATCTCCACTGACTATGCCAAACCTGACACTGTGTCAAAACCAAATTCCAGAGAAAGAAAAATATAATTATTTTCTCTTACAAGCAGGTTGTGCAGGGATAATTTTTTGGGAATTAAATAGAGAATATTCAGAATAGTCTTTGTCTATCTATGTAATTCATTTTTGTTCATAAATCATGTCAGACATAACACATTGAGATTTTAGACTAAAAAGGTGTGGATCTCAAAAGAAGACTCAGAAAATGAAGATAAATCAATCAGACCAGTAGTTTGCATACCATTACATATATGATTTCCAAAATAATACTTTTAAACAACGTTCTGTTTTGAAGCTTCTATTGACCTGAAAATATATGAGTCAAGGAAAATGATAATTTGAATTGTAATTGAGGTGAAATGGCCTTCTGCGACCTTTCCTTTATTTCATTTCATAAGAATGCTGAAATTTTCATGCAGATGTCAGCATATGTTAAATATATGCAGTTGAATTAAGCATGAAACTTCTTTTGTTTTTTGGTAGGATTGTTTTCAGCAAAAGATACTAAAGAAAACACCTTTCCTAATACTCTTAAAAGATTTTATAGTGGGGGGAAGACTTATGAGATTAATTATCCTTTTTCCTGACCCATAAGAACCTTTCATTTTTCATCTGGTCTTGGTCACATTACAGTTACGTATTCCTCATTTAAAAGAAACATTGTCCATTCTTATGACCGACATTTTCTTAAGAAACAAAATAATAAGCTTTTGTCATTCTTTGACTCAGTTGTTATAATTATCTGAAATGAGAATTGTTGCAAAAACTCCAACATATTATATATAAACATATATATTTTTTGTCAATTGTGCTGACTGACAGCTGACTCTTGCCGTGTTATGCAACAGGTCCATGAAACTTTAGAAGTGAAAGACACAATACTTCAGATGATGTCTCTCAGTCTTTGCATACAAAAGATGAAGATTTGTTCTTCAATGTTTAGTTCTGTATGTGAAAGCATACAGATATTTTCACATTTAGTTCCATGTGAAAATAGCTTTAATGTGGTATCTATGACTTCATTTTATCTCTTTATTACTTTGGTTCCAAGCAAAACTATGCTGAAAACAATATAGAAGGACCACTTAATAGAATTTAGTCATTTTACTGTATTTCCACAGGATTAACATAAACCAATTTAGTTTTCCTTTTTCCTGAAATAATTCATTATTAAAGGTAACTGTTTTTGAATCTTGTATGTGTGAGCTGCTAAGAGGAACAGTTGCATGCAAATAAGGTCATCAGTCATATGTTTTTCACCTCTGTTTCATGGGCTTTTGCAGTTAAAAAGTTTAGGCTACAGAATTCTTTGGAAATACTAGGTTGGTATTGCAGAACACAATGCTAAAAGTACGCCAATAACCAAAATCTCCCTTCAGCTGACTTTCACAGGCAGAGAGACAGTACTCTCACAGGAAATTGGGTATTTGAGTGATGTCAGGGCACGGATGAAGAATGGGTGGCTTAGAGTCTGAAAAGAAAAAAGTGCTTTGAAGAGATAAATGCTGGGTGGGAGAAGCTAAAGAACCAAAAGCATTAACCACAAAGCCTGGGCAATCAAACAGCAGTCACTGGGCCAAGATCCTTGCACCTTACAGAAATTAATTTCTGTTGTAGTAGAAAAGAATTTGAAAAGGCAACAAATCATGGTTTTTTAATGCTGGATTCAAGACAATTTTCTTTCACCTTAACAAAAGAAGAGTTTGTTTTAAGATGTGGGACTTTTCCACATTAATAACAAGTTTAGACAGAGATGAAGTCTCACAATGCTATGGCTCCTGGAGTGCCAAATCACATACTGACAGTTTGACTCCACTGCTTGGAGATTCTACAGATATTGAAGAATAGGTACATTATGCTATGAATATCAAAAACCACACTGTGGATGATAATTTTTCCTTGTTTCCTAAAATAACTTTTATTTTCATTTCACTAAGAACCTGATGTGTTTAAATCAGTTTTACTTGTAACAAAAGCTCTCTGAATTTGGAAATTGGCTAGAAACACTGACAAAGGCATCTTGTCCTTTTCTTTGCTCTGCTAAAGCAGTTTCCGTACTCAGAAATACTGTTTGAAAGAGATGAATGGACACATTAACTGGACATGAAGGACAGGTCAAGTCCAAGTTACACAGCCAGAAACCAAAAGAATAGATAATATCTAAATGGAGAAAAAAGCCCTAGAAAAATGTGATAAAACATGGCCACAGTCTGCAGCACATCATGTTTAATTTTGTGCTTAAATGGTTGCAAAGAACTTTAGTAGAGCTGAAAAAGCAAAGTTATGCCATGTATGACTATACACTTACAGAACTGAGCCGTAAGTTAATGAATTAGCAAGAAGTTTAACAATCAAGATGTAGAAACGACTGAAAAATTACTGAATTGTGTTCTTACCCTACCTACTGTAAGGGATAGCCAATTACTTGCCACTACAGAAGTAATTGAATAGATTATTGTGGGTAATGTCTAAGATAATCAGTGTCCTTAGGATAAGATACTACCTCAGGGTAGTAATGAAATCACACAGCCACCTTCTCTTTTACATCTTGATTCTGCAAATAAGTAGGGTGTGATTGCTGAGTCACGAAAGAATGCATTGGGCCTCTAATGCAATTATGATCCAAAAATATTCAGTATAGGGCCTTAGGCAAGAAGCTGATGGCATGCCAGAAGCAGGACCTGCAGGGAACCCTGAGCTTGTTAATACCCTTCTTTGAGTGAGTGATGTTAAACTGTTGATTGACCATCACCATCTCCAGACAGTCTGCTGCTGAGTGAGACTGTGCCCTACAATTTATCTTTCACATTTTGTCTGATCTCATCTATAACACATCATCGTATTGATTCTGTCAAAATGATGATGGCAAATAGCATTCACCAGGAAACTTTGCACGTGATTTTGCAAAAATTACGTTAGTCTAGCTTAACGGGAAACAATGGGAACTGCAAAGATTGCACAGGGGAATAAATCACTGCTGGTGATTCTGGCAGTAAAGTTGGTTTTCTTCTTCCTCCCAAACATTGGTGTGCTTCTCCTTGCCATTGAAATATTGGAAAAAGAACGTTAACAGTTAGAAGGAAAAAATAACAAAAAAGCCTCTTTAAGTTATCCTGCTCCACTACAGGGAAAAAAACAGTAAAAAAATTGTGTCTCAGCAAACAAAGAATCATTAGAGGAGGGTAGCAGTTATCACTAAAAAGATATTTTGCTGAAGGGCTAAAACTACATAGTACAAAAAAGAAATTAAACTTCTCTGTGTCTTATCAACTACACTGCATCACCCTGTCTGTTGCGCTGTGTTTTTCAGTTCTGTTCTGCAGCACAGTGGTTCTTTTTTCCTTTTCTCTTTCTTCCCATTTTCCTAACAGAAAAGTAGCCATTGTGGTATCCCATGAGTTGCTGTCCTGCACAAGAGACTTTCTGAGACTATAATTGTTTATCTCATTTCAAATATTAAATATGGCCCTAAAGAATTCCTGTCCTGCATGCCAATCTTTCCTCTCCCATACTTCAGATTTTTAAAAACACTGCATTTCCCACTTACTCTTTTTATACAGTCCAGTAAGAGATGATTTATTTTTTCTTCCAGTGAATAAATTTAACATCTATAGACATTTATAAATGTTCTCCGCTTCTGGAACACAGAGTATGACAAAACTTGAGAGATCTATAATAGATGAAAATACTTTTAATCTTTAAGGAAAACTAATGACTTCCCCTCCTGTAAAAGAACTGAACCATAGGAATGCTAACACATGGTAGCAAACATGTTGGCACATGAAAAGAAATAAACTAAAACCAGAAAAAAAAAGAAAAAAAAAAAAAAAAAGAGAATTTCCTAGAGGAAAAAGACAATGAGTCTCAGATGTACAAATGATTTGTTAAGGCAGGAATCATAGAATCATGGAATGATTTAGGTTAGAAGGGACCTTAAAGGCTACCTAGTTCCAACCACCTGCCATTGGCAGAGACTTCTGCAACTAGACCTGGTTTCTCAGGGTCCCATTAAACCCGGCCATGAATATTTCAGTGATGGAGCATCCACATCTTCTCTGGGAAACAAAATCAATCAAAATTTTAGAAAATTCCCATTTCACTTCACAATCATCTGACATTTACAGAACAAGACATTTTGTAGTCTTATGCTTACTCTCTTTTTCTTATTTGGACTTTCTATGCTTTTTAATTCTAAAAAATTATCTAATCTAATACAGTAGTATTACACTGCATTGTTTATGTAAAATTAGACTACAGTCTGAAGGGCACAAGTTCTCTTGTGAAAAAAATCTTAGAACTTGTGCAGCAGATTTTTATGCTGGAAAGTCTACTGGAATGTTCAAAAAATTAACTCATAATGAGTTCAGTATTTAAAAGTGTTTTCTGGGATAACGGGGTACTAGTTTTCCATCCATACCTTTTGGATTTGACTATCTGATGGTAAATAAATTTGGTATAATGTCATGCAACAATTACATGTAGTTTTTAATAATTTTGGGTTTGGTAGTCCGTAGCTCAGAAAAGGAATTAAAATAAACAAGTAATGGTAACAGAAAATATTAAAAAATGTTGCAATATATAACTTTTTTGCATACTTTAAACCTCTATGCCTCTGTCAACTACAAATACTCATTCTTCCAAATATTTCAGACTTTACTTTTGAACGTCTTTAAAATATTAGGAACTGCAGAATACATGGTTTCACACATACAGTAGTTACTGTAACGTTCACTCCATTAGTGTCTGCCAGATTAATTTTGGATTTAAAGTCTCCTATCTAAATTGACACCAGCTATCCAATTGCAGCACTGTTTACATTTCTGATGTGTCATACTGCATTACATTTTCTGTGTCACCTCCCATCGTGTTATATTGTGTCATGCAGAAAAGCCAATGTGAGTTGACGTTACACAAGATGATGTGATCTAAAAGATTTAAAGCTATGCAATTCACTGAAGCAGAAAGGTGACACATTGCAATCAAGGTGTAAATACCTACCTCCCCTAGAGCATCAGTTATCTGCTAAAAACACATACTAGACGACCTTTAAAGGTCCCTTCCAACTCAAACTGTTCTACGATTCTCTGATTCTGTGATATGTTGAACAATTTTTTTTAACTTAAGAGAATCTGATCTGAACACTTTCAGTGTAATACATAAAATATTAAACTCCAGGAATACTCCATATTTGACTTAGAAGAACAAAAGCAAGGGCAATTAAATTAAAAGTTTATAATTTTAAAATCTGTTGTACTAACAATGTGGATGCTATAGAAAATGAATCATTCCTCACTGCATTCCAAAAAGAGAATAAGTATAATTTTCTTAGTTTGAGGAGTTAAAAACCATTTAAGGACTGAAGTGGCAATACCTAATGCTAAAAATGAAATATATATAAAAGTACTAAAAGAGTTCCAAGAATTTTGCTTCCAAGTGTCAGGAAATATCCATTCCTGCTGCTTTAAAGGTCTTCTCTTAATATCAGATGCAAGAAATTGGATTTTGATTTTACATACATGATCTTGACAAAATGAGCTTTAGGCTAAATTTCATCAAATACAATTTTAGGTGATGAATGGATGTGTCTAAGTTAGGAGTAGTTCCAGAGCCCAATCTTTTACAATTAGAGAGGAAAGTGTAAGGGGATTACAAAATTCAGAAGTACAAGTGAAATGAGGCTGGTGCATCCTCATGCCTATTTGTAGGTACAAATACATGGCCAGTCACACAGATCAGCTCAGACGGACACACTCAGTACTTGCTGGAACAAAATTATATCAGTGGTCATATCCTGCTCCCCTCTCTAGCTGAGCAGGATGTAGCTGTATTACTGGGAAATAAATAAGCATACACACACGTATACATGTTCATAAGGTGGGGGTTTTTCCAGCAGCTGGGCTCAGATCTTCAGTCTGCCCAGCAGTCGGCCTGGCTGCCCTCCCAGTCTTCCCGCTTTCTGACAACTGGACATAAGAGCCCACAAGCTCCACTCCCTCCTTCCCTCTCTCTCTCCCTACCCCTCTTTCTCTCACTTCACCCTCTCCCATGAGAACTTTATGAAGTTCTAGAAGGGTAAGTTCAAGGGTCCTTTTTTCTTGTGTGGGGAGATGTGGCTTTTATGGGGTGATGACGTACTTCACTAGGGTACTCCTGTGGGGAGTTTCATAGCAGTCAGATGAGGGCACTATTCAGCTACCCTATCTGCCATTGTTCCTCTGTACTCCTTTTTTTCCTGTGAAGAATCCGTTTTATCACATAAAGGCATGATTCACATTACAGTAGTAACTTAGCTAACTGCTTAAGATGAAATACAAACTTTGAGTTTATTGCAGATTGTGCAAATATCAGAAGGAACTTTGTATTCCCTCATCATGTTACTCTTGCAGTATGGCTTTTCTGATCAGAATTTGTCCCTTCTTGTAGTTCAGGTGATATTATTTTTGCCTGTCTGGTAACCTTTGTAATCCACACTGTTTCCAGCAGAAATCCAAAACATAGCTCCACATCAGCTACTGTGCCCAAAAAAACCCCTCTATATCCCAACCAAAACCAGTACTTTTTTCTCTTTTTTTTTCCCCAAGTAAAATTGTGAAACAAACCATTTTTTATTTCTGAAGAAAAATGGAAAAAGATATCTTCACATGGTATCAAATGTATTCTACACTCTCTTCCAGGTACCTTTTGAAATATGCTACTATTAAAGGAAAGAAAAGTGTGGGGCTTTTTAAAATGACATTTTCTCTGTTGCAAATTATTTGTGAAAAAATTCTTATCACTTCTTATTCTTATGCAATTGATTTAATAGACAAATTGTGTCTACCTTCACTCAGCAGAAAATGTCAAATAAAAGAAATCCTACTGAAGAGTAAGTTTTTTAAAGTGAGTCAGTCCTGAAAAGTAAATAACAGAAACAGCAAAGATGTCACACATCAGAAAAAATAAAAGGCACATGAGAGTCTATAGAATCATTGCAAGGACAGTTTTTTCCTCTGTATCGTGTCTTCAAGATCTCAGAAGGAACATTTTTGAAATATTGCATGTCATGCATCATTTAAGTAAAACTTTGCTTAAATAGACAAGAGCTAACTCACACAGGGGTTTGATAGTCAATTTTTTTCCTAAATTATTCATGTGGGAAATTTTTTAATGTGTATCACTAATGTGAGCTGTAAGCATGTAATTGATGAAATCCTGCTTAAAGACCCTCAGGAAGGTGATCTAAAATAGCAATTTGTTAAAATAATGTCTATTAGCTCTGATTCTCCCATGCTCCTACCAGTTAATACAGCATGTTCATTTATCATTGAACTCAGATTAACTCACTCAAACTATGACCTAACCTTATCAAAGTTACTTCAAATTACCACCCGTTAAACTGACTGTGTGCTGTAGTAGAAATATCTTATTAAGTAAAGCTCACTTTGACTGCATTTCAAGTGTGAAACGATGCTAGAGGTGACTTTTATAATTTCAAAATGTATTCCAAAGATAGATTTCAAGGCTTATATATTTTCTGTGTAAAATTCAATAAATTATGTAGTTTGTTGATACTAATCTTTTATGCATATGGAAAAAAACCAAGTTTTTCTTTCTCTTTTGCAAATAAGCATAGAGTTTGAAGTAGACATACTGACCCTCAGAATTTGCAATGTAAACAAACATTGAGTGGTTTCGTTAATTAAAAATATAAAAGTGTTCAAAAATATTTCCTAAATCATTCTTTACTATCCATTCTAAAAATAAGTACTTATGGATCAGGAAAGGGAGGACGTTGGACCTGCGTGGTTTTCTATTATACTGGAGAATTGGTTCCTATCAGAGGCCAGAATATTAAGTGAAGTACTGACTTATTATGCAGTTAGCATTGATCCAGCAACTACTTATGTAAATATACACACACATCTCAGACCTGGGCAGTTGACTTATATAGTCCATTGCATTTGAAATGGCACTAAACATCTTGTCCAGGAAAAAAAAAATCCCCTACTTTTTTTTTGTCCTTACAAGTCACTGAAAGTCTGTAATCAAGACTGATTTAACCAGTACTGCCACCAACTCCCTTGTGTTTGTCTTGGAAATGACCACAGTTCCAAGGAAAGTTTGTTAGGTTTTTCTCTGTCAGGGGTAATTATTGTAACAGAACTGTATTTTTCTGTATAACCTGGATAATGCATAGCAATTCCTGTTTAAATTATAATGAAGTTTGACAAATGTAACAATGCAGAGAGAGGGAGATAAGAAAGTCATTAATGACTTTGTCATATAATGTTATTTAAGTGACCAACTGTCATGTGAACAGGGGAGATTTCCTTAACCCTTAGTGTTTGATTTGTCTGTCAGTGCCCCAGGAAAGCCAGGACTCTTCTGCACAACCATTCTGTCAGCATCCTGTGATAGGGACCCTTCACTGAGCGATCCTGCTGGATTGGAGGGTGGTTTGACTGACTTATTCAGGGACACACATGAATGGCATAATGGAAACCCCTCAGCAGGTCCTCCACTTTATTCCAGTATTTCCCCTCTGCATGGCCAGTGGCCATGAAGGACTCACACCAACAGTTTACAGAAAAACACACTTTATTAATATAAAATTGTGACAGGTTATGGTTCAAGGATTCCCTGTGATAGTATCTGACCTCAAAAATGTATTCAAAGCAATGCACAGACAAACTCTAATCCCCCATAAAATAGTTCAGTACACACAGAGTGTGGTTCTTACCCAATAGGCATCCCTGCAGGGGAGAAGACAGGTTGAGCCCTATGACTGTTCCAAGAAGTTACAATGCAATCTCCATTCCCAATATAATTTTATACTATTTCTTTATGTTTAGGTGGAGCTTGAATAACTCTATTCATGCTCACCTTTGTTACTGATTGTTGCAAAATTCTCTTGCTTCACTCTTAAATGTATAGTCAATAAAATATAGACACTTCCTCAGTCAGGGGTGGTCGTATCTTGGGGACAGGTAACTTTGGGATGGAGGTGTGTGTTGTATTATAATTAGGCTGTAATGAACCAAGTTCACCCAAGGAGAGCGATTTTGCCAGAGTTGCTGGCTTGGCAGCAAGACACCCTCTCCTACCTCCCCTGACTGACAGCTGCTGTGGGGTTCATCAGCTGCAAAGTACCATCGAGTTCCCTTCCCTGCAAGGGTTTCAACAGAGCCTTCCCCCATAGGGTTTCCACTCTGCTCCACCCTCCATTCCATCCCCATCAGCAGGTGCTTATGGTTGCAGACTGTGTGTGTGTAATCTTGGTGGAATAGGTTTTGAGCCTGCTGGCCACATCCCATCCAAGGAGCAGCAGCTGCATTTTACTGTATCATTTCGGTACCATTATAACATCTGTTAGGATGTGAATATAACTTCTCTGTTGCCTCTAGTTTTACCCCCAGCCATCTTTCCATGACAATTAATACTAAAAATGTGGAAGACGAGATTTCCTTTCAAGGAAGATACACTAGTAAGTAACTAAAGATTCTTAACACAAAAAAGTAAAAGTTTTACTTTAGCTGCTGCCAGTCATGCAGTAAAAATGTTATCAGGATTTAACAACTTAAATTCAATATCTCAAACCTGAAAACAATATTAGAAATGTGGAGCTAAAAAATACATTCAGAATTTTTTGGCGTGCAAGGAGAGAACCTGATAAACAGAACAATGTCTCTTTCCTGCTCTCCTGAGCCCTTATCCTTATTGTTTTGGGTTTCTATATCTTTCCCATGATTTTTTTTTTCTCTTTTTGTTACAGTACCAAACAACAAAACCACATATGGACCTACAAATATTAATAGAATATTGATATAGTATGATGCAGGATTCTAATGTGGAAGATGGTTCCTGTGGAATGATCAGTGTAATTTAAAATTAAGAGCCTATCTCTATTTTGTTATGAAACATTTGCCAATTATAGTCTGACATTTATCTATTCAACGCATTGATTCATTTTGACTTTGAAATACGTAATTATGTGGGAGTAAATCAAAATTTAAATAATGTAAAGAAAAATTCCATTATGAGTAGAAGGTTCCCATCAATCGCATTACCACTTCGTTAATTCCATGAAACCACTGGAGCCTTGAGGATGTAATGATTCTCACACAACCTCATCAAGCATTTCTAGTACTAATAGGTTAATAGATCCTGATGAAATTGCAGTTTTCCGGGGTCCAAGACCAATATCTTCCAGAAAAAGTTAATACTGGAAATTACAAAAAAAAAAATGCAGACTAAAAATTGCTTTCAATGTAGCTTGAGTTCTGTTTGCTGTTTGAAATTATTGATGAGTAGTGTTAAAATAGGTTATGATAAAGAACCTTTAACTTGTTGTTTTTTTTTTTTTTTAATTAAGAGCAAAATAAAGGAATGTTATCTTTTTTGTTGTTTATGACAACAAAATGTAGTATTTTTTTCCCTTTAATTTCCTTAGTTCCAGGTTATTAGAAAGAAGGGCCTGCTAACACTGAGAAATTGATGGATTATACTAATAAAGTGCCACAGCTGTCACGTCTCTACTGCCTGTTACACCAATGGATGACAGGTACACTTGGAAACATGGGAGATATCAAGGTGTCCTTTATATACCCCTGTGTAATGGATGCAGGGAGTCCCTGCCATTTCCATACACTTTTACTCCACCTGACATTAAAGCTATGACAATGAGGTATAGACAGTTTTGATTCCTTCTATAACTCAGGTCAAAATGGGATTCTCAACCTAATTATTTTAAAAATAGTATATAGTGATTGAACAAAAGCACTTTTCTTTACTACGTTAGGAATATGGAATATAACCTCAGCAAAACCAGACAGCATTCTCCTTCACTGTGTTCTGAAGGTAGAGAATGAATACTTTTGTTCAATGAAATTACCCATTACGCTGTGATCTTATATCAATTATGTAGAGACAATGTGTGTGCTGCAATAAAAGGATCCTGTTTGCACTGTGCAAGCAACAGCAAGCAATAATGTATTTATAACACTGAATTTAGACGTTCATTGGGAAATTGTTTGATGCATTAGATTACAGAAAAAAAAATAACACAACAAAACCACCAAGATATCTCCAAGAAAATTACAGAGAAAATTATGTGTTTCTAAATGTTTTGCATGCTTCCATTGTTCTGTTAGCTCAATATACTTGGTGAAGAAAGGCTTTTAGCATATTTTTTTTTAAATGAAGACAAGTCAAATACAAAAAACATTTTCTCAGACAAGCTTATGTTAGATGACTGTTGTTAATCAGAACCTCACTGGATTTTTTTATATGATTCTTGGTATTGAATTACACAGACACACACACACACACAGAGAAATACAATATTAAAGATAATTCTGATTGCTTAATGTAACTGGACTTGGCTGAATTCTTAGGATAACAGTGCTGGTTTTTGGTTACTCCTTTTCCATGTATAGCAGAGACTGACTATAGTAGGAAACAATATTTTTTGCTTTCAGAAGAGCTGAAATTAATTTTTAATGAGGAATAAAAAGACTTATAATTTTCTTAATCTCTCTCTGGACTGGTTACCTGCAATTGTCCAGCGTCTATTGTGGAAGAATTTCCTGATTTAAATCAGTGGTGCAGTATCTAATATAAAGTCAACTGGAAACACTAGTCCAAGAGAAAGAACGACACTTTTTTTTCCTAAAATGTCTTTATCTATGGGATATTAATCCAGGAAGGCTGCTGGCCCCAAACTTGAGTAGAAAGTTGGAAAAATATTGCCTGCATTTACTAATTGGGTTTTTTTCAGCCATTGTGTCATTAATTATTTTTTCAATTAATGAAAAACTATTTCTGTGGCTCTCTAAAATTCCATTTCAAGAAATTAATAGGATATCCATGAGTACAAAATACCAAAATCTCAAGGGACTGTTTTATAGCATATATTTTGTTTAGCATATTTTTCTGTTTGCTTTGTCTATCTTGCATTATGACTTGTCGAAAAGCTTATACAAATTAGTAGAAGCTTGAAATCCTGAGTCAGCCACAATATTCCTTCCCCATGCCTTTAAGTGTTCAAATTGATACTGAAGTTGATGTTTAGCAACACTTTTTATCATTTTTAAAAAGAATTATAATTATTTTAGCTACTTTTTGAGACGTTACTTCTGAGCTAACTTCTGAGTTTTATTTCCTACTATCTGTAATTATTTCTTATCTTGCATAAGGTACCCTGTGTTTTTGCACCTCTGGTTCCTGACTGTTAGAAAGGAACTGGGTTACTTCATTTTTTTAAGGTTCCACAGCCATTCTGTTCTATACTTCTTGCTTCATAGTGGAGAAAAGAAGAATAATTTTTAAAAATAGCTATAACAGATAATATATGGCATGTGACTCTCCCTTTGCATTAAGTATTTTGCCTTCCATCCGCATGTGATGATATTTTCTATGCAGCATGAACACGAAGTCTAAGGTTCTTCTCAAAACTGTAGATGATTAAATTTGGAAGTATTCAATACAGATGTTGTCTAATGAAATAAGGGTTCAATGCAACTGCTGTAGCTGTGCCACTTACCTGGAACAGATTTACTGTTTAAAATGATTAAAGGGCTTCACTGACAAGTAGCTGTGCCTCCATACAGACTTTCTGTAGCTCATGTTCTGTGCCTGCTAGGCCTGTGTGCTTATCTCTAATGTCACTAGACACTAAAGGGAGTCAAACCCTGACCTGGAATGTCTGTGGGCTGAACTGGTTTCCAGCTTTAGTGTTTCAAGGAAACTGGAAAACAGATTACACCACAAACACACGAAGAAAATACGCTGTGGCTTCAATGGAGGTGAGTCTAGTCATATCTTTTATCAAGGTTCCCCAATAATTTATGCTATTACAATATGATGATATTTTATACTTCACTAAATTTTAATTGCTTTAGCAAACTGTAACAGCTTCAAAGGACACCTACCCCAAGGCATTGATTTACTGTATAAAAAGAAGGGATATAATTCCCAAAGATAATCAAGCAGAATAGGGAATTCCTTCCAAGCACTGAAGATATCAAGGGAACTTTCTAACAGATAGATTATTAGCTATTTTTGATGTTATCTGGAACTATCAATGCTAATTTTTTTTCCCTTCAAAAATATCCTTTTATGTTTGCAAACATAACTGGACACATTTGGCAGTTGGTCCATGTTGAGAGAAAATGTGTCTCCGTCTTTCTAGTTCTCTGATCCTTTTCAGTGTCATTTGACCCTAGGCGAATATGACCAAATATGTAAAATTAATGACCCTAAAAAATTTCTTTATATGTTAATTTATTCATTGATTTTACAATTCTATGAATCTGGAAGCTTATAATTTTAAGTTTCTACTCCTTAATAAATTGTAGCATTTCTGCCATGGTGAAATATCTCTTGGAAAGTCTGGATACAAAACAGATGAGAATATGCAAATAAATGTCTGTGGGTTTTATTAGGATATTAGTGCCTCATTTATTCAAAGTGCTACCCTTAGTCACAAGAACTTTCTTTTTGGATGTCTGTATTTTTAAAGGTATCATTCATTATCAAAAGGAGTACAACTGTGGAATGACTTATTAAGCAAAATGGAGAATCTGATAGAATAATGCTAAAAAATGTTAATTTCTTATAGTTTTTTCCAAAACTTTTCATTCAAACTGGGATGGAATTTTTGGCAAATATTGCACAGTGCACCTTCTTAAATGTTATCTACTTTCCTCTAAAAATCCTGACTAAATATAATAATACATCTGAAAAGGTACTTTAAAATCTTCAAAATCAAACACAGTATTTCGCCTTTGAGCTACACTGACAATTTAAATTTATGGCCATTGAAAGCATAATATATATTTCATTTGGCATCAGTAAGAGAACATTTTTGACATGTTAATGTACTTCCATTACACCAGTAGCTACTAAGAGTACAAGCTAAATAGTACAGTGAAGTAACAAAAATTAGTAAAAATCAATTTTTAGATTTAAAAACTAAGAAAATGAAAATGAGTTAATTAAAATAATGCACATAGATAAAAAATACAGTGTAAGAGCAGATGTAGTATTGCTGCTTTGCAGATTTAGAAAGATTTGATAAGGGAAATTAAAACTACTGAAGTGAAAATTTGCATAGCTGAGTAACAATACAGTCAAAGTTTTAATAATACACTGGGATTTTAGATGATCTATGTGGCTTAATCTTCAGGATTGCTTTTCCTGTTTCTTTGCAATTCCAAAGGAGTTTCTATAAAGTTGCATGGGATTCGTCATTAACTTGGTCTAAGTCATGTTCAAGTAAGGGTTACAGAAGTAGGTGTTATATTATTCCTTATCCAAGGAACATAAGAACAGTCAGGTTTCCCCTGAAGGAAGACTTCGATTTGTGCAAGGTATGAATAGATCATCAGGAATTAATTTTATATGCCTTGATAATTGATTTAAAATTCTGTGGTTTCTAAGGAAGATGTGACTGGTAGAAAGCAAGGGAATAAAAGGTTTGCACTGTTTGCTTATACCTTTTCCTGTACTGACAAAGGTTTGAATTTTATTTAGAACATTTGTCTGAACTTCTATCTGAAGATAAACATGGACAGAGAGTAAAATTTGCACCATCAAGTTTGGTCTCTGTGGCTTCATCTTCTTCCTGCTGTGATTAAAAAAATTCCCAAAACCTCAGAACACCACAAACAAATCCAAACTAAACCAAACCAAACCAACAACAACAAAAAACCAAAAAACAGCCAAACAAAAAACCAACCAAACAAAAAAAAACCAAAAAACCCAAAAAAAACCCCAAACCAAACCAAAACAAACACATACACACACACAAAACCCCAACAACCCAAAAACCCCAACCAAACCAAAAACCCCCAAAACTAGAGAAGTTCTAGTAGATAGTTTGAGGTACAGGTCCCTAAGCCAGATCTCAATGGCTTTTCTTCCACTAGGATCAGCTTCTGATCTTATAATTCTGCAATGGATCTTTCTGTTTTAAACAGCAGAGAAAAGGTTTAGCCTGTAACACCAATGCAGTTTGCAAGTATATATATTTGCCTCTTAGATGTCTTCTCTGTTGCCAAACTGACACAATTTGTTTGCATATTTGTGAAATTTGCTGATTGTCACAGATGTTTAACTTAAAAATTATGATTATAGACAATTGGAGTGAGTTGTCCAAGCACCTGTTATGTGAATTTATAATCTCCAGAGTACTAGTTATTGTATATCCTTGAGCAGGACCCTCAGGATTACATTCAAAAAGATTTTTCTTTAACTACACTTGGAAATTGAAAATGCTCGGTACACTGAACCCTGAGAATTATGTATGGAAAGGGATTGAAGGCAGAGCTGGAACTCCCATTTTCATCTTCAGAGATAAGCACTCAATACAGAGCTAAAAATGTAGGTTGGTTTTTTTTTTTTTTTTAATCTAGTTGCTATTTTTTAGTATGTTTTAATGAAGTTTTTCAGTTGTCTGCTTCCTAAGTGACATACTGACACAGTGATGGCAAGCACATCTAATGATATCGGTCATGAGAGAATGGGATTGAATGGTAGGTGATGCATAGAATAAAATAATGAGGTGGGAGGAGGAGGGATTGTTCTCTCTGATCAGGACACCCTTGCTGAAGTAGAGTGCTCCAGCTCCTCTATGTTCCCTGGTTTTTTGTCTATTTCAGATACAAACTTCCTGACAGGCTGTCTGGTGCAAAAATTCAGAAAGCAGAAAAAATCCCTCAGCTAGTCTGCATGAGCTGGATATGTAGGAAAGTGAAAGGCATTAAACAGCTGTATGAGTCTTTCACTCAGTGATTCACTAGGGAAGCCCTGCTCAGTGTGTTTGAGTAGGGGGATATTACAGCTTACCAGCAGATGTGTGTTTAGCTGGCTTGTATATGGAATTGAAAATATAGACAAAATTTCTTAGCTGGTGTAATTCATAATAACTACCACAGATCACTAGTTTATACCTGCTGAGTGCAAATCCCATAGGATGCTCTCATAAGCACTGGTTTTAGAATATTTCAAAGACGAATCAATGTTAGAATTTTAAACACCCAAGATTTAACTTCTTTATTCTGACCATTTCTCAGCTTTCTAGGTAGAAAGTGGTATAACTAAACTTCTTTTAAGTGAAAAAAAAAGACATTTAATTATTCAATTGCAGATTGCAATTATTGCAGATTTGCAGTGGCTGAAAAGAGGAGTAAATTTAATTTCTGGTCTCTTTCACAAATTTAGCAGAAGCTAGCACACTCCATAGGAGATATCTATACTAATGGCTCCTATGATTAATTGGGTATTTTACAGACTGCCTGGATAAGAATATGGAATTAACATTCACAGCATCAGACATTTGATTTGAGATCATCTGCAAATCCCACTGCCCTGAACCACTGGTCTTTAAAATGTCAAAAGACTGTGCTTATTGTTTCTGTTTTATAGTGATGTAAAAGAAAATGTACCTAAAAATGTGTAGTCTTTCTAGACAACAAAGAACATTATGTCCTGGCAAAGATATTAGTTGAGGAACATTAAATCTGCAATACTTGAAAAGCTACAAGTCAAGCATTCTATCTAAAATATCATAATATCGTGTATACCTAATAGCTGAGTGTTGCTATACTTTCTAAAGACGCAGCTCAAACTCTGCTCCTCTAATCCTCTGAATGCAATCCCCATGCTGTGTTCTCACACAGACCCACGAAAATAAGACCTATAATACACTGTGAGTTATTTGACATAACCGAGTTTTCAAATGCAAAGGAAAAAAACAAACTATTAGAGGAGACAATGGAGCAAATGGTCTTTTTCAATACATTTACCTGGAAAAGATATACCTCTATCTCTGACTAGATCTAGATCTAGAGCTATACATCTAGAGATAGATCTAGATATATAATTTTTTCAGGTGCAGGATTTTTTTGGTTTTGGTAAAAATTAGGAGAATGCATTTATCAATATATTTATGCTTTCATAAACGCTATAGAAATTTATGTTGAAATCAAGACTTCTAACTCAATACAGTGATCACTTCGTGTTCTGTATTGTAGGATGAGTTGTCTTAGCCTGCTTTAGTTAAGGAACTTATTTATGAGTGGAAGAGAAGTAAACCTGAAGTCATACAGTCACAGAAATTTTGTCTGGAGGACATCATCTAGTCTTACCTCCTGACTGAACCAGGACTATCCTTAACACTGGATTGATTTTCCCATGCCAGTTTCCTTCAGGTGTCTGCAAAAAAAATTTTTCTGAAAAAAAATGGCCATTATCTTTTCAGACACTGATGAATGGCTGACTGATCTACAGTTTCCTGGTTCCTATTTCTTGCTCTTTCTGAAGAGAACCATACCTCATAACCTTTTGCAGATGTCAGACACCTCCTCCAGTCAATGGAATATTTCACAAACCATGTTCTTTCAGCATCCTCAAATATTTCATGTCTGGTCTCATGGATGGGAATAAAATCAGATTTCCCAATTAGTCTTTATTGCTCTTGGTTATCCCTCTACTTCCCAATTCATTTTGATATGCCCAGAGATCTGCGAAATATGGATATTTTATATACAGACCCATGTGAACATGCCAACAAGTGCACAGAATAAGCATGAGAAAGATAGAGTATTATTGTCAAAAAATGCAGACTAGGAATAAATGACTGCCTAGAAATTATTTTTATTTAGTTAATAGGAGAGAATTTAGCGTAGTTAATGCTCATTTTGGTATTTTCTTTATTAAACAGATGGAAAGCTGAATATGTTCCCCCTGGAGGGAAAATAATCACAAACTGAGAAAAAGTTTTCTTTTTATTAAGAAATAAAACAAGATGTTAAATGGCAGGCCCAAGTAAGAAGTCATGACTACTGGCAGTATACTGTCACTCACCTTCCCCTAGTGAATTAATTTGCTGTAAAAATTAGAAATATCATCCTTCACATAAGAACCAAACCCATCAGATTTTTATCCAGAGGATGACGGGAATTTTTAGACTTATCTAGAAGTTCTTATACTTCTGTAATCTTATTATTCAACAACAGAGTATCTTGGATTCTAGCTCAGTGTTTGAACTGATGGACATCTTCCTATTAAATTTATGTGCCAAATGGAGTGTTTCAAAACACCAGCTGATAAAAAAAGAAATAAAAAAAGGATTTCAAAACTACACATGAACCTCTGTCAAATTTTATGTTACCATAAATCTATTTTTAACAAAAGATAAAGTGTTACAGCGAAAATTTGCACCACAGTTTAGTTTTAATTGTATTTCTGGCTTTTGTTCAGTTTTGGTATAATACATTTGGAGGTTGATCTGGACAATTGTTCCGTTAAAAACAACCCAACAAAAAATAACAACAAAAAAACCCAAACAAAACAAACAAAAAACCAAAACCCTAAAATATTATGTCAATTTAAAATGGAACAGGATTTTCCTAGTAATCAGTAACATAATACATTTTAAAAAAGCAAACAGAACTGACCTGTCACATTTCACTAGCTTTCTCTCCTAGGAGAAAAACGAGGAGAAAAAAAAAGTGAAAGAGCCTTATTTGAAACCACAGAAATATTTTGTTTAATTAGGAAGATAATATAATCTGGTAATTCTGTTGCAACACTGTACTCTATATAAAACCATAAATGTTAACAAAGCTGACAAAGTTTTCTCTTGTAATTCTGTTTAATTCAAGAAGTCTACCATAGAGCTGGGTAAAATTGTTGGGGTTTTTTTACATTTGAGAAATCTTCAGTAAATATCTTTGGTAACCTGTTGAACCATTATGTTTTGACCTTGTCTTGCTGCAAAATAGAGTAGGCTAGCAGTGGAAACTCAGAAATTACATTAAAAATATATATAATAAAAAATATAGCTTACATTTATTGGAACCAGTTTTATTCTTGAGGTAGGTCAGTGTAGCACTCCACATCAGTAGGGTACAGAGTATGCTTCATTAATCTAGATGCGCAGTAAAAATAATTAAAATAAAAACCTGTTGTCCCTAAAAGTGATGCTTATAGTCTCATGCAGTAAAAATAGTTATAGTTCCAGAAAAGAAGGTTAATTCAATATTTTATATGAAACTCAGCTCCAGATTTAGGTATCCAGATTTTCTGTTAACAATTTAGATTTCTATTTGTGTGCTGCTTGTCTAAGTTTTCGTTACACTCAGTGAAGGACTAAATTTGCAGTCAATGAATTTATCTTTTTTAAAAGCAGATATACTTGAACAAAACCAAGTATATTAAAAAAATCAGCTCCAAATCTCTGAACCAAGTTTTTTGACAGAATATGCTTCAGACTTGTGCTCTCCTTCAGAAAGTGTCCAGTTTTAATCCTAAATTGTAAACAGGATCACAGGATAACTGAGATTGAAAAGCATCTCTGGAAATATTGTAGTTGTACAGAAAATAGGTAAGATGGAGAAGGTTACTCAGAATGGCATTCAGTCGAGTTTTGAATATCCCTAACAGTGGAAATTCCACAACCTCTCCAGGCAACTTGTTACAGTGTCTGACCACTATCCCATAAAAAAAAAATTAAGATGTGGTGTGATAGGATGGTACAAAAGCTTTTTGTTAGGAATTAAGGTAATGATGTTAATGTAAAACTATTCAGTGAATGATATTTTATACCCAATAAATAAACACAACACCTTGAGAGGAAGAAATGAGAAAACAATGTGAAAAAAGTACATGTCTAAGCATAAAATCACATCGTTGAATATAATGCATTCTGAATTTGTATTCCCTCAACTTATAGTCACAGCTTTAGCAGTCTGAGAGAGCACTCTGCTTAGCAGCTTCTAGTCTCTTGAACAAAATGAAGCACAATGAGCATTAGCATTAGTCGAGCTGCACACACAGGAGGTTGTGTGAGGGCCAAGCAGCAGCCATCAGGCTGCACAGTTTTACATTTTAGATGCTTGAGCCTTAGCACCAAACCCAGTACCTGAGAGAGGAACTAGGAATTTCAGAGTGGTGAGCTAATTGTGTGAGACACTTTTAGACATAACCAACAGGAAATACTGAGCACAGAGGGAAACACAAGTTCCTGCGATTCTCTGGGAACTACAACTCCCCAAAAAATGACGCTTCAAGAAAAGTTTCCTTTTACCTACCTCAAACTCACTTTTGAGAACCAAGCATTGAAGAACAAAACTCAACAAATGTTCTCTGCAAGACATGTTCAAGACTCACTATTTTCAAAATTATTCCAAGAAAGAAAAGGATGATATTTTTAAGGCAGAACACTCATGACAGATCTGGGAATTGTAAACCTAGATTTGTTTGAAGCTCATGTACTTTACAAGTGCTCTGTGAACAGAGACTCTGAGTTTATTCATTATTCTGGGAAATCACTTATGTCCTTTCCTTCTCTTGAAGTTTCTGTAAAATAAGAAAAGATCTTGTAGGGATAATCATTACCACAAAACCAAGTGGCCAGACTATTATAAGGTGAATTGCCACTCCTTCAGCTATGACAGTCTCTTATGAAGCAACTCTCTTGAAGCACACTGACAATATTCTAAGCAACAGGCATTCGAAATCTTTGCCATTGTTATGGCAATACTATGCTTTTGTAACAGATGACTACATCCATCTTAATAACTAAATTGGATCAGGGTTCATTCTCTAGTCCTGGCAGCACAGAAATGCTTTTTCCTATAAAGTTATACTCTCTCACCTCTTAGAATATAATGATTGTAATCAAATGGAATTGCTGCTAACAAAGCTACAATTTTTTCGTGAGAATGTAAGTTTGCCTTAGGAAAAAGTGCCGGCAAACACTGAACAAAGATTTTAGTGTTATGGAGAAGTATATGCCAGTGTTGAATCCTGTAGTTTTGTCCTGTTTAATTTACTATTTAATTGTAAACAGCAGAGCTTACACAGAAGTTATACCTGTTATTTCTCAAGCAAGATAGTTACAGATATTTAAAGATACTAGTATATAAGTACATAGATTTTGTAAGATGATTAAGAAGCACTGCTTAAGGAGTAATAGCTTTTTTCCCAGATTGTAGATTTGAACATTGTCCTTCAATTCCACCTACCTTTTTTAAATGTCACTTTTTCTTTTTTAAATACTTCTACACTTTCTCAAAGTTTTCAACAGAATATATGTTCAGGGTGCTGTGGACTTCAGGAGACCTTGACAATAATCCTTATTGGATGTAGGGTTCATTGCCTTGCTCAAGGCTCTTGCATGGCTGCCAGAGATCACGTCCTTTTCTACTAATCTCTTAGGGACGCTCAAAGGATTAACTAGTTAATGTGTTTTGAAGTACTTTGAAGATGAAAAGTGCTAAGCATTAGCAGGAAAAAGGTTGGGGAGGGGAACCGGGGTTTTACAGGTAGCTGAAGCACAGCTTCAAAATCTCTCATTTGTTATTAAAAGCCTTAATTCTCTCTGAATTATCTATGATCTGGGTTTCAGAACAGAAAGGAAATCTTTAAAACATCACCCTACTTCGTTTGAACCAGATGAAGGTTACACATGTTTCCCGTCTGTTCTTTCTCTTTAATTAATTGTGATAAATACAATGGAACTTGCTGTTCAAAGAGTTTCAACTGCTTAAATGTTACCTTCTAGTAAATATAAAACACTGTATGCTTGCATGACTTTCCAAAAGCTTGCAAAAAGGAGAAAAGAATTGGCAGTGTGCCCCAGGAGGAATGGGAAAAGCTTTGAAAGCACCCCCATTGCAGCTGGAGCACTTCAGTGGTGTTTCACTTTATGCCTGAAGTTTGTTGGATCAAAAGAACTTAAATCTCCCTATTTTTGCTCCACAGACTTCTACACTTTCAGTGGTGGGACCATGGTATCAAAGGAGTTAAGGTTTGCAGTTTAGCAGGTGGAATGTGGGTAATAATATGTAAGAATACAAGAAGATGGGAGTTTAAAATTGCTCCGCTTTTCTTCAAATGCTGAAGCTATGGACACATCCTTTTGTCTTGTACATGACTTCTCTTTATCAAAGCACAGGTGCCCTTATCCCAGAATTCTGAATCTAACTGTGATCAAGAAAGGACTTTTGGGAAAAATGTGTTTTCCAGACATAACCTCTAGGCTGAGCTGTTTGAATGCACTAAAGAAGAGCAAGCATAAACAATTTTCCACTTCTACTTGTAATAGAATGTGTTTCCACTTGTATTGAGAGTAACTGTGTCCAGTCTTTTGGAGACAGCCTGTCTCAGATTCTGCTGTAGACTCCAACAGGTAAAAAATCAACCCATGTCTCACAAATATGCATATACAAATAAGCCCTCATCTAATAGAAGTTCAACGTACCTGCCCTTACAGACCACTAGTTTATAAATGTTATGACAGTGAAAATAGTGATAAAACCTTTTTTCTTAAAAAAAGAAAACAAAAACAAAACAAGAAAACAAACAAGCAAACAAACAAACCCCAAAACCAAAAGAATGAAGCTTAAGAAATATTTCTCTTCGTAATAAGTCAGTTATGCAAAATGGCATTATTAATTTATTTTTAGAATGTCATAACTGAACTTCAAAATAGGTATTCTTCATCTTCTGCCTTTATTTATGTCCTTTAATATGATTTCATGACTTCTAAATTCAAATGAGAAACCAAATTAAAATGGAAATGCATGAAGTTTCAACATTCCAGAATGACATAGACATGCACATTTATGTAGTTTGAAGTTTTTGGTGGTAGTTTTAATATGCATAGAAGCAGACAAAAAATCCCCACGCTGTCAGTATTTCTAAAAATGCTTTGAATTATCTTCTCTGGTTTGAACACAAGAGACAAGAAGACTATCTCTTCATAGCCTGCCTAGGTGATAAATGTATTTTAATGGAATTATTTATAACACCACTACTAAAATCACAATGATTAAATAACTTTTCGTTTGACCTAGTGAGCTGGTCTTGATGGAAAAAAAAACCTGCCTCAAAAATGTTGACCAGATGATTAAATTACCTTTACAAATACATCCTCTCAAATACAGTGACCACACCTGTAATTTTATAGTGGCTTTAGACCCTCAGTAAGCAAACCTATTAAGTAATAATAATAATATTAATAATAATAATAAACTCATCAGTACCTATAGTATTGCATATCATCTTAGGTATTTATCTGTTTGACAGACTGGAAGATGCTTTTGTTCTGTTAATGTAATTGGTGTTTTGAAATATGTCAACAATTATTGTCCATAGTAACATTTTTTGCATTTTATCTTTGTAAAGTTGATCACATTTTATTTCATCATTTAAAATGGTGTTAATCAAAAATGCTTCTTTGTTCTAAAGTCTTAACTCAAATGCAAAGACAGTCACACATAATAAGGCAGTTATAGTGTTAAGTTTCAGCCAGCAGAATATTTTAGGATTGGATGTAAGTCAAATTTAGAAATACATAGTTTTAAAAATCAGGAGATGAATATTTATGCTAGAATGGCAGTATATGATCAACAAAATACTTGTTTGGCCTGGTAACTTTTCTCCAGCATTGATCAGTAGCTCAGGGTATAAGAAGAAGAAAATGCATAGGGATAATTCCAATCAGTATGTAGTTTGGGCATTTTTTGAACAATAGGTGGTTATGATTTGTCTTTTTCTTCCATGGGTTTGCTTTGTTCCTTTTTGAGACTCCAACAGTTTTGTTATCAACAATATGTTTCTGACAAGCTGTTGTGTGAAGCAATACATCCTTCTAGTAGCTTTCCGTCTCTCAGCTGCTATGAACCTACAAGCTCATGCTTTCTAAACACGTACTTTCTAAACTGTACTTAACTGCAACATCATAGCTTGTAAAAGCTGCCTGATCTGAGCAGAATGATTCAAATTGTATGCAGTTAGTTTTAGATATCACACACCTATCCCATTTACAAACAAACACTGAGCCATGTCCCCCACAAAGTGCCAGATCTGAAGCATTGGCCCATATCACTTAACTGTTAGCCTAATCCCACACTTGTCTGTGGCTCATATCAGCTGACACTATCTATTTCAGATAAATTGTCTGGAGGATAATATGTGTTGAGGACCATTCCAAGAGTTGGGTGTGACCCACCTGTTTTAGGTGTAAACAGAGTTCATGTACTTAAATGTAAACTAGAATACAAAGTTTGGTCTTAGGGTGTAAGAATGTCCATGGCTGAATGTGGACATATGAGATCAGCCTAAATGCATTTTTAGGTAAAATTCTCAGACATACAGATTTTTTAAAACCAAAACAGAACCGAATCAATGTAAGGGCAACTTTGTTAACCTATATCTTTGTCATTAAGAATCAGCAAAATGCCTACATGTTAAATGCTTTTTATTACTAAGTAAAAACTATAAATAAATATAAATATAAAAATATAAATATAAAAAATATAAAAAATATAAATATATTTTCTTAGTCTATATAGTTAGTATTAATAATAACAGTAAACTAAGCCTTACAACTAACTGAGCAGTATAGCCTGTTCCTGTCAAACATTTTATCTTGATGTCATGACAACAGTCCATGCCATTTGAAATGAGGAGTAATAATATTTGAGCAAATACTATAGGTATAGCTTAGCTGAATCACTGTTTGTGCTAAAGCTGCTGAAGTCCCAAGTCCTATATTAATTGATTTCTTTAATGTGTGCTAAAATATTAGCCAATATGTCATTTCATTGCCTTCATAAATCTAACACAAAGCTATTCCATCTGAATCAAACACGTTTTATCTCATATCAAAATCTTTCCATTTGATTAAGGCTTTGCTAACACATTTTGGTCTTTCACCTTAGTATTGCCACAGATGCTGAAAAGATATTTGACAGAATATATTGAACATTTCTGGGTTTATTGCAATTTTTTTGAGACTCTGACTGGGAAAGCATTTTGCTTCTGAGTTGACAGCTTTATTCCAACCCCAAGGCATCTGTGATAATTAATAACTATGTCAGATCAGTTCATTCTAAACAGATGTGCTATGCAGGGTTTTTCCTTATCTCCCCTGTTTTCTACCTTGGTAAGTGACCTTTATTAAATTATGTTTCAAACCAGGAATTCATGACATTCAGATTCCATAGGGCAAGATGAGAATGCCATTATCTCAGCTCATACAAGAAATTGTATTATTCTATAGTATTCTGAGTGTATCTGACTTGCAGGCTTTTTGTTTTGTATTTTAATGCAGGTTTTGATTGAACAAACGTTAAGACAAAATCAGGATAAAATATTCCTCTTTCATTCAATTTTATTTCTCCTTTTCTTTTTTTCTTTCAAGTTAAGCTATACAAATTGGTTTTATCTGCTTAGTGATTGTATACTCATTTCCTTCAACATTTAAAAGACTTTTTTCAATTTTTCTCATTTCTTCTTATTTATTGTCTAAACTAGAAACTGTTTCTTTAAGAAATTAATTTTCGAGATGTTATGGATGAGTGTTTTATGCACTAATATTTCATACCATTTTGTTCTCCTATCTGAAAAATAGTAGGAAAAATGTGAGTGTCAGGGATCTCATTGTCATTCATATATGCTTCATGCTTTTTTCGTTCTGTGGCTTTAAGATGAAATAAGGGAGAAATTCATAAATTGACCACACAATTCACAAAAAAATATTGTAAGAAAAGAGTCAACTAGCCCATTTAACCCACCAAGAGCATCAAGTCATCAAGTCATAATTACATTAAAAAACCTTCTCCTGCTTGGACTCCTCTGTTTGAGCCACAGTTCCTAACAAGAGTCTGCTCCAGTGAAGGCTTTCCATGAGCTCAGTTTCCCCCAGGGCACATCCACTTACTACACTGTGGGATACTCCACGGGCTGCAGGTGGATATCTGCTCCCCCGTGGACTTCCATAGACAGGGGGACAACCTACTTCACCTTGATCTTCACCAGATGCAGGGGAATCTCTGCTATCACACCTGGAGCTCCTCCACCCCATTGTTCATCTCTGACCTTGGCGTCTGCAGAGCTGTGTCCTTTTCTCATGTTTTTTTCCTTACTCCTCACTCTGTGCAGTGTTATTCTCATTCTTAAATACACTTTCCCTGAGGTGTCCCTGAGGATCCAGGGCCCAGAAGTGCCTGCAGTGTGTCAGCTGGAGACAGCTGGAACCAGCATGGCTGGGGCAATCCCAGCCTTAATTTCACTCTTCCATATGCATATATTTACTTGTAGGCACATTTTTTACTGTAGCTTTAATTAAAATTGTGAGTATTAGGAGAGTACAAGCAATTTTTTTGAGCCATAGTATACTAGCCTTTTTTATAAAAAGTTGCATCATCTTAATGGAATTTCTAGGAATTCAGCCCTTAATTTAAAGTGTTCCTCATTTATTTACTGCCTTGAGAGAGATTGTATTGTTTACCAGCAAAATGTTTACACATTTTGCCTTTTTTTTAAGGGTTCTTCTACACTTTAGTTCAACCTTATAAGTAGACATGTAGTTAATCCTGTGGAAATGACTGAAAACCAACAAAAAAAGGAAAAGAAAATGTTGGGGGAAAAAGGTAGGACAGTGTCATTACTATAAAAGCCATGTAAAAAAAGATGGCTAGGGAGTAAGAGAAAATTTAGAAAACATATTCATAACCATGTTTTTTAATAAACTGATTCCATGCTTTAAATCTTTATTTATTTACTTGGTTGTGTTTTCTCCCCTTCTGAAGTTACAGCAGGAGGGGTAGTTTCTCAGCTGAGTACATTCAGTGCATTACAGCATACAAATACATCAGTCGCCCAGACAATTCCACAACCTTTTAAGCCTGCGTAAATGATTAGAATAAACCATTTTAAGCATCAAAGACTTCACCTGATCTCCTCTAGAGATATGGAGAATCCTTTGCTGGAAGAATAAAGTCCAGACTGCGAAGACTAAAAGAAGAACTGCTACGTAGGTATCCCATATTAACCTGAGGTGGTATGTTACTAAAGGGTGAAGTCATAAAACAATTTTACTCTCTACATAAGCATATATATTTTTTTTATGTCTCTGAGAAATTATTTCTTTAATTTTTCCTCATTTCTGGATGGACCTTTGAGGGAAGATGAATAACAGCATAGTAAAATTTGCCTTTAAGCTTTGTTGGAAAGAAGATAAATATATTTAATCACAGTTAAGGCTGGAAAGCCAGTGTAGTTTGCTTAGAGAGGTTGAAGGAGAAGGCAACCTGTTTTATTCGGTTTGTGAATATGTAATACCTTCATAAATTTTTAAAAGGTACAGAGTATCAGTTTTAGTAGCTGTGTTCACTTTTAACTGATATCTGTGCAGCTCTGTGTTTGGACTGTTTGCTTTTTCTGTGATTGTTTATATTTTAATAGGTTAGGTATTTAGGACATAGTTCTAAATGTCCTATGGGTTGTCTGCCTGCATAAAGATCACTTGTTATCTCTTTATCTTGAAAGAGGTTGGACTTCTAAAGTGATAATTAATTTTCAAATTTAATTTTTGCTTACTTACAGCTTCTTCCAAAATTAGTAGATCATTCATGGTTCCTTTTCTCTCTGTAAAGCATGTGTGGTTATTATATTTCTAATTTTTTACAGGTCAAGCAATGTGACATTGAACATACTTGGAAGATTAAGTGAAATGGATAACTTAGCAAGTTATCTGTTTTCTGACAATTTATCCTTTTTTTTTCCTCACAGCCCCAAGTCATATTTAGCTCATCTCTTCAGCTTGTAAAGCTCAAGGTTAGAGCAATGTGAAGATGAACAGTGATAGAAAGCTAATATACAGTAATTTATCTTATGCTACTGGTTTGTAGTCCTTTTTGATTAAAAAAAAATCAAAGTTTCTTAAAAATTTTGAAATAAAAACTGTAATGAGATAGCTCATGAATGGTTGAATGTAGCCCTCCAGTGAAACAGCTGACAAAATAAATAAATTAAATAAACACAGTAAATAATAATAATTTCACTAGAAAAGAAGCTGGATCTTGTTGGAAGTTTCCAGAGGTTTAATTCCTTTATTTTTTAATATTTCTTATTCTAATTCTTTGGGGGAAAAAAAACCCCTTATTATTAGTTCTTTTCGTAGTTATTAAATAAAGAGGAATAAAGAGAGCTGCATATTAGAATGACTCTAAAAGGAAAAGTGGAATGGAGGGAAAAATAAAATCTGATATATAATCTGGGGCATTAGCATATCCTTAGAGTGTGAAAGTGCATTAAAAAATCCATTAATGTTCTTTGGAGGTTTGCTTACCAGTTCTAACAAAATATCTTTTATTTTGGGTTTCAGCTTACTCACTGCTGAGCATTTAAGAAAAAAAAAATCAATTTTGACTCCACTATCTTTTTTTCTTTTTACAATGGCAAGCCAAATATTTGAAAAACAGTGAAATAATTTTTCTGTCTACTTGGAAATTAGTTGAGACTAGTTGAACAAACATATAGGCTATCAGTTTGATATAATTGCCTGAAACCTAGAAAATTCTCATGCCATTTGAAATGGGAACTACTCACTAGTAATATACCTGGACTTCAGTAAGGCCTTTGTCATGATCCCACACAACACTTCTGCCACTGAATTAGAGTTATGGATGTGAAGGATGGCCTGTCAGATGGATAAGGAGGTAGCTGGATGGCCACACCCAGAATTGCAGTCAATTGCTCAATGACCCAGTAGAAAGCAGTAAAAAATTGTGTCCCTCAAGGGTCCATACAGGGTCCAATGCTATTTAGTATCTTCATCAATGGCAGTATAAAGTAGGATTGAGTGCACATCAGCAAGTCTGCAGATAACACCAAGCTGAGCAATAACAGCTGCTATTCTAGAAGGATGGGAGGCCATTCAGGGAAACCTTGACAGTCTAGAGCAATGGTCCATGTGAACCTCAGGAAGTTCAGCAAAGCCTATTGTAAGGTCCTGCACCTAGGTCTAGGTAATTCCAAGTACCAATACAAACTGGGGGATTGATGCATTGAAAGCAGTCCTGGGGAGAAGGACTTGGGAATACTGATGGACAAAAATTGGACATGAGTTGGCAGTGAGCACATGGAGCCCAGAGAACGAACCCGTATCCTGGACTGCATCAAAAGATGGGTAATTCTCTCCCTCTCTTCTGCTCATAGAGTGTTTTGGATTGTGCATAAGGAAGAAAATTTTTACAGTAAGGATGGTGAGCCACTGGATCAGGTTTCCCAGAGAAGTCGTGAGTGCCCCATCATTGGAAGTCTTCAAAGTCATGTTGGACAGGGCTTTGAGCAACCTAATCTAATGGGCGATGTTCCTGCTCAACGCAGAGGGGTTGAACTAGATGATTTTTAAAGGTCCTTTCCAACTCAAATCATTCTCTGGTTCTATAAAATGGCTCAGTATTCATTCTGTTTAGCTTCCAGACTTTGGTCTAAAGGATATCAATCAGCTATGGGTTCAGTATTACATTTTCCTAGAAATAATAAATATTTTATATATTCTACTGTATCATAGACAGGATTACAAATAAAATTTTCTCTGTTTAGGTAGCGGAATTTAGTACTGTCTACATACTAACTTTGTGTGCTGAAATCTTCCAGAAGTTACAGTTTGGGACTTGAAGGATCTGAACTTCAGATCCTTCTGAATGATCACAGAATAATTTTCTATGATTTTTCAAAGCTAGTGCTGCAAATAGATAGTTTTAGAAACATAAGAAAGTGTTTAAGTGTTTTTACAGACTGGACTGTTGGTTATAGTAGGGTATTATTCCTTCTTCTTCTTTTCCAGAAGACCTCATTTATCCTGTATAGTGTATGCGTTCAATTCAGAGGATAATGAGAAATAAATTCATGCTTTTCTTGAGTCTTAGAAGAAATGAAATGCCACTTTTCCCCCCACATCCATATTGCAAGTGTTGTTTATCTCAGGAGCATTTAGAAAATGTGTGGTCACCATACATACTGCAGAATATCATGGTGAAATGGAATTTTTCAGTTTGGAATATTTTTTAAATGCACATGATAAGTAAAGTATGTACTTAAAAAATTTGATTCTCTGTACTTCATAAAAATGATCATTTTTACGACTGAGAGTGGATGACTGAGGTCATATTTGGTAGTAGCAAATTTTTTATTCTCTTCCCAAAAGGAAAATGGCATCTTAGTCCAATCACTTTAGGTGTATCCGTGTCAACCCCGTAGTTGAAAAATGAACCTTGGGGAAAACAAACCTATCACCAGCTTTTGTGTTCTATTGTGAAAGTACTGATGACTATATAATTGAGTTGACATTGGCAAAAAGCCTATGCATTTTTTTCTTAACTAACACAGTCCTCTGATCCATGTGGGATTGTTTGAGACTTTGCAATAAATCAAAAAGAACGTTGGGGTTTGGGTTTTTTTGGTTTTTTTGGGTTTTGTTTTTTTTGTTGTTATTTTGGGCTGGTGTTTTTTTTTGTTTGTTTGTTTTGGGTTTTTTTGGGGTTTGTTTCTTTTTTTTTGTTTTGTTTTGTATTTTTTTTTAATTTTAATGAAAGAGACTAGAGCACTCTTAATGGAACAGGAGGGAATACTAAATGGACCTAATATGTTACCAAATATTTAACTATTTAATATATAGTTAATTCAAATCCCTAAATTCTTGTTTCATTAAACTTTTCTACAGCACAGAAGAAACAGGAAGCTGAAATAGATGACAGGGAGCTGGGAACTATTACTGCAAAGTCTCAGGTGGGTGTTACACATGCTGAGAGAAAAGTAGCCACTTGTGATTCAGTGAGCTGTTAAAGCTATGAGTGTTTGCTCTTTGATATGACTGGGGGTTTTTTGTTTTATTTGTTTCATGATGAAAATCATGAATGTTTGATGACTACTTAGAGTACTTAATTCTGAAATCATGTAAGTGTCGCTTGTTTTACCTTTGAGCTGAATATATTAGCCATATCTATCTAGATTATACTAATGATAATTTTCTAATCTCTACAGCCCTCCCCTTTGGATTTTGGGTTTTTCTCTCAGTTTCTGAGTGATGAGAGCTGGTGGGTTTTTTTTTTTGAAATCTGATTTTTACAGTCAGAGCTGATAAAAAAAAAATTTCTATTCATTTATACATCTCAAATAATCTAAAAAGATTATAGGAAATCAACACAAATATGACAGATACATCTATCATCACTGGCACATCAGATGATGGGTGATAATGACATGTTTCTTCAGCTGCTTAAAGTGATGGAAAGATTCTATATCTTGATACAAGGAACCAATCTTTCCTCTGATTTTTCTAATGTATTATATTAACTGAAAATTCAAAGCAATAGAATTGACCTTGTACATCTAAAAATAATATCCCCTGAATAGAAAAAGAAAAAAAATCATCTTTCTGAAGGCAGGCCATTGGAGAGGATTTGCTCTGAGATCCAGGAAGACTAAGAATGAGAAAAGGACAGACTGTCTCTGGGGACAATACTAGTATTGTAGGTACTGGCAGAAGATTACATTTTAAATAAAATGATAGCACTAGGGAACTATAGAAACATAGAATGAAGCACAGACCAAACACACAGCAAAAGTAAACAATTCAGAGCTCAAATTTTACCTGGGAAGTTGAATAAAATGCGAGATTTAGTAAAAAAAATGAACACCTAAGAGCTATCTGATCCTAATCGAGGCATTTCTTATTGGACAAAGAGAGAAAAAGGACATATAATAATGGCAAAATCTGAAGGCACACAAAACAGAAAGAAAACAAATGTTACTAAGTTCTTTATGCAACTTCTAAGAGATCACAGAAAATGCTTAAAATGTTTGAAAGTAATCCATCTAAAAATCATTGTTGTGATAGCTCAGAATTCACTCACCATGAGAGGTGGCGAGAATATGCTTTCATACTTTTTAGCAGTCACTTTGAGATAAACGTCACTGAGCCATAGCAGTTGTTCTTGAGAAACTTTCTTGCCCACAGCTGAGATTTTATTCATTATCATTTGGCCAAAGCCCAAAAATGCATTACTGAAAAGGTGTCTAAATTTATCAGCAGACTGAAAATCTGGAAAAGTTTCTTAAGAGCAACCTCTGGTTTGTATATCCCTTTAGTGCCCAGGTGAACCTCATGAAGTTCAACAAGGCCATGTGCAAGGTGCTGCACCAGAGCTGGGGCAACCCCCAGAATCAATAAAAGCTGTGGGATTAATGGATTGAGAGGAACCTTGCTAGAAGGGCTTGGTAAAACTAATAGATGAAAACTGGACGTGAGCTGATAATATGCGCTTGCATCCCAGAAAGCCAGCCAAATCCTCAGCTGCATCAAAAACAGCGTGGCCAGCAGGCTGAGGAAGGAGATTCTGCCTCTCTATTATGCTCTCATGAGAACCTGCCTGGAGTGCTGCGTCCAGTTCTATGAAGCCCCAACATAAGAACATGGACCTGTTGGAGTGAGGCCAGAGAACAGCCACAAAAATGATCAGAAGGCTGGAAAGGGTCATTTTTTTACAAAATTCTGTAGAGAGTGAACAAGGGGTAACAGTTTTAAATTGCGAAAGCGTAGGTTTACACTGGATCCAAATAAGAAATTCTTTACACTGAGGTTGGTGAGACACAGAAACAGGTTTCCTAGCACAGCTGTGGATGTCCCATCATTAGAAGTTTTCAAAGTCAGGTTTGATGAGGCTCTCAGCAACTAGTCCCAGTGGAAGGTGCCCCTAGCCTTAGCAGGGGGGTTATAACTAGATAATCTTAAAGGTCCCCTCCAACCTAAACCATTTTATTATTGTATTTTATGATTCTATGATTCTATAACCTTCCCTTATATCTCTAACTTTCAGGGGATTTTTTTTGTATTGCATTTTAAAACTTGGCTTAGAAGCCTTAAGATAAAATAGAAAAGGAAAATTTTGAACATTTATTCTAAGAAAGAAATTGGTCAGTAAAAAAAGATGAAGTAATTTTTTACAGTGTAACTGGAAATAATTAATTAATAACAGAGTAAGAATAAAATATGTATCTGATAATGTCTTATAGGTCAGATTTAAACCTAGAATGGAAACAAAAAAGTGTGGGTGTCCAAATGCAGGTATCCTCACATATGCTCTTTGCTTGAGCTCTGAAAATATAACTGATAGCTATTCAACTCAGCTGCCTAACTATATCAGTTTGTTATTATTTGAGATAATCTATGGTATTTGAAACATCCACATGTGTATTTTAGAGCAGAACTTGTCATATACAATATGAGCAATCTGCTCAGCAACAAAGATCCACAAGAGAACCTGTAAAACTCTCAAGTATCTCATAGAGCAATGGAAGACCTTTTTTTTTTGATCATTTTCCATTTTTCTAAATGTTTTCTGTTTGACATTTAGTCAGCATTAGTCTTCATTATATCTCCAAGTGTTGACACCAAATCAAAGCTTCTGCAGTTGACATGTCCCTTAAGAAAAAATATGACTCCATTAAATTCTTCTGTTGTTCCTGAAGGTGAACATAAATTCCATAAAAACAAGAAATGTAACCACTTTTTTTTCAATTTGAAATGTTTGTACTTCTATCTTTTTCATGCTGATGTTGTTCCCCTTTAACAATGAAAATAAAACATAAATATAACACTTATGTTAGATATTGTCAGTTCAAAGTGCCGACATCCCATCAGAACCATTACAAAAAAAAAGTGAATTTCTTAGGGCTAATATTTGAAAGTGACCTAAAGCTAATATTTGGAAGTGATCTAAGGCAAATGAGAATAGGTAGAGCATGGGACAGCATTTTTTATTCCTGGTGCTGGAATTTCAGTCACAATTGGAGTCTATCTTTTGCTTAATTCCATCTAATTTTACCACATGTGAAGTGTGCTGTCTTTTTGGCCATACTGCATAATCCTTTTATAGGGAATTTTCACATTATATAAAACACATGGTTGTTAACATTCAGATTCTCATTTACACTGTGAATTAATTCTTCCTTGCTGTATTTCTCAAACTCTTAAACAAAAACAATGTTCTGAAAACATTAAGAGCTCATGTTTAGAGAAAGAGAAAAAAACTTCTTTCTTACTCTTGTTGTATGCCAAGCTTAAATTGCAGAGAAGGTGACCTACTGGATTTTTAGGAACTCACTACTCAGTGTCGATATTGACCACCTTAATGAGAGTAATTTTAACCAGAATTTCCTCTATTCTGACTGAAGAAATAAAAATTCAGAGATACCATTTTACTTTCAATAAATGATCTGTCATAACTTTGAGTCATATCAGAACTGAAATTTGGAGCACTTGGTTTCTCTCACAACTCTAGATCTGAATTTTCATTACAGATATATAATAAAACGTTAGTAAGAATGAAAATGTTGAAAAATGGGAGTATTTTTTTCAGAGTGCTCTTTTTCAAACTCTGCTGTAATTATAGAAATCCTGTTGACGTATGTGTATCTTTTTCCAAGAACCTTTATACATAATGTTAGTGTTTCTTCCAAGAATTGCATGTACAGCTGCTAATAGCAATGCTGTTTTATCCATTGCTTTTAATATTGACTGAGAGAATATTGCTTGCTAAGAGCACATAAAAGTGAAATGGTCATAGTGGTGCTGTCAGTAGAACACAATGAATTATAGGCTTGTTGAGTAAATGTCTGATGCATTACCCAAATTCCAGTTACTTTCTGACTTGCATTTTAACTGCCTTTTAAAATGAGACAACTGATGGGACACTCGGGATACAGTGGAGATCCAGACCCAAAAAGGGATACTAAACTACATACATGAGAAGTGTCTCAACATACTTCTCAAACATAGTTAGAACTCTTTAGAACCCTGATCATGAAATAAATACCCAGTTACCCTCAAAATGTGGATGACAAGATTGAACCTAGCATATGGGAACCCTGCTTTATTCCTATTAAATGTCACATTGCATAGAACACTTCTTCTTTGTAGCAAGATCAAAATATTAGGTCTTAAGATGATTGTACCTTGCTGGCCAGCCAGGTAGTGTTTTGTGATCACTAAAGAGCTTCACACTTGTCAGCACTGTCAATTGGATTGGAACAAACAATACCTCTTCTTATTTTAGAATTGGTGGGGTGTTTTTTCCCTACTCTTTGGATAGGGCAATGAGGCAGTTATTTTTAAACAATGTTGTATATGTTTAAATTAAGCTATTAGTTTGTCTGCATTTCACAGATGTAATTGGGGATTGTATGGATTCTTTTATTGTAAATTAAAAGGAATTTAGTCTAAGAAAAACAATATTTATTTTATCAAAATTATATTGTTTTTCAAGTGCAGATTTATACCAAACTATTTCAATTTTAAATTCAAAGTATAAGTTTGATAAATTCAGTTATTCTGACTGAAAATAGGAATTATTTATTTTCATTAATCACTTTCATATATCTGTTTCAATAGTGAGGCAAATCAAAACAAACTTGCTTCTTATTTCTCCCATTTAAAAATTAAAAATTTTATCAATTTTTACTATTATAAAAGTAGAAATAAAAATGAGAACTGGACAGAAAAAAATGACAAGTGTAGGATTAAATTAATTAACAAGATTTCTTATTTATTTCTTTTAATTTTAGCAATTCAGTACTCACAAAAAATTATTTTATCTATCTGTTGACCAGCTAGTTATTGATATGCAATACAATACCTCTCCAAAGCTTTTGGAAATACACATTTTTAAACATATATAGAAAAAAATTAAATTAGTGAAAATGTGATTGAAGTGGGTGTTCTGGTTTGGTCTCCCCTCTCACATAGAACATTAGCATATATATAGCTACATAAAGGTTTATTGCAATTGTTTAGACCATGGCTTGTGATCCATATTCAGGCTGGCAAGATAAGTGTACAAATACCTTACTAGAAAGGGCAGAAAGTACAATTCTGTGGATACTTGATTGATTTTCCAACTGTTAAAAAAAATACAGGCAAATATTATGTACAATTTTTTTTCAAATGGGGTTTATTTTTTGTTTTGTTTTGTTTTCACAAAGGTTTACACATTTTTCTGGGAAATAGTTTAGAGTTCAAAAAATCCTACCTGAAAAATATCTCCATGTTCATTCTCTGCCATATTTCTGCATACAGAGTTATACATTGTGGAAATACTGATAAATTACACAATTCTTTCTATAACAAATTATTCAGGTTTTCCAAAACATCATTCATTAAATCACCCATCATCACCATCAACCATTTGTCATCTGCATACTACTCCTACAGGGAACTAAAATACCACGTTCACTTAAATTTTACAATTTCTTAGCATGATAGATAAAACACACTGACTAGAAATGAAATGAAGGAGACTACCATAAACACAGAAAAAGCAATTTGTTTGCATCCAACACTGTCAAAAATTGCCCTTAAAGAAATAAAGCCTACTGCTTCTTTTAAGTTTCCTAAAAAGGTTTCTAAAAACTATCATGTGTTTAGGGACAATATAGTAATTTTGAAATACATGAGTTACTGTTGTTAATATTTATTTTGTATTTCTTAGAAGGAGGTTGCTTGGCTGCCTTTCCGCCTTTTTTTATTTATTGGGAGAAGTATTTATTTTGTTTGTTTTTCTTTTGAAATTGTCAATAGAAATAACATTTATTTTTTTTAAAACTCCTAATTTCAAAAATAATCCAAAGAAAGAATTATGTATAAAGCACAGTATACAATCTTGCTAGAGACCACCTACAGCTTCACAAAAGATTTTGATAAGAATTATATTTAGAATCAATTTTGACTATTTATTTCTATCATTGGCTTTTTATACTAGAGTTATTTGAATAAACAGAGAGTTCATTTCTAAAGAGATTTCCTGCTTGTATTATTATATCCCCAGCTACTCATAATCATCTGTTTGTAACAGTACAAGTGGCTGACGAGTAAATGACTTTGATGTCACCACACAGGTTATTACTTCAATTGATGTACCATCATTGACAACGGTTAAACAGAAAAAGAAGAAAAAATTGGTTTTATGAAAGCATCTTTACCATTTGAAATTCAATTGAAAGAGCGAAAAAGTCATAACAAAAGTTAAAAATACTGAATTATTTTTTCTGGAGCATTACTATGTGCTTACTTATAAAGAGATCTTGAAGCTTGAAATACATTTCTTCTCTGCTTCTTCTTTTCTTAAAAAAAAACAATTTCTCCTCACCCCAAAACCCCCCTTTTTTTTTCTCAGAACTATATAGGACATTTGCTTCATAGAATCATAGAATATCCTTAGAAGGAACCCATAAGGATCATCGAGTCCAACTTGTAGCCCTGCACAGAACCATCCCCAAGAGTCCCACCTGAGAGCACTGTCCAAACACTTCTTGAGCTCCATCAGGGTTGGTGCTATGATCACTTCCATGGGGAGCCTGTTCCAGTTCCTGATCACCCTCTGGGTGAAGAATAATTTTCTAAAATCCAGCCTAAACCTCCCCTGACACACCTTCAGGCCATTCCCTGAGGTCCTGTCACTGGTAACTACAGAGAGGAGATCAGTGCCTGCCCCTCCTCTTCCCCTCACAAGGAAGTTGCAGACTGCATTGAAGTCTCTCCTCAGTCTCCTCCAGGCTGAACAGACCAAGTGACCTCATAAGGCTTCCCTTTGAGGCCCTTCACCATCTTTGTTGCCCCCCTTTGCACACTCTCTAATAGTTTAATGTCTTTCTTACATTGTACCAACCAAAACTGCCCCCAGCACTTGAGGTGAGGCTGCCCCAGTGCAGAGCAGAGCAGGCTTGCTCTCCCCTCCCTTGTCTGGCTGGTGATGCTGTGCCTGATGTCCTCCAGGACAGGGTTGGCCCTCCTGGCTGCCAGGGCACTGCTGACTCATGTTCAACTTGCCATCGACCAGGACCCCCAGGTTCCTTTCCATAGGACAAACTCAGTGAAATTTGAAGGTGCAATCACCTAATATCTTTTGCACTCAGAGATGGATATGGGCTAAAATATTTATTTGTCTCCACCAAAAATAAAAATAAACCCAACAAATTTTAAAATGTCCTGAGACTAGTTCTCAGTGGTCAGGGGATCAATTTTTTTTGAGAAGTAAGAGCTAACACAGAGATCGAAAAAGAATAATTTAGACATTGCAATATTTGTAACTGCAAAACTTAAAAGTCAACTGGTTGCAGGCATGCAACTTACCAAAAGCAAATTAGGCATGGATGTTATCTGGAGACAATTAAGTTGTCAGATTGGCATACACAACAGCTAGGGTGCTAAACTATGGGTCCAATAGCAATATTGCTGTTTCTTGCATAAAATAAAAGCAAATATCTCTTTGGAACCATGATTCAGTCTGCAAATGTTTTCTGTGTTTCCAAGACAGCTTCTACCAGGATTTTGTATTTCTTAGGACACACAAAAGGATAAGGAGAGAGACAAAAGCCAAAGTTCTTTCTGCCATCTGAGTATTCCTGTGGTTACAACAAAGTGTCTGGGAACATAAAAAATTCTAATGGAAGGTGAAATGAGGTAAAATGGTTGAAAAACCTTGCTAGCTAAAATCTATGTACCACCACTATGTAGTCAGCTTGGCATAAGCAGATCCAGTTGGAAGTTTTATTTTGATTTCTGCCTAGGAAGCCTGCATAGAGTGCTGTTTTCTAAAACCTGAACACATAACGTGCTAGAAGTATAAATGTTTACCATCTGCTAAGAGGCTTCTGCCTTTTGTCCTATTGTTTCCTTCTCCACTAATAGGAAACTTGATAAATAAGCAAGTGAATGCTTAACATAAGTCTTCACAGTAGTAGTTTAAAATTTTGATTTATTTCTGCAGTATAGAGTCACTTAGATTGGACTCCCTTCACAATATGTGACTAGAAAAGGAAAAACTAAGGAGAAAAAGGCAAGACATGATTAAAAGTTTGATCCAAAGCACATGAAAAATATCTCATTAATTTTATGATCTGGCAATTTCATGTCTAAATACTTTGAGAAGCAAAACCTCCTTTACTCAAGGGCACACTTTATGACCAAGAATCAAAATGTATGTTTTCAGTGTTAGACCAGGACTCTAACCATAGAGTCATACATACTCTTTTCATAATAATTTTATTTACTGAATTTCAAGAAACTTCCATTTTTATGAGATCACATACTACAAACTTTTCACTGCAGCTCTAATTCAGAAAAGTGTTATGCTTCTTAATTCTTGCATCCTAACTCTGATGCAGTAGCTCTATGTTCCTTATCACAAAAGTTCATTATGTTTTCTTCTTAACGTTTTACTGGGCTGATATCAGAGATGTAGAGGGAGCAGAATGTATGTAAGGGAGAATTCAGAGTAAAATCCATTTTGCTTTCCAAACAATATATGGCAGATATCTGGGTGTGACTCAGGAAAGCATGCAAAAAAAGCACCCATGAGCACCTCTGACAGTCTGGGATTTCTTAGTATCAGATACCTGCAAAGGTATTACAGAAAATAGTGAATTGGATCTGAACTGAATATACTCCATTTTAAATACAGTTTTATGACTTCACCACCTTCACAGAAAAGTTCAAATCCTAGTAGACTTGCTTATAGAAAAGGACACAGAAAAAATTCATATCTACAGCAGTGTTTAAAAAGAAAATACCAAACCCTCCCTCACTGCTTGCACTGCAGTTTGAACATTTTCTTATGAACAAACATTTCTGTTACTGATGTGGTTGATGCCCTTTGCACTGGTCCATACTTACGTAGATATGGTACTTACGGCCATGGTTTAGTGGCAGACTGGGCAAGTGTGAGTTTAAGGACTGGACTGGGTGATCTTAGAGGTCTTTTCCAATGTGAAGAATTCTATGAGTCCAAAACTATTTTTGGTTTTCTCATCATTATATTGTGTCAGATATTATGATGCATCATTATATCTGCATCATTATGCTGCAGATAAATTCAGGTTAAGACCCTGTTTTTCTATGTGTGCTAATATCTCAAAGGGGTTTTAATACTTTTACATAGTTTGATATCACTAAGTAGGTAGAAATGCAGCTGTTCTTGTTCCTTTTTTTCATACAAGATCTTGAAAAAATAAAAACTCTCTTTCCTTTGTGGAATGGAGAAGTGACAAGGTGAGAAGTAAGTTGTCATCCATAATTATTCTGTTAGTTACAGGATAATTGCTTCAACTGTACATGTCTTTGATTCTGTCCATTTCCTAAGCTGAAAAACCAGTCATGGTTACAGAAAACTTGAGGTCATTTTTCTTTTGGAAATGCTTCAAAACTTCGTTCCTGACTTTTTTTTGTGTTAAAACCATGCTTTGCTTAACCTGAGTTATTGAAGGAGAAACTGTTATTTTCCAGTAGATTAACATTACACATATAGGTCTTTGCATACATACATCAACAGAAAACCAGCATTTTATTAGTAAAGTTCCATACCAATTCTGCATATTTAAACTAGCATGCCAAACATCTTAATAAGAAAGTAAAATAGACTTTTTCTTTCTTTATAAATATTGTAACTGAAATATTAAAGGAATGGTATGTGATGATTAAGATCATAAACCAGACTTTATATATAGATGTGCTTAAAAGTCCCTCAGGATGCCTCATATACCATACATTCCCTATTGTAGTTAGTAAAGTAAAAGAAAACAAAACTACCATTTCTTTTATATGTAATTTTATTAAAGAATTTATCACCTTCTTTTCATTACTCTCTATCAATTTTGGTAAGGATAGATGCAGTTCATTCAGAATATCTATGAATAGATGAAACCACTTGTCCTTATAGCATTTTGGTTTCTAAACTAAAAAATACCTGTTAGGAAGTTAATTTTGTTAGAAAATAAATCCAAATTGAATTAATTTCATTTTCTTCTTAACTTTATCCCTTTTGCAGCTGAGGTACTTAACAGAAAACTATCCTGTTGACCTGTGACAATGCTGTCACCTTTCCAATTTTCAACCTGGCTGAGCTTTGGTATTCCTGACTCATCCTTTTTTCTCCCTTATCAATAATTCCTTTTAAAATTTGAGCCCAGTTAGGAATTCCCTGTTCAGACCAGCTAGCCTGCCTTACTTTCTGTGCTTTATTCTTGTGCTCTGAAGAGGTCAACCATGAAGATTATCCAGATCTCTTAGGCCCCCTGGCCCTCTAGGGCAGTCTCCCATGCTATCCTCTTGAGCAGAACATTCAAAAAAACAGAATCTTCTCTTCCAAATTCCATGGTTATGATTCATGTTAGAGCCTTGTGGTCACTTCTGTCCACAGTCTCTGTTAACCAAGGCTGCTGTAAACCTTTACATATGTGGAGAGTTCTTTCCCTTTTCTGAGCATCAACAGGTCTAGCAGAAAACCCCCTCTACTCAGCTCATGAAGCATCTGCTTCACTTGCCACTAACCCACACCAGCAATTTCCTGGATTGTCTATAATCAATCATACTACTCACTCTGCAGTAGTCCAGGTGGCTGAAATTCCCCCGTGAATACCAAATACTGCAACTGTGGGGTTTCTTCCTGTTGTCTATGGAAGGCTTCATCTACTTCTTTAGGCATAGCTGATAGCTGTCTTGGCATCCTGCCTGTCCTCTGACTCTTACCTACAAACTCTTGACTGTCTCATGACCTTTCCCTTACAAAAACCCCCTGCATTCTAGCCACGTTTACATCACACACTGTCCCCTTCCTAGCTTGTTTGTCTTTTCTAAAGCTCCCCTATCCATCCATCACAACATTTTGTAATCCCATGATGTCATAGCTCGGCAACTGCGCATTGACTTTCAATTCCCTGTTTGTTTCTGATGCAGTGGGCTACTGTACTGTAAATATATGCATTGCTCAGCCATACTTCGGTCTGCTTCATCAGCTTGTGAAAACAAACACATATTTTCTACTCTTGGGCTATCTGGTCTTAAATGTCATCTTGACTCAAATTTTCTGCAGAAAACTACTTTGTCTCAGTTCTGCACTTAGAAGCGTTTTTCTTCGCTCACCATTGCATATAACGTCATATAGAAAAGTAAAATATATCTCCATGGTCATGACTACTGTATTCATTCATTTTTTGCTTACGAAAAATAAGTGTATTTATTCTAGATATTGTGGGAATCTTCATCTCTTAGATTTTTTGGACCTGGTTCTATTACCATGTATTTATACTTAAGGACTTTGAGGTATGTGTTTTGTTTTATTTGCTTATAAGTTTTAAATAAATGTACAGTGTTTGACATTTCTATTTTAATGTATATCCATCTTTATACAATAACTTACTTATTCTGGAAAAGGGTATATACTACCAAAAATAAAAAAGAAGTCCAGACTCAAAAATATTGAGGCAAATTATAGTTATATAAAGAAATAATTACAACTATAGGAAAAATGGAAGACATTACACTGAAATAGATACACAATTATATGTCTTTGAGAAACATTCTAAAATAAAGAGGCTATTGAGAATATCCACAAGTGAAAAAGAAGTTTTATGACTGTTTATTAAAAGTCAGTTTAAACATCTATGCTTCTTGTTGCTTAATCAAAATATAGTAATAGAAGAACTGAATTACAAGTCTGATTCTGTTGCTAAGCATAGACAATTTGAATAGGCACAATTGAGTTACCAGCTTGCTTTAAAACCCATCAATCAGTTGGAAATTTCCTAGTGCCTCCTGTGGTCTTCAAGCATGGCATCAAAGGACAAAGTCTGTCATGAAGACATCTTCAAAAATATGTTTAACTAAACCCTCCTTTGACATAAATTTACCATGAACTTAGTTGTATCATGTTAATTTTTACAAATAAAATTTCAATTGTAGACAATAAAGGAACTAGTATGGCTTCTATAAAATTAATCCCTTTTATTAAGAGCAAACACAGTATTTACCTTTTCTAACAGAAAGAAAGGGCATCATAAAATACATGAAAAATTAAGGACAGAAATCATCTCCATCAGTATTTCTTTTTTATTGCTGTACCTGGCAGCTTTTCAGTAGATTTAACATCTTTGTTTAGAGTTCTTTGAATGCCCAGAAAATGTCTATTCAAATTGAAGATGCTGTCCATTATTGTCCATGGTTAATGCATTTAAATTGCTAGTAGTAGCTTTGGGAAATGCTTTTGTATGCTGCTGCCAGCTGTTTCTATTTTCTGTTGACAGCAGTGTATGCTGTAGTTAAACAAGAGGAAAAAGTTTCCGGGTTTTGTCTAAGAACAACATGACTCACATCTTCTACCTCCTCTGTCAGGTCTGCCAGTCTGTAAGAGCTTCACACTTACTCATTTGGGCTCTTTTTTTCTAAAGGTCTCTATTGCTTTTAGTGGGAATGCAAACACTATCATGGATGCAGAGAGAAAGCTTTGAATGTCATTCCCTTGCTGCAGCTTTGTTAGCTAGGAAAAAAAATATCCTTCATAGGGGAAGAAGTTCCAGAAGACCAGACTGCTATTTAGATAAACCTTGAGAGACAGGAAGAATGTGCTAGTTCTTTCTTGAATGAAAGCTCAAGAAAGCTTAAATTCAAAAAAACCAAACCTCATATTGATGCCTTTTCCTGGTCTTAAAATCAAGAGGCATACACGGTTAGAAGGGGAAAAGGGATTTTACCTTGGTATTTATTCTTAAGGATCCTTAGGTGTACACGTCCAGGTCATATGCATCGAGATGTACCCCACTGAGTCTTTCCCTGTGTCTCTGTGTCTCTCCTCTCGTGTGTTCCCGTGTGTGTGTGTGTGTGTATGTCCCCCCAACATTGGGTATAACATTATAGGCTTTTCTAATTAGCATATCTATCAAAGATTCCCTAATGAGAGGTTCAAGTGAGCCCCCCCTCCCCAAGGAACCTTCCCCTGGATGGTTCTATCTTGGTTTACAGAATATGTTCTGGAGAGGACCTTGGGGTCTGGAGCACACTGATCCCTGGCTACGAAGCTTCTAAGATGTTTAGTCTCTTAGCTTAACAAACAAGTCTAAGAATGTAGGCAAAAAGCACTAAGAATACAGAAGCTGTAAAAAGGTATAACAGGGGTATAAAAGAAAAAGCAAAAATCTTCATGGCATCATTTCCCCCCTTTTAGAGACTAACAAAACTCTATCTTGTCTAGTCTCTACTCTACTCTACTCTACTTTTCTGCCCGCAGAACCGGTTTACACAACCAGCTGCTCCACAGGAAATTACATAGATAATAACTACAATTACAACTATTATGAATATTTCTTTTACCCAGGCCCAGTTTGGTAACCATGAAGTGAGGGTATCAAAAATATGATCAAATTTTAAAGTGTTATTTCTAGAAGCCACTTCATGTAGAATTTGAGTTCTCTTCCAAATTTCATCCAAATCTTTCTTAATTCTTCTATTAAAATGCCAATCAATGGCCAGTGACCCTTCCCATCTAGGGGCAGTAACTGAGTACAGATCTAGCAATTGCTCTTATTAAGAATTTTGGACATATTTTGGACCACAGTCTTATGTAAATCATGGGGTGAACCCTGAACCATGGTTACCAGTTGGGCAAACAGCAAACATGTAAAAAACAGTTTAAACTGCATCTTTCTGATTTGTATCAGTCTCTGTCTTCTTGGTGATTTCGGGAGCAGAAGCTTTCTTCACCCTGGAGTAGTGAATCCACGGTCCCTTGCTAGCAACCTTGACTGCAGTAAAAGTGGTCAGCAAAACTTGGAATGGTCCCTTCCACTTGGCTTGCAAGGGGTCACTGTCCCACCACTTGATGTAGACCCAGTCTCCAGGCTGGAATGGATGAGCAGCTGTGTCCAATCCTATTGGTTTGGATAACACGACGAATCTCTGGAGCTTCTGCAAAGTGGAACTCAGAGCCATTAAATACTTTTGCAAATCATTTTTACCTCTCATATGAATTTCCCCTGGGATATGTGGAACCTGGTATGCCCTGCCATATAATATTTCATAGGGACTGATGTTGTCCCTTTGCCTTGGCTGTACGCGGACTCTCAGCAAGGCTATAGGCAGGGCTTGAACCCATGTCATGGATGTCTCTTGACAAATCTTGCAAATCTGGGTTTTGAGGGTCCCATTCATGCGTTCAACTTTGCCACTTGCCTGGGGCCTGTATGGTGTGTGCAGGTCCCAGGTAAGTCCCAGAATCTTGCTAACTTCCCCAACCACTGTTGCAACAAAATGTGGTCCCCTATCTGATGACATTCCCAAAGGAACCCCAAATCTTGGCATTATATGAGCGAGCCTGCCTGGCTCGCCAGATTAAGCAAAGCTTTTACAACTTCTTTTGCTGTGTTGGTGCGACAGGGGAAAGCCTCAGGCCATCCACTGAAGGTGCCAACCAGTACCAGTATATACCTGCATCCCTCTTTGCGTGGCATCTCAGCAAAATCTATTTGCCAATAATCTCCTGGGAGATCTCCTGTCTTTGTCACTCCTAACACAACTCTCTTGCTTGTGTCAGGGTTGTTTTTACAGCAGGTTTCACACTTGCTTGTTACAGATTGTACAATAGCAGTCATTCCTCTCCCTATCACTACTTTCCTCAAATGTTTTAAAAGATTTTCTGCTCCCCAGTGGGTACTTTCATGCTCTCGTTGGGCTATTTCCCGAAGGATCAGGGGTGGAACTACGACTTGTCCTACCAGGGCAACAGCCCACCCACCTTCTTTGATTTCAGCCTTAAGGAACTTAATTAATTTGTGATCCCTTTGATCATATTTTGGGGTAAATGATGACAAATCTATCTCTTTTTGTGGTACCACTGCAAAAATGCCTTTTTCTGCAATCCCCCTTGCTGTTTCGTCAGCAAAACGATTTCCCAGTTCGGGGGCTGTTTTCCCTTTTTGATGACCCTTGCAATGCATGATTGCCACTTCCATAGGCTTCCAAATGCTCTGTAAAAGTGCAAGAATTTGTTTAGCATGCTTAACTTCGTTACCTTGAGCAGTCAGCAGGCCACGTTCCTTCCAAATAGCTCCGTGGGCATGCACAACACTGAAGGCATATTTGGAATCAGTCCCTACATTCACCTTCTTCCCCTCACTCAGTTCTAGAGCTCTCGGTAGTGCAATGAGTCCAGCCTTCTGTGATGATACATCTGGAGGCAAAGCTTTTGCCTCAATGATTTTATCTGAGGTGGTTACAGCGTAACCGGTCATCCTCCTACCGTTTCTCATGAAGCTGCTTCCATCAGTGTACAGTTCCCAGTCTGGATCTTTCAAAGGAACATCTTTCAGGTCTGGTCTGCTGCAATAAGTTTCCTCTATTGTCTGCAAACAATCATGCTCAGGCACACTGTCAAGTAATGTAGATGATAAAAACATTGCAGGGTTTACCACAGAAGTTGTCTTTAGAGTAACATCATCCTGTTCCAACAACACAGATTGGTATTTGAGCATCCTGCTAGGGGAGAGCCAGTGTCCCCCCTTTTGCTCCAGCACATTTATCACTGCATGGGGTACATACACGACAATGTGCTGCCCAAGGGTGAATTTACGAGCCTCCTGTATCAGAAGGACTGTTGCTGCCACAGCTCTCAAGCATCCTGGCCAACCCTGGGCTACATTGTCTAGTTGTTCTGAGAAATAGGCCACAGCTCTTCGCTGGTCTCCAAGGTGCTGTGCCAGTACCCCCAGAGCAATATTCAGTCGCTCATGTGTAAAGAGTTCAAAAGGTTTAGTCAAGTCCGGCAGTCCCAGAGCTGGGGCTGACATCAAGGAATGTTTCAGTTGTTTAAATGCAGCTCTGGCATTCTCTGTCCACATGATTGTCCCCTTTTCAGCTGCTTTAAGGACCTCATATAAAGGTCTCACCAGTATACCTTCGTTTGATATCCACAGGCGACACCAACCTACCATTCCCAGGAAGGCCTGCATCTCCCTTACGGTATGGGGCTCTGGAAGTCGACAGATGGCTTCCTTCCGTTCTCTGCTGAGTTGGCGATGTCCACGGAAAATTTCCAGGCCCAGGTATACTACTGTTTCCCTGGCAACCTGTGCCTTCTCTTTCGAGACCCGATACCCACTTTGGCCCAAAAAGTTCAACAGACTTACAGTGAGCTTGATGCAGTCATCTCGTGTCTTGGCCGCTATCAAGATGTCATCAACATAGTGGAGAACCGCTCCTCCTGGTTCCTGTTTCCTCCAGTCCTCAAGCTCCTTTGCCAGCTTGTTTCCGAATATGGTCGGGCTGCTTTTGAATCCTTGTGGTAAAACTGTCCAGGTGAGCTGGGTCTTCCTCCCTGTTTCTGGATTCTCCCACTCAAAAGCAAAGAGTTCTTGGCTATTCTTATGCACAGGAATGCAGAAAAAGGCATCCTTGAGATCTAAAACAGTGAACCACCCTAATTCATTCGTTAGCGTTGTCAAAAGTGTGTAAGGATTTGCTGCCACTGGGTGTATGTCCTCTGTTATCTTGTTGATTTCCCTCAAATCCTGTACCAACCTGTAGCTTTTACCATCAGCTTTCTTTATTGGCAAGATTGATGTGTTGTACCTGGATTCGCATTCTACTAACAACCCAAATTTGAGAAACTTTTCAATCACAGGTACTAATCCCTTACGAGCTTCTAATTTCAGAGGATATTGTCTTTGTCTTACTGGTGTAGCCCCTGCTTTGAGTGTAATACTCACAGGTTCAGCTTTTTTGGATCTCCCAGGAGAATCACTGGCCCACGCTATTTGAATGATAGCCTCTTCAACTTCTTTGGGAATTTTTCCATGGCATTCCTGTACAAGGATAGCAGCTGCTTCGATAATTTTAGATTCTGGGATTAGAACTTTCACTCCCCCTTCCTTTGAAAACTTAATTTCTGCTTCCAATTTTTCTAATAAATCTCTGCCTAATAATGGCATTGGGGAATTTGGCATATACAGGAACTGGTGAGTGACCCAGTGTTTTCCCAATTTAAATTTTAAAGGTTGGAAAAAAGGCCTTATTTTACTTACCCCTGTAGCTCCAATCACATCCACAGTGTCTTGACTCAGTTTACCTTTTAAAGTATTTAACACAGAATACACTGTTAACTCAACAACCACCCATTTCTGGCATCGCTTCAGCTTTTCCATCTGTTTTGGGACATTGGGATCCCAGTTAGGGTTTGCTAGGGGATAGATATCATTAACTGACCCTTGAAGACTCCCAGTTGCAATTTGAGTCTCTATAGCAGATATAGCAGCTTTGTTGACCATTTCTTTCTCTGTTTTATCCAATAATTCATCTAGCATAACATTTAGATCACCCCAATCTGGGTTTTGGGATTTTATGGCCATTTCTACACGCATAGCTACTCTCTCTGGGTTGTCCCTGTACTTCCCAATTGAGTTTTTCCACTCCTGTAATTCTCCGAGAGAAAATGGTACTTTTATATAAATGGCTCCTTGATTTCCCACAGCCTGTCTCAGAGGTGTCTCTAATGCAAGTTCTTCCTCCCCCCCTTTACCTGTTTTGGACCTTGTGTGTTTAGTGACGGGACTGACTGCTCTCATAGCTTCTCGGGCTATCCTGCCCCTCCTTCTACCTCCCTCCCCGTGAGAACCATCTGTATCAAAATCATCCCATTCGCTTTTAATTGAAATTTGTTCATTGGTTTTAAAACTTGTTCCAGGCAAATGTTGATCAGGAACTGTCTCGCTCTTTGTGGCAGTGGAGGGGTAGGGAGGCAGGGGCTGCAAGCAGGTTCTCCCGTCCCTAGCTCTGTAAGAGCCGCCTGGGTCGGGGTCATCCCATCTGCCCTCAGCTTTAACGCTGCCTGCGCCACAGGGTGGGGAGAGCGAGCGGATCCTCCTGTCTCTGGCTCGGAAACTTGCGGTTCTCTGTATTGGGGAATGCCGCTGCAATTGCCCGTGTCCATTTCTACCTTCACTTCTGTGTTCAGGGTACTCGGGGAAAGGCGGCCAGCCTGCCCCTTCCCCTCCCCCTTCTCCGTCTCTGTCCCTGGACCGGTCAGGGGGCAGCGGCCAATCCACCCCCCTCCGCCTCCGGGGCGGTCAGGGGGCGGTGGCATATCTGCCTCTTCCCTGCCTCCGCGCCCGCCCTCCGCCCCCGACGAGGCTGGGGCTGGGGGAGCCCCGCGCCGCTCCTGCGGCTTGGAGCCGGCCGCCTGCTCCCTCCCCTGCCCCCGCTCGGACAGCGGCGGCGGCGGTACCGGAGGTGGGGGAGCCACTGCTCCCCCATCCCCCGCCCCCACTTGTGCGGGCTGCCCCGCCGGCGGAGCCGCCGCTCCCCCACCCCCCCGCCGTGCGGGCTGCCCCGGCGGTTGAACAGGGTGGGGAGACCCTCTCCCATTGCGCAAAGCTGGTGCTACCATATCTGTACCTGTCATATCAATTTCTCTGTCCGTATTAGCATACGAGTCAGCTTGCTGCAGCTTTTTCTTTCCCTTTCTCTTCCTCAAAGTCATTTCCATATTACTTTTGTCTACCACATATGCTTCTTCCCTGTTCAAATACATAGTAAAAAGTTCTGCATATCTTAGTTCATCAAACCTACGTAATGATCTCAATTCTACCATCAGGTCATTAATGATGTTATTTTCCAAACTCCCATAGCGAGGCCAATTTCCTTGACTTAATTTTAAAGTCGGCCAAACCTGTGTAGACAGCCTAATCAATTCTCGGGTGTTCAAAGTAGTTTTTCGCCCTGTCAGCCATTTCCAGTGTTTTATTATCTCCAACGGGCTGTTAGGAGGAACTTTTTCATTCACACCACCCATGTTTTCTCACAGACAGGAAAACTGTGCCAGAGGAAAGCTCTTAACTCTGGAATTCAGCCTGCAATCTGGCCTTGGAATTCCGATTTCCCAGGCAGTTTATCTAGGTTACTACACAAACACTTCAAAACAGCACTTTAAAACACTAAAAAGCAACTAGTTTTAGCAAGCAGTAAATGCGCGCGCGCGAAAATCTGATCTTAACAGGATTCGAACCCGCACCTCCTGACGTCTGAACGAACCAACCAACCAACCTCTGAGCCTCTCTTGCGGCTGCGTAGGGTGCAGCCTCTGGGCTCCTGGAGGGCGTCCCCTCCTTTTACAGTTTACAGGGGAAAAGTTTAAGCTTTCCCCTTTTGTGGGCTTTTATGCCCCCAACCTTTCCAACCCCCTCGGAGATCTCCTTCCCTAGTGCTAGCACAGTCTCAGTGGTACTGATCCCCTTTTCACTCACCTCTTTCCGTGCTTCTGCCTTTCCGTGCTGGGTCCTAAAGTCCTGGTCACAGTCTTAGATTGTTGCTCCGGCCCCTCTGTAATTTGCCGGCAAAGAGAGGGGCAAAGCAAGATGTGTTCCAACCCAAGACTGCGAGTTTCAAGGTCTTTAGGGTCCCTTCGTGGTCGCCAGCAACCTTGATGCCTTTTCCTGGTCTTAAAATCAAGAGGCATACACGGTTAGAAGGGGAAAAGGGATTTTACCTTGGTATTTATTCTTAAGGATCCTTAGGTGTACACGTCCAGGTCATACGCATCAAGATGTACCCCACCGAGTCTTTCCCTGTGTCTCTGTGTCTCTCCTCTCGTGTGTTCCCGTGTGTGTGTGTATGTGTGTGTGTGTATGTCCCCCCAACATTGGGTATAACATTATAGGCTTTTCTAATTAGCATATCTATCAAAGATTCCCCAATGAGAGGTTCAAGTGAGCCCCCCCTCCCCAAGGAACCTTTCCCTGGATGGTTCTCTCTCAGTTTACAGAATGTGTTCTGGAGAGGACCTTGGGGTCTGGGGCACACTGATCCCTAGCTACGAAGCTTCTAAGATGTTTAGTCTCTTAGCTTAACAAACAAGTCTAAGAATGTAGGCAAAAAGCACTAAGAATACAGAAGCTGTAAAAAGGTATAACAGGGGTATAAAAGAAAAAGCAAAAATCTTCATGGCATCAATATATAAACCTCATATATGTATAGGCTGAGGACCGACAGGCTTGGCAGGAACTTCACATTGAAAAGGCCTGATGATCCTGGCAGACAAAAAAATTGGACATGATTCAAAAGCAGACTCTTGCAGCAATGAAGGCCAACTAAACAGAAGGATGTATTAGTGACAGCATAACCAATGACTTGAGGAATTGATTCCTACCCTTTGTTTTTCACTTGTAACCCTGAATCTGGAGTATTGTATTCAGTTTCAGTTCCCCAACTTAAGAAAAGACAATGAGATATTTGATCAAAATTATTAGAGGGTCAACAGGATGATTAGGGGGCTAGAGAACATGACATTCAAGAAGAAACTATGAGAGCAGAATTTCTTCAGCGTGAGGAAAAGGCTAAAGACAAGCCTAATTACAGTCTTTATCCGCCAAATGGGAGCCTATATGCCAAACAGACCCAGAGTGTTCTCACAGATGCAAAGTGAAAAGATAAGAGGAATCGAGCTGCAATACCAAATATTCCAATTATATATTTACCATTTAATTTTTTTTCTTCTGTGACAGGCCAAATGTTTTAGTTCTTATCCTTGGAGATATTTGAAATTCTACTGGACACAATCAAGAAGTATCCACTAGGTATTGGACTTTCAGATTAGATCAGACTTAAGTTCTGGTAATTTTCTTTGTATTATGCTACTCTATTATCGTAAGTTAAAAGAAATAAAAATCCTCAGTATAATTATATTATTTTTACAGAAACCATGAAAATTTGCCTTCTCTTAGATATTTAAAATATGTAGTTAGGGAACTTACTACTCAAATGCTATGAATTTCTTTGTGCTTAAATGTGCAGAACCTCTTACGACAGAAATATGCCTGTTAAAACACCCAAACTGGTGCATTTAAAAACATACTTTCTCTTCCACAAATAATTTTTAACACATACTTAACATGTGCGCACATTTTCTTCAGACATGTCTTTTGAACACCAACTCACATGATCTAATTGCAACTGTTTAATCGCTAAACCATGTGAATTTCTAAAATTGGGTATTTTTTTACTCTTCGTTTCAGATAGAATGTCCTTTTTTTTTTTCATTTATTTCAATAAGGACTACATTGTGGCTACAGGAGCCTAGAAAGTTATTATCATCAAATTAATGAAAATCATTAGAGATTGATCTTTCAACATCAAAACATTAACACTCACAAATTTCAGTGATTAAAACACATTTTTTTTTATAGTCAATGCCTTAGACATTTACATTTTCTTTAGTACGACTCATAAGGTTGTAACTAGCAGCTAGCTAAAGTTATATTGCTTGTACAATCAAATCAGGCTAAAAGTACACACGTGTAAAAGATATCATACAGCCTTTTTTCCACTCATTTTCAGCACCTCAGATACTATGTTGCTCTCAACACAATAAACTACATCTATATGAATATGAACATTATCATTAGCTTTGGATGATATCTACTTTAAATGCATACAACTGTGAAAATGATGCAAAAACATCGGGTCAAGTGTATCAACTATGACAAATATGGAAATATTATATGTAAGTTAGAAATGTTTGCATGCAAATAAGCTTCATCTATATTTTCTCAAAGACCAATTAATACTGAAATATCTTAATGGAAAAAATTGAAATGTTCAATGTTTTTCACTAGTTTACATCTGATTCTGGATCAATAGCTGGGCAAATGGATTAAACTTTATAAAGAGCTCCAAAGTAATATTTCATCACCTAGCATGTTCTTAGTCATTAAGGTTTTATTCCACTCATCAAACACTTGTCAGCTGTGCAGTAATGAATCAAGCAGTCTCAGGATGAAGGCAGCTGGAATACTTCAATAGATTTCCTTTGTAGTTTCTTGGTATTGCTGACTTATATGTCCAAAGAATTTGCTTTTGTCTATGGAATTAACCAGTCAAGCAAACTATATTCTTTAGTTTGGTGTGTATGCATGCACACAAACATACACACATATATATGTTAAATATATACTTGATGGTGAATATGTGTCTTCTAAATGGACAAAAAAGAAAAAGGGGACAGGGTAAAAAGAAGAGGAAGTGTAAGTGAGGAATGTTTGTTGTGAATATATTCACACTGAAATGAAAAAGTTACTTGAAAATTTGACATTTAAGTAGAAAGGCTTCAGCAAAGAGAAGAAAACATGTTTAAAAGAAATACACTTTTATTTTGGTTTGATGGGATCAGTGAATTAGATTGGAAGACAGTGAATTGCTTGCTGGATCTTCATCACAACAATATGAGAATAGTGGGGTTTTGTGTTTAGTAAACTTCAAAAGCTTGTCTTGTATTCTGTCCGACTGCACTAACTGGTTACATGGGGTTATGTCTTTTTGCTTTGCCCAGAAACTCACCATAGCATAGAGGAACTAAGAAAGATCCACAAGTAGATTAGACATGGTGGCATCCTGATGAAGAATCTCTGAATATATTTGTCTTAAACTTTTAATATTGAAAATTTTTCATAGATACAAAAAATTGACCCCTGGTCCATTTCTAGGAGCAAATGGACTGTTAATGCCCTCTCTTAACAATACAAAAGCATGAAGCACTGAAACTTTAAATACTTCAGTAGTTCCAATGATTGTCTTGACAGAGGTATCAGAACAAACTACTGTTAAATCATGTTAAGTATGGCCACAAGCATGTTTTTTCTCTTTACACCTTCATTCACTTTCTCTTGACTGTACTTTTCCAGCAGTAGGTTCATGTTTACAAAAATTTTGAAATTTTGAATCTCATTTAATGTGAGTAGTTTACTTCCCACATTCTAGTAAGCCAGTTGTTAATATATATTATTTTCTCCTGTTATTGCTGGTATTTATAATATCAAAAAGAAAAACAAGTTCTAAAAACGCCTAAAAATTCTATGTCTACCATAAATTCTTTGTTTAACTATGTCTCCTAAATTCTTAAACTTTTAATTGTTAGGGACTATGAAATTATATGTGGCAGAACAATGTTTGTAGCTGTGCTTAAGTACCTGTATACTTAAATCTCAGTGTCTTTGAAAAGAATTAAGGCAAAGGACAAATGTGTTAACCAGACAAGTATTGGTTTTATTCTGTGATGCATGACATCCTCTACTGATTCAATGTTAATTTACCTTTTATAAGCATGGTCTGTTTCTTACTTTTGATCTGAATTAGATAGAAACTTCTTTGTTTCATAGTGCAAGAGGTCAATTGTTGAAATGGGCTGATTTGAAAGGTAATAGAATTGTTATCCTTTGAGATATTCAAGGCTCATGGCTATGACCCTGAGAACTTCATCAGACTTTGAAGCTGGTTCCAACTTCGATTTTGGCTCCATTTTAAGTATGCATGAATGGAATGACATCTAGAGGTCCCTTCTAATCAAAAGTATTCTAAGATTCTATGAATTTGGTAGCCTTAATTACCTCCCAGTGGAACATCACCCTTTTTGTGATCAAGGATGTCAGATATTGGCATTTTATCAGTTACCTTTTTTCCTTTCCCTATCTTGCCAGATTCTGTTTGAAAAAAACTGCATTGGAAAATATGTTTGCAGAAAACCACAAACTGCCCTTGAAAACAGGAAAATAAGAACAGTAAGAATAGAATTCTGAAAAGCAAAGCAAGAAATTACATCTGGTCAAATTTGCAATAGACTAACATTTTGAAAATTAAGTAGATTATTCACTTTATCAGAATAATGAAAGACGAGTACAAAACCAGTTTCTACTAAAAATTACTACCAAAGAATACATCAGTTCTGTGTAGGTCACACAGCAGAATATTTTGGCAATACAGGTAGATCAGAAAATTTTTTTACCATACCATAGATGCTTTAGTAAAATTAATATTTTAATGATGTTATGGGAGAAAATAAAATAAATAAAATAAAATAAAATAAAATAAAATAAAATAAAATAAAAATCTTTGTTTTAAACTTTAAAATTACAAAGTTCTAATATATTAAGTGTCATGGTAGCAATCAATGGACTCATGAAACACATTTGAATTTCTGATAATATAAAACTACTAAAAATGGCAAGACAAAATCTATTATTTCTTAGACTATTTATATAAAAATAACAGAGGAATAAGAATGATGAAATAGTTCTTATAGAAATCAATGTTGAATAATCTACTAAATCTGAATTATGAACATGGAAGAAAAAGTATTTCATCTGACAAGGTTCAGGAAAATAATAATTTTCTTGAGTGGAATGTCAGAAATTAAATTAGCACAGAGATTTTCTTTATACCTGTAGACTGTGTTCAGACCTTGAAAAAATTAGTGAGCTATTAACTATCTTCCTATGGTAGACATTAGTGATGTACCACTAAAAAATCACAGTTGCCTTGTTTTGGTATGAAAAGTACCTTTGAACTGTTCATTGTAATGTTTAATCCCAAAAAATGAAGAATAAAATGAAAAAAAACAAAACAAAACAAATAACTTTAAAGACATCTGTGGTAATTTTTATTCTTGCAATTTCAGCTATGTGTTTTAGACTAAGAAACAGGTGTTCATTTCAGTGATACCATGTAGTTGCATGGAAATGAAGAAGGAAAAGCTGCAATGCTGATTAAAAAATTCTTTCTCCTTGTCCTCTTTCTTCATTATGTGAGATCTCTTTTCTACATTTATACTGCTGAATTCCTGTGGAAATATTGTCTCAAAAAAACATACTGAAGTGCTGCTTCTAATCATGGGTCTGACCTCTGAATTTTTAGGTTAACCACTGCTTTTCTGCCTTATCACTTGAAATAATTTCACTGTAGCCCTGGGTTTGGCTGTTTAGAAGCCTTTGAATGTGGAGCACACAAATTTCAAACAGACTGTTTTTTTCCTGTTATTTGTATCTCATACAATACTTCTTCCACTGACAGCTTCATTTATAAACCTGCCAGAAACTGATGGGAATCATCGAATACAAGATTCTATTTTGCTAAATCCTAACAAAGATTATGTGGTTTGACACTAATCTTTGACTTTGTACTTCTACTTTTATCTAAATCCATCTTGATTTCTAATTAGTCTCTGAGAATGTAGAACTTGTGCTTGGGCTTAAGGACATATCTAAACAACAGTTAAGTTTGTTCCTGTTCTTCATTTTTTCATAAAAGGAATAAACGGCTAAACATAAATAATATTTGTTATAATATGCATGATCAGTGTTGCTATCAGCAGCTAACATGTCATCTTGTACTTCATTTAACAGAATTACAAAGCAACAACTTGTGAAAGACAATACAAAACTGAAACCAAAGGATGCTTTTCTTTGTGTGATAATTTCCTTGAGAACAAGTATACTGAGGTCAAGTAAAAGGAACTACTGCAGCTAATGGGACGTTACTGGGGAGAAATTATTCTGAAGAGAAGAACCCTTACTCTAAGTGTGGCCATTTGTGCATAGGCTTTATAATTTTAAAATTATTATTATTATTATTATCATTATTATCATTATCATTGCATTTGCCACCAAGTCCAAATTAAATTGTGCAGCAAATGACTGGTGAATAGATGAAGAAATAACAGTTGCTCCTCTCTGCAATGAAGCAATGTATTTAATAAAGAAAATACTTTCTTACTTGGGTTTAATGAGAAAAAAACTCTTTGCACATACTGCATTTTAATTATTTTTAAACTATGCTAATTAAAACAGCAGTTAGGCTGCTTTCTGAGAGCAGTTAAGCTCTCAGGAAGTGACCATGTGTCTACATTGGGGAGGAGGTGCATTCTCAGGGAGGCTTTGCACCCCTGGCTCCCAGACAAACTAGACCATAAGACCAGATGGATTTCACCACAACCCATCTTTCTGTCATACGCTGAGATTTACAAGTCTCATCCTTGAACAGGAGGTGCTTCAGATCTCTCTTGACACATTTTCAGAGTCCAGCCCATGCTGAGCATTCCAAACCAGAAAGGTTTTTCCTGCTCTGCAAAGTAAAGAAAAACATGGAAATAGAGGAAAGATATCTTTCTGATACCGGGGTGCATTCCATATTTTAAAAACATTAACTTTAAATTACAGATGTTAGCAGCACATTTAAAAATAGAACAAGTTAGTTGCAAGCATTTATAATTCAGAGATGATAATTCTTATTTGGAAGTAACTTAATATACATATTTCAAATAGTTCTGGGTCCTGGAGATCATGGTTAGTACTGACATTCTCCTAGATCCTTCTATCCCTGGATCTTTTCTAGATCTTGGGATAAAAGAAATTGTATTCTCTATCCAACTGTTATTAAGAACAAGATCCAGAAGATTTTTTTATCTGATTGTCATGAAACTGCTTGCTCTGTAGAAGCTTGCATTGCAATAGAGTTGCTTTGATCATATTTTTATTACTACAAGTCCTTTTTTGCTTGCAGAATAAGAAATGTCAACAGCAGCAAAAGGTTCTGTATGGATTACATGCAGAACTGCTTTCTTCCGTCAGCTGCCCATGAATGAGAGACAGTGTGCTATGTACTGAAGTTGCTCTTCAGCAGTGCATTTCCCACTTTATTAATTTTTCTTGTCTTGTATTTTCTTCTTCTTTTTAGTTTCTCTTCTTCTTTGCCTCTGTTTCGTCAGTTCTTTTACTCAGAGTTCAGATTGAAACACAGGAGACACAGAGTTGTTCTTCAGACTCAGATGTTTATTATTTCTTATCTATGGCACAGCTGCACAGAATGTGCCTCTAAGTTAACAAGGTGAAAGTGGCCCCCGAGTGCTACCTTCCAAGGTCTTTAAAAGTCCAATCTATCCAATTATGGAATGACAACTAACTTATTTTTACTTATAATCCAGTAACTAAACATTCATGTTCCGCACTGCAGGTTTTTTGAACCAATACCAAACTACCCAGATTTGTGAAGAAGAAGAAGGAGGAAAGAAGAACTACCCTACACCAAAAATCCTCCATTTTGTTACATGCATATTATTATATCCCAGAAACCTAAATTTTCTACATCTCTACATATCCCACCCAGTGATATAACTTTACACAGCAACAATCTCAGTGCTATTCCATAATTTGGGAAGTTTTTCCCAAGGCCTCAGGTCAAATGCAGTGTGCTTTTGAGGATCATTGCCTGTTAGCATTGAAAGACTGAAATTCTCTGAGCTCAGGGCTCCAACATCACTTTATTAGTTTTTCTTGTCAGTGGGAAATTAATGTTACTGTCCTTATTTGGAAAGTTATCAAATTAGTTATTCCAGGTATCAGGACGTTGTAAAAGTACTTCCTGTTGTACGTTAAAAAGCTGATAAAATATAGTACTTGGAATGTTTATTTGTATTCAGGTTGTCAAAAACTGCTATTCAGGAGTCTGAAGCAAAGTATATGAAGCCTTTTAAGAAAAATAATAGTTTTTGCCATTATTGGATGCAACTCATCAGTGTACAGTAATACCAATTAACTTCAGAGCAGGACCTATGTGCAGTGGTGACATGGCTGCAAGATCTCCATTTGTTCTTTCATTCTCTTACAAAACACAGCATCCAAAGGGACCTGAACAGGCTCAAGTAGTGGGCCCGTGGGAATCCAAATTTAATGAGGCCAAGTGCAAAGTGCTGCAACAATATGTAACAATACAGGCTAGGGGCTGAACAAATTGAGAGCAGCCCTGCCAAGAAGGACTTGGTGGTGCTGCTGGATGAGTGCCTGGACATGACCCAGCCATGTGCACTCACAGCCCAGAGAGCCAAATGTGTCCTGGGCTGCAGCAAAAGCAGCGTGGCCAACAGGGAGAGGGAGGGGATTCTGCTCCTCTGCTCTGCTCTGGTGAGAACCCACTTGAAGTACTGCATCCAGCTCTGGGGTCCTCAGCACAAGAATGACATTGACCTGTTGGAGCAAGTCAAGAGGAGAACCATAAAGATGATTAGAGGGATGGAGCACCTCTTTTATTAGAAAAGGCTGAGAGTTGGGGTGAGTTCATCCTGGAGAAAAGAAGGCTCGGAGTATCCTTTTTGTGGCTTTCCAGTCCCCAAAGGGAAGATGGAGAGGGACTTTTTACAAGGACATGTAGTGAATGACTTTAGACTGAAAGAGCGTAGATTTATATTCAATATTAGAAAGAAATTCTTTACTTTCTTTAGAAAGAAATTTTAAAAAGAAGGGTGGTGAGGCAATGGAAAAATTTGCCCAGCAAAGCTGTGGATACCCCACCCCTGGAAGAGCTCAGGGCCAGGTTGGATGGGGTCCAGAGCAACCTGGTCTAGTTGAAGGAGTCTCTGCTAATGGTGGGGGGGATGTAAACAGATAATCTTTAATGTTCCTTCTAACAAAACCGTTCTGTGTCTCAATGATCTTAAAGTTAGTTATGAAAGCATGACATAAAAACTAATGACAATCTTAAAAATCTGGAGAATATTTTTCATAGATGGAGACCTATCCCTCAGAAAAATAATACTATACGTAATTTTAGCAGCTGTAATCTCCTTTCCAAGTTACCATTACAAAGGCAGTTGCTTTCTCTAAACAACAGGGCAATGGTTGAAGAGTGAAAGGGGCAGCTGATGAGGGATAGACAGGCTGAGTGAGAAAGCAAATGGAACTAGACAGAATGGACACAAGAGTGCTAGAAATATTAAAGAAAACACAGTGCTGAAGGAAAAGATTCTGGCTCTCTGTATGTATGAAGTTCTTATTGATGGAGATAAAAGAATCCCAGGAATAGCTGTCACATTTTTCTTAATATTTGGGCATGGTTATCTGTCTCTTTCTACTGCTTCTTATATAACCCCTGTTTGAAATCGTAGAATCAGAACTTCTTAAAAGCACAAACACATAGGATAACAAAAGTCTACAATTGTTCTGTTCATGAGGGCTTTGTTTTTTGACTATATGAAAGCATGAAGACTTAATGGGTGTGTGCCATGTGATAATAACAATATTGTCTTACTGTATCAATAGAAACATATTAATAGTGAGAAATTCCTTTCACAACTGGTCTTTTAAGAAGCTATTTTGTTAAAGGACATTCATGGAATGAAGCGTGTAAAAACATGAAAACTCAAAAATCCACTATTTGTCTCTTTGTCTTAAGATTTCTTTTTTAATGTCTAGACATGCCTATATTAATTTAAAAAATATACTTTGGTTCCAGATGGATTAGATGTATTTTAAATAAACTTATGATCTGGAGAAAAACACAAACACCCCAACCCCCAAAGATATCAGTTTCTTTAACCTTAGCACTTCCTTAACCAAAACCAAAGCTAGGCGTTTTTAATGCTGTTAACTCTGGACAGTTACAGTACTGTACATCCCTCTTGGTTGTTTTTCTTCTGATCACCCTGTACAGATTGATAGTGTTAGATTTAAAACAGATCCATTTTCCTCTATTCATTGACCGTTTTATATCTCCTAATGCAAAATTTCAACAGGATGTTATTGGCATAATGATGCAGAATTTTTTTTATTTTTATTTTTATTTTTATTTTTATTTTTATTTTTTATTTTTATTCATTCGTACAATACTTAAAGAATTGCTTACTAAAGGATGGACATGGAAATAAACACTCATAATTACAAAGATGGGAATACCATAGGAGATGTGGCTGTGCTATGAGCATTTATTGTGTTCTTTTGTGCAGCCCAATTCCCCCACATTGCCAAATACAAATTAGTTTTACATCAGGATATCAGAGTGGATTTCTCTTCTGCATGACAGAAATAAATAATATGGCATCTCTGAAAAAGGAAATTCAGTTTGATTCATTATTTTCCACATCTTAGGGTTGCTTTATTTGTAATGCTGCAAGCAGGTTTGTGGCAAGTCAGTCTTCCACTTGTTAAAATCAACATCATTGTAGACCCAAAGTTCTCCTAAGAAGATGAAGATTAATGCAAGAAGAAAATGAAATATGTTTGTCTGTTTGCAGCTTGACACTTGAACCAATTAGATTATTCATATTACCCTGTAGCATCAGAACTCTTTTTCCTATTGGAATATTTGTAGCATGCTGCTTTAATAGATACAGTCCTGCACCATCTTATAGGAGACTACAAAGTAAATTTCAAAATGGTGAGTAGGAAGCAGATCTCATGCCAGTGTCATTAATTAATGTCTAACTGTGGTTTTATTCACAGTGGTCAGGTGCCATAATAGTTTGTCATGCCTTTATAGAAATGGAGTAGTAAATTATTCTTCTTGCTGCACTAACAGGTTTTTCCAAAAAGACATTTTGAGGACATGCTGATACTATTAAAAGTAAAAAAAGATCCAGGTTTATTCTGTGTTGAGAAAATATTCCCCTTGGCTAAGAAAGTGTTCAGCTTTAAAGATACTTCTATTCTTTAAAATGGAGGATGGTTAGAATACATTCAATCTTTTTGACTTCAAAGAAAAGATAGCATATATTGCCTTGGCCCACCAGGAAAATGTATACTCTCAGAAGATACCTAGTTTATTTTGAGAATTCTGTTATCATTTAACATCTTTGAAATTTTATTCTCTCCAGTGCAATAGAAAATTTAGCAAACTAAATTTGTTACCTTTGACAGAAAAACAGTTCAGTACATATGCAAACTTTAAACTTTATTACAACATGGTGCCTTTTGTTTTGTGAATGTAGTCTAGACCACTAAATTTTTATAAGAAAGCAACAGATGTGTGTGTTGATTTTTTTGCCTTTCTTTCTCTAAGTTTTAAATAAAGGCAAGTAGCAAACATGGCTTACATAAAGAACTGACAATAATTATTTAGGGTTTTCACTGGAACCTTAGAAACCTAACACCATTATTGAGATTGACATAGCAGTTGTAAAAAAAGTCAAAAGAATCTGATTTGTCTTTCTCTCAGCTTTCAAGTTGATCAGAGTAAGCATTAATATTTATAATAATATTTTAAATATGTGTGTGTGTGTGTGTGTGTATGTATGTACACATAGACAAGGTTAAGGATGATAAACAAGTGAAAATACCGGTGCTGTTGCCTGAAAACCCTTTCAAATTAAAACTGGAAGTATATTATCTGTATTTCCATCTTTTGTCTGTCTTTCCTCCACCATCCCAACTATAGAACGGTTTGTTCAGTTCTTTTAAATTTCATGAATCCTTTCCCATCTCTTCTAAAAATAAATGCAGAGATGAGAGTCATGCTGGAAGGAACTGATAAGGTCATAATTATTTTCTTTGCTTTTTCAGTGACATATATTGTAGTTCTTTGTAGCTAAGGAAAGCTTGAGTGTAGCCTAATGAGGTTCATTATTAATAGTACTGTCTGATTCTGATACAGATGAAAGTTTTCCCCATCTTTGGATTCTTATTCTTTTATGTTGAGCATGTAATCATTTATAGCAGAAGAAAATAGACAGGAAAAGTATAAGCAGCAAGAAAAAAGGTGGGATATCAGAGCAACCTTACAGCAACATTAAGGCAATACTTTTTTTTATCACGAATGGAATGGGAACTGCTGTCATAGATGATACTCTTTGTACATCATCAATACTGATAATTTTCCTCCTTAAAAATAAAGTGCCATTGTCATGTCAGATCATTTTATACACTGTAAGCCTGTGTTATTCAAGGATTGAAGTGGGGATTTTTAACCAGTTAATGAAACTTTTAAATAGGCTTTAGATTTTTTACTTCTTTTTTGAGCATAGATAACATATTCTGACTTCAGCAATAAGTATTAGCTGTTCTTCTTCCAAATAATATTCAACTTATTGTTTCCACGGTTGTGTTATATTCAATATAACTTCCTTCAGAACAGTGCTCACGTGCACTGAATGCACTCTAATGAGAGGGAATAGGTGTTCAAACATTAATGTGTAGGACAGGTAGATAGTTTTTGATTACTCCATTAAAATTCAAAAATAGCAAAGAAGAATCAGGATTTGCTGAAGAAATGTTAATTTTGAGCTGTATTTCAAACTGAAGATCTAGTGATCACTCAGAAAGTGTTTTTTCCTAAACTAGGGCATCATTCAGCAGTGTTCTCCAGTACCAGCTGTTAGAAAAGTATTCTTTGCATTCCTTCAGAAATGTAAAAGTCATGGAGAATGTTCAAAAAGTTATCTCTGATCAACAAAAATAACTCAATGTCACATATAAATAATGTTTAAAATAAAATTTTAATAAGAAACTTTACTGAATGTCATGGAAAAGAAAAAATGAAACAGATGAAGATCTATTGCAATGACTTGCATGCATTTGATTAGAAAGATGACAGAGAATATACAAAGAATTAAAGAATCCAAACAACTTGGAAGGAAAGAAGATGAATGAATGGACAAAGATCAATAATGTCAAAAGCATGTGAACTGTCAGGCACCAGCAAAGAATTGATTGATCCAGAGCTTGAACTTATTAAAGTGTCATTGGTCACCTATAGCTCTCCAGTTCAAATACTGTGCAGATTTCTAAAACAAACCTTGATCTTTGGAAGCAATAAATAGATGGCAGTGTGATCCACTTAGATTAGTACTCATCTGTCTGACAGACTTTCTTTTTCCTGTGAAGGTAGGCGTAAAGCAAGGTTTCAGCTTTGTTGTTAATCACCATTCATTGGTTTCAATTCTTTTCACACCAGTCAAGTTCTATTAACATGAAAATATCAAAATAAACTATGCTAACACTCAGGGATTTATAATTCTTGTCATTTATATCTTTATGTAGCTATTCTATATAATAGCATGTTGTATTGCTCAAATTGCATTTAAATGAATTAGTTGTTATTGTACTGTTTTCTTCAGAATTGCCTTTAATTTCTTTTCATAGATATGTTACTTAATTGTCAGACTCCTTTCCTGTTGGCAAAGGTTTTCTTGTTCCTTTATCTGCTTAACTTCATATCTAATACAATATTCAGTAAATTCATACGTTACTACATTTTTACTATGAGTTATAGCTCTTTTCCTTTTCTCTTTTTTTTTCTTTTCTTTTTTCTTTTCTTTTCTTTTCTTTTCTTTTCTTGTCTTGTCTTGTCTTGTCTTGTCTTGTCTTTTTTTTTCTTTTTTCTTTTCTTTTCTTTCTCTTCCTGCTGTGCTCTGCCCTCCTCTCACTTCCCCTCCCCTTTCCAACATGGCTCCAATTTCACAAGCATCAGTCCTCCCAAAACTGCCATAACATTAATTCCTCCCATGGGCACACAGTCCTCCCGAAACTGCTGCGGCATGGGTCACTCTTCCACGGGGTGCAGTCCTCCAAGGACAGGCTGCTCCAGCCTGGAAACAAGGGGCCTTTCTCTCCACTGGGTCTTCCACTGGATCACAGTCTCCTCCAGGCATCCACCTGCTCTGGCACGGGAACCTCCCCTGCGGGCTGCGGGTGGATCTCTGCATCCCCCGTGGATCCATGGGCTGCAGGGGCACAGCTGCTTCACCATGGTCTGCACCACTGCCTGCAGAGGGATCTCGACTCCAGCACCTGGAGCACCTTCTCCCCCTCCTTCTTCACTGACCTTGGTGTCGCCATTGTTTTCCCTCACATGTTCTCACCTCCTGTTGTGCAGAAATAAAACTGCACAACAACCCTTGTTTTTATTTTCTTCTTAAATATGTAATTACAGAGGTGTTACCATCATCTCTAATTGGCCCACCCTTGGCCAGCGGCGCATCCATCCTCAGAGCCATCACGGATTGTCTCTGCCGTACATGGTGGAAGCTTCTAGCAGCTTCTCACAACAGTCACCTCCATGGCCCCCCTGCTACCAAAAACCAGGCCGTGAAAAACCGACACGGTGAGGAGGAGAGTCTAGAACATATTAACAGCTAAACGAGAAGGACCTCATGCAAATCTGTAGTCAAGGAGCTCCAATATCACCGTCTGGTTTCATTTTTCAGTGTTCTTTCTTAGTTTTCTCAATCTAACTAATTGAATTTTGTGTCTAGTGGCCTTTGGTTGTTTTGCTGAACTGAGTTTCTTAGATATTTGTGTCCCTTATTGTTGCAGTGGGGATACTGCAACATGATGCACCAAACAAGGAGGCTGTGGAAAAGAAATATATATGGACCGATTCTTGATAGCTGTTTCAGAGATGTTTATTTCTCCAGCCGCATGGCCGGGGCTCTGCCCAGGAACTCTTACAATACGGGACCGAGGGTCCTTGCCCGCACAGGGAAACACAAAACAACCAATGGGGAACGAGGCTGAGCAGAGGCTAGGAAACCCCATCTCTGTCCCCTCAGGGCCCCTCTCCCAGGGCTACATGGCAGGGGGAGGAGACCCCGACACCTTATAATATAAGTTTTGTATAATTATATAGGGTTTACTTTCTAAACAGATCTATCTACAGCACAAAGTATGACTGAAGCACTATCACACCATGTACAAATTAAATTAATAAAGTTTATTTTTCCAAAGATTCCATTCTAAAATAATACATTGTATGCATTTTGTGAGGGTTTGCGCAAAAAACTAAAATCACTTGTTTACAAGATTAAAAAAATGTGTTAGGTTTGAGCTCAGTAAAGATTTATCTTAATGTTTAAAATCCTTTAAAATAGAATATCTATAATAAAAAGCATGATAAGAAATAAACTGAATCATCAGTTCAGAGATATATTAAGAAATTCACAGTTTAAAAATGTTTTTGGAACCAGGGCTATAAATATGGTTTGCTGTATTATCTGTTTGAAGAAGGAAGATTTAAATGTGACATCCAGAATTTTAAATGAAAATTGTTTATATATTCTGCATATTTTAACAACTGAGACAGTTAGCATCCATTTACTTTGAGAGTATAGCAATAAAAAAATAAATTTTTACTCTTATTCCCAGCAGAGACTTTGATAGTACAGTAAGGAGTATCTGCTCAAAACTGACCACTTGTGATCTCTCATACCAATATCCATGATACTTCATAGTAGTTTTATATAATTTTATCTGCTATTTACTTACCTAATGAATATGACCTATACTACCACAGCATTAATGAAATAAAATAACTTTTTTTTAAAAATGTCCTTAGTAAAACTTATGCAAAACATTTCACAAAATAGGTTCACATCACTGAGATACAGTTATTAGATTTTCTTAATTAAAAAGTAAGTCATGTTGCTTTATCAACATTTTCCTTCAATGTTTATTTCATTTTGCATGGTTTTTTTGCTTGTAAAAAAAGTGTTAGATATTAGTAAATTTCTTCTTGACAGAAAAGTAAAAGCTGAATTTTATGCACTTTACATAGCTAGGAGAGGCCTCATAATGAAATGAAACAGATTTTCTGCTTATGAAATCATCTAATCTGAAACCTTAATCTTCATTTCTAAGGATTAATATTTTAAGAATAAAGTAGAATTTAACTACATTTTTAACAGGATCTTTTTTTTTTTTTTTTTACATGAATGCATGAAATCCAATTTTTTTTTTTTTTTTTTTTGATTCGCTTCATTCCTAGATTGGAAGCCAAACACGTGAGTTTAACTGTCTTTGTAAGACCTGCAGTCTTTTATTTGATCATAAAGGAAAAAATTGTTTTAATTAGAGCCACTGAGTTGCCCATCTCCCAGCATCAAAATATGTGACACTGAAAATGACCATTTAATTTGCTTGCCTAAACTTAGTTGCGTAATACTAGGTAAGATACCTTAACATATCTCACATTCTTTACAGTCAGTGCTCCAGAAAAGCACAGATCTCATTTAGGTCACATTCATTTCTGTTAATTATGGATGTCTTAGATACCATAAATAGTTGCTAATAGATACTTTTAGATAGCTTGGAAGTATTGTGAGTAACAACAAACAAATTCAGATTCCCTGTTATGCTGGTGCAAAGTCTAGAGAAAACCCCAAACTACCACATCTTCACTGTGTTCCCCTACATTTACTTGAAAGTAAGAGTTGCATGAAAGTATTCCAGAATTTGTTATGCCATGGTTAAGCACCTTCACCATACTAATGAAAAGTTGCCAATTTATATGAAACTCTATAAAGCAAGACATGTAAAATATATGTGCGTTATCTGTGAAAGAATCTTTGAAGACTTTTGTTGCCATGATATGTTCCCTTTATGAATGAGCAAAAATTATTTATTACTTATCTAAAAATATCACCTTAGAATAAAAGTGAGGTGTGCATTTTGATTATTGAGCTTCAATTATTAAAAGGACATGTCCATTTAATGGACCTCTGCCTATCACCTATTATAAAAGCATTGTTAAAACTTGTACAAGACACAAAAAAATCTAGTTTCCTTGAATTTTCTTGACCTCTCTTTTTCTTTCCCCTTTTTATTGTCCTTCCTCTGTTACATTTTCTGTGCTGAAAAATGACAATGACATGTCTGAAGCCAAATTGCCAGCCTGACAGTAGGGAAGAGATGGATACAGAGGCAAAATCACTTTTGTAAATATACTTGAACTTTTCAGCATAAAAGGCCCTGCCTGTTATTTGACAAATTTCATTTTTTCCCTTTTAGTCTTTCTGTGTTCAACTTTCTCTTTGTAATATTAACGCTAGAAGTTTTTGAAATGCATTAAGACATAAAAGCAGTTAGACATTGCTGTGTTATAAAACTCTCTTCTGAACTCTAAGAAGAAACTGATGCTCAAAGGATGATAATACGATTTAAGTTAGTTCGAAACTAATGAACAATAGCTTCAATAGCTTCATCTGATAAATGTTTTAAGGAAAAGGTGGAATTCAGTAAGGGATTAATAAATTCGTTATCAGAACCAGAAGGAAAAAGGAATGTAGACACTTAAATTTTGATCCTAAAAACTCATTCATCTGTTATTTCAATAGGTGACTTAGATCTGGGGGGTTTTGTTCTTTTTTTTTTCTTCTTTTTGTCTTTTAATCTTATTGTTCTTAGGCAAGTGGAAGATCTATTCTGGCTCATATATAGAAATGTGTTGTTTAATTAGAAGCAGTAAATCAGTGTATTTCTCTTGCCTGTTCCTCATTGAACCATCACAGACTAAAGGAGAAATGCATCTCATTTAACATTGGTCATCCAACAGATAGTATCTAATTTAAGCTTGTTGTCAATAGTGATTTGTCTCTTCCCAAGTAAGATGTCAGACATAATCAGGATGAACTTTATTTCCAGGTTCTGACTTTCCTTCACAAACTGTAGAGAGAAAATTAACTTAGACTAGATACTAAAGATAAATTACAAAACCTGGATCAAAATGAACCCCTCTACATCTGAAAGGCTTTTTATGTATTTTGAGATACTAAGTCACATATTTTTGATTTGTACCTAATTATGCTACATCCCATAAAAGCAATGTGTTCACTAAAAAGTTACTACTTTTTTTTTTCTTAAGACACAGGTAATGATATTCATCTTTAATAAACATTCCCTGTGATTCCAGATTGTGAAGTATGGAAGTTTATCACCATTTTACTGCATGTAATTAAAAAATTAAAAACAAAGCCTCCAAACCAATGAACCAAGTGTCCTCTACTATGCTCTGGAGAGACCCACTTGGAGTACAGCATTCCACCCTTGAGTCCTCAGCACAGGAGGAACACTGACTTCTTGGAGCAGGTCCAGACCTGGACTACGAAAAGAGTTAGAGGGCTGGAGCACTTCCCTGAGGAAAGGCTGAGAGAGTTGCATTTGTTCAGCCTGGAGAAGAGAGCCTGGAGAAGAAAAGACTCTGGGGGCATCTTATTGCAGCCTTTCCTACTTAAAGTGGGTTTGTAAGAAAGATGGGGAGAAACATTTTAGTAGGACATGTAGTGACAGGACAAGGGGTAATGGTTTTAAACCATTTTAAAGGAGGGCAGATTTACATTAGTTATAAGGAAGAAATATTTTGTAATTAGGGTGGCTTAACACTGGAACAGGTTTCCCAGAGAGGTGGTAGATAGAATTATAGAATCATTAAGGTTGGAAAAGACCTCCAAGATCATCAAGTTCAACCAATGACTGAACACCACCTTATTAACTAAAACATAGGGGTGAGTGCCACATCCATGTGTTTCTTGAACACTTCCAGTGATGGTGATTCCACCACTTCCCTGGACAGCTTGTTCCAATGCTTGAAAACCCTTTCTGTGAAGAAATTCCTCCTGATATCCAACCTGAACCTCCTCTGGCACAGTTTGAGGCCATTTCCTCTTGTCCTGTTGCTGATTGCCTGGGAGAAGAAACTGACCCCCACCTCACTGCAATCTCCTTTCAAGGTATTTGTAGAGAACAATGAGGTTTCCCTTGAGCATCCTTTTCTCCATGTTAAACAACCCCAGCTTCCTCAGCCACTCCTCATAAGACCTGTGCTCCAGCCCCTTCATTGATTTGGTTGTCCTTTTGGCACTGGACACACTCCAGTACCTCAATGTCTTTCTTGTAGTGGGGGGCCCAGATTGAACACAGGATTCGAAGTGTGGCCTCAGCAGTGCTGAGTACAGAGGGACAATCCCTGCCCTGTTCCTGCTGGCTACACTATTGCTGATACAGGCCAGGATGCCATTGGCCCCTTTGGCCACCTGGGCACACACCGGGTCGTGTTCAGCTGTGTCAACCAGTACCCCCAGGTCCTTCTCTGCTGGGCCATTTTCCCGTCATTCTTCCCCCATCCCTGGAAACATTCAAGGTCAGACAATGAGGACTCCGAGCAACCTGACCTAGCTGAAGATATCCCTGCTCACTGAAGCAGGAGTTGGACTAGATATCGTTTACAGGACCCTTCCCACCCAAACTGTTGTATGATTCTATGTGGTTCAAGATTTCCCCTTGAACCACATATATTTCTATGATTACTTAACTGTATGGTATAGAATACTACACTGTAAAAGAAAGGAAATTAATTTTTCAGTTTTCTAGTGTTAGTGAGACATTTGTTTCATTTTCTTTAAAGTATTTGGATGTGAGGATAATAAATATCATAAAACTGTAACTTCAGCTGAAATTCTGGCCTTCAGCCAAAGAAGAGCTCAAAATATTATGTCAAATTAGTTCTGAGTGTTTCTAAGTAGTATATATTTTGTCATGTAATTAATCGTTGCTGCGCTCTCATAAACATGGCCTTTATTTTTTTTTCTAACAACTTTTGATTTTACTCTGGCAGTAAAGTGTCTGGAAAACAGTAAGAATCAGTTCTCTTCATTTGCAATTTTTCCCATGTTTTTAACTGAAAAAATATAATGAAAAATATATATCTTTTTCTAATTTGTACTATTTGTGTAGGAGAACTGTTTGTACAAGCATTAATCATATCTGTCTCAAGGCCAATAGCAGATCAGGAATTAGCTCTTATATGTGAATAAGGTTGGATGAAAAGAAATATGAGTTGCAATTTCAAAATATGTCTTTTATAACCTTGATACTCTGATACTCAGAATCTCAGTAAATGGAATTTATTGATCTTGGTATAAATAGTCATGAGTGAAAACTAAAGCAGGAGAGGACTAATTCAGCTCTAATGAGTCGAACATCAAGCTATTCAAGAATGGAAATACAAAGATAAATGATCAGAAAAGCTGCCAGGAATAGCAAAATGATCTTGTAATATTCAGCGTTGTGTTCCACTTAGTTTGAATTAGATAAACTTCTCTCCATTTCTGTACTAATTTACGGCAACATTGGTTTTAATTTTCTGAAAAAGTCCCTGTTTTTGATTAAGAAATTGTATTTTCATTACTGAAATTTTGATAAAGAATTCAGAATAAATATGATACACATATGGAGTTTTAGTAGAATGTGTGCTATTTTAATAATAACCTACAAAAATCCATTTGGTTTTTAGAAATAGATTAATTGTCAACAATAGTAAATATTCAAATGGCTTACATGTACAATTCAGATGTCTATTTTCTTCCTTGCTTTACATGCATGAATAAAAGATTACAAGGCATACTGAAGTCCTTGAGGAAATTTCTAAGTCTCTGCATAACTTGTAAACTCATTTGTGCTGTAATGAAACTTGTGTCAGGATTCTGCTGGAAGACAACTGTACACCATGCAAGGACTTGAGAATATAAATGCTGGAGAATTTTATCATGTCACTGTATGGTATACCTAATCACACCTCTTTAACTTACCCCTTTATCTTCATTTCCATCAACTCTAGATACAATTATTGCATTGTGAATTTAAAAGTGGTTATGTTTCTGTATTAAATTTCCAAGATGTTGGAAATATTTATTGTCAACTTTAATTACATTTATTCATTTCACACTCTAGGAGGTTAAAATATTTGTGATATTTATTTTCCTTAAAATAAGCAGTAAAAGCACTGCAAATTTGAGGCAACATATTGATCTTGTCAGATTAACATGCAGTGCTGAGTGTGCAAAGTTAATGATTATCATATTTGAACTTCTTTGAAAAGATAATGATGTTTACAATTTCATCTATAGTAGCAAACCTGTAGGGTATTTGCTATCTGACCCCAGTGCTCTAAGTTCTGACTGAAATATATACACCACTAAAATCAGACTATGGCTATCAGAATTTTATTTCATTCCTTTGATGTTTCTGCTGTCTGGAGAATTCAGGTGGATTACATCCGTCTACTCTTTCCCAGAAAAAGAACATCTAAAGTGTTTTCTGAATTTTTCAGTACCTCATCATGTATAATATAGCATGTGTACAACATGAAAGAGTACAATGGTTTTCTTATTGGGAGCACAGTAAGTATATATTCAAAAGCCAGGTACTTAGATATGATGATGTAACAGGCATAAATAATTCCATTTACTTTATTGGACTTGCTGGGAGTTTCCTGTACAGGATCAGTCTCATTACGTTTGAAGTGTTATAAATAATTATAACTATTCTATTTGTCTTCAGTGTTTTGCATTTTAGGTTTATTGCTTTTCAAAACTGGTTGCTTGGTCTGGCCTTGTGTGTAGTGGGTAGCAAGAATATGATCAATCTTCTAAAAGTCATTAGTGCATCAATAATACAGCTATCAACCAACCAAGATATCAATACAGTACATGAATCAAGGAGGTATAGAAGATCTCTGAGGACATTTGTACACATCAAAACTAAATCACTCCATCACTCATTAATATTTTAAATATTTTTCCTCTATACAATATATAATCACATTTCTTTTTTTCTTCTGGGAGAACTCCTTCTTTTCTACTTTCCTTCATTAACTTTTTCATGATATAAAAATCATTGCAAGTCAGATAACCAGAAACCAGTTAACCTATGCTGTGTTAAGAATTTGAAGATATATTCAATAGATTCTTATTAAGCCATACAGTATTTTCAAATAAAAGAATTTGGACCCTAAACTACTTTTTCTCAACATCATTACTTACCAGAGTTTGCAACTTACTTTCCTCCTTAAAATGAAACTATCTTTTAGTCTTGTGATTGCAAGGAAGGAGAGAAAAGAAATAATAAAAAAATAAATAAATATTGAAAGGAAAAAAACCTCAAATTTGTTGAACTACAAACGACTTTTATGTTATTCAGTGGCTACCTATCAGTCACATTAGTTCCTGTAATGGAAGGTGATGTTTCGCTTTTACTGTGAATTAATTTAATTTGAGTGATCCTTCTAAATCAGTTTATCTGTTTCACAGAGGTGTTTTAAAATATCAGTATTTAAAATTTATAATAGTTTATTCAGTGGGCAAATCATTACAGTTCGAAGGAACTGACAGACCCCTCACTATCTTTTCTGGAAATAACAGTGATTTCCCTATTTCTTTTTTTTGTGTGAATTTATACCATGCATTGAAATTAACAGGCACAACATATCATTAAAAATTAAAATGCAAAACATATAATTACATATTTAATAATTAATTTAGAACAGTTTAGAGCTAGTGTAGTCAATATCTAGACATAACTTGTTACTTTGTTTTCATGCAAAGTAAGCATTACTCAAACACCAGAAATATTTAATTTCCATTTGCAATTAAAAATAGTGCTAATTCATATTAAAAAAGCTTCTGTTTCAGTTTGACTTTCAAAACAGGATACAAATTTTGCTGTGCATGAAACTTAAATACTGTGTTTTTAAAAGGAAAATGATATAGCAAATCTATTTTCATTCAATCTTACAACTAAAATTCATTTTGGAGAAAGCACCCTTCTAATGTCCTTATATTGCAGGCCACATACAAAAGGACAAGTACTAGTGATTCTTGTTTGTATACATAAAAGTGATTAAATAAGAATTAAATGCCCAGCTCTGATGAAATTAATTTTGTGTCTTTATGTTCACTTCCATTCTGAAGTGCTTAACTATCAGTGAGAACACTTAGAAATATCTTATATAATAATTTTAGAAGGTGTGAGACATACAAATGAAACGTCTCAACATGTGCATTTTGTTCATTATTTGTCCCTTGCTTACATATTTTGCCCTTGGATTCTTTTGCTGTCATTTCTATTTCCAGCAAGTCAATAGGATAGATAGCCAGACTTCAAAAAGCTAATATAACCCTTCCTGCAAGCAAGGTCATTTCTGAGGATAAAATGTCACACAGTGTAATTTGCTTAACTGTATCAAATGTCAAGCTATAGTTTATACTGTTGGAAAACTTTCTTCAGAAAACTGACTGTAGTGGTTTGGTCTAAAATACTCATTACTGTTTATCTTCTGTGAGATAAGAATTAGGAGAAATGCAAAGCAGGCACCGATCTTGAAAGAATATAAAGAAGTTTATTAACAGACCTAAAAGAAGGGGAAAAAAATTATACCACCTTCAGAACTCTCCTCCTCCCCCCACCTTCCTCCCTTCTCCCACTGACAATGTAAAAAGACAACCCTTAAGATGTTCAGTCTGTTTACCACTTCCATAATAACCTTGTTCAGTCCATATAGAAAGAGAAGTCTCTTCTTGCTCATGCTATGAAAACAGTATCACAACGAGACAGCCGCCCACTTCCAAATATTGTTCAGTCCATTTAGGAAGAGGAGTCTCTCTGCCTGCGTGTGAGTCCTTTCCCCCGACTTGCAGCTTTTCCCGCAACTGCTTTCGAGGGTCCACTCTTGAAGTTTTTTGGGGTACAATTTTAAGGTTGAGCCGTTCAGAAACAAAAAACAGAGGCCCTTCTCCTTCCCTGGGAGCAAAGGGTCTTCCTCATCTTCATCTTTAGGACTATCTCTGGGAGCATCTCTAGGAACTGAGGTTTCTCCTTTCCCGTTTGGAGCAAAAGTCCTCATCTGGTTCATCTCTCCCTGTCCAAACTTCTCATGAAATTACAGCTGCGTCAGCATCTGCCTATCTCAGCGCAGGTGCTTTTGCTTACGAGTTGAACACTCCACTCCCCCACAGCTTCATGGAATTACAACGGGATACTCTGATATATCATAGCTTCACAACAGAATTTCAGCTTTAAGCATCTCCTCTCTCTCTTCCCTCAGGTTTTCAGCTCTTCACAGCAATAAAAGGGTTACTCTCACCTCGGCCTTGCAGCTTTGCAGCTGGAATGTTGAATTTTTCTTATCGCAGTGGAGAGGGGGGAGAGCCGAGCCGCTCCGGCTGCCCACGGCAAGGCAGTGGGGGGGGTTCCATGACTGGAACAGGTCCATCGGCTCCAGGATGGCCGTGGCCCGGCCCAGCCTGGCCCAAGCAGGGCCTGGCCGGGCCTGCTGGCCCCCACACGGGGCCTGCAGCCGCCTGTCCCAGCGCCGGAAACGAGAGAGAGCTTGGAGGGGGAGTTTGCCTATTCTTAAATGTGGATCACAGAGGTGATCACAACTTTAAGTGGCTTAGAGAATTGTCCATGTTCAAACTGGCCAGCTGATAGGTTCTATCAGTTCCCAGAGGAAGCTGTAAACACCCCTTAGCAAGGACATCCCTTCCGGGACTATGCTTGCTAACCTATGACACTGACTGTATGCACACCTGTATACACACTATATATTCCTGATGATATCCTTATTGTGCATAAAAAAAGGATAGCCACATAACTGAAGAGTAAAAACAACACCTCACATCTGGGAAAACCACCAAGGTATTATACCAAGTGGGATTAAAGAATTATTGTTTTTCCCTTATATTCTGTATCATAGGTGCAACTTTTAAATAACCTTATCACAGCCTAAAGTTTGTGATTGAGCAAGATTAAGTATGAGCAGTAGTTTCATCCAGCAATAGGGAGGATATTTCTTATCAGAATATTCACTTAAGTAAATGTTAATATTCAACAAAAGTTTGGTTGTGTTTTATTTAGTTATTTATTTAGTTTGGTTTGATTTTTTTGTTTTGTTTTGTTATTGAATATTTCTGAGTGGTTAAGCTTATTAAACTTGCTTTCAAAATGATGTCAACCTTATTTTGCTTCTGCATTGATCAGAATAAAATTAAATCATGCTGGTTTTTTAATGTTTCTTATCTGCACACTTCCCCCAGAAGAATTAATAAGAAATGGCGAAAGCCAAACTGGATGGTGCTGGTAATTTGAAAAGACAGTTCAGGTTTAGAAAATTCATTTAATAGAACATTAGTGTATATAGCTTAAAGACTGCATTTTTAACTCTTTGTGACTAAGGAAGTAATCTGGAGTAATGAAGGACCACAGGGATGCAGAGATCCACTTGCAGCCTATGGAGGAGCCCCATGTTGGAGCAGATGGATGCCTGAGAGGAGGCTGTGAACCCATGGGAGGCCTGCGCTGGAACACGCTCCTGGCAGGGACCTGTGGACCTATGGAGAGAGAAGCCCACACTACTGCAGGTTTCCTGGTAGGACTTGTGACCCTGTGGGGGACCCACACTGGAGCAGGCTGTGCCTGAAGGACTGCACCCTGTGGAAGAGTTACCCACACTTCAGCAGTTTACAGAGAACTGTTGCGTGTGGGATGGACTCACATTGGAGAAGTCCATGGAGAACTGTCTCCTGTGAGAGGCACACCACAGTGAAGAAGGGGAAGGACTCATCTCCCTGAGAAGCAGCAGAAACAACATGTGATGAACTGACCTTAACCCTCATTCCCTGCCTCCCTGCACTGATGGGGTAGGAGGAGGCAGACCTGGGAAAGATGAAGGGGTGGGGGGAAGGTGTTTTTAAGGTGTTATTTTACTTCTCATTATCCTGCTCTGATTTTTTAGCAATAAATTCAACTGATGTCTCTAATTTGAATCTGTTTTGCCCATGACAGTATTTAGTGAATGATCTTTCTCTGTCCTTATCTCAACTCACAAACTCTTTGTTATGTTTTCTCTGCCCTGTCCATGTGTGGAGGGGAGGGATAGAGAAGCTTTAGTGGGTGGCTGGCATCCAGCCAGGGTTAATCCAATAAACCAGTCAGTGAGAATCCTGTCTACCTGGATCCATCACACTGGTTTTAAGTGGATTTAGAGAGACTGTGACCCTGACTGGTATGTGTGAAGTGCGTGTCTTGCAGAACAGAAATCTGGGGTTTGGAGTCACCACCCACCTAGTATACACATCCTGCATATTAAACGAATTTTAGACCTTATGTCACTGATTGGTGTGGTTTTGTTCTTGCACCCACCCCACATAAATCAGAGAATAGAATCACACAATCATTTAGGTTGGAAAAGACCCATAAGGTCAATTTAAATGGGAAAACACTGCCAAGTCCACCACTAAACCATGTCTCTAAGTGCCACACCTACACATCTTTTAAGAACCTTCTGTCTTGGGAGCTCCACTACTTCCATGGGCAGCTTGTTCTAATGCTTGACATCCCTTTTGATTATGAAAGTTTTCATAATATCTAATCTAAATCTCCCCTGGCACAGCTTGATGCCATTTTCTCTTGTCTTACTGCTTGTTACTTGGGTGAAGAGCCCTCATCTCACTACAATTTTATTTTAGGAAGGAAAAAGGTTTCCCCTGAGCCTTCTTTTCTTCAGGCTGGACATCCCCAGCTCCCCCACCACTCCTTATAAGACTTGTGCTCCAGACCATTCACCAGCTTCGTTGCCCTTCTCTGGACATGCTTCAGTGCTTCAACATCTTTCTTATAGTGAGGGGCCCAAAACTGAACACAGGATTTGAGGTGCAACCTCAGCAATGCCAAGTACAGGGGAATGATCTCAGTCCTGTTGGCCATGCTATTTCTGATGCAAGCAATCCCTTGTATCAGAAATCCCTCTTTATCAGAAATGTCTACTGTCTAGTTCTGGGCTACATGTAGCACATTCACAGACCTGGATTTATACTACATTTTATATTTTACCAATACGTTCCTTAATTTGTGAGTTATTAAATTTTTTTTCAGCTGCAATGTTTTTTTGATTTTGTTTTGCAGCAGTGAAGCCAGTTAGTAGTTGATCAGTGAACAGTAAAATAGAAATTAACTTGAAAATCCAAAACAACAGGTTTTAAAACGCATACTCTAAAAGCATAATAAAAATACTATATATTTTCCTACCAAAACAAGGTCTAAATCTAGTGTTGCTCTTTCATAAACTGCAAAAAGGTTTTTTTTCTGTGGAATAATAACCATTTTGTTAGCTAGATACCTCTTATTTTGTTTAACACTTTCCTGTCTGTTACAATAAATACGACATACCTCTCTAAGAAGGATAATGAGGAAGATGCATCCCCCTAATTGCACTAACTTAGAAATATTTTTTTTCCATACCTGGGCAGCTTCCTTTGTGAATGCTTCATCAATTAACAGAAGTTCAGGGATCATTATTTTGCCCGAGGAATGATTTATTTTTTCCCAACTGAATTATGCATTATGATGTTGCCCATATTCTGACTTCAGCCTTGCTATACTTTCATTAGTATTCTTAAGATGAGACAACAATTGCAATTTCAAATCAAACTTTTTTAGACATTACACTTGAATAAGCCTAATTTTGATACCAGAAATAAACTAATAAATTTCCTGAAATATATCTCACTACAAATTAATGGCATTGTAGAAAAATGAACTTGAACACATGTGAAGAATTTGAGGTGACATTTTCATTAACTGTTAGCTAATGTGTTTCCTCCAAACCAAACTAAAATTAAGTTATAGAAATGCGTGATTTGCAGTCACTGGCAGTACAGACAAACCTGCTGTATTCACAGAGGTAAATGCTTAGCAGTTATACAAGTCTCAACCCCACAATTTCTCTTCCTTTCATAAGGGTTTGTTCTGTTATTTAGATCATGAAACTAAGTCCTCCCTTTTTCAGTATTAAGAAAAAAACTTGCAATTCAAGAAACTGAATCATTACTCACAGTTCTGTTACATCATAGTCTTTCAGAGAGAAATTTGCCTAGTTACTGAATGGCAGTATGTACCACACTGTTCATTCTATTCCTTTTGCTTTATCTATATTATCTCCACCTCAAGACTGATCATATATATTAAATTTTTTTAACTGCTAAGTTGACCTAATTCCTTTAGACTATTTCATTCACCTTCATATGTGTTTTTGTATCAATGAAATTGCTGTTTCAAATTTATTTCTATAAAACACAATGGTGACCAAGCACTTAAGTAGTAAACTATATTCAAATGACTGGTTAAGTTTGCTGAAGATCGTGGCAGTGTCAGCCCAAAGACAGTAACATCTGAGCATAAGTACAAGTACATCCAAACCAACTGTGTGTGTTGCCTGGGAATTTGTTGGCCACACCAAAACACATCAGAGTGTGTGCAGCAATTAAATAGTATAGGTAAGTGTCTGTGTTTTTTCCCCTTTTAGACTACTAGTACAATGTAGTGTATTTGTTTGTTAGTATAGTATAGTGTAAGTAATTTCTGTTTATTTGCCATCATAGCATTTAAATAAAGGGAAAAAAATGTTGTGTTTGGACCAGTATGAATATATCTACAGAGGATTGTCCTGATAGTTGTAATGCCCTGGTCTACCCAGTGGCTTTAGGGAAAGGTAGTTGGATTTACTCTGGGCAGTGAGCAGGAGAAACAACAAAATTCTCAGGAGGTTCAAAAACAACTTTTACTTGCAAACTTTAGAACTCCAGGGAAATAAATCACTTTGCAAAGTTTACCTTAACAAACGTTAACTTGTCTCCAGACACAACAAGGCACTTGTCAAGGCAGTGACTAGAATTTTTCTTGGTCTGACTTACAATATAATTCGAGGAGAAGAAGACATGAAGAAGAAAGGGAAAGGGAGAGGGAAAGAGAAAGAGAAAGAGAAAGAGAGAAAGAGAAAGAGAAAGAAAGAGAAAGAGAGAGAAAGGAAGATAATCACCACCCTAACATTCAGCATGACCTCAGCAGGTTTTGAATCAAGGGTAGTGGAACATGCCATGTGGCACATCTTTTGCCACACTCTTCTCACTTCTATTCTGCTGGGGCCCTCCCCCATACAAGTTTATGCTAATTTCAGTACTAAAGTCTCGTGCCTGCATTTTACACAGTTCCAGAATGTTCCCAGCTGGCCCATGCAGTCGACCACCCTCATTGCAGTGGAAGCTGGCAGGGACTTTTCAAATGCTCATGTGTTTCACAGCGCAGTACAAGAAGGCTCCAGGGTGCCAGGGGAGGCCATGCACCATCCCACCTATGCAGGGCTCTCCCTGTTCCCTACCATTTCCCACGTGGTTGTTTTGACCCTGTCAGCCACTTCTCCCATCTCCTGCAATAGTAATTTTAAAGAGAAAATAAGCAGTATTTTTGTTGCATAATATGTATACTCCAAAAGCTAAAAACAAACCAGAAAACTATAGCCAAAAGAAAGGAGGAAAAAAACCTTTTCCTTTTCTTTTCATTCTTGACTGTTGAATAATCATCAATTCACATCTTGTTTGAAATTGGTAGGCTACATGGAATCATAGAGTCCTTAAGGATTGGGCAGTCTTCATGTAAGAGTTTTGCCAGCTCTGTCTTCTACATACCCTTGCACTCTTCTTTCTTATATTGATGAGTGGAAAAACAAAGTATGCATTGGATGGTCTTGGGGATGATCTCAGACAAAAGCTATCAGCTTCTGATATCATCTGGACAGGGATTTTGAAGGTCTACAGCATTGGAAAAGGCTGGAAGGAGGAATGATAGAAGAACTGTTGTCAGAAAGAAAGCAGAAAAGCTCTTAGGTGGTGCTTGGGAGGAGATAAAGGTTGACCAGGTCTCTGGCTCTCACTGTGAACAACCTTTACAGCTGTGATTTAGGATTTTTTGCAGCAAAAGGGAGAAAATAATGTCAGTTAATGTACAATCAGCATAGACCTGAGTATCATTCTATGTTTCTATTTAAATGATAAATTAGACAAGTATTAAAGTGATAATGGGGGTATGATGGGGTTTTGGGGGGGGTGTTGGAAGTGAAGATGAGTTATTTGTGGTGGTGATGGAGAATAATTTTCTTTCATCTAGTTAAAATAAATCTTGATAGTGTTAGAAATCATTATGCCCAGGTTGTGGAGAGAAATATCAGAAGAAATAAAGATTTAATATATTTTCAAGTTAATTACAGTTTAAAGTAAAAGCACTCTCAAAGAGTAATTCTTCTCCTACTTCATGTATTCCCAAAGTACAGTACACCACACCAAAATAAGCCACCAAGGAGTAAACAATGAGAGAGAGAGAGAAACTGTAACTAAAGAATTAGTTCAACTACCCTATACTTCTTAACCAACATTTTAGGTAAGGGCATGTAATTAAGCAGGCAAAATTTACAGAGTATTCTGAGTTGGAAGGGAGCTTCAAGGATCAAGTCCAACTCTTAAGTGAATCACCTATACAGGAGTTAAACCTGCAACCTTGGTGTTATTTGCACCATGCTCTAAACAGCCGAGCTAATGACAGAGATACAGTTCTAACTTTTCCCATTCCCCCGCCTACACTCCACGTCCATCTCTAATTTTGAGATTAAGCAATGAGTGAAGGAATTGAAGTAAAAATATGATATGAAATTAGTAGGTGTTTCTAAAATCCCAATGGATTGAAGGCAACCACAGTTCATAATCTGTCTCATGCTGTAAAATGGCAGTGACTTGACTTCTCTACAAATTCAGAAGACATATAAGAAAAGGTCCTTCAGATCCTTGACTTATGTTAAAATGAAAACTGAGGTCAAGAGCAAATGTCTCCTGAAGGGATGAAAATGCTTTTTCTATTTGCAGATGTTGGATGGTAGTAGAGTCTCTGCTAGAATTGACAGCTGTAGTTTTTATGTCTACTATGTTCCTCGTCATATCTTCCACTTCTGAATTTACTACCAAGGACAGATAACACAGCATTCTATTTTGCTTTGACCAAGAAGTGACTTTTTTTTAAAGTCCATTAATTTGTATCAACAACTAATCTGCTTATACTAGCTTTTGTTATTTTTATTTTTTTCATATTCAGAAATATTTTTATTTCTGACATGGACACATGTGACCATTGACAAAGACTGAATGGAGGCTACCAAAATCTACATTATTTTTGATGTTTTATATGCTGTACACTACTGTGATTTTCATCCATCTATGGAAATTCCAGGATTACACTGTACATACATGATTCTTGAAAATACTGAAGAAGTGAAGAATGATTTTCTTCAAATGGTATAGATGTTGCATTTACATAGCCAAGTACATTGTATCAGATAGGACAAATCATACCTCCATTTTTAGTATATCTAGACTTGAAATACAAGTGGTATTTAAAGTTAATGTGTGCCTCCATTTCTTTTAATTGTCATACAATAAAGATTGTGCTCTCATAAGAGATCTGTGAGCTAGGACGGAGTTTAATTTGATCTTTTAGCATGTAATGAAAACACAGTCCCTAGGGATTCTGACATAATTGAAGTTCATCTCAAATGTTACTGAATTCAATTTTTGTGCAGTTTTCTTTTTTTTAATGAGAAACAATTATAAGACAATTATAAGACACATAAAGAGAAAGAAAGAGGAGAAAAATAAACATATAAATTCTCTCTTTTTGTACTTAAACATCAATGCTGACTAAAGTCTATTAAATGAAAATAAACATTGTACAATTTATACTCACCCCTCAATGTCTCGAGATAAGAATGAATTTAGTTTAAAATGTATTTTAACGAGGAAAACCATCTAGACCCATTAAAATATATCCTGCATATTATCCTTTTAATACAGTTGAAAAAAACACTTAAACCTGAGCACACAAGCTTCTGATGTTTGCTTAATTTTAATAATTGCTAACAATGAAATGAAACATTTACAAAAGTTATGTGAATTGAATGTGTTTTGTAAAGTTTGTTTCTGTCAATTTACTATGCGCCAGAATGCCATATGATTAAATAAATAAATAAATAATAAAGGAAAGAAAATAGAGGGGATGGGTGGAAAATAAATTGCTGTACTTTCAGGTATATAGGTCAGTGCTTATCTGCACTTCTAATGACTCACACACCTCTTTTCAAATGAGTTCTACCTGTAACAGCCCTGAAGAAAAGGAGAAGGAGAAGGAGAAGGAGAAGGAGAAGGAGAAGGAAAAGGAGAAGGAAAAGGAAAAGGAAAAGGAAAAGGAGAAGGAGAAGGAGAAGGAGAAGGAGAAGGAGAAGGAAAAGGAAAAGGAAAAGGAAAAGGAAAAGGAAAAGGAAAAGGAGAAGGAGAAGGAGAAGGAGAAGGAGAAGGAAAAGGAAAAGGAAAAGGAATAGGAAAAGGGAAAAGGAAAAGGAAAAGGAAAAGGAAAAGGAAAAGGAAAAGGAAAAGGAAAAGGAAAAGGAAAAGGAAAGGAAGGGAAGGGAAGGGAAGGGAAGGGAAGGGAAGAAAAAAAGAAAATAGGAGAACCAGAACTAACAGAGTTACTAAGAAAGAAAGGAGGTATACTAGAACAAAGTAGATACAAAAAATACGAAACAGAAGGACTTGGTAGAAAATGGCTCATTATTGCCATAAACAAATTCAATCTACACTGCTCAATCATAAGCTTCTTTCAGAAAATCTGGGAGTTACTTGCAGGAAATTTGGTAACACATACTATTTCTAAAGTAAGTAAGTATAGATTATGTACTGTGGTATCACTGCTGTAGGCATCTTAAGTATAGACTTCCTGTATCTGTCATGCAGTTTTCTAAAAGAAGAGGGAAGAAGATACACACATTCTCCCAGCTACTACTTCCATGTAGTCAAATGTGGTTTTGCAGTTAGGTATAAAATGCTTTCATAAGGTGATGGATTCAAGGATAAAATTTGTTTAACTATCTTTTTCATCTTGATCTGTGTATCATCTGGAAAGGCCCGCGGTAAATCTTACCAAGGAAAAAAGTTACAAAATTTCATGCATTAATGAAAAAAATTCTGTTATGGTCAAGGCCTCTTTTGAGGTAACTGGACAGATTACAATGTCTTATACCCACGGTTTTGTGTATGTTTGAACTTTGGTAAGTATGACAAAAAACTTTATAGATGGAAATAATGCACATTTTTATACTTCAAAAACTTCTTTATAATCATTGGAGAGAACTCGGCTCTTCTAGGGTGAATTTAATGTGAAGTCTTGTAGACTATTAGTTTAACAGTAAGGAAAAAATAAATAAATTTTAATTTGTGACTGAGACTACAAAAGAAGAGAGAGTAGTTTTAGATGCCAGTTCAGAATTCATAGAGATGCCTGACTACATTCCTGAAATTTGTACCTAAGCTAAAGTGAAACATAAGTTACAAAGACTACATCTCTAACATATCCTATTATTTCATGTTTCTAACTGTATCTGAGCACCATTTTGTCTCACAGTCACTTTGAGCATCTACTTAAGCCAGTATTTATGCCTTTTTTTTTTTTTAATAATTCCTTCTACTGTCCTAGTGGCTACAAACAGCCACTCCACAGAGGCAGAAAGACTGCTTAAGTTAGCATTATTGCTAAATAAATGAAAATTTCTAGTTGAAGATGTCCCTGGTCATTGCAGGGAGGGTTGGACCACATTATTTTAAAGTTCCTTTCCAACCCAAGCAATCCTACGATTCTGTAGTCACTGGCTCAAAACCAGCCAAATTGCTCTACAGATACTACCCAGATATGAGGCAACTTCACTCGGAAACTGAATTAAATCAGCCACATTAGGTGTTGGGGTTTTTCATTTCATAGATATGGTTTTAGCTCAGCAAGCTCTCTAGGAATTTAAATTGGATCCACCTCTTAATTCCAGATGCTTAGAATGCACACAGACATCTGAGTTAGGCACTGCAGGCTATCATTACAGTCACTTACCCATTACTGTCAAGGGATAAATATGAATATGTTTAGGGAGTGATTCTTTCAATCCTAAACTAGCTGCCTGAAAAAGGCTGTACTAATTGCTCCTCAAAAGTATTTTTTTGTATTTATTGACCATAAGGTAAAATGGGGATTACTAGTTCAGTATATGGAATTATAACATTAGTGGAGAAAAGCTGATACATTTGCACACACAGTGCTTCAGGAACTTTGACAGACTGCTGACTAACTTATGTAGGGCAGAAAATGTGTAGTCAACATGAGGAAATGGGCAACTAGAAAACTCTCTGAAAGTCCCCAAAGGGAAGGAATGGAAATCTGAGGATTACTTTGAATTGCTTTTTAAATTATTGCAGGGAACCTTGTATTTAGTTTTGCCAGATTTCTTTTTTTCAATTCATCAATAAGGTGTTAATTCAGACTGTGTTTTGCATAATCACAGGGAGATTTACCTTCAGCTACTTGCTATCAATAAATAACCTTTGTGTTAGCAATGTTTTGTATGGGGTTTTTTCTTCTTTTTCTTCTCTGAAAAGCACACCCTTATAACTTATGAAATAGAAGTTTCTTTCTGCAAACATCAAGATTTTTTTCCCTTGAGTAGATGGACTGGCATCAAGAATTAAAAAAAAAAAAAAATCAGGACCGTAACAGTATTGAAACTGACAATCCTCAAGCTAGTGCATGCAAATGCATTTACACAGTCTGTAGATCCATCTCCAGGCCTTTCTTCCCAATTCAGTGTGTGTTTGCAGCCTAGAGAGATCTGGTCTCATGAGGGATCTGCTGTGAATTCAAATAAAAGTTGTGGCCTGTCAGTGGGCACAGAAGCAGCTCCAAGTACAGCTGCCTGGGAAAGGGACACTGTATGGAAGACTTAGAGGCATGGGGTCATGGTAACCCCTGTTTTGGGGAGTTGAAGGTCACAGCCATCCTTGTTGAGCTTCAGAGGCAGAGCAGCAGTGGAGAGGTGGGGTCCAGGGAGAGGTGGTTGTTAATGCTACAAGGAGATCAGAGCCAAGGCAACAGTGTGGATTAGTGAAGGTAAATTCATTGGTTTTATAATAGGTTCCTTGTGTGTTTATTAACTGCTAAATTCATCCTGGTTGACATGACCTCTGTTCCCATGAACAATGACAAATTAAAACAGTAATTGATTCATATTCTGTCTACACTTAGCAAAAACAACTACAGCAGTACCAACAAAACCCTCAAACCAACTAAATGCAACACCTGTGAGCGAAACAATAATTTTTCAAAGTATTTCCTTGCCTCTCATGGAAGTTTTGATTAAGTGTTTTCCAGTAGCTCTCCATCATATATAATACAACTGTGAGGACTGGAAAAGTTAATCATGTTACAAGACATGGTGAAAGTTTCAGAAAGAAAAACATAATTAATCCAGAAAAAGAAAGTCGGGGTTGGGTTTTTTATGGTTGTTGTTTGGTTGGTTTGTGGGTTTTTGTTTGTTTGTTTTTTTAAGTAACACCAGAACATGTTGCTATATGTATTTTTCCTACGCAGAAGTCATCAACCTGTTTATCTTCAGACTCCCCGTATTTAATTTTATACCATTTGATGTCTTCAGCACCTTATCAGAGTGAAGGGTTACTAATACCTACACCAAAGGGTGCTGTAAGAATAAATTATTATAAATTTTGAAATACTTTGGTAGAAGTTTTAAATATCTGAATAAGCAGAACCCTGGACAGTTCTATAATTAACAGAATAGAATAGATTCCTCTGGAGATAAAAGGTGAAAAAATTCAATATGATTTTGCCAAGATGAAATTCAAAGAAAAGAGTGTAGTCCATAAAAACTAATATTATCAATATCACAGTGATTTTAGCATTCTTCCCAGATGCTAGTAAGGGTGTTTGTTGACCATCACGCGTATATTCATATTTTTCAAAATTATTTAATTCCTACAATTTCACAAGATTTTCTATAAGAAAATCTTTTTAGTTGTTGTTGAACTACTTAGCCCTTACTTTTTTTAATCAATCAAGTCAAAGCAGGCGAAACTGACTTTTTGACATGTGTTAGAATTTTGACATATGTTAAATTGACATATTAAGTTACAGCTATTGATCAATTCTTCGTCTGAAAGGTACAGTGAACATACCTGTAGTGTAAATCCCAGATAGCAGCTGATTCCATGTACTGCTGTATGGTGAATGAGGTCTATGAAATATTTCATGCTGATAAATGTACAGCGTGACAAAAGGAAAAATAAACAAGGTAGATGTTCCTTGTGATGTTAAAGAGACAAAACAAAGTAAAGAACAGCACAAAAGAAAACACACCAGGAGAAGAAAAAATACCAAATTCATTTGTATTGTCCTAGCTGTGAAGGTTACAGTGAGCTGCTTTAAATTTAAATTCTTGCCTTGCAGTGCTTTAGACGTAGTTATTTGGAATACTGCTTAGAACAACCTAAAGTATTTATCCAGTCATTGGATTTCCACACGCCATATAGTTGAACACATTTTAAATGCCAGAAGGTAGATCTTGGCACAAGACTAGTTCTGTTCTTTAAGCATTCCTTTCAGTTCTTGTTTCTGCTCTTCCAATTCTGTTAAAATGATTGTGTAACTCTTCATATCAAAGGAAGTCAATGAACTTAAAGCACTCTCTTATTTTCTGCCTGCTTCCTAAATGCCACACATCTGTTTAACTAGGACAACAGGGCGGACATTTCCAGAATAAATACAGTTGTTCACACAAGGATATCTATATTCCCAGAAAGGAAGTTCTTCTTTGGAGATTTGCACTAATTAAAAATGTCTGTACAAATAATATTTTCCAACCAAAACAAAGATTACATTCTGCATAGCTAAATCAGGATTTGCATTCTGAAAAACTGTTTTGTCTTTCTTATTTCTGTTTACTTCTACATAGAAGCCAGTAACTCTTCAGTGAACAAGCACCAAGGAATTTTTGGCAAGGGCAGAATGATCATCAGCTTGTTCTAGCTGTTACTGCCCCTACTGAACAGAGGGCTTGGACTAGATCATCACAGGAAGCACCTTTCAACCTAGATGACTCTTTTTTTTCTATGTGTGTAATGTTGATGATGCAATACATAATTTAAAAAAACCCAACAAACAAACCCTGTAATACTCTCACTTGCAAAGTTACTCCTAGATGTTTGATATTATACACCAGAAGAAAAATGTCAAGACCTTGCTCTGAGATTTTTCACTGCACTTTGATTAGAAAGGCATTCTGACCATATTTAGATATTCTTTGGTTTCTCCTCTGACAGTATTAGGCCAGAAAACATGAGTGTAAGACATTTTGAATTAATGACCCAGCTACTTAGCCTGCATATTATGTCTGTAGAGCTGTCATGATATTTGAAATTTTTCACTAGCTTACTTAGAATTGGTAACCAGTGTTTTGGAAAATTAAGGGACAGCAGTTCCATATCCATCTATTTGGGAAAAAGAAACTCTCCCTTAAGAAGCATTCTTGATGTAACTTTTGGAATTTTAGCTTTTGATGGAAAAAGCTTACAGAACACAGATTTTCTATAAGCCTTAGCTTCTATTGCAATACGAGGCACTGCAAATATAATTAATTTGATACTGCAGTTCCATTCCATCCTCATTCTTTCAGTAATATCATTAAGATATTTGAATGATACTCAGATGTTATCCACACCTGTTCTGGAAGAAGAGACTCAGAACAAAACAGCGACTGTAGATTCTATTACTAATTACTATGTGTAAATAATAACAGGCAATTTATTTTTGATAAAGATTTCATAGTGTAACTTAGATTAAAATTATCTGTTTGCTGAAATTACAGTGTGAATGGATACATTTTAAAGTATCCTGGAAATTATGTACAGTAACAAAGTACACTTGAAATGTCCCTGTATTCTAGCTACGAAGAGGGGAAAAAAAAAAAGAAAGCAACAAAACTATCAATTCCATTAAATGCTTGAGCTGAATTTCAATGCATAGAAAAGCAAAGCTCTGGCTTTTCCTCTTCCCAAAGATCCACTAATTTACAAAACAAAGCTTATTTATGTCACACAGCTCTTTACAAGATGATCTTTCATGAGCTTTTTTTAAACCTCCATTCAAGATTGAAGTTATTCACATTATTGACTTTCAGCACAACACGCTTTGATTGTAATCTCAGAATCTCATTTGAGATGTCATGGAGCAGTTTTATTTCTCAACAATAGTATTTATGAATTTCATTGTGAAATAATCAGTTTAACCACTGCAGGTAATACATGCTCTTTACAGTATTGAAAATCAAATTAGATTGGTGTTTTTCTGAACACCACTCTGATTCAGCAGATTAACTTATCCTGAGGCCTTATCCTCAACTAACAAAACCCAAAAGGAAATTACTTTTTGTCTGTCAACATCATATATATTTCTACTCCTAGATATCCTAGATGCCTTTCTAGTTATTTCTTTTAAAATAGCTAATCAAGTTTCCAACCAGGTAAGCTATTTTCATTCTATGTGCAAGGCTGCAAGTGCTTAAAATCCGAACAATGACCCTTACTTCAACAGGGATTGAAGCAGCTAAAATCAATATATGTTTTGTATAACAAAATGAGTAGATTAGATGTTTACAATTATATATTTTAATTCCAAAATCTAAGAATTTTTGACCTTTTAATTAGTAGCAAGAAATAGTCATTACTTGAAAGTAAAATATGGGAAAGAGGTCCAATTATAACCCATGAACCCATCCCAAACAAAACTTTTTTCTTCTTTAGAAATCTAGTCATTAATCACCAAAAGTATGTCATCATGAACTCATGGACCAACTTGATTTTCTGTAATGACAAAAGATAGACTGTGGGGTTCTCCTTTGTCCCCTGCAATGTAGTGTTTTCTAAAAAAACACCCAAACTATAAACAAACAAAAAACCCCATGAAAAGAGCAGAAGGGCATAACGAAACTGACACTCAAATGCATAGCTATGTTAGTGATATGAATATCAAAGTATTTTTTCAAGCTGTATCAAAGGTAAAATTGCAATTAAACTACGTTCAGCTATATTAATGGACATTGTGAAAAATGATACTATAATATGAAAATAAATTCTCTTATGCATTACATTAACTTCAGGAAGGAGATGCTACTAGTAGGAGATATCTGATGATACTTGATACAAAAACAGAAAATCAATTGCCTATTTAAGACAAAAGTATCCAAATATGTATTGTGAGTTTGAATACAAACAATGTAAACTAAAGATTATACGCTTTTCCTGAAACATAAAGGGAAGCAACATAATCTGCAATGGTTTCACATAATTAAATACTAAGCCCATATTAAAATTTAAAGATTAGAACTTACTCTAAAAAAAGGAAGCCATTTCCAAGTTGATGTCTTTCCCTTCTTAGCATAGCCTGACATTGTTTTCATGCAATGTTTCATAACAGTAGAAAAACCTGTAATATTCTATACTGCTTTTCTATCCAATTCTGTGAAGTTTTTAGGACTGGGCATAGGATTACAGTCAGAAGACAAATGAAACTACATCTATTATATTTTCTTCAGTTCAGAAATACATTGATTAGGAAAGTCATTGCTGAACTTGATTTCACGTAAGGAACTAACTGGTCTCCTGTAGCAAAATATATACCATTTTCAAGTACCATTCAGCCTATGAATATATATATACCTATATTCAGGGTATACTCTTCTCTTTCACCAAGACCTAGGCTCCTTTTCTTTTTCCCCAATCTATAAACATCTTTTTCTGTTAAGATCTTGGAAAACCTTGGTGATAACGCTTTGCTGTGGATGTCTGTCCTTAACTGCAGAATGATTTCCTGCCAAATTTGATTAAGAACTCTGTCTTGAGGAGTGACTGAGTATATGGCAGACAATGTGTAGAAATCCCACTTTCAGAAACAGTAACTCAGGACATGCTCAACAACAGCAAAAGGGTCAATATTCTACCTCTCCAACTACCTCTCATGTAAAAGGTATTTGTATTCCAGTTTAAAAAAAATGTTATCCTATATAACCATTATTTTGGAGTTGATGGATAAACTTCTTTTGTTTATATTCACATTGCATCTCTCTCATCTTTCTATCTCAAAGGCAACTAAAAGGTACTAGAGATACTGGATATCTACAAAGATTTTAAATAATTTTCTCTCAGGAAATTCCCTGCACAGTTATCTGAACCACAAGAAACAATTAAGAGGTTACAAGTTTATGTTCTCTTTTTTATACTTCCTGCAAGTTGCAAACTGCAACAAACTGAAGATCTATTAAGTTCAAAATATTGCATTTCCTTGTAAACTAACTGTGTTTGCATGCTTCTATGTGAATGGAAAAATAACTTCATGGGATTCTGAAAATTTACCCCAAAGGATGCTGCACAGTCAACAAGGGAGGACTAACTGACATAACCTACCTAGATTTCTATATGGATTTTTACACAGTCCCACAGGGCATCCTTATCTCCAAATTGGAAAGAAGGCTTTGAAGGGTGGATTATTCGGTAGATAACAAATCAGCTGGATGGACACAACTGCTGGAGGCTGGTGATGAGTAGTGTTGTCCAGGGCTCTGTCTTGGGACCGGTGCTTTTCAACAGCTTCAATGACACAGGCAGTGAGATCAGGTGTACCCTCAACTTCCCTTACAGAGCAGAATCCTGACAGCTTAGGTAAGGGGGTTTTTCATATTATATATTTTCCAATTTACTGGAAAATTTTCCAAAGTTCAATTCTATATTCCATATAATATTTCATACTAATTTATTTTAAAAGCACAGAATAGGAATGTAAGTAAATAGAACTTCAGAAGGCATTTTGTACAATTACTAAAACTAGGTTACAAAAAATGTTTATTCAACATTCCCTGTTTTCCTGCACTTTAAAATCATTCTTCATAAAGAGGATTTTTTTTGAGTTGAAATGCTATTTTCTTGATATCTGCATAAAAAATTATATAGATAAAATTCCCTACTACTCTCCACCTGTCACCCTTTCCCTGGTAAAAGTAGAAAGAAACATTTTTGTCTCATGAGGTAAACATATCTAGGAGATCTAAACATCCATATATATATTCAATCCATGTGTGCTTTTGAAAGCTCTGAGTGGTGATGACTTAATGGATAAGACACTATATTCAAATACTGAATTGTCTGACCTACTGAGGTGTTCAAATGACCTTAAACTTTTGAGTTCACATCATTTTGTGCTGGCTGGAAAAGAAAATCTTAAATAGAAAGATAAATAGTGAGTTATTTAGGTCTAAGATCTCTTTTCATATTTCTTCTTCTACATCAGAGGTTGGTTAAAATTCAAGGTTACTTTCAATAACTGCTTTTGCTTTGACTGCAATTATTTTTTTGTACTTCTGGTCTTTCTCCTTGTATTGCAATGTCAGTCATGACACAATGACATAGCATATTACATGTATTAAGAGCTGACTAATGGATAAACCTCAGAAAATGGTAAATTAATTATCATGTGATATAATATCAATTATTCATCCAACTTTTAGGTAAATATGGAACACTTCACATCAGAATAGAATTTTGGAATTGAAAAACACATTAAAGCAGAAAGTAAAAGCCCTTAGACAGTTAGCTGATAAATATATATGGAGTCTTCCTTTTTCTCTTCATGCTCAGCTACTTAAATAAATCTTGAAGAAATATAAATATCAACATCAGCTGTGTTATTATAATACTATGTATAATCTGCCTCATATATTTTCCACCTAGAGTTCAACCTATATGTACTGGAAGATATTCCAGTCATATTAGTTTTCAGGAGTAATAACCTAGCATTATAAGAACAGAAGTGAAAAAAATCCTCAGTCTAGAAACAAATAAAACCACCACCATAAAGTTTAAGTTGTCATTTTTGCTATAGCATGTGCATTCTTCTGTAATAAAAATTCCAAAGTGCACAGGTGCTGGACTTCCAATTTATATCACCTTCTATTCAGTTAATAATCCATAAACTCCATCCATTTCATAGCTGTGTCCTCAGGCCACTTCAGTGAGTATTAAAAGATTTCTTTTTCCAGGCTCTTGTACAACTATAATATCCTAATAAACTTCACACACATCAGACTTGAGGTTGAAGTTAGATGCTGAACTCCTGTTTCATTCAGTGCTTCATCTTTCTCAGGATCTATGCAACTGAGGTTCTTCATTAAAAAAAAGTAAGGATATCATCTATTTCTTTACCTTTCTTTTCTAAGAACAATTTCTTTTTAGCTTTTTGTGATAATTTGGATTTGCGGGTCTGTATTTGTCAAATATGGATTATTTTTGCATGTGAGAGTATGCTAAGTCCTACAGAAGGACATTCAGTTAAAATATTTCCACTAAACCAAAAAGTTGGTGAATGAAAGGCAATTTTATAGCCCTGTTGGGGAGGCATGCAGGGTTATGGTGGACTGCAAGAGCATAGAGGGGTAGGTAATGGGTTCTGACTCTTAGTGTTAAAAGGAGATGCATCATGTGCAAATACAATCCATTGAAATACAGATTTACATACCTCTTCTCTCCTAGTTCTTGTCATTAATCCTGATTTAGGATCCTGCTGACTATGCCAGTTTGTCAGGAAAGAATGATTTAGATTGCTTAAAGGATCACCATCAAAGGTATTAGCAAAAGCCATTTTAATATGATGTCAAAGTGCAGTTTGGCAAAGGTTCACTTTATTACTGCATGGAAGAAACATACACAGGAAAATTGGATTAGAATTGAGCTAGAATGATTGATGTAGAGACTGGAGACAAGAACGTGTAAAGGGCTGTAAAAACTCCTGTTGAGCTGTGAGATTCAAAGTGGATTTCTTAACTCCTGATGGAGCTTAGTTATGACTGACAATCTTAGTCTCAGTCTTGGACAATGGTTTATGTGTAATGTAAGAAATGGAAACAAGGGCTATCTCTGCTTTGGATAAGGGTTTCTAAGTCTCAGTTAACGAAACTCAAGCCTTTAGTGTTTTTGCACAAGGATAGAGTTACCTGGTGTGCAATCCAGCAGCAATTCAGGAAGAGCTCAGATTTGGCTCATCCAAAGATCTGCCATTAATAAAAGTTCTCTCTGCCCCAAGAGCAACCCTGAGAGGTGTCCCATCTCAAGAGGATATTACTGCCATCCAGCCACACTGCCTAGAAGGGAGAGCTCAATGTGTATATGTTCAGCAAACTACCATGTTTTTCCTAAGGGTTGTTAGCTGAGTGTTTTAACTTATTATTATGAGTCTGGACTCATAAAATAAATTCAAATGGGAATAATGTGGCCACAGGAATATAACTACAGAAAATAAGGTAAGATATTCAGTTAGGAGACCAGTATTTAACAGCAAGGAATGCTCTGGGACATGGTTTACATAACTGACTTTGAAATCTCTCGTGGTCTGCAGCTATTTGGCTGTTTGATACGTTTTCCAAGCTTACTGCCACAGGCAACTTAAAAAATAAAATAGAAAGTGTCCTCTCAAACTTGTAAATATAAGAATGTACAATGTCATAATATGATGCTGACTATTTCTTTCAGACAGAGGCCCTCGAGTTCTGAAGTGTGTGGCATCACAGGTACATTCTCACCAGCTCTAGTATTGCCTTTTCCAGAGTCATGGGAAGAATAGCATTTTAGCCACATGCCTGTAGCCGTGTTGCTATGTATTTAAACAGTTCCTTAGCATTTGGATTCTGGGAAGCAATTCACTATTTCTTGTGATTACATTTTATGTATCTATCTTGATATTCTTAAAGAAAGAACTTTTAATATGGCTTTATTTTATACATCTGTACAGTTTTTGATTTTATGTAGCTGTACATGGAGATTAATCTCTATAGATGTTTAGGATTATTAATTTTTTTTTCATTAAATGAAACCAACCATAGTACATCATGCATGCACATATACCTATGTTTATATGTGTGTTTGCCTACACATATATGCACATCCTTTTAATATGAAAACAAGAAATAAGGTGCCAGATTGTGAAACAAAAAGTTAAAACTAGTTTCCTGGTTCTATCAGAATGCATGAGAACTTCTAAATCAATTGACTAAGCTGATCATGGGAAGTTCCTCTAACAGAGATCTGTTCTTGGTCCTGGAGAAGATATCCTGCTGAGGGAGGAGAATTTACAATTCCTAAGAACAAGTTTCCCGCTCTCAAATGTGGTTTCTTTTCAATTGCTTCTTCCCCAAATTCTACTTGGAACATAGCCCAGCTCAGAAGTGAACCAAGAGGCAAGATAAAGCAGTTGAGAAAAGCTGAAAGAATCTTGATGAACAGCCTCAAAAGTGTCCTAGAAGGAACTGCCATGGTAGGAATTGCCAGTTCTGTTTTGCAGTCTTAACTGCTACTCAAAAATGAGAAGAAAACCTCCTGCTATTTTTGTTCTTACAACCCAAAATTATCCAGTCCATGTGTTCCTTGACTTTTCCCACCCTCTCATCTTCAATTGAACCCAGCCAGGAACCGAGCCCCACACTGACACTCACTCACTCCTCCACCAGCAGGATTAGGGGGAGAATTGAAAGAGTAAAAGTAAGAAAACTTGTGGGTTGAGTTGAAGGCAGTTTAAGAGGGAAAGCGAAAGCTGTGCGTGCAAGTTAAGGAAAGCATGGAATTTATTCACTGCTTCCCATAGGCAGGCAAGTGCTCAGCCACCTCCAGGAAAGCAGGAATTGCATGTAGTGGTGACTTGCAAAGACAAACACCATCACTTTGAGTGCCCACCCCTTTTTCCTTCTTTCCCCCACTTCATATGGCTTGATGCCATACGGTCTGGAATATTACTTTGGTCAATTTGGGTCACCTGTCCTGGCTGTGTCTCCTCCCAGATTCCCAGATGCTCCCAACCCCTTGCCAGCATGGCAGTATGAACAGCAGAAAAGGCCTTGGCTCTATGTAAGCCCTGCTCAGCAATAACAAAAAAATATTTTTGCTATCAAGCTAGTGTTCAGTACAAATCCAAACTCAGCCCTACACCAGCCACTGTGGAGAAAACTAACTTTACCCCAGCACACCTGTACAAAGAGCAATCCAGAAAATACATCAACCAAATGAAAAGCTGTATTCAGAGAAGAGTTTAAACATTTGGTAGTAAAACAATTGAGAATCTTTTGAGATAGCTTTCTGTAAACAGAGACTGTATAGACAGAAACTGTCTCTGTAGACAGAAGCTGTAGAGGAGGATTTAAAGAATCACTTGTACATACTCAGTGAGTACTGATTATCCTGAGTACTTATGGAACTGGGTTCCTAGGGGGAAAAAAGTTGCACGCCAAGAAAATACGCATCATAATGGATATATTAGGACAGGAGTTGGGAGGTTATTAGATAGATAAGCAGCCATTCAGGCATTCTGTATGTTTTTTAAAGCCTGACTTTGTAATGTAAGTATTCCTACAATACTTTGTTTTTCATATTTGTTGGAATGAAATAATTCACGCTTTCTCTCAAATATATATAAAGCTACTGCAAAGACAATAAATAGAAATTCTGATTACAATAGAAGTCCTTAGGTTTTTCAGTACTTTTGCTTCATTGAAAAATGTAACTGATAAATAAAAAACACCTCTGTGATGTTTTGGAGAGATACGCACGTGGGCACACACACACACTCACATATATATATATATGTATCTATGTCTATATGGAAAAAGTGTATCAATATCATATTGATCTTCTAGAAGTCCAGAAGATGGTGTCCACATGGAAAATTCTGTACAGGGAGTCAAAATTAAAATTACTTAAAAAACTAAAAATAGATAGAAAACTCTCCTCAAAGGTAGTAAAACAATAGGTTCTGCAGCAAAGACATGGTTAAGGGCTGTGATTTTGCTCCTGACACTATTGTTAAAAAAATACTTTTGAAGGACATGTCAACATGTCCTCAAATAAATATATAAAGTTATTGGATAGGATTTCATAAGCAAATCTGTCAAAATCAGGGAATATTTTGCTGCATGTGCTCAAGAACAGTTATCATGCTGGTCATATAGGAAAGAGTTTGAAATACAGAAATGCAACACGTCTATGCCATAGAGTCACTCAATCCATTTTGATGATGCTTACGATTTCTTTTATTTAGCATATTGCACTTACATTTTGTATTTCTTTCCTTAAAAATTGCTTCAGATAGTTTAGACAAGACTGCAGCAAAGTAAACAAATTTCTACCCTTTTGTTCAAGACAGTAAAAATCTTAAAATTTGAAGAGTAGATGGAGAGCAGTAGGGAAAACCTGAAAGACTAAAGACATGATTTTGAGACTTCCTCTTTAGTGCTCAGGAACAGAAATTTCCATAAAGAGAAATTAATTTCTGAAAAAAGATTAACTGATGTTATAAAATAATTTAATTTTTCTGATTCCTTATGAGTATATTCAGAGTTTTACCTGCCTATTTTAGTAATCTGAGAAAAGATTTTGAAGGAACAAAAAGCAGTCAAGCATGCAGCTTTAAATGACGTTTGAAAAATTTCTGTGAAATTCTCTGCCCAGTATAGGTTGTTACTTTCTTCTGAAGTGCCTTGACTCTTGGAATGCTCTTCTCTGGTTCACACCTCAATGTCAGAGTGTTCAATTAACTTCACACGACAGGCAAAAATCATTTTTCTCCTTTTGTTGCCCATGATCTCATTCTTTATCAACATTTTTTTCCTCATGTTTTACTATTTGGAAAAGAGTTGTTTTCCAGCTATTTTTCCAAGTAAAGGATATTTCCACCAAGCAGTGGGGTTTTTTTAAGGTATACAGATGCTGTTCTATGAGAAATGGCAACAATGTAGGTGGAGGATGCATTTGCTTTGCAGAATCTCTATGACAGATATTATACAATTAATATAGAAAAGGAGAGGTGAATAAATGGAAAAAGTAGGCAACCTAACAGCAAATTCCTCTTTAGCAGATGTCCCTGCAATTATTCAGTTGTTTTTGATTGATCTGGATTTTTCTTAATTCTTCCAGATTGTTCTCTTCTACTGGAAATGTGTTGTGTAGTGAAAGCACCTATAACCTCCAGAAATCTCAAAGTTTCCCTTGCTTGTCTAAAACCGAGCACCTCAGTTTGCATGAGATATCATATATGTCAAACAATTATGTAATTGCTTTAGAGATTTCTGGAGAGAGCTGATTAACTTACTACTTATCTTTCTGTTGAATAAATACTGCAGCTGAGTCAGGAATTCAGTCTGAGAGGAAAATTTCATAAGACTGGCAATTATGAGTAACTGATTATATTCCCACAGCAGAGGGTGAATGAATTAGTCCCTGGATCTCTCAAGACATCTTTGAGTGATCTTGCAATTCAGACAATGTATTCCTCAGCTATTGATTTTGTCCTAACACTTCACAAGGGCCTTGATCCAGGGTAGTTCCTAGTGTGATAACTGATAACTAAGAAGGAATGGTTCACATAAACATGTTTTTCTTGTGGACTGATTAAATTTAAAGTCATACTTTCCAAAACCAGACATTAGGACTCCATTAAACTGAGTGGTACAGGGATTATTAAATATTTATTTTATTTGACTGAATTCTTTCCATAGAAGCAAAGATTTGAAAAATAATTGAGATTAGAAGAGTCCTCAATTCTCAATTTTCATATTTTGGGGTTTTTTTCAGTTGCTGAAAGAATCTGGAAGAAAGATCCCTTTAATTTTCTCTCTATACACACACACAACTCACTTCCTAAGAGCACTTCCTAAATGCTTTTCTTATCCCATGTACTGGAAATTTATATCTCTGAAATTCTGCATTTTACTTAGTTCAAGTAAAACTTTCTACATAACACATTGTCATATATTTAAAGCATGTACTATTTCTCTGTTCTGCACCAGAAACATAACACTGACGTGTACATCTCAATATTTTTATTCATAATTTTTTTTGAGTTTTGAATTTTCATCTGGTGGCAGTAATTACACATATAAATAGTGTAAATAAAAATAGTTTTTCTTTTAGGAAATAGATTTTGAGTTATTAAATAAATTTCTGTTAATGTGGTAAGGAAACAGTTCTTGCTACTTTATGGAAATGCATCTGGAAAACATTTAGGAGAACTGATTTAAATACTATGGTATAGTGAAAATACAAGGACTATTTTTTTTTTAATGTGCCAGTTACACTGATGCATCCTGGTAATTACATCAAAGCTTTAAGTACTGCCAAACTGACTATTCAGTGTAGTGCAGCCAGTGGAGTTCTTGTCTTACTTATATCTTTGGAAGTTGTGCTATTTGCTTCAGGAGTCTGAACACCTAATTTTTTTAATGCTTCTTTTTGTCTTTGTTTTTAATTTCCATCTTCCATTTAAGTACTGTGGTTTTTCCTGTTTAAGAATTTCAACTATGGATCGGATCCCTGACACTATGTGATGTATAAACCAATGATAAAAAAAAAAAAATTCTAAATCATAATTTGGGAAAACACTCTTATAAAATTACTGAAGCATTTAATTATCCGAAGTTAGTGAACAAGTACCTAAGTTCCACTGAATTTGTTTTCACTCCCTTGGTCTTTATCAAGGTAGCTTTTTTTTTTTAACTTGGCTGTATTTAGAGAAGTTATGTGCAAACATTTCAGGTAATTCTGAATTTCAAAAGAAGCAAAAAATACTACAGTAAGAAATTTTCAACAATATCTTTTACCCTTCTTGAACTATTGTTCTATTCAAAGATAGGCCCCAGGATATATTTCTTTCTTTGAAATAAAGGGCTAAGAAATAAAGGGCTTGATTCAGCCCATAACTGGAACTATCAAATGAATTCTTTTTTTTTTAATAAATATTTGGAATTCCATACTAAACATTCTGAAATTGGGGATATTGTTAAAAAAATAAAAACAGCAGCAAAAACAACTAAGCTTTTCATCTACCCATATCTACTATTTATGTAGTTTTCAAACATCTCAGGCTAGGAATTTTTGTAAAAACATAGTCTAAATAATTCCTGACGTATTTGTTATAACAGTTGGTTTCTTTGTAAACTGCTGTTAAACCTTGGTCCAAGGTTCCTCTCTAGCCTCCTTCCTTAGATAAAATACAGCAACATATTTCAAAATGATAGCACTTGCTATGTTTCTCAGATTTTTACGTTTCTTTTCACCGTTTTTATGCACTGTCAAAAGGCACAAAAATATTGCTGCAGTAAGGCTCATATATGAACAGAGTACATATATTATTAAGATAAACGTAGAACAAGAGGTGTTATATGTTTTTCAGTTCTTGCTGTTGCTGCACTATCCAGCTGTCAAATTCTGAATAATACTCTAGCATTTTAAAAACATTACAAATGTGTTATGAGTGCTTTAATATCTCACAGGATAATTTTATATCCCAATAAAAGGAGCATTTACATTTTGTTGTTTGTATTTTTATGCTACTTAAGTGCTCAGAGAGTGAATATAGGACACTCTGTATTTATTGCAATGAGGTCAAGAGAGAGGCAATCTCTCTGCAAAGTTGCTGTACCTTTGCTTATCATGGTTTCATAGGTGCCCTTAGTCTAACCTTCAGACAGACAGCTATTCCCTGTGCAAACTGGGATGTCCCTCAGCAAACTGTCAATTATGTTAAACTGTGTCAACCTGTATGTATTGTGTACTTTTCCATTCTGAATTATTGTCTACTAAATAGAGTCAGCTGCAAACATTGAACTCTTGCCATACACTCTAGGGGAAGCATTGTAGAAAATTTATACATTCTTTCAACATCAGCCAACTGGCCTATTGCAGAGATGTGGAGGGTTATAAAAGTTATACAAAAGTATTGTGTATACTATAAAGCTTTATGAAAGCAACAAATACACTGTTTTTAATTTACTGTATTAACAACCCATTTAGTGCACTGTTGCCTTTGAGAACAAGTAATGTAAGTGTTTAACAGAAATATCTCCATATTTTCATTATATTGCAAGACAGATCACATGCTTTCATACCAGAAAAATTAGCCAAGGGGGGGTCTGATGCCAAATTCAAGTAAATTGCTATCCAACTATCAACTACAGAAATTCAGTTTACAGTTCAGTTTAGCAGCTGAGGATCTGCACTGTGATACTCTATCTGCCTTAGGAGCATAAATTCTGTATATGTAGTTTACATAGCTATTCAGTTTAACCATTACGCTTATGGTATTCTGTGGAAAATTCTTATGTTTTTTTTTTTTTTTTAAGAAATAATACATCAGTTATGCAATTATACAGGCATTAAAGATTTCATTAGCTGTAAGGGGGAATAGTCATAAAAATATTCAGCCAGGCAAACAGTAAAAATGAGACAACTGTAAATATGTGCTTAAAAATAATAGTCGATATAATTTTATAAATCTGCAGCATGCATCAATAGTCATATTTTTTTGTTTAGGTTCAGCTATTTTTCCCCCATTTTTTTTTCCTGATTGCTTACTTTACTCCATTCTTTGCAAAATACTTTGCAGAAATTTAGTACTCTCCCTAGAGATATCTTCTTACAGAATAGTTAGGCAAAAATGGGCCTTGAAATATTGTTTCCCTATTCAATGAAACAAATATTTAAACTATTTTTAGTAAATTTTTTTTATTCTTTTTAATGTGTAAAGAAAATTAACTACATTATTAAAATCCAGAACAGAATTTCTCAAAGTTCCTATTAAGAAGAAATAATTAATATGCTTATACTTGAGCTTGAAAGGAAACTATTGAAACCACCAAGGATAACAATATTCTTTTGTGGTGTAAACGAAGGCAATTCAATAAGTGTAACTTGTTAGCAATTAATTTAACCTGAACATTACTTAGACTACCTTCAAAGCAATATGTGGCTTATAAGTACATTCAGCCATGCATAACAGGAAATGTCAAAGGAAAAGGCTAACAGTTTCATAGGAAACCTTAAGAGAAACAATATATAATAAGCATCATGAGGTTTGACAGCTCTAATCTGTTGTAGGTAACCTTGAAACTTGCAAGGACAGGCTGGTACATTAGAATGTTTTATTTGAGCAGTCATAAAATAAACTGTTCAGACTTTATGGATGTATTTGCTTAAAACAAATTTATCAAATCAAGTTTTAAAAAGATAACTTAAAATAGTATCTTTGTGGAGTCTTAGAGAAAAGTCGGTTATTCTTTAGCCTCAGTTTGAACCTTTTGTTTCCTTCTCTTCTGCACAATTCAGATCTTAATAGACATTACATAAACCTCGTTAATGAAATGTTTACTTGTGCTTTGAGGCATGACCCTTAGATAAAAAGTTGTTTTTTGATGAAAGCCATAAATAAAATATGGTTGAAGGACCTCCCACCCTTTCCTCAATTGCACTTTGGACTTTTTTGAAGAAAATAAATTAATCTTCCTCCCTCCCCTGATACCTCATTAAGCCGCAAGGTGTTTCTCCTCATAGGAAGAACTTACCAAAGCCGTTTCAAATTGCTTAGGTTAATTCCATGAAAGATTTTAAATATGGCAGAGCCTAATTGTTGGGTGTATTTTCACTTTATGAAATCTATTTCCCAAGTTATACACAGCTCAAGTGGTAAGATGCCAAGGATCAATGCCTATCTATAGAAGGAGAAATTAAGCTCCTAACACTTTCCATGTACACTGAAAACAAACGAGTTCCATGTTTCTTCAGGACTTAATGCAGCTCTCTCTGGTAGGGTACTTAATACTTCTGCCCAATACCAACTCATATTCTAGAAAACTTTCCTGTCTATTTCACAGAAATTATGAAACTTAACAATGGGAAGCTGGAAGAAACAAATTGCCAAGGGGAAGGAAAGGACTTATTCTCTGCCTTGTTACAGCAGTAGGCGTCTAATTGTGGGCAGCAGTGGGGATTCATCTGTCTGTTTTCTTGGGTCAGACTTCTTTCCTAGACTCCTGAAAACATAAGGCTCAGGCTTAACCTATTGAATAGAACAACAACTAGTCCTGTGGAATAGCAGACATAGGAGCATGTATGTCCATTGTCATGTTTGGAACAGGCATCCTAACCAAATATTTTTAAAATTATGCCTTTTCTTGAAGCTGTTCCACTGGAACATACACAGAACAGCAAAACAAGAAAATCAGTCCAGTTGTTTAACAGGTTGTTATCTAAACTATCAGACTGTAGGACCACTCAGTTTTCCCAGCAAGACCACTCAAACTTTATCAAGCCTGTTTTTCTTTTCTTTAGAGAAATGTTCCACAACTTAATTATTAAGACATTTAGCTCATAGTACCTTAGAGAGTAATGTTAAATAGATCATCTGCACCATGGGTTAGATGTCCTTCCTCAGTTGTTCCAAATATGGCAAAGAAAGAAAACCTAGAGGTGAAATACATTGGCCCTTGTTATGCACTTGGATTTCTAAACACAAGCTTGACCTCTACACCTCTCTTTTGAAAGCAGAGTGTATGATGACCCACCTTTAAAAGGAAGGAAGCACTTAAGATTCAAAAATGCTCATTAGTCAAAAGGAACTAGGAAAGTCAGAGGGTCCACAAACACTCAGCATATTTAATTCATAAATTACACACTTGGCATGGAAATTGGTCTGTTAGACTGATCTTCTGTATAGGCACATGGCAATGGGTTTTGAATAAAGGGGTCAAGGGAAAAGAGTAATCAAGCACACGGCAGTGGGTTTTGGATAAAAGGGTACGGTGAAAGGGAAAAGAGAAATTAAAGAGGTTAGTTAGAAAGGGAGAGATGAATTAAAGAAAGGCAAAGAGAAAAAAGAAGAAAATAAGGAGAAAGAGAGGGTAAAAAAAGAAATCACTAGCCCTTCTTACAGCACCAACACAGCCGATGGGATGCTGATCCTGGTCTCAGAGCTGACCCAGCTGAGGGAATGCCAGTTCTGGTTTCAGCATTGATTTAAGTGATAAGCAGCAATCCAGTCACACTGGTCCAGCTGATGAGACATTCAGGGTCCAGGAGCACTGCCTGGGCCATGAGTAGTATTCTTTTACAGACATGTTTCTCCACCCCAAAGACAGGTTTCCTGCTTTCTATGCTAATTAGTTGTCATGTGTACTCTGTTCTTTCAGGCCTTTTTGGAAAGGGGTCAGAGGGATTTGAGGGTCTTTGGTGGTCCCAGTCCCACCATATAGTCCATTTCCACTTCCTGCCAATCATTCCTGCACCTGGGCTGTACTGTGTTGTTTTTCTTTCTCATGGAAAAGTTCTGCCCTATCTTCACCTGGCACCTTCTCCAGCCAAAACTTGCTCTTTCTCACAGCATATTAATACCAACAGTCCTTGACTATTACCAACAATCTTGTCTGTTATTACTGACAGTCCTTGGCTGGCTTCTCAGCCATCTGGTTATCAGTGTTTTAGACATACTCAATTACCCTTTATCTTCTGGGAACTGAGGGGTCAAAAGGATCTTTGGACTGCTGTTTGTCGGGTTATTAGAGACTGGGCTTTAGAAAGTATCAAACCTTTATAGTGGTTTCAGAGGAGCAATTTTCATTAATTTAAAGGTGATCATCTAAACGGAATCAGATTTACAGCTTTCTAAAAATGAAGAGAACTCTGCTGGTTATGAAAGGAGATTATCTTCCAGTCACTAGATCCTAGTAAGTACTGGATGTATATAGGTAGAGCACATGAATTCTAATTTATTTGGGTTTTTTATACCTGATCTCAACGGCTACTTACTAGACTATTAAGTCTTGTATTTGTCCTTTATGTGAGTTAAACATTGAAAACTTACTTTGGGAACTGATTCAGAATAAAAATAGTAAATTTCTAAGTCCTGATGGGTTTTGGAAACTGGTCAGCTGATAATGAGCTTCATCCAGGAGCAGAAATATGGAAGATTACGGGGAAAAAACCCACTATAACCACAAGGGAAACAGAAGCTCATGAATTTAGATATTTAGGTATTTTCAGGTTTAGGCAGCAACTAAAGCTGAATTTTTAGGATTTGAGCAAGTCCATTTCTTAGAATTGGCCCCAGATAGATATACTAGCTATGTCCTCTTCTGAACTAAGCCATTGCTTTGAAGCAAAATTTTGAAAGAAAATTGAATGGTTTAAAAGCCCACAGTAATTAAATGTTTTAGCTAAGTATCACTCAAATGTGCAGATGAGATTTGACTGCCTCCTGATTCACATCAAGGAACAGCAATATCCAATTCCGAATGTCTGTAACAAGCAAATTAATTGAAGAGCTTTTTGTGTTAGGAAGAGATAAAATAGACTTGACATGTTGGCATGACTCAGTTAGTAAGCTGTATACTTGATTGCTTCTGGGTACACATGTCATTACTGCTTCTCTCTGTTGCCCTCATGCAGACAAAAGTTGCATTTGAGTGCAATAGAAGATTTAAGATTATAAGGAGGAAGAAAGGGATTTTGATGGACAGAGAGCTAGAGACATGAAGTATATTTTGGCTATGAGGGAATAGGGAAGCCACATGGATATTTTATAAGCCTGATATTCTGCAAAGAAAAAAGGAGGAGAAAAAAAAGTTGTGCAGCATGTATTCTTTTGTAATGTTGACTCTGCAACTGCAATTTTTACAGTAGCAATAATAGTTTATATTTTTAGATTTATTAGAACTGCTTCCCTAAATTAATTTGTAAAGTCCTTACATCTAAATTCTTATCCTGTGCAATATATATTTACTAGAATCAAAAGTTTTAAAATTATTTACAGAATCACAGAATTATTTGGGTTGAAAAAGACCTCTGACGTCATCAAGTTCAACCTACGGCCTAACTCTACACAGTCGACTAGACCATAGCACTGAGCACCATGTCCAGTCTTTCCTTAAAAATCTCCAGGGATGGTGACTTCAACACCTCCCTGAGCAGCTCATTCCAATATCTAATAACTCTTTCCGTGGAGAAATTCTTCCTAATGTCGAACCTAAATCTCCCTTGGGGGAAGTTTAAGACTATGTCCCCTTGTCCTATTGCTATTTAATAATCAGTCACAAAAAAAAAAATCTATATTCCTTTGAATTTTACATGTGACACTTTCTTTGCAAAGTTTTCTAAGACAATAGTAAAATGAGAAAGGAAATATATGAGCATAATTGGAAAATTACTTCCACATAAAGTAAAATGAATGTTCTTTACCACTGTTCAACCTTGTTTAGCAGTTAGTCCTGCATGGCTTTGACTGCAGGATATCATATAATAGTGGGAAAATCTGATTTTATATAATCAGTATTTTTTCTTTTTTTTACTGAAAGTATGCTATATTTACTAACCTTGAGACAGTACTTAATTACTTTTGCTTAGAAATTGAGGAAATACTGAACAGTAAGTGTACTGAAGCTCACTGGAGCAATAGTGTTAGAATGAGAGCAACCACATGTGATTTCAGAACAACATAAGCATGAAAAGAATGCATTTAATCTAATGCTCAGATTGCATTTTGATTTTGGGTCAGGTCATTAGAAATCAGCAAAGGCAATGAGAAATTTGTATATGTGCTGAAACATGAGGCTCACAACACACCAGAGCAGAACAACTGAAGCAGTGTAAGCTCCACAGAGTGAGTACTAGTACTGCTTTTCCAATCCCGGCAGTGTGAGGGTACTGTGGTCATTGGAGAACTGCCAGATATGGCACAGTGAGGAATGGAAGAAAGGAGAAAATATATCTATTTGCATTGAAGTCTAGAAGATGTAAAGCAACACAGAGCTGGTATGTTCTATTTTCCTACATATATAGGTTATTGCAATAGAACATCGTATATTAATTATTCCCCTCCCAAGAGCGTTAATTCTCTACAGAATATATTACATCGGGTTTACAGATTTTACAGAGTGAATCTATTACCTGAAAGTGAAAAGGAGAGAGTTATACAGGCCTTGTCTACACATCAAATTGACCAAAAGTGCAGCTGAAAGGGAATATCATACTTGCAAAATTAACGAATTTGATCACCTGAGGTCCACCCGGTTTAAGGTGGTTACTGAAATGGGATTAATCATGTGTTCATGAATGGACTTGAAACACTTATCAATCATGTCTTTCCTGTCTAATGTTTTCATGAGGACACTTGGAAATTGCATATCTTAGCATTTCTGCCTTTATTTATTTATTTGCTTTCAAAAATACTGCATAAAGTAGCCTTGTCTGCTATACAGAGCTGTAGCTATTTTATTTGTTGTACTATTCTGTTGAATTCTCAAGCACCTGTTGGTTGCCTTCAGGAATAAATACCCTTTGTAGGAAACAGCTTTAGTCTCTACTAGTCAGGTTACTTGCTGGTTTTCTTAGCCAGAGATTTTCAGCCTCTTTTCTTCAACAATGGGTAAAAGCTCAGTCACAAGCATTTGTTACGTAGCATGGATAAGATACAGTTGCCTGAAGGTAGATGTCTGCAGTCATTTGAGATGTTTTAAGAAGTACTTTCCCAGCCTCCTGAATAATAAATTATCTCATGTAAGGATTTTGTCATTTTCCCCAGTTCTGGGTGGATTTCTAAGACCTGGGTTCTCTTCTGTTCCATCAGAGATCCTGCATATCTTTGGACATCTGCAGTCAAGGTTTTGAACACATAGCAATGGACTTTGCATATAGTCTCCTTTAACACAAAAATTGTATGTATACCCAACATAGTTAAATGTTTCTATAATTTTTATCTGAAGAGACACAAAGTACTGACTTTGTTTTTTGAGCTGATGACAAAAAAAAATTAGTGAAAAATACTAGAGGTCATTAGTAATGAAAAACTCAAGAAAAAAGAATTAGTTGCAATTAGTATTTTCAGAGCTTACTTTGGACTTGAAAAGACTTAGAAAAAGGTCATAATGCCATAAAGTAGTTGAATTTGGAACAGATCTGTGAAGGACAACTGATACAACTTCCTTCCCACTTACATCAGGGCTGCCTTAGATCAGGTGTGATCAAAATTTAATTCGGATAAGCAAGTAATCCTTGTACCCAATAGTTCTTTGTACCTCAGAGTTAAGAAATAGTATTAAAACTCAATATATGGAAAGTCCTTACCTGAATCACTACAGAGTGGTGAGGTAAGATGATATCTTCAAGACATCACAGACATAGCTTCCACTCTGCTCTCTTACAGCTTTCCTCTGTGGCTTAGACATCTGCCAACTGCCTTTACGTCTTGCAAGGTCTATGATACTCATTTTATATTTCAAATAGTTGTGAAATACCTCAATATTTAGCTAAACAGTTGCTGCATCCTAAATGTTTCATAGTAGTAATGCAGAGAATATTGTTTATGAAAGTTGGCTGTTTTTATTGGAAAAATGGCTTGCACTAACTTTCATTCATTTTTATCCAAAACGTCCTTCTTAGAGGTAACAGCCAACCTGAAAGACTCTCCCTAGAGACTAGAAAACTTCTGAATGATTTATCACCCAGGATTAACAACTAAACATCTGACCTTGGGGGGAAGAGGAATGGGAGGGAAACAAATGAAACCAACCAACCAACCCAAACCAGACATTGCCCATGTTCTCATTAAAAAATATGCATCATTAGTTAATGGAAAAAAAAGTCACAATGCATGTGTTTCACAACACACAAAAGGCATTCCATACAATTAGGGATATGTCCTCATGTTCCTGATACAGACAATTTGGCAAATAAAAACTTGGACATGAAAGTGACAGAAAAAAAATTGGAGTTACAAACAGGTAGCTGGAATAACTCAGAAGACAAAATGTAGTGTTTATTCCAGTTAGTCTGGAATAAGCATACAAACACACAAATCACATCAATCAATGAGTATTTCAAACGGTTAAATAAAGTCTATGAAGGCAGAAATCTACTTAAAAAGAACTCCACATTTAGAAACATTGTTTCCTTTCAGAGTATCATGTTCAGCATCCTGTTCTTTCTGCCAAATGTCAACAATTTCAACCCAAGAAATTTCTAGCATATAGTCCTGTTATATTTATGCTCACAACACCTGGTAAAATAGTTCAGCATGCTAAAGGACCTAGAATTTTGGACCTGGAGATTCAAATTAATGGAATTCAGTATATAGAATATTTTTTTCTTCAGCTAAGAGGTTTACATTGTGTTATCTGTGACTCATACAGCGAAAATGTTAATGGATCAGAGGCTTTAGCCAAAGGTGTACATTTTGTTAGATATGTATTAACAAAAAGAGTATTTCTTTAAAGTGAGAAATAACACATATGTGGCAAGCTTGATTTTCCACTATGTGGTTATGGATGTTAAAAAATAACCTTTACCATTTGCTGGTTCAATTTTGTTGTTTATGGTGTTGTTCCTGGAGCCCAAAGGACAAAGAAGTAAAATTATTCCTTTTTCTCTTTATTAATAGAGATCTGTCACCATATTATATGTGCCACATAAAGATTTGTAATTGCTTTGGAGAGATATTCTGCCAAAGCTCCTCAGTGGGATTTTTGTAGAAAGTAAAATATAGCCATCAGAGAGTAGATATTTCTCTTCTGTTTGGAATTCAGTCTCTGAGTGTTTCATCATGCATATGGACTTGAAATTGATATTAACAAAAAAAAAAAAAAGATAAACACTTTTAAAGATTGGAACTGAAAGTAGGAATGAAGAGAATTCAAAAGGAAGATGAATATTATTATAAAATCCAAATTAGAATAATTTGAATAATAGACTGTATCTGTTTAGGAAAAAAGATACATCTCTGAATCCCTTGGATTAACAAAAAAGAAAACGAGGAGAAGCATCTTGCAAGGATGTGGAATGATTGATTTGTGTCAACTTCCAGCATGGGAAAGTTGAGAAGATATGTGATTTGGAACTGCTCTCTTCAGGTAATGAAGATGAGTTGTTGTCAGATAATGAGAAGTCAAATGGAGCTCAAAGTGATATATTAAGAAACAAACATTCAAAGAAGCAGATGGTTCTCACCTGAGAGTTCTTTGGGGGAACTTAAAATGAAGTGGCTTAGTTACTAACAAAGATGTGCAATCAGTCACACAATTATGACAGTAGAGAAAGAAACAGTAGGTTCAAACAAAGTAGCTATTTTATTACCAAGGTATTTGGGATGATTCAAGGAATTACAAACCAATGAGTCCAGACTCAATATTTATAAAGCTGACTGAAGCAATAAAAAATACATAGGTAAAAAGCAGAATGAGACTAGGGACAAAACAAAACACAAACCACATTTCTGGTCCTCTTGAAATCTCTGAATAGACCTATGTAATCCTGTATTAGGGGAAAACAGCAAAAGTACTGTATTTAGACTTTCAAGAAATCTTTAATAAGTATTTTCACTAAAGACTGTTAATAACTATGGTGAGAGGTAATATTGGTGGTTAATTAAAAAAAAAAAAGTGAGGTAAGACAAGGATTGCAGGGGGCATGGTTCTTTTTCAACATAGCAAAAGGTTAATCAGATAAGTGAGTAGCCTGCCAGGCTAGTGCTATCTCTTATAGGAATTGCTGGCAAATGAGTAGCAGGCTATGTTTAATATTACTGCCATGTGGTATAAGATGTCCTTTTCTGTTGTTGATAATGTGAGGAAGGGTTGTTTGGGGTTATTTTTTGCTTGTTTGTTTGAAGGAATGTTTTGGAGATTAAGAAATGCATTACCTTCTTTAATATACTTCATACTTTATACCAAGAAAAACTTTTCAGACTTAAAGAAGTCGGTTGAAATGGAAACATTTATACACAACAAAGCAAAAGCAGCTGAGGATCAGAGAGAAATGTCACAACGTGTAAATAAGGAAGCAATTTTGCTTGGGGTATTGACTGAAGTAGAGTTCATATGCACAAGTGTTTGCAGATTTCCACCCTTAATATAGGCAATGAGGTTGCTAATTATGGTGAAATTATTAATATAGTTATGAACTGAATAAACACAAACCTAGGCCTTCCCAATGTACCTGTTTTTCAGTCATCTATAAAATAGTTTACTTCTGACTCCCATCTGTCAGATAAGGTAAGGGAATACAAATAAAATTACTGTCCTTAACATGAGTAAAAATTAATAGTCTTAATTTCTTTTGCTTTTATATTTTTTGGTTTGTTTTACAGAGTTAACTAAATGCAGAAACTTATTTTTTATTGTTAATGTGGGGTTTCTATGTGGAGGTGGATTCTTCCTTCTTACCTGTGTATAACTTCTACGAAATTGCTTTTAGAATTCTGCTATGTCTGGGTTTGGATTCTTACATTGCACTTAGTGGATGGCAGTGACTGCAGTCTACTCTGAGCTGCTGGTCCCCTCTCTGTCCACAAGAAATATATGTTGGAGCACAGCATGCAGATGGCAATCTCCAACACATTTCCCTGTTTCCTTTCCGTGCAAATCAGGGAACAGAAAGTGTCTGTTGAACTCAAGTCTTGTTCTAAAAGGGAACCTAAAAATGGCTGAGACGTGCCTGTAGCCTGTAAGTCCAAAGCTATTGCAGCTTTGGTAAGGACAGGCACCATGTTAGGCACACAGGTAGGCAGGAATGAAGGTGAGCATCTCATCTAAAAATGATCATGACATTTACCCAGCACTTGGCATGCAAAATTCTCAATTGAAATTGAAATCAGTTAAGTTCATATTCATTGTTCTCAAGGTTATATTTTAAATACAGGGAATCGCACAAGTAAGAAATTATAAATAGTGTTTTAAAATGTCAACAAATAAGTAATTTTTAGAAAGCTGAAGGAAATGTCCATTAAATACATTTAGAAAAAAAAAGTAAATTTTGGTTTTTTTCCAAAATGTGTTCTAATAGCACTGGATAATAGAAACTTTCCTTGGTCTCAAAATGGAAAGAAGGGACAAATATATGCCTCATTTTTCCACTTCCTGACATGATAGCGTTGAAGCCTCAGGAAGAAAACAAATCAAAGAGAGAGAGAAACAGAAATGTTAGAGCTAAGAGAGATAAGGTGATGAAGATATTTTAGATCTTAGAAAAACAAACTACCTATGGTGCACTTTCAAAATATTAAACCAGAAAACAATAATTTCAAGTATGTACAAACAAATTCCTATATTATTATTTAAGAATCTTGATATAATGATAAATCAATATTTTATTGTATTTTATAATTGAAGAAAGATGCAGATTTCAACTAATCAGAAAAATTGTATTGAATTAATGGTATACAATAAAAATTCTAAAAATAGTTATTGAAATTATGCCCATTTTTAACAACATTACTGCTAACTCAGAATTATACACTAAAGCCTGAGTTTACTGTAACAGAGAAACAAGATAGGCAGATCTTCATTAGAGAAAAAACCCAACAAAACCAAAAGAAACCAAGCAAAACCACATGCAACCTCCAAAGAGCTTCTAGGGAGAAGAGTTCCAGTGTGAGTATGGACTCTATGCTACTGAGTCATTTTTAAATCCTGCTGCAAAATTCTTTAGCCAAACTTCCTGATGTCTTCAAGGCAATGTATCTGGATGGAAAAGCACCAAACAACTTGGAGCTACTAAAGCCATAGAAAAACATTGCTATGTTATTACATAGGACAGTGGCTTAATGATATAATCTTGTCACTGCAACTTGTATAAATTAAAATGTTTTCAAAAAACATTAGCCTCAATCATGTGTTGCTAACACTTACAATTTTTCCTGTGCTTTTATACAGCATAAGAGAACTTGGCTCTTTTTCATTTACTTCATGGCCTCAGAAACAACAGAAGGTTTGGTGTAATAGCCTTATGGATTAGAGTTTATCTGACAGCATAATGTCAATTTATAGAATTACACTGGCTGTAATTCTTATTATTGTTGCATTTATTCTTTGAAATGTGAATCGCAGAAGAGAGAACTGGTAGCAGATAATTGCATGTTCTAAAAATCTGCAGAACTTAGAATTTAAAGGATAAATCCCCCTTAAGACTGTGAAACAAATTAGAGGGCTAACTTGCCTGAAAATACCTTATTAGCGATTGCCAATTGGTATCCCAATTCCGAGATTTTCTAACTATTCTATCTGCTCATATTATTTAAATACAATGTGCAAAGCTTTTGAGAAGAAAAATGAGGCAACTTCCAACTTTTTGTTCCAAAATACGTCACTTTAAAGATTGACAGTTGATTCCTTTTCCTCACATATTATAATTGATTATAGTTTCACCGTCATGATTGTGATATCAGTTGACAGTCATTAATTAGGCAATTTTGAATTTAGTAGCCTATGAATTTAACTGCAGAAAAAGCTACTGGAAGGGCTTAAAGAGTAAATAGCATTCCTTTTTTAATTGAAATTGTACTCAACTGACAGATTAAAATTTTCTAGACTTTTATCCTTTTGCACTGTTTTATAAATGATAGTGATATGTAAAAAATACTAACTTTCCTAGTAAAGTAAGTTCCTTAAAGAGAATACCTCACTATATTTTGTATGAAAATGTACAAATTTTCTGATGGGTAACCAAAAGCAGAAAAATTGCCAGCATACAGGGATAACCAGCATGAATGATCATGTCTGGAAAAAAATCAACAAAATATCACACCTATAAATGACAAGAAAATCATACCTGTTTTCCAATTCCCACCTATGAATAGAAAAACATAGGAAAAAAATGCTGAGACAAAAACGTCTGAAAAAAAAAAAAAAGGAGAGCTCCATAATACTTAGGAGTTCAAAGTTACAGAAACTAAAAACAAAGCAAAATGGATTGCATAATTTTTGCTGCCAAGATTCTAATTGCTAGGCTTCCTAGATAGAGTTTTACAAATGTATTGCATTACAGAAAATGAAAACATTTAACCATCTTGGAGTGCCTCAGTGTAACTTCGTGGAACGGTTCCTGTATGATTGATACCCTTTCAGCAGAACCATTAAAGTGTGCTTCAGGGACTACACAGAATACAGCAGCTTCTTTAATCCAGTGGTTTGGGGAGTTTGCAAGGCTTAAAGCCCATTATCACCAGCTTCTGCAGGTTATAAATTCCTGAGCAGCAATAAATGACAAAAATTTCCAGAAGCTATACTGCTGAATTAGTAGTCAACAAACATAAGCTATCCTCTCACCTTTCATTATATTAATATCACTGTCTTTACAAGGAGGCAAAGAGAATGGATTTGCACTTGTAAAGGATGGTTTAATCATTTGAGTATTTGGTGTAAACTTAAAGCCTATGAGCAAACAGAATTTGCTTTCTGATTCCATTAACAGAGTATGTTGAGATGTAACCACATTTTCCTTCAGTAAATACAAGGGCCATTGTTTGCATTTTAACTACCTCTTGCGAAGAGTGTATTTTGATAAGTATAATTACCACACAATGAACAACAACAACAAAAGTGCTGGTGTGCATCCTTAGCATTTACAAGTAGAATGTCTTAGGTGAGAAGTGAATCAGATAGTATAAATACAGTGATTATCAACATCAAAATAGTAATAGTGGAATTTGAAATATTTCAGATGGCATTCTGGTGCCCAGAACCTGTGGTGGGGAATTCACATTTCCAAGATACCACATCTTGGATATGCACATATAAATGCTAAATTCCTAGTTAGGTGTACTGAAACTTTTCACCTAAACATCTAGTTTTATATTTACATGCTCTTACCCCATTTTTGATATTAGGCAAACTTGCTTACTGCTGCATTCAAACTCTAACAACTAAAATAGTTATTGAGACTCTCAAGTATCCACAAGCCGTTCATGTCTTTGTCAGAAGTGTCCTCTGTAGAAACAGAGGCAAAATTTCCTAATTTTCAGAGAATTGCACACCATTCATGCCTACACTGCATTCTACAGTCAGGATAGAAGTGATGTTCTGTGAATACAAACACTATTCATATGCCAGACAGAACAGCCACAGTTTTACTTGCTGAAACACACGTATAATTGCTGTAAGAGAGGAATTCCTATGTTGTGGAAAAATCAGGAAGAGATAAAAGGCCACTTGGAACAGATCTCATGGTATGGAAGGAAGAAGGAAGTATATGTATACATTTGTATTCCTCATCTGCTTCAGGGATTCCACTTGCTTACATTGATCAAAGAGAATTGAAAAAAATAAAAGCCCACAAAAACACAGCAAAAGGCAGCAGAAAGCACTGTCTGCCAGTTTAATTAAGTTAGACAACAGTGCCAAACACCTTTGCAATGTGTATATCAACACAATAGAAGAAGATCAAAGCCAGTTTTGACTCCTTTCTGGCTTAGCACATGACACAATGAATTCTTTTATTCCCTCTACCTTTCCAACATGATTTAACACACACTCCTAAGTGTCACCTAGAAGGATTGGACTCTTCCCTTCTCATTTGACAGGTTAGTGAGTTCTTTCTCGTGAGTTCTTTCAAGGGTGAGTGAAGCTAGCAGCCATCATTCTGCCGTCACTGCTGCCCCTAAAACTCACGGAACTGCAGTCCTACCTTTCTTCCAGTCCATGGCTTGTGATAAATATATCTAAATGATCCTGTCCTGTGATACTGACAGCATCCTCAATATTGTACAGGGTCATATGTGCTCAAAGAATGGACTGTTAAGATGGTAAAATATGTCATCTTTGTCTTATACCCATAGATCTAATTTCAAATACAATGGTCGCATTTGTTTTTGTTAAAGATAAGGGAATTGGGAAAGGATTGCCACCCATAGCCTGCAGAGAGACCAATCCCATCCGGAAGTTTGGTTCTGGAGAGGTTCTGAAAGAGGATTAGAGACTTCTGACCTATCAGTGAAATCATCAGCCATCTTCAGAAAGACTGAAGGTGAAGCAAGTGTTAAGGTTCATACAGCAGAGGTGTTTAGAGATATTTTAATGGGAAATAACTGCTCCCAGTTAGGAGGAAAAGAAGGGCAGTCTCAGCTCCCAGATCTCTGGCAAAGCTGTTGCAAATTCTTCATAAATAAAAGCATCAGTATAACAAAACATCATCAACTACTTTCTTTTCCATTTATCTTCATACTTTCAGAAGAAAATCAGGATGATATATGTCACTGTTACAGGAGGTAATACTGCTGTTGCATCAATTTCTCCAGTAAAATTATTCTTCTAGGAACCATGAAACCCCTCATTGCTTTTCCATGACTTCTTTTAACCCCCCATCTGACAATGAGCCAACTGGAATTCCTCCTTAAAAACTGTGTTCCAAGCACCACAGAACTAACTTTTTTTCTTCCTTTCTTTTTTCCTTTCTTTTTCTGTTGTTTGGTTTATTTTGTTTGGGGTTATTTAATGTTCTAAGTTAGTTTTTTTTTAATTCTATGGTGTGCCAGTGCCTGGGGCTGCCAGCTCTCAGGACCAAGCTTCCAAGATTATGAAATGTTCAGCTGGGCTCATGTAAAGATTTCATCTTCCAGTTATGCTGGCAGTTTCATGGCATAACAGCCCTCAGGACACAAGCCTGCAGCAGAAGTTGCTATGTGAACTCCTGCGTAAATAGATACGACATTTGAAATTCTTCTATCTAGAACATTTTTGGGCTGACTAAAAGTTCCCCAGCACAATTCCCACAGCTGCTTAGAAACAATGGTTATCACAGTGAAGACTGCCACTGCAGCTGGGAGCAGCTTAAAGAGCTGCTGCATTTGGGGAGGTTGGGGAGAGCTTTGCAACAAGCATCAGGTGTTTCACCAAGCCACTCTGGCTCATTGGCAAAATGACCAGGCCACTAGGAGCTGGAACACTCACTATACTGTAACACCTGATGTTTTTTTCTTTATTTTTCATCTCTATATTTTAACATATTAAGTGTAAAAAACTATTTTGTTTTCCTTGGGGTATTTTTTTTCCCCTTGACCTACATTTCTTATTTTCTCAAGAACAGTTCTCTTTGCTGGGATGTGACATAAGGAACTTAATTTGTTGACAATGTTGAAATTTCATTACTCAAAATCCTGAGAAAGCAGGCTAAAAGTTTGGTAGTTTCAAGCATTCGTGTGGGGGGAGGCATCAGGAGTGTCTGCTGAGCCTCTGTATGTGTGTCCCACTAGATACTAGTAGCTGTCCTGTCTATCAGTCAACACTTCTGGTTATGAAACAGGTATTATAATTAGTGGAAGAAATCCCACTGCATTTTGAGAATTTGAAAACTTGTTTTATTCAGAGGGACCAAATGTTAAAGTGGTGTTAATGGTCACTTTAGGAGTCTGTAAGGTCAGAAAGTTTAGGCATGCCCTTATGTAGAAAGAGAAAAAAGAAACTTATGTTCATTGTTCATATTGGTAGAGTTACAAATAGCTTTCCCACATCATCTTTCAGACTAGCACCTGCTACTAGGTTGAAATTAAATTGGACACTTAGATGTGTTGGGAGATGAGCCTGGAAAAATAAATCAGAAGAGGTTTATAGGTATTTGCTAATGAGAGGTGCCTGATGAGTCTTTGTTGCTGTCTGCATGCTTCATTATTACCTTCATATGTCTGAGACAGGTTTCTTTCTAGGTCTGACCAGAAATGATATCTATATCATGAATGTAAATGTCTTGCAGGTATTAGAAAAGTAGTGGGAGAAGTTGTAGTAATGTATCATTAATAGCATTCAGACATCTTCATCAACTGCTGATGGATAATCTTTGTCAGGCGACGATATTAATGACACATTAAAGAATCACTTTTCCTTGTTGTCCTATAATGCAATCATATTAAAAGAGGAAATAAAAAAAAATATTTTTTAAAGCACTGCCACTCTGAGATTCTTCATTTCAACCAGTTCTGTTTTATAAGTGCTGCATTCTCAAGTGCATACCCTGTAGTAAGAATGCTCATGACTAGTTGCCAAATCAAAGGATGTTAAAAGTAACACACAACAGATAATGCTGGAATAAGCCTTTTTCTTGGAATAAAAAGCAAAGATATTTTCTTTTTGTTTGTTCCTTTCCATTTTCAATGGCAGTTTTCTCTTTTTCACTTCCCATTATTTAAAAATATTTCCCAAAAACCTTGTGGTTACCTAGAGGTTCTGTTTTACAGCAGAATTTTTTGAATTTTTTTTGTTGTTGTTTTTAGTTTTAAATTTTTTTTTATTTTACTCTTTTCCTCAACTTTTCTGTATGTATGTCTGTCTGCCTCCCATCTTTCCTTCCACCATTCTGTAATATAGACATGTGGTCTAATAACTTTTCTAAATGTAGCTAGCTGATGTAAAGATAACTGCTTGTCCCACTGTAACTCCTTCCAAAAGTTTAGAAGCCATTGAAAAAAAAAAAAAAAAAGCAAAATATTACACCAGCAGTAAGAGGAAACAGTAAAAACAATAACTTACATGGAGGAACTAAACATGGATATTATGCATGTTCTACTATTCCAAGGCAGAAATAAAAATATGAGACTAGTAAGAAAAAAATAAATAAACGAACCATAGTATGTTGTAATTATGTGAAAATATTAACAACCAAAACTGTACCAGAAATTATGTAATATATTGGGCAGAAGGGGAGTTCTACATTCATTTTATCTGTTTAACCACTGAAAAGGACAAAGAAAAAAAGATAGAATTTCATTACTTTTCAAAAGGAATAGAAAACATAGAATACATGATGCACTCTTGATGCCTTAGGTTTTAACTTTTATATTTTTCAGATTCTGTACTGCCTAGTGTGTAACTCTGAAACTTCATATAGCCTGTTAGCTACTGTTCTCTCATTCTGGTTAGACATAACAAACCCTCTCTAGGCTTGCACTTCAAGGACACCTCGTCCCAGACCCCAAAATATGTAAACTAAAGCCTTTGAACAGGGGGAAAACTTGGGGAAATTACTTCATTGACTGAGATTTTAATTGGAGAATTAACCCTGGTATGCAAATGGACCAAACTTATGAAAGTATGAAAAACCCATGACCCGGGATCCATCTTGGGTGAAGCCTCTTGACTGCCCAAGGGGTAGCTTTGAAGGCCCTTCAATAAATACCTGCTTTTAGTCTCTTAATCTTGTGTAGCCTCTGTTTTCAGGTAGCCACTTCAAGGCATCGCTCTCAGCACCTCATGCAACACTGCAACAGCTGTCCAAAGAAAAATAATAGAAGTGAACTTTGTTAGTAGCAGTTTTGAAGTGTTATTTGATGTGACATTGAACCTAATATCAAATTAAAATAGAAGAAGTTAGAGAGGATACATTCTGGGGGGAAGTTCTTTTTCTTACTTCCCAATCATCTGAAATTTTTTCTCAACAGTACTGTCAAATAATTCATTCAATACCCACTTGTGTATGTGAGAAAAGGAAAAAAAAGTAAGAGAAGCTGGAAAAGAGCATAAAAGGGCATCATCAAGGCCTTTAGTGGAACAAGCTTGGCTGGCTGTTTCAAGGTGAGTGACAGTACTTCAGCTGGTGGTCATAAAAGTGATATACCTAGAGAATCAAACATCTGCAAAGGCTTGAAATAGGATGAGTTCATCTCCTGGATGTTTTTTGTCTTTGTAGTTTTTAGCAAGCTTCTGCAGAAGCTAAATTTATGGTTGTAGCTGACCCCAGTGCCCAAGCTCCTCACACCAGGCATTTTTTTTCTTTTTTTTTAATCTTGAATGTCTTTCTGGCTCTTCCTCTATCAATTAGCAGACTGCAGTGTGCAATTCCTATGGTCTATCTCTGGCTTCATATTAGTGCTTGAGACCTAAATTGCCAAAGCAAAGCACAAATGAGTACTGGCTACAATGGTGAAATAGACAAGCAAAGAAAAGCTTTTGTCATATTTTACCTTCACACTTCATGTTAAACAATTTGGCCCAGTACAATAGGAAACTAGTAATTCCAAAAAAAAAAGCAAGCTTAAATTGTGTGTCTTGCTTTCACTGAGGTGCTGCTGAATGTTTCTCATGGTTTACAAGGGATGTACAATCTGTCTTCTGCCATTTGGCAACTGAGCTTCAGTCAGTGAGAAATGTATTACCAACTGAGATGTGGGAAGCCTCTGATGGATGGCCCTCTTTAATGGTAAAGAATGTTTTGTGATCAGAAAGACCACCTGATCAAACATTTTTGATTTCAGAGTTCTCAAATATCTAAAGAAAAAAACTTCTGATAACTGAGATGCCTGCATTGTCTTCAAAGACTGGGCCAACACAATAATAAAGTCTGCTGGAGGTTTTTTTCTGGTAGTAAAGAGTGTATTTTGTCTAATAATAAAGCTACAGTTATTATCCTTAAAGGTCAAAATTTTTTAGTGCAACTAACTTCTCAAAAGAATACTCATAAAATTAGCACCTTACTGTAAGGAAAGGTTAATACCATTTGCAGCATATGTCCTTGTTCCAGTTTGGCCAAATCTAGAAATATATCCTCTGAGAGAAGGCAGGGTACAACCATCCCTCCCCCACCAGGTTCGGGAAAAAATAAATTTTCCTCAAAGGAAAGTGAAAGAGATAAATGCTATTTATTTAACAAACACACAGGAAAAGGATAATAATGCTAAATAATAAAACCTCTCATTCTGCTGAGAGAAACCTGGGAAAATTTCAGAGTCCTTCTGTAGATCTCTCTCTCCCCCTCCTTGGAGCTGGGACATGGTGGTGGGCCCACCTGCTGGGCCAAGGCCTTGGTGGAAATTCCTCCCAATGTATTCTGATGTTGCAACAGTCCAGCAGAGAAAAAAAAGGAAAAAAAAACAAAGTCCCAGGAAAACAAAAGTTCAACTCTCCGAAGGAAAAGGAGCTGAGGAAAAAAAAAACTGGCCAAAAGCTGTCTGGAAAGAAAAGCAAGCCGGGTTTTCCCCTTCCCTCTCGCTCTCCTGCCACACTTGAAAAAAAAGTCTCTATCTCTGTGTGACCTTGAACAAGCTGCAAACTGCTTTGAAAAAGTTTTGCTCAGTTTTTTCTTCCCCCTCTCAGGCTCAGTTTAAAGGCACAAAAAGGCACAAAATTAATTTCTCGGCATAGGGCAGCGATATGGGATACATGTCATAAAGTCACCCCAAGACAGTCCTCAACACCTTGTCAGTGGTGAAACTTGAAGAAAACACTACAGGCATCCATGCACAAGCTGCAAAAAGAAACAAGTTTCAGTTCTGGCCTCGCTGAAGCAGAGCCAAACCTGAGACTCTTCACAGCAACATTCCACTGTGCTGTGTTACAGAACAGGTGCATAACTGCACAAGCTCGAGAAGTGGGGTCACAAATAGGACCCTTGATTTGGGGGTTACCTTCTTCTTGTGACCCCTAGAGTAGTTCACTAAAGTTTTTGTAATTTCAACATGTTAAAAAAAAAAAAAAAAAAATTGTTAGAAATTATTACTCCCTGCCAGCTCAGCCTCTATTTTTTCTAAAAACTGTGGAGTGTAGATATAACTAGAGATTTTTCTAAATGGTCCAGGTTGACAAGACTTTTCAGAGAAGTTAACTGAAGTTTTCCTTGATGAAGTGTCAGCAGCCAAGGGTGATTTTTTTTTTTTTTTTTTACATGCTGGTGATGGAAAAATAAAATGTAAGCAGGTGTACCATAAACCCCACACGAATTACCAAAATTAGAAAATAAAGAATATGCTGTTTATCATCCTCCTTATCTGACAATATGTACATTAGATAGTATCAGATGCAGAAAGAAATGATGACCAGAAAATACTGTGTTCTTTTTGGACAATTTTAGGATCAGATCCTCAACTTCAGGCCTTGCCTAGTTCTGATTGCATTGAAAGCACACCTTTTCACTGATTGTAATGCATGTTGCCTTAAGAAATTAAGCATCACCTAAGGAGTCTGGTCAAGGAGTCAATAGGAATAACAGTAACTGGAACACAGTGTTGATGATTCTGTCATCTTATGTTAAAGAAATTGAATGTAATTCAGTTATAGTATTAAACTGTTAAATTCTATGTAGCATATTGGTTTCCTAGGAAGTGATTAATGACTTAGAGTCTGAAGCAATCTGTTAAACATGCACATTCTTGGACATAAACCCACTGTGCTGGGAGAAGCCTACCAATAAAAACTGAGGGAACATTTATTTCTTCTTATCCTGCCTATATTCTGATGGTTGCTTCTGGAAGTAGCTAACAAGAAGATAAATTTGTTATAAGTTGAACTAACATTTTTTTCCCCACAGAATTCCTCCATACCAGTTCTGGAATGGCAAGCTACTAAATATGTAAACATAAAAAAATAGATGAAGTAAATCAAGTACACCCACATTCATGCTCTGGCATTGATATTCTTGGGCATAGCAAAAGGTATTTCCATATATTAGTACCTTCCCACACTTGATTGCAGAAAGTGATTCATTCCAATGAGTCCCTATTCTAAATAGAATTTTCAAGATATCAATTTAATATAAGTTGTTATTTTAGCTATAAATGTCATGAAAATGCATGCAGCTATGTAATATATGTATCACTATGTATGCAATATTGTCTACATCAATGTGGCATGTAATGAACACAATAAATTGTTATCATTATAAGATAAAAGAGCCAAAAAAATAAACAAGTAATACAATGAAGACGATGAAAATAGACAACTAAAATCGAAATTTCAGAAAGGTTAAAAGCTTGTTGGAAAGTATCTAAAAATGGGAAGGCAATAAATAACCATATAAACAAAAAGATCCAAATATAATACTTTCTTTTCATATTAATTTAAGAAGCATTTTAAAAAAATATTTAAAATACAAGCTAAAAAATAAAATGAATTCCATTATTTTATCAAATTTAACTTGAAACCATAAAGGCAATTTTGCAAAAGAATGTCATCAAACCAAAAGGTAACTAGATAAGAGCTAAATAAGATGATCATCCATAAAGAAAAGCTAGAGTAGGATGCAAGGGTGAACCATTCATTACCCTTCATATTCGTGCACATATGAGGCTGACACAGCAAAAGGATTATAAGCCATCTCATTTTCAAGACAGAAGCAATTTCAAAGGGTGCAGCACCATTGTGATCGAAGATCAGGCAGCAATCAACCATAAATGGCTGAGTCCCACAACTAATCTATTTTAAGTAATGAGGGAAGATGACAAGGACTGCAAGGCAAGCGTTACAATTTTATGTTAAAGTCCTCTCCCGAACCAAGGTGCAAACAAAACCAAATGCCAGTTCAACAGTGCAGACTTTATTTTGTGATGTTTAGTGTGTAGGGAAAAGGAAGCAAGGGGGAGAAGGGGAGGGAGAGGGTGCCCTCTTGTAGGGCTACTTTTATTGACACTTTCTTTTTTTCTCTGGAATGTTGTTCCATAAGCCACCTCACCTGATAAGCCCTCAGAAATAGCAAGTTATGCACTTTTTTTTTAATATCTTCCCCTCACTTTTTCACTCACTAATGCTTCATTAAACCTTAGAAAAAATATTTATTTTCTATTAACATTTAGCAATTGTTTGGATTTCTGTAATTTCTCTGGTGATGCAATGCTACAGAAAGGATTTGAGTTCCTCAGGACATATACTTTTGGTCACATAATTGGACTCCTTGGCATGTGGTTCTGCTGAACTCTTCAGTGGGATCTTCTGTCATTCAGTGTACAAAATAGTTGTAGCTGGAAAGCTTGCAGTTTCCACCCATAATTAATGTCAGCTGTGTGAGACAATTACAAGAAGTATAGTTTTACTAATTTGCATAGAACAATTATATATGCTTGATTTGTATAAGATGCATTATGAAGTGTGGTGGTTATATTGTTTTTCTGACAGTGATTTTCTAATAAAAAATATCTAAACATTGATTAAACATGGAAATGGAAATGTTTTCATCTAAATTCCATGTGACAATCCTTATTCCCAGGTCCAGACACTACTTAATTACCACTATGGTACAACAGTTTGAGAGAATTTTGTTGTTTTCCTGTTTTGTTGTACTGGCCAGATCTTCCACCTTGAAGATGCAGATTCATTTTTCCTTTCATCCAGAAAATTGTTCTCAGTCTCAGATTGAATCTTTAGTTTGTCGAATTCAAGCAGGTTTCACTGTTCTACAGAGAGCATGAGATACAGAGATCACCAAGTCTCTACATATCAACAGAGAGGATGCTCCTCAACATAGGCATTAGGCTGCTTGATACTGTCAAAATTTGTCCACTCAGGGGTTGAGAGGAGAGAATACCTCCATTTTTATTACAGCCATATATAGACACAAATCCCTTTTCATGTTTAGTTACAGTAACTCTTACTAAAATTTCTCTTCTTTATACGTTCACTGTTTAAAAAAAAATATCTCTAAGGAGGTGAACCTATGTATCAGCAAAAGACTGAGAAAGCCGGGGGCTCCATCCTTATCACTGTAAAATTGTAAGTAATAACAATTGAATTAACACAGTCACAAATGAATTTCATTTCCAAAATAAAAAAAAATAAAATAACAATTTTTTTTAAGTCCTTCCTGAGACTTTTACCAACTCCATGTGAAGTGCCCAATCTATCACTCCTGATTTTTTTTGATTTTCAGGGAAATTGTATTAAGATATGTTTGATCTTTGACTACAACAGCTGTTGTTACATGGATAGTTTTGCTGTTCACAGTCTACCTAAACCATGCCTTAACTGAAAGTAAATCCCATTAAATAAATGTGACATGAACAAATGAAACAAAATACGTGTTTCAAGCAACAAGTAAGTACTGAGCAGCTTTCTACATTAAAAGGCCAGAAATGCAAACACCACTGGGAAGCACTCGGAATTTAGCACACGGATAGAGGGAGGCTGCTCTCCAAAGAAATACTTCAGGGATGATGTAGCAACAGCCGGTTTCCTTTTGTTTGTCTGAATTTGTTTAAGAATTCACCACATCTCATCTGCATGTTCATGCATATGCGTATTTTAGCCTTCCCTACTCCTCTTTGGTTCCATCCAGTGGTGCACAGGAGTGAACAGCATCAGTTCCCCTGCCCCACCCCGTCCTGTCTACTTGGCCTCCTCTAATCCTGCAAGCTTTCCACAAAACGTATAGACAAACAAAAAACAGCCTGAACAGGGAAAGAAACAGGCTGATCATTGAAAGTTCTCTGCTATGTGTCAGTGGGGTATAGGACTCCATACCAACAGGAAAATGAAGATTTCTGGAAAACACTGCATTTCACCTCCATTAGATACTATGGAACATGGGGTGGGATTGAGTTCAGATGTCTTTACTCTTCCTTGAGATTTTCCCAGCTGAGTTATTCCACACAAAAGACCTTTGGACGTCCCATACTCTGAACAGCATAAATTATTCTGAAATGTGTAAAGAAGCCCTCTCAAGATTTTCTCTATTGCATCTGAAGAGTTTGAAATGCCTATTCCAAGGTTAACCTTCAAAATTAATCAGTGTAAAGGGAACTGGGTGAGGAAATCAAGGCGCAAAATATAATTTTCCAGAGAAACATGTAAATATAAAATATCAATTCTCCTGGACATCAGCAGCATAGTTTTCATTTGAGATTCCAAGAACATCTGAGAGAGCAACTACTATCTATAGCTTAATAATTTGGAACACCTAGAAGCCAAATATGAAAGCAGTTGTGCCTGACTGACTGAATTTCAATTTTGTCTGGACATGGAACAATATGCTAGTAGTCCCAATAGCCAGAAGTAGGAGAAAAATAATTCTAAGAAAACTTACTGATTTACTCTCCACAGTTATATTTGTTTATAATATAGCACTTCAGAAAAGATAATTAAAGTTTGTAATTCAATTCTGTCACAGGAGACTGTAGTGTAAAAATCTTTCAGCAATATCAGTTTCTATATTCCTGCTAATTTGTTAAAAGTGAATAAATAAATCTTATGAGATAAATCCTAGCAACTTTTATTTGCCTGTTCAGTAGCTACTGCACTCAGTGAAATAAAGGAAACTAGGCAGAAGTTAAAAGTTCAGTAATTGTTAGAACTTTTCAATACATTTGGGATTCTATATGTTACCTTATAGTGACGCTAGTTTTAATTTTATTGTTAATGGATATCATAAATTTAACTGATTTTTCTGCTCTTCTAATGCCAAAGTAATATTTTTACATGCTTTACATTTTCTTTTACAAAAAAATCCATGTAAAGAAAAATAAAAAAAAGTTCTCTCTTTATTTTTTAATCTCATCCTTCTTTGTCTGGATTGATAAAAAGTGAAAATCTACCAGACTTAGTCATTAAGAAGCAGGACACCATGCCATAAAATCAATGTGAGCTGATTAAATCCTTACCAGTCCTAAAACACTTTGAAAAATACAAGTTTTGTTTCACTTGGCTTATCTTACTCAGATTATATGCACTGCACACTGCCTGGCTCAGACTTTGTAGTGCCTACATAACTGTACAAAAGTGGGTGTGCATCACCAGCTGATTGCCCCCTTGATATGAACACAGAGATTATCTCTTACTCAAACTTGATCACAAAATAAAATGTTGTTTAAATACTGTATCAGGCAGTGAGCATTATGCAGGCATATTGCTTAAAATTTTATTTTTTCAGAGCTGATCTGTGCACTTCTGGCAATCTGCAGCTCTTTGTGTCTTGGGGAACAGGGCAAACAGCTTTTAAGTTTCACTCAAGCTTGACAAAATAGAGTGAAGAAAAAAAATGTACTTTTTAACCTGAATGTTTACAGCACTGTTTTGAACAGGTTCTAAAAATAAAAGATATTTAATAAAAGACAGATGAAAAGGCACCTAAAATTCATCTGCAAACAAGAACTAAATAAAATGTGACTAATCATGGACAAATTTTATCATTAATCAGATTTTTCCAGGTTAGGTCTGCAAGTCAGTTTTGTAAACACAGCATCTCAAGGACAGAGGGAGATGATAGGAAAATTTACTTTTATTTTCATTATCACTCAATGAAAAAAATATATCAATTATAATAATTTCATCATCTTTTTAAATTATTATTATTAATTGGGGATTTTTCTCTCTTTTTTTTTTTTCCTACTTTTTGCCCTAATAATTTTTGTATCAGGGAAAATTTCTCTCAATCTACATAAGTCAAAAGAACTGAATATGAATAAAGTAACCTTTGGCCCAAAGAAATGACACCTTTTATTGGAGAAATGAAGAAAGAATGACAGAAAAGTCAGAGAATACAGAACTGGAGAGCATGGAAGAGAGGCATTAGAGGGGGTTTTACAAGTCTCAAAGGAAGTCAGTGGCATAAGTCTTTTTAGATAAAATAAGATTTATTTTTATCTTCTAACACCTGAAACTCATTTCTATAGTGTGTCCAATAAAATGGGCAGAAATTTTCACACAAAAAAATTCTTTTTACTTGAGCTTTGATTTCAAATTTTTGACCTATGTTGGTCTACCATATTCAGCTGCATCAGACATTCAAGTGGGAGCTATAGAGTCCAATAATATTATATGGATTTAGAACATTGCTTGGAATATTAGGAGTCTGAACAGTGATAAATTATTACAATGAACAATAAATATATTACTATCATCTGTAACAGATACAATTTTATCCCAGCTCAATTTAGGATTTGTACAAAGCAAGAAAGTTTCCTTCCTTCCTTCCTTCCTTCCTTCCTTCCTTCCTTCCTTCCTTCCTTCCTTCCTTCCTTCAAACCCAACCAAAACAAAACTTTCACCAACCCAAAACAAATAAACAGATACTACAACATTTTGGAAAATGAGAAGAACTTCTATGAATTAATAAATATGCACAAATGTGCTTGCAAGCCTGAAATTTTGAAAAGTGGCTTTAAAGCATAAAACATATACTGGATTATAGTGATGGACTCATTTAGTGATGGGCTCCTCTCAGTCTCATCTACAAATGAGACTTTATGCAGTTCTTGTACAGTATGTAATAAAATAATTCTTGCAATATTAGCTGATATATTTATCTTTCTAAAACACAGAATATAATATAGGATATTTAAAAGAGAAATAATTTATAGATAACTCTTTTTGTTGTATCATTTGTGTGGGTTTTTCACAAACTTAATTTAACACTTCAAAGTTCAGTGGGTTTTTTTCAGAAGTCAAGTTGGCTGCAACCTAAATTATCATTTAAAATTCCCAAACTAAAAATCTCCTTAGTTCAGGACGAAATCATAAACTGAATCTTCTTCATTTTTGCCTCCAAGGTTTAATCTGATCTGTTTTGTTGACATACGTCTTTTAAATCAGGTCTTTAAGCACAGAAAAGAATTTTGGCTTTGATAGTTTGGGTTTTCCTATTCATAATCATTTGCTTTTATTTTTAGTATGTTGTCCAAAAAATCACTGAGTACACTGAAAACCACTAGTTCTACTTCTTTGGATTTTTCCAATAGTAATACTAAAAGTATTTAGTTTTATTATTATCATCATTATTAGTTTTGTTTTGTTTTGTTTCATTGTGGGGTTTTTTTGTCAGATAGTGCTTCTGGTACCCTGATTACACTTGGTGGTTTTCAGTGATCTCCAATCAACTTTTAGGATTTGGAGGAAAATCATACATGAAACACAAGTGGAACACAAGATATTTTTAGGAAAAAAAATAAGCAGATCAAAAGCAAAGCATCTGCTTTTTCTAATGTGTATATCCATTTAACTTGCCCATATGAACTGTTGTATAACTTTGCAAAGAAACTTCCCAATTTCCTACTATTTAGATTTCTAATAAAATATGCTTAAGAGGAAGATTTTGATGTAGGAATCCTTGTTGCTATTTAGCATACAATGTTAATTAATTTTTTGCTTGTCATCCTTTTAGCTTTTCAGCCAAATGGGACTTTTTTCTCTTTTTGTCCCCCAAAAATGCAGCAGTGAAGGAAAGCTCTGGTACAGGATCTACAGATCCCAGTAGGTTTCCAATGCCAATCTCCAACAGACTATTGAGATTTGTACAGTTCAAACCATACAATGTACACACCAACCTGACACAAGGACTTGTCCAAGGAGCATCAAGCTGAGTTGTGCAACTGAAGGAAGCTTCACACTCAAGGTCATGTCTTAAGAAATGCATTTTAGTAAGAAATCAATTTTGTTTAAGTTCAGCATATACTTAATTGTTTTGCTAACTGGAGCAAGACAGACCATAAGCATTTTCTTTTCATTTCCTTCACTTAGTCGTGCTCCAGGAATAATCACACCTATTTATTTCCCTTTTTTTTATTTATTTAGACTGAAATCTCTCTGTTAATAAAAGTTCAACTCCTCAGCTTTGTCAAAGGAACTCTGACAATAGGTGATAGTGTACCACAATAATAAGTCATTAGCCTTATTACTGATGTATTATAAAAATATATATGAAGGCTCTGGGACTATACACTTAACACATTTTTGAAAGATCTTCAAACTTTTAATTATATAAGTAATGGCATTTCCAGAAATCTCTCTTTTAAAGTTGCTTATATATGGCTACCCTCCCACATGCTGATGGAGAAATAGGTGAGGATATATTAACAGAACTAACCATTTCTATAGTACCGCAGATAAAATTTCTCATTCATTTAAAAATAAATAAGAAAAAAAGGAAAAAAAAAGGACCTTTTTCCAGTTCTTCTCACCATTATTTATAAAACAACACCTTGTAGAAATTAGTGACAGTCTGTTCATTCCTATAAGAGACGACTTCCTGAAATTGCCAAGATCACAAGTGTATTGGTTTATCTGATGTGTACATGCCAGCCACATAATTTCAGCAGCTCTTATGGTTTATGAGGTTCCTTAGGAATCTAGCTTTAAAGTAAAACAAGAAGAGGTGAAAAATATATTCAGCACCATAATAGGTGAGGAGGCCATAAAAATACAGTAGTTAGGCTTATGGAATCATAAGTATATTGCATAATTTAGGAGGGTTATGCTCTGATACTGAGCCTGTGGTTGCTGTGGAAACTTGTATTCTACCAACATACTATGCATAGAAAACTCCCATGGGAACAGTTTAGCTGTTTATTCTCTATAGCCTGTTTTAACCTTTGACTTGGTGTCTGAAGGATCCTCACTAGATTTACAACTTTGTCCTCTATAGTAAGTGACCTGCAGGATAATGTAAGGACTGTAAACATTATCGGTTCAGCAGTGTGAATATAATTCCAACCTCCTTGCTACTATAGCTTCCAAATGCATGCAGCAACAGTTGATAAACACTTGAAAAAAAAATCCTCAGTATTCTGGCTTGCAGACTTGAAAGATAACTTTACCTGATGCAGATTATAACTCTGACCTTAGTTTTTAGATATAGGATCTAGATTTTAAAGGACTAAAATCTTCAGAAGATCTGTATCAAGGAGTTCTTGCCATGTTCAGATGGGCCATGTTCATAAGGAGCAAAATGAACGTGGAACTGTAGTCATTGCTTTGTTCCAGATATAATGTTGACATCAATAAGCTTATAAAGGATACCTGTGAATATTGTATGTTAATAGTCCCTAGTTCTGGAAATATTGATTCATTAATAAATTTAACATGGTCATATCTTAAAATCTTTAGGATATTTAGATGAACCACTTTCTTTGTTGCATACTGTGATTAGAGTTCATAATATTTTGAATATTGCAGCAGTGCAAATCGGTCTCTCTTGTGAAACTGCTTATGTGACAGTCTGTCAGTTGTCTTTTGCACTAACAAACCAACTCATACTGGTTCATAGAGGGTACATAGATTTTCATATTTAAGCAATCAGTTTGATAGTGTAGGATTGAAAAAATATTTCTAATGTCATGCACAATGATTAAAATGTATTTAGGATCAATCCCTCCTGGCTTTATTGAAAGAGTGACAAAAGTGACACAGTCTTAATACAGTCACATTTATTAGGGTTGAAACCTGTGTTCTATTTAATTATCTTAGCCTGCAGAGAAAAGTTAAAATCTCTTTTTCTGTCACAATACCCTGAATATTCTACAAAAGTGAGGAAAACAGGAAGAAAGAATATTATTCAAAAAATAATCCTCTATAAAAATCTGACTTAGATTCTAAACCTAAAATAACCATATGAAGCTGTAGAATTTTGGACCTTATCCCATTGCCATGTCCTATTACTTGCTCACTTCAAGAAAAGTGGAATTGAAAATATATTTCTGATACAAAAATATATTTTCAAACACATTTAATACCTTGATTTGGTGGTTTCCCATTGCTCATCTTTTAAAGGAAATTTTAAGTGAAGTAACGAGAAATTTTAAAAAATTATCAAATCCTTTTCTGTATGCATGGAAGAGTAGGGAAATACATTAGCCTAGCTTCAAATTCTTTAGGTAAGAATTCTAATATTATGCCTAGTACATGGCATTTTTATTCTTCCTTCACATATCTATTTCCCTTTGCTAATGTTATGAACCTGCTATTTCAGCCTCAGATTTCATTTGCTATGATCTATTGAGGTAATTTTACATGCAGTCCACAAAAGGAAAGTAAGAAATACAGGAGAATAAGCAGCTTTTACTAAGCTACTGAAAAAAAAAAAGAAAAAAAAAAAAAAGAAAGTCTTTTCAGCTCATCAAGGTCATAGATTTCAGAATTTCCTTGTTCAAGGAAATACTAGTCCTTCCCAAGGTCTAACCTTGGTACATAAAATTATCAGTCTTTTTTAATATTTTTTTTTTTTTTAGTTTTAGTTTTAATATTTGGTTATTTTTGGGTTTTTTGTTGTTGGTTTTTTTTAATGTCATATTTTCCTTCTACATTTAAAATAATAAAAATCATAAAAAAAAATAAGAGCCTTACAGGCATGGTGCCATCAACACTCCACACCAAGTGCTACAAATAAAAAGCAAGTAGGTAGGTAGGTAGAGAGATAGATTGACAGAATAATAAAGCAACTAATAGTAAAACAGTCAATACAGAAAATGCCAAAGTTACAACTTTTCTCCTTAAAAAATCATGTACCTAAGTCAGAGCTGTGGCTAGGACACATTAACAGAAATTGGGGTTCTGATCACACAAAATTTTAGGCTACAAGAGCTAACATTGCTCTTTTGGTTCAGCAGCTCTCTGGCAGTAGTGAGTCCAGAAGAGTTTCTCAGCCCCTCTAGTTGGATCCACATCTAGGTTAAATCCTGACCCAGTCATGAGGATATACTGACCACATACCATCACCTGTAGTTGTCTGAGCTTGAGCAGAGGGAAGCCTCTTTTGCATCAGATTAGACAGTGGTTTTGATATTTCATTTTTAACACTGTAACTCTGGTGCCAATTCTGTACATGAAGATGTGTTCTAAAATAAAGGAGATGAAAAGTGAAAAAGTAAAAAAGATGATAAAATATGACTGTAAATTAATTATGTGCTCAAACAATGCATTTAGCTGTAGCTTAAGAATACAAAAATTATATACAACCCTATGTTCCAAAATCTATTTTTTTAGGGTGTATGTGGTGTCTGTGCAATGAAGCATTATAAAGATGTACTAAAAAGTTGCAAGCAAACCAGTGCTGCAGAATTGCTAATTATCTTTGCCTCTGAATGCTATTTCACTGCTACTTGATGTGGACATATCAAGTGGCTCAGAAATCCTTTCTGCAGTTCAAATATACTACTAAATTATATGGGGGAAACAGGCCCTTGAGTTTGCATTCAGTTCTGGCCTAATTTTCTGAAGCAAAGATGTATATTTAAAATGCAATAATTGAGAACTAGCAGACTGATTTTAATAAGCAATGTATATTTCTCCATGTGGGTACTAAGGACTCCAGCTGTTAATTTAAATTGAAAAAAATATTTTCTGTAGTTTTCCATATACATTTTATTTCAATTGAAACATTCCAGAAAAAAAAATAACTAGAACTTTGAATTGACAAAATTTTCTTCCTAAGTATGCATTCTCTAGGGTTGAGGCTCCGGTTTAAACTTTGTTTAACTATTTTACAACAAAAAATCAGGGCACCAAAAAATCTCACACTAAATTTCAGTGTGAGAAACCCAGTTTCTACTGGGTTAAATCTTATGTCTGTTACAGTCATTAGTAAAGCTCTCTCTTGACTTAAATAGAATTTTTATTCACTCTTACCTTGCTGTTCAGATATTTGTTATTCACTTATAATGAACCAAACTGACTTTTTAGAAATCATAAACAGTATGGCTTTTTAGTTGCAAAATTAATTCAGAATGAAAGTGCTTTAATTTTCCATCTCGTTTTCAGATTTTCTCAAAAGCTCCTGATAAACCCGTGAAACAGAGGACAGATGGCAGTCTCCAACCATGATGCTGAAATTAATACTATAAAATATGATTTTCTGATTTAAATTTTCAATGCAGTAATATTGGTTTTACTGGTTTTTGTATAAAACATTTGAATAAACATTTGAGGATGTCTGTTAAAAATAACAGAAATAGATTTAATTGGACTACCAAGGTGAAATATTTATCTTTTACCATAGGGGTAATATAAAAAAATATTAGAAACTAAGGGACAGGTTGAAAGCACAGGAACATTGTGCCAGTAGAGATCTTAATTTACTAATACCTCAAGCTCTATTAGTGTTAAGATTAGAAGTTGTGGTTGGAAGGTACTTGTATTGTTTTCTTAGTTTGAGAATTTTAGCTAACCTTGGAATTACTGACTTCAGAGAGGGCATGGTAAGATGTGTACTCTTGTAGGCTGCAGAAGTATGGTTCATTTTTTTGCCAAATTTAACTCTCTTTATCTTTAATCAATAATATAAATTCCCATTGTATTCAACTGCCATATACCTCATGCATATAACCTATCACCTGTGTAGTGTTTAAGACAGCTTAAATAGTTGATCTCGAAAAGATCCCATCCTCTCTAAGTTCCCTGCTATATGTTGCTGTGTATTTAGGAAAAAAAAAGAAAAACCGACCAACCAAATAAAAATTTCAACAAAAACAACCAAAACTTGTTATGGATGGATGTATTAGAATCACACTTGTGACAGAGTAGGTCTCATCTAAGACAAAAGGAAACTACAGTTATTTCACATTTAGTACTTTATTTCTCACTGTATTGTCATAAAATGCTGTTATCTGGAGGTGCTCTCCACACTACAAAACACCAGCAGTTGTTTTATGTTCTAGTCTAGCTCAAGAGACTGATCAAATGTTTGCTGTTGTTTCATACCTCTAGCTACATAACTACACCTTTCCAAAACCATAATATACCAACTTTTCTTGTGATAGCAGACTTACTATATGATTAACTGGGAGTGTGCCACTTGCTTTGAAAGAGAAAAAATTAAAAGTACTTTAGTTTTCCTTACTCATTACTTACTAACAGAAGAATTTTCCCGAACTTCATTTTGCCAAAACCTGCCTGGGAATTAAAGATTATATATTCACTCATGCCTAAAATGAAGCCAGAGAGTGACACTTGAAAAATGTATTTTTCTGAGGACTAATAGAAAGCTCTTTAATTGCTCTAGATCTATTTTTATTTTGCTGACTTTAGCATTGAGTCAAACATTAAATTATAAGCAAATGTGGTGATATTCCTTCCAGTGCAGGAACTTCATGAATATCAGATATCTGCAGCACTCACTTTGCTACCTAGAATACAGGTTAGGAAATCCAAGCAATATCTCCCTGCTTTATATAATGTAATAAATGCCTCCTTTGGCTGTGTAAATCAAGTGCCAGTTTATATTTTTATTAATTATTAAATAACTCTTCTTCCTCGAACCTAGACCTTTATTGTGTACATTTGTTTATGCAATAAACTCTTACTTTTTGTTGCTTCATCTTTTTCTATTTAAGTTATTATTTTATTCCTCTTCCTTTTGTGCCTTTAGTTATTACCTCTTGAATAGTTGACATGTTGTTACTGACACAGCATATTGTAACTTTTCAGTCTGATTCACTAATTTCAGCATCCCCAGCTTATTATGCCAGATGGGTTTTGTTTGAGCTATTACCCAAATATTATATGCCACAGAAAATCAATACAGATTTATGAATTTGAAATAAAATAGTGATGCATAGTAACAGCAGCTGATTTCCTTGAGGAATAATTCAATCGAATGGCTTGAAATTTAAAAGAAATACCTTATATGTTGCTTATTGTGAAACACTATTGAAAGCCTAAAAACAACAGATCTTGTTCCTACATAGTATAATTTTTGAGATATATATCCTTCATATCAAATGGTGTTAAGGGCTGGGCTTCAGGTACTCCTGGGTTTCATGAATGGAAGGTTTCATGCAGAGAATTTTAGTGGCAGTGTGGGTGCGCACTAATATTGTCTCCCCCAGAAGACAAGTCATCTGACTTATAGTAATAAGCAGGTAGGATAAAATAAGTGATGTGGTGGGGTTTTGTTTTTTTTTTTTTCTTGGTAATCACATTACTTGGAAATCAACATAACTCCAACCTGAATGTTTCTTTGTCTACCTTTATAAAATTCCTTGCTGACATTGAACACAGTTGCAGTCCTGGTTTCTGCTCATCAGACTTTTATTTCAGTGGCTGAAAGTTATAGTATTGCTTTTGCTCCCTTATTTCACCTTCTTAGTCTTTAGAGACCTTCATTTTTGATTTCTCTCTGTTGTGAATGACATTAGTTCTGTTGTCCTGTAAATAAGTTGGCTTTAATTCTGCTTGATCCTGGAGATTTGCTTCTTCTGAATCTCCCCAATTAATTTAATCCTTTTGCCACACAGACTCTGCAGTCATCTAGGATGAAGTATTCTCACTGTCTGTGCCAAACAGTTAGTGTCCTCTATTGTAAATATACTCAGAAGCATTGATTAAATATGCTGATTATAACTTTTTGTTCTTCTTGAAATCATCCTTCTGTTTGATGTTGCTTGAAACTCTTTGTTGAGGATTTTTTGGGGACAGAAATAATAGTGGCACAGATCAGACTAACGTGTTTAGGACTCATATGCAATGTCTTAGAAAGGGTTTCTGCCCTGTTATATTTCCTGTCTTCCAACTTCATCCTTACGGTTTTTCTCTCCATTTGAATTCTTCCCCCTTTTTCCTTGTTTCCTGAATCATCTAGCTACATAAGCAAATAGACAGCATAATATATTTCTATACATATATTTTTTACAGCCAAGCTATAGGAAAAAACTACATAGAAGGGAGACCTTCATTAATAGGCTGTAGGGGGTGAACAGAAATTTGGATTTTGCTTGTTCAGAATGTGCTGAGGTTGATTAAAAGTGAAGAAAAAACATATGGTAGTAAAAGTGAGAGAAGGGAAAGCCACATAAAGCTCCACAAAACCAATTTTTTGTTGCAATCTGGGAGCCAATGAATGTCTGATAGAATGGAATGGAATGTGATTTTTTGTTGTTTCTGTTTAGGAACCCTGCAATGGTATGTTGAACAAGATGCAGCTGATAAATAGATTTCTGGTGACACTCCAAGGGAGCTGAATTACAATAGTGTAGAAGTTGTAGACAAAATGAACAAATTAAGACTACTTCACAGTCAAGTACAAATGTGAGCATTTTAGAAATAAATAAATAATAAAAAGGAAGTAGCTTGCTATTGAATATTAATCTAAGAAAATTAAAAAACAACATTTCCCTGCATAGCTACGAAGATGAAATATCTGGAGAAAATATAGGGAATAATTCACTGCTAAATGAAATGTTTATGTATAAATACAAAAAGACATAATGAGAGAACCTTCTGGGGAAGAAAATGCCTTATTAGATAAGAGCATTATTTGTTTCTTTTACAACTGTCACCAAAACCAACCCAACCAACACAAAAAATGTGACAGATCAAATGCCTAGAGGTACCAAAAATTAATACTCAAATCAACTAGTATTTTTAATATATTCTCAATTGTCTAGAATGGACTACAATCAAGATTTTGTCAATATGTTTCATTTTTCACAGTAGAAAAGCAGATGGCAGAGAGGATAATGACACATCTGCAAAGCATATGTGTGGAAGGACCAAACACCAGGTGAGTGGTTATGTTTTTAGGTTCAATGCTAGCAAGAAAAGGCACCACGCATGCAAGAAGAATTCTTAGCCTTTAGCTGTCAAACCAATATTTACTGCTGGTCTCATCAGTCTGGTAACTTCACCAACGGAGTCTTTGAGGCACGTTAATACACATAGATGTTTAGAATAGAAATTGATAATAAATTATGAAAGTGCCTAAGTAATACAAGACAGCTACAATTACACTGTACCAAGTTTCAATCTTTGTGTTGGAGGGCATTATATATAGATCATTACTGTGAAGTCCTGAAAAATAAATATAGTTATTATTATAACAAAAGACTAAAAGCTTTCTGACACACTATAGATTATTACTCAGAAGAATGACAAATTCCTGGGATTTATAGCTTTTATGTATTTAATGCAAACATAGGAGAATATATCATTCTGCTATCAGGAAATAATTGAATTTCTGTGATTGCCAGGAATCTGACACTGGTGGTAATTTTGATTTTAAAGCTAGTGGAAGGAACTTTTCACACTGAGAATTTAAACTACAAATGGCATGTAGGCAACATGTAAATTTTGCTGGGAATAGCATCTCCACAGCTCATAAAATAAGAATCAAAATGACAGGAAACTTTATCATTTGAAGAACTTGCAGACTTTTGGAGCAGGTAGCTTCATAAACAGGAGCATAAGAAGTAATTGGTCTGACAAAGTTGGAAACTGATCTGACAAAAAATCAAGATAATTAGAGGTGCTAACTGCAGTTTTAAGTACTGTCTTGGATTACGCATTGAGGCCATGACAAAAAAAAGAAAAATGTCTGATAGACAAATATTTTATTTATATAAAACCCATGAAGAATGCAACATAGTCTAATATGTAATGGAACTTCCACAGTGACAATTTGCTCTGAAGGAAAGACTATGATTTCAAATCTTGGATCATAATCTGTAATCATAAATAAAAAAATTTGGTTCTTTAAAATTACACCAGGTAACCAGGAATGAAAGTCATAAAGAAAGGCAAAACTTGTAAATATAGATGTCAGACTTATGGATTCCCTTTAGAAAGATGAATTTTGAAAACCTGAATCATAGTTTTTACAATTAAATTTTAATTCTATAGCAATGGAAATCTACTACTATGTGGTTCTAAGAAAAGATGAATGGTACTTTCTGATGTTCCTCTTTTTAACTGGAGTTTTCTACCAAAGGATGTGGATTGATTTCTGCTTCATACACCTCTTCTCCCAGGACATTAGGACAGCACAAAATCAGTGGCTGCCTTTTTTCACAGGAATCTATGATCTATGCATTACTCATTCCAGAATGGAATCATTCCTATGTTCTCTGTCTTTGAGCTTCATCACTTATCTTTTTCCTTAGAAGCCCTCACCCTACTACACTTACATAAACGGTGTACTCTAAACATCTACTCTAGCTGGGGAAAAGAAAACAAACAAACAACCCAAATCTTTACTTCCTTTATGCAGGTATAAAACATAATTTTTGCAAACGAAATTATCTTCACCACTGCATTGGAATCAGTCTTAAAATACAGATGATAGTGGTCTTTTCTGAATTATCAGAGTTCACTCCCCCAAAAATCCCACCCCAATTCCCTCCCTAAAAGCCAAAGGTGTTTTGGTGTTATCTAAGTTTTAAATAAAAAGTGAAACTGCCATAGAGTCACAGAATGATTGAAGTTTAGAGGAACCTCTGGAGGTTATCTGTTCCAAGTTTCCTCCTCAAGTAGGGCTGCCTAGACACAGTTGGTCCACACTGTGTACAGGCATGTTCTGTGACCAGCCCATGGAAAGGAATCATGCTGTAGCAGTTTTGTTTAGTTTCTCATCCACTTCTTTTCCACAGCAAGCATGAAGAGAAAAATCAGTATAAATTTTCTCTAAACAGGACATATTTTTGCATGCTAAAGAACATGTCTAATAAATTTAAAGAACTCAAGGATCCTCTTCTTCTAATTCTTGAGGGCTCTCGGTGTTACCCAAAAGATAAAGTTCCTTAGAAAGAAGGTGTTATTTTAGATTTTGATGGAGACAAGTGAAAAGAAAGAAATTATCTAAAACTTTGCCTGTATTGTGTGTCTTCTTACCATCCTCTAGACAGTCTTAAGACATTCAAACTTCTGTAATAGTTATTAAAACTTTCCTCAAATATATAATAGGGATTATAATATTTAGTAATATATTTTAAATCAATGTAATTTCTAGCAGTTACTATGATAAACCTTGGAAATTTCATTTCTTTGAAAAATACTAGTTGACTTTCACATCTTATATAGGCTGTACACTGAGCACAGGGCAAAAAGCCAAATTTTTGCGTTTTTAATCTTGGCTCTTAAAGTTACTTTCTCTGCAGTTTATAGAAAGTCACTTAAGAGTCTCTGCCTTGATAGATTTATATTTTGCTCTTACCTCAGAAGTTTCTTCTTCTGAGTAGTAATTACCCAACATCTATAGAACAGTTTAAGACTATAGAATATGTTATGTTTCTGTTACCTGGTAAATCCACCATTTCATTATACGTTAGGATACCCAGATTTGTAACTTACATTTGTGAACATGAAGCAAGGATATAAAATTTCCGCTAAACAGTGACATTAGGAGTTTAATAAACCTATAAATCTCTCCAAATGATACTAAAAATCTGCAAACTCACTACAGAAAATATCATTTCAGATTCAAAGCTTTTTTCCTGCTCTTGAACAAACAGATATTTATGACTTCCATACACCTCAGCTCTGTGCAACTCATCACAGAACCTTCTCCAGACTCTGAGTTCTAAATATGTGTCAGTCTGTAATTAAGCATATGACTTCTCTGCTGATCAGTGAGACCATCTTGCCATTGGTTTTGTAGTGCTCAATACAAGTTCATACCTATCTCAAACAAGAAAAACATCTATACTTTCCTTACATTCCTCCCTGATTTAAAATATGTAGATTTCCCTTTTGGAAGATAGCAGTGACATTTGGGGTTGTGTTTAGGAAATCCAATATCATTTATTGCTAGAAAAGAAACAGAGGATAAGAAATTTTTAAGGGCAAAATGTTGCTGACCCATTCTTCATCTGTTATTATTACTTTTTAATGAATCTCTACAAGAGCTTGATCCTAAACTGTTGAAGTAAATGGGAATATTACCTTTAATGGCTATAGTAGAAATGGATAAGTCTGAGGGAGCAAAGTGTTCTTCTTTAAAATGTTTTGGTGAGTAAAGTAGACTCTTGAATCAGTTTGCTTTTGACCAACAATATTTGTCATGATCTACAGTTATGAGTTTCCTGTACAATTATGTGGAAAAGCTAAAGATACCAAAAGGAACAGGAAGATTATATTCAAGGTTAACTTAAGGTCCACATTGGCAGCAATGTTTTGCTGAGTCGTTTTAAGTCAAGCCCTGTTCACAAAACAAGCACAAATAAATTCACATCCATTGATGTCCAAGGCAGACAGACCATCAGTCTAGCCAATACAGAGACTTCAGGGCATTACTTTAGTGCAGGAGGTGGATAGACATAAGTCAGGACAGAAGTATACTGACAACACACTGAAAATACTTTCCAATAAAAAGCTCAGAAAACACCAGCTTGTTTCTGGCAGCATTCTGATTTCTAGGTTTCTCAGAATTACAGCATTCAGAATTTCTCAGAATCACAAAAATGACATGGGGAGGTCCTCTTTTAGTTGAAAAAGACCTATTGCCAATGACATGAGATTTTGTTTAGGTGAGCCTTGAAAAACTCCAGGGATTTCTTCTCCCGTTTGTCAGGACAACAATTTCTATTTCATTACCCTGTTGGCAATGAGCTTTTCCCTAATGTCCACTTTGCAACTCCCAAGCAATAATTTGCCGGTATAGTCTCTTGGCTGCTACTGTTGGGAAAAGTTTTGATCCATCATCACTGTAACAACTTTTCAGGTAATAGTAAGCAATTGTTAGATTACCCTGTAGCCTCTCACCTCTCTGTCAGACTAAATAAGACCAGCCCTCTCATCCTGTGTCCATTAGACATGTACTGTAGCTTCTTAAATATCTTGCTATTCTTCCATGTGATTCCTTCCAGTTTCTGTTTCTCTTCAACTGGTGTCCTACTATTCAGTGTATTATTCCTGTTGCAGCCTCACTGTCACTGACTGAAGGATGATGACCACAGCCCCACTGTGCAAACCACAGTCCTACCAAAGCAACACAGCCTATGGTTTGTGTTGCTTGCCATGAGAGCATGTTGCTGGCTCATATTCAGTCTAGCATCCACCAAGACCAGCCTCAAATACCAACACCAGTAGCAGTAAACCTATTGATTCACAGCCTGTTCTGGAGTATGGTGCAAAACCTCCTGCACATTCCCTTTTCATACTGTATGAGGTTTCTTTTGTCCTGGTCCTTATGTTTATAGAGGTCACTCATTTTTTCTTGATGAAAAGCTAAATTGTACCTCTCCAATTATACCCAGTTAAAGGACCACAGACTAAGCAGAGGAAGATAAGGAAGTTTTTCAGTTTAACTGCACAGCTGAAACATCTTTAGGGATTTAACTAAAGACTAATTTTCAAAAGATAAATATCATTTGTATTCTGCTGTTAAAATTTTGCCAGATTTTTATCTTTCTCTACTAACTACTTAGAGCCTTTGAAGAGTGCTCAGAGCAAGACCTTTGGAAAGTCCTATTAGCAACTTCTGGAATTTTGAACTCCATTTTTTCCTTTTAAGACTGACTGCAAAAATGCTTACTCTCAAAGTCCAGTTGGGAGTTGTGAATCTGAGTAATTCAAACAATTGCAGAGGGTATATGAGATAAAGTGGTTGTAAAATCAATGAAAATAAAGGACAGTACATTTGTAAAGAGTATAACTGGAGCAACTGACAATACAAGAAAGTACAGGAGAGTATTCTAGTACAAAATAAAAAATGAAACCCATGGATCTAGGCTTTGTAATTCAGACTATTAAGTGTTCAAAGGAAACAGAGTGTTTAAATGGAAATGAGGTGACTCAGAGTCTTTGACTTGATTTAACTTGCTCTACTAAAGCTAGAGAGAAAAATAAGACCACATTTCAGCGAAAGGGAATATGCCAATTTGAAACTAAGAGCATTTAATAAAATTTCCTGAAAGGAAAATCTATCAGACTGCAGAAAAAAAAAACCAAAAAAAACCTCCCAAAGGTAATAAATGCCAGAAACCCCAGCACATGGAACATTTTAACTGATCTTAAACTGATCAAAACACTTGTGAATGAACAATAAGGATCAATCCCAAATGGACAGAGAGGCAGACAAAATAACCTAATAGGTCTTTTCTTTCTTTAACGTCTGTGAATTTCTGGCAAATTAAATAAGCATTGGGATATGGTGCCAGCACTGAGGAAATAGCATGCAAGGGAAACAAGACACTAACCTTGAAAAGAGAGAACAGAGAAAATAATATCCTAGCTAGTTTGTAAATATAAATTTTCAACAATTAACCTGGGCCAAGCTCATTTTAGGAGAAAATAGCAGTGACTATTCATATCAGGCATGAGCAGAGATGGGATAAATATTTTCAAAAACATGATGAACTTTAGTTAGAGAAATGGGGCATTGTTAGGGAATTTGTATGAGATGGAGATATTTAGATTAGATAAAATGCTACTTTAGGGAAAGTAGAGCTTAAAAAAAAGTTTTGCAAACAGCATTTGTTTTTTTCATGTGAAAATGAAATCTATGATGTACTGATGTCTAAATTCATATATCATTTTTTTGAAGTATCCTGACTTAACTTTCATGAGATCATAACCATGAGGTAAAAGGAATACTCTGTACTATTTTATTAAAGATTGATTTAAGCCCAAAGCTCTGGAAAATATTAAGGGACAGTAGGAAGCAAAGGAAATAAAAAGGAAAGATTAAGCTTTACAAGATCATTTTCTCTATTCCAGGCAGTAGTACAAAGAAAGACTGCAGATTCCAAACCTGTAACTTCAGAATGTTCTGAATGCAAGAACTTTTCTTTCACTACAGACCCATAGTTTTTCATTCCTGAACTTTTCCGCCAGTAACTTATATCTTATGTTTCATAATTAAACAAAAAAATTTATTAGTTGGCTGTGAGGTTTAGACTATGCATAAAATTCTCCACAGTTAAAAGAGAATTTTTTTTCAGCTAATTTTTTAAAATTTGTTTTGTGTGGGGGTTTTGTGTGGATTTGTTTAGTTGGTTGGCTGATTTGTTTTGTTTTTAATTTTTAATTTTTTAATTTTTAATTTTGCTCACAATAAGGAGTATTGCAAAGTAATCATTGACAAGGCTGTCACTGTTTCACATGCACTAGCCAGCAGATAATTTTAGTTTAAAAGTCATAATCTGTTTCAGCAGTTCCATAAAATTCAGGATGTTAAAAAGAAATCTTAGCAAATATTGACACTGCTGTTGTCTGCTGCCTTGGGAAACAAGAGATACTAATTCTACAGAAACATATCTAAATTTCTTAAATAATCCAAATAAAGAATTTATAAAGTACTGCAGTGACTACAAAGAAGTATTACTGTCAACTCTGTTTGGAATTCAATGCTTATGTCCAGCCTCTAACCAACAAAGAACATATTTAAAATTTTAGCTTTATGTTTTGATGCTGTGTCATGGTTTGCTGCACATTTGATAGGCTGAACCACAGTCAGGTTATTAAATGCCATATGTCACAAACGTGAAGGCATCAGAAAAACAAGTTCTATACCTGTTTTCCCCAAAATGTATAATCCATTCAAGAAAGTATTTGAAATCAGCCATAAACAGTTTATATCCTTGAGAAAAAGCAGGGGGTTTTGAGGCTGTATGGACAGGCACTGCAGAAAACCTAAGACACTTGGAAGGATTTACACAGAAATGTAAATCGTGAATAATTGGGCATTCAAAATTACACTGATGAAGCTTTCTTGCATATAGCTCTGAACCTGAATTTCTCATTGAAAGTCCTATTCTGTTCTGTTGCTTATTTACAAGACAATCTATCACTCACAGTTTTTTTAGGACAAAGTAAGGTCCTGTTAATACTAAAAGGATATAGCATAAAGTGGAACAGCAGAAATTTCCTATTTGGACATGTCTCTTAAATGCGTCTTACAGTGGAATCAGTACTTCTTGGCAGTACAGAGTGACACAGAGCTGCACAATCAGTAGACTGTACTAACACGGTTAATTGAAAAGTGGTATGTGTGTTGATACCATTTTATTGAAAAATGACTGATTAGAAACCTAAATCAACACTGAAGAAACATTTAGAATTTCTGTTTATTTATGGACCTTATGTTTAGAGTAACAATCTAGCAATACATGATCCAGCAGCAATTTCTGTACTATGATCCTTTTGGCTTACTTTCCTTGGTAATGACATCATACATTCTTAAATTACAGTATCTGCTTCTCGAATGATAGCTCTGTTTCTTCCCCACATGGCTGAGCAGTACAGAACTTAGGGTTTTTATAAGTCACAGCAGATGTGCTGTTGTCTTAACTGAGGTGACAAAATTAAAATGATCTAAACTGCTCTAATTTCTTCACTCTCTCCCTTTTGTCACTACACTTCAGAAGTGAATTTGCAAAGTACTGCACTGCATTTTTAATGTGCACTTCAAATTCGGTGAAGTTATTCAGCTAAAACCTTTCCAGATTCTTTTAAGAGAGACTGTGTCTCAAGGTGTATGTGGATGTCTAAGGTTTTCTCTCAACGATATCTCCTAGAAATTGTACAATGAGGATTACCAGACCAATATTCTTTGGTTTACATCCTGCAACTAAAACACATGCACCAAGATTTTACCTAAGAGTAAACAAAGGTGTTGATTTAAATGCCTAAAGCCTCTCAAAATGTACCTGAAACATGATTCACTTCATTAGCCCTATTTACTTTAGTACTGCAACCATGTATGAATAAAGACCAGGTAAAAGACAGATTGTACATAATCACCCTTTCACTAGTGACTCTGCATAAATCTGCAAGTGAATATCATTATGTGGCAACTAGCAGAGACTGGACAATCTGGTGGCAATTCTTCATTCTATTTTTATAGTGGTTTCTATCAATAAGGTTCTTTGAGAGCCTTCCCAACAGAAAAAACCCCTGTGTACCAGTGACTCTTCCACCACAACAGCTCTGCCTCTCTTCCCATGAAGAATTCTCTCTGAGGAGAAAGGAAGTGAGCTAAAGACAATGAGAGATGCAAGTACCTCTGCAGTTCTCTGAAAATTCAAGGCACCTTTATGCAGTCCATTTTTATATTCAGGAGTGAATGTAATGCAGGGAGTCTTAATAATACTAGTCTATGTCTTCAGCCCCTACATACCTATAAAAACGACTGGATCATGAGAAAAGTTATCTTCAAATGATAAGTTAATACAGGTAAAGTTTCCTCTCTGTAGAGTGACCATTTTCTCCTATTTACCTAAAAAATAAAATGTTGCAAGTTCTGTAGTATATGCCAGCAGTTGTAAGAATTAAGCGGTTTTAAACACTTTCAGTGGCTGATAACCCTTCAAAATTTACCCTTCAAATCACTCTGCAAAATTAGCTCTTCAAAGTCAACTATTATTGTTTCCAAATTTTCTAAATTATATTCATGTAGTGAACTGTCTAATAAAATTCTATTTATTTTTGGGTTTAATCTTATGTGTCATTAGTGGTATTGTTTAAAGATCTTCTCAGAACCAGAGTGGGTAGAATACAGTTACTGAAACGTACACCGCAAAAATGTTTTTGAGGCATGAAATTGTCTCTGTATTATAGAGAGCAGTGGGACTTGCTACAGGATAAAACCCTGAAAAAGAAGAAATCCTGAAACACAAGATACCAGCAATTCTCAAAGTAAATCCAAACCAGAAACTTCTTCCTCCTGTAAGATAGGGGAACAAATAATTTCTCGTCCACTGTCTGCTACAAGAAACAAATACTAATATTTAAATTTGGGGATATTATCAGGGAAAAAAAAAAAAATAGGTAGTTTGTTAACTTTGAAGCTTTTGAAGAGATGCTTTGAGGATGAGAGATGTTTTACAGCACATCTTGTCTCCTGATAGGCAGCCATTTACAACGATGTAGATACTGCAGTCCTGGTTTGCTAGCAGTTTATAACTGTCCAGTATGGTGTGAAATAGTGAGCCAAGCTGTAAAATAGTGAACAGTTGGATCCAGTCAGGATTTTTAAGATTACTGTTAAATGTCCAATATACCAGGTTTTAAACTTCCTGCAATCTCCCTTAGCATAAACTTGTCAAAGCAGAGTAATCAAGGTTTGGCCTTGGCAGACTACTAGTGGGCAAGAGGAAACTGTTAACTGCTGTACTCACAAAGCAGGTGTACAGTGTCCTACAAGACCTATGTGCCTTTAAATTTTAGCCTCATGCATTTACCTGATTTATCCATTCATCAGTTTGCTGTGTCACCCTGTCCTTCATTAGCTCATGTCATCAATAGATTAAATACAGTTATTTGACTATGAATAAATTGGGTGTTAACCTCCTCCCACAGTGAAATACTCTGGAAAACTTGTCACAGAAAGTAATCCCTAATGTGACCTTAAGCTCTTCCTTCTTGTTAATTTTAATTAACTAACATGCCAATCAGATTTTTAGTGCAATTTTTTTCCTAGCCATTATCACTGTTTTTGTAGATCTTTATTTTTATCTATGTATTGGTACCTCTGCCCAGCTGCCTCTGAGTGTGTGGATATGCATTTTCATATTGGGTTACTCAGGCAATTTGCAAAATTGTGGAAGATCAACAATGCCATCTGCAGGTATAAGATAACTCCTGATCTGGAGACACACTTGCTTTAGATTTTTTGTTTTCCTACCTTAGCTTAGAATATTTTTCCTAGACTGAAATTAAAGACGACCAAAACTATGTAGGTCTGTTTTGCCAGACAGAACCTAGATATAAAGATTTTGGCTTTTATTTTTATATTATTAACCTATACAAAATATTGAATGGAGGGCCTTTTAAGCCTTATTCAAGCTGCTCAAAGATATTCAACCTGAAAAATGGAACTCTAAAACCTGTTAAGAGGACATATTTCCAGCTTCCTAATATTCTTGGGGTTCCAGCAAGTTTGTGAATAGAGCCAGGAATGTTTTTCTCATGATCTGTCACATTCACTTATTTTCAAGTGGAGCTAGCAGCAAACCCTAGAAGGATGCATATGCTATGGCTACTCCCTGTCTCTTGTATTCTCTTTTTTTGCCTGGCCTTTCTTTCATACAGCATTTCAGGCATAGGGGGTCAGATATAAATGTCATAGAGAACAATAAGTGGTGTGACAGACTGAGTGGATTACTGGCAATGTACAATTCATAGTTCATCTCTTTGTTTCAATGTCTTCTGTTAGTAAAAGTTAATCTTTCCCTCCCTATGGAAGACAAAGAAGATTCACAATAAAGTGAAATTTAAAACTGTGAGGAAATATGTACACTAGTCTTATAAGTGATGAGGTTCCTATAAACTTCCTATGAAATGAACTAACCCCTATCCTCACTAAAGTGAAATAAATTCACCAGTTTTATTTTTAAAAAATTACTTCTTTTTTTTTTCCTTTTTCCATCTAGGTCAGCATGTTATTAGAAGGAAGAAAACTTACAGTCAGAGACCTGAAACTTCTGAATATTCTTCTTATTCTTTAACTGCATCAGTGGCTCTGGGCTAAAGCAAAGGTTTTTGTGCTCACTATCTACATCTGTAAAATTAGAATACTAATGCTTACCTCTCACAAGGGAATTGTGAGCTTTTGATTAGATAATGCTAGTAAGCTGTTCTGAGTCTGTAAGTAGCAAAAAACTATTCCTAAAACAGTACTCAGTTATAAATACACTTCTTAGAGAATGTAAAATTAGTAGTCCTTTAGAAAAATTCTGAGATCAAGTATTTTCATGAGCAAAACTAATTTAGTCTTCTCAGTAAGCCAAATCAACTGAAAGGTTTGGTTCAGAAAGGAGACATTTAAGTTCATGCAATCTATTCAGGAATCTAACAAAGGCAATGTGATCCTTTCAAAAGACTTTTTCCCCCCACGGTTTAGTAATATTAAGTTGAAATTTCATTGTGAGTGATATATTTCAAGTTCCCACAAAAATTGACTTTGCATAACTTCCTAAAATTAATACTTTTGTAATTATTGAGTGCATATTTTGTATGACAAAGATTTTAAAAAGAAGAAAAGAATCCGAAACTGTTTCATAACTCTACTTAAATGTGTTTTGTGATACAAGAAAATATTTCAAGATTGCCAAATAAACACAGATAAATATACCCAAAATAATAAGCTGCTTTTTCTGGTTTCAACAAACTGCCTTAGATTTTAAAATAGTTGCGATCTATTTCTTGGCTAGTAGTGAATTTATATAAATGTACTCTTATTCTTAATTTGGCTTCTCCATTTTTAGAGGCCATCACCTCTAATGATGGCTAGCTGCACTTGCAAGCAGCTTTGCCCTACAGCATGACAGCGCATAATTTTTTATAATGCCATCTTTCCAGTGTCTATATGTCTCCCTCTCCCCCCCCAGTCTTTTGTATTTAGTGAATTTACCTTCAATTTCATTCTGAAATAGATTTTACAAGTGTCTAATGAACTGGCTGCATGATAACAACTCTGTTGACCTTGTAAGCACAAATGTGAAATTCAGTGCTGCACCTCTAACAGGCGTGAATGAACCAGCAGATGCAGCAGAAGTGTGAAGGGGTTGATTAGCTCAAAGATACCTTTGAGACCACCAAAAACAAACTGCTGTAAAGGACAATTAGCATTGCAATGCCTCTCCTGAATTTTCCTATGGATCAGAAGGCTGTACAGAATCTCAATAATGCTTCATATCCCAAGACATTCTACGCCTGTGAGGAAGTGCTTTTCATATGTCTCCTGCATCCCACCTACTGAGAAAATCCTTCATCACTAAGCTAAGTTTTGAAGTGTTTTTCCATCCTCTCCAGATCATTATATCACAAAATGTACCACCTGTGTGCAGAAAAGAGAAGGAAAATAGTATCATACCTTTCCTTTCCCTGGTTCTGATTTAAAGTAAATTAGACAGAAAATTGTTTAAATGTAAGATTTTTCTGTGTCCCTGTAGGTCTATATAACACAGAAGTAAACAGAGAGAAGTTTCTTGATATTTCTGTACTTTGGTAATACCTGTAGTTAAGATAGTTTAAAATTGAGTTTGTGACCTTCACATAAATGCTGTTGCTCAGAAAAGCTAAAAGGTGCTTGCGTTGCCAGATGATTTGTTTGAGGTGCTATGATTGAGATAAAATACAGGTGAGACAGGTGCAATTTTAGGAGCTTATCAAAATTTCTTTGAGCTGATTTACATTTTACCAGTGTTAATATCTGGCATCCTGCCTCAGGGTTTAAAGCCTCTGGTTAAAGCAACTGTTTGAAGAGAACTTAAAGCACTTTTTGCCTTTACTTCTTATGTATTAATCCTCTCAATCCTCCTCTCCAACCAATACAATTTCTTGTACATATCTTGGAATATTGCCCTCCTTGGATGCACCAGTATTACTGAATACCTCAACCAGATTTGTGAGAGATCAGCACAACATAGTGTGCTTTCCATGTTCCTAAGGATGAAATCTGAAATCCACTATTTGAGATTAATAGTTTGACTATCCCACTATAGATAACATACTCTGAATTCTACCTTCGAAAAAGTTATATTCCAGTTGAATAATAACTCAGCTTTAGTCCACTTTAGTAAAATATCGACTTGCTTAATTACCTAACACTAGGTAATATCGTTCATATTAACAAGGAATCCTCATGGCAATTGTTGTCATAGGAAAGACCATTATTCCACAGTTAGATAGTAAAAAAATAATAAATATTTTATTCATTTGCAGTCTGATTTCAAAATTCTCTTTAAATCTTAACCGTATTTCCTATATATTTCTCCTGGATGTATAGTTATCCATTTGGAGGGAAAATGAGAAAGATTAAACAAGACTTGATTCAATATCTGTCTTAACCTATGTAACTGACAATTACAAAGATAAGCTTCATGCTACATGTAGCTTTTTTCACTTTAAGAGATATAAGCGTTATTATTAGTGTCATTATTATTAACTGTAGCCACTAGATACTATCATTATTTTACTATCTTGTCATCTTTATGTATTTATACCTATAAAGCTTTATTGACTCCTCCCTCCCTCCCTCCTTCCCTTAATTGCAACACTCTAAAGGCAAGAGTGAGCCTACCTACAATTCTGGGTTAATAAGCCAGGACTACAGCACTTAAAATAGCATTGCAGAAAGCCTCATTATCTTCTACATACTAATCCATCATACTGCCAGTCTTCCTCGATCAATCTGAAAAAAGTGTGATTTCTAGCTGAAATTTTTCAAAGCAGTTTTCAGATTGTTAAAAGAAAGGGCATAGTTTTTCACATAGATTATACTCCTTCATTCCTAGCATGTTCAATTTACCTTTGTCTGAAATGGACCCAGACCTATTAAACCAAGTTGGATGGAGTGAATTGACGCTAATAGGGTGTTACTTGTTACAGAAAGTATTTTACCTGGAGGCAAGCAGTAGAAAACAGAAACACAGCAAACTTCGAACCCATTTGTATTTTGAACTCTTCTTTTATGCAGATCTTGGAAAAAAATACCAACTTTAAATAAATAAACACACATTGTCTCATTGGATGTCATATTAATTTTTCAACTAACTGAATATGTGGAAAACCAGATTGTCTCAGTCTTGTGTTCTTGCTTTAACTCATATGTCAAACAGAAGGCCTGGTTTCCTATCAACTCCCTTGAATATGTTTTAAGATAGAACAGCAGTGCAAGTCAGACAGAATCAGCCATGAAGCAGAGCTAGACCTACACAGAATTATTGTTATCTGAAGAATGGAAGTTTATAAGTGTTTATTTCACCTTTTCGTCTATTTTGTTTTGTTTCTCTGGTATCATCAAATAGCTGGGGAAAGGGAGGAACAGTTTTCAGCATTGCTTCTACACTTGTTTTTCAGCTAGTGAAAAACAGTCATTTTATTTTTCAGTAAAACTGCCTTGCACTTTGCAGAAACAAAATGTGTGAATCACAGCAGATGAAGGAGATGCTGATTAAAGCATAAATTTTGCTTGCTGCAACATTTTTTTTTCTTTGCAGACTGGTTCTTGTCTTTGTCATCATCAAACTGACTCATACTGAAAAAACTTGGAAGAAGAGTGTATACTTGTGGGTGTCAACATCTGGAGCAAAGCACATAATAAAACATAATTCCAAAAGGCAAAGAAAAGACATTGTCTTTTGTTCACAAGGTACCAAACTCCACAGAGATCTTTCATGAAACCCAAGCTGACCATACTACGTGCTAACAAAAGCTGTAGAAGCCTGATACTTCAGATACCAACTGTGCATGGACGATTCATCTGCGAAAAGACAGTGATTCTAGCTTACCCCAGATGCACTGGTTTAACTGTGAATGCACAGAATGATTACCATGTCAGTGTGGTCAGAGTTTGCAAATATGACAAAGAATTGGTCTGTACACACACTAAACTGCTGAGGATTTCTGGGCACTGGTCTTTCACAGGGTAAAAGAGAGGAAGAAAAAGGAAACAAATATTTCCTTAAATAGGTCCATATATCTATTTACCTAAAGTAAGTTCTGTGAGGAATTCACTGATGATACGCAGATTTTGACATCTGAGGCAGTACCCCAGGTTACTTTTACAGCTGTTAAAGAAAATAGGCACCACTAAAGCACAAAATGTATTGTTTTAAAGCAGACATCTAAAATATACTTTTTGAATTGAACTGGAAAAAAACCAAATCAAGCCGACAACAAACCTCCCCCCCAATAAAACAACAAGAAATCCAAAAGCACAATTCAAAATCATTCCAGACTGGAAAAAAAAAAGCACATATCCATCAGCCAGCCATGCCCACGTTGAAATGTCTACAGCTAGATAAGAAGTATCCCACTGAAATTGTGTACTGATTGTTCTTAGCCTTCAAAGCCTTAGTGCCCTACAGGTTCTGGACAGTCATGCACTGTCTTTTGCCTAAAATGATAAATGTTCATGTTTATACTCCTTATAATTAGCAAACATGCTGAGTAATTTTCCATAGTGATAACCTGTTACAGATTCAGCCATCACTCTAAGGTAACAGGGAGCACAGGTATCACATATCAGGAACAGATATACTTTTTTTTTTTTTTTTTTTTGAGGAAGAGCAATAAATAGGGGAGTGAGCATAACAATAAATTTTGTTATGCTTTTGTTATGCTTCAGCATTTTGTATTCTGTAATATTATTTCGAATCTCTTAATTACTTTCATCAGGCATGCATTTTGTACAGTAGAACACTTTGTTTTGATTTGCTCCAATATAAATCACATTTCTTATTCTTATAAAATATCTGGTATTTTCCTACTCTAGTATATTAGACAAAAAGCTATTTTTGATTTTTCTGAAGCAGTCAATTTGCCTGTTGCTAAAGCTAACAAGATAATCAATCCAGAAGTCTCACAGGAGAATTTTGGAACTGAGCAACAAGCTCATCACTGTAAAACTAGAGGTCAAGTTTTACCCTGAACTACAGGCAACCATATTTTCATCAGAGAGCTTACACTCATGCACTCAGCAGCAGGGACTGTAAGAACACTTGACTTTCTAAAGGTCACGGTTTGAATCCAACAATGAATTTCAGATTTTGTGACACTTGATACTGCAGTGCCAGAAAGCTAAGCACCAAATTCATCACCTTGACTTTCTAATTCCTTCTGCTGAAAGTAGATATAGAGGTTCAAGGTGGGTGTGATGCAGCTAATTTAGTGGTTTAGGTAAGTGGTCCCTACTTCTAACACACCTGCTCAGCTTTCTTCTGACTCTCAAAGCAAAGCTAGTGAAAGAGTATGAGCAACATTCATGTTGCCCTGAAAAATACATGAAGTACAATCAGCTCTACTGAACAGATACCTTGTTTAGTGGCTTTCCTGAGGGGAAGAGGAGGAGCAGGTGTTGTTCTCTTCTCTCTGATGACCTGAGACAGGACACAAGGGAATGGTCTGAAGTTGTATCAGGGGAGGTTTAGGCTGGGTATTAGAAAAAGATTCTTCACCCAGAGGGTGGTTGGGCACTGGAACAGGCTCCCCAGGGAAATGATCACAGCACCAAGCCTGACAGAGCTCAAGAAGTGTTTGGACAATGCTCTCTGACACATGATGTGACTCTTGGGGATGGTCCTGTGCAGGGCCAGGAGTTGGACTTCAGTAATCTTTGTGGGTACCTTCCAAATCAAGATATTCCACAACTCTATGATTATTCTATTGTATTATTTCTTTATTTTTTTGGTTTTTTGGCAATAATATTGTATTTTGAAAGGCAGAACAAAGGGAAGGAATTTGTAAAAGTTTAATATAATTTGAAAATTTTAATCATTTCAATCAGTCTCCTGAATTCAGGGGGATAAATTCCATTTCACATACCTGATTCTAACGGGAGATGAAAACTTCTCTGTGTGACCTGTAAATGTTCTCACAAGCAGTAACAGTGTTTGACAAATGGTTTAATCACTACAGTGTAGATCAACACATTTTTCTTCGCTGTAATAAAGTGTCTCTTCTTAGAAAGCATATGGATTTATATTTTTCCAAATTTATATAAAATCTCATATATGTGCTAACATTGTTTTACTCTAAAAAAGCTGAAATGTTTCACAAGACAAATATCCATAGTTTCCTAACATGTCACACATTATTTTCAAGGGTTTAGTCATTTACAGATTCTTGTGTCTTTTGGGACAGCTGTCATGTTTAACCAGAAGTTTAGCCTCCCTTCCATCAAAAAAGATACACAAGAGAATCAATATCAAAAGCCAGATATTTTTGCAAAAAGTCTTATATAAAACTTAATAACAGATTTTCCCAGGTGACAATTGGTACAGGAGCTGTATACACACCTCAAAGAGCACCCATGCCAAATTATGAACATTCCCACTGCATCATAATGTATGTTGCATGGAAAAGAAAAGCACTCTTTCTGGAAATGGCAATTTCAATAATTAAAACATGAACTCTGCTAGGACTTCTCACATTTGTTGTTTCAAACCTCGGGCCATTTAGCAACAGCTGGTGAAACTGCCAATACACCATTATTGGAACTGAGCACTGATGGAGCCTTCTGTGTGAGGTTGCTCCAGCCCTTTGATCATCTTCATGGCCCTCCTCTGGACCTGGTCTAGCATGTCCAGGTCCCTCTTTTGTTGGAGGCCCCAGACCTGGACACAGTGTTCCAGGTGGGGTCTCATATAAGGGCAGAATAGAAAGGGACAATCACCTCCCTCAGTCTGCTGGTTGTGTTGCTTTTGATGCAGCCCAGGATATGGCTTGCTTTCTGGGTTTCACTAAATTTTCAGAAATTAAATTAAATTATTTCATTGAATTACTCAGTGGTTTGGCTCAGAAGGGATTGAAACAAGGGATTCAACCCTCAGAAGATATGCCTGCAATGGGCAGGGATACCTTCTTTCAGACCAGGTGGTTCAAAGTCCCATCCAGCCTGGTCATTGTTAATTTATTTTCAAAAATCTGAAAATAACATGCTATAAAGTGGTTTTTTGTTGGTTTTGGGGTTTTTTGTTGTTTTTTTTAAATTTTAATTCCAGAACTATTAAATGAAAAAAAACCTATTTTTTTATCATCAAACTTTCTAATAAAACTGACAACAACATTCTTGTCTTGTTTTCATAATGAAAATGATATAATTTTATGGACTAAAATTCTTGAGCTCCATCCATTAGTACTTCCTCTTTTGTTTCTTTTTATTTGACTCAAACTGTAATATACTTGATATGCCAGCATGTTCAATGTTACCTGCTCTCAAGATGCGTTACTTCAGTATTAAACTTTCTTTCTGTTGTGTAGTTCCATTGAGTGATAGCACAGACTATAGCTGCATTTCTCCAACAATACAATGTAGGTGACACCTCTCTAAATTACACTTTGCATTTCAAGAAATTTCCTCATATTTCAAAGTCCTCTGCAGTTTATGCATACTGGAAACTTCCCCATCTATTTGTGTTTATTCATGAAATAAGTAGGTGTGTTGGGTTGACCCTGAGTTGATGGACAGTCTTTAAGACCAATTACGCTTCTCACAATTTACATATTTAAACCGCACAGAAAGGCGGGACTTCCCCTTTTGGTCGGAGCTCGCCTGCTGGAAGGTGGGGGGGGCTCCGAGCCTCCCGGCCTCGCTGGGCCGGGCCGGGGCCACTGCCCCTTTCCCCCTTTCTCAGCACCACGGCACGGACCCTGGGTCGCTGGGGGGAACTGTCCCAGAGCCGCAGGCAGCTCAAACCAGCCATGGACTGCCACAGCTAAACCCATCCAGCGCGGCTTCTGGGGACAGGCGGGTCCCTCTCCTCTCCATGCGGAGCCGGCGGAGCCAGCGGGAGCCGGCGGAGCCTCCTGTCTGCAGCCAGCACACTTCGTGCTGAACTGAAGAGGACACCACGCAGCCAGCAGCACAGAGGGAGCGAGGCTTTCCCCACCGTAAAGCCTGAACAAGAACACCCTTCAACGTGGCGGCTTCAGAGTCAGAGAGAAAGGGAAGTGAGTCCCGTGGGACGGAGCTGAGCATGGCGACGGGAGAAAAGAGGGCGGTGCCGCGATTCTGGCGCGCAGCTTAAAAGAAACCTTCTTGCATGCCGTGGTAAGAAACCGTAATACCACAAACTGTTTGTCTCTTTAATCCATTTGAAGAACATGGGGGGATGGAGTATCCTCGTGTGCCTGTGAAGTTTGTGAAGAGTGCCTATGCCAGGCTATATAGAAGTAGTAAGAGGCTGTTAGAGACTTGTGGCGAAGAAAAGCCTCTGTGTGCAGGCCAAAATAACTTATCCTTAAAAAGATGAATAACCCCATGTGATGGTCCATGTTTTGTAGTATGAAAGAACTGTGAAATTCTTCATGGGAGAGATGTTCTACACACAGCAGACTGTTTGTTTCCGGGCGGGTCTGCTATTGGTGGCAGTTTGGGAACCATGTGCAACTGAAGGAAAACCTTTTCTTCCTTAAGCATAAGAGAAAGACTTTTCAAGAACTGCAACACTGACTAACATCCCATGTTCTGTTATCCCTTGTGTGAGCTGGATAAAAGGAGAGAAGTGCTGGAAAGGGGGGGGGGAATTTACTTTAATTTTGTTTTGTTGTTTTCTCTTTACTTTTAATTCTGTTAGTAATAAAGCTCTTTCATTGTACTGCAACTGTTTGAGGTTTGTGCCTGCTTTGCTTTTCTCCTAATTCTTATCTCACAGAAGAAAAATAAGTAAATAATGGATATTTTGAATCAAAACCACTACATTTAATTGGTGTTTCTGCCCGGTTTCGAGCTCAACCCGCTACAGTAGGATTTCACTTAAAGCCCAGTGTGACCTGTGCAAATTCCACCTGAATCAGTTTTATAAAATTTTGTCTTTCCTTGAAAAGTATCTTTTGCACTGGAAAATAATAATATTAATAAATAATAATGAATATAGGTTTGCCACACAATTTATTTTACAAAACACAATTCACAAAATGCAACTTTTTTTAATAAATGTCTATAGGTTTAATTAATATGGCTTGCATATATATGAGGATTGATTCATTCTTACCAGAACTGAAACATTTAAACTTTTAGAAAAACACACACATATATTTAAATACATGTGTACAGAGAGTACAGGAACATATGAGAAGTGTATGCATAACATATTTTATCTTTTTTCTTTAAAGTACAAAGGCACAAAAGGGAATGTATAAACATAATAGAAATTGATTTTACATAGCTGCTTCCTGAATAAATTTAAGCACATTTTTCATAGTCTCCCAGTTTGTTAAGAAACTAAAAGTCAAAAAGGTTTAATAAAAATAATAGTATGAAATATTTCATGCAGCATTTAACTAGAACTAAAAATATCATTGAATAGAAGAAGAAATCACAGAATTATGTATGTTTCACTAAATCATCCATAGAAGTAGCAATATTTTTAGGGAATGTCTAGAACTATTAAATGACCTTCACTTGATTTGAGGCTTTAAACTCACATCAGGGCAAGACATTTGCCTTGGTAAAATTACATTATGAAATATATCTGGATTATATTCACTTTCTTTATTTTTCATTATTGTCTTCCACAGAACCTCTAGCTTTCACTTATGTGGATTCCAGATAAATTCCAAGGTCAAATTTACATTACAGGAGCTTTACTGAAAGGTTATGTAGCTGTGTAATATTTTGCCACCTATCTTTTGAATCTGTTTGAAATCCAAAAGGAGTCGTGAAGTATGGCAAAGAGATAAGATGTATTTCAGGCATTTGTTTTCAAATTTGAATGTAAATAGAAATTTAAAAGAAAAATATGCACATGGAAGGCAAGATATCTAAAAAAAGGGGTTTACTACTTAATCTCTTTATCTTGAAAATATTTTGATCAGCATAATATATGACTTGCAAAACCTTTTTAAACTTCAGTAATCCAAGCATTTGGGTTTATAAAATTAGTTCAACATGGAAGACTTTTCTTATGGCTCTATCCTTCCAAATTTTCCTTTTGCTACCAAATGGCTTGACACTGATTAGGAAATTCATTAATCTAATTTTTACATTGGGAACTACTAAGTGATGCAGATATTTGTGCTGCTTTCATGTTCAAAAACTAGAAGCCTCCCACAAACACCCCTCAGGAATGAATATATAGTGTTTTTGAATGCCTACACATCACTTAGAAGAAATCTAATAGTTAAGAAAATAATTTACAACAAATCAATTATTGGGTAAATGCTGGTTTATTGATATTCCTTCACAATCAGATTGGCTATTAGCCTTATTCTACTTAGATTTTAGTTCAGAAATATGAGTTCAGTATTTAGAAGCAATCATATGAGAAATAAACAGGAAAGAAACAGCAGTTTTTGACAACATCTTCCTATGTAAATGTAGTGGAATGCTTACTAGACTTACAAAACTCAAAAGACTGACATAGAACAGCTAAGGAAAGGTTCAAAGCCTTTGACTTTCAGAATTAATTTTCAGTCCTTTGACTTTAAATCAGGTTAAACACATTGATCTCACAGTTTTTATTTAAAATATTCATGTTAATTTCTATCTATGTTCCTTCATTTTAATATCTGTCATCTCTTGGAGATTGAATGTAAAAAGAACAGTGGTATGCCATCTCTTTTTACTACAAAGTGAAAAACTAATGTATCTGACAATGGTGCTAAATACTAACTTGCAAACTTACTAGCAGGGACTTCTGGCAATGCTTGACTGAGCAACGGTTTTACAGTTCATTATTAACAAATATTATGCACACTAGAAATGAGCTTTCATTATCAAAGTAATGTTTCTGTGTGTTAACAGCAGTCAGAAAGACAAGGTTGCATCTCAACCAGACTGTTGTGTGACCTCTTGTAAATCAAGTCACTTCTTCACAACACATATCATTAGTAAAAGAGGGATTATAATAACTCCCTTCCTTTCACAACTGCTGCATATTGTATTGGATTCTTGTTTGGTGTCTTCACTGCTGAAGAATTCCCTTCCCTTCCCTTCCCTTCCCTTCCCTTCCCTTCCCTTCCCTTCCCTTCCCTTCCCTTCCCTTCCCTTCCCTTCCCTTCCCTTCCCTTCCCTTCCCTTCCCTTCCCTTCCCTTCCCTTCCCTTCCCTTCCCTTCCCTTCCCTGTGATAAATTCTCATAGGGACATCTAATGAGCTTTGTTAATACATGAGTTCCTCCCTGTGTTTTCTTCAGCGCATGAATATATAGCTTAAATGAGGTGCAAGAGATATTTTAAAACCTACAAAAATATATGAATTTTAACAATATCACAAAACATTGACTGACTGACCTTGTTCACATAAATTTTCCCTCATGTAGACCTTGGATGCATGTAGTGAGGCTTTCTTGAGTGAGAAAAGAAATGATTACAAAAGAAAATGCCCTGACATGGGGAATCTTTTTCCAGAGAAAGACTACAAATATTTTTTTGGTAAGAAATAGATAAGACAAATGCTGTTTTATACACATAGCTTGTGAGAGAGAAGGAAAAATGGCTTAAAGTAATGGAATAGGATGGGGAAAGACAGTACTGATGGATTACAATAGAGTGAGGTGAAAAACACAAGGAAAAAAGAGGAAACTTGTGAGAAGAGCAGACATTGACTGCATGATAAAAAAAAATTACCACAGTAGAGACAGTACAATTTCAAGAAAACATTTTAATTGTAGAACTATTGCAGGAAAGGCAGTGAAAATTGTATTCCCTAGAAGCATTCAGAAAGCAGAAGTGAAGCAACTCTAACAACATAGATTGGAATACGTATAGAATACATAGAGAGGAAGCTGTACGTATTACACACATTCAGAAATCATAGCTGAGAATAGAATCACTTAAAGTCATGTAATGTAAGACAATAAAAAAGTCTACCTATCATTTTCCATTCTGTTTTTGAACATTTGTTTTCTTTTCTTTTACAGCAAATAAAACAATAACTTAATAAAACAAGCAGATTGCAAGTGAGAAATGATGACACAGCTTTACAAAATAGCTAAATGTTGTGAGACCTGGAAAAAAATGAAAGCAAAAAGCAGGATTTTATCTTCTTATTTTTCTGAGTGAGGAATAGTTTAACAAAATTGGTCCTTATGCTTTATAAACAAAGAAAGAAATTAAAACAGGCTCTGTGGTGTGTCTTGTCCCACCACCACCTGATATCTATTTCCTTGAGAGGGAGTCGGAGTTCTGCTCTCCCACTCTACAAAACTACAAGGTATTCAGTATCTATACTATAAATCCAACTTTTATACACATTCTAGTTTTCTCAGCTCCTTTCTTGTGTTGGATGAAGTTCCTGAAGCAGAAAAGCAAATACTATAGAAGTTCATGAGGAAGAATGTGAGTGTTACTGCGGATGTTTCATCCTCTGTCACTCTGTCCCCAAACACCTACCAGCTATAACATTGAACAAACGACCCAAAATGTGAGCTGGGACACAAGCACACAATACCAAAACCAGAAGAAAATGAATTGTCCTTGGAGCTATGTACAGCACCTAGGTCCTAGGTCAAGTATTTCTGTGTTAGGGATTGAGAAAAAAAAAATGAAAAATAAGCTTGAAAAGCAATTTTAGGCATTATTTAGCAAGGAAGATTTCTAAAATTCAATAAAAGCAAGAATCTTCATCTATAATGTAGCAGAAAGGAAAGGAAAGGAAAGGAAAGGAAAGGAAAGGAAAGGAAAGGAAAGGAAAGGAAAGGAAAGGAAAGGAAAGGAAAGGAAAGGAAAGGAAAGGAAAGGAAAGGAAAGGAAAGGAAAGGAAAGGAAAGGAAAGGAAAGGAAAGGAAAGGAAAGGAAAGGAAAGGAAAGGAAAGGAAAGGAAAGGAAAGGAAAGGAAAGGAAAGGAAAGGAAAGGAAAGGAAAGGAAAGGAAAGGAAAGGAAAGGAAAGGAAAGGAAAGGAAAGGAAAGGAAAGGAAAGGAAAGGAAAGGAAAGGAAAGGAAAGGAAAGGAAAGGAAAGGAAAGGAAAGGAAGGAAAGGAAAGGAAAGGAAAGGAAAGGAAAGGAAAGGAAAGGAAAGGAAAAAGGAGAAAGGAAAGGAAAGAGGAAAGGAAAGGAATCAAACATCTCAATGAAGTAAAGGTTTCTGAAGGAAGATATTTCACAGGGGAAATATAATTTTATGTGGTTAACTGAAACTCATTTTGTAGAAAGACAATAGATGACAATAGATGCTAAATTTTACAAGCAAGTTTCAGTAATAACAGAAGAAATGTTCCACTGGACACAAAACATGGGTATTCTTTTATTATTAAATTACACTACTGTGATTTTTTTCTTTCAGAAGGTATAGTGACAAATTTCTACTGTGCTGCTGTACAAATATTTTTTTCAATCAATGTAGAAGGTTGAAATAAGTTCAAAGAATTAGAAAAGGGCATCCGTACCTCATTGAGATGTTTATGGCATTTGTGCAGTGCTTGCTGCTTTGTTAATGGAGGTTAAGGAAAGCTGTGAGGATAACTCAAATTGGATGCATTTCTCAATCCATTTCCAGGAGAATCTTGCTGCTTATAATATGGAATATTTTTGATTGCTGTGCATTGTTAGTATTAGATTACATTCACTTAATTGTATGTTATTTACAGGCTTTCTACTCACATCAGAAACTGAAGGACAGAAGATTTTACCTCAGGACTTAATTCAAATGTATTCTGACTCCCTTCTATTTCCACAGAGTTTAGACGATAGAGTTAAAATCAGTTGGCATCTCAGCAAATGAATCCCTTAAAGTTCCCTGTAACAGTATGAAATGTTGTAACTCTTACAGTCAGGCAGTCAGCTTCACTGCCCCAAGAACACTGAAGTCATTGGAGTCCCTTCTAGGGCTTTTAATGGACAAAGGAGCACCATTTTCCAGGTCTTCAGTATGCATTTCCAGCAGAATGAGGACCAAAGAAGATTTGTCTCTCAGTCCCACAGAGTGAAATTCAGATCAAGAAACAGAAAAGAGCTAATGTGCAGTCAAAATAAGAATCCATTCATTTTCTGTGAAAGACAATGTGTTAGAGAAATAGGGGAAATTACATTTTTACTGTTTCTTCTTGTTTCACCACCTGTGGTCTGAGCCTATGTATTAGGAATGTGGCTGTAATAGGTTTCCTGTGCAGCAGATTTATACACATACTTGACATTTCTCATAAAGTAATAAAAAATCCTCTAAATAACCTCCGTTAAAATAAAAAGATGAATAAATTATTCCCATCTTATTATATTACTTAGAGAATAAGAAAAAAAATAGTAAATAAACTCCTCAGGTGAATACTTTTTGCCTTCACTGTAGATTCGGATAAATATTGCATTAGAATATTACAGTCAACCTAAAATGAGTATCCTAATCATGGAACCTTAATGGTCTCAGTTCATGCTATGTTAGACCTCCCTACTGTGATGAACAACTCTTATGCTGAAATGATAATCAGCTCCATTAAAATGGTGCTAAATAAGTCCCCATTCCAATTATGTTGTTGCAGATGCAAAGGGAGTGTGTGGGATCTAAAAGTCTCAAAAAAAAATCTTCATGAATATAATTTGTGTGAATCTCATGACTTCACTTTATCGATTTATAATGTAGCATTAAATCAACCCTTTTAACCTGATTAGTCCCTTTCCTCTCAGAGGAATCCATCCCTTGCCAGTATATATACTAAAACCTCCTCAATACCTAGGCGTATGTCTATCATTTAACAAAAAAAAGAAACAAAATAATATCCATCATAGCTTTCATTTTTCTTATCACTTGCAAATTTAGTGTCCTGCCACCAAAACTACACTAAAATGTGGAGTGGATTTAAACACTGTGAATAAAATGTCCTTCATTGCAAAAGTTTTTTGTATTCAAACTGAAATATTTCCCAGAGGCAAGAGGTCTCTAGTGAAAGTAATGTCATTGACCCATTTTCTGAAACAAGCTTCAGTGACCATCTAGCAAGCGAACCGAGCTGATCAGCACTACATTATATATATTTCCTTTCTACAGAAAGCTATCTAAACATGTAAAATTGTCTTTCCCTCCCTTCCTCTGAGCTTTCTGTGTTCTTCTTCTTAGGAATTCTCTTCTGTTTGCACAGATTATCTCGTCTCAAGGCAAGAGTGGTGTCTCTATTGCAGCAGCATTCTGTAAAATGTGAGAAAAGTCCTTTTTGCTACCTACCTCCAAGAGGGTGCAGCAAAATGTGACTGCTATGAAAAACTTGTTATGTTATTGTAATTAAGCCCCAGATGACCTTTCCAAGAAAACTGTGTTTGCCAGTGCCTTCTCAGGTGCAAAAATCCTTCTCAGAATGAAACTCTACCTGCATGAGTATTACTCCATAACTGGTTATCAGTGACCTAATTATAGATCTCTGGCCTAATACAGACTTTTCAAATGGAGTGCCAAAGTCACCATTGTGTTTGTCATATATCTTCCCCTACCCACTCCCAGCTCCTGATTTAAAATAAGAAAATCTTGGAATTTCAAAGAAACTGAACTACAGTTTCAAAGTACTGCATTGTCTCCTTTACTGTAATGAGACTCAGATGCCAGAACAGATTTCAAGACCTTAAAGATACAGATCCAAAAACAATATATAATGTTTGCTACTGTCTACAGAAGGGAGCACAGCTAAATTTGAAATATAATAGACCCTAAACAATTCAGAAGTGCTAAGCCCACTGGTTTAAAATGAGAACAGAATTTGTGGCTGCTGTGTACTCCAGACCTTGCTTTCTTATAGTAAGCCTCAAGGAAAAAAAAAACCATCTCATCCTTGCCAATTTTTTTACATCTAGGAGTGCATATGGCTATGTGAAGAGATTTATACAAAACAAGAAAAACAGTCTTGGAGTTCTCTGGTTTTAACTCTTATCTGGAGGTCTTCCTTTTGTGACAAGGGCAATGCATTAATGAGGAGGAAATGAAAATGAAAAAACTGAAGAAGTGAAATGCTTGTTTTCCTTCACTAATATGATTGGCTATTAATAAGAGACAATTAGTAAATGAATGCTTTCTACCTCCTTTCACAATCAGCAGCAAACATAAAAAAGGGAGAAACACTGAAGCTAATAATAGAATTGGATGCATAAATAACTGCATCATTCTAGATTAAATCACAGAAGCAAGTAAGAAAGACAGAACTTGTTCCAAGGCAGGTCTGTGCAATGAGATTATTAAGTGCAAAGACAGTGCAGAAGTTTCCTTCAGTGATTTCCTTTAGTAGACTTTGTATCAAGTGTAATTGTACAAACTCCAGACTTACATGCCTGAGCTAGTCATCTTAAACTTTACTTCAAGTTAGTAGAGAAAAAGTATGCACTTCTTGAATAGAATTAATTTCATGTCAAAATGAGCATCTAAAGTAGATAAAATGTATCCATAAGTGATTCTTTGTCTCTATTGAGCAACAACTACAAAAGGACCACTTAGTGACTAGTTCAGATAGAAATGCTAACATTATGAAAGTTTAAAAGTAGGTGATATGAATTCCTTCTCTAGGGTCTGGGTAGGTGATAGCCAGGTTTCAAAAGAAATGAGAAATATACCAATTTCCCGTTAGAGATACCATATAAATCTTTGTAGCAATCAAGTGCATATTAAAAATATGTGCAGGCTTCCCCAGAAACCGTGACACCACATTAAAGATGGCAAAAAAACAGTCATTGAGATGACAAGAAATGACAGATTTGAAGTTGTTTGTGAAACTTTATTTTGTAACTCTTATATGTGCATACACATTCAATACTTGTTTATAAATCTTTTCTTTCATAGACTTCATTCTTCACATAGAGTACAGAATGGATCTTGCAATGATTACCAGGGTTATTTATTGCAGAGGAAAATACAGAAATAATCTCAATATAAACGTTATTCACTTTTTTACCAAATTTCATATCAAAAAGCATGGAAAATTAAGTGATTTCCAGAAATTCTTATAATCTGGTTTGGAGTGAAAATAAAACTTTTTCTGTAAGTAAAAAATATTCGGAGAAATCAGTTCCAAAATTTTGTTCCAATGTTTTTAAATTTCGCAAAATTATAATGCATGAAGAAACTGGTCTTGAAATTGGAGTAAGAGACTCCACTTAACTAAGCTGATCTCCTCTTCTAGCAAGCCAATGGTACTCAAAAAATGGGGAACAGGTAGCAACAGGCAAAAGTATGGAATGAGCAGCAGCATCAGCCAGTCACTATGCCCAAAGCTGCAATTCTCACTACAGCTGCAGTATCTCTCCAAATAATTCTCTTAATAAAATCCCTCCTCCTAGGACCACCAGAATTTTCCTCTTATTTATCATCCAATACAATTGATCTTATGAAGCATTACTTTAATATCAAGTGTTAGGGTTTCTTACAGAGAGTTGTCCAATGAAAAACAATCAAATATACTCTCTCTAGGAATCTTGACGCTCACTTGAAGGATCAGTGTAATTAGCTTCTACTGCTGAAAAATGGATTCTGGATGATCTTCCAAGTTCTGCCTCATATATCTTAATAATACTCATTTGACCAGAAAAATATTTCAGCCCTGATGATAGTATATTTTTTCTCTAATCTTCAAGGAAAATCTAAATTTCAAACAGATGGTGTGATAAAATCCCAGTCATCATCATGGCTGCAAGCAGCAAATATGACTATGCACCTCCAAATAGGAGAGGTATTCTTCAAATCAATATACTGATGTAGTTATATGTCAAAACATGAAATTGCCAAAGAGAGGTGGAAGAGCCAAACAAGACAGAATTACTTCTGAATCAAATCCATGAAGAACCACAAAACATAAAATATAAATGATCCTGTTTGCTGAAACTGTTCTGCTTATGTGTGTGTATCTTTTCAAAGAAAACAAATAACTATCTAGTATTCTGAGGGCTCTAGTGATTCAGCAATGACAAAATCCTAGAGAAGAACAGGAAAAAAAACACCACTGTCCATAAACCTTAAGTCAAGGAATGAAAAAATACCAATCATTTTCCCTGAAATCACTAGAAATATCTCTTGTACGAAAAGCAGTTTATTATATTTTTCCAAAATAAATAAATAATTTTTTAATATCTTGACAGAGCTCAGGAAGAAAAACAGCTCTGAAAATAAACAGTGCATCTGGAGGGTCATGGCCTCAGGCATGATTTCACTGTTTTATTTCCACACAGTTGTAAATTAATATTAATTCTTCAAGACTTATTACAGTTGTCTTTTTCTCTGAAACAGTATTGATTGACTTGTTTTTTCTTCAAACTGCATTTTTCTCTGCATTGCTTTGTACACTTTTACAAATGTGCCTTCATGACAGCCTTAGGCTAGGGTGACACATAGGGATCAAACTGGAGACCTCCTCTGTTAAAACCTTGAGGTGAAAATCCATGACTTTGCAGTTGAGAACTTTAAGAACCCATTTTCTGTGGATCAGTGGAGAGGGGATCCTATAATACCTATTTTCTGCTGTTGTTTTTATAACTCAAATGCATTTTCTGATAAATTTCTAGAAGATGCATTTTCTCGAATAGTTTATGAATAACAATAGAAATTTATAAGATCCTGTCAGTCTAAAAAATTCTCCCACTAGGATACTACTCTCTCTTTCCTTGACAGCAATATTTAGGTCTCAAACTAAGTCTAAATTTTTTATTTTAAAATATATTAGAACAATGTTAAACTTTTGATATTACTGGAAGGGTAGCATACATTCCAGATAAAAGCTACTTTTCTAGAATGTGAAATTTAGTTTGTCTGCAGTAATTGCTTTTAAATTCATTAAATATATATATTAAAGGTTAAAGAGAAGCCTTCCAGCACTACACTTTATTTGGTTTGTGTCATGATATGAAACTCTCTGTGCTCTTCTGGCCTCCCTTGCCTTCCCAAGTGCCCTTACAAAATAAATATGACACTTTGGAACTTGAGGGTCAGGCAAATGACAGTGGAGATGCAGGTCTATCTGGAGAGTTAACCAGAACAAGTCAGTCAACCAGATGGATCACAACTACAGGCGCTAAGAAAGAAAGGAGAGTGATTGTAGTAGGCAACTCTATTATGAGGGGAACTGAGGGTTCTGTATGCCAACTGGACCTGTCCCACAGGGAAATCTTCTGCTTCCCTGGGGTCCAGGTAAGAGAGGCCCTGGACAAATTCAGCCTTCTGATTATTACTCACTGCTGGTTGTCTAGGTTGACAGCAAGGAGGTTGAGGAGACAAGTCCTAGGGGAATCAAAAAGGACTTCAAGGCACTGGGGAGACTGATTCAAGGGTCGGGAGCACAGGTGATGTTTTCCTCGATTCCTTTGGTAGCAGGGGAAATGTCAAAAGGAACAAGAGAACCCACATAATCAACAAATGGCTTAAAGACTGGTGTCATTGGTGGTATTTTAGCTTTTTCGATCATGGGGTGGATTATATGGCTCCAGGTCTGCTGGAGAAACATGGGGTTCACCTGTTCAAAAGAAGGAGTCTAGCCCATAAGTTTGATCACAGAGCACAACTGGACAACCAAGGGATCAGGCCCAGCTAGCAAGGGTTTAGGAAAGGCAGGTCCTACCTGATTAGCCTAACCTCCTTTTTTGACCAGGTGACATGCCATGTGGATGAGGAAAAGACTGCGGAAACAGTTTACCAGGACTTCAGCAAAGCCTTTGATACTGTCTTTTACTACATTCTCCTGAGAAGCTGGCAGCCCACTGCTTTGACACATGCGTTCCTTGCTGTGTTAAAAACTGGCTGCACGGCTGTGCCCAGAAAGTGATGGAGAATGGTGTCACATCCCATGGGTGGCTGGTCATGAGTGTTGTTCCCCAGGGCTCAGGCCCAGTCCTGTTTAAAATCTTTATTGATGATCTGGACAGGGGGATTGAGTGCAACCTCTGTAAGTTTGTGAATGACAAAGTTGGGTATGAGTGTTAATCTGCTGGAGGATAGGAAGGATCTGCAGAGGGATCTGGACAGGCTGGAACAATGGGCCAAGGCCAGCACTATGACACTCAACAAGGCCAGTGTCCTAAACTATGATCACAACAATCTTATGCAGGACTATAAGATGGGAGCAGAATGGCTAGAAGGTTTTTCAGCAGAAAAGGACCTGGGTGTGCTTGTTGACAGCAGCTGAACATGAGCCAGTGTGTGCCCAGGCGGCCAAGAAGGCCAATGGCATCCTGGCCTGTATCAGCAATAGTATGACCAGCAAGACGAGAGCAATGATTGTCCCTCTGTGTAGGTACAAAAATGCTGTTAGTGAGGATCTTCTTGTTATTTTTCTAAGTCCGTGAGAGACTTTTCTCTCTCACAGAAGAGGTAGCAGGGAATGTAAACAACCAAGCCACCTGCAACCTTGGAAAGTCTTGTTTATGGTATAGTAGAAAATATTTTGATAATGGATGTTTTAGGATTTTGGCCAATCACCCCCAAGGGGTGGCTGGTCCTTTGTCCAATTAGACTATGAAGAAAAAAGTCTATAAAAGAGTTTGTAAAATAATTAAATAAATCAATCTTGCTGCACAATTCCTGCCTGCTGGATCTTCTCCTCCTCCTCCTCCCTATGGCTGCGGGACACGGTGACATACCGTAGGAACCAGGCCTGCGGTAATACCTCTGTACTTGGCACTGGTAAGGCTGCACCTCAAATCCTGTGTTCAGTTTTGGGCTCCTCACTACAAGAAAGACATTGAGGTGCTGGAACAGGTCCAGAGGGAGGCTCAGGGGTGACGTTATTGCTCTCTACCTGAAAGAAGGTTGTAGTGAGGTGGGGGCCAGCCTCTTCTATCAGGAAACAACTGACAGGATGAGAGGACATAGCCTAAAGCTGCTCCATTTCTTCATGGACAGGATTCTTAAACATTGGAATGGGCTGCCCAGGGAGGTGGTGGAGTCGTCATTCTTGGAGGTGTTTAAGAAATGACTGGATGTGCACTTAATGCTCTAGTTTAGTCGCCAAGGTAGTGATTTGTCAAAGGCTAAACTCTGGGATCTTAGAGGTCATTTGCAGCCAAAATGATTCTGTGATTCTGTGCTTGTACAATATGAAGTCACAGAGATTTTTGACTTTGATTTGGGACAAGGATGGATGTCTGATGACACAAAGCCTGTTTTGCTGGAGAATGTTTAAGGCTTGGCACAACCTTATAGAATTTTAAGGTTGGAAAATACCTACTAAGTATTCAAGTACAACTATCAAATCCATACCAACCTTATCTGCAGACAGAAGTCTCTTCCAAACTAGCTCTGGATATTACCTCAAAGTGGTGATACACAGTAGCTAATGACATCAAGAGTAGTTAAGCAATGCAAATGATAATCAGTTCAATGCTGAACTTGCCGGCTGCCTCTGTTTACTCTTTTGCTTTGTTGGGGTTTTTTTGCTTTTCTTTTCTTTATTCTTTTTCTTTTAAGCATGGAACCACAGTACAACACTTCTGGGACAGGAATATGCAGATACAGTCATCTGATCCCAGGAGCTGTATGGTGGCATCCACACCCCACTGGGTTTAGATTGCATGTTCTGCCTTTCAGCCTGGCAATTTAGCCTGGGCATACAGCAAAAACTCAGCTGTGTCAGAACTCTCTTTGAGTCCTGGCTTGGGGATATCTTTACAGTCCTTGCAAGGATTATGTAGTCATGCTTTCAAATTTTCTACTCTGGCAAAGGACCAGATGTGTACATTCTGGAATGTACTTGCCTAGATTGATTTTCATGCCTATATTTTCTTTGCTTTGGTTTCTCATTTGACAAAAAGTTTTTTCATAGAAGTTATTTCCATCTGTATTGAGGGAAAAAGATACCTCATCCAATCTTATTTCAATTTTACATAGAAATACGACCTTATCTGTAATCATCTCATAACATAATTTGCATACATTATATTAGTCTTCTTTTTGAGGTTCATAAAAAGGAAAAGATACATTTTCAAAATGGCTTGTTATAACCGTCAATTGTTTATGTAACTAATTGATCATTTATGTCTCTGTGTCCTGCTGTACCATTCTAGCAATATTTTCAAGAAAAATCCCTCCACTCTGCTGATATGCCATACTTCAACACACATGGATATTTATTATACAATAAAAATTCCTTTGAAACAGAGAACTTCCAGTGCTGTTTCTGTGGCTGGAGGAAATCAAAGGGGAAAACTATACAAGATGAAGAATCAAAGACAACTGCTCTATGTAAGGTATAAAGGAAAAAAGTAACTTACAACAGTTTACAATTCGTCACTAACAACACTGTAAAGCATGTAAATGTTGAAGGTTATTGTATGCTATCATGGCAGATAGGAGATCAAAGAGGTAGAAAGAAAGATACATAGACAATGTGCAAACACTGGAAACAGAAGGTAGTGTAATTAAACTAATCTCTATTAGCCATTGGTACTTTCAAGCTGTCACGTTTTGACAATGTTTACACATATGCTTGCATAATCACACATATATACAGAATCCTTTCATCAGTTCTAACAAGAAGCAACAAAAAAAAGACTAAATACCACTTACAGTTGCTCTGGGAATAATTATGGTAATCTACCAGACCACTTGAGAGAGAATAGTCAGCACCTGTGGAGTAAAGAGGTGACAGCAGAAGGAGGTGACCAGCAGTTAACCTCTGTGGAACAAAGAGAGAAGAGTGCCCTTAACAATTCCCATTGCACTTACCACAGTGTAATGGGAAAGGTCAGATGAGTCTTTTAAGGGATGCTGAATAAAAAGTCCTCTTGTCTTCCTGCTACATCAGTGGTGTAATAAAGGATTTTATTGTTGTTTACAATCCTTGCTGTGCTCATATAATTAGGTTATAACAGCAAAAACACTACTACTTTCATCTATGTCTGTAAAGAAAATTACCAATGTATTTGACAGCAGTACCCTCAACACTCCAGGAAAGGTAGCAGAAAAAGGCAATGGCATTTGAAGCCAAAGAAGTCAAAAAGGCAAAAGAAGATCTTTGGCCCTGCCAGCTGTTGCCGCTACCTCTCCTGTCAGAGAGAAGGCTGAAGTGGCAGGTGTGTGTCCCTGAAGTTATTCCCTCTCTTTCACATCCACTATTATCCACTTTTTCTCCTTGACTAGCTCTCAGCCTTGCTGCCCCAGCAGTCCCCTCCAGGCCTCTAACAGAACTAGAAATGAGCCTGCTCTTCTACAGAGCTCTGTGCTCTTGACTGTCCAGATCCACATCTTGTCCTTCTGCTGGAGAAGAGCCAGAGAAAGAGAAAAACAAAGCCACCCTGTGTGACTTCTTGTTCTGAGTAACTGATGCTTTTTGCATAAATTTAAAGTTAAGAAGAGAGAGGGAAAGACAGCTAGGAAGGGCAGTATATATGGGAAGGATTTTAATAAAGACTTCTAAAATAACCCGAATTATTTTTCAGAAACCTCTATTTTCTGCTTCTTTTATGGCATAACAATATAGGTGTCTATTTCTTAATTCATTATTTTAATTTTTTACAAGCTAGACAATTAAAAAAAAAATTCCTTCAAAACTGGATTTGTTAGACTACACTGTAAGTAAATCATTTACCTATACCTCAGAAAATAAGTAATATCTGGGAAAACAACAAAGGCTTCTGAGAGCTGGAAGCAGAGTCAATGTCTGTCCCATTAGTGACTGTCACACATGTTCACTGGATTGAGAAAGGATGAAGCTATATCATCTGTGGCTTATGCAGCTAAACACAGCTTTGCAGCTGAACACTGCTTAAGTAGTTAAACACAGTGTTATCAACAAACCCACCCTTCCTGGTTGCTTTTACTTAAAAAAAAAATAAAATCAATGACTTGTTTTTGTTTCTTACTAATTTACAAGTAAACTTATTCTGCTTCATTTAATGTAAGATATCTCTAATAAAGAGAAGGTAAAAAATTTCGTCTATCGGCTTTGGTTCAGTCCACTGTAATTGAGCACTGAATTGTTTTGCCAGTGGAGGCATATGTAATAGGTCAAAAAATAACAGTAATGGCTAGAACTGCTTTCAATATAGCATGTGTGGCAGACAGTAGCCACTTAGGAAAAAAAAACCCAAACTAGACTAGAATTCATAATACAATAATTCATATTTTTTTCTCATTAAAAAATCCTAACGTATGCATATATTGAGTATATACAGACCAAGTGCATGAAACAAATAGACCCTGGTACATACGTAACTGAAGTTAAAATTCGAGGTTTTTGCTAAACACAGAGCCAATCATTTTTTAATTGGTTTTTAATATTTGGCTTCTACGCTTCCATTGAGGCACTTAATTGGGACAGCTAATTGACATTCTAAAGACCCAAACTGCTACAACTCTAATGAATGAGAAATTGTAGGTTGTCAATGCTCTCAAAAATGTGAGTACATCTATTTTGCTGTTTACTTTCAAAGTGAGGTTTAAGTTAGGCACATATATTTGACTGAAGGGCTTCATCTACCTTGCCAGAATAATTAATAGTTTTGTATAAATGTATACTCTAATATGCATGTGAGAGAAAAAACACCACCATAATAGTGAAGAAAAATAAATTTGATTATAGGAATAATAATTACTTAGGAGCAGCATTATTAGAATGCAACAGAGGACTCCAAATGATAAAATGAAAGAGTGAGTGGAAATTGCATGCGTTACACTGTTTATTTTGAGTAAATACTAGAAAAACTTGTGCAGAATACTGTATCATCTCTTCTGCATGGGATACATTTCCCACTTAAAAAACCCAGCATAAATAGAATCATAGGGTCACAGAATGGTTTGAGTTGGAAGGGACTTTAAAGATCATCAAGATGCCACCATGGGCAGAGATACCACCAACTAGATCAGCTTGCCCAGAGCCCCATCCAGACTGGCCTTGAACACTTTCAGGGATGGGGCATCCACAGCTTCTCTGGGCAACCTGTTCCAGTGCCTCACCACCCTCATAGTAAAGAATTTCTTCCCAACATCTAAATTTCTCCTCTTTTAGCTTGTTTTATCATTATCTGTCCATGTGAAAAGTCACTCTCCATTTTTTTTATAAGGTCCCTCTAGGTACTGGAAATCTGCAATTTTGTTCTCCAGACCGCAAAACCGCAGTTCCTTCTCCTTGTCTCCAGAGTGGAGTTGCTTCAGTGCTCAGATCAGCTTTCTGGCACTTCTCTGCACTTGCTCCAAGAGAGCCACACCTTTCCTTTGCTGAAGATCCCAGAGCTGGATGCAGCACTGCAGGTGGGGTCTCACAAGAGCAGAGTAGATGGGCAGAATCACCTCCCTCGACCTGCTGGCCATGCCTTTAAACACATCTTATAGTTTTTAAGAAGAATTTGGGGGAAGTAATTTGTTGTGATAATTCCCCAGTGAACTAGATACACTGTTTGCCAGCTGTATGTTTTCCAGGGGGAACTATCACAGCTTTGATAAGCAGTATTGAGCCTGTCAGGACTTTAAGTCTGTTATCTCAGAAACTTCCAAGGTTAGAAATAAGTGTATCTTTCACAAGTATGAAAAACCGTGCTGCATTATACTGCAGTAACTTTTATGGTCATTTTATTACCATACTTTCATATTTCATTTTGGGAGATGTAGGCGAAAGAAGTGTTTAAACTGGGAAATATTAGTTTAGGGACAAGGACTGAAACTGCCTGGGCAGAATTTAGCATAGCTGTCACACCTGAATCAAAAGGATTTCCTTTACAGTCAATAGAGAGGTTCTCTCAAGGTACATACCAGCTTGCTGGTTTTAAATACATTCTTCAGGATGATATGAATCTTAGCAGGCATAGTGGAAATAGAAAAATGGTAGAAATGCTAGAAAACCTACAGGGGGAAAGAGTGACTTGATTACAACTACATAAACAACTCAGAAAAAAAAATATGAACTTTAAATGTTTCTGCTGATTCCCCTGTTAACTTCCACAGGTCTCACTGTTGCAATAGAAAACCAAGGCATTTCAGCCCTGCCTTTTTCCCTGCAGGTTAAAACACAGAACATTAAAACAGTTATTTAAGGAATCCTGGTCTACATGCATACTGAGTTATGCTACAACATTTGAGAATCTTTAGCAGCAGCAAAATTTTTTGGAAGCTTGAATTGTACACTTGTAACTTAAAAAAATAAAGGAGCACTTGTCAAACCAAAATAATTCCTTCTTTTCATTTAATGAGAGAAGATTATGACATACATATGAAAAGCTTAAGCTTACTAGAATGTGAAATTTTTGTCAAGAATTTGAATATAATTTTATGCTACTTTTTAAAATCCTTGTTATTACTTGATTTGTTCTATTAAAAAAACCCCAAACACAAGATTCAAATTTCTTGGTGTTTCTTCTGTGCAGTGTTACCTTAGTTTGGAGGAAGGGCAAGTATTTTTGGAGAATCATACTTCTTCCTGTCACTACAGCTAATGAGGCACAGGAAACCATTGACTGTTGCTTGATCATGCATACAGAACAAGCAACTGTTAGGAAGCACATTCTTCTTCTGAGATGAAGCCATCTGCAGCCAATCCCAGCAGGTTTTCCTATAGGGCTGCAAGTGCACGATAAGAATACAGATTGTTTCTACTTTCCACAGCCTTTTAGCAGAGCTTAAGCCTGTACAATTGGGAAAATCAAGGTAAACACAGACAGATGTCTAATTTTCCTAGGTACTTTCCATGTACTGTGCATACATTCTTTTGAACATCTAAGATATTGTCTAAAAAACCCACCAACCTAGAAATTAAACTGGAAGACTTTATCAGATCCTGTACATCAGGAAAAGCAATCATGAGAGGCAAGATCCACATCTGCCAACACTTGATTTTAATTATTTGTTTGATAGGTATTTCTAGACAAACAGACTCAGGCACTACCAGATGTAGCTTGTCTGTGTTAATAATATGTGATAATTGACTCTTCCTGTTGCCAATTACCACATGTCCAAGCTGAGCATCTTACCTTCTCTCTCTGTCTTTAAATTCACTAGACGGTTAGAGAATTATAAACTGGAAGATTGGGAAGGATAAGAAATGTCATTAAAATGTGATTGCAATCAAGATTAGGTGTCAGTGTTTATCTTCTGTGAGAAAGCAGAAACAAACAACCTGAGAACTTTCTTGTCTTTAAACTGCACTGTTGGCTGTTCCTCTAAAATATCTCTCATTTTAATATGTTAGAAACACCCCAACATTTGTAAAAACAAATTAAAACAAAATATGCAACTTGGTTGAATGTAGAAATTATGTGATTGAAAAGCATATAAGCATTTACTCAAAAATTGAGATGAAAGGAAAAACAGCAACTTATTTATGCATTCTGTGAATGTTTAACATTCAGTTTATTAAGGATAGTATTTTGGCTATTACTTTCTGATATTGGTAATTAGTATGTAATACCGATTTATAAATCTGGCCGTAATTATCCCATTCTAGCTAAAGAAATTGAATTTGCAAAGGCAACTAGCACAAAGCCTCAATTATCAGCTGATTATAAGCATTCGGCAGTGTGACAAGTGAGTTGTCATGAGCCCAGTTGTTGTGAGGAAAATAAATGCAGGAAAAAATACCAAGAAGAAATTATTTCAGTTAGTGCAGGAAAAAATAAATCTTAATTTTGGAAGTTCAATAAACTAAATGCAAATGCTTTAAGATAAACAGAATTTACGAGGTAAGATATTTTTATAATGAAAATGTACTTTTCAACATTCCTGGCTATTTCTTCCCCAAATTTAGATGGACAAAAACCAGTTTTATTTGGTAAATTAATAATAAAACATTTCATTTTCATCACAACAGAGGTACACTTACTATCAATTTAACTGCTATGTAAATATTGCCACCTGAGCAGACATGTCTTATTTTAGAAAGGTGGTGTGATTACAGAGGTGTGTTGGAACAGATACTTTTGACTCCCAGCTCTACCCAGTTTTTGTACTGGAGTTCAACCATCTAATTTTAGACTTAATTGAAATACCCTGGTTAGCAACACAGTCTCTTTAAGATTCTTCTAATGGTCAGTGAAAGGTGATTTCAGATCTTTGCAAGGTGAGTCAGGAGTTTATTGGGTCAAATTGCCCACTAGAGGCGCAAATCTTTGTCTTCATCAATTAGGGAAATTCTATTTTAAGATAGTAACTGCCTGATACCTTTCTTTGATCATATGGCCAAGTCGCTTAGGTCTTCTTCTACAGATAAAATCCAGGAGAAATGCTCTACACTCTGTCAGAGGGGCTGAACAATCCTGTACAATTTGTGAAGGGGGTTGATCAAGAGTTGGGGTGCTAGTGTTAAGTGTCCAGACAGTGAGACAGTACGGGGCACCCACCAGCAAGCAAGGCCCCAGAGTTAAACTAAAACAATACGGAAAGAAAGATCAAGCACTGATAGGGAAGCTCCACTTCATCCCTTACATCTCTTTCCCTGCCTATCATGTTGAATTATCAATAATAATTTATTGACCACTGCAAAACCTGTGAACAACATCTCAGACCTGGGTAGCTGTCTAAGAAACAAGTAATGTGAAATGGACTGGGACACAGACCCTCCAAACCAGGTTTTTAAGAGCTTCTTTCAGGCTAAAATCCAGAGTTGTAAACTTTTCCTTTGATTAAGGCCTTCAGGCCTTCTTTCAGCTTTCAGTTTGCAGCTGAGGAGATGTCTTGTTCAAGTTCACTCAGGCGTTCAGAGGGAACCTGAGTCTTCCTCTTCCTGATGAAATGTTAACCATCACAACTATATTCTGTAATACCTGAATGTACATGTTAGCCAAAAATTTAGACAACTTTTATTTGGTAGGAATCAGAAATATCATTCCATTTTTTTGTTGGGATTTTTTTGTGACCCTTTTTTATGGTAAACTAAATGTACCTCCAACAAGAAAGTTTTGATACTCATTAACGCAAAACTCATTTTAGTCTTCTGTCTAGGATATTTTTGGAGTTGTAGATTTTTAATTTAGACCTCCCACAGCTGATGCGAGTACTGTGAACTTCTTCATGCATAAATTGATGTAGTCTGACCATATTTACTATGTTAGCTGAATTATATCTATAACTTGGCTTTAGTGCTGAGCAGCTCAGCTTTGTCAGGATTTATGTGTACATGCCTAGAAGCAGAAACAAGAAATAATATACTTTACTAATATGCAGGTATTTTAACTAGCCAACTTATAAAACTATTTATACTGGTAGTTATTAGGATGCCCAGGGATGCTAGTAGGGATCATGTGTGAGAAACATTTCTTAAAGGTATATGGTTTAAGGTTCAACAAACAGTCTTTTGTAGGTAAGCTTGTCTCTATGCTTCAGTCAGGACTTTACTGTAACTCTTATTTCCACAGTGGAGGTAATAAGCTCCATACAGTGAACTTGCATCTACCTGTTACAGCTTACATAGCTGGTATTTTTAATATAAAATTACATGAAACATCAGTATATTTGTCCTTACAATCTTTTGATAAAGTACTAGCCAGTATTATTTCTTTTATTTATAGAAAATGAAGTCAATCATGATGCTTCTCATTTGAGAAGTGAGAATATGCAGCAATGTTTCCCAAAATCCTAGGCCTTGATTTGTCCAGGTCAGATGACAACTGAGGCCCTTCCACCTTGGAAGTGTTTTTCTCCTCCAGAAAACAGGGGCTTTGCAGGCAACAGAATATCCTACATGGATCTGGGGTATGGCTGGGCTCAGAAGCACTGCTAATCTAATAAGTGCCGCTGAGACTAACATTTGACCAGTTCTTGTGGTAGAAATAAGGAATTATAACAGTTTCTCTTAAATCCTGGCTAATTCAATTGAATGATTTTTCTCTATCACTTTTTAGGAGATGTAATTGTTGCAAGAAATTAAAATTTTCCAGCAAAGAACATATGTTCTCAAATTAATTATGAGCAAGATATTTGTCAGAAGTTCTTATAATACTCTGACTGAAATAAAGAAAAAAGGAAGTCATACTAAACCTTAAGTTTGGTAAAATGCAATGTTTCTTTTATCCTTATAATGGAACTACTATGAGATAAAGCTGTGGTTCATGATGAATCACTGTCTATCGAATTTAAAAGATTTCTTAGATCAAGCAGTACAAGCAAGTTTCCAATTTTGAAATGACCTTGTATGATGTACTTTTCATATGAGACATTGAAAAATAAAAGTATTCTAGTCTTAAACTCTCTGTGTATTTTTTTTAAATTGTCAACATATACAATATACCAAATATGACAATAGATTTCATGTACAAAGCTTTCTGTCTAAATGAGAATAATTTGAACCCCTGATAGCTGAGGAAACTCACACATTAAGAGTTCCGCAGATACACAAATTGGGTAAGTTACGAAAAACTATTTTCTATTAAGACCCAGCAAAAATTCAATAGGAGCACAGCAAACATATCACTGAATAATAACCACTTTGTCTCTTACTGAGTAGTGGTATGCTCTGTGCGTCACAATTTTGATGGCATTAGAAAAGATATTAAATATCATATTTTGTAAAAGAAACCAAATAAAACAACAATAAAAACCAAAATAGGTTGCAAAAGTACTTTTTAAAAGTGTAACTCTTGTCTGCTCTGTCTTTTGATTGTTTATTTTGATTGTTAGTCTCACCCAGCACCAAAGGATATCCTCTCTACTCCATATTTAATTTACTAAAAACAACAACATTAAACTTCTTTTGTTTTAGCACAAAGTTTGTTTATTTCTTTAGTCAGAAATTGCTTGCAGATGCTGGATGTGGCAAAATAGCATTCTCACACTCTCCTACAATAAAATTTGGATGAATTGCTGAAATATTTGGTATAATATTGGCAGTAAAACTCATTTGGTGTGAACCAGATTAGCTATTTCACTGCCATATAAGCAAAACAAACAAAGATAAATTATCAATTGCTGACACTCTTCACAAAGCATTGTACCTCTCCTTTCATTTGAATTATCTCAGTTTTTTCCATCTCAGATTTTAATTACTGGATTGACTTAAAACTTTGTCCTTCAGACTTAGGAGTCCCTTATCAGAGTTGGTTCTGTGTTTACTGTTTTACTGACTCTGATGAATACATCTTCTTCCTTAATGAAGGAAATTAGCTGAACTCCAAGTTGTTCACATTACAGATAAGCAGATTTAGTAACCCTTCTTTATTTCCAGTTACTCAGATTTTTTTGGTAGCTTAGGCCAACACTGTCCAATTTACAAGACATTCATTTCATAAGATGACACAGATTGTATTTGATTTAGTGCTTATCTTTCATTCTGAATAGCAGTGAGCAAATCTATGTCACTGATGAAAAAGAAAGCCTTCAGGTCAAATTCATTTCTGCTGCATATAGTAGCTACACCCAGAATTCAAATTGTACCCTGTTACTTCAGACAGACTAGATGGAGATTTCAGTATTTGTGGGACTGATGGGAAGAAATAATGTCATTGCTTCTACAAGCAATTGAGGTTGTTTAACTTCTTGTTTGCAACATCTCTAATTGTATGTACTTTCTCATGGAATGTACTTTGGAAAAGAAAGTCTTTCAAGATCTCAGAATGAAATCTGAGACACAAACTCTCACTTGATACAAGATGTATGTTTTAGATTAAGCACAAGAGAAAGTTTAGATCTTCCTCTGATTCAAATAACTTAATGCTTCACTTTTATTCCTTTATATTTGTATTGAACAAGCAAAATGCCCTGGCTAAAATCCAAGTTTTGGGGTTTTTTTAATCAAATGAAAGTAATTTTTAAAAATAAATCAATATTTTTTCATACTACTTTGATTCCATAAGTAATGGGGAAGAACTATTGGGGTATCAGCTGTACCGAAAGGGGAATTTCTGTAATGAACAGTGAAGGGAGAATAATAATATATTTTGAGATATGGAGAGATTTAACCAAAACTCACAGTTCAGTAACAAGTTACAGTGATTAAGGTTACAGGTTTTCCCCTCCTATTACTTTCTTCTTTTACCTTAAGTACCTTTTGGTTGGGTTTTATTTTTTCTCTAATCCAGGAATATTGCTTTTTACACTGCATGCTGTGGAAAATTTCTCTCCATCAAATTGTGCTTTAAAATTCAGCATTTAATTCCTCTTTTGTTCATAAACAGTATAAATCATAATATTACAGCTCAGTTCCCCATTCCTATGCTGTACCTTTTCCAATGGTTCAAGTTCAAACAAAATCAAGCCAAATGGGCATGCTCAATAAAGTGGGGAGGTACACAGCATTTCAAATATCATAGTATACTGGTATTTCTTGCCCCATCCTAGGGCACATAAGTTGAAAAGGGGAGGATTTTATGTGTCTAGATTTGACAAATAAATAGAAATAAATTCTGCCAGGAAAATCTTGACATAATGGAATACCAGACAGGCTTCAAAACTAGGTAAATTCATTTGCAAGATCTTTTTGAGTACCTTGTGTTGTAAGTAGTGACTACACAAAAGACAACATGCAACAAAATAAGGACAAAATAAGGACAAAATAAGGACAAATAAGGACACTGGCATAATTTGACTAAAATTAACTTTTGATATGAGGAAGGAAATCTATAGAGGAACTCTCTAATGAAACCCAATCCACGGACAAGTGATTTTATAATTAACGCATACTTTCTGCTTAGATAAGGAAAGGCAACAAAAAGTTGAGGCTGAGTTAGTAATACAATATGTTTATTTAATAAATCCTTTAACAAGTTATTTATATCAGCCAATATATATTTCCATGACAACTTTGTGAACAAGTGAAATTAAGATTTCCCTTCTTCAAGTAGAAAGCTAAGGAATATCAGGTATGTTTGTGTTTTGCAGAGGCAAATTAGTTTTTATTCACCTGTTACCACCCTTGTTTATATCTTGGCAGTGAAAGGTAATGGTTCAAATGTGGTGCATCACCAAAGAGCAGAATGTGGATGTATTGGTCAAATGAAGAATACTTCAGCCTCCAGGGCCTTGAGGGAAAGCCATTCAAGGAACATCTAAGGTCACTAGGTTTATTCAGCCTAGAGAAGAGGAAACTGAGGAGAGAGCTCATCACAATCTACTACTTCCTCACTTTGTGTCACCAGTGACAGGACCCAAGGGAATGGTCCTGAAATTGTATCAGGGAAGGTTTAGGCTGGATATCAGGAAAAGATTTGTCAACCCAGAGGTCATTGACCACTGGAACAGGCTCCCCAGGGAAGTGGTCACAGCACCAAGCCTGACAGAGTTCAAGAAGCGTTTGGACAATGTTCTCTGTCACATGGTGTGACTCTTGGGGTCTCCTGTGCAGGGCCAGGAGCTGAATTTGATGATGCCTGTGGGTCCCTTCTATTCAGCATATTCTATGATTCTGTGATTCCATGATATCTATCATGACATAACTACTTATCAAAACATATATGAAAGTGTTGTGTGGTTCTCTACTGTGTAAGACAGGAAAATACTTTCATGCAAGTCTGCTTTCCTGATATTGCTGCCAGAAGACTTTTTGAAACTTTTGGAGTTTTCTGGCAGGTTGACTTGTTATTGTAGTCTGGGTTGTGTTGTCTGTGTATGTGCGTGTGTGTGTACCTGCGACTTTTTTCTGATGCACAAATTTATGTCACTGTTTCACGGATTAAAACCAAGTGCTACACAGTAACATTTTCTTGATGTTTAGGGCTTTTATATTTCTAAGTGGAAGGTTTCTTACCAGCATAATTTTAGAAATACACATTAAGGAAAATTCCCCGTTACTCATAAGCATGATATCCAATTCTGAAATTGTCTGCGCTCATCCAGACTAGTGAAGCATGACAGTAATCCATCACTTGCAGAGATACTTATTTCCTCCTAAATACCAGATATATTTTATAGATAATTATTTGTGTTATTGTCATTGTCACAGTGAAATTAGTTTCTGTAAATATACAGAATGTAGCACCACAGAAATATTTAAATCAGATTTACAGAAACTTTGTACTTTATACACTTACCATCTCATGATGTGGAAAATAAAATGAAAAACCCCACAAACTCTGTCTCCTTCTCACCTTACTAATATTTTATATTTCTTTCTGTGTGCTTACGTATTTATAGATGTAAATATAATGCTTTAAATTTCACGGCTGGTACAAGACTGCCACCTACAGACTATACAAGAAAAATGTGTTTTAAAAAGAGCAATGTACTCATTTGTATACAGCTTTTAAAGCAAATTCTGACTTTTTCCCCGAGTGTTTTGCTAATCTCTCTTGTAGTCTCTAAGAAAGATTTTTGTACTTGATATTTACATTGGAATAGTTGTGTTTAGGGTTTTACTACACACAAATCCAAGAAGGCAAGCCTTAAATTCACCTTTCTCACAGGTACATTTTATGCCTTCCTACATACTAAAGTTCTTCTTCAAAAAATGTCTTGAAATCCCATTTTTGTGCAATAGAAAAATTTTGGATATGAGTCACTGATTGCCACAATATATTAAAAATTAAACAAAATATTTAAAATTATAGAGTTAATCAAATAATGTGATGTTTCTTCTAGACATTTATGTTTAATCAAAAAGTACAAGTCTTTAGACATATATATCATAATTATTTTGCTTATAAAATAAGCATTTATGTACAATATCTGTATTTGAAAATTTTTTTTATTCCGTGAATACCCTTTGGGTTTGTCCATCATAAATCCAAAGTCATTGATGCTTTCTATTTTTTTTTTTGATCACCACCACAAAATTCCCTCAGCTTGTATTTATGTTATTACATATTATTTTAATCTTATTCATTCATTTAAAAAACAGAAAGAAAAACAACCCAAACAACCTAACTGGCAGAGACTGAAACGTTATGGCTTAAACATCTTCATTAAGGACTTTTGCCTGTTATAGCAAAACTGTACAACAGAAGCTGAACACCACCACACACTGAGTGGGGCCCTGACTAAGGCCCTGCACTGCTCGTTGGTGGAGATAAGATAAAGTGACTCAGGTGTGGGCTGGGGGAGAACATACGTCCAATGAAGGATCAAGGTTAGCGCCTTCGAGGGTGGAGACCACAGGCCCGGGGCTATCAGCTGCCCGGCTCACACAGACCCTCGAACCAAAGGGTGGTGCAGAAGAGGTTTTAGATGTGTGTTGAAAAAGCCTCTGGTCAGAAGACCAGATGAAGGGGAGCAGTGAGACATCATTGGGACCCTTCGGAAAGTGTGATATGTTTCTAACAAACCCCTGTCACTTTCTCCCTGTCCACGCACACTTCTTTTCTATTTCTTTCTATCTTTCTTTTTCTCTTTCTTTCTCTTTGCCGCCTGTTAATAAAATAAAATATCTCAAGTTTTGTTGGCACCAACATCTAACCTCGTTTGATTTTAATCAAATTTTGGGGTATATTTTGAAACTTTCTGGGTTCAAAAACATAGTTTTCTTTGCTCTTCCATGTTTAAACATGTTCGTAATACCAATCAAAACCAGGGAATGGATAACTTGAATAAACTTGACCATTTCATTGGACCTTTGATTATATTTGATTGCAAAACTCCTGCTGGAGGCAATGGGAGCTTGGCATAAAAAATAGTGGCAAGTCTGTGCACAGTAATCAGCTACAAACTTCTAAGAGGAAATAATATTCTGTCCTAATAATAACTACATATAAGCTGAGTAATAATAAGTTCATCAACAATAGATTGTTTTGTGTTCTTATTTTTAATTATTAGAAAGAAAAGAAAAATGTTATGAGATGAATATTAATTTTTATGGCCGCTGTAATACATATGTTATGAAATGTACAAGGCATATTGGGAGAACTGAGTCTGTTCACCCTGAAGAAAAGAAGGCAAAGACAGACTCTAATTGCTTCCTTCCATTATCTGTGGTGAATTTTTAAAGAAAATGCAGCTAGACTCTTGGCTGTATTATACAATAAAAGAAAAGACATTTGGCACAACTTACAGGAAAGGCTGTTCAAGGCAGAGAAAAATGGGGAGAAAAAAAACAATGAGGGTTGTGAAGCACTGGAAGAGGTGCATCAAAGGTTTTGCAGAGGTACTAAAATGTGACAGGACCTTTTACAATCTGATCTAACCTCAAAGCTGACCCTGATTTGAAAGCAATGACAGATTTCCAGAAATATTAGGAATTTAGCAGCTTAAATTTTTCATAAACTTTAGGATTTTTGTGAAGATTTTCCCATCAAATTTTCCCACTAAATTTATGTTGACTTCTGTGATGTTTGGATCAGGCACTTACAGAGCAGATGCTAATGTACGTTGAACCTCACACCTGCGAGTATCAAGAATAAAGGAAAAGCGCAAACTCAGTGCTAAACAGAAATCCATTTTTGCCTTGTGGAGTTAATTAGCAATTGATTTAAACTAGCTGTAAATACATATTTGCTGTTAATGATTCTGAACAGTGTTCTTTGGGGATCAGGTGTGAAGATGTAAGTTTAAAAAAACCCTCAAAACTAAGAAAAGCGCCAACGCCGTTATTTTAGATTCTTCTGAACTCATACTTTGAATCTTTTAATGATAATATATTAGACACACAAGAAAACAAGTAAACAAAAGTAGAACCTAGAGTTATCTAAGTTCACAAAATGGCTTGTGACATCAATTTATATTGAAATTTAGTAGTAAACACTGTGGGTGAACTGACAAGTTTAAATGATCGTACCAAGTAAAAATACAAGAAATGTATTTGCCGCTAAGACATGCTTGCATAGAAATGTGCTTGCCTTCAAAATGGAATTACAACAAGAAAGCAGTTAAAACAAGACTGGAGCTTCCAAAATAGAGTGGGGTTTATTATATATATCCAAGGTACAAGGTGAATTAAAGACAACAGAGAGGGAGAAGACAAAAAAAAGTCAATACAGTTTTCACCCTCAGAAAAGAGAGAAGTTACTGTGTTAAAGGCAACAAAAATATTTGAAGAGTCTTTTGTGTTTTGTTTAAATGCCACTCTACAGAAAAGGAAATTACCCTGTGAATCTCTTTTACTGCACAATAGGTTTATTTTTTTAAAAAATCAATGCTTTAGCAAGGCTTGACCAAGAAGTGTTGTGAGTAGGGAAGTGGGAGGCACAGGGGAATGTAACTGTGAGCTCATTGTTAATTCACAGGCCAGAAAGAGAATCCTGCAGAATGTCCAGCCTCTAGATTTCTAGCCACCATTTTTCCCAAAGGTGTGGAAAACATGAAGTCTGCTCAAATAACACCTCTATAACAAATTTAATAACAAAACTAGAAAATTACTTGACTGACACTGCTATTTGTTTAGAATAGTTATTACACATAATTCAATTTTTGTAAAAGAAACCAAACAGTTATGATTCTTTATTTAAAGTGCACGAATTTTGGTCATAGAAATATTTTCACCAAAAAAAAAAAAAAGTGAAATTACTTTTTCTATCTTATTAACAAATTTGTAGTTCAGGCTGTTTGTAAACTAATGCTAACCAACATGACTTAAGCAGGCAGTATATACTGGATCTACATTGTTCAGATACAATCTGCTAAAATTAGGTGTATGCTGAATAGTCTGAGAGGATGTATAGATCTTTCCAACTATAAAATTCTTAGGGCATTATCTTGAATTATGTTAAGCAGTAGTGAGTATATGTTTCAAGTGCTTCAATTTGCTAAAATATATTAATATACAATTAAGGACTTGGAGGAATCTTAAAAATGGATGCTGAAGATAGGGCCTCATGCCATTTAGGTTTCAGGTCCCCTATATTGCCACTGCTAAAGTCAATGCAGCAATCAAAGAAATTCACATAATAGTTGTTGATGAAAGGAATCTCTGGGAATCATCTAATCCAACTGTCCTGCTCAGAGCAGAGTCATCTGGAACAGGTCACTCAGGACAATGACAATGTCCAGTCAGGTTTCAAATATCTCCAAGGACTGGAACTCCTGTTGGACCACTTTCAGAGTTTAAAAAAAAAAAAGGTTTTGTTTGAATTAAATTTTGGATTTTCCTGTATTACAAATTGGGCCCATTGCTGCTTGTCTCTCAGTGGGCACAACTGTGGAGCATCAAGTGCATCTTCTTTGCTACTTCCCATCAGGTATTTATATAGCTTATATGCTCCCTGAGCCTTTGTCAAGATCTCATTATTAAAATTCTTAGAGAGATGCCTCTGCCTGAATTAAGGTACAAATGACACCATATGGCAAAGTTGATAACACATATTTTTATTTAACTGTACATAGCCACCACCCCTTGGATCCTCGACAAGACTTGATTGTTGCAATTTCAGTGTCTGTTGGTCAAAATGATGGTCACTTGTCTTGATCCATCAGGAGTGAGAGAAGCCCATGAAACAGAAAAATTCCACAAGTTATATACACTGACGTTCAAGTGAAAACATGCCCAGGTAGCTGGTGTGGGGCCAGGAGTTTCACACCAAATGATGTAATGCTGTGGATCACAGGACATTTCAGGAGTCTTTGACACCTTCTAAGATGTTGTCGCTGCCTATTAAGTCAGCGCAGGTGAGTCAGTTATGCCCCATCCTGGCCCATCAGCAGGGATGGATATCTCGAGGCTACCAGGAGTGAATGTCCCGTTACTCCCAGAAAGGGGAGTTATCACCACTGAGTCACTAGAGTAAGGATGAAGAGATGGTAGGTGCCTCCCAAGATTTGCCTCTTTCCTTACCTTGTTCAACACCTGAGGCGCCAGGTGTGCTTGTCCTCTGTTTGAGCCGTTAGCACTCCAGTCTGCCTTCCAGTATCAGCTGTGGATACATTCTTCTCCCCAGCCCTGGAATAATTGGACAATAGTACCACCTTTTTCTTATCTCAAGCTCCCATCACAACACCAATTTCAGTTAGGCATATTCAGGAAGGGGTGGGCAGAAGAGCAGCTGCTTCTTTGAAGTTTGCTACAGTGGACAAAGGGCCACCCAAGATAATGTTTATGCCATTGACCACATCAGGCTCTCACAGCTCTCTCAGTCTTTTCTCACAGGAGAGGTATGCAAACCCTTATTCACTGTCATGCCCTTTGCCTAACTTCCTCCAGGATATCCATGTATCCAATATATGGGGTAGTCCAGGATTAGACCAAGTACTCCAGATGTGTCTCACCAGGTCAAAGTAGAGAGGAAGGATGCAGCCCAGAAGACTATTGGTCTTCTTTGCTGCAACAGCGCATATTCCACAAAATCCAAGTTCATTTTGAACTGAAAAATATGTGGAAATGTCAACAAACCAAATTTCATTCCCCCCCTGCCAAAAAATCTTATCCTATTGGCTGTTTCTATGCTGACAGATGTGCTACAGACTGTGATTTAGACTAAATTCATATCTTAAAAACTTTTGCACATAAGAACATGTCTGTAAGTATGTGAGTTATTTTGGATGTAGAAATTCAGTATCAATGAATATCATTATTATAGTTCAACTACTCTGAAAAACAACATAGAAGTGTACAAGGTCCATTCAGTTAAACCTATTTGCTTTGAGTGTAGTTCACCCTGCTGGAAGAACTGTCAAAAGTACTTTACACTATTTTAGTATCATTTAATCCAATAATGTAATTGGACTTTCTGTATTTAGGTACATTTTACCCTCTGAGAAAATATCTCTGCAATATACTTAGTAGAAATCTAATTTACAATAGAAATATTCAATTTAAATAATTTTTCCATGTGTAAGCAAGTTTTGCATCAGTTTAAATTAATTACCCAGCACAATAAGTTCTAAATTTGTAAATGAAGGAACTCTGATTCTGCCTAAATATTCTCAATTTGTGTATAAATATGTTTCCTTCCACAAAACAAGAGTAAGCAAGTTGTGTGTCATGTTCTCCTAGTGTTGACCTCTTTTTGCTACTCTAATAAACTGCAGTGGAACTAATCTGAAGTAGATGTACTATGGTAAAATAGAATAAAACAACATCTGCTATAGAAATATCCATCACTAGCCCCATATTCTCAAAGCCTTCTGCAAGCTGGTAATAAGGAGAAATAAATGGACTTGGCTCTGACAATTTCTAGTTGTGCAGCCAGTGTGAAATACAGAGATTATAAAATGTTCCTCTGTCACATATTTTGGTGGTGATTGGACTATCTAGGGAAATATGGGATTTTATTCTTGGTACTTTAAGATAATAACAATAACTGTAAAACTAATATTGTTCTTTTCTATAATTGCTGCTATACATCATTTGGTGTGAGAAGCTCAGGAACAAATATGCACCACTTTGTTTCATTGTAGGCTTCTGGATAAAACTATCATATTATTACTGAGTCTTTATTACTTAAAAAATTATTCAAGGAAATCATATAATAATGATTGCTTACATTTGAAGACAGGCTTATGAAAATAAGATCACGTTAATAGTTTTATGCCTTACAGCAGTCTTTCTATCCACCCTTTGAACACAAAGGCACTGTACTGAAACTACCATTATTGCCAGTGACATATACCCTGTAGTTAATATATTGAGGTAATGTAGTGCCTTGATGCCTTGCCTGGATCACTTGCATTCCACAATCGCTCTTGAAAAGTCAAAGGCAAGTTACACACAAATTTCAAAATTTAGGAAATTTTAACAAGTGATGCTTTATAGTGGTTTGGAAGCTATGGCTTCATTATACTCAATTTTCCCCACATTTATCACTTTGATGAAATTTGTCAGACCTTCTATTTACGCGAATTTGTAATTTTTTCTGAAGTGTTAGGTAAATTATTTCTCCCTTTTTGAAAATAATGATTTTTTCCTGTTTCACTCCCCAGTGAAATAAAATCTTACTCATGTAGTGTAATATTTCTTCTTATCTTCATTAATATTTCAAAGCATCCAATTAAGGGTTAATGAGTGTTATTTTGTTGTGTGGGGAAAGATAAAATGTATATTTGAAGAAAATTAAAAAGAAACAGCAGAGCAGATTTCTTTTAACGCAATTGTATCTCATGTGAAATTAATTAGATGACACTGCACACCTTGGTTTTTAAATTAAAAAAAACACCAAACAAACCAGTCACAACCATTTAAGTTGTGCATATATGTATATGCTATAAGGCCTTTTTTAACACATTGAGGCAAAATCCTCAAGCTCTAATAAAGCATTCAAGTCACTAAGAGGCAGCTAATGATTTATAACATCATAGACAGAACTCATCTGATCTAATATATGTATCTTCAGCTGAGCTATTCACTATTGGTTTCCAGTGTTTTACGTGGAAACAAATAAGGCTTTGAAGGACAGGATTTACCCTAAGATTGGCATCTAAAATAATAAAGTCATAGAATGATTTGTACTGGAAGGGACCTTTAAAGGTCATACTGTGACCAGGGAATATAGAACAGAAAGAGGCAACAGGATAGTTGCCCGTAGATACATAACTACCTTTTGCTTCTGAATTTTTCAGTCACTATGTTAAAATTTGGCTCTAAAACTTCTACTGGATTTCATAACACTTTTGTTTCTAATACATATAATGGTAAAAATTAAGTAAATGGTCATAATAGGAGAGGTTTTCACATTCTGCAGGTTGCAGCTGAATGGTGCAACCCCCCGATGATAACACTGAAATACAAACCTTATACACTGATTTAGGTCAACCGTGAGGACTGAAAAGCACAAGAAATAAGAAGCTGCTTTGCAGCAGGAGTCTCACTTTAAAAGTAAGCTCATCTGGACTTATTTGGGAAATACATTAGATCTCTACGTCTTTATGCAATGGTGTGGTTATGGTGATAAATGGAAGCTGGGACAATCCTGTACTATTTCACTTATGTCTAATTTAATTCATTAAAATATAACTGAGAAGGTAGGTATATAGGCTCTTTCCTCTTTCTCCTCTGTAAAACTTTACAAACTCACAAAGTGCACATGAAATTACAGGAGCCATGCTACTATTCTGAGAATTTCCCTCTTTCTTTTGTCTAACAGCACAAGAGAAATTATCAAAAAAAGGGCTGTCAAATTTTTCCATCCAAAACTCCTCAGTTACATTCAGAAGGTGTTGCAAAAGAAAACAAACATCCAGAAATAAAAGGACTATTACTATTTTCTCGTTTTGATCAAGAAAAAGAAGACTATTATATAAAGTGTTCATCGTCATCACACTAACATTTATATGAAAGTGATTTCCTCAGAGATTTTTTAACATGTATAGAAAAAAAAACCCAACAAAATCAATAAACTACTGTTATCTCAATCTTTCAATGTTTTTTTTTTGAAAATTAAAAAGACATTAATATGATTTTACAAGTGGCATTTGTGCTGGTATTTGTGTGTCAGTAAACAAAGCTGCATAGAAGGAGTCACTCCCATTTTGTCTTTGCAAGACTGCATTCATTTCCTTTTTCCTATGTGTGTGGGAAGGATGGAAGGAAGCCACTGCTCCTCAGAAGGACTGAGAAACAAAGGAGTTCAATGAATGAGCTGCTGGGGAGAAAAAAAGAAAAGATTTAAAAAAGGAGTGTCCAGCTTGTTTTTAAGCATGGCTGAAAATATCAAAATATGGCAGATATTTGATATCTGATGGAAAAGACAAAAATAATCAGAAGTGAACAGAAAAAAAGAAAAAATAACTTTTGTAATGAAATTTGTTTTTTCTTTTAATGAAATTTTGAGGTTTAATGCATTAACACTGTTAAATAGTCAACTAAATGTTAAACAGGTGGCCAGTATTAGAACTAAAATTCAACTTAGCTTCAGTTGTTGTGTTAGAAGTGATAGCTTTTTTACACTTGCAAATAAGAATCTCAGCATGAAAACAAATTTAGGAGAATGCCAGAAGAACACCACTCCAGGGTAAAACACTTCTTCTATTATGTCTAAAATAAAGCTGCCTTACTAGAAATAGAGTAAGTGGGTTCAGTTAATTTGTTACCTACTTCTAAGGTGAATAGAACTAACCTTAGCCTAATATTTATATCCTGTGATTGATTAAACTAATTTGATATCATTCTGTAGTCAGTTCTAGAAGTGTGAGAACTGTAATACCTCTACAGCCTCTCAGCTATACCATTTCTTTTTATTTTCTTTGTAATCTTCTACATGTGTTACTTACCGTGATTACATTCCCTATAACATTATTCTTACACGCTTTCTGCATACTCTGTAATGCTCTCTCCATGTAACTAAAATAAAATATATTTCTCCTAAAATGCTGTCATCTGGTAAATTCCAATCTCTTATCTGTCTTATACTTTTGATGACTTTAAAAAACCAAAATAAGTTATTAATTGGAATTTCAAGATAGAAGAGCTGCTTTGCTGTTTTACTGGGCTAAAAACTTCAGTCTAGAACTGAGTCAAATGACAAATTAGTGTACACGCATTTTATATGACTTCTGGGTTAAAGGAGATCAAGATACCTAAATACAGGAAGTGGTGAAAACAAGCTTACAATGTTCAAAAATGTATTGAATGTTTCTGTTCTCACCTTCAGCACTGAGATAAGTTAGGAGAAGAATAATGTAGAAAAGGAAAGTAATACGTAACTTTGATTTGCCAAGGAAAAATTAAACTGCACTTCAGTGTCTGCTGCTGCTGTGTAGTTCATTTCAGTATATTCCTAATGCTATTCTTTGATTTACCTAATACTAGCAAAAAATGTTTTGCCATGTTTCATGTTTTAAATTCTATCCTTTTACCTGGTGTTTTGTTGATGGTCTCTTGTCATTCTAAGCCATTTGAAATCAATCAAACCTGAAAATTTCTGGAAGAAATGTATAACTTGGTTGCTTTCAATAACAAAGGATTGGATTATAATATTTATGAGTTTGTTTCCAGGCCTCTGGTTTTATACTCCTTTCATATGTCCTGGATCAGACATAAAAATTGTAAACGTTGTCACTGTCATTCAGTGTTGAATCTTCTCCCCAAAGACTCATCTTAAATCTGGAAGACACCAAAGACAAGACTCAAGATTAAGTTAATGGTTGTGAAACTGAAAAGTTTATAGCTGATATTACAGAGTACCTCTAAGGATTTTAAAGACAGCAATGTATTTAGCAGCATGTTCTGTTTAACTGGGATCTTGCTTGGTTAAGACAAGGTGGACTCAACTAAGCTAAGTCTGTGGTAACTCTCAGTTGCAAAGTTGTGATCTCAGCAGCGTTCCAACAGGGCAGAGCTGTGTAGGGTTGTATAGGGTCTAAGCACACGAGGCAGAGCCAGAGGCTAGCCACAGGGTCCATCCAAAACCCTCAACAATACTAGGGGAGTCAACATGGCCAGGTCTAGGTGAGTCCATGCAAGTCCAGTCAGGAGAAAAAGGAGACAGAAGGCAGGTACACCTACAGTGTAGCTTAGTACAGGGTATGGTTTGGTTAATTGATTAATTTTGGACAGTATGTCTTTAGGCTAGGCTGCATTCAGAGCCATTTTTATGTCTTCCCACATTACACATAACAGTACATAAAGATCACATCTGCAAAGGATAGTATGCTGTGCTGGTTGAACTAAAAGGTTATGTTCTGATAACATATGAAGATTAACTATGTATTTGTGCCTGATCTGGAAGCAGTCAGGTTTAGTATGAAAGAGTGAAAAAAAGCCCTGCATAGGTGGAGATTTCCCTACTTAAAATAAATTATCCTGAAATTAATGTAAATTTGGATTGTTAGAAGGTACTCAAAATAAATGTTATTCATATCTCAAAGGCATACTGTTCAAACAATTTTTCAACAAAGAGTTTAAGATAATTATTTTAGTGCATTTTGTCTTTACTTTAAGATCTAATGTCTCAACATGATTTTTAATATTAGAAATTCCTACATTCACCATACAGCCTATTTCTGTGCTATAGATAAAAAAATTCTGCAGTAAGTTCATTTTTCAGAATGCATAAATAATTCAGAGTAACTTGCTGATTGCCTTAAGGTTTCTTTTTTCATGTTTTTTTTTTCTTTTCTTTGTCCTTTTTATTTTTAATCCACCATTGCTCATGTTTTTTGAGATTTGTTTGGTGTTTCATGTTGGGTTGGGTTTGGGTTTTTTTTTGCTTTTAATTGCATTTTGCAGGGGAAGTCTGCTATGGAGCATTTTGCTTTTCTACTTTCTCACAAATAAAATGTCTTATTTAAAGACTTGAGAAAATGAAAAAAAATTGCATGGAAATAAAATAAAAAAATTCTTCATCACAGAAGAAAAATGGTGAAGCTATTAATATAGTGACATTTCAGAATCAACTAAGAATCAGCAAAGTACTCCATAGTTTTACATTTTTCACCTTTCTTTTAATTGTAATAATAAGGGATTAAACACAGTATCTGAATTTGTCTTGAACCCTTAACTTCATGCTACTACTTTGCTTTGCTAAATAAACTCAAACTGCTACAGGTTACCAGATTTCATGCCATTTTCTGTATCTTTCTCTTCATTCAGAAGACAGATGGATTTCTATGAAGAAACATATATCTATATATATAAATGTTATCTTGATCCTTAAACTCAGATATTACTTGTTCACCTCTTTGCACAATGGTGATATTTTACTGGTTTATTCCTACTATTCATTGAATCAGGGAATCCATCACATCACTCTTCTTCCTCACTGAAACCCATGATTCATTTGCTCTGACAAAGTGCACATGGCGTTATCCCACATAAAATACTATTCTTCCTCCTGCAATCCAGTTACACAGAGGCATAACATGTAATTGGAGAGCTCCTGAGCTTTGGGCAAAAGGTGCCACACCTGACAGACACATTTTGTGGATAGATTACTCTTATAAGTAAGTTGTTTTTGTGACTACAGGATGGAGTTTTCTTACAAAACCAACTATATGTTAAAAGAAACCTGTAGGTGCTGAACTGATCAGCACTGCCAAGCAGGTATGTCTCTGGCCATGTAAAGAAAAGTAGCACGAACTGCCAGTGAAATGTCATAGGGGAAACTTCGGCTCCTACATATTTCCAAGACTAAATGGAAACTTTGTTGGGGCTTTAAAAATCTGAATTAAGCAATAGTATTACAGTTATTTAAACCTTTTCTTTTATTCTGATTCCAGTTAAGGGTCATTATGCCAGGTAGAAGACAACTCCTTAGATTCGTGATGAGGCAGAAATGTATGGTAACTATTAACCTCTAAGGTGGGTAGTTATCAGGGAAATATAGTTGGAAAAACAGATGATCTTTCTCCAGTCCTCCTCACTTACCACATGATTCAGCAACAAGGAACTACCTAATGAGCCTTCTGATTGAACCATAGCTGTTGGAAGAGCAGTGTGATTAGGGAAGGCAGAACACTTTCTTGTAACTCATAGGAAGGCATTTTGTCTCACTTTGGGCACAGTTCATGATATATTCAATACTCTGCCATTTCAAAGCAGCACACAAGTTTCCTTCATTTGCTGTCATCATTAGAGGAAGTAAAATTTTGGAAAATGTCCATGGATTTCTACCTTTCTTACCGGCAGATTTTCTTTCAAAAGCAGGCATGAAAGATGTCTGAAAATATGAAAAAAGGGACACAGGGAAAGAGAAGGGAGTTTTCCACTGGTTCATTTGCAAGTTTATACTTTCAAAACTAGTCAACTAAGAAAAAAGTAATTCCTGTATAATTTTTTAAAGTATTCTATTATTCAAAATAGTGTATGCAAATTCAGTTATGTTAATACATAGGTAGAGGCGAAAACCAGAAAAAGTAATTTAAGCAAGAGAATGTGAGTGGGATAATGTCTGAAAGTAATCATAAAATATCCTGAACAAGTCTGCTTTATTGTTAGCTATTACAGCTGGTGAAGGGTCCGTGGCTGTGACCCAGGAAGAGATGACCGGTCCGGGGAGATGGTCCCGAAAGGAATCGCCTTCCTGAGGCCCGGTGTCTTCCTCTCAGCTGCTGGCAGGAGGGCCCTTGCAGAAGCTGTCAGCTCTTTAGTGATATCAGCTCGTGGTTTCAGCTCAGCTCTGCAGGGCAGCCTCCAGGCCAAGCCAGACCAGAGAGAGAGACAAGAAGGCTCGTGTGGCTGGTTCTGCACGAAGGTAGCTTTATTGTGGGTCCCCTCCGGCAAAGGGAAGAGCCAGGGACGACCTCTCTCTCTACAGGGGCGAATTGGTCTTCTTTTATAGGGATACAGGGGATCAGCAAGGGGACCAATGGATTACAGAGGGTCTGGGACAGACCAATGGGTTACAGAATGATCTGCATAGTGTCTCCCAAAGGATTGTGGGTCTACCTTTCCTCGCCATGACCCAAAGTAGTTGCTTTTCCAGGGAGTCCTGCTGGGCAATTGCAAAATCTTATATCTCAGCAGACATCCCTCCAGGGCAGTGGCTGGGCATATCCCACAGTTAGCAATTGAGATAACAACTATTCTCTTTATGGTGAAGGTGGTGCTTAGTGACACCCAAGGAGAGAAAAAATATATTCTTCAGTACTCGTAAATGACTTCAAAATGTAAACTATGTTTCTCTCAGCCATCTTACCTGCAGAATTCCAATAATTATATATCTCTCTCTATATATACATAATTGATAGAATAATTTTAAAACTTTTTTTGGGGGGGTGAAACTCAAAGCAAAGATAAGGAAAACTACAAAGTAAAAGGACCATTATCTGAGGCTTCATAAAATAAATGCTAGCTTGTTTCTTATTGAGTTGTTTTCTTGACTAAAAAAAAAATCTTTTCTCTCAAAACACAGTTTTAAAAAGTGTTCTATGCCTTTTCACAGGAATAAATTTGCATTTAACTCAATATCTCTCTTTCTGGAATCTACAACTCCTGAGAAACAGTGCTGTTCCCCAGAGGCCTACCAATAACTAGAATAACTAATATTTCACCATAAAACTATTCAGCAGTAATATGTATGGGCAGCTCCCTTTGTGTCCCTGCCATTTCATGAGCCCAGATGGGCTGTTGTCAAAAGGAGAGAACAAGTGTAAACACTTAGGAAATGGAAGAGGCTCGCTTACACCTGTGGAAGAATGGTTGGAGAAGCAAGGGCCTATGTCTGGGATGACTATTTAGCCTATCCATGTTATTGTGCTGTGTTGGTTTAACACAGCCTGGTTTTAGTGGATGGGAGGAGCTGCTCAAAGCTTCTGCTATGTCCGGCACAGAGCCAATCACTGAAGCCTCTGACAATGGGCAAATTACTAGACCAATTAGAGAAGTTGGTAACACCTGATGTTATGTGATGACATATTTAAAAAAGAGAAAAAACTGTGGAAAGCTCTCTTTCTTCTCCTGAGGGGTGGTGAGGGGGCCACCAGAGCCCATCCCAGGTGGTGTTGCTGAGCCCCACCCCAGCATGGCTGCCAGAGCCCTCCCAAGGCTGGGAGCAGCCCCAACCTCAGGGCCCTCCTGAAGCCAGGGCCAGCAGGGACCACTTGTCCAGCGACGAAAACATGGTGAACAGTTCCCCGACATGGAGCACAGACAAGAACAACCTTTTCAGCGCAGTGAAGCTCTATAAGAATTTTTCAATTGATAGAACTTGAGAACAATAATGCCTACGGACAAAAATTTTCTTCCGAGTCAGAGAAAAAGAAGAAGTGAGGACACGTGAGGAGAACCAACATGGCAGCACTGAGGTCAGTGAAAAGAAGGAGAGGGAGGAGGTGGTCCAGGCATCAGAGCTGAGATTTTTCTACAAGCCACGGTGAGGACTATAATACAACAAATTTTTTCCTTGTAATTCATGAGGTGTGTGGGGAGATGCAGAGATCCACATGCAGCTCGTGAAGAAAAGTGCCCACACTGGAGCAAGTGGATGCTGAAAAGCTGTAATCTAGTGAGGAACTCAAACAGAGAGAGAAGACCCTTGCTTCCAAACTAGAATAGCTTATCCTTAAAAGACTAAACCGCATGAACTAAAATTACCCATGCTGGGCAAAACTGCTTGGCCTGTGGGAGGGACTCATGTTACAGTAGGTAGGGCGGGACTGCTATTTCATGAAAATTAGAACCACGCTAGAGAGATTCACAGAGAGCTGTCTCCCATGGGAAGGACCCCATGGCACAACAGAAAAAGAACTCCTTTCCCTGAATGAACTGAAGAAAGTGAAAGACTGACCAAAACCCCATGTCTTGTCTCCTTGCGCTGTTGGTGGGAAAGAGGGAGGGGCTGGCAAGAAAATAAGTGTTCTAAAGGTTTGTTTTAGTTCTCATTACCCTTTTTACTTTTAATTTTGTTAATAATAAATTTTCTTTATACTGTTCAAGTTTCAAACCTGTTTTGCCTTGAAGTGTTTTTTCCCCTAATCCTTATCTCAACACATGAACTTTTCATTTCAATTTCCCCTCCTTTTCTCAGCAATAGCAGAGGAAAGTAAGTGGATAGTTTTTCCTGGGTGCCTGGCTTCTAGTCAGTGTCAAATCCCAACATGTGCCTACGTCATACAGCAGATGCCAGGTACTTTAATTCCTTTATTTGAAGCATACAGACATTTTGATTAAGAGTTCTTGATATTCCAAAGATAATCAGGGGAGCATGGGGATTTTGTTCTTTGGAATTTAAGCAGGCTAGAAAGTATAATAGAGAGTATTTATGTTGGATCCAATGTCTTAACTGTACTCTGGGGACTGATAGACTACACAAAACAAATATAGTATTCCTTCAAAAGTTTTTCTTAGTTAGAATGTATTCAATGTGTCATTTCTGTTCAACTTAGAAACCAGAAAACAATAGTGAGTTGGGTTTCTTGAAACACTCGTTTGAAAATAGGATATTATATTATGCATGGATTTGTGAAATTATGATCTGGCTATAAAAGATTCACAAATAACTTATAAAAAGGCAACCACAGATCTCTGACGTGAAGCAAACCATTTCATAGAGGTGATCATTATCTAAAAACTTCAGTAATGAATATTAAAGACCTAGTTCTTCTCTTACTGCAATAAATATCATCACCAACTATATTCAGTAGGTGATGATATGTCTTCAGATGTCTTTATTTTTCATCCTTTCACAGTAAAAGAGAAAGCCTTTTTAGTAAAATGGTTTGCAAGAATTCATATTCTGCATGCATATTCTATAATTGTTTCTATCACATCAGGAACTGGAGACATCATGATGTTTATTCACTGCTGAAAAAAATAACCAAACTCTATGGTGTGAAAAGACCTTGTAATTGACGTATCCATCTGAACTAGTTTTGTTATCTGGAAAAAAAGGAGCAAGAAGAAAAATCTCTGTCCTTCATATTATCAAATACATCTTTCAAAAGGAAGATTTGTGTGAAACCAGTCCTGTTTAGAGGGCTTCCCCTACGTGCACTTAAAACAAGAAATCCAGACAACTCTGCATAGAAGAGATCCAGTATAACAACACATCTTGAAGGAGCAAGACTTTTAATTGGCTCGAGGACTCTGTCTTTCTCTATCTTCAAAATATATGAAAACATATGACCAGAGAAGACCAAATACACACTTATGTTATAGAAGCAAAGTGCAGGAAAGAAAGAGTGTTCTTCACAGCAGTTATGGTAATAGATGAGGATAGGTGAGGTAGAAGGTTTTTTTAAAGAAAACTGTAATTCTGATTCTTATTTCTAATTGTTGATCTGCTCTGTCTGTGCCCTTCTGAGAACGGTTTTGTAGCAAAGAATGTATGTGAGAGCAAATGCCACTGCCATAAGGAAAAGAAATGGAAAAAAAAAATCAAACACACACCCCACCACCCAAGACTCAAAAAACAAAAGAGCTATTTAAACACAAATGAAATTCAGAACTATGATTTACAGCCTTCATCTGTATAGTGAATAAGTAGATAAATTGAGAGAATTCATGAAGAGACTTTGAATTCAATCACTATTTAGAATTTCTGGAGTCAGATGAGCAATCGTTATCACAGATAAAGTACACCTGAAAAATGTTGACTCTTTTTGTGGAGAAAGTTGTTAGAACTAATCTCTGGAGTTCTAGTCTTTCCATATGAATGAGCAGTAATGTAACTGAAATTTTTTTTTCTTTGCTATAATGTTTGTAAGTAGCACATCTGGGAAAAGCTTCCATAATGGGAAGCTTAAACCACCAACAAAAGAGCCCCACATTATGACATTTTCACTGATTTCTAAAATGCAGTAAAACATTAAACAATTAAAAGAAGGCAAAATTTGGTTCACTTTCTCTTCCTGTGAGGTAATGGATATTGTAAGTATCCAGTTGGCTACAATTTGTCAAAAAATTAAAAGTAATAGTAAAACAGTAGACATAAGCTAACATTTAAATTCCATTTAAAACCAATAAAAGTAATTTGAAATGAGCACTCAGGAAAATTTTCACTTCAACCTTACTTTGAGAACACCAATTTACATGCATGCATTTGTCATTTACAGTCAAATCACCTTACAAAATGACTTAATGCATTTTTCTTATAAAAAATGAGTCTTCTTTTTTTTAAAAACGCACTAATGTGAAAACTTTTGCTTGATGAAGATGTCTTTTAAAGTCTCAGTGGAAAATAGGTCTCCTCCTGTTTTTATTTCCCTCTCTTGGAGATGAAATACCCAGGACTTTGCTTTCTGTGGTGTAGTTAACAGAAAGGTTATACTAGAATATAGTTTCTGTTCTGTTCTCTGTGTTAAAAAGAACCACATTATATTGATGATTAAGATTCCCCTTTTATTGTACCGTTTGCACCTAAGGGCCCTATACTGACCACCCCAGCTAGGACTGAAACACTGGCTTCTCAAAACAGCAATAGAGTAAATCAGGTCTGCACTGGGATGTATGAATACATCCAACAACTGATAAACACATCTAATCATATCATATCTGGTGTCATGGATAATGTTAAAGCCCAAATAAACTGTCTGAGTTTATATGACCATATTTCTGGCCGTAAAAACATTATCTTTTTTAATAGAGGTATTTTGTTTTAGAGACATGAACAATGGATATAATTTCTAAGTAAGCCTCAGAATAACTCCATAGTATAATCTGAAGACCAGTCGCATTAGTTTTGTTTTGCTTCGAGTAAAGCCTATCATTCCATTTTAATGAATGACATGCTTTTCAGTTTCACAAATGAACCTATTTAAAATTTGAGCCAAATATGTAAAATGGGTAAAATCAATAGCCCCTTGAATTGACAGAAAATTAGCAAGGCTTATTAAGCTTCATGCATGACTCATTATCCCAGTGGTACATCAAAAGGAAGAAGAGCAAATAATCCAATTTCTCTTGAAATGGTATCAAGTTGAAAAAAGTGATTGGAATAGACATTAGTAAAAATTTCAATGTAAATATGGTTGTCACTATTGATAGCATAGTTACTATAAGCTTGCTTTAGAATTGTTTTACTGATCTAATTTATTTGTTCTGGGTATTCATAAGCACTTCTTCAGCTTCAGCTTATTTTTGCATTTAGATTTTTCTGATATTTTGCATCTTTCTAACCTGCAGTCCTGAATGCATTTTCTAAGACATCAATATAGCAGCATTCTTGGTATATTACATTTCTGAGAAATGGACATACTTTTACAAAGGAAAGACAAGTGAATACTTTTATTTCCTTCTGTTGACTTGAGTGTACTCTAAACTGTCTTTTTCCATAAGGTCTGCACAACAAAAACTGTAGACTATTGCAATGACTGCTGTCAACTGAAGATCAGCATACATCCATCCACATGTGCGTAAATATTTGCACCAGCTTGGAAAATGCCATATGCCTCTAACAGCTGTTAACACATGCACTCACTTTCGTGTTGTTGTACATCCAAATAGCATACAAAGCAGTGAAAACTCCATGACTCTATCTGAAGGGAAGAAGCTGGCAGATCATGCTGTAAATATTTGAGCAATCAGTAAAAAACAAATGGCTTAAATTTATGCATTGTGCAAATCCCCTACAATGGCTGTTATGCAAGGAAAATATGTTGAAAAGGATCAGTTCATGGTTTAGGAGTTGGTGTTGCACAGTTTTAATCATCACTATTGCACAGGCTAATTATAGCCTGATAATTGATAAAAATGCTCTGAATTAGCTGCAAGGTTGCAGTCTTAGTTTCTTACTTCAGACCACTCAGTCTTTATTGATGCTGCTGTATTGCCAAAGCCTTAAAATTCCCCCAGCGAAAAATTATTTCCCTCTAGGCTCCAGCCAGAAGAGAACAACAGCGCCTCAGTTGTTTTTCTTGTCTGCTTGGATCTTTGCCATAACTTCCCTGACTGAATCAATGTGCTTTAAAATAGCAGAATTGATTCTCTGATTTCAGTGCCATTGTTTTATCTTTCCAACACACAAGGGTACTTACTCTTTATTCTTTGCTTCTATTTCTTCTCTCTTCTCTTGCCTCTTCAGATTTTTTTTTAAACCTACAAAACATTTCTGCTTAATTGATGAAATATACACTGTGGGTGGCTCTCTCTACATACTTTGACCACACAAGCATATAGAACATCCTGTAGAGGAAGCTTCTGTCACTAGGCATTATGAATGCTAACTGGTTTCTTCATCCATGCGTATATGGAATTGCAGTAGATTAGTGGTAGCTGTTGCCACCCACTTGCTGCTACAGATGTATGCTGGATCAGTGCTCTGTTAATCATGATATGGGTAATCCCTTCCCTGAATAAATGTGAAACCTCCAAGGGATATTTCTCAGTGCATATCCCATAGGATTAAACATTGCTATTCCTTCTGTTTGATAGTTTACTGTTACTAAGAGATGCATGTTCAGTATTTTAATGCCAGCATGCTGATGATAGTCATGACTCGTGGGTTTTTTATGGTAAGTCCACACCAACTTTAACTTGGGGTACTGCCATTGATGGTCAGAGTAAGAAAATCCAAACGTATGCCAGGCCATCTGGTAGGGCAGAAGGAGTTATATTTCACTGGTGCTGAAGTGTCAGTGGGAGATGCAAATGTTAAGCCAGATAACATAGAGGGAAGAGAAAATATTAGTTTTTTTTCAAACAGCTGAAACAGCTTATGAACCATAATGAGACCCTTTCTTGCTTTGACATTAAATATAGCAGAAGAAGAACTTAGAAGTTATGTACTTAATGTACCTAAATATTCTAATTTTTCCAGCTACCCTTGTTTTTAAAGTGAAACAAATATACATTTATCTTCTGAACCTTGGTTGTCTTAGGAGAAGATCCTCATGAATGCACTGACTTTTTCTGATATTTAAAAAAAAATTAATATAAGGTAGGGGTCCTATCATTGTCACTTGGGCTGGAAAGAGCCCAGATCAGCTGAAAGGAATTAAATGGAATGAAGTACATCTGGCTTGTTTGAAGCTCTGGCTGTTCAGCAGCATTTTTTTTTTCCTCACCTACTAAGGAGATTGATGGAAAACAGTCCAAATTGTAAATACTCTCAATGCTGGTCCAAATCCTAACTCTATGCTATGCAGCCAGAAATTATTAAGGTAAAGGGAGCACTTTTTCTGTCTCCCTGATTGATTTCTGAGTTTGCATCTGTGTGTTTGCACAGTCTTCTGCAGCAATAGTACATTTCATCTCAGTTTTCATTATTAAATATATAATGCATAAAGCTATTTTAAGCATCTTGGAGATGTAGATTTCTATCCTTTCTCTGGATATTATCCCTGCACTGCCTTTTGCAAACATCAAAAAGGTGAACTCTGCATGCTTCCACATACTCTACATGGCAAAACTTAAATGTTTGGCAGCTTGGTTTTAAAGCAATTACTTTTATCTTGGTATGATGCTGTCACTTTTTAAAGTAGAGAAGTCGTTTAAGCTCTGTGCTCTCTGAGTTATAATAGGCGTAAATTTCCATTGCCTTCAAAACGCAGTCTTCATTTTACCAATCTCAACAGAAATATGTTAAACTTCAAACCTGCTTAAATCCTAAAAGTTACCTGGAGCCCTTAACAATAATGTGACCTGAGGATCAAGCAATGCATAAGAACTAGAAGTGAAGGAAAAGGAATGTTTTACCCTGGCAAATGAGTAAACTCCGCAGTTGTTAAGAGCATTTGTTTTCTTTCTTTATCTCAGGTTTTTTTTTTCTTTAATTGATGCTTAGATATAACTCATCATAAAACCGTCCTGTCTATTTTGTTTGTAAGAAAAGGCTTAGTCCCTCTGTCATAAAGTGATTATTAAGAGACAATATATAAGAAGTCTCCTAACATTTAGAATCTTTGAAATCACCTGATTTTGTGCCACAGTTCTGTTAAAGAGATGCTACCTCATGAGTCCGGGTTTTTTTCACAAAACCAAAATTGCAATTGACTCTTGACAGTCTTTCGTAGGATCAAAGTTATGCCATTGACTGAAGACTTCAAGGAGATTAACTACACTGTAACTCTGGAGACCTTTATGTATTCTTTTTCCAAGTATACTTATTTTTAAAAAAGTCATTTGGGCCACTCTCACATTTATCAGAGTTAAGGTACAAGGCTGTAGGTGTTCTGGCATCTAAATCACATACCTAAATTAATCATCATAAACCTTCACCAAAGAAAATGGAAGCTATACACCTGAACCTATGTAAAGTAAAAAGCAGCAACTTAGTAAGGTAAAAAACAGCAGCTCAGTCTGTGGACATGGATATTGTTGCACCATGAACTTGCAATATGGTACTTTATATTCATGACAACAGGAAAATGTAATCAAAGACATTTTTATATTTCTACTTAAATTTACCTCCTGATTTCAAATGTGCATGTTCACACATAAAGATTTGCAAGAATGAATGGAACAAGATAATGCAGATGCAGGGAAGTCAGAGACATTTGAGCAATAATGAAATGTGGTTCAGAATAGAAGATGTAAGAAAATATATCTTGGAGAAAATACTCTCAAATACAATTCAAAGAGAGGTAGAGCCTTGGAAAGCTGTAATGCTAAAAAAGATCTAAAGGTGATGGATGGTAGACAATAAATTAGATATTGAACTTGCAATGTAATAGGAAGGCACAAATAGACCACCTAAGCTTAGACTGCACCTACAGGAAATGTATATCATAATCTCTATCAGCACTTTCGAAACCACTACAAGAATAGTAGGTACATTCCTGAGATTTTGCTACTGAAATGACACAGAAGTTGAAATAAAGGTGACGAAAAATCACACACACAACAACAACTGAAAAGATGGTGAAACTGCTTTTACATGCTAAGTGAACAACACCTAAAGAGAATTCACCTCTGGAAATATTTTCTTGATATAAATACCAACAGATGAAATGCTTTGGGATTGTCATGCAAATTTGCTCAAAAATGAAATAAGGAGACAAAAAAGAAATAAAATAGTTTTGAAGGAACAGGTAGTGAAGAACTGATCAGTATCTGTTGAAAGATATTATTGGGAAAAAAATTGGCTTCCAAGTTCCTGTTCACATATCATATATGCAGAATGCAGCCTGCTGGAATTTATTATCCCTTCCCTAAGCACCTCAAAGATAAATGTTCGTATGTGAGCAAACTAGCCAAGACTCCCCTTGGAGAAAGATGTAGACATACCCAGAGAATGTTTCTTTTCATGCCTAATTATATATCTATGATAGGCCAGATTAATCACATTCAAGAAGAGACTATGATGGAGATGTCTACAGTAAGCCACTTCACTAGACATCTCAGTAAAGGTAAGTGAGAGGAATCCAATCCAAGGTGGCTTTGCATGAATATTTAATGTAAATTTATTAATTTAAACATTACTAAAACTTAAATAGAAAATTTATCAATAAAATATTGTACTCACAGCTTTGCTAAACTTTAGGGTTTTTTAGATCTTTTCTTTCATCCTAATCCTTGTATATCATCATTTGTCATCTATATCTATTTAGCATTTAGAAATCCTCTGTAGGGATCACATTTAAAGTACTATGTGCCAACCTCATTGTTGGTGTTGTAAATTTACATAATAACATATCCTAGTTAATTTATAATAGTGCAGAAAAATCTAGATAATGGGAAAAAAGTATCTCATGTTGAAGTTCAGTTGAAATCTTAGCTCCAAAAGAAACAGCAGAATATTTATCTGCATGATAAGGACTTTGCAGTATATGAGAGGGGTTATTGTGAATTCTGTAGCAAGATCTTAGAAGATGAAAGCTTGCAGCTTGCTGTGAATATACATGTGTTACTGAGACATTATTACTTATTTTACATCTCAGTATTCTGTGTTAGTACCTTGAAATCTGGATGTCCACTAGCAAAAGGGATGTGTTCCAATTTTACTGTAGATAGCTGTCACCTGTATTAAGAAGCAGTGTAACACATTTTCATAGTGATTTATCATGTGATTGCCTACCATTCCTGACCGGGACTACAAAAATTATGTCTCCAAATATGCATAAAATATCTTAAACAATGTGGAAGTAATGGTAGCACCAGATTGATTATTTTTTTACTATTTTAAAATATTATAAGAATTCTGAGATGACTGGAAATAACTCCATATGTTTCTCCAACACATTCCAACACTCTCTCAGTGTGAGTTGTGACATTCCTTGTGCTGGCTCAGCATGTTTGGAGACGTAACTTACACCCTCTTGATAACTAGTACAATTACAGTCCTGTTTCTGAACACTTTCATCAGAGGTGAGGAAGATGGGAATATATAAAGTAGGGGGTGGGACTATATAAAAAGAGGGAATGTTATGTGAAATCTTTTCTTTAAAATTATATCTCTTTTCACTTTTGCTACATTTCCATTAGTATTAAATACTCACTCTTGATTTATGCTCCAAAGATGAGGCCACCTGGCATATTTTCGAACATCTGCCAATTCATAAGTATTCATCCCATCAGGGCACATGGATTTATATATATCCAGTTTGCTTAAGTATTCCCTGACCTGATCCTTCTCCATGAAGTGTACATCTTAGCAGCACAGAATCATGGAATGGTTTGTGTTGGAAAGGGCCTTTAAAGGCCATCTTGTCCAAACCACCTGATCTTCAACTAGATCAAGTTGCTCAGAGTTCCACCCAGCCTGACCTTGAATGTTTCCAGGGATGGGGCCTGGAATGCCTTACTTCTATCTCATCTGACTCCATCCTCTTTTAATTGAAAACCTTAATCCCTTGTCCTGTTGCTCCAGATTTCCCCCCGGTCTCTCTCTTGTGGGGGATCTTGTTAACAAAGACTAACACAGATACTGTAAAATGGCAAATCTAAAACTTGCTGTTTCTAAATGAAGTCAGTACTGCCATAATTTAATTTTAGCATATTTCTATTTATGAAGGGGATTCTTCAGAATGATGGTCATATCCAATCTAGACATCCTTCCTGGTAGATGTTTATAGTAGTTGGAAATAAATGGCTATTCTTAGTGAAGAGTTCTCTTAAACTCCACAGCTGAAGTGCAGGTTCATAATTCAAGATAAGGAAAATTATATTAGAAAATAATAAGCTATGCCTCCTGGTGATAAGGAGAGCCTGTGTGGCAAGAGTTATGAAACTTTAAGGTATAAGTTCTAGATTGTCCCATGCTGCACCTGAGCCTGCCTGTATGCATACCCAGGATGTTTAGTCACAATCCCTGTGTGGTCACAGTCCCTATCTAGTCATCTGCACAGATGGCGTAATGGATCAGTTTGAAATAGTGGAGGGCCTGAGACATGGTTATTGATTATTCCTAACCAATTTCACAGCTAGGTGTTTGACTAATTGTTACAGCAGCTTTCCAGTTGGGAACTTCTGAGTGCTTAGGATATTCCCCTGGGAAGTTCTGGATGTACATAGACTAATCTATATGCTTACATGTCTTAATTAGCATTCTGAAAGGTTAATCTGGCCATTGCAAAGACTCCCCAGGCTTGCAAAATTGACCCCCATAGAAAGATTAGCTCTTTTTGGAAAAAGAAGATAAGAGTCTTCAGGAAAAGTAGAAACTGTCCCCGAAGATGTAGATATGATTGTATCAGACAGTCTTGAAGGTGGGTAAGATAGTGAGAACATATTTTTTATATAATTTTAAATAATATATAGCAATAGATCATGGAAGTGCTGGACTGCACTGACCAACCAGGTATCATAATTCAGCAAAATAGTGGTTTTGGGAGTCTCACTGAGCCAGCTGACAATGCCACTGTAAAAACCCTTGTCTTGTCTGATATCCAGGCAGTGACCAACCATCTATTTTGAAAGATTAGATTCACCGCGCAAACGCTGACAGACTGCAAACTGTGACCAGACTGCAAGATTTAGGCTTTGGTTAGATTAATCCCGCTGCCACAGCAGATAGTACAGTCAGAGACTCTCAAAATTGCTACTTGAGTTCAGGATTTATGGCAGCAACAAAAAATCCATTCCATTTCCCAAAACACAGGAAACTCTGAATTTCCAGAAATTCTCTGAAGGGTGTCTTCTCAAATACATAGCCATTAGTCTTGGGTGTGATTGTTGGACATGCACTGATCTGGAAAGCATAACTATTACTATAGAAATTACTGCAATACTACTTTTGCTTGAGGGATGCTGAGATGTTTATCAGAGATGAACTCTGAGTATCTGCGATCAGGTGCAATATGATCTTCTTTGAGCCCAATGGATTCATTAGATCACTGATAGAATACAAGGACTGAAAGCAATTTATTCAGAGTACTATATCGTAAGGACTTTTACCTCAATTACTCCAAATCTGATTGCCAACTCTTTCCTGCAGCTAAATCAAGCGATGAAAGTTTTAGAAGGATCTGAGTAAACATGCAAATTTCAGAACACTCAGAATGGTTGACCTTTAAACAGAAAGGTGTTCTCAATCATAGCAAAAGCAGAGTTAATGCCCTATATAATTCTGAATTATCATTAACAGTTAGAAAGGCACTAGCAATATGTCAAAGGTAGAGCAGCTCAATAAAGAAAAAGTGCTTCTAAAAATTTTTGGCTTGTATATCTTGGAAGCCCTTGGAGACATACCGTCCACATTAAGATTTGACCTGCAATGTCTCTCTTATTTTAAAGAAACTGCAAGGAGAAATACTTCAGAGAATGAATTTTTTTTGCTATTTTTATGTACTCTGAGCTGCATATGTCTTTGAGGGTTATGGGGCATTGCAAATGGCATAGGGATTTTCTTGAAATTTTCATCAATAGCTTGCTTCTCCCAGCAACAGATGGTTTCATATAGAGATTATACCAGAGAAATTCAGCAGGATGAAACAGCAAAGAAAAGCTTACCCACCAGAAATTGTAAAAATCCTCAATCTTAAAGCCATACATTAGAGTAAAACCTAGTAACATGCAAATTGATCTGATTGTTTTGTAAAGGAAATAAAAAGGCCTCAGACATTAAATCAGCATCATACTGAGACAACAGTTTATACCTAAGTTTAGAAACACCACTAATAGTGTATTTAACAGCACAAGAAAGGATGCAAACCCTTGATATACAGCTAAGTTTTTCTGCTTGCACCTAGATAAGCTATTATACATATAAGAAGCCTTTTACTGGTTCCCTTCCATTTTATTTTCTCAAATTTCTTAGGAAAGCAAAGTATGTATGGAAAGAAACAAGGGGTAGGATATATTTGCTTTTACCTCAGTGTATCCCAGGACAGTTATAACATGGACAAAGAGAACAAAGAGTTGCAGGTATTGAGAAAAGCTGAACTTACTGCAGCAATGACAGATGCATGACAAAAATTTAGCACTGATTAAATATGACCTTAGTTAAGTGTCATGCACTGTTATTCAATTAAGAAGACAGTGTCACAGAATAAAAAAAAATCTATATTGCTAAGCAGGGAACTAATCAAAGGCACTCTCAGCACAGGGCTGCCTGGAGCTAAGCAACAGAGAAAAGTTGGAGAAAAGTCTGGGACAATTTTAAAGCTGCTTTCTGAATCCTCCAAGAGAAGTGTAAAATGGTGCATGTTGCTCAAAATTTTTTCATAAAGATCGTAAATTAACTTCCCGGAAAATGAATAGAAAATGAGGAAGTTTTCTCTAAAAACATGCAAGCTAGCTGCTATAACTCAGAACTATACTACATATTATGTCTGAGGGTGTTACATGCCCTTATTTCTCCATTTGTTCTACTCTGGTGTAAAGAATTTGGGGTTTTTTCTGATCACTTTATTGTAATGGTTGCCATTCAGTAAGAACTGGCAAATCCTCGACCTTGGATCATCCTTTCCATGGTTTTTAAATGTAGTTTATAATATTATTTCCCAGTAGACAAAAAAGGCCTTCCTGCCATGTGAAAAGGGCTGCCCCTTGCTCCTTCAAGTGTTGGACATCACCATGTTTTAAAGCCATGTTTCATTCTTGTGTTTTTCTTATTTTCTCTTAGCCTAATTCTCTAACCTCTCTTTGCATGTGAGCATCTGGGATCTTTGTAGGTGAGCTTGCTCACAGTTAATTTTTCTTGTAAAGAGGTTGATAGTAGCTGAATGCTTTTCACTGCTGGACTTGGTTACTTGCATTGATGGTCTTACATGAAAGACACCTTTCAGAAGACTTGATACTTAAAGCCTTGTGGGATTTAGGTCCTTCTTTTGCATTGATCCCTACTGAAGATACAGGCTTAAGTAACACTGGGAATCTGAGCCTAAGCCCTCCAAACTGTTGGGGCTTAATCTGTACACCTCTCCTGGGCATTTTATGTTGCCTAGTTTAAACACTGACTATTGTGAGGTTTGTTCATGCAGTTTAAAGTTCCTGTTTTACTACTTAGGAGCCTACAAATTTTATTTGGAAAACAAACAAGTGCCAAAATAAATAAAGGATGAGCTCTGCAACACACTGTAAGTAGTTTCCTTAGATATTGTGTAAGAGCACTAGACCCTAGTCCTGCGTGGGCAAGACATCCTAAACATAGACTGTATGTGTAAGTAACTACTGAAGAAAAGAACTACTGGTGTTAAGGAATTCAATGGAAATGCCTAACAATATAAAAAAGTACAGAATTGGTGATTTTAAAGGTAGGGGTATCTATTTAGAAATCTGAAATCAAATAATTAATTTTGAAACTCTTTTGTATCTGTTTTAAAAGGTAAATATTGTGAAACCCATGACAAAAGAAAAAAGTTACCAAAGAAAAAATAACCAGGGAAAATACATTTTTTTATTTCCTAAAAAAAAATTTTTAATTGCCAAGAAGTTTAAATTGGAAGTGTATTTTAATATTGTTAATGATACATTATGTATCCCTATCCCAGTGTTCTTTATATTATGAAAGTATTTAGCTGAATCCTTAAGGTTCCACTATACAATTTTTATAGTTCAGTATCCCTAAATTAGATTAAGTGTGAATTAATAAAATAAATAAATAAGAAAGATTATTTCTACCTTGCATGGTGTTATATAACTGAACTTGCTACATAACTTCTTCCTAGTTTTATTCCTCCTAGTCAAACTGTTCTTTTTTCCCCTTCAGCTAGCGTAATTGTCTTTCACCCATTTTCTTTTAAAGACTTCTGTGAACTAAATTTTCACTGTATCTGAAAAATTCCCAGAGTAAATTACTTGTGAATCTTAGGCATATCTCTCAATTACATGCACCTGTACTGGATCAATTAGCTTGCATAATTTTTAGCAACAATAAATGGCCTACAAGAGTTCTCCATTAATTAAAATGCTATCAGCCTTTTGAGAGTGCACTTCTAATGTATTCTGTCTACAGCAGATTTGCGGGCAGCTACTTCTGGATGGACCTTATGGTGTTAATTTGTGTTTTGAACTCATTGTCCCTCCCTGAAAACTAATGCTGGATTTTTAATTTTTTTTTTTCTTGTGAAGAACAACTTTTGTTTTATTAGTTACTGTGAGAGCTGATTGCTGTAAAACTAAATCAGATCTTGTACTGTACCGATCTGTATTTTAAATGAAAGGGTTCTGCTGCTGCTGCTCTCTAATTTTTGTTGTAAAGCCAGATTGGACCTCTTTTTAATGGCTTTATTTGACGTCAGTCTATCCAGAAAATAATTTCCTTGCGTGGATGTAATACATAGGCTACTGTAGAATAGTAATTCTTCTAGGTGTTAGAAAAGCATGTTTAAATCATACTTATGTGCTCATGACCTTTCTAAGGCAATGATTTAAGAGAGTTTTGCAGATTAACTGCTTTATTCTGCACTCCCTGAAAACTGTCTGCTTAAAAAGCATCCTGACCAGTCTCAATGATTCTGTTTAATGATGCAATTCAGCTTTTTTGCAAGGGCCATTTTTAAAAAGCCATACTGCTAAGCATGGCTTTATAAATTATTTATAGAGAATTGCTGGGACAATATCTTTCTTGGTGAGTTTCTGGTACCAGTAACACTGAATTATCCACAGAAATTAAGTCAACAAAGCTTATTCCTTTCTTTTTCTCTTCCAGCATCAAACTTAAGTATAAATTCATGCCAGAAGCCATTTTAGATTTTATGCAGAAATATTTTTCATTGCTTCACTGAGTATTTTGGAGGCAGAAAAATATTTCATTACTAGCTTTCTTTCATTTTTAATTAGCAATTTTAAACCAGTCAGTTGAGGAATATGTACAGGTATTTGGTAGACATTTTTATTATACATAGTTAGCCTAGAGTTAAGAAAAACTGAGTAGAATTATGAAACTAATCACATAGTAAGTACATTAATAAAGTTAACCAACAGCTAAATAACTGAAACAATAAATTAGTAAAATATACCTTCTTATTCTATCTTAAATTATGTCTTTCAGTTGTCTCTTTATTGACCTGTTTTATGATCTTTCCCAGAGACTTCAGTCCAATATGTTATTGACATCAAGGAGAAATTCAGTGGGAGCCTCTTGCATACAGTTTTTTCTGAAATCCCTACCTATCTGTTGCCATGACAACACAACCATTCTTTCTAGAGAGGATGTTTTCTCTATTCCCAGAAAAATAATTTCACAGCTTTATTGTTGCAAGTATTGGAGGGGAAGAAGAAAAGAAAACCCAAAAACAAACCTGAAAAACAATGCATTCTAAGTGGACTTTCTGAACAAAGGAAGGAACCCCTAGGATTTGAAGCTAGTAGTTACTTTCTGTAATAGTTTTAAGTTTCTGCACATATAAACATTTGTAAGGGATGTTCTAACTACATGTACAAAAGATACAAAAGTTGGCATTTCTGATTTTTGGTTTTGAAAAAAAAGTAGGGTTTATGGAAGGGGTTTTTTTATTATTCACAATTGCGTGTTAGAAGCACACTGTGTGAATGCTACTCGAGTCAAGTGTCTTCAACTACCAAGCCTATGCAAAGTCTGCCTGGACCTAGTTGCTAGCCACCTAACTTCTGATAAATTCCGCAGGGAACAGAAATTACATGGAACAGCATTTCTTTGCCTCGTCAAAGCGTAGCTAGCACAAACCAATAGAATTATATTTCTCTTAACATGTAATTACATTATGAAGATGACTGGGATTTAAAAAAAAAGCAACACAAAATTTCTTCATTATTCTACCACAGAAAACACCAGACTGCATCAGGGAGCGCAGAATACTTTTCAAGAAAAGGAGTGCAGGTCCTACCTTTTTTTTTTTTTTTAATAATGCTGAGCCATTTTAGTGTAACTAGACCTTTACCTAAAATAGAAATAACCTGACATAAACCGAATAAAATTTGGAAATCTGTATTGATAAGTAACACAAAGGTAGTGTTATATGGAGTAATTTTTAAAGATGGTCTAATATTCCTTTCAAGCATATGAATTGCAAACTTGCTATCATTTCTGTGTCATGCACTGACAAAAATTTGTATCCTTTCTTCACTGCCCCTTTTACTTAAATTTTATAGCTGAATTAGAAGTAAAGAATAAATCTATCATGCCTTTTTCCTTTTAGTTAAGTCTCTAAAATCAGCAGTTTCCATATAGGCGATTAAGTCTTGTGGGAAGAAAACTAGTAAAAAATTATGATAAAGTTTCAGGAATATATGGAAGGTAAAATAATATTCTTGAAATAGTAAACAAACAAAAAAAAAAATTCTCATTTTCCTAATGAAAAACTGGCAAAAGAAAAGCAGTAGAAAATTTTCAGACTCCAAAGAGGAGTCTGCTGAGTTATATAAATTGGTATTATCATTTACCTTTATTGTGAAAAAATATATCTTTCTGCATCAAAATCTGCTCCAGTTTCTGTCCTATGTGTATGAACCAGAGTAAATTTGATTTCATTTTAAAATATGCATCCTAACAAGGACTATTTTTGTTTTAAATAATTGCTATGAAATCCCTTACTTAACACATTCCTTGAAAGTAAATTTGTAAAATATATTTCCAATTTACAGAATAAACACTGTCTGCAGATGGCCAGGAGAACATATTTGACACAGTCAACATTTAGAAGGGAAAAAATGTCAAAATAATCGGCTATGTAAATGCTTGGCAGACTGTGGAATTGTACGTGGTTCTGTGACTGCACAAAAAACTTGAGTATCCTGAAATCTGAAACAGACTTGGAATAAACATCAAAATTTGCACACAAAATCTACCTGTGAATAGATAAAGATAAGAAAATATAAATTCTCTGAATTTTTTTTTAATAGTATTCTGCAACCTCTTTCATCACTTGGAAACTATTCAGTACTAAGAGAAAACATGTTAATTAAGCTATTAAGAACAATTTACATTACATCCTAGTCTAGTTTTATTCTATTCTAACTGAATTCAGAGAAAAGCTAGAGTATAATAGCAGATCAAAAGGTAAGGATCTATTTTATAAATACTGGAATACATTTTAAATATATTATAGCCATCACATTTGTCTCCAAATGATCTTTTTATTTTTCTGTATGTTGAATTTTTTAGCTTGTTTAGAGTACAACATAGCACCAAAGACAGCATAACAGCAAAGAAAATTAAAAAATCCTACTAGATTTTATAGCCAGCCAGATTGTTATAGTATTTTTTTAAATAAACCTGCAAATGTTTTACCCAATTTGTGTTTAGCACTTCAAAAGATAAAGTTCTGTTCCCTTTTTTAGAGTGTAATTGTTCTATATTTCCTTAGCATTTATTGTTACAAAATGTGAAAACGTTAAGCATAAGGATTCTGTTTGCTTATGCATTTGTATCCTCTTCTTCCAAAGCTTAAAAGAGGTCATCATATTCAGCTTATCTCTGTTTTATTACACTGATTGCTTCTTTGACAGGAGGAGATATTTTGGTAGGCTTCTACAGACTGTAAAAAAATGATCTTTTAATTTAAAAATTTCTTATAGTGTTTGCGCCACTAAAAATGTTATTTACCTTCTTGGCTTCTTGCTTTCTGCTTTGAAACAAGGTCCTCCAACAATTGCACACAGCAGATTTGTGATGGATCAGCCATTTCAAAGTCATGAGCAATCCTACTCACATCACAAAGCATCTCTGCATATATACTGTCTCGAGCACAGGGCACTGTAGCACGTGGTGGTGGTTTAACACCAACTGGGAATTAAACTCCAAATAAGCTACTCAACATCCCCCAGCTCCCTGTGCAAGAGTGGGACAAAGAGTGGAGCTTACGGGTTGAGATAACAATTTACTGAAAGCAAACAGCAATGGAATAAGAAATGCACAGTAACAGCAGCAATAGTAATAACAAAAGTGTACAAAAAGAGAAGTTCTTTACCCATAATAAAAGTGCTCACCACCTCGACTCAGGTCCGCACGGCTCCTGGGACAAAGTGGCAGCTGCATCACATGGCTTCCCAGACAAAGACAAGCTAGCAATTACTCCCCACAGCTGGCTTCCCCCATCTCCAAGCCCAAGACAACAGAAAATAGCCATGTATCATGAAATGAGTCATTTCATTCATATGTGATCAGGTTGTCCTTAGTATTGCCCAGACTGTTTGCTATTTAAAAAAAACCTCAAAAACAGACAAGTAAAAAATCCAAACATAGCATGAAAACAGATATTTGTATGTAATACTTTAGTACAAAGACGTTCAATTTCTTCTCTTAAGTTTATCTTTTCCAAAGCTGCTTTTTTTTTGTGAAAAAGACATGTTTTAAAAATTCTACAAGTTGCCATGGTATACAATTTAATTCTTACCATAAGTGAAAACAAGCTTTTCTGTCATAAGTTTCATTACTGATATATTGTAGACTTCTCCACATGTGCATTTGCCTCTTTAAGGAGTTTGACAAAGCAGCTCAAAGAACTCTGTAATGGTCAGAGGTGCTGGCATTCCTTGAGATTTGATTTGCAACCAAGAGAACAAGAAGATGTCCAGGAAGATAAAAAGTGCACTATCTGGCAGCATTCAGATGGCTAAAAGAAAGCCGAAGCTTTCACTAGAGCAGCTCTGACATGCTAAATGGTTTGGGCTGGCAAAATGTATATAAGCTATACCTATATCTATATATCTACATCTAGCTAGCTAGCTAGCTTGTAGTGTTTTCTCTTCCAGCAAAAGGTCTATCTCAACTGACAGGCTTCTTCCTAGCCTCTGACAGAACCACAGAATGGGGGAAATATAAGTCACTGATGCCATATAGTTATACGTAGTTGCAATATTGTGGGTTTGATCAGTTTCTGTGAACTAGTATAGTTTTTCTCGTCTCAGAAAAATAGTGTTGTACCTTAGGGTTTGCTTAGTAGTAAATGTTGTGTCTGAGATACCCAACTGGTTCAGCAGCCTATTGAGAGATTAAAAAATCCTCTTGCCTTTTTTTCAGACTTGCTGATATTACAGGCTGGGAGGCTAAGAGATACAGAAACTCTTAATCGTATCAGGAATGTGCGTAAAACGTGAGAAAGTCCTATCCAAGGTTTTTCACTTGTCTTCTGAGGACATATTGGCATCAGCCAGTGACATTTGAAGAGTTTCTTTCGGCAAAAATAAATACATAAAAAACTTATTCTAACATGTTAGCACTCAGAACTGCCTAAGAAAAGACATGTTTAACTAAATATGTTATAAGGTCCACACACTTTTAGACATACAAGAAGTTAAGATTGGTCTTGATCACAAGAACATGAAAAAATGGGAAAACATCCTGAAATAACAGAAAGATACTATTCATATATGCATAGCTGAAGACTGAATTTCATTCTACATTGCAGTCCTGACTTCTACATCTTTTTCCTGTAGTTTAATTTTCAATAGCAGCTTAAAGTCAAAATTTGATGAAACTTCTTCTCATGTAAAATCATAAAATATGTTTGTTCTTTTTTCTGACCTGCCTCGTAATCTAGAGAATTTGGAGTTGTATTTGATGGACAAAGTGAAATGAATGAATAGCACAATTTTGAGCAAGATTTATTGTTCTCTTCATTTTTCTTGGACAGACACATATTGTAACAACATAATCCATTATGATTTGTTGTAGAGAAACGAGAGGCATATTGTGATATTAAAGCAAAAATGACCATTATCTCTCAGGAAAGGAAATAGAAACCCTTTAATGATTGAGCTGACAATCTTCACAGTCATTAAGGACACTGATAGGAACATTTTCACCATGGTATACAGAAACCAGCTGTCATATATTAGTATTACCTAATGTCAAATTCCCATTCACCATACTAAAAATACAGCCTTTGTAGAGACTACATTCGCTTCACACAAATATAGGATTCTATTCTTATGCAGCATTTCATTGAAAGGGATAAACCTCCATTTATAGTCTCTGATTCCCCTCTTTTCAGAAATAGAAAGTATAAACAATCTATAAGATTCAGCAGACCACATCCACATAGGCCTACAAGCCCTCAGAGATGTACCAGGGAGAGCACCAGAACCTGTGCTCTGGCGGCAGAACCCTGCCAGGACATGAAACAGATCTGTGGAAAGTGCTGTGCAAGGAGAGAGGTTGGTGTGGCACTCTCTGGGTAGGCCTGTGTGTGAGACAGTGCTAATAATAAAAGTAATAAAATATAATACAAATATTTTAAAAAATAGTAATAAAAGCTCACAAACTCATCTTCACATTCATAGTAAGGTTCAGATGAACAATGGCAGAAGCAGGAGCCCAAATAATGCCCTCACCTGACTCCACACAGGCCTTTCATTATGGGAAGGCCATAAAAGGCTCATCTCCACAAGCTCAAAGGAACTCAACAATGCACAGTGGCAGACAGGATCCCATATTAAGGATTCATAAAGGGTGAACAAAAACCTTGTCCAAACCTCTCCCAGAACTGTCCCATGAGAGCCACCAGCCCTGTTGTCCAGGTCTGAAACCCATTAAGTCATTAGGAGCAACTCTCTGGATCACCTGTCAGACTAAGTATGGGATGTCTAAGGGTGTGGGACACATTATGGAACGCAGGGGAAGATCAGTTCATGGTTGCAGAGAACTTCTTATGGGATATTTCAGGGAAGAACCAAAAGCAGGAAAAGGGAGGGCCTTAGGTGATTTGAGGAAGAACAAGTGAAGGAAAATTAAGAGCTATGGGGGAAAAAAGGCCAGCTGAATGCAACTACTTTTCTGGTCTGCACACTTGTCTGGCTGTTGGGACCTAGGAAGCTAGAAACTGGGGAGACTGGAAACCAAGGATACTCACTGGGCAGACTGAGGTTCTGAACTCAGTAGAGAAAGAGATACAACTTGCATTCCCCTCACTATTTTATCCTCCCCCTGCTCAGACAGAGAGGGGAGCAAGATGAGGGCATTCATCAGTGATTGTGTGACTGATGAGTGTGTCCGTCTGTGATCGGTGCCACCACCTGAGTGTATCTGTAAATATGTGTTGTATATGTGCCCTGTGTACACGTACCTGCTGGAAATACATCTTCAGTCGCCACTGCTGGTTGGAAATAGGAGCACGGAGTCACAGCAGCCTCACCTCTCTCTCAGAGTGTTAGATCTGGCATGATACATGTAAATTTTCATGTAACATAATGTACTTTAAAAAGATATTTTAGTGGCTTATGGGTCCCTATAGCTTGAAAATATTTTAACTACATGTTGTTATTGAACATAAAACATATTTACTAAAATATTTAGTATTTATAAGTCTATAGCAACTTTCTAGAATCATGAAAAGAGTCCATGATCTACTTACCACAAATATTTTTTTCTCTTTTTCTAAAGGGTTAGAATTGTGTCAACCCTTGCAAATTCCCTCTGCATTTTAGCTTCATTCCAAAGGAAAATCCACAAACAGGTTGGGTTTGTTTTCCCTGTTCTCCTCACATATATCTTTTTGTTTGCCTGTTCTTCAAGTAGTCTTGAAGATTTTTCTTGGGAACAGCGGCATAAAGAAGATGAGCAGTAACCCAGAAAAGGTTTTGCAGTTTAATGAGCAACCTCATTTCCTGTTCATAAACCTTTAGAATGTTTTAATATGCTCCTAACTTTATATCTGCATCTTTGTTTAAGAGACTTTTTAGGATCCTACAAATAATTTTCACAGTCTAGATTTTTAGTGTCTATGTATCTGAAGAGCTAATATCAACTTTAAATGTTCAGAGTAAGTTTGAAGAAAAAAAAAAAATATATATATAATTAATTCTGTTTTTCTCAGAGGAAAAAAGACCTCTGGAATCTTTGCTATACCAGGAAAAAATATGCTTTCTAGGAAATGTTGAATATTAATTAAGAACAGACAGTTTTATTTACATGTTTCTCTCTCAGAAAGAGAAATTCCTAAGCATGTAACAATGTCTTAACCTTAAACTATGTTATCAAAAGAGAAAAAGAAGGGGAGGTAAGAAAACAAATGTAGGGGAAAAATGGCAATAATGAATGAAATACTGAATTTGTCTCTTTAATTATGTTTTTGTTTTTGAAACCTTCATTTTATTCCTTCTCTTTTTTCTTTTTTATAGTATTTAAAAACCCTTTTTATCATGTAATAGATGACATAATAGGATAAGCAAATTATAACAGGAAGCCTTCTGGAACCTGCACCAATGGCTGAAAATGTAATGCCAGCAGTTATTTTAGGTTTGGTCAAGATGTAGAGCTCAATTTCCAAACACATTTTTTGTGAGAAGAATTCATGAAGCTGAACTGCCAGATTTCTGCCAATGCAACTCTTCCTATTTTGTAATTTGAATATATGTTAGGACTTCAACAATCCCTAAAACACAGCAATAGGAGGATATCTTAATCTGTGCTATAGACTGCAGACAGTGTATGTCATCAACTGATCCTGGTATGGGTATGGACTGGCCAAGGGCAAGTTTATGTTGCTGGTTGGAGTGCAAGAGAATAGTTTATTTCCAATTTCACACCAATTGTTTGATTGCTAGTCTGAGCACTCGTTTAACCAGAGTGCAGATTCACTTATTCTCATTCATACTTCTTTATCAAATTAGGTTAAATTTGACTAATGTGTTCAAAAGCCTTTGAAGACAGGAGACAGATGAACAGATGTAACTGAAAGTCTTTCTTTAAAAGAAACAAGCTAAAATTATCTCTTCATTACAGTAGCTAACATGATTCATTTTATTCTTTGAAGAGTCAAAGTAAAATTCACAAATTACGTAAGTTCAAGAAACTTCAATTTATCTGCAATTATTTTTGGGTCATAGAAGTAAAGGACATCACCCCCATCCTGTTCATGTGAAGACCTGGTTGCTAGAATAGAACTTAAACAATCAGCATACTGATCCCTTAACAGTCCAAACTCATTTTTATGAAGTCACTGGGAACAAGGATGTAGTTTGAATCCCTGTCTGTATAAAATCTGCCTATATTTTTTTTTTAATGATGACAAGTAGTTTTGGTTTGGTTTTTTTTCAATATAACCAAAAAAACACATCTGTGCTAGTCTTCTTTGTCTTTCCTTGTTTTTTGTTTAGTTTTTACTGACACTATCTTTATGCTTCCTTTTTTTCCAGAAAAAAGATAAATCAGAGGATAAAATATATCATTCATGACATTTCTACTTAGATGAAAGAGTCTTACTGTTTATTGCAAAGACACAGCAGTTCAGCACTTGTAAATATGTCTCACTATACAGTTATTCCTAAAATAAAACAGGCCTGTGATTCCCACAGCACTTTACAGCAGACCAGACAACCCAGATTTAATGATTATTTCTTACAAAGTTCATCTGAAAATAACAATGGATTTCAGCTAACCCACTGATATGAATAATTGTTTTGGACAAAGCATTTTACTTAGGAGGAAAACCTGTGCCAATACGACCAGGTTTTAACCGGAGGAAATTAAAAGCTAAGAAATGTTAGTGTTGTGAATTTCCTGCTCCATTTTTAAACTTAGATATTGAGCTAGAATGAAAATGTGTTCATTTTCTTGTTCTCTCACCAAATGGAAATTCAGTAAAGCCTTGAAACTATGACTGAAATCAGCCTAAACCAAGCAATTTGGCAATGTTTTACAGATCATACGGTTTTTGTCCAAAAACTTCTCAGAACAAAAAGAAAAGTGTGTCTCAGGACTTTGTTAGTCTGAACTAACATCAGAGGCAGAGAAAGAATTGCAAGACTATCAGCAGAAGCAGTAAGACTGGATGCAGTGGTACATAAGGTTGAGTGATCTCTTGCTCATTTCAGCAGACAAGATTTTTCTTGGGAGTGAAAGATTAGCTAAAATGAGAATTTGCCAATCTTAGATTGTTTACTAAAGTACAAGGAAAAACAATAGTAATTATTAATTCATAAAATATCTAATTACACTATGAAATAATAAAATAGTAGTGCAATGTGTAAAAAAAAAAAAGAGGACAGTAGCTAAACTCAATTGAGGTCAAAATATAAGAATTTTTCTCTTTGGGAACAGCAAAGGTGAAATGGAGGAAGCGTTGTGTTTCCTTGAAGCTGCTTCATGAAAGAATAACACCAGGTATACTGTAAAATTGATGGCTCTCACAGAACTCCATCTATTATCCATTTGGATGGAGGAAGGAAAAAAATCTACATGGCCACATATTATTGTCCTTACTGGGGCTTAGAAAGCACTCAACATACTTACTAAAATGGTATAGTATTCTTAGTAGTTTCCCAGTTCACCTGACCTTCCATTCAGTCAACTGTATGCCAGTCAATTCTTTGCCAAACTAGTCTGGAAAGGACACCTGCTCAGACAGCAGTAACATGGAAAACAGTGATGAAATCTGGTTATACTTCTCGCTAATATCAATTAGATTAATTACTTATCAGCTTACTCTTTCCCATGTAAATTATTGTAATTTTCCAACTAACAGTTGAGAGTTATAAATTTGTGCGTAGAGATTAACAGAGGAAGGCACAAGTATTTCAGTATTAACAAAACAATAAATGTCTATACAAGCATTCTAACAAAAGTCCTGAGCATATGTGGCCTCACTCCAGCAGAAGAGTCTAGATATAGATGTATTAATTTTATTTCTATGTTAATTTAAAAATATCTAACAAAACTGACTGCTGGCTATTTTTAAAATTATTATTTATTTATTTTTGAACTTATTTTTGTGCCACCATATCCATGCACTGCTATATTATTTTTGAAATTACTCCCCTAATCCAAAGGAAGAAACTTTTTCAATGTGTATTACCAATATACTGAATCTATATAATATTACTCTGCAATCTTCAATCATACCCTGCAAGGAATCTCAAAATGTAAAATTTATTTACAGAGTAAAAATAACTTCTTTTCTCATTTAAAAACAATTTATTTTTTTCTGTCTATATTCAGAATAATATTTCAGGAATAAAATCTCCATTTAATACTTCTTTTTGTGTGTTCACCAAGGATAGGGAAAATGTATCCATATTGGTATCTTTTATTGGCGGTCTGCAACTTTTTCTTTTAGCTATCTTCTAAAAGAAGAGCATGTCTCTGAAGTGTTTCTGCTAGATGGAGAAGAATGCTCATATTCAGTCCCAGTATTTTTACCAGTCAATTCAGATCTGTAATATGGGTGAGTTATAGTTCCCTTAAAATTCTTAAATCATACCTGAATAATAACTCTTTCTATTTAGAACTGTTTCCTCCAAGCCTCTCACAAATCTGCGGAAGAAAATGCATTGAGCTTTTTATTCCCATTCTTATTTTTGACACGAAACAATAATGACTACAGAAAAGATCTTGATTATGAAAACATTCAAATTAAAATGTAGTAATAGCCTGGAACTCCTAATTTACCTTTTCTACTGCAGAAGTCCTGTTTTGTTTGTTCTCTGACCTATTTCTCTTCATGTTTATTTTGGTTTTTTTTTTTTTTTTAATTTTGGTTATGTTTGGGGGTTTTTTGTCATCACAGGAAAATATTGTAATAAGTTCCCTTGGGTTTTGTAGCTTCCCCTTCAAATTTTCCCTTCCTGATTTTGTTAACCCAAGATTGGACAAGACCATTTATCTCTCATTACATCCACTGCCCTCTGATATGAAGCAGTTCACTGAGCAGGAGAATTTTTCATGCACACATAAATCCCTGCATTCATTGAGTAACAGAATAATATTTGACAGTGGCTATCAGGCCACTTGAAAATAAGGAAGAAATTTAGCTGGTAATCTATATGTTTCTCCCAGGTTCATCACAAATACTTTTTTTGTTTAAAAGCTACTTATTGGTCCACTTCCAAAAGAGCCTTGGGCCTACATAGAGTCTGCAGATCTTTACATTTCTATCAGGTGTAGAAATATGTCCTATGGATTAAATGGGCATCTATGATTAGATCTCACACCTATGATTAGATCACCTGTTTTTGTGGGGATGTTAATGTGATGAGACATGTCCTACACATCTTCTGTGTCACACAGATCTGTGAAGAGATATAAACACCTTCTTTAAAAAGGACTCCTGTTTGCCAGCATAACTCCCTCCCCCACTTTCTCCTTTTCTCCCTATGGTTTAGTAATTCTCAGTTGTAAATACCAAAGACTTCTTAAATAAACCAAAATGTGCTAGGGAATATTTGAGTGATATATTATCTTTTATCACGAGACATGCATCTCTGCCTCATGAGAAATGTAGCTCTTGTCTACATTGTATTCATTTATGTCTTTTTGCTCCTTCGAGACATGGTAATCCAGGACAGGATTTAACCTCTTAGTATTCATGGCTGCATTCTCTATATTGCACTATTAGATTGTGCAATTCCCCATTTCAACAAAGTACTGCATTACAGCTATCCTGATTTGTTGCCTTGCTTTTTACAGTTTCTCTCTTGCCAAGCCATTCCTTTTTAAATTTGGCATTATTGAGCTGCCATGAGTTTCTTCACTAAGCATGAAAACTATAAAAATGTATCCATATATTTTCCTGTTTAAATTTTGTTTCTTTGTAACCTTATTTTAATTTATTTTCCGTTTTATTTGTGTAAAACAGCTCTTTAGATATTTGTTTGTGCTACTTTTGGTTTTTGTGTTTCACTTAATTAACATTGAAAGTGTCCATATTGCTCTGTAAAGATACATTATATTTGCTATCTATTTTACTATTATATTTACAATCTAAATTTGCTATCATTTGTCCCCAAAGGCTTTTCCCATAAAAAAAGCTATTAAAAGAAAAAAAGGTAGAAACTTTTCCATTAAAAAATCAACTGCATAAAAATCTACTATATACTAAAAATTCCTTATCATAAAAATCACACAACAAAAATCAGTTTAATCAGTCCTGTTGTCAGAAGTTTAAATTACATCTTGATAGTACACTCTCTCAGAATCCTTTTATACACAATTTTTAAAAAAGGCTTTCTTGAAATGTAAGCTGTTCTTAGTAACAGGAAGGAGGAAATTTTTTTTATTGCTTTTTGTTTCTCCTTTCTTTTGTTGTCTCAGTAATCACAGATGCTGTGGAGGAATGTTGTGGAGGAAATCAAGTCCACACTGATAAATACACTGAATAAAGCTAAGACTAGAAAACAAAGCCTCACATTTTTAAAAACTTTTCTTAGAAGAAAACTTCACAGCAGATTAGTTCAGCCAATGGTTACATTTTTCTTTACACTTGATATTAACTTGAAGGTTGAAGAATGGTTCAAAGATTCATGACTGCATCCACTCAAAGCAACTATTGAGACAATTATCACTAACTGTATTGGAAAGCAATTTCAGGTGGGTTGGGTTTTTTCATGAAGAAGCTTGACCTGGAGTATTTAATATCAACAAGATCTCTAAAGAGGGACTCTAAAAATCATGAATTTTAAAATAAAAATAACTTTTTTGTATCATTCACTTCATAAATACTTCAAAGCTAGATAGATGTCACAGAGCACCCACATGAACATATGCATACACACCACACTCATACAAAAAATAAACTAAGCATGTGCAGATTCTTGTAAGTATTTTTCAAGAAGTAGAGAAAACAGTGAAGCAGATTAAAACAGCTTAGAAGGTCACAGATAAAGATGGCTTAAATGGATGGAAAGATGGGCACTCATCTGATCAACATTACTGTTAAATCGAGGAAACCATTCAAACACAGACTTTGTCAGAAATACCTTGTCTAGATCAAACAGATGGTATAACTGTTGTGTGTAATCATGGCAATTCTCTTTTTTTTTGTTTCCGTGTAATATTCTACCTATGGTGCACCATAGAAAAAAGAGGATGCAAAATACAGTTTCCTGATTGTGATCCAGAGAAAGCTGAAATCAAGATATCAGAGACAGATATACACAATAGACTGATTTTTTTTTTTTCACTTATTATTAACGATGTCCTAAGAATATGCAGCACAACTATAATTTTGGAAGAGGAATGGTGAACATTCAATCTGTGTGCTGACTACTTTGTATAAAAGAAAACTCAGGATATTTAGTAATTCAAGAGTCAAAACCTTGAACTGATTACATGAAGTAAAAAAAACAAAACAAAACAAAACAAATACAGAGCATGGGAAAAATCTGTAGTAAGTATTTCTTTAAAATACAGAGGATATTACATTAGTTTAAACAGTGTGGCAAGAATATATAACAAAATAACAGCTGCCAAAAACACTTTGTTGCTATAAAGAGAAAATAGGCAGGACTTTTTACACTGACAGTACCATAAGCAGTCACTACTTAATTTGATTTGAAGGACTGGGACCATAACAACATCTGAAGGAAGACAGAGGTGCCATGTTATCTTCTGCTGGCTTTAGTTAGCTTGCTTTGGGGTTTTTTTCATCATTGCTTTGACCATGAAATTCACCTCGAAAATATACCAGACTACTCTATTTATCACATTCAAAACTGGCAAATAAAGGAAGCTAAAGTTGTAATTTTCAAGAACTCATGTCCATGTGAGCAATGGAAAAGAATTTTCTGACAAGTTTTTTATAATGAGATCCTTGCTATAAATGAGATCCTTGATATAAAACTGTAGACTTGGTTTCCTATCAGAGTATGGCAACACTGATTATAACTTAGAATACTTCTGATTTTTAAGGAAGATTTACCAAATTCTAGATTATCATAATATTTTTAATACATGTGTGCAAAGAATCCATAAATGCTCTTTGCTACCACAATACCAGGAGGTATTTGACTTCATAAGGGAAAAATCCATGCTACCTTGAAAAAGAACAAATGTGGTTGCCTGGTAAGTGTGTGTTCATACATGTTTTTGTGAGTATCTGTCTGAGAGCTGGAAGGATCAAAAAGACAAGACAAGCTTTTAAAGCTGCGTCTCTGCTGGGACTGAGGACATTACTCTTGTCATTTCTCAACACTCCAACACACATGGAGAAGATTTATTCACGTGAGCAGTCAATGTACTTACTTCTGCTACATAATTACACTGCTTAAGAAGTGAATATTTTCTTGTCTTACTTGATATCCTCTGTAAGTTGTAATACACTTCTGTAATTGTATGCTTATTCCTAAGACTAAAAAAAAAACAAAAAACAAAACAACAACAAACAAAACAAAAAAACCCAACCAACCAAAAAATAAACCCCGACACCCAAAAAAGCAAACCCCACCCCAAGCCTTGAAATAAGAGCAGAGCTCAGTTCTTTTCCCATAGTAGATGCAGACAAATGTTAGTAGAGTTTTTGGAGCTGTAAAGGTGTGTTCAGGGTCTGAGCATTCCTTTAAAAATACAGTTCTGGAAAGAAGGACAAACCTACAATTCCTTTTTTTCAATAAGAATCCAGTCATCTTAATCAATGTCTCCATTATTCAGTTTTCCTAGTAAATTTTAGAAAAATTACTTTTAAAATATATGATAAGCCGAGCCATTAGGACATCTTAGAACTATATGATCAATCTTAGTTTGTAATAGGTGAAACTAAGAAAAAAAAAAGATACCAGTGATAAACCCAGAAACAAGATCATGACAGTGAGAAAAATATACTAAAAATTAGCAAGAAACAAGCATGAGAGATGAAGAAAGAGCCATAGAAGCCAGCTCTTGAATTTGGAAAATAATTGCCCCCTCCCCAGGGAAAATGTGGAGCAAAAAGTCAAGCAGAGTGAAGAAATATATTGAAATAAATGCCTAGCAGAGTGCCACATTATGGAGTATTCAAAGGTAACATACTGTATGTTAGTTTAGAAATCAGAGGGACTTGATAGATACCTGTCCTTAAGTCTCTTTTTGCCCAGAAAATGACTAGGTTTTGAGCCTAGGATGTTCAGCAACTACATTTCCTCTAGCTTCAAGAATACATCATATCAATTCAGTAGAAAAAAATCTGTTGTTCATTTACCTTCAAGTTTTCAGAAACTGAAAATCGCTTTAAGGCTTAATGTAAAAAGAAAACCAAGGCCAATACTTCTAACATTGAAAAAGGGAATATTAGAGTAAGAAAGCAGATTAAGTAGTCTTTTTTTTTTCCTTTTTTTTTCCCTCTCGAAATACCACAGGGTATTATCTTAGTTCTAAAGAGTACTTAGAGTTTAACTTTCAACATAATACTCAAATATTAATATTGGACCTGCTGTTCTTTCCATTGAATTTAATGGCAAAATTCCCACAGATTTCAAGTAAGCAGAACCAGGCCTGTTATACTTTATTGATATGTAAAATCATGATAGAAACATTAGTGAAGCATTTTTCAATGCATTTTTGCATGTTTTCAAATAAGTATATTAATTATCTTGATTATTTCCATGGAGAATAATTATACACATCTCTAAAGCTCTTATCAGTGTAAATATTAAAAAGAGGGAATATATAAACAGATTACACTAACAAAATATCTCTGGGCAATTTGAATAATTATCATACATACTGCTGCTGGAGAACTGCCTACTTCTAGAGTTCTACACCTGCTACTTTAAACTCACTTTTGGCTCTGAAATTCCTAACAAAATTCTCTATCACATACAAGGAAGATCAAGACTTTAGTCTGCATTGCAGGATTTGAAGCATTTTCCAGGGAAAATCATTAACTTTAAAAATGTATCATACAAATAATAGATACTAGAATGTCTCTATAAATTAGCAGAAGGGAATAATAATTAAATTTCCAAACTCAAGAGAATAACCTTTTTCAGCTTCATAGAAAATGTTTAATCCTAATTCTAATTTCATCCTGCCTCTTTATTATGCCAGAGAAGACAAATCTGTAGCTACCTATTAAAGATATCCATATTAGTTTTTCAACTCATGAGACTTGAATTTCAGTTTGAGACTGAAGGTGCAAGTCAGTTCAGTTAAAATTTAAAAGTACTCATTTACTTCATAAATCACATCTGTCAACCTACAGAGATTTTGTGGATATCTCATTTTAGTTGACACTCAACATCTATTTTAGACTTTTTTTTTTTTGATCTGGCCTCCAGAAACTTAATGAGGCATTTAGGTGTAAATATCCCTGTTTGAGTCTTACATTCTGTGATGATTTCTAAACAGTGCAGTCAATGTAGTATGATCAGGGATTCAACTGAAAATTCACAAAGCATTTAAACTAATTTGCTTAAACTTAGGTGTCTAGTATCATTTAGGATGTCTTATGGTGTTCTAAATTCCTGAATAAGACTTAGACATATGATACAAGTCACACGGAAGACATGTTCCACTTGATTTGGCTGATGGAAGCAGCACTGATCAACCCAAAAGGTACACACAGTCTGCCTGTCAGGTGTTCAAGCAGCTGAATGGAGCTATACCATTGCCTGACCCAAACTGATCCTTCAGGGTGAACAGAATTTCCCCTTGAGCGTGATGACCTGAATTTATCTACATATGTGTATGTCCAGGTGAGCTAATCTGGAGCTCAATACCATCTGAGGACATTTCCAAGCAAGATGAAAAATTTATACACACATAAACCCATGTCAGGTTAGACATTTACCACTGAGATCTAGTCTAAGATCTCTTGCATAATCAGTTTCTGTAGCTCAAATGATTTACAGTAGTTGCTTAAACTAATAGTTTATGAAAATTCCTGAATTAAGAGTACTAAATCCTTAAATGATCAATAGGCTAACAAATATTAATTAACACCTTTAATTTATCCCTTTACAGACTTAGAATTCAATTTTGCATATGACAATACTGATGGAGAGACAACCTTCTTATACAGCCTGGAGTTTTAGTTTTCACAAGGAGGAAGAGATTAGATACATAAGTATTTTATGGTTCACAACAGAACTTTTCAAATCCGAGCAATATTTGAATAGATTATTTCATTTAGTAAACATTATTTAGCACCTAGATAACTTCTAGAAACTGATGATGTTGCTTGAAAAGATGTTAAGTCTAAAACATCCAACCTCTTGTTGGCTACAAATGGGTAATGTCCAATGACTTCAGTGGTCTACTCTGCAGCTCTAGAAAGGCTTCTCTTTGGAAAGCTGGTTAGAGGATTAGTACCTAATTTTGAGATGTTTGATTTAGAACAGTATCTATCTGTCTGTCTATCCATCTATCTATCTATCTATCTATCTATCTCTCTATCAAATTAATTAAGGAATTAAAAGACCAGGATAAAGGCAAGGACATGAAAGGGTTGTTCTATTGCAGGACTGTGCTTTGAGGAAAGTTTATCAAAATCTTTGGTGGTTTTGTTACCTGAGATATTTTTGTATCAAGCAGAAATGCTGCACAGACATCCCTTGATGATACTTCCACATTTCTCAGACTAGATGCTTGTCTTTGGGGATAGGCAAAACCCCAAGGAAGCCATGTGAAAAGAAAAACAAGAAAGCCAGAAGGACAGTTATTTCTCTCAAAGTCCTTCATCTCCTTAGGCCTCAAGATATATTTTATACAGAAACATAACATGTATGGAAATACCAATTCAGGTAATGAAGCAGACTATTACAGAAAGAGATAAACATGCACAGAAGTCAGTTCTAGTAAGGACATGTTAAATTTACACCTTTTGGGGGACAGCAGGGCTTTAGGCTGCATGAGCAAATTTTGTGGTTTGAAAATGTTTTCAATTACTGTCTTGTATTTCCCTAATTTTTGTATGCATGAAAAATGGGTAGCAATATTCATGAATTACATTTTCCTACTAGCATTAAACGTTAAAACTAACTGCTGCTTAGCCCATTCTCCATATTTCAATAATTTACTCTCTTTTCTTTCCCACATCAGCAGTGTCAATGAATGTCAAAGAAATGAAGATTAGCTTGTTTTGGGACTGAGATACCACATTAATGGTCTCTTTCAGAAAATACTATCATTTTCCATTGGGTTGCTTTGATCTCAGTTCACCAACCTAGAGGTGAAAGGTTCATATCCCTTTATTCATTCTTCCAAATTAGTTTGCATTATCTCTTCACTTTAAGGCCAGAATAACTGTAACAGACTGATGGAAGACTGTCATGTTCATTATTTGATGGATTAAATAAATCAGATTGTGTCACCTCCTGAAACTAAAGTGGACAGAGACAATGGCTAAAAAGATGGCAATATCTAGTAAATGGGAAAGGAGCAAATACTTCTGTGTTCAGTTTCACCTTTTGATAGCTATTGAAGCACCGGCTAGTTTGCTGTCTTCCAAAGCTGTAAACTTGGTTTACCCAGCATCCCATGTGAGGGAAAACTCCTCCCATTTCTGGCTATAAAATCAATAGAAGATGGAAGCAGCACTCAGTTGCCAGTCACATGCAGCACAAGACCCATGGACCAAAAGCATCATGGACCTAGTAAGCAAATTAAAAATTAAATTCCCTCACTTCATTTAAAGTGCCCTTCCAGTTCTTTCTGGATGACCCACAAGAAGACATCTAAACCTTTGGTGTATCAACTGATGTAGACTACAACATGATTAAGAGCTCTTTGTAAACCATCTCTTTATTGCTTCTCTCAGCTACACCAACTACTCTGTCCGGTCTACTTAGACTGCTGGGACTTGAGCTATATTTACCTTTACAGGAGTATAGTGGGTGGTTTCTGCTAATCTTGGTGAAAGCTCCAGAAAGACCTGTGGTACAAATCCAGGTGAGTGTGTAATGAAGAGGAAACAGTATATAGTAGCATCAAAAATCCTTTTTTTCACTTTTGGTCCAGGTCCTTTTTCCTTTAGCCATTCTACATCTGTATCTAAGGTTTGTATTAATTTTTGCATGCTTCAGCACAAATGATTAGCAGTATTATTCCCCAAACCATAAACTATTGCTCCTACAACAGTAGGTTACAGACTCTCTCCACTTTTCTTGATAATAGAAGTATTTACTTCTAAATAATTCATATATCATATTATGATCCAGGTTAAAAACAATGCTTACAAGCTCACACTCAAAGGCACATTAAGGATATGTTAAGCAAAGAAAGACAAGAAAGAACAGCACGGTTCCCACACAGCGTAAAGGAATTAATTTCTTATTTTCCCTTTCCAGCCTCCATGGAAATCTTTAACATTAATTCTGTCGAGATGTAGCTTAAACACAGAAATCAGTACATGAAGCTGCCAGAACACTGAGTTAAACAAAAGTGCATGGTTCTATAGGTATAAATCCCAGTGAACACAGTTAAAAAATAAAACAAGAACAACAAGTGGTTCCAGTTCATCTCACACTATTAAATAGGTCAGTGATTTCTGTCCACAGAGTCATGGCCAACTTATCTCTTCCAGCTCAAAGAAAGATGTGTTAATTGCAAAGGGAACAGTACATGTTATTTTACCATTCACTAAGAATTCTCTGGCCTGAATTTCACCTCTGTCTTAGATTACTGCAGCTTGAGCTGAAATGTCTGAAATTAACTGAGCCACAGAGAATTTCAATAGAATTTCAGCAGCTAACCATATAATAAATGTATTTCAGCATCAGGACACATGGAGTATATACATTTAATTTTTAAAATGTATATGGGTTATGGCTTAGAAATCACATTAATATTTATGCAACCTCTTCACTAGGACAAGTTGTTGCATTAAGGTTATGTACAATTGCCATTAAATCAGTGGGTGACCACATATCTGTGATGTAGAAGCAGTAAGTGCCACACACTTGCGCCATCTCCCTTGGCCATCCTTCCATTGATTAAATGGAGCCTGGGGTGACTACACTCATCTTGCATTTCTGAATTAGAATAAACAGAACTGCAGCAATCAGTTGGTGAACACAAGTGTTCTTTTGCAGGCAGGCTGAGTAACAAAGCATGCAAACATGGGCTGCCTGCACTTGCCTGGCTGTCAGTGAATGAACTCAGAGAGGAACACTGCGATTTAAATTGTTTCTGAGTTAAAAATAAACAATCCATGAACCAAATACATAATTATGAGTTAATGATAGACCTACCTTGATTGAATAACTCACCATGCTCCACATCTAAGACTTCCTCCTATTTAATGAGTACTATAATGAGTTGTATGCTTAGAAATGAACTTTTCAGATAGTTGAAGATGCTAATCTTGGCAGTCTCCACCTTCTGAGAAAAGCCTAGAGACGCTGAATTGTTGAAGGATCTCACTTTGGTCCTGTTCCATAGCTTCCGCCAAATGCAAGTTCTTGTGGCTTGAAGGAGCACAAGAAATATGAAAAAAAGTAAAGTGATAGAGTGTTTCTTTTATCACTTGGTGTATGAGAGTAGAGGTGATCAGGGTATGTTCTGAAATGCTATGCCATAAGCATTTTTGTCAAATACAAATGGGACAGCGAGTGACGGGCTGAGAGATGAGGGGCATGAAAATGTTTGTTTAGTTACGAGACTTTCTATTCTTACCAAAACTGTTGACCTATACTTTCATACTGGAGGTATTTCACCTAGTAAAGTAAACATGTGACTTCCTTCACTAGTCATAATGTGATTTCCTCATAACAGACACCAGTTATTAAAAGATAAATCATAATCATGTGACCACATGTTGAAAACATGAGCAGATGTTAAACCGTGACAGTGATCCATTTAGCAAGATCAGCCTGAAGAAATGAGTCAAAGGGGGATTTTATCAAAGAAATGAGTCAAAGGGAGAAATGAGACAGCAGTGGAACTGATTTGTCTGTAACACTGAAAATCAGTTTTTGATCAGTGTGTTGCCATTGAGAATGTTATTTCTCTGGTTTCTAAACAAGTACATAATCACAAGCACTCAGCATAAATTTCCATCTCTGTATGTATTTGGATAAAAATAAATGACTGGATTGTTCTCAGCCATTTTGGGAAAAAATAAAAAACATACAAAAATAGATAAAAATATAAATATAGAACACACTGATTTTTGTAAAAATAAATCCTCCAGTTTTATGCATACCTTAGCTCAAATACTGTTAAAACTAAAAAGTAGGAAATGGTAAGTTGTTTATTCTCATGTTAATAAGTCTTACCCATACATAGGTAGGTGTGTGAATTGACACATACAGGTAACCAAAGGCAACCATCAAACTGCAGCTGAAAGGCAAAGAGTAGATTCATTTCACTACCTCGCTGACAACTCCAGGCAGCAGAGACACACAGGGACACACAGGCTCGGTTAGGCTCAGCTCAACTCAGAGGGCAGGGAGGCTCAGGCATGGCTGTGAGAGTATGTTATCTCTACACAGGAATTCTACTTCTCAAAACAGGAAGAGGATTGGCAACAGTAGGCGTAATAAATGGAGTTTCCCCATGCTGACATTGTTTAATCTCGAATTCATTTGTTCTGTTTATGAATATATAATGTTTTGTATGCCAACTCATAACAGCACAAAAATACTTAGCAGTTAATGTTGTATCCCTCTGTTCAATTTCACTTATAAAAAGCTTCACATTTGTTACATTACGTCAGGAGGCCAGCTAATTAACCCTTATTCATTTATCCTTATATGTATTTGATTCAGTTGTAAAATCAGTACATAAAACTGCTTATTATTTTCTGATATTGCAAAGAGAAACTAAATCTAAATAGCACCTTACTACTACATACTAGATAAAAATGTAAAGATAGGTGGACATTTGATTTAAAAAAGTAATTTATTAGAGTCTTGTTTCATCTTGAAAGGCTGTCTTTGGGGATATGATACATTATCAGTTGTCCTCCATTTAATTTTTTTGTGTCCCCATAAATTAAGTATGCTAATTTATTCTGCATAATGAAAGATTAAATTAAAAACTGTAGTCCTGACCTATTATATCCTTCTTATTTGCATGAATTTAATATATAATTCTCTGCTCTGTAAAGGCTCATGAAATATTTAACTTTCTTCACCTTAGTAATTTTTGATGCAACATAAAGGTAAACATATAAATAAACCTCATTTAAGAATAGGATCCTAAGAAAATTCTAAAGAGACATCTGCTAAATACAGTAAGTGGTTCTGTAGTTCCTTGGATATTAAATAGAAACTAGCACAATGGGATTTACAAACCAGCAAACTTGCTAAACTTACTGAAAAAGTCTCAACTTACCTCAATGAGTTTTAAATCACTCTTTACACATTGATAACTCATTTTCCCTGTCATTCAATAACACATTGCACAATTTTAACATTTCTCTCCGTAGGAGGAGGAATATCCCTTCAGATTTCAAATCTTTCAAACTCATTTGAGAAAATCCCTACATTGAGAATGAGTAGATCACTAATGTCTCTTAAATGATGAAAAGGTATGATTGCCACACACTCATACTCTTAGCATAAAAATAAATGATACATCGAAAAAAAAAATTCATTGTCTTTTTGAGGTTGACAGACTTGAAACCAATACAAGTTCTGGCTTTCTCTAATGGCAAGTCATCTGTATGTTGTGCAGAGAGACTGGACCTTGGCCGTACTGGGTGTCAGACTTCAAAAACCTTAAATTCTTCATCCAAGTAGAAGTTGGTATTTGTGCCAATGGTTTAGTATCTCAGATGTAGTCTCATGTAACATTCTCAGATTCTGATTTATCTCAATATTTGGTTTCCAGCATTTACTTCAGTTCAAACAACTACTATATTAGGTTTCAGCAGGAATACCTTTGCAGAACTGATACATTTTTTTACTGTGATCTCTGAGTGTTTTATTATGCACCACTTGGGTTAGCGATTGCACCGCAATTTTAAAATCTTTGTGCAGTCCCTCATCTGTGAATCTCATTCCTCAATTTCAGAATCAAAATTGCCAAGAATTTTTTTATCTGACAGCCAGAGCCTTATTTCCCTTCTGCTTTAAATCTGCTGTAGCACATGGCTTACTTGATTTTCTTCGTGTGTTTGGGGCTGCACAGAGTTCCTGCTGAGGTTCTGATATGAGTGCAAAGCAAAGTCGGCTCCTAAAAGAAATTAACAGCCCTCTTATTGCTAATTAAAAGCTCTTTGCTTTCTCTCCACATGGCCATTGCAGCTGCTTCACATCCTCTCAATGTTTCGAAAACACATAAATTCAAAGACAATATTGTGAACAGCACCTGGCACTTGCTGCACCTGCCGTGATGAGACTATATTTCATTCTGTCAGTAAATTAAAATTCTCCAGAGCTGAAAAGGATGCTTTTTTTCTCATTCAACCTCTTCCATTGTCCCCAGTGGTAAAGAGACAGTAGTTTTGCTTCCATTTTTGATACTAAATATATCATATTGTTGTTTGCTTCAGTGGTGCAGACACCTGCCTCCTGCTGTAAATGTTGTGTTCCACTTTGGAAAGATTTCCCCAGGGCTCCACATTCAAGTATTGGCTTGTAACTATGGCTTAATATCATGTCAAAATCTCTTAAGGAAGATGCAGCTTGTCAAGTCATCCCAGGACTGAACCTCCATCTAGTGAAATTCTGAAAATATCCTTTGAGTGTTTGAAGCATAAGAAGACAAATAAAAGGCTAGCAAGTCATTTGTAAAGATAATAGCTAACAGCATACATTTTCCCTTTCCCTCCCCTGCTTTCCATTAATGTTGATAAAGGGAGAAAAGCAGACTACAGATCAGTGATCTGTGTTATTTATATTCAGGTCAAAGAAAGTTCTAAACTTTTGTGTTTTGGGCATGGCAGCAAAATGGAAGTAAAGAGAAAAAAAAAACTCAATCAAACTGTGGTAGATTCAAGCTCTGATATTTTGATCTCAGAGCTTATTTTCAGAAAAGAAATGGCAAGCAGGAAGTTTTCCACTATAAAGAATTTAACAGACAACAACAGAATTTGGCTGGATCCTTGTGCCATGATGCTGCTGTGTTTGCTACAGTACAGGAGTATTTTTTTTTTTAATAAATCCACAATGATTTCATTAGAAGTGGAACTACAATAGAAATTATTATTCTGAATTTTAATATACAATAGGAGATAATTTCCCAGTAACTTCTGCTTCAGTGACGTTCGGGCTAGCTCTCTGTCCTGGCACTGAGCAAACTGCCTGCCCCATGTGGGGGCTGGATGGAGACCGGTCGGGGTGCACTGGAAAACGGGGGAACCCCCAGCTGGGGTTCGCCTCACAGCCCGATGGCTACTGCGTGCGAAGGAGGTAGGATAAAGTGGAGGGACTCCTTCATGGGGAAAGCGGTTTATTCCAGAGTAAAAATCCACAGAGAGAGACCAAGCCACGTGCCTGCCGGGAGGGTTTTGTACCAACAAGCACGGGTGGAAAACACACAGTAACCAATGATACATCAACCAGGGCGTGTTACAGGGGCGGCGAGAAGGAATTACAGCCAATGGGGGAAGGGGTAGGTGGGGAGGAGTAACGGAGACCAATTAGCTGCTGAAGAACATAGAACTCTTTGGAAATACAACTTTATTTATATGAGAGATAAGGGGAGAGGAGGGTTGCGGCCAATGATAAGGCACGGATTTATGTATTTTTCACAGCCTTATGAATGCTCAGGGCTTTTGGGCTGGGGCAGCACCAAACCAATGGACCTTTGGGTCTACCTGATCTGGCTGATCATTGCTCACTGCAACAAACTTCTATAGGGGGGTACATGAAAGAGGTATTCACATATTCTCAAAGGGTATGTGTCCCCTTTTTTTGTTTTTCAGATTGGGGAGATGGTTCTCTAGAGAAATACTAACCTCTTCCCAAATTTCTATATACTTCAAAAGTTTGGACTAATATTCCCCAACAAAGAGAGAAAACCAAAAACCAACAACAAATCCCAACACAACTTTGGATTAAAACCTAATAGAGACAAGGGTCTTTATTTTAGTGTTATTTTTCACCCTAATAGTATCCCTTTAATAAAATAAGTATAAAAACCATCAAGAGCAGCAAAAGAGCTTCAATACATTACTGTTCCTTTCCTTTCCCAAACTCCTCACTTTCAGTCCTCAACTAGAGTCCTCATAGTAGAGCCAAACATGTAAGTCTGCAGGCTTGAAGGAGTGTGGGCATGCTTGGCATAAATGTGAAATCTCACAGTTTAACACGTCATGGAAAACTCTTTATGGAAGAAGCCAAGGAGAACTCACAGTTCCCACTCAGCAATGAGCACAATATGGAGAAAAGGAAATACTAGCATTTAACTGAAGAGTTGTTGCAGACAGAAGGGAAATAACTCTTGAGCTGTTGAAACCCTAAAAAAATTATTTTTCATGTAACGCCGGTTATTCACACATAACTTCTAACACTAACAGACCGTCACTAACAGATCTAACTGAATTTTACTGAAGGTTGATCAAATCTATGTGAATTCATAGTACCATCATTCAGAAGACACATGTGAGAACTGAATATTTGATAGATTACTTTTGAAGGTTACTTTGTGGGCTTTGCTATCCTAAGACATACAGCTTATGAAATCCTTAGGAAAGAAAGTGAAAGGTGTATATGTTACCTCTACTGAGCAAAATCTTTGCAATTTTGTAGCTGTGGTCATGTAGGAAAAAATTCAATTTCAATTGTTACAATGCTGAGCTTGTGAAACAGAACAATTGAGAAAACCCGGTAAAATAAAGCCAGTCAGAGGAACTTCTAAAACAACACAAAATATAATTAATACTTTGTTAGGCTCTTATATCTATATCTCATAATTCCATTATGCTGTATTAAAAGATGATATTTCAAAATTCTATTTAAATCATTAGATAATTAAATCTTTTCTATGTTTAGCCATTTCTAATGTTTACTCTTTTAAAAAAAAAAAATGATAGATACTTCGAGTGCATGCATTCCTGATCATCTCTAGTTAAATAATTTTAGGCAGTATTAGTGCATCTGGGTCACCATGACAGATTTTAATATTTAGAAGTAATCACATTTCCTTCTTTTTAACCATTTTTCCCAAATTTCTTTTGAAAAGCCTAAGGCTTTTTATAGGATATTTCAAGGAGTTCTATTATTATGATGGCATCATTTAAATGTATTGTTAAAGGTGTATAGTTTTAAAAACAATATCTATTGAATCTGTTTCTGTTTTTCTCTCCATGTGTCTCAGAACAATATTTATCATATCCTTGATGCTCATTAACTTTACTCCACCAGTATGTTTTTCAGATTCTCTTGATAATACCAATCATGTAGTTTTCCATGCATCATGTAACTTTTAGGTTTTTTTACTAACCATTTGAAGCAGTGTGTTTGTTTTATTTCCACTTCATTAAAAATCCTTACCAACATCATGAAAATTCACTTTGAAATAATTGGGGGTCTATAAAAGATTTTCTAAGATGCATTTTCTTTCTTGGTGTGTCAAGACACTTTTGTCATCAAAAATGCAGATCTAGCAAACACAAATACTTTATTTATCTACTTTGGAGGGTTTTTTTATTGTTTCATAAAATGCTGGAATGTTTTTAACTTGGAAACTAATCTTACTTTTCTTCCTAATTCCACCTATTCAATTTTGTCTCTTAGAAATTATTTACTCATTAATAATTTATTTAAATATTTATTTTGGTTTTTTATTCAATAGCAAATGAAAGTGTTCAAAATTTAGAAAAACACATTCATTTAACTATAAAATGTCTTAATTTAAAAAACACTTGATTTAGTCAAGTTTATGACAGTTTTTGATTCTCTATCAAATTTTGTGAAAGCTGATAGGCTTTCTTCACAAAAGAAGTCAACTTGTAATGAATAAATACAATAATGTCTTTATTCACAGTTTCTGCTTCCTTCCCCATTCCTATGATAGTCCATTTTTCACAGAGTGTAAATATTTTTTTATTTTCCTATACTCCTGTGTTGGTTTATTGTCCATTTGGCATGGTATACAACTAATTAACAGTGAACACCAGTCCTTCTGAAAATACTCTTCTGAACACTAATAGCCTATTCATAGTAGGTGTGAATACCATAACAGCTGCAAGTTACAATGTAAATATCGTTTGAATACAGAAAAATTGCTTGCATGTTAAATAAAAACATCATTGAAGAAAATTAAATTTTCAAGCTCAAAAGATCTATTCTTTCCGGTATGTATTATTTACAAATAAGAGAGAGTGTTTGAATGACCTCTCAGTCACACAATCAGCCATAGAAGGAATAACACTTGGGACTCCTAGCTCCCATTGTTATACTCCAAGCTTCCCTTGGTGTTTCATTTTTTTGTTGTTCTTTTGCTACACCATTAAAATTCATATATAAGTAATAGGAGAGGCGCTGAGTTGAAAAGTGCTGTCTATAAATTATTGATATTAAATAATAGAATGACTGAAATTGGACTAAGAATTAAGTGAGGCAAACATCACCTAATCAATGTGAGTTAATCAAACAACTTCTGTTTGCTTTGATATTTAAAGTTAATTTAGATAATATCACTCATGTAGTACACCTACTTTTTTTTGCAAGGTATTTAACTTGATAAAAAGCATGAATTTAATGAATAAATTTGACTGATAAAACTTCATGTAATATAAATTAAATGGATTAAAGAACAGGCATCAGACAAATCTCAGAAGGTCATTCCAAATAGGCTATCATTATTAAAATATTTAAAACATATATTGGTGTCATGTCATGATCACTTCTTGCCTTACTCTATGTCATTGGGTATTTGTAAGAAAATAACAAGTCATTGATGACAAAGTCAACAGTATGTAAAAAGTCACTTGTAGGGAAATACCTGGATTGCATAGTAGACTGGGAAGACATAACAATAACATTTTACAATGATGAAATTTAAGTGACAAAGAACTAAGATACAGTTTCTGTGTGAGATCTCTATGCAGAATCAGAGATTCTAGAAAGGCCAGGTTGATCACAGATATAATGATTAAAAGATGAACTTTCACTGTGTTCCAATGGCCGATAGAACAAATACTAACCTTGTTATCCGACATTCTTGGCTCCTGAATTTAGATCAACAAAGTTGGTGTCCACCATTCAAGATGAGAAATTTGAAGACAACTGCAAGTATGCAGAAAGAAGTTGCAAGTAAGGTGATTGCAATGTTTAAATCACTGTCAGAAGCAGAGATGGACTGTGAGTTCATCTGTATAACAGAGATTTGATGCAATCCAAGTTCTGGAAGCTAATGATGAACAAATTAGACACAAAGGCCTTGTTTTGAAGAATGGAGATATTTAGTTACCAGAAAAATTTAAAAGCTTTGTTACAGAAGGAACAACAGACCAGTATAATAGACAGCAAAATCACAAAAAGTCCTGATGTAAAAGAATATTATATTTTGGACCAGAAGCAAGTCAAAGGGGTACTGTGGTTTATATTATGTAAGCATAATTAAAATATCTTAATAATCTGTGTAGAGGGATTCCTTGTGGAACAGGGGCATATGATACCCCTGGAAAGATTGGACAACCCAGGGTTGCTGAGGAAAAGCCCCTGAACAAGCCTGGAAAGCAGCTGGCTGCAGGCAGCCCTGAGAGTCCTTGGCAAAGTTGTGCACTGGTCGGCTCCCCCACTGATTAGAGGCCGTCTAGAGGGACTGGGGGTGAATCTTTGCAAAGTAGATCTAAGCTTGTATAGTGGAACAATAAAGGGGAGAACAATGCTTAATCGTATCGGTGTCTGTGTCGTTTATCTGGCCAGCTCTCCAGCACTTGGGACCCTCCCCCCCCCGCAAAAAATCTGTTCAGTGAATTAATATTTTGAAATCTGTACTAATCAAAGAAAAACAGAACTTCAGATTTCACTAATGATGTTGAGTTTGTATCTGGCAATCAGACTACAGCATTTTAACATGACTTAGAATCTAGCAAGTGCAATGCAGACACAAGAATTAATAGATTTTTTTTGAGATGCTTCATTTTATAGGTTTATAACTACCAGTCACTTTTGACAATCTTGTTGTAATAAAAAGACATGTAGAGGAAACCACTAGCTTCCATGCTTCATGAATGTTGTAACAAAAGAGGCTAATTAGTATACTTGCACTAAATTTGGTGAAACTGCAGAGTAAATAGATTTTTATTTTATAAGGCTTAATTTTGATCCTTGTGGGTTTTTTCTGATGCAAAATTAAAACAAATTATTTTTGTTCAGGAACAAATAGAATTTGAATATTGGTAACTTAATAGACTTCTCTTCCCTCTAGGTTTTGGGCCAGGATTTATAAATACTCTTTCAGGCAGTTGGGAAAATTATCTTTTCTCCTTTTCCCCTTTTATTGGTATAATTTTCTTTAAAACTCAATGCTGTGCAAAAGCTTTCTGTCTTGTCCCTGTCACTAACAATGACCCAATACTATTTCATGCTCAAATTATCAATGCATGTATTCTTATTGCACAAATACCTTTGAAAAATTAATTTCCTTCATTGTCACAGTAAGGCAAAGAAACCAAATTGCATATAGTAGCTGAGTGGTTGATAGGATTTTTCTAAGCATGGTTTCCCAGGGCTCTCTCTGAGGCCTACCAAGGACAATACATGATTTTACCTGATTTCAGTGTGTACCAGGAGAGAAAACATTCAGGATATTCTCTCATGAATTGTACAGGACAAGATATGTTTAACATCTTAGCATAAAATAAGGAAGAGTCATACAGATACCATGAACCAAAATGAACCCCTGTCATCAGAGGTCATTTGCTGGTACTAAAGGATATTTTATTCCCTTTGGCATAGAAGACAAAGTACTCAGACCATTTTCTTTGGTAACACGGTTTAGACACTGCCTCTACTGAAAAGCAAGCACTCAGTTCATTAAATACCAAGTATGCTGATTCACAGGGGAGCGGACGATAAATAACCTTTTCTCTGATTATACCAGAATAGGCATCTCTTTGGGATGATAAGGACTTCAGTGGATCAAGCAGGTGCTTAGAAGCTAAGCGACAACAATATACTTCAGACCTGCTCAAGACTGAATGTTTTTCCATTTGGGAGTCCAAATACCACATCATCTTTGATGTAACATATGAAATTACTGCTATGATGTTTGAAAATGGAACTGTATGAGTGATTAGATGTCTGGATAACCTGCCCTGAGAAAAAAACCTGAAAGAGTTGGGTCTCTTCTCCCTGGAGGAGCAAGGCTCAGGGGAGGACTTAATCAAAGTATTCCAGTACTTAAGGGCAGCTACAAAGAGGAAGATCATTCTCTCTCTTCATAAGAAGCCACATAGAGATGAAAAGGGACAGCAGCTACAAGTTGCACTGGGAAAGGTTTCATTTTGATAGAAGAAAGGAATTTTTTAAAGTGAGAACAATCAATCACTGGAACCCATTCCCCAGGGGCATTGTAGCATTCTCATTGCTGGAGAGCTTCAGCATGCAGTTGCACAGGGGTCTGGGTAATCTCATCTAGACTCCATTTCACACAAAAGGTTGAACCAAATGAGCTCTCAAGGTCCCTTCCAGCCTGGACTGCTCTACAATTCTATGATTCTATGAAAAGTGGCTGCTATACTCCCCCATCACGTTAACAAACAAATCACAGAAATATACATGTGGAAAGGAATTTCCAGAGGACACATAGTCTTCCCATCTTCTGAAATGAAGGTCTATGGTCTAATTATATTAAATTGTTCAAGAACTCTTTCAATAAACTTTTGAATGTCTCCAAGAATGGACACTCCACAATGTCTTTTGGTAACTTTTTCCAGTGTTCAACCACCTTCTATTTTGTTCTTATAGTGACTCAGACCTTCCCACCTTCCAGCTTGTTTCCATCACTTCTATTGTGCAAATCTAGGGAATCTGGCTCCATCTTTGTATCCTCTAATCAGATGCAGGCAAAAAGCCTTATTCTTTCAAAGATGAACAAACCAAATTTCCTTGCCCTCTCCTCACACCCACATCCCCCTTCCAAAGTCCTTCTTCCATGGTGTGCCAGTTTCGCTCGGTTTTTTATCCTCTTCCCCCTCTCAGGCTCAGTTTAAAGTCACAGAAAATTAATTTCTGGGCATAGAGCAGCAATAGGGGATACACATCATAAAGTCACCCCCAGACACACGGAAATCACAAAATGGAACACAGCAGTCCAGATTTGACCTCACAATTGCCAAATAGAGTGGAAGAATTAGGAAGAATTACCTAGGACCTGGTGGCTGCACTCTTGGTAGTATAGTCCGATATGTCATTGGCCTTCTTAGATGCAAGGCTGCTCTACAGATACATATTCAACACATTGTCCACCAGGATCCCAGGCCCTTTTATGCAAAGCTGCATTTTTCCCAGTGAGCCTCCTACTTGGTCAGTTAACTCCGATCCTCAGTTTCTAGAATTGTAAACAGAACTTCTGTCCTTTGCTGTAGTTTTAAGAATGCTTAATGCAGACAAAAATTTGCAGAGTTCAGTAGGCATTTCTGTTGACTTTGTCCAACCTAAAATTAGGTTTTAGGGTTTTTTTCAGAAATATATTTCTGATAGGATGTGCTCAAGCAGATTTTCAATGAATTAACAAAAATTTGTCTTCTGACACAAAACCTTAAGTTCTTGCAATCAGAGAGCAGTGTTAAGTATACCTTTTTAAAAATTGCTAACTTTTTCTATACCACTTGATTTAAAAATGAAGGTTTGGATTAAATACTATTTTGTTGGTGGCTGAAATATGGCTTTAGTTCAAAACATTTTTATATGTTTCTTCTAATTAGGACTGTATTACTTCTTTTATAAAATCCTTCCTTTGTCAGGAAAAAAAAGAAAAAGAGAAAATCCAGTTGACTGTCAAAAGTTTATCTTTTTCCTTTTTGGCTATTCTAATAGTAATGAAAATTAAGTGCAAGTGTTATATCTTCAACCAGATAACCAGTTAACATTTAACATTACAGCTCAAGTAGTGGATTTCTGCCTGAAGAATTTACAATGGGACCCAAAAGGAGCTGACAATTGTGCTGGAATTAAAATGTTAGCACTCTTTTTCTAAACGTGGATTGTCATAAGTATCGAGTCTAAACTATTAATGTTGTAGGAAGGGTCACTGACATTTGAAAATGAGATATGTAAAAAAATATTAGTGAAACAGCCTGAGAAAGATCCATGTCTTATTGTCAGAACTATTTTAAATGTTAATAGTTGTAAAAAAAAAAAAAAAAAGCTGAATTCTAAGAAATATCCTGACCTACATTTCTCTCTTTTTCACAAGCAGGTTGCCTTTTGCATCTTTTAGAACTGTATTGCCACCCATCATAATGATTACTTCCAAAATACAAAGTGCTGCATGAATAGGGATCTTTAAATACATGGCATGTTGAGAGAACTTCTTAAAGAACGGGTCACCTGAAGAGATACGAACTACATCAAGCTATGCAACTGTTTGCTTTTTGAGGCATGCAGGTAAATTGAGTGTCAGTGTTTTTTTACCAATAGACTCTAAAAAATCTTTTTGCAGGCTTTTACTGTAAAAGTCTTACAACATCTTCACAAAAAACATAAAGACACACTTTTCAAATGGAACAAAAACTACAATACCAGCTCACATTTATTAATAGTAGGCTTCTGAAACACAATTTCCAGTTGTGTTTCCAGCCCTTTTGGGAGATTATCACAGTTAAAAAAGCAAAGAAGATGTTCTTTCCTTTTCTGCAGCTATTCAGGCATACTTTTACATACTGATCCCTGTTGTTTTTGTCTTCAGAGAAGGACGGGTCAGATTCCTATAGTACAGAGAGGAAAAAGATGCTAAAAAACAGTAAAGAAAAAGTGGAATTCTACCTGAATATCTGTTGTGCAACCAAACTGAGTACTTGCTGCCAGGGTTCCTCTTGATGTCAATGTTAAGGCCTGTGCAAAAGTCAAATGCAATATGAGATTCTTCAGATGGAGTGCTAGCTATTTCTTGACTTATGGTTCTCTGTTATTACCCTAATTGTAGTGTCAAAGGTGTTCCCCAGGTTGTTTTGAGGAAGGCTACTTGAGACAGCTGGCTATGAAGACTGACATTTTCTCTCACGCTAAGAGAATGTTAACATCGTGTCACCATTTATGCCAGTATAAAATTATTTCTTTAAATTTCCTGGTTTTCTGTGATGTCCATCTTGTACAGCCTGAAAATTCCACCTATGTCAGGAGTACAGTCTGCAAACTTATAAGAAATTTCTTTTCACATTTTAAACCATCTGATCTAACAGACAATTCATATTTATGCCAGGCATAGGGAAAATTATGAGGTAAATTCTTAGAGAGGAATGGTAAATCCCACTAGATAAACCTTACTTCTTTCTGTGATAAAATGGCTACCTAATGGGAGTAGTGTATGCCATTTACCTTGACTTTAGTAAGGCTTTGACCCAGTAACCTAGTAAAATTGAAGAAATATGGATTGGATGGGTGGACTATAAAGTGAATGAAAAACTCACAGAACTACTCTTTGACTCTGCCCTCAAAGGGCAGAGATCATGGTTTTGAAGTCTTAACTGCTAGTGAGCCGTGAATGTCATGCTTGGGTCAGTACTGGAACTAATCTCTTAATCAGCAATTTGGAATATGGGACAAAATACATCATCACTACATCTGTGAACAAAGCCAAGTTAGGGGAATGCCTAGTGTGCTGGATACCAGGGCTGCCATTCAGAGGTACATCAAAAAGATGGAGGATTGGGTTAACAGAAGCATCATGAGTTTCAGCAAAGACAAATGTGAAATCTTGCTGCTCAGGCAGAGCATCCCCTGACATCACTGCAAGTTGGTAGCAGACTTTTGTGGAAAGGAACTGAGGGTCCAGTGAATGACAATTTAAAATTTAGTGCAAACAGGTTGAGAGAACTGGTAAGTCACCTCTCCCCAGCCCCAGTGAAGTTGCATTTGTAATGCTGCCTCCAGGTTTCAGCTTCCCCATGCAATGTAGAGATTGACAAACCTGAGAAAGCATAAAAGTAAACCATTAGTGCAGTGAGGGCTCCAGACCAAATAAGGTACAAAGCAGGGCTGAAGAAATTAGGTTTTTTAAACTTTGAGAAGAGAAAGTTCAGAGAAAATATTACTGCAGCCTTCCCCTACCTAGCAAAGTGATTACAGAGAGAATAGAAGCTGACTTAATTCAGGTTTTTGTAGTGGAAGCAACAGGCTGCAACAAAAGAAATTCTTATTGCATATTGGGAAAAAAATCACAGAGGAAAAATAACATATTCAGATAGGTTGATCATTCTTGAAAATTTAAAAAGTTTATTTGGAAAAGTTCACAGGTACCTTGATCTAACTTGGAATCTATTTTTGATTTGAGAAGGATGTTGAAATAAATCAGGTCATGCCTTTTAATCTTCATTTTCCGTAATTCTGCCGTCTAAACACCACAGAACTGAATTATAAGAATAGCATGCAGAATCCAAAACAGGTCTACAAATACAGGCAATTTATGCCAGAATGAAAACAGTATGGGTTTGATTGTCATTTTCAGGTTGGGTTTTTCAAAACTATATACTATATGACTGTTTTCTTATTGCTACAGAATTGATGAAATGCGGAAGGGTAAGACAGTTGCACTGCCTTTAAATTCCCAGCCCAGGTTGGCTCTACCATCAAAAGAAACACTGTATTTTCTCCAAGAGTTGCTCTTTCTTTTTGATTTGATAGAGATTTTTTTCTCCAACTGGGACTACTCAGACTATAATCTGTTAGTTTTGGACTACTTAGCTTCCTCCCTAAAGTTAGATAAGGTCCATATTATCCCGATTCACTTTTTCTTATCATCAGTTGTGTATGTCAGCTTTCTGCACGCACTTGTTGAGGAGTTTCCCTGCAAGGCCTTTCAAGTTTTCAAGTCTCTCAGAAGGTTTGTAAAGGCAGATTAGATCTTTGACCTCTAGCTTGACTTCTCAAAACACCCTATCTTCCACAAGTACTAGCTTTGATTTATTACAGTGAAAGTATTTTCATCATTCCATGAAATAATAACAACTCTTTCTTTAAAGGCCTTCAGATTTTTCCTGCCATGACATGGCTTTTCCTTCAAAGGCAGACCCCAATTGTCTTATGAGCCACTGTACAACATACTGCCAATAAGGTTCTGGTTCTTAGTCTTCAATTCCTCACTGCCTCATCCTTCCTATTCATCTCAGGGTGAAAAAATACGTGTTGGTAAAGTTGAAATTTTTGAATGCTAAGTTTTAAAAAATGTGACATACAAAGAAAGTGCTAAATTTAGAAGCAAGCAAAATTATTGTGACTACTATGCACAATCACACATGTGAGGTGATTTTTGAGCTGGTTCTCTCCTTATCTTTGTGTTGCTACAAAAGTAACCTGGTGCATAATTTTATCTATGAAGATTATCATGGCTCATTATCTTAACCAACCAGTTATTGAATCCATTGACAGATAAAACAAAGGTCAACATTCTTCAAAAAAAAAAAAAAAACAACAGAAAAAAAACCCAAAAAAATTGAAAAAATCAAATAAACCTATAAGTATTTTGATGTGATGTTTTCAAACAACTGCATTTTTCAATCAGCAAATACATCTCAGCTCTAAAATGCATCACATCAAATTACCATCAGGCCAATAGATGTTTCTGAATAACTGTATGGTAAGCCCAGTAAAGATTACAAGAGTAGTTAGAATACCAATTACTCATGAAAGCTAGGTGCCACCAAGAAATAAGCAATAAATTGATAAATTATTAAAGGCATTAAGGCTAAACAGTTAAAGCTAATGACAATTTCTATTCCAGCACAGTGTATAATCTAATAAGGGCCAAGTTCTATAAACTTTCCTATGCACAAGAAATCATTACTCATGTAGAGTGAAACTGATCCCTCTTCAGGTACTTGTATCTGTATTTGATGTTGCTGCATTTACATGATGATCTTAAGGAGAAAATGAATTGTAGAAAAGCGTCTTTTTAGGGACCTTAGCTAGAGGAGAATTTTACCCCAAAATATATAAAACTTATTTGAATGAGACCCTGCATGAGAGTAAGGACTTTTCAAGAGCTTTTAGCCCTGACCGTTGAAGATCTACATTATGACTTCATATAACTTTATCTCTTACTGCAAAAAAAGAATATTGAAAGTCTGGAAATACAAAAATCCCCTACATTTTTTGGACTCAAGAAACTGCGCTAAACCATTGCAGGGGCCATAAATTTCTCTAAGTAAAAGATTGTTGCAAGTCACCAAGAAATATTATTACATCTTTTGGGTTCCTTTACTTCTTTGCTTGCTTACATGCTTTCATTTTTTTTTTAAATTCAGTTGGAGAGAGAGAGGTTGGAAGTAGGAATAAAAAGATAAAGAATATTTTATTTTCCTAGTAGCTTAAGAGCTGTCACAAAGCACTTGCCCATAAATTACCCCCCAGCAAATGGAGATGATCTGAAAAGACTAAAGGAGACAACACATTTCTTATTATAGAAATTTCTTCAGAGAAAAGAGAAATATAAATTATTAAGAAAGTTCCTTAGGTTTGGAACAAGCTGTTTATGAAACACTCATGACCATGAGACAACAAATGTGAATGCAGCAATTCTCAAACGCTATTTGTACTCCAATAAGTGAAAGCTCTAAGTTGAATGATGGTTGACTGAACAGGTAAGTGGTTGAGGCCATTTGTCAAGGTAAAAAGTGTGTAAAGCCACATTTTCTTCACAGTTAAGGAGAAATCACTTCAGTTGAAAGAGGATGTATTTTGCTATACATTATTTAAATTAATTTTATCTGCTATTATAAAGATTTAATGTCAAATATACCCCATCTTCTATAATAATGAACTGAATATTTTCTCTGAAAAAGCATAAAAAATAAAATAGTTCACTAAATTTAATATAGAGAGTTATGCTTAAAAATATTAATGTCGTGCTTTAGCCAAGTAAAAAATATGAACTTTTATGTAATTCCCCATAATATTGTACTTATTGTCAAAGATGCTAAATCTATCATGCATTCATTAATAGCTATTCTATCTTGCTTCACATTTCATCCAAAATTATTATCTGTTTAATCACAATATACATTAAAATCTTCTGGGTACACAAGAAGCAGAGGTCCTTGAATTGTCTACATGAAGGTGAAGGCTGCCTTGATTCTGAGAATTGTTTTGACTCATAATTATTTTAAGCATTGTCTAATTTTTATTCTTTTAGTATGATAGTTTGTGGTCTCATTTGTCTGTGGAAGAAAATTGTGTAAAGAGTGGGGTCCTTTTCTTGGGTGCAGTCTATGAGCTTAGTGAATTCTATGTATCATATACTATATGCTGTTTCTACATACTAAAGTAAAATGAATGGGCAGCATGCAACTGTTTAGTGGAAAACCAGTGGTACAGCTATAATAAATGTTTGTTGAAAAATAGCAATCAATACTATAAAGCAACTGTTTATTAAAGAAAGTTAATGTTTGCAACAAACACTATTAAGTTTAGGGAACCAAAAAACAATAACTTGTCACTTCCAGAGAGGGTTTTAATATGATAAATTGTCAAGAAAAAAGGCAGCTCGATCATCACTGTTGTCTGCCAAGGACATAGTTTATCAATGTCACTACTATAATCACAAAGTGACTAAAGAAATTATATTCACACTTGTTCCAAAAAACTTGTATATGATGGCAAATAAAGGAAGCTTCTCTTGAGGGTTGTCTAACAAATTATCCAGAAAGTATTCTAAAAGATTTTAAATCAAAGGTCCCATATTAGAATCATGCCTCCATTCTTCCGTCTTTACCTTTTTATCTTTCATAACATTCTTCTAAAAAACAAGCTTTTGGGTTGTGTTTAGAACATAAATCTAAGTATGTATATGTTCCACCCCTTCTGGTTTTTCCCAGTTTGTCTTTTTTTGTGATATGTATCTCCAAGGTAACTAAGATAAGGTAGACCAAATTAAACTTTAAAAAGTTTCCAAAAAAAATCAGGAAAAAAAAAGTCACTTTTTGAGTTTGGACTGCATATATAATGTATTCTGTCCAGTTCTTGGATAAAAAGAATGTGGAATATTCTTTCAACTTTTTTGTCATAGATTTAGATTCTGAGTGTTGTCCTCTGAGATTCTGAGTAAGAGTTAAGAAATGCAAAATAATATTCACGGTCTTTTGAATGTAATAGTTTAAACATTTTCTTTTAGCTGTTGTTAGATAGCTGCAGACTGAGTCAGAAGAATGTTATATTTACTTCAACATTCCAGTCCTATCTTTATCTCAGAACAGTGCCTGATGGCACCATTGCATTGGCAGTTAAATTGCTTAAATGAAAGTTTTGATTCAAGATTCTTTAAATATAAATTATTTTAATTTTATATTTATAATGTGTATTTAAACCATAATAACATAATAAATTGCATATATCTTACATCTTAAAATACGAACTAAATAGTTCATCAGACTAACTTCTCTATTAACTTCTCAAAATTGTCACAGTGCAAAGGGATGGTGATAATAGTTTATAGTTGAAGAGAAAGAACAATCCCAAGAATATTCAATAGTACTTAATACAAGCAGTAAGATAGCTAGTACATCTCTGGGATCATAAATCAATGTTATAAAGTTTCCTTTCTTTAGATTCTGTCATATTTGTTCATCAGTCGTTGAGTTCTCAGCTATTCTAAGACATTTCAAATAGTAGTAAATACCTGTGTTCAGGCCAAGTCCTTTTCTGAGGTGCTGAGCTGACATGCTTTTTCACTTTTATTAGCTGTCTTGGCCAACTACTCCAGTAACTAGAGCAGGTACTCAAATACCTAGCTCCCACAGAAGCACTCAGATTTAGGCGTGAAGATAGATGGAGGACTGGCAAGATAACTAACAGTGCTTAAAATTATGTTGAACATCCAACTTTAAGAAAATCTAAAATTTTACCCAGGGGATTAGTAGTGCAATTCAATTGCCACACATTGGTGCCATGTGGGTTTTGAGATGACTAAGAATATTCCAACTCATCTTCATCTCAGAAAGCATGTCCTTTGTCATATCTACTAGTTAGTGGATATTTTTGTTATCCCAAAGCATCTTTTGCTGTATATCTAGGTATTGATTCAAACACTCCAAGCACCAATATGCTGATAAGTTGTGTCATGTATTGCTCAAACAGAATACATGTTTCATGACCTAAACAAGATCACATCTGTGTTTTGGGGGTTTTTTTAGGTTTTCTGTATGAGAAGTAGTTCTCCAGTCATCAGCTCATATGGAAAAACCTGAGACAAGAGATATGAGAAGAGAGAATAAATGAGAGAAGGAAAAATACTGCTTACTCAAATGATCTTTCCCTTTCCATTTTCTTTCCCTCATTAATACCATCATGAAATTCTAATTGTTTTGTATTCACAGTGATTTTGGCAACTTAGTGTTTTGAATAAACTTTATAGAAATTGTTTGCAGATCAAAAATGTCTGTTATGTTGCCTAGAGGGCAAAACTAACACTAAATAAAGCATGCCTTTATTTTTTTTTTCTTGGTAAAATGTCTGCCAGGAGGGCTGTAATGCTTGGCATTTAGATGCTTGGGTCAGAATAAGAGCGGTAAGTACCATAACACTTTTTACTTTAGAAATGTCACTACTAAAACAGCTATTATGATGGAAAACTATGTCAATGGAAAACAATTTGATATAGTTTTCTGAGGGAGGGCATCTAGTGTTAGTTGAGGCTCCTTAGAGTGTCCCTCTAATCTTTCTTTTGCCTCTTTGGAATGACATGCTTCTCCAATTGGTCCTTTGTCACACTGCTGTTTGAATGTCTCAGCCTAAAAAGTCACTGTTGGTCAGGTAAGACAATGAAACAGCTTACTTGTCTGAATCTGTTCTTAAAAGGTTAATAAAACTTCACTGTTCTCAGTAGGTATTTCTCTTTGTTACTTGTCATGAGCTTTACTTGTTGGGATATTTATTAATAGTATGGCATTTTTAAGGTCATCTTGAAACAAATTTGTATTTTAACTTGCATCATGGAAATTATGGTAACTTTCTGAGTATGAAAACCATAATGCAATACAATATGGAATCTAGTCAGTTTGTATTAGCTGCTGATTGCTATAAGCAATAACTGAAATATCTCAAGAAAAAAACAGCTAGAAAAAATATTCACAAGTCAAATCAGGATGGAAACAGTATGGCACTGATTTTCAGCAAGTGCTCAAAGATCAAGGCTTTCAGTCTAGCAGACTTACTAAGGTGGTTGCAACACACTGTAATTACGTGACTGATATGATCTTCAAAAGAAGTATCAGAATTTGGAATGACTCCAGGGTCATAACCATTATACAAGAGATACAGAGAACAAAATAAACCTCTGCAGATTACACCTGAGGCCTTTTTCATTAGTAAGCTAATCAATACCAGCTTGCAGAATCAGCACAGGAACAAAAACACAAAAAAATTTCACTTGCCCTAGAGAGAGGAAGATCCTGCAAAAGTCAGGGCTTGGGAAATAAAATGATAACATTGTAACTGGAAAAAAAAAAAAAGCCTCACATCAAAGGATTCTTTTCTAAAATCTGATTTCATTTTGTTCTGTCCATTACTCCTCGTATTGCTTTCCAATTCTACCTTGCCCCAGCACTAAAGAGGAAATTTCCCCTCTGGAAGGTTTTTATCTTTTATGAACAACATCAGAACTCCTTTTGGTATTTTTCCTCTGAGGGTAAGAAGTATATAAACCAAAGATCGTTTTGTTTTCCACTCTGACTGTATTACTGCACTTGAGGGGAAATTTGTCTTTATAAAAGGGTTTATGACATTTCAGTGCAATGCAGTATGGTAACACTTGATAACTTTCATTTGGTTTTATTGCTCTTCCTTTTGCATCAGATTTATGTGTTCTTCATGAAGTTATGAAAAGACAGGAAAACATAATTGTTATCCCTGCATTTTCTTTTCCAAAATATAATTGAAAATATGAAATTTCAAAAATCTTACAATTTTTTTCTATCTATATTTCTCCTCAGTCCAGGTTTTCTCCTTTTAATTCCATTCTTTTATTAGACCTGTAATTGCAATAAGAGCTTTCTAAATTAAAAGCTAAGGTGTATGCAAAGAGTAAAGAACCTATTGTAGGCATAAAAGATATTATCCAAAAATAATAGTGAACTACAGTTTTGTTTTAGAAGATTAAGCAAGTTTTACAACATTCTGTCCACAAAGGTACTAAGAATAGCTTATGTAGATGGAAAATCATTTGACAGAAAGACCTGTAAAGTAAAAAAAAAGTTTGCTTTTTTTTACATAAACTTCTAAACTATTAATGTTTTATTTCTATTGCCCTATTCTTATTGGGATATCTGTCATTATTATATGTCAGTAAACTGCAAGCAGCTTTTAGTACCTAAAACTTTCCTTAATTATGTTTTGGAATACAGTATTTTGTTACTGGAATATTATGCATATATTTGCACTCAAGAGGCCTACTCTAGTACTTAGAAAAGCCATCAAAATGCAGATTAAGATTTTTAGAATGATTCCCTAAAATCTTACGGACTTTTTGGATACAAAGCATTTCTGTCTCAGTTTAAAATAATATTGTAATATATTTGAATGAGTGACTGTGTCAAACATGACTCTTACTTAATTGCAGTGAATATTTGTCTCACTCTTCTCCACTGAACTTAGAAACATTTTTTGTTGTTGCATCCTAGTTTTACATGCTTTTTAAAAATATATTTTTATGAGAAAAGACAGGTCTTTCTTAATCTTCCAGGTTTATCATCCTATACCACTGCTCTAATTTCTTCCCTGGCAGGAGTGATAAAAACATTCAAGAGATATGTCTCAGTGGCTTTCATTATCATAACCACAACCATCTGTATGAGTAGAAAATCCCAGAGTGCATAATATCAAGCAATATCTCAAGGTGCAATTCACCAATCTGGAAACACCATAGATTGAGTTACACTCATAACTGAGCCCGAAGACCTGCAGGCAGTTTTGACTGCTATCTCTAGACAGTAATTGAGATACAACAGTGATGGTGCTCATGCTAGAATGGAAAGTGAAGTTTCAGGTTTTCTCTTTAGTTCATGACTATTGCTTCATTTAAATAATTTATTTTACATAAAGTATGCTCTTTTCTTGCAAAACAAAACAAAATAAACCCCAAAACCAGGGAAGAATACTATACATGTCTAGAAATTATATTAGCAAACAGAAGCAGTACTCTGAGACAGAGATGTCCACTCTCAATTCTGAAATTAAGAATTACTGATGTAAATATTACAAGTGGTTTTGGGAAGAGCTCCTTTTGAGGTCTTCTACATTATTTTTTTGCTGTAAAGTACTTTTTATTGTTTGTTTTCTGCAGGCATCTTTTTGGCAGTCTAACATTTACACCACAGAGGGACAACAGATTGTCATGCAGTATAGGTTGTGTCATTGCTAAACACTAATTTCCCACAGCTTAGAAAGAACAAAGCTGGGCATAGTGACAAGATTTGTTCCATTTTTTATTCTTTTGCTAGAGCACAGCAAATATAGATCTTCTATTTTTTTATATATCTTTTGGAATAGAGTTTCCTGTTTCCTAGCTTTAGAGCACGGAGTCATTATTTAAGGGAAGCCGTGTAGTCTCAGGCCTTTGTAGTCATTTGGATTGCCTTGAAAAAATAGGTTTCAAAACTGTGTAGAAGATACTGGTTCAAAATTCTGTCCTGTAGAAAAATTTTTAAGGGAAAAGTTTCATTAGCCTGATGAAATATGCCTATCAGAGGAAGATAGCCAAAAAATGTTAGGTGATGCCTAGAGTAACTCCAAGGATAGTTGAGAAACATATTTTTTCCCTCCCAATGCAGTTTGTAATAACTGAGGGAATTAGTCAGTGAATAAGACATTCAGAAATGGAAAATCTAATGATTTAAAAGAAAGTAATTTTAGAATAATATTCAGTGCTATTATTAACAGAAGTATTTTTAGGTCCAAGTTCTGCTTGCTCATGTCTCCAGTTGATTTAATATGAATACAGTATTGGCCCTGTCTTGGTTTGAGACAAATTTGGAGGAAAAACATCCGAAATGAACGTCCCTCTGTTAGAAGGCAGATTTCAGCAGCCCCTCCCCCACCAGGTTTGGGAAAAAAATTCCTTAGAGGAAAGTGAAAAAAACCCTATTTATTTAACAAGCAAAGTGCACGCAGGCATGGAGAAGAGAATGAATAATGTTAAATAATAAAACCTCTCGCTGCGGAGAATAAACCTGGGTAGATTTCAGAGTTCTTTGTAGGTGTGGCTCTGCTCTCTCTCAGGAGCTGGGGTTTGGTGTGGGCCCCTCTGGGCCACGGTGCAGGACCTCCTGTGATGTTCTGGTGCTGCTGAAAAGTCCAGAAGAGAAGAAGAAGAAGCCAAAGTCCCAGAGAAAGAAAACTTTGTTGTCTCAGCTAGGAGGCTAGCTAAAAAGCAAAGAAGTTTAACTCTCCGTCTCTCTCCTGAGAAACAGAACCGAAAACTGGCTAAAAGCAGGAAGGTGCTTTCCTTGGCTCTGTAGCCGCAGGAACGCGGGGGAATGTGTGCGTCCTTGAACACAAACAGCTCTGAAAAAATTTGCCTGGCTTCTCTCCCCCCCTCTCCTGAGAAACAGCTTAAAGACACAGGAAGGCACAGGATTCATGTCTGGCATAGGGCAGACGATATGGAATACAATATCTTACAGTCACCCCAGGACAGGCCCTTAAGCTGATTTCAATGCAGATGCAAAACAGGCAGGATTTTCTTTTTCTAGGCATTTCCCGCTAGAATTTCTTTTCTGTAGTTCTCATCCATTAAAAAAAAAAAAAAAAAGAAGGAAGCAAAAAAGGCATGTTGAATACCATCTGTCATTCAGAATACTCTCAGTCATCAACTGTGTAAGGAGTTCATGGTGAGCTATTAGCACAGTCTTTGCAGAGTGTAATTAAAAGGATGTACATAAGATTTTTTAACAATGGAGATGCCATCCCAGGAAATGCTGTTTTGGAATAATTTGGAGGAAAATGAAAATACACAGAAATAAATATATTAGACACTCTAATTTACAGAAATACTTTGTGTAGGTCTTTTAGCTTTTTTCAATAAGCAGCACTTTCAGCAACATGACAGGAGACTCCTCACCTTTACATTCTGCTTCCTTCTCTAATATTCACAGTTCAAAATATAGACAGCTTTAACTATGTGAGCTAGCATGAAGGATGCTTTCAATTCAGAAAATACCTTTCACCTTATCTGTGAAAATAGTAATGAAGATTGTCATGACTAAGGATTCAGTTTGAGAGTATTATTCTGCTCCTTCAAATATGCCTGTGACCCTGTATGGACAATAAATAGATTTTAAAGAAAATCAGTTTGTTTAAAAATTATTTATTCCACATAGTAACATTATGAGAGGTTTCTTTTTTTCCTTTTTAAATTTATTTGAAAAATCAGTAATTTAAACACATTTAGAATGGATGTCTGTACACAAAACTTTTAATAGTCTAATTGAGAGGAAAGGGTATAAGAGATACAGATAAAATATACTCAACTGAAATAAAATTTCAATCTAAAAATGTTCAAGTAACTTCTCATAAAATAATCAGGCTGTTATTTAGATTAGTCCAAAGAAGAAAGGACAGGGTTTTACATTCACAACTTTGACAAAAATACACTCAACATATTTTCCCTGCAAAGGATTAGCTATGTATTCTTCAGGAAAAACAAGCATCCAGAATCAAACATGTTCTTAGCCTTGATAATGCCTGTGCTAGTTCTGGTAATGCTGCTTGTATGACACACTGCATGGTCCAATCCTGTTGCCACTGACATAAACAGAAGGTAACCCACTGACCACAAAGAAGTTAGGATTTAGATGGTTATGTTAGAGACATGTTCGTGTCAATGAACACATGCTAAATAATGAAACTTAAAACAAAAAAAGCAATATGTTATGCTGCATATTCTCTTTGGAAAGTTTAAACCATATGCTAAGCTGTGGAAAATGTTCTTTGAGCAGTAGCATCTAGCTATTTTGCATATTCCAGAGGGAGCAGTGCTGGCAGACTCCAAATTGCCTCTAGCTCTGTCATATGTTAAACAAGCTTATCAGCTGGTTTATGCTTTTAGGTGCTGTAGGCATGATTCTGATCCTATTTGTACCGTTTTTTTCTTGATACAGTTCCACTATCTGCAATGAAATTACTATTCATTTTCTACTGTGTATAAGAAAGGATATTCAGTACTTATATTTACTCTTTTTCTTTTACCTAAAGATGCTTGCATTTTGCCATGTATTTGAAATCCAACTTCACAATTTATTTGGAAGTTTTACATACCTTAGGTTAATCCTGTAACATTTTCTCCCATTCATATCAGTTAATACAGATCCCAAAATGTGTTACTTTTCTTGTTCACATCTACTTTTCAAGCATTTATTTTGGAAAAGTGTCAGGAAAAAATGCAAATTTCTTGTTTTAAGAGAAGTTGTGGTTTTTTTCAGAGCAGATGATTGCACATTTCTTCATTTTCTGAGATGGAGGGTTATGTCTATTCATCACTGTCAGTACATGCAATTCTTCTGATTCTTCTTGTAATTTGTAATAACATTGCCATCTAGCTAGATTCATGGTTCCTTTATACTGAGATACAGGGTACGTATTTAAAGATAGCATCCTGATGAAGAACTCGCTTAGTAATTTCAGTACTATGAATTTGCATTTTTCGTTATCACACTAATATTTTGATTAAGAACAAATACATACACTTATGCTCATATCCATAATAAAGCCACACTCTCATCTGGTTCAGAGCTAGTGAATTGTTAAGCAAAGCCCCTTCAATCCAAGCTGACCATGCATCACATTTAGCCAGTAGGCACTTCCATGCAGCTCAAATTAATAGCATTTACACACAATGGCAAGGTCTTTGTGCTTAATTGCCAACCAATCTGATGTGTCATCATGGTTTTGGTTTGATATTCATATCAGTAGTGTGCTGTTAAGTAGCTACTTCCCACCAAAGGTTCTTGGTAATAGAGGATATTTTTGTCTGATTGTAACTGTAACTTTTCTATTTTTGTGATATTCAATTTACAGTATGACTATTGCTCTCTGTATTATGCATAATAACTAGGATGTGTAGGCCGCCTGCTTGCATTAACAAATCTTTTCCCTTCACTTCAGGGTTACAGAAGGAAAAAAATTATCTGTTGCCCTTCAAATCTCCAACTACAAGAGCAGATTATGTTTGAAAGTCACAAACCATCAATGTATGCCTTTATTATTGTCTACCATTTTCTGCTTTTCTTTTTAGCCATTGTTATAGTGCCAGTGAACTATACCTTCAGTACCTTTCCTTTTAGCAATTACATGGTAAACTATTTCCACGTATCTGCAAATCAGGTTTGGTCTGCTTTGATTGATTGTGCCACAGGTGTTGCCAACACTTCTGTGAAAAATGAAGAGGGAACCAAGCAGATCAACATGTTTCTGTTTTGTTTCAGTGCAAAATCACTTTGCACTCAAATTGACGTTTTCAAGTCCTCCTGACCTTCATGATGCCCACATGGCCCCTAAATGTCCATACGCATTTTTAAAAGACAGTAACAACATAAACATTATTCATCTCACTGGACTAATTTCATGTACTGGAAAAACGCTGATATTCAGTATGTCATTCTTGCAAAGGTGAGAACCTGAAGCTCCAGAGACATTTAATAATGTCTTTTTTTCCCTTTTTTTTTATGATGCCGTATGTCCTCCGGTCTGTTTCTCTGTAAAGACAGGTTTACCACTTAGGTTTACCACTTAGTGCTTGCATGCCTCACTGATACTAATTTCTCCACTAATCAGATTCCTACTTCTCAATACTCTAATACTGAGGTTTTGTAGAAATTAACACCCTTTGATTCATAAATAGCAATCAATGTAGTTTTAAAATACACACTATTACATATAAATTAACCAGCAAATTTTTTTATATGCTGTTGGGGAGTTGATCAGGTGTGTAAATTTTTTTTCTGTGAAACAAATTCTGACACTAAACTAGTCATGTTGTTGTCTTAACTTCAACTTTAACCAAAGGAACTTCTTCTGTTGCTTGTATACTCTCCATCCAGGAGAATTAAATTAAGTTCAGGTAGTATATCTGGGTTCCAAAGCCCAAATTCCAATTTAAGAACTGCTGCCAAATCACCATAATAATCAAAGCCACTTAAAACAGCAATCTGCAAGCCAGCATGGTGACTCTGAAGATTATTACTACAGTCTGTTAGACAATCTGTTCATGGAGACTTTGGTTTAAGCCCTCGTATCACTCATTTGTCTGCACTTTGCTCTTGATTCCGAGCCACAAGTTCCTGACTGTTACTCCAGAGGGGAATGTGGAAGAGATGAAAAGAGAGCTTTATAAATGTTTTAACGGAATTTAAAAAAAAAATAAAGTAAAAATTAGGGACTTTTCCTGGATATAATATATAATCATTTTAAAAGCCACATAATTTAATTGATAATAAAAAAAATATAACTTTTTGAAAAATGTTGCTCTTTAACTTTTTTTTTCCCTGCAGTTGGTTGTAAAGCTTGTTTAAGTTACACTTGGTTACTTACATCAGTCTTAGGAGCTTTTCTTTCAAATATGGTTAGTCCAAAGTTGTAGACAGAAAAAAATCTACAGAATGAAAACCAAACACTTTATTCAAATATCTAGGTCATAATGCCCCTTCCATATTGTTACCAACTAAGATTAATTTCTCTGTCAAAAGAGAAGCCTTCGACTCACTGATTTCTGCAGTACTCCACAGAATGGAAGCTGTTTAGCAAGCCATAAGGATTTTCTGAGAAAATTATTGACTCTCTATATGGTCAGTGTATATTTACCAGTTTGTCTACAACACATGTGTACATGTGTACATATATGTACGCATTTGTATGTGTGTAAGTATATACACATATACATACAAATATATGCACATGCATTTGCACACAGAAAGAAACGCACAGCCTTACCATGGAATAGCTTTGTAGACCATATGCCATGAATGCTGAGATCTGGCACAGCCTCTGAACTCCTGGATTTAGAGTTTGGACAGCAAATTAAAGTTTTCTCTCATTCTCGTCCAGCATTTATCACTCTTCACCAACAGAACTAGAAGAAATGTCATCCTTGTGCTTGTCTGCCATTACCTGTTTCCTTTGTCTCTTAAATACCCTGCATCAGGCAAAGCACAGAAAAAGAAGTTCAGTGTAGCTTGTAGAAAACAGGTATTGATGAAGTAAACACAGTCAAGCACTGTCAAGAGTGAACTAGTATGGTATGATCTCCATTCAATTTTGGAAGTGTTTTTCTGTTACCTTAATCTATTTGAATGGAAATCTATACCATATTTCAGTCACTTTTATTATTACAACATTGGGTTATCTTCTTATTCAGAAATAGGTTTTTTATGACTTAGTCATAAACAAATTCCTGTCTAAGAGGAGGGTACTCATAGCAGGAAAACCTGGGTGACCCTAGGGAGGATCCCAGGCCTCTTTGATGCACTGAAGACGCAGCTCAAAAACTTAATAGCATACTCCTGGTCAAATTAGGGATATGACATCCCATCAAATAGGCTTTCTCTCTCAAACACACACAAACTTTTAGCTTCATTAACCACTTATCGCCACAGTACCACAAAGATAACTTTTAATTTGCTGACACCTTATTTTTTTCCTTATGAATACTTTGTGACATGACAGCTACCAGCATGCTTTTTACAGGTTCAGTGGCTATGCTGACACCAAAAAATTCCAGTGTATTTCTCTGGAAGTGTGGCCAACTGGTACAGAATAACCCCTGTCAGTATCTTTGTTCCCTTATTTTCCAAAACAGGATGGACAATTACAAACTACCTTTTGCAAGTACTCCATGGCCTTTGTTATCTCCCAAACCTTGCTCAAGAGATGCCTGAAAGACTGAATTTTGACATGGGCAACAAACATATCAAAGGACTATTGTTACAGTTAAGTAGTGGGGCATACTTATATTCTATACCCAGGAGCATTCTCTGGCACTGTTAAATTTAATAGTATTTTTTAATATTTTATCAAGAAACTTTTAAAAATAAATATACATAAAATCAGCTAGTTACATTATTTGACAAAAATTACTGAAGTCTGCTTTGTTTCATCAGGAGCCATTCTAAGATTGTGGCCTTTCCATCACTTTAAGCTCTTATGAGATTGCAAACTATCCTCGAGGTTTCTGCCTCTGTTTCCTATGTTCTTTGACATCATTTAGAAGTTGACAGCCTGCCTGCAGTTTCTAGATGTAGTATTGTTTGTCTTGGGTGATGAAGATGTGAGAGCATTCCTTACTGACAGGTCTCACTGCTTACCTCACATGTAGCTTACTCCCATTATAAGAGCTAGTTCTGAGCATACTCTTTTACTTTCCTTCCCCATCTACAAAATGAAAGTCAATACCGCATAAGGATTGTGATGATCTCGATTTGAGATCCATTTACAAGCATAGGCATTTGGATGTTGCTTTAGGAACATGGTAAATCAAGACCAGTCTCCTTATTAGTCACTTGTAAGCTGATAGTGTAGTGTTAAGAATGCAGAAGAAAACAGGACTTTTAGAGGCTAAATATATGGAGAAACAAAACCAAAACTCAATCCAAAACAAAACCAGCTCCTGTCGCTGCACAAAGTGTATTTTATGAGCTCTGAAAACAGTTCAATTGGAATTTGGAGTAAACAACTGAAAGCTGAAAAGCTCCAAGTTAAAGATCATCTCTGAAAAACTCAAGATATTAGGAAGCAGATGTAAGCTAAAAATAAAACCAGTTAGAGCCAAGACAGATAGATGTTTGTGGCTCTGCAGAAACAGGCAGTTGTTGCATTTGCCCTCCAGCAGTCCTGGTAATGACACTGGATACCTGCCAGTCGCTAATTATCCTTACACTAGGAACTTTAAATTGCTGCTTTCTTCAACCTAGTGTCTTAGCTTTAGCTCAAAGGCTCAAGTGGACAACCTAATAAGAATGACATAAATCTGTTAATATAGTGTGCATCGACATCTCAGTGGCCTGAAGGGCTCCTGGGGCATTAGGAAGAGCTTTTTCTTAGTAAGATATGAGGAGTCCATTTAATTGTGACTTTACACACTTCAATACATAGAAATAGGTGTTCTGGCATGGTTTGTATTTTTATGTTTCTGTTATGTTCTTAAACAAAGGAAATATGAAGATTGCTAAAGTAAACTAAACACAAAGGAAGAGAAGAAAGATACTTTGCATGTGTGTATGTTTATTCACGTCTGTGCCAAGAGATAAAGGAATGTAGTAGCTTAATACTACATGTACACAGTCATTATATATTCCTTATGTTTCACATGTATGTATCAGTTTCTGTTGTTAAAGTCAAATGGCTCCCTGTGTAGGTCATCTGTTCAGATAATAATATATAAATACCTTATAGGTACATAAGAAATACTCTCAGGCTTGAAGAGTTTATAAATTTAACAGTCATAACAAGAGAAATATAAGTTATTCTAAAAGTATATGTGATCTTCACTATTAAAACATGAATTCAAAGTTGTGCCAATATTTTTCAAAGTGGAAGTCTGAGAAAACATGATCACTTTGCTCAATACAATAAACTTTACGCCTATGAAAAAACACTGAAATCACACAAACTCTTTCAGAATTAATATCTAGTTTACAGGATCAGTTGTTTCAGTAACTGTATTGGTATTAGAAACACTGCTTCACATTGACAGTTTTTAAGCTGTACATCTGAGGTGGATTCCAACCACCTGAATTTCTTAGAATTTCAGCTGATAAGGCAAGAAGCCTTAAGCCTGTTTTAACATCATGCTGCTAGTATTTGTAATAAGTTTTTTCCCTATATTTATTGAATTATTAAGCACATATGCGCAGGAATTGCTCTTGTGAGTGAATATTATCAATGTTTTCTTTGCTTCCATAAGATAGTGGATATTAGCTGCAAATGCGAAAACACTTCTTGTTGCAAAAAACATTTTGTTTAATATTTTACTTTGTAAATATATTGCTTTGAGAGGTACAGGTGTGACAGGGCAAGATTACATACAAGGTAATACTTAGCCAACTGGTACAAGTAGGTATGCAGAAAGGCTGAAGAATTTAGTCCTGGTTTGATCTTCCTTGAAGATATTATATAAGAAATATTTTAGAACTATTTTTGGGTTAGCACAGCATGCTTTTGAAGACGTTTTCTTCCAAAAAATATAAAAGCATCACATGCTTGAAAATACTTCTGTGGTAGAATATCTGCTGTGATAAGTGGACTGAGAGCTTTTAGTGCAGAAAATCCTAAAATAATGCTGTTTGTTAAAAATGTCTATAATTCAGTAGAAACTGGACAGAATTTTTGAGCCATAAACTTCTCCTTTAGCTGGATCATTTGCTAAATTTGAAACTTATTGTCTGATCGCTAAATTAAAAATAGTTTCTTATTTATCATAAACCTGACATTGTGAAATAAAAAAAAAAAAAAGAAAAGGAATAATAGCATCATAGTGTAGCATCCACATTTTTTTCTTGAACACTCTCTTGTAAAAAGCTAGTTCCTCTTGGTAATAATAATAATAATAAGATAGCCCCAGAAAATAACCTCTCTGTGCTCAACTTCCATTGTGAAAGAGGAACACGCACCGTAGGAGCTTGCTTTGATGGATTTGAGAAGAAAAAGCCAACATATTAGTGACAGTTCCCAGAATACAATAATTTTTTCACCATTAAGATGATAGTTGCATTTCACAGAAATGGAAAAAGGAATTTTTACATTCATATATCTTGATCAAGGTATTTCTTCTTTATCTTAATTACTTTCCTAAATAGAACAGCTATTATTATTTCCAGTCCATCACAAAAAATCATGCAGAATCTTAATATCATGTTGCAAAATGCATTTTCAGGACACTGTGCTTGCAACAATCCAAAAAGGGAAGCAACCTCTGCTTTTTCTCAGAATCATTTGATATACAAGGAATTATTTATGCAGAGATAATGCTTATAGAGCTAGGTTGGCCTTAGTTCCTCATCTCCAGACATTTGAGCTAAATCTCTTCCTTCAGAAAAGGACAAAGGAAGATGATTATGTCTGGTATTGCTTCCTTTTGAGCACTATTAATAACACTATTAATCTCCTTTTAATTGTGGTGAGAACAAAGGAGTGAGGCATGACTTTGTATCCTTCTTTTTTTCATTCTGGTTCTTTGAACTGAGAGCATTGTCATAGCTCACATTCCTGAATTTTAAAGAAGAATAATGTCCTGTTTATGATATACAAATTTACTTTCTATTTTTCTGCATTGTTTCTTAATGGTCAGTCTCAATATTACTTTATGTTTGTTTGCATACTAAAGTCTATGAAACAAAAACAGCAAAAAAAAAGCCTTTTCTCATGAGGATAATTGACAATAAATGTAATAGTAAACATTGACTGCATTCTTGAACCGTGTGGGGCACTGACTTTAGATGTCAAATGGTAAATGCTATATGTAGAACTGACTGGTGTGTTATGGCATTGCTGACTACAGTGTGAACCCTCATACAGACATGATGTTCAGATATCCTGATGAAGATTTTCACTGCAAATGTAGTCTCTTTCTAACATGACTTACTTGGCCTTAACAGCTTTCTTAACGAAACAACCTCTCTATTATTATTAAAACAAAGAAACAGGCAAACAAAACCTAGTAATCTTCAAAGCTAAACGTGAATTAATAGTGACACCCAGTGGTCAGGTAAAATTGCTGTTAATTGCTTTAATATTCCCCATGAAAGGTGCTGAGATTTGCTAGTTAAAAGATGAGGTTCTCAATGTATTTAGTCATCATTATCTCAGGGCCAATCTGTTGCTAATTTTGACAACATGGCGTTAATTACACCAAAGGTCGTTGAGTGCTGTGTTCAGTGCTTGTTTCTTGATATTGCTTACTTTTGCTGACATCCCAGATAATAATCATATCAATAGACTATAACAGCCAATATTAGAGATTACAAAACAGAGTCCAAAATGAATAAAGAGCATTTATACACCAGAGCAAAAGTCAAATGCCTTACAATAAAAGGAGTTGGGGAAAAATTGAATTTCTCTAATCTTTTCTGTAACACTCATTTCAGTAGATTGCTGTCCAAAGCAAAGGGTTTCCAATATGTGAAAAATCAAGGTTTAGTCTTGAATGAGATAAAATCCAACAATTTATTGATAATTTCAGTGCAATGAAATTCTGAGGAAATCCCTACAAATGGTGTTTCTCAACAGATTTATATTCTGAGATGTGTACTAAGATGTGCACTGATTTCACTCTGCTGCTGAAGATCCCAGAGTCTTCTGCTGCAGCTAGAGCTAATGTGTCCAGACACTGCTGTCACAGCTGCAGCTGCAGCAAGTGGCTCTTCTCTACCCTGACTTATTGTACAAACTGAGACCCTGGAATGTTAAATGCTAACTCTGGCAAAAAGATGCCAGTGGTACTGAGTCTTTAGGCAGCCCAACGAGAGTCCAGAGAAAATAGGAGATTTATTCCTTAAGGTCAAGAAAACTCATCAAAACCAGCATGTTTTGGAAAAAAACATTTGTGACTCAATTAGTTATCCCTTTTGTCAACATGTGCACGTAAAGTAAAAGTGTGTCTTTTTAAAGGGCTGATCTGCAATAGGACAATAAGGGCTCTACATTCAAATTAATTGCAATTTGTCTTTTGCCTTATCATGCTGTGTTGCATTTAGTTACATGACAAGGCTTTGGTAGTGGGGGGGCTGCAGGGATGACTTGTGTGAGAAGCTGCCAGAAGCCTCCCTTCTTTCTGACAGAGACACCTTCAGCCAGCTCCAATACAGATCTTCAGTTAGCCAAAGCTGAGCCCATCAGTGAAATTGGTAGAACATCTATGAGGGCAAAAATCTATTTAAGGTTAAAAAAAAATCTGCACAGCAGCATTTGAGAAAGGAATGAGAATATGGGAAAGAAACAGCTCTGTAGACACGATGGTAAATAAAGAAGGAGAGAGAGGAGGTGCTGTAGGAACTGGCATGGACATTCCCTTGCACCCTGTGATGAATATTATGGTGAGGCAAGCTGTTCTCCTGCAGCGCATGGAGTACCCCACAGTGCTGCAATCTATAGAGAGCCCCTGAAGCAGAAGGTTCCTGGTGGGAGATGTGGCCCATGAAGAGGAGCCCATGAAGGAGCAAGAATTTTGACAAGACTTGTTGACCTGCAGGGAGCCCATGCTGGAGTGGTCTGCTGCTGAAGGACTGCACTCCATGGGAACAGCACATGCTGGAGCAGTCAGTTAGAAGTGTCTCATGTGGGTGGGAACCTGCACTGGAACAGGGAAAGAGCATGAAAAGGAATCAGTGGGGGAGGTAAAGCATTATCAGCTGAACACAACCCCCATCCCCCATCTGCCTACACCACTCATGGGGAGAAGGTGGGGGATTCAGGGGTGAAGTTCAGTCTCAGAAGAGGGAGGGTGAAAGGAAGGTGTCTTTGGTTTTTTTTTATTTCTCACTTTGCTACTCTGTGATTAATTAACAGCAAATTAAATCAATTTTTTCCACATTGGCTCTGTTTTTCTTGTGATGATAACTGATGAGTGCTCTTCCTATCTTGACCCATGAGCTTTTCATTGCTATTTTCTTCCCCTGTCTTGATGAGGAGAGGGAATGAGAGACCACCTTGGTGGATGCCTGGCAGCCAGTCAAGGTCAATTCACCCTAAGTATTCACACAAGTCTACCTCCTCAGCATTTCTTTCAAAGGAGAGGGCCTGTTAAGGCAGAATCCATGCTCCAGTTGGGTTTAACACACAGCATTTAGCTTGCTTGAAAGACAGGTCAAGTACAGAGCAGCTTTCAGTCAAATATAGTTGCAATCCTAAGAGCACTGAAAGTGATTTTTGAGAGGCTGCCATTGCAATTTGCAGTCATTATGCAGGTGAAGTGAATCTCACTCTCAGAAACTAATGGGTGTTTCATTCAGAAGCATTATCCTAACTGTGTGTGTGGTAAAGAAATGATTAAAGGAGATTTTGTATCCTGTTATTACTATTATAACCAAGCATTATATTACCATACAAAAAGTAGTTCTCACAGCGACTATCCTCCTGTGCAATTTCACAGAACTGAAACTACAATTTTGCTGAAGATCTGTTGTTTATCATGCAGTACTATGAAGCTGAGCCACTAGTATATCAGGGTTTTCCATAAGGTCATTGGTTTTTAAAGTAGAATAACAGAATGTATAGTCAAAAGACAGCTTAAATGAAAAGGAAACAGAGAGAAAATTAAACAACTAAATTAATTAAATAAAAGATTATTTGTCTAAGAGCAAAAGATCATGATATAAAACAGAAAAGCGTTGGAAAAAAGTATGTGAGATTACAGCAGCTATTCCTCAACAATTTAATTGTCTTTTCATTTTCCTCATTTTAATGCCTTACCCACTTGGTTGGAGAGCTTACAATTAAAAAAAAATCTCTCCTTACAATAAGAATCTTAGAATCATACAATTATTAATGTTGAAAAAGACCTCTAAGATCATCAAGTCTAGCCATCAACGAAGCACCAGCACTCTGTTCACCACTAAACCATGTTGCCAAATGCCTTATCCACACTTTTTCTGAACACTTACAGGAATGGTGACTCAATCACTTCCCTGGGTAGCCTGTTCCAACGCTTGAAAAACCTTTCTGTGAATATTTTTTTTTTGTTAATATCTGATCTAAACCTCCCCTAGTGCACCCTCAGATAATATTCTGCCACGTTACCTGAGAGAGGAGACTGATCCCCCCACCTTGCTACCAGCTCCTTTCAGGTAGTCATGGAGAGCAATGTGGTCCCTCCTAAGCCTTCTTTTCTCCAGGCTAAACAACCCCAGCTCCCTCAGCCACTCCTCATTAGACTTGTGTTCCAGACCCTTCACCACCTTTGTTGCCCTTCTCTGAACATTATCCCAGTGTTTTGAGGTCCTTCTTGTAGTGAGTGTCCCAGAACTGAAGACAGGATTTGAGGTGCCAAGTACAGGGGGAATGAACCGTATGGAGCAGAAGTCATAGAAATATCTCTGTTACATACAGTTCATGTGGTCTTCTTTCCAAAAAGGTTGAACAGGTTGATGCATTCTGTTGGTCTTCTACAAGAAGAGAAACAAGCACTTGTGCTTCATTTATTATGAGATGTAGCTTCTCAATTTACAGTTTTAATCAAAAATTCTTAGAGTCACTAAGTCTTCAAAGAGAATGTTCCTAACTCGTCTGAATGTCAGGCACCTTTGAAGGGTCCCGTGTTGGATAGCCAGGAATATTTGAGATCTCTCACCATTTGGAAAATTCCTGATTTTTCTTGCAGTAGCACCCTGAAGGCTCTCATGTACATGGTTTACCAAAAGAAGAGGACAAATATCATAAGGAGAGGAGAATCACTTATACAAAGCTGCAGACAGAAGTCGAGCATAGGAGTTCAGAAACACTCTTCCAGTTTAGTGCCAACAAAGGTCTGGGTAATGAATATGCCTTCCAGGAAATGGCACTGCCCTACTTACTTCCCTGCCAATGAAACTGTGAAATTCAAAGGTAAAGGAATCAGAGAGTATATTTATTGAAAGAATAGTGAAAAGTCCTTTTCAGTGGGAGGTCTCCCAGGAGACACAAAAAGAGCTGCTACTTCACCAGTCATACTACGATGATTGTTACTTTTTTCAGTAACTTGGGCAATTCCTTGAGGCCGCAATTACACGTCCTAAAGAGAATCTGCAAAGCAGAGTTTCCAGCATTGACTGGATGTCTGTATGTGATTCCAACGCCTCTTCCAACTTAATATCATGGCTGAACTCAGGGATGATATCTGGTGAAATAACTTGTGATTTTCTTGATGATTAAGGCTTTAGCAATTCTTCACATACAAGTCAGTTCTTGGTAAGGACTAAACACTTATTTCTCAAAGCAACGTATAACTGAAAACCACTAACTGATAGAGAGATGGATAGATTGCTAAAATTGGAAGGAAACAGACTTTGTGATTGTAATGTATTTTTCTCCAGCTGTTATGATAACAATACTGACAGTTCTGCTTTCATTTAATTCACAGTATCTGTGCAATATTGTAGATTGAAATCAAATGGTTAGACACTTGACCAAGCCTTTGAAAAGTGAAAAATTCTGATGCAAGAGTTGTAATTAAGATAATGGAGGAAAATGAAAGAATCATCTTTGATTATCAGTGTATAGCAGTTTAACCCAGCATCTGAAATCTTTAAAACAGAGGCACACAATTCAATACAATTTGTTTGATAATTGAAAAATTATACTCTTGAAGAACAGTAAAAGATTGCACAGCTAGTTATTCACCAAATCACACATGAGAATAGTTCAGAAAAAGTCAGAAAAGTCAAAGTGTATTCTCCCTTCCCTATCAATATGTTTCTCTACTGTTCGAACCTGAAAAGTATAGATTTTTGTTTGTTTCTTTTTAATCTTTTCTTCCAAGTAGTCTGCATTTTGCAGTGTGGGATTAGGCTGTTTGTAATTTGCTGTTGCAATGAAACTGTGAGCAAAATAATAACTGATGGATAACTCAGCTGGCAGTTAAGGCAGTTACCTGAGTATTCACCAGGAGCATTTTGCTTCTACTCTTTGCACTACCCACCTACAGTCGAGTTCTGTAGTTCATAGTAATGCAAAACTCTTCACCTCCACTTGTTGGAAATGTATCTTGAGAAGGAAACCTGAAAGAGAAAAAAGGGACTAAAGAATCATACAATAGATATTAAAATGGAATTAAGGTGGGGTTTGGTTTTGGTTCCTTTTTTTTTCCTTTTTCCCCCTAGTATTTTATGAGGCCTGAATTCTGGTACAGACTGCTGAAATAAGTAATTTATCTGAATCCAAAGACTGTCTCAGAACAGCTCTTCGGAGTAGGAGTTGATGGTTTGGGCTCTTAATATATCAGGCATTACTATGCCTTTATGCATATAAAATGACCAAAGCCTATTTTACTCAAAAAAGCACTTGTATTTAAAATACGCGATGTAATCTCTAGCAGCAGAATAAACTGAAAGTATTACAGACTGTTACAGTGATTCATTTGCAAAGCCAACGATTATGTAGCTATTTAATTTTGCTCTTACCTATTAGCACTAACATCATGGAAAAGCATGTTCATTTTCATTATAATAAAGCACACAAAATCCATTGTAAAACATATTTATTCACTGTAACCCAACTTCGCCTTTGTCATGGTTCAACCCCAGCCAGCAGCCAAGTGCCATGTAGCCCTTCACTCACTCCCCCACTAACAGGATTGGAGAGAGAATTGAAAGGGTAAAAGCTGGAAAACCCATGGATTGAGATAAAGACTTTAATAGGGTAAGCAAAAGCCATGCACACAAGCAAAGCAAAGCAAGGAATTAAGTCACTGCTTCCCATGGGCCCGCAGGTGTTCAGCCATCTCCAGGAGAGTAGGGCTCCATCACACGTAACACTGACTTGGGAAGACAAATATCATCACTCCAAACATCCCACCCTTCCTCCTTCATCCCCCCACTTTACATACTGAGCATGATGCCAAGTAGTATAGACCATCCCTTTAGTCAGTGTGAGTCTCTTGTCCTGGCTGTGTCTCCTCCCAGCTTCCCATGCATCTTCAACCCCTCTGTTATTGGGGCAGTATGAGAAGCAGAAAAGGCCTTGGCCCTGTATAGGCCCTATATAAGCCCTGCTCTGCAATACCAAAAATCTCTATCAGTCCTGTGTTCAGCACAAATCCAAAACACAGCCCCATACTAGCATCTGTGAAGAAAATTAACTCTATCCTAGCCAGAATCAGCAGGAACTTTCAGACAGCCTGGCACTAAAGTAATGGACCAAAACACAACCTTGCAATTGTACAATTTGTAAAGTGTAATAATAGTGTCCATTATTGATTCACCTTATTTCTAACTGTTTAAAAGTTTGAACAGAATCTCACTTTTATCTCATGCTTATGGTCCAGAGGACAGAAATGCAAAATAGTAAACCCCATATCCAAATAGAAAAAAAAAATAAAACTCTGCAATTTAAAAACAGAGCTTAGTAAAATATTTTCTTTTTCTAAGAGAAATATTTAAGAGGCAGGTATTTCATATGTAGTGGAAAATTATAGACAAGGATTTGAAGAAGATTCATTGAGAACTTTGACCAAGAACATTAGCTCAGTTACCTTACCTCTTTCCTACAGTGCCATGACTGAACCACATGCTCGAGTTGAATAGAAGAAGCTGCTTAGAAACTCAGTTCCAAGGACTAAAAATTGTCCTTAAACCATGGTTTAGGACATCAACTTGGAACTAGACAGCTGCTGATCTATCTTGAGGTGTTTACTGAAGAGCTTTCCCAGATCTTATCTAATACCAAAGAAAATGTGTAAAGTAAGACAATAGACTATGTATTTGAAATAGTAGAGAAATGGCAGCAACTGGAAGACTGAAGGAGCAATGAGGATATAACTGTGAGGTGCCATGCAAGTGGTTGGAGAAACACACAAATTTCAGCTTACAGATCATTACAAAATAGAAATAGTAAGAAGGGATTTATATTTATTAGCATTATATGCTGAAGGACAATTTGATTGGCTCAAAAGAAGCTATTTGACAAAAGTTTTGGGAGTTTCACATAATGGTCAAAAACTTTCTTAACTAAAGACATTGTAGTGGAGCCTGTAGTAAGGAATAATGGATACCACTCAGAAGTCTTTATTTCTCTAGCAGAAAAAGGCAATGGTGCCCCTTTTTGCCCTCCCTTTTTACCATAATTCTGGGACAAATCAGTCAAAGAATCCAACATAATAATAGAGTTGAAGATATAAAGATATTGGACATCCTGGATAGAATTTCATTATATGCAGTTGATGTCATTCTTTTCTTACCCAATCCGTATTAATCCCTTGGGGGCAGCAGCCAATGAATTAAAAAGTTTGAGGAAGTCTCACTGCAGAATTGTAATCAAAGAAAGTTCAAGATTCAATGTATCAAACTTTCAATAACATTACATGAAGCCATACTAAATATGGCTTCATTTGGACTAAACATTCAATTGGGTACTTTTGAGTGCAATTACCCCATTGTACTGATGGTCATATGATCTCATTTTTGTTCAGCTATATAGGTCTATTGACCTTGAATAGTGTAACTATATAATGGATATAATAATAAAACTACCCTGCTTTTAGGAAGAACTTTTCACCCAAGGATGTCGAAGCATTTTAGAAAAGAGGTCAGGATCATTATCTGCATTGGCTGAGGGAACAGGAGCCAAAGAAGAAAACTGATTTGACCAAAGTTGTCTAGAAGACCCGTAATATATCCAAAAACTAAAAAACTCTTTTGTGTTTTGGTGCCAGCATCAGGAGACAAGACAAAGCATAGTAAGATTAACATTTTTCCCAATCTTGCTTTATTGGTCCATTTATTGTGATATGTGAAAGTGCTCCAGATATATATGTGTATATTGAGCAAGAAAATGAAATCATCTTAGCTTTCAAAGCTTTTCCCATCAAAACCAGCTTCATTTCAATAAACTAATAATACCACATTCAAAACCGTGTGCATATGCAGAAAATATTCGCCAGAGTTGCAAATATCAGTAAACTGAAAGATTTTAAGTGTTTACACTGTGGATGAATGAGTTATGAGAAAAGATGTATTGGTCAATGCTAAGGTGGAGGTGGGGGTTAGCCTAACTAGGCCCAGGATAGGGCCTTGGCAGTAGGACAGCAGGGTTCATCAGTGTTTGCACATGGATTTGAGGTTAAAATTGAGACACTGTCTGACCCAAAATCTTTTTATTGAAATATCTTGCAAGACCATGATTATGAAATTAGAAGCTTATTTGTGTAATTCCCAACCATTAGAAAATAGTATTTGGTTGAAAAAATAAGTTTTATTTATTAAAATTATGATATATTAATAATAAAGCATACGGAGAAAAAAAGAAGCTATTAGGCTTGCAAGGTCTTCCCATGCAAAATCAACATGAAAATATGTATTTTAGTAGGGAAAAAAATCGTCGAACCAATTGCTCATATATTTAAATTTTACATACAAGTTGCTCTTGAAAATAACTTTTTTTTCTACTTCTGTTACTCAACCCAAACATCAGCATTATGGTGTTGATTTTACTTACATTTTTGTCAGTATTTTAAGCTTGCTAGGCTAACAAAAATTATCTTCCAAAGAACAAAATGTATAATAGTTCTTCCTTGATTTTAGCTCTCAGTGAAAGTCTTATCATAGAATTTTCTGTAAATATTGTGACAGTCTTTACTGTTGCAATATGTTCCTTATTTCAGCACTAAAATTTGATTAGTTACAGACAATTTGTCCAAAAAGTGGTTGAAAACCTAACTTTGATTTCCTGGGTATACACAGATTCAAAGCTCCACATATTGTTGAACACCAAGAGTTGCAGTCAATCATTAATGGCCTGTGTTTATACCTCCTGAAAAGTCGAACTGTAAACCAGCCCTTTTTCTCCCCTAACTGTTTTCCAAAGTTCTCTGCAGAAGATATTGTGGAAGAATTGGAAGAAATTACTATTATACACTGAAGACATCTTGGCTGATCACAAGCTCTGGTCTCAGAGCATCAAGAAAAGGATCTCTTGGAGGAAACCTAGCAGGCAAAGCTTCGAGGTGGTTCTGCCTTAAAGTATTTTCCTCAGTGAAGATCAATATGCCTAAAACTCAAGAAGTCAAATTTCATTAGATTGTAGATTAGGATATTCAACTTTCCAGATAATGAAAACCTGAGGAGTCTAGCTACGTCTTTGCAATATAATTTCTCTTTTCCATTCTGACATCCACCAGCTCAGATGACGTCTGCGTAGTCACAAACTCTGCAAGACCTCCCTGTTTTGTAGAAAGATTCTGTTTATGCCACCTCTGAAATCTGACTTTCTGCTTCTTGTTACTCAGTGAAGGTGTTTGGCCTCCACATAACCAGTCTGCTCCCTGGCTCAGTGCTGTGACTCACTTCTTCCCATATTTTGTTTATGTCTTATAAAATTTTTCTCCCTGAAGAGGTAGGGCTACTTCCCATGTTAAGGTGAAGAATCCCCCTCAATTCAGAGGATTTTGGCCTGGTCACTGCCTCTCAAGGAACTTTTTATACAAGTGAAAAATTATCAAATCAAAAGCTACTGTCTGGTGTGAGAGTTCCAGCCTCTCAGTGTTCACCTAGATGCTCCTAAAAAGGGATTATCAGTCTCTCAATATTTAAAATAGCTACTACAACAATCAAATTTTTTTCTATCTTATTTTAATTAAAAAGCCTATGATTTGTTTGCCTCATCACTTTCATTTAAAGAACTGTCAATTTTTAATACAGTGAAGATGGGTAAGAGCTAAGTTGACTGACATCCAGCCATTGACCCACAAACATAAATAACTCCCATAATGAGGAATAGAGTAAATATTGACTAAGGATTTGTTCAGTATTGCTCCCATAGAAGAAATAAATGTCAAGACACTAAAGTATTTTTCAGTGAAAAGTATGTATATATGTGTTTTTTTCTGTCTCCTTGTCACAGTATCTGGTGTGATATTTACAAAACAATTTAGATAGCTCAATACATTAAACCTAACTTTTGGAAATATGTTACAGACACGATTCCCAAAGGCAACACAAGAAAGTTAGATGTTTCATCTGCACCTGCTTTAATAACAAAATGAAAAACTGCAATCCACTTTTATTAAAAAGTCTTAAAATGCCTCAGGGAAAAGTGGGATCATAGTTTTAAATTTCTTTAGGTGACACAAAAAGTCATTATCTTTTACCCAAGACTGCATTGTGTTAGGTTCTATAAAATACAATGAAGGCACATCTGCAGCAACTTGTAAAAAAAATATACAAGAAGGCACATATGATGACATTTTTTACACTTGCAATATTTCAAAGCAGGGGAAATTAAGAATTTTTGTATGAAATCTTGAAGCAAATGCAACTTCAACAGTTTTGGAAAAAAACCCAGCAAAACAACAAAACAAAAAAAGCAGCAAAGAAAACAAAGCACCAGCTTTTTAACATCTTTAGTGAGCATTATGATATCCAGGCTATGCTATACAATCTGGTTGTCATTTTATTCCACAGAACATTCAAAGACTCTAATTTCTAAGTTTATTTGTGTCTATGTGTGTTTCCATACGTCTTTCTGTGTCTTTGTATATGAAATGGAAATTGAGATTTCCAGTTGTTCCATACCTGAAGTTAAACTCAGAATTAAAATTTACATCACACTTAAAATACAAAACACATGCACACACAAAGCTAAAGTAAAAATGATTAATTTTTATCAGGCATTTATTAGGCCATGAAAATAGGTAATTTACATTGTAAAACACATTTGTACTATGTAAAAAACAACCTGATTGGACTTTTAGTTTTAGTTTGTTGGGGTTTTTTTGATGGATTTAACATACTGGACCAGGCCTCTACAGATGTCTACATTCTTACCAAACGTCAAACAATGATTTAATTTGTTTGTCTGATGTACAGTTCTTGAAATAAATAATTTTATCAGCTTATGTTTTGTTAATAAATGCTATAATTAGAATAATTTTTTTGCTATCTAATCATAGAATGTCAGAATCATAGAATGGTTTGGGTTAGAAGAGACTTTATAGATCATTTAGTCCAACACCCCTCCTATGGGCACAGACATCTTCCACTAGAGTAGGTTTCTCAAAGCCCCATTGAACCTGGCTTTGAACATTTCCAGGGAGAAGGCATCCATAGCTTCTCTGGGAAACCTATTTGAATAATTCACCACCCACCCAGCAAGAATTTATTTCTAATATCTAATCTAAATCTGTCCTCTTTCAGGTTAAAATCATTACCCCTCATCCTATCTCTACATTCCACGATAAAGAGTCCATCTTTCCAGTGGGCACGCTTTAGATAATGGAAGGATGCTATAAGTTCTCTCTGAAGTCTTTTCTCCAAGTTAAACAAGCCTAACTCTTTCAGCCTGATCTCATAGCAGAGGTGTTCCAACCTTCTGATCATTTTTGTGGCCCTTCTCTGGACTGGCTCCAAAAGGTGCATGGCCTTTTTATGTTGGGGGCCTCAGAGCTGGATGCAGCGCTCCAGGTGGGGTCTCACAGGAACAGAGTAAAGGGGGAAAATCACGTCCCTTGACCTGCTGGTCATGCTTCTTTTGATGCAGCCCAGGACACTGCTGGTTTTCTGGGCTGTGAACAGAGATGGCTGGGTTGAGCTTGTCAACCAAGTCATTCTCCATAGGACGTCTCTCAATCACTTCATCACCCAGCCTGTATTCACTTTTGGGATTACCCCAGCCCAGGTACAGGACCTTGCATTTGGCCTTGCTGAACTTCATGATGTTCTCATGGGCCAATTCTTTAGCAGTCAAAGTGCCTCTATAGAACATTCCTTTTATCTAGAATGTCAGCCACACCACACAGCTTGGTGTCATCTGCAAACTTGCTGTGGCTGCACTCAGTCCCACTGTCCACATTCCCAATAAGTGTGTTAAACAGTGTCGGTCCCAATACCAGTTCCTTGAGGAACACTACTCATCACTGCTCTCTGCTTGGACACCAAGCCATTGACCACAACTGTTTGGGTGCAACCACCCAGTCCATTTCAAATCCAAGTCTCTCCAGTTTAGACACAAGGATGTTTTTTGGAACAATGTCAAATGTTTTGAAAAAGTCCAGGTAGATGATGTCAGTCGCTCTTCCATTATTCCCTGGCACTAAAACTCCATCATGAAAGGACACCAAGTGTGTCAGGCACAATTTGCACTTAGTGCATCCATGTTGGCTTGTCCCCACTCACCCCTCTGTTTTCCATGTGCTTTAGCATTGCTTCCAGGAGGATTTCCCTCATGACCTTGTTGGGCACCTATACGAGACTGATCAGCCTGTAGTACCCCTGCTCCTCCTTTTTCCTGTTTTAAAAATAAGGGTAGTATTTCCCCTTTTCCGGTCAGTGGGAAGTTCACTGGGGTACCATGAATTTTTAATTATGATGGGTAGTGTCCAGTGATAGATATCAAAGGAAATAACAAACCTGATCATAAGTAACCACTTTTATTCATAAAGACTCCTTTATACATATTAAATACATTTTATATATTCTTAAATCTGCTTTAGTTCTTTATGACACTTTGGAGAACTTACTTTAACTGGGAGCTATGCCTTGTTTGAAACATTTAGTAGGCATTTTGAGCTACAAGTTCTAAAAGTTGCTAAAAGTAAGAGATTATAATAAAAGGAAGATCTTAGTCATAACCAAACAGTCACTGACACCGTCTCTTCAAAGAGCAAGACATTTTAAATAATATGCTATTATGATATAGACATGATCTATAGTTCAGAATCTTTTTTTCAACAAAGCTCTTTAAGATTGGAACATCTGGAAAGAGTGGTGACATTAAATGGATATAAGGATGTCCTGTCTAAATAGATGAGGAATGGTAGAATGAACTGTCAGACCCATAAACTATGTCTCAGTGCAAGTATCTGTTTGACCCTACTTAAAGGAATTTTTGATTGAAAAGATTTTCTTCTAGAGGTACTTTTAGACAAAAATACTTTTGATGAGAGACTGTTCTGCAAAAAAATGTTGGAGTCTTTACTAATTTACTAAATTATTCCCCCCACCCCACAGAATGCAGAATATGGTTATGTCTTAAATGCTTGTGTAGCTCTTTAAAGTGGAACAGGTTGTGCCCTTATGATACCCTATTGTGTGATTAATTGAAAGTTTTATGTATACTATAACCCTGAAATAGCTATTTGATGTGCACTTTTTGAAATGTAAAAGCAAAACTGTTATTGACTCAAAGTACATTATCAGGGAATTCTCAGAATAGGTGTTTTAACCAAACTCTGAAAGATTTTAAGAAATTTTTTTTCCAGTAAACGGACTATATTTTCTCATTAGAAAAAAAAAAAGATTAACAATTCTTTTAAAAGATTTTTTGGATAATCTTAAAAGTCCCTTCCCACCTAAATATTTCTATGATTCTGTGAGCCTATATCCATGAAAAATAATGGCTTACTTTTGTACTTTCCCATTTGTTCTTTCCTGTAGGTTGAGAAAAATCATTTTTTACGACTTTGAGATTTATTGTAAATGAATGTTGGTTGGACAATCAGAGCAAGGGTAGTAAGAACTTCATAGGTAAGAAAAGTAGATTGGGGTTTTTTTCTAAAATTCCTTTTAACAGGAGGAAATGTGTTGTGTAAGGGAAGTATATGTGTATATATGTACATATATATGTACATATCTGTATATATAAAGGAGGTCTGAAGCATAATTTCAGTCAGCTGCATTTCAGAAGCAGTTTCTCCGAACCTGCCTGGCAGCCCTATGAGGACAACAAAAAATTGAAACGACTCAGTCATTTTTGAGACAGCCTATCCTGCTGAAAAGTAACCTGAGTTGCTAGCAGATACTTCACAGTCTCTTATCATTGTCAGATTGCACCTGTGCATTAATAACCAAGAGTGCCTAAATTAGATAGGCATACTCTTTTATAATTTCTCTGCTGAGGAAAATAGCTCATCTTTTGCTTCTGTTCTGGTCACAGTGAGCAAATCTTAAAAAGTAGTGATGCCCAATTTCTACTGACCCAGATGACTCAGCTACTATCACAGTAAAACGAACTTTATTATTGGTCCTTAAACCAATATTACTTTTGTTAAATGACAAACAAAAATGTTTTAGTGCCTCTTGGAAGTCCTGTATCTAGTAAATATTATTATTAGTGGATTTCTAGAACTTGATAAATTCTATTAACTTACACATATTGTCTATTTCTTTTGCAAATTAAATATAATTAATTCATATGGTTACATTATGTAGTCAACCTATACTCACATTTCCAATTTCCTATAGTACGTTTCTTTTCATAGATGTAAAAAAAAACCTGCTTTTCTTTTGCTTGTTCCTTTCTAGAATGTTTTTAGACTGTTTGTTGTTCTCAGTTAGGTGAAAAAAGAACTAAGCAGCATTCAAAAGAATTCAATACTTTGCAAAAACATACTACTGGAAAGTAGCCAGATCTCTTCAATTACAAAGTAGGAATATTAAAAATGGTGAAAGGAAAATTTGTGTGGTTTAAATCAGTTTAGTTCCTTGGAGAAATGTTCCAGCAGAAAGTAGGGTTTTCTGCAGATAGCTTTTCTGATGTTAGAGCTTTTACTGAATGCAAATTACACTAAATTAAAAACAATTTTGGGTACCATAGACTAAGATGGTATGTAAACTACCATTGTGCTTTTAAGTGATATGAGTAAGGCATTAATGTTATATTGGGTAAAATTTTTGTCAACTGACATTTACCTTGGGAATCAAGGTATTTTTTTCCTTAAAGAAACATAATCAACCTTTAATCTATAACCTATTGTACTATTTTGAAAGGAAACCAGCGGGAGATTCTAAGTCAGAACTACAATTTATTAGGAAAATTCAAATAAAAGCAGAAAACACTGGCGTGAACTGACAGTCAGGGTACAGCCTGACACCCTGTTGGGCAGGGTGGTAGTAGCAGTCTGATTAAATGGTGGCTGCAGTCCTGTAGAAGTGATAGATGTGGTCCTGTTGAAGCAGTGATTCTGTAGAAGGGTCTGTTCTTCCTCTGAAGGTCCAGTAGTGGTTCTATAGCTCTTGTCCTCTGGGAGCCCAGTAGGTAAGGGCTGACTGTGGTGTTCCAAACCTCAGATTATACCCAGGTAGGAATGCTTGGTTCCTCCCCCTCACAATGGGATGATGTTACTTTATGAGTCATGCAGTGAGGCTTGATAGCCCATTAGCAGAGAGAATCCCTGCAGGGAGTTACCAGGGATGAGTCATGGAGGAAATAAGGAACACTGCCCCACCTGTTTTTAATATTTTATGAAGATGGTAATAGAGTACATACTTTTGCTTACACCTTACATTGTAACCTAAGTGTTACAGTGGGGATACTGCAACACGCTGTATCAGACAACGAGGCCCATGGAAAAGAAATATATATGGACCGATTCTTGATAGATGTTTCAGAGATGTTTATTTCCCCAGCCACATGGCCGGGGCTCTGCCGAGGAACTGCTCAATCACGGGACCCGAGGGTCTTTGCCCGCTCAGGGGAACACAAAACAACCAATGGGGAATGAGGCTGACCAGGGACTAGGGAAACCCCGTGTCTCCCGCCCAGGGCCCCTCTCCCAGGACAACATGGCAGGGGGGAAGGGACCCCAACACCTAAGACACCTATTTAATCTAATATTAATTCTATATTAATATGTAATTTTATATTATTTTATATAACAAAGATGGACACTTAGTTCTTTTCATGTGTCATTATATATTTCCTCAAATAGGAGAAAACAACCAAGGCCCATGAAAAAGTTCTTTCATTTTCAGAATTGCACTCTTTGAAATTGGAAATGCTGAATGTTAGCTAATTCCAAATAAGTGTGCAAGAAAACTAGATTATTTTAATCATTAGTGATTTTTTTTTTTTTTTTTTTTTACCACAGTGAGAGTAATATCTACTTAAAAAAGTACTGGTTATTACTGTAAATAAAATCTGTGTATGTTTGATAAAAAATGTAAATTCTGAAAGTTTCCAAATGGTGATTGATAACTGCCTCCCTAGTTTCTATCTAGTGCAAAATTTCTCTGTCAAATAGCATAAAAATTAAAGAAAAAAAGATACAATCAGAAAGATATGCTAAAACTCAGAGAAGCAATATATAATGTCGGGTTTTTTATGCTAGAAGTACTTCTCTCTCGTGATCGTCATAAAGATTGTAAGTAGCAAAGAAAAGAACATTGAGGACCGCATGACAAAAAACCCAATCAAACAAAAAGAAACCCTATTGTAAATACTGACCATGTTACTGAAAATGTGCTATGTGCTCTTAGGAATAGAAATAAAATTTCTAGAAATGTATCAAGAAAGCCTACAGGTACCTTAAAATGGTGAATATTAAGGACCTAGTTTGTGAAAACTTTATCATTGTCTAATTTGAAAGCTCTGAAAGACATTGGATCTGTGGGAAAGTTAACTATGCTATAAAACAAGAATTTCAGAGCAGACTTAAATTAGTCTGGAGGTCCAGTTGTTAACTGAATGTTACACCATCTGGATGAAATAAAGAAGAGGAAACTGAAAAGTGTATTAATACTAATAGAGCTGTAGAGAAAATATGAATCACATTAGGATTTTAATGAAAAGTTGAAACACAAGCTGTTGATACAGTCTAGAGAACTTGAGACATGCACAGAGAAACAATATTAATATCAAAGCATGTTGGAAAATGACCAGAGGGATTTCTTCAGGCAATCGGTCCACAGGGATAAAAATAATATAGTAAGAAATAAACAAACTGTGATTGATTTTTTAAAAAGATCTATGGGAAAAGAAGGCATCATGTAATCCTTTGCCAAGGTACGTTGGAAACAAACTAGTGAGTAGGACGAGGTTATTAATCAAAGTGATGACAATTTACAAAGTAGACTGAGAAACTTAGCTAATTGGGAAACTCTAGAAAGGAATAGAATTCATAATCATTGCTTGGAGAGTGGGGATAATTTATATTTTCAGTTTTAAATACATTTACCATGAAAAAAGGTATAAATAATTATATATGCACAATTAGTTAAGCATTGGAACGGGCTCTCCAGGGAAGTGGTGGAGCTTCCTGGAGGAAGTGCTCAGAAAAAAACCAGCAACCAGGTATCCTGCAGCTGCACACTGACTCTTCCCCCACCAGTGGGATCTGGGAGAGAATCGGAAGGGTAAAAGGTAGAAAAGTTATGGGTTGAGATAAAGGCAGTTTCATAGGGAAAGCAAAAACTATGCACCCAAGCAAAGTAAAACAAAGAATTAGTTCACTGCTTCCCATGGGTGGGCAGGTGTTCAGCCATCTCCAGGAGAGCAGGGCCCCATCATATCTAACAGTGACTTGGGAAGACAAACACTGTCACTCCAAACAAACCCCACTTCCTCCTTTTTCCCCCCACTTTAAATACCGAGCATGAGGGCATAAGGTCTGGAATATCCCTTTGGTCAGTTTGGGTAACCTGTCCCAGCTCTGTCTCCTCCCAACCTCCCATGCACCCCCAATTTCCTTGCCAGTGTGGCAGTATGAACAGCAGAAAAGGCCTTGGGTCCGTGCAAGTTCTGTCAGCAGCAACAAAAACATCTCTGTATTATCAACCCTGTGTTCAGCACAAATCCAAAACACAGCCCCATATCAGCACATATCTTACAGAAGTAGATGTGACATTTTGTGATGTGGTTAGTGGGAATGGGGATATTCGATTGAAGGTTGTACTTGGTCTTCAAGCTCGTTTCCAACCTTAATAGTTCTGTGAAAGCTGAAAGGCAAATCTGCCTTCTTCAGGAAAAGGAAGTGTGACTTCCTAAATGTAGACACATGGATTTACCTGTAGTCTGGTGTATACTGTCCGAAAAATATGTCAGTTGAATGTATTTAAACTAATTTTGGGTTTGTTATGAGAAGAGAGAATATCTCAATTCTGCGAGGTCTATCTGATGGCTGATACCTGCACTAAAATTTTCAGTATGTAAACTGACTAGGATATCAAAAACAACAACAAAAAACCCAACTTGGGTTACAAGTGCACTTAAATTGATAAAATCCATCCACTATTAGCAGAAATTCTATGGAGTACATGAGGAAAGTGCATGTGATGCTTTAATTACCAGGTAAAACTGCACCAAAAAGAATGAGACATGATGGGATTTTTTGGAATGATTTTATGTCATCTTTGTTCTCTGTTTTATCATTGTCTGCAATGCTAAGCTGTTCAAAGAGAAAGGTATATAATCTAAAATAATAGCCATTTAAATGCTTTTACAAATATGTTTCATATCTACGATCTGAAATTATTAATTGTTCAAACGTGTGGATTTTCAGAAAGACATGAGAATGACATTCAGATAAAAGTCACATTTTTTTTGTGGTTGTGTGCATTTTTTATCTGGGTTGTGGGGGGGAGAAGGGGCATTGTCTTTTTTTTTTTTTAAGAAATCAAAAGTAACATAGGAGAGGGGTATTATAACACACAGTAAAATCTCATGGAAAAGTTTTTCTTTCCAGATAAGGTGGATATAAAGACAGTAGGAGAATTTAAAAAAAAAAAAATTAAGAGTTTTTGATGTTAGCTTCTGTCAAAGATAGGGTGCACTCCATCAGATCAAATAGAACTACCCAGCTTGTAGATCAGTCTTAGCTCTCTTAGTCAAAAGAGAAGAATATGCATTTTGGAGGGAGCGACTCATTGCACAGTAAAGAGATATAAGTGTTTTCTGATTAATTCCCGAAATAATTTTTTCTCCCTTTGTCTGTGAGCAGGGGAAACTGGATGACTTCTTCATCTGTAGAGATTTCAGAAATTTAACAGAGAGGCTCCTATCCAGACCGGTAAGATGTTGGAGCAAAATTAAATGAAATATATCGTTTTATTCAACATTAACCATCATACAAAGAGGACAAAGTATTGTATAGGGATTTAAAGAAGAAAAAGTTTATCTGGATTTTTTTAGAAAAACAATCAATTAGGAAAGTAACAAATGCCTTTCAAATGGATTAAAAAAGGAAAAGAAGCCGACCATTTTATTGCTGAAAGCTATATTGTACTAGATATATTAAGGAAAAGATAAGTGATAGAAAAGATATAAGCCTTGAATGAAGGATATCTACCCAGGTCCCAGATAAGTTTAATTATGGGGATGTACTAAATTGGCCCAAGATAAGTTTATGCTCATTACTTTAAATATTATATAATGACAAAGTTGTTAGAATTTTTTAGTACTTGCTATAAAAAAAATATAGACTACAAGTCAGAAAAAAGAACCATCACAGGCCAAGTCACTGAAAGAATACAAAGATACTGCAGGATTTTTAAAACTCTTATATAAAGCATGAATAAGGAAGACTATGTGTGATACCTTCAGGAGACAAGGAAGATGGGTCTTTCACTGCAGACTCTTCCTGAGATTGTGAGCTGAGGAAAACTGACGTAAAAGGAAATTCAGTATGAATGTTTATTTATAACCAAAACTGTAGCATGCTAACATTTGAAATTATAAAAACAACAACAGTAGAAATATAACAAGAATAATAGCTGATTATTGCAGTGAAAAGACTCTTACTATTGAATAACAGAAAGAGCATTTTATGTATTAGAATCCATGCAATTAAGGCAATAGAGGATTTAGAAAGAAACATTGGCAAGCATGCTCAAAACACTGAGGCAGAAAAATTCCAGCATTATTAAAACTTCCATCTAAGGTAGGTTTGCCTTGGTGATTGCATCCCTTTTGCCTCTTTCTAAGCATTTAGGAACCATCAGAGTGAAAGTGCAATAATTGTAATTTTAATAACAATATTAATTACAAGAATTGTGGTTGTTATTGTTATTATAAGCAAGTGAGGAACAGAATTTTAGTAATTGTTTGATGCTGACCAGTCAGGCATAGGATTACTGAAACACCAACAGGAGCTGCATCAACCTGCACAGTATTTCTTTCAAAATCTGTGCTAACATATAACAATATTTTTGAAGTTGTTGATGTAACTGATCACCTTAGCAGCTTTCTGCCAAAAAAGTGTCTTATAGCTTCTATTATTGCCTGCCTTGTAATGAATCACCTCTAGTGCTTGAATAATTAAATTGACTAATTTTAAGCTGAAATAAGAACAGGAGCTGTCAGTCATTAACAGACATTCTCATAAATTATCTTGCTCACTGGCCTTTTTTGTAAGCAGAAGTTACATGCAAAAATAGCATCAGCAATAAACCTTTGGTAGTTAAATGCCTTCTCTTCCCCATGAGTGCCTTCATAACTACAGTTTTCTTGGCAGTGAAGTTGTAATGACAGCTGTCATCAATGGGCTTTCATGAAATGTACCCTGACCTTTGGATGCTATATGTTACAATTACTTTTGTAAAGCCTTTGGGGCCTTGGATTGGGATTTCACACTTCAACATAGCTGCATATTGTTAACAGTTCTTAAAGCCATCTGAGAAAATATAAGAGCTTTCCTTGTCAAGTTGTTGTTTTGTTTTTTTTTTTAAATATGGGAACTCACACACAAAGATTATAATTTGCTGTTGAAGTGCAAATATTGCCTGAGAGACAACTATTTCATGAACGGATTCTGAAAATAAGACATTTCACCCCAGAGGTCGCACACTTAAAAATAAAAATTAATCTCTGCTTGACTATAAGAAAAAAAAGAAGAATGCAACTGACAGTTCTTAAAAGAGGCTCCTTGGAAATCAGAGCCACACAACTGCTTCTTCTATGCTACTGAAATGCACGAGTTTTAAGAATATTTAAAAATAACAAGAAACAGTAAGATAAAAAGGATGACCATAGAAAACTCATTAAAAGCTGAATCCCTGATGAATTATTCTACCAAAAGACTCAAAGCTGACATACAAAACTCCCTTCTAAAAATGATGGTCAAGAATTTATTTTTCTGTGATGGTCATGCCATTTGCTTAAATGAATAAATAAAATTAATATTACACATTTTAGACATGCTCTTGCCTCTCATTTCAACACAAAGGAACCATATATTCTTGTGTTTGAGGAGTTCTGCTACAAGCTGTGAATGCAGAATTTTGATACTTGGTAAAATCTATGTCAATTGAGAACAAAGATGAGTGCTGTTGCATCTTATCTGAAAGAGAAAACAAAGCAGAGAGGATTATATGTAGATAAACAAGAAATTTACTTTTGATATTTAATGTCATTTTACAGTGTTTTGCCAAGTGTTTCGCCGAGTGTTTCTTCTGCCAAAAAAAAGAGGAAACTTAACATTCTGCACTTATAAACTTCCAGTGGTAAGGATAGCTCTCAATGAACAGTGTAGTGTAGATTTCAATGTTTCCTTAGCGTAAAATTATGGTAATTTTCCTATTTTGTCTTAGTAGAATATATCTACAAACAACAAGATGGGCTGATTTTTTTGCCTAAGAGTATCAATTTTAAAGCCATTTATTTCATTGTATATATCTTTGATGAATGTGCACACCAAAAACTTTCCATACAAGAGTAGCCTGTTGAAGCCAAAATCTATGAAGATCTGAATTGAAATGGCATTTTATTTCGAATTTCTCAGATAATCTTGAACTTGCTTAAGAAATAATTCCACTAGCTCTAGCCTTACTCCTCATTATCCTACTATTCTATGGGATTAGTATAAAGCAGGTAAGTAAATGTTTAATCATGTTTTCAAAAAAAAAGACCTCACGAATGACAGTAAAATCTTTCAGAAAGATAAACAAGTATTTTGAGTTTGAATATTTATATTAGTAAAATCAAGGAGTGTATGGCATCCACAACAGTTCACAGATTTTCAAGCTTTTAATAACTTTTTAAAGGGGTGTAGCATATGTTTTACCATGCAAGCAAGACATATTTTTCAATGTTCTCTGGGGATGTTTCTAGGTTGACATCTATAAAAAGATAACCACTTTTTCTTTTTTTTGATGTAGCTTCTTGATCTTAAGACATCCGTGAACTCAATTTTCAGAAAATGGTTGCCATTTCAGAAAAGTAAAAACTAAAAAAAAAAAATTAAAAAAAAAAATAGAGAAAAGAGAGAAGAGAAGAGAAGAGAAGAGAAGGGAAGGGAAGGGAAGGGAAGGGAAGGGAAGGGAAGGGAAGAGAAGAGAAGAGAAGAGAAGAGAAGAGAAGAAAAGAGAAGAGAAGAGAAGAGAAGAGAAGAGAAGAGAAGAGAAGAGAAGAGAAGAGAAGAGAGAAGAGAAGAGAAGAGAAGAGAAGAGAAGAGAAGAGAAGAGAAGAGAAGAGAAGAGAAGAGAAGAGAAGAGAAGAGAAGAGAAGAGAAGAGAGAAAAAGGAAAGGAAAGGAAAGGAAAGGAAAGGAAAGGGAAAGGAAAGGGAAAGGAAAGGGAAAGGAAAGGGAAAGGAAAGGACTATATAAAAACTCCAAACCTCTCGATTGGGAGGATTATTTTGAGGACAAAGACTTGAATCTCTCTTCTCTTTGTTTTCCTTTGTATTGCTATGGAAGGAATATTGAAGGACTATTACTTAGAGAACATCATATAATAGAGAAACATCATATATTATTGTTTCATAATTATTTTATGCTGTGTGCTAGTGATTTTGAGAAGCAGCTTTTAAAAACCCAGCTTTTTGAAAAATAATGAATATTGTTGGTTCTAAGCAATTCACTTACTATATGCCAAATTCACAGGAAGTATAGACAGCAGGGAGACAGTTATTAATAAGCAAGTAGAGGAGGATACACTTCAGTCTGACCTCAGACAGGAACATTTTCTATGATGAAACAAAATTTGCCTTCCTTGACAAGGCATAAGATCCCTCTGTTAACAAAAGCTGCACAACATTGGGCTTATTTTGACTTGAGGTGAGATTTAGGCATCCCAACAGCAAAAGCATAGTTTAAGTCACCTTCAATATCAATAATTTCTAATTTACACACACATGACAGTATATATTATGCTTATACTACCAAACTAAAGCGGGACCTTGTCCCCAAGGCCATAAAGCAGTGACTGCCTTTTGTTGGTATTGGTTTGGATTATTTTCCTCTATAAAAGCTTTGTGCTGGACAGAGATGTCTATAATCATGGATAATAGTGACAGCTTTTACTAAGCTACTGTAATAGAGGTAGCTTTTAGCAGTTTTTATTTATTCAAACCTCAACAATATTTTTTTTGGTTTTTGTAAACTTCTTTGGGTGAAATGTACTTGCATGACATTGTACAAAATAGGGACAGTATAAGCTAAAGTGGCAGTTAAGGAGACTAGAGTGACAAGTGAGTTGAGTTCTTGATGTTAAAAAATTCAAGCACAGTTTCCCTATTTGTCCTCTATGCCTTAAAGTCCCTTAACCTCTAGAACATTACCTACTTAGAGTGTGAAAACACTACTGAAATATTTTCAATACTGGGAAGAAGAAGTATAGCTTTTAAGAATTTTTTTGAATTGAAATGCAAACTCAGAGTATACTTGAAGAATGGCATATGGTTGAAGGTACAAAAATGCAGGTGAAAACCAGAAAAAAGCTAGACATTGCTTTTCCTTCTTTTTTTCCCTAAATTACCATGACAGTGAAATAAGACTTGAATTTTGTGTCTTCTCAGTGGGCTACAAATACAGAAGCTTCTATTCAGGTAGGAAATGCTCAGCATTATGAAGACTACAACACAGTTTTCTGGGTCCTGCACGTAAGTTTCAAGCACAACCCTATTAGAAAGCCAAAGATCTTCTCCAAACTTCATGAAGAAATGCCTTAAAGTCTTCCAGATTGACCATATGAAATGGGATTCAATATAAGCACTAGTCGTTTTTTAAAATTTACTTAATATAGATAGTTAAGAAGCATATCTTTGCTGTGATGACATATTATGTGTGTCTTGTAGTTTGTCATTAATCACATATAGCTGTTCTGTCTCGCAACAAGACTTGTCCAGTAAAAAAGGGAACTGCCAGGTTTCTATTCAAGATAATTAATGGTCATCTGAATTTTTTATTCAGACTGATGAGTCTGGAGAGACTCATTCCAGAAACGATGCAGCTGTTAGGTTTAAGAGAATATCATAAATTGAAGTCATTTGGATGTGCCTGATTTGAAAACATTTATGTAACATTCAAAAGTAGTCCCAACAGAATTTTGCATACCAAATGTTACACAGCTATAATTTTCCATTCATTCCCCACTAACACATTTAATCTGTGGTAATTAATTAGCTACCTGTGAAAAATTAGATCTAAATATTTACTTCAAAGTCTGGAAACTAAAAGAGCCATGATTTTTTTTTTGTAAAAGGAATACATAAAAAGTTTTCTCTCTCTTTACACTGCAGTTTGCTATACAGAATGCTCTCAAAGATGAAACAAAGACATAAAAGAATAATTTTTTAGAGAAAGAATATCTTTAAAACTTGTCTGACTAGACATATTTGACAACTTTGCCACGACAGCACAAGTTAACACATCAATATAGCAATGTTTTCCATAGAGAAAGTCTGGAAATTCAAGGACATGTAGTTCATCTTTATAATCAGCAGAGCACAATAATTATGTAAAATGCTTCAGAATTTTTCAGAATATAGTATCAATTCACATATCTTCCAATAAAAGTTTTAACACACACATAAATATTTAAGAACAAAATGCAAGCTTATATAGTTATGTACAATATTTGCATAGTCAAAATATTATAATAGAGAACATAATAGAGAAAATGTTCTAAGCAGTTCTATTACATTTATGTTGGCAAATTGGATTGTCCGAGTTTGGTCCCTATTTTCATTTTTCTAGTATTGGAAGAAGAGGTTGGGGAAAAAATCCAAGGCTCCTTGATAAGGCTATGCTTTACATATACTGCAGTTAGTTGATTCAGACATGCAGCATGGTCAGCATTTTTGCTAAAATTTCACTTCAACAATTTAAGAGTTTTCAATTCAAAATTGCAATACTTAAAAGAAAAAATGGCATCCACGTTCCTGCTTTCATCCATTTCTCCTCTTTTCCAGTTTAATAAAGAACCACACTTAGCCAGTTATGTTTTGCCCTTTGTTTTCATTGAACTTTCTGTGGTTAGAAATTGTGTAAATTTGAACATATAATTAACAATCAAGGATTTCTTCCAAAAGATTCAGTGCTTCTTTTTTGTAGTAATCAATACTGATCAAAACAATAGTGTGGCATGAATTTACTATTGTATTTGGCAGTAATAACAATATGAAGCAGGCAAAAAAGGGTGATGGACAGGAAAAGGAAATTACTGTCTCTTCCATGCCATATCTATAAAATCATTAAATGTAAGGTGAAAAAAAGAAAAAAATAATTGCTAACCTTGCTTCCTGTAGAAACCGAGCTTTGCCTTAATAAACAGATGCTTGAGCAGAGACAATTAAGTTGGTCATTTCACAAATCACTGTGATAGACAATGCTGCCAAATCTTCAGCCACAGGAAGCCTCCAGGCTATACAAACCCTACCTAGCATGTGTGAATCTTGTTATTTCCACTACATGGCTTTATTATTTCAGAGTATGAGAAACTCTGTATCCCCTGGGAAAAAGAGTGTCTCTCCTTTGTTATGCTATCAGTAAGCATATAATAATTTTCCCATTTTATTTCATTTTATAACAACATGTGTACCAGTTTCAGCATATTAGGTTTCTTTTCTCAATTTTGGACACAATGATATATAATATATATGATTCAAGTGTGAAAATGAAGTGAAAAATATAATATGATATCTGCTTATTAAATCCACACCTGTATGCATGTTTTTCTCCTCAGAGCAGCTAATACTTGCAGAAGACAAACCACCAGAAAGTTACACGCAGAGCAATTGAGGTTTCCAAACAGTGTTTCTTGTATCCCAAATTCAGCCACAATTATTTTCACAACAGAAATGTATTATGATTCAATATCTCCCAGGAATGAGAGGAAGTAAAAGGATTTTTGCAAGAGAAAAATATGTTTCTAAATCCTCTCAAAAAGAGATATGCAGACATTTTGGTAAATTATACATGTGCAAAGGCTTCAGTGAGCAACTGATGATGTGCATATATTTAAATATTTCTCCTTTTATTTATGACAAGAAAAATATTTACCTCATTTTTCAGATCAATATATTCTTCTTTGAAGGTTTAAGTCCATCTGAAAAGGAAGTTTTCAATTGCCTACAAAATTGTCCTTTTGAGAATGAAGAAATAGCTTTATAATTTCAATGGCAGGAATTTATGTTCTTTATAGCTAATTTGGAAATACTATGAAAAGCCATCAATATCTCCGTTTTAGTAATTTCTTTCTTTTAAGGTACGTTCTAAATAGTTTCAAGTTAATAGTGAATGTTTCTCTGTTGCAGCAAAATGGAGAAAACTGACTTCATATATGCCAAGGGATTTCTGAGATTGCTGTGATTGCAGTTAATAGAGAAGCAAATGTTTTTAATATCAGTGTTTGTACATTTGTATTCCACAAATTATTTTCAGTGAATGGAATAAAGTAGATTTTACCTTTTTAATTATCAAATTATGTTTATAAACATTGCTGTAAAGATATTCACCATCCATTCCCACTGAAAAAAATAACACATATTGCTGAAACAAAGAGGGTAATAAAGATATTGAATACTAATTCTCCTTTCTTTCAAGTACAGCTTTTCAGCTCAGATTACTGCCCCAGCAAACTCAATCTCCACTGCCTCTCAGAGAAACCTTTTCTGGTTAAATATTTTAAAAATCTTACATATATTTTATGTAAATACAAAGTGTATTTTTTTATTAGTTCCTACTTTGAGATCACCCTTCAAAAAAGTGACCCCTCCCCATCCTCATCACCTGAGGATAAGAGCACAGCAAAAATAAACTATATATAATATAGCATGCAGCTTATTCCCTGCAGGCAACTAGCCACTCTAAATCCTGTATCACACTATAGGCTTGTATTAGAATATCAAAAGCAATTTTATTGTAGTTTAGTATCACAGTCTACAAAATGGGGCAAAATTACATGCCTAATTTAAATTAGTCCTCCAGAAGATTATTTATCCCATCACAAAGAACTGGATTATACCATTTCAGTTATCTTAGGACAGAATGAGTTCCCATTTGGAAGTGGTTCTCCTTCTGTAGAAAGAGTCCACTTGATTAGACATTAACATTTAGCTATCCTGCATTATGGCACATTTCAATTGAATAGAGTTCATTTCAGTGACGTGCCTTTGCAGTCATTTTAGGTACCACAGAATTTCTAACAAGCCTTTAGATTGTTTAGTAAGGGTGAAGTTTTTCCTTTACTCCTTCAAGTGCAGACACGAAAAGGCAGCAAGGACACAAGTACAGGGAAGCAAATAACTCCTCTCTGGTCTAACGTACTCTGATTCTAGCCTTTGATGTGGGATCTCCTCGGAGCACACAGATTGCTTTATAGAGGTGATATTTAGCAATTGTCTAAGGAAACACAAATATCCAGTTAAGATTAGATGCCTTGTATTTGTAAAATTGTAAGTTAAGATATAATTAAAATTACACCCCAGTTTTTATATTTTAGGTACAGAAAGTTATGTGAGGTAAATCCGAATCCTACAAAAAATAAGCAGCATTAAATTCTGGTATCATTTTTTTACAAATGGGACTGAGATGGTTGTCCCAGATTTTCAGATTTGCCATGGTGTATTGTTTTACTGCGAAGATAGCAAACAGAAGATATTAACACTAAAACATTTGTCTTATCAAACATTTTCTCAGCAATATCACAATAGATCTTTCCTTCTTCTACCTTAATATCTCCAACTTCTAACATATTTACCATATCTGAATTGCTAGCCCTGAATTTTCAAACGTAAAATTTATCACTGGAATGTCAAAATCACAGCAGCACCTAATAAAAACATTTTGATTCTTGTAATTACACTAGAGTTGGAGGGGTTTTTTTAATTGTAGTTATTGTTTTTGCCTTCTCATTTGCTTTAAGCTTTCCAAGCACATGGATATATTGCAATTTTATCAGGTTTTTTATATCTTTTCTTGGTTTATGTCTAACATTTGGGGTTTTTGCATTTTTCCTTATTCTAGATCAACCTTCCAATTGAAAAAAAAATCCCTACTGTATGAGTAATTAGGATCAAATTTGCAGCAGAGCTTGAACAACTATAATACTATATCTCTTGTCTATATCTTTCACTTGTTTCAGAAAAAGGGAGTTTCAAAATAAAAAACTTTATCTGAAATAGTATTTAGGGAATGCTTTGGGACAGAAGTAAGATTTTTACTCTATTTATTATTTTGTAATTTATGGCTGTTAAAAATGTGCTCAAAAATACTTAGTATTTTATGAATTTTTTTCCAGGAAAAATTGTTTCAAAACAGTAAGACTATAGAAAAAAAAAAGATCCAACAAAACACAATAAAAATCCAAATTATAGTAAAATATAAAGACTATATGCTTATACAAATAGATTGTATTCCAGATGGGTAAATACATAATACTGATTGAAGGGTTAGAAATTTGTTTCCATCCTGTCACTTTAAGACTCCTGCTAAAATGACACAAAATACTGTCTAAACAACAACACAAGACAGCAAAATGGAACTATAAAGTTTATGTCACTTGTGAGTGCCTTGCTTTATTCTGCTCTGAAGGATGATGTCCTTGCAAAGTGTTTGTGTTTCTAGTCACTTTGGAAGAGCAAAAGACAGAGCAGCCTAGTACAATTGAGGACTGACAAACGGTGGAACAAAGGGGTTTGCTGCAGGTAAACCTAATGCAACCCAAGTAAACATCAATTTAGCTAGCAGAGGAATTGGAGCTTGAGAGAAAGGATAAGAGAAGAATAACCTTTTTTTTTATGGCTTGTTTGCTGTAAGTGTAGTTTGATCTCTAGTGGCTTGCCAAGTAGGTCAACAAAAGTATTTGCAGTAATTGGCACTGAGTTTCTGGAATTCACTGTCAGAAAATATAGTGTAACTTCTGAAGAGTACTTGTTCCTAAGGGAAAATAACTTCACAGAATGGATTAGAATAATTTTGCACTGCTTGGTGAGGCAGTTGGTTAAATTGGTGTTTTGTTTTACTATGGCTGTGTTGCTTCCTGTGTACTTCCATACATTTCACTGAGAAGCCAGAGATGAAAAAATTACATTTGCATATTATAATAAGATGCTACAAAGGACACAAAATGGGCACATTTTTTATATTGCATATGGAAAACACAAACTGTTACGCTGTTATATATGTTTGCTCTTGATAGAGGGGAATTTCCTGTATCCTTTACAAAGTTATAGCCAGAGCTGTGTGAGAACAGGGGTCATCCCGGGCAATCTTCCTCTATGTAACTGTAAAAGGAGAGGGAAACCTTTTTGAGCCCTGTAGGGTTCTAGTGTGACTGTTGTCATATAATCTAGGTCAAGGGAAAACAGAAGGGAGAAAGCTAAGGAGAAAGGGGAAATATTACCGCTGGCCTGGTTCCTACGGTATATCACCGTGTCCCGCAGCCATAGGGAGGAGGAGGAGGAGAAGATCCAGCAGGCAGGAATTGTGCAGCAAGATTGATTTATTTAATTATTTTACAAACTCTTTTATAGACTTTTTTCTTCATAGTCTAATTGGACAAAGGACCAGCCACCCCTTGGGGGCGATTGGCCAAAATCCTAAAACATCCATTATCAAAATATTTTCTACTATACCATAAACAAGACTTTCCAAGGTTGCAGGTGGCTTGGTTGTTTACATTCCCTGCTACCTCTTCTGTGAGAGAGAAAAGTCTCTCACGGACTTAGAAAATAACAAGAAGATCCTCACTAACAGCATTTTTGTACCTACAGGGAAATATTTATGTCCACTGCCATCCCCAGTTGTGCTCTTCACTCTTCTGTGTTGTAACTGCTTGACTCTGCCTAGCAGGCTGCAGCTCCCTGTGAGCACAGCGGGGATTTCCTAGGGCCCTGTGACTGGTCGCATCCCGGAGTCCATTTCGGACAGCCCCGCGACCTGGCTCCGGCAGCCAGCAGCGTTACAACGCAGTGGTGATGAAAGAGGTAGAGAAGGGTCTCCCATGAGGGTGGTAAAACGGCTTTAATCCCATCTTGTCCCGGCACCCTCGGCGGCAGAGAGAGAAACCTCATGATCTGGGTGCGGGTTGGTTTTGTCAGGGGCCAGGGGCGGTCCCTGGGCAGGGTTGGGGTACAGGAGCCAACAGGGAGAAACCGAGGGAGTGGCCAAGGCTAGGGCAGGGAACGGGGGAACATGGCAACGCAGAATCAGGGGGTTAACAGGCTACCACACTTCTGTATTTGAATCAGGATTTATTCTAGTGCAATTCCAGGAGATAGAAGGGAAATTAAGACACTATTGCTTAAAATTTACTGTCTTAATTAATTCCTGGGTTTTGGTCCCCTGGCCTTCCACTCCAAATAAGTATTAGCTCATTAACAATACAAACAAACCTGTAGGATGACTTCTGGGGAAACTTTAGTCCAGCAAGTATTCTCAAAGGGCAGGACAAGAGAGCCCATCAACTTTGTCAGTCATTAGGATTCTTCCAAAACCATTCTAGTAGGCATTGTGTTCTTAAAGTTCCCACATACCCTTCCTCCTAACTCCATGACTTCCAATACTTGTCATCAGATTTCTATTATGAGGAAAATGGTCTGGTGGCCTGCAGATCATCATATTCTCCTCCACATGATAAAATTCATATCTGTTCTCCTCCCTGGGTTTGCTGTACATGTTGGCATCTCGACTGCCATATATTGAATAATATCAGCCCGGGCCTTGAGTTTGGGCTACTTTGCTTGTTATCAGTCACCAGTGGTATACCAAACCATGGAGTTTTACCCCTTAGACCTGCCAGTCCAGACAACTTTCATCCCATTTGACAGTATACTGTTACAACTTACAAATCCTTGGATTTCAAGACAGAATGCTGTGGCAAAGATTGTGAAAATATTTCAGGATTTAAGATCTATCACATCCGCTGTTCTACCATCATTTATACGGCCTTGATAGATCTCTGTAAAAGGCAATTAGGCATGATGTCACCTCAGCAATATGAATTGGTTGCTCCTGACTATCTTCTTGTCTTTCACATGTCTGGAGAGGAATCCAGTAGTTTGCATTCTCTGTCCCAAGGGCCTTAGTCCCAGTTTTTCTGTCTGCACTCTAGGCAGTGAAATCACCTACCAGCAGCAATTGCTGGACTGTAGGCTAGTGACAGAAACCTTGCAAACACTACACTGAGGTGAGTTTCAGCATCAATGTGATGCAGATTTCTATTGCAAATCCATTCACAGAGATTTCAGAAAAGCCTACCATTTGAGATTTTAAGAGACTTTTTTGGCAGTTTATAGAACATGGCATTTACCAGAGCAGTAACATAGAATCAGTGTCATCATCTATTCCTATCTATCACTGTAAAGCAATAAGGTGTGACAGTGTTCCAGGAGAAAAACTAGACAGTTTAAATAAAATAACAGTCAAAGTGACTTACTAATTTATAGCAACATGATATGGACTAATACATATGCTGTCAAGAAATCATCCCTGAGGATGTATAGCCCCCCCTGAGGTGCAGTTACCCCCATGCTGCAACCTTCAGTGTCACACCACTCTCTGGAGTGTGGCAGCTCACAGCTCCTGGCAGGGATCTGCTCCATCCTATATGGGCAAGGAGACCTCTGGCAGCCTGGGAACAGCACTGGTGCTTTGGGTTTTTAATCAGTCCTGGACCATAATATTTTGATTTAGGTCATTGCCTGTATTTTTTCATGAACCTCAGGCATTAATTGATTTTGGATTCATATCCATTTCTCATCTTTTTATTTATTTTCTGCTAGTTAACCAGACGAGTTTCTAATCAGAGCCTCCTGCAGACTCAGAAACTGGATGAAGCTGCATATATTTGCACTAAAACTTGACTAATTACAAAGCATGTGTCATCATTTTGTTCTGAATGGAAGCTGGCATTTTGTTAATATTGGTCTGCACTGTCAAGTAACATATAGGAGAACTTGCTTTTTATTGAAAGTCCTGTGGCTCTTAAAACCATTACATATTACTCATTTGATATTCTCTTTGCATAACCTCCACAAATTGAAATTGTTTAGAATAAAAGGATATCACAAGACAATACTAGGAAGTAATTCATGTGCTTCCAGTATTTCAGTTTTTTGTCACTAATACTTAAGAAATTAATTATCTCCAGAGTGCCAAAACATTCAAGTTTTTGTTGTTGAAAGCTACACTTTCAATTGCAGAACTTGAAGTTCTTGGCTTCTGCCATCTTTCTTCCCTTGTGATGCGCATCTGTAGACTATTTTAAATTGTTGCTTTTCTAGACAACCAAATAGATGCCCTGAGTACATCTAGAAAAGTTGGAAATATTTCAAATTGACAGTAGGAAAAATTGGATGGAAGGAATGGAAATGGTTGCTTCTGCACATGAAGTGATAGCAAGCATTCTAATTGGAGAATGAAACAAACTACAAGGTTCAAGGTAGCTATGAATATGAATTCTTACTTTCTTATTGATCTTTAATGTTTGTGTATGTGTGTATGCCTAGATGTAAAACATGATTTAGTGTCATTTTTGTTGTGTGCATATCTCTAGGAATGCATGTATCTTTGTGTGAAAGAAAAGCAGAAAGAGTATGCTCCTGAAGATATTTCCCTCAATCTTCCTTAGGTCAAAAACAAGTTTATTTTGCATTCAGCAGAAGTAAGATTTTCCCCCACATATATTCCCAAAATGAAACATTGTTTGATTAAAGGTATTATGACCTATATTGACCTGCAGTTTGCACAGTTACGTACATATTACTTAACCAGGTTTAATTGCAATTTCCTAAAAAACAAAATTACACTAAATAACTGCACATAAAATTCAATCCACCTAAATTTTCTACACGGGGCTTTCACTACATATTGTAGTGGCACATTTAAGCTCATTAAATTCTTTCCCTGTATCCTGAAAATTCTCTGGCCAGCAGTCTTGCAGACATGTACAAGACATGAGACAGAGACAAGTATCTGAGGTTTAGATTTTCTTCCAGAAACTTCTGCCCAAGTTCTGGCTGGTGTTTCAGAGGGTTCCCTAGGTCCTGTATCAGATCTGACAGTCACATGCAGATGGTCTATGTACCTTAACAGCATCTAAGGGAGGATTTTACTACTTGTGACATTGAATTGGAGATTAAAATATTGTATATGCAAATTAAGCAGTTATATATATTGCAATTTACAGCACAAAACCCCACAAACATCAAGTGATTTACTCTGAGTGCTTCAGGTGTACTCCAGATGTGAATACACACGCAGTTTTCTTTGTGATAGTAACCATACAATACTGTGGATTTTGTAGCAATATTGATAGAATTTGTGTTATATGTAGAAGAAAAAAGCGTACAAATCACAAAACAGCAAGAACCCTTTTGCTTAATTAATGTAAAAACACTTAAATCCAGTGTGAAACAAAACAATCTGAGTATTTCAAATCATATAGAAAATATTACAATGAGCTTTCTGCATCCTGGAAAAACAATGTTGTAATAAGAGCTTCATAGTCAAAAAAGAAAAGAGTTAGATATCTAAAAGTACTCTCAGTTAATTGTCAGTATACGAGTGGAGAAATGGAGGAACATGAATTATTGTGTTTTTCTATTTTACAATGGCAAATTTGAGCTTCAGATACTGAGGCAAAGTCTGAAGGACAAATCCTCAATGTCTGTTCTCATCATCCTGTCCATCAAGGAGAGGAATGACAATTTGCACCAGCTGCTGAATTGCCCTCTGACTCCAGCTGGGGCACAAAAAAAAAAAAGATGCTGTAAAAACAGAGTGCTGCCACAGCACTGCAATGCAGAAAGTTTTAGAGAAAATCAATCATAAGCCAACTTGATAGATGGTTCAGATTTGAAAGAGAGGCATAGCTACACTGCCTGCCCTGCTTTTGCTGACTTAGTCACAATATATATGTAGTGAACATTCACATGATTTTATTAATTTTTAAGAACCAGGCAGAATTGTTAAAATGTCCATAAAAAGGAATGCTTTATAAGTCCCAACAGCCTGAGTAGTCACAGGAATCATTATGGCTCAGAGACAAAAACTTTAAATTTCACATACAAATAAGCCCTGTATACAGTAGATTTAGTTTTGTCTTTAGATGAAACAATTGAGTGACATAGAACAGATCACATAGTAGGAAAAATACTAAGGCTAGCAAACATTATTTCACTGATCATTTTATGAGCTAAAAATTAGCTGCTTTCTTCTTATGAATCAGAAAAAAAAATACAGCAAAAAACCCCTGCATCTTAGTATATAAAAAATGCTTGGGTTTGGTTGTTTCATTTATGCTGACCTTTTTTAATGTTTCTTATGCTATGGAAGGTATTTCTGTATTACATTAAAAAATCTATGAAAAGGTATTTCTATACATATGAAAAGTCAAACTAGGAAAAATAAAATGTTAGTCAATACAATTAAACATTTTTTAATACTGAGCAACTGAAGGGATGGAAGGAGGGCAGACAGTCAAAAAGGGAGGGAGGGAGGGAGGGAGGGAGGGAGGGAGGGAGGAAGGAAGGAAGGAAGGAAGGAAGGAAGGAAGGAAGGAAGGAAGGAAGGAAGAAAGGAAGGAAGGAAGGAAGGAAGGAAGGAAGGAAGGAAGGAAGGAAGGAAGGAAGGAAGGAAGGAAGGAAGGAAGGAAGGAAAGAAGGAAGGAAGGAAGGAAGGAAGGAAGGAAGGAAGGAAGGAAGGAAGGAAGGAAGGAAAGAAGGAAAGAAGGAAGGAAGGGAGGATGGATTCCAAATAAATGATCAATTTAATTACTCAATTAAAAACTAAGTTTCTGTTTTAAAGTGGTAGCATTTACTAATAATTTTTTTTTCTGTAAAATTTGACTAGCTGCAGGTGTAATTAAGCATATCAAATATAATTATGTAGTTGTGTGTATGAATATACATATGATTTATGTGATACAGTGAGGATTAACACAGCTTAGGTGGGGGAGATCTTCTTGTACTTTAGACTGTAGATGTATACATCTGATTTTACAAACTATCATTTTACAAGCTCCAGAGAGTGCATGAGTCATTCAATGTGTCAGATGAATGCACTGGAGGGTGACTGCCCCTTAACAGTGTCTGTTCTGTCCTTTCCCAGCGAAAGGAGGCTGAGGGGACTAGGGAAGGTTATATTGAGGCTATGTATGTGGGGAAAAATCCTCTGTGCCATAGTTCTGTCTCTTCTTTCTTTTCTGATTATTAAAAAAACCACAACATTTATTTAATATCACCTTCTGATATACAAAACTTTTGTTATGCATTAATTAATTTTCACTTACAAGTGTATCTTATAAATAGCAAAAAATAAGCGCATATGTAGGTAGTGTAGCAATGATGCCAAAAGTGCTAAATAATTAACCTTAAGTTAGAGTGAGACTTTCCTAAAAGTTAATGAGGTAGTTATTAGATTAATTAGGGCCCAAGCAGGAAATTATAGTGTAGATTATATAAAAATCCTACATGACAAATGGCACACCAAATGGTCTTTTAACGCACTATTAAATTGCAACTGTCTCTGATAAAAGAAATATATACAAAGACTCTCAGGAAAACTTTATGTAATATATCATTTTCTTCCTCATAATAGTTACCTGTCAGCATAGAAGTATGGTCTGAGAAATAATTCAAATTACATAGTAGTTTTTCAGTTGTCAGAGCTACTACACAGCTACTACAACTTTCTAGAAGGGTTATATTTAATTACATTGCATGAAATAAACATATGCAGTGGTTAAATTCACAAAATACTTATGTGCCTGGTAACTATTAAAAGTTTCATATATAGTGAATGCCCCTTGCAGAAAATTAAAACTATGAAAGGAGCACAGTATTGTCATGATTTACTATGTTATGATACCAACTGACCACCTCCTACATTCCACAACTATTTATATCACATTATTTGGTCCTTCAGCAAATAACTATAATTGGATAACCCAGTCATTCAAAGTCCCAATCCTTATTTCCCATTAACAAAAATTTTCTACTAACATGCTTATGCATCCTTCAAGCTATCTGGTAAATATGGGACAATCACTGTATCTTCACCTCATCTTATTTTATGAAGGAGGAGGACTACTGGGACCTTTTGAAGAATAAAGGACACGAAATGAACATAACTTGTTTTGTCTGGAAAAACTAAGGATGAAAGGGAATATAATTGTTTCCTATAAATAAATCCATGGTAAACCCATGGAAATTAAGGAGTTATTTAGCTAACAGACAATGCTGGCACAAGAATGGATGGATATAGAATAGCCACGCGTAATCAATGTAGCCTTGACAGAGAATGTATTTGTGTGAGTTGAGGAATGAATCCTGGAGAAGGTGTTTAACAGGAGTAATAGAAACAAAACAAAACCAAGAAGGAAACACAGGCTCCTAAACAAAAGAAAAGAAATCCCCCCCAGAAAGAGAAAAAAAGCCTAGGTACAGCTAGGAAAGAAAAGGATTCATTTATGAAGTGAATTATGCTGAGTGATTAAGTGTGAAGAGAGGAAGAAGGGATCCATGACTTAGAAGTCCCCTTCAAGTTCAATATTCCATCATATTTTTAAATTTGATTTCTGAAAACAAAGCTGGACAAAGTAGAGTGTAAAGCAGAAATGGCTAGACAATACTTATTGTTGTAAAAGAAGGCTGAGGAGTACAACCATAATAAAAAAAGTTGAAGATATTTTTTAAAGTATGTTGAATGACAGAAAACACAGCAGGTGATTAAAACTGGACCTCAGATAATATGCAGATTTTGCACGGACGATATTCTAGGTTGTGTATAAGAAAGGTGATTTTTTTTTTTTTAGGACTAGGGGAATGTCATAGGTTAGCAAGCATAGTCCCAGAAGGGATGTCCTTGCTAAAGGGTGCTTACAGCTTCCTCTGGGACCTGATAGAACCTATCAGCTGGCCAGTTTGAATATGGACAATTCTTTGAGCCACTTAAAGTTGTGACCGCCTCTGTGATCCACACTTAAGAATAGACAAACTCCCCCCCAAGCTCTCTCTCGTTTCCGGCGCTGGCACAGGTGGCTGCGGGCCCCGTGTGGGGGCCAGCGGGCCCGGCCAGGCCCTGCTCGGGCCAGGCCGGGCCCGGCCACGGCCATCCTGGAGCCGATGGACCTGTTCCAGTCGTGGAACCCCCCCCACTGCCTTGCCGTGGGCAGCCGGAGCGGCTCGGCTCTCCCCCCTCTCCACTGCGATAAGAAAAATTCAACATTCCAGCTGCAAAGCTGCAAGGCCGAGGTGAGATTAACCCTTTTATTGCTGTGAAGAGCTGAAAATCTGAGGGAAGAGAGAGAGGAGATGCTTAAAGCTGAAATTCTGTTGTGAAGCTATGATATATCAGAGATACCCATTGTAATTTCATGAAGATATGGGGGGTGGAGTGTTCAACTCGTAAGCAAAAGCACCTGCGCTGAGATAGGCAGATGCTGACGCAGCTGTAATTTCATGAGAAGTTTGGACAGGGAGAGATGGACCAGATGAGGACTTTTGCTCCAAACGGGAAAGGAGAAAACCTCAGTTCCTAGAGATGCTCCCAGAGATAGTCCTAACAATGAAGATGAGGAAGACTCTTTGCTCCCAGGGAAGGAGAAGGGCCTCTGGTTTTGTTTCTGAATGGCTCAACCTTAAAATTGTACCCCAAAAAACTTCAAGAGTGGACCCTCGAAAGCAGTTGTGGGAAAAGCTGCAAGTCGGGGGAAGGGACTCGCATCGCGAGCAGAGAGACTCCTCTTCCTAAATGGACTGAACAATATTTGGAAGTGGGTGACTGTCTCGTTGTGATAATGTTTTCATAGCATGAGCAAGAAGAGACTTCTCTTTTCTAAATGGACTGAACAAGGTTATTATGGAAGTGGTAAACAGACTGAACATCTTAAGGGTTGTCTTTTTACATTGTCAGTGGGAGAAGGGAGGAAGGTGGGGGGAGGAGGAGAGTTCTGAAGGTGGTATATTTTTTTTTTCCCTTGTTTTAGGTCTGTTAATAAACTTCTTTATATTCTTTTAAGTTTGGTGTCTGCTTTGCATTTCTCCTAATTCTTATCTCACAGCAGATAAACAGTAATGAGTATTTTAGACCAAACCACTACAGGGAATCAAAAATTACTAATCGTATTGAAACTGAACAATGTCTTGATAATAATGAAAAAATCATTATGAAGTTTGCCAATAAGCTCCATATAGGTCTGAGTTCTTCTGGATTTCATTCTGAGGGTGTTAAAATAGGACAATTCTAGTCTCAAAATCACAACCACATCAGTGACGTATTGTGTTGGAACTTAATAGCTTCCCACTTTTCAGAGTTTATAAGCCCAGATGTAGAACACACTGCTTTTTTTGTATGAGTTTATGTACAGCAAAACGTAAATCTGATTTTCCTGCCCTTGCTCAAGTAGATATGCCTAAAATACTACCCAAGATCTGAAACAAAGAGCAAAGGAGTAAAATGGGTTATAACAGTAAATAATGTAAGTATATAATATTTTTTGTCTTCATGTATTGACCTGTTTTATACTATAAATTTGGAAAATATTAATTATGATTAATAATCGTAATAGACCCATACCTATTGTGCATGTGAGCTATGGATGGCTACATCACATGCTAAGAAACCTTTTTATAATAGAATGCACTTTGTTTTGTTTTTCTCTTTCCATCATGTTGTCTTACTTTCCTTGGCTGCCAATGGTTTTTAACTCTCTGATCCAGATGGTTTATCAGAGGATTTCAGTTTTAGGTCATTGGTTGAGTTCCAGAACATACTCAAGATGAAGATGTGCACTAGGCATCAATTCAGCTCCAAGCAGGTGTCCCTGTTGCTGCCATTTCAACAAGTACTTACTGACACCCTCCTTACTAATCTCATTGGACAGACCAGGGACTGCACAGAAATAGCTTTATTCCATCTGAGTTGATGATGGTTCTTCTGAGCCAAGATTGAGCCCTGCTGGTAGAACACTGTGAAGCAGATTGCATAGGCTGCTGGTGCTCCATGCAGACAGAGGACTTTGCTCTAATGATGACTGTTCTGATTTTGTTGCTTGTGAGTCTGTGTTTTTGTACAATATCTGCTATTAGATTTGCTCCTTACCCATATCCTACATTAATTCATTTCATCTGTATTTTCCCTTTGTTTCCAGGAAGAAAATAAATAGTTTAGGCACTGATTTCATTAATGGAAAACAGATCCTTCTGTAACAAATTTTCATGCAGTGATTTTGGAGGGAGAGTGCTCTTGCCTGAAGTGTCAGTAACTAAAATTCTGGTAATCAAGTGTTCAAATTACCTCTTGGAACAAAAAGCATTTTTCTGGGAGGATATACTAGCAAAATAGTAAAAATTCAGTGAAGTGTCATCAGATTTATTGCTTGTCATTCATATATATTACTTCTAAAAAGACATTACAGTATGTCAATTAATTGAAAGAATTACCAATAGGGAAAAAATATTTTTGTCTTAAATGACATCTTTGCAAAGACTATGTTACAAGAATATGTTCTGGGAAATATGTTGTTTTAGTAGACAGTATTACATTATAGGTGGTATTTTAGTGAGCCAGCAAACACACAATCACTAGATAAATCACTGAGATAGAGACATAGAGATTCTTTCTACAGTAAAAAAACAATCTTCCAGTTGTGGAACATCCTTCCACAAGCCCATAAATACAATTTTTTATTCATTTGTCTTGTGTCCCATTTCAAGATTCCTTGCAAAGATATATAAAATGGTGATAACAGGAGTTCCAGTTTCCTAACTGATTCTTGCAAGTTTGGAAGGATTACAGGATATTGCCATATTATACCATATTTATTATTCCAAAATACCTTAATATGTAGCATGTAGTGCTTTGATTCCTTTCCTTTGCATGACTTGGAATGCCTTACAAATTCTGTACTATTTTGAAATGCATAATGCTGTTTAACGGCCCTAATGCAATTTATTTTGTGCTATATCAACAGTTCCCATCTTTTATTCAGAGTCTTAGTGATGTAAAACCACTCAACAGTTTTGAGATTTTTTCATCCCAAAATCTGTATGACAGAGTCATGTCATTTGTGCTAGTTCTTCTTCTGGTTTCTTGACATTTTCATTCCCAGCTACAGAATGGCCCATTCTGAACAGACAGAGAAGATAATCAGCTTTCCTGCTTATTCCATAAGTAATTACCAGCCACAGTTGATGTCCAGGATATAAGAATTATAGCTGCAATGTTCTGAAGTCAGTGCAGAACCCAAGTCTTCCATTTCCTGAGTTAATGTCCCCATTGATGAACAAATATTTTTTCTAACTTTTGAGATTTACAGATTCTGAAAGTATTGCAATGCAAGTGCAGACTTTTGCACTATGAATTTTAGCCTCTGACAATAATATTGCTTTTCTTAATAACTTTTTTTTGGACTATTTAGGAATCATTACATGCCTGCAGCAGTTTCTTGACCACAAATTATAATCCCTGAACTGAATTATTGTGCGCTGTCACTCAAGAACTTCTTTACAGGAGTGATTTTCTGTCTGGAGAAAATCCACCTGAGGAACTGCAAACACTAGATCCAGTGAGTGTAGAACAACCTTAAATCCATGAGCTTTGATAAGTTTTCCCATAGTTCAAGCCTATCTGCTGTAAGGCAGAAGATTGTTTACATTCAAAAAGCTTTCTGGACTCTTTCTCAGAAGCACCCAGCGCTTTCTTGGAGACTACATGGAAGACCTAAGGGCCTTGCTTTGGCAGTCTGATTTCCCTACTGCTAAAGGTGTTTCAGTATCCAGTGGGGATGATGTCATAGGTAGAGCTGTTCAAAGAATAACACAGTCTCACACCAAAAGACATTTCATATTGATAGAGTAAAAGAAATAGACTAATAACATGTCTACCAAAGAGGAAATGTTTGGTGGTTAAGTTGGGAAAAAGGTTTAATTTTTTTGTTTTAATTATTATTTTTGGTGTGTCCCCCAAAATTACTCCCTTCAGGTACAACAGTAAAAGACTACTAACTCTGGCCCAAAGATCAGTTTACACACTGCAAGAAAGTTAGTCCTGTGGCAACTGCTACCAAATTTAATTTGTGAGCAATCAGTGTGAGAAAGGTTTCTCCTACATTCACAATGCTTATGGAGACAATGAGACAGTGGATAGG